>NC_135785.1:157923544-159158544 GCF_051106095.1 Pogona vitticeps
GCTTGGAGAATAGATAATCCATAAAAGAGGGATTTTGCATATTTATCATGTAGAAATAACACATGACAATATAAACTATTATAAAAACTATAATAGTTTTTATTATAACATCATCTAATTTAATGCAAAATATTGTAAAAGCGGAAACTGACATAAACTAGAAACAGGTGACCATGCTTTGAATATCCTTCAACAACAACTTACTGATTATATTTAATGCTATTTTATTAGTAAAATTAGTTTTTTAGAAAAAAATTACAAGCAAGCACACAGAATTATTTCAAATACATAACTGAAGTAAGAGTGTAATATGTGGTGCATTAAAGTCTATCATAAGGGGTCTACGTTCAAGACATGACCAGATTAAAAACAGAATTTTAATTATGAAAAATTAAAGTTGCAGGCAGAAATAATATTAGAAACGGAACATTTTTAAAAAGCATATAAAAAGACATGTAATGATTTGTAAAATAAAAGGAAACAATTAGAGTATTACAAAAATTGTTATGTACAAAATGGAATACATATGAATTCAGTAACAAAAATTCGAAGTTACTAGCAAGTACATTGAGAAAATGTATAGAAACAAAATAGTGATGATAGAATGTATCAACAAAAAGACCAGAGTACGAAACATAACAGAAAAATTAGTAAGTCTTGAAAAATTATACTCTAAACATAAACATAAACCATCTGATTTAAAAACGCTACAAAATCTAAATCCCATATTTGAAGAGTGACTATAAACATTTTCTAAATAAATCAATGGAAAGTGAAAAAATAAATAGTGTCATAAGAATATTAAGGAATTAACAACATTATCTAATTATCTAATTATGGTTCCCACAGTAAAGCAAAGTATGAACAGAAGTATGATGAAATTTGAATGTATTCCAATGGAATATAGGAATAAAACAAACATTAATTTCTAAAATGTATTTAATTCAAAGAGATCCAAATAAGACAGACGGATTCAATATAATATGAGAAGATAATATTGGGGGGGAATCGACCAAAACATGTTGAACAAACTATGTATGATTCAGTCAAGAAAAACTATACTTAGGAAAAAATCCTTAAAGCTCTTATGTTGGTGGTATATTCTGCTATCACACCTTGCAAGAGGAAGCAATACAAGAAGTACAATATGTTGGAGAAATTGTGACCATCAAATGTATACATTTACATATATGATGGTCATGTCCTGTAGTGTCACAGTTTTAAGGACAAATATTGACAGAAATTTCAGTTACTACACAAACTATCCACACTTCACCAGCATTGCTTTCATTTACAGTTTGAGTGAACAGATTGAAAAGGTGACATCTAGGAGATGGATAGTAAACTCAGGGCATCAAAAGAGTTGTGTGGCGTGGTTGGGTTTGAAAGAGTTAAGAAAATATATATGTATGGGTGGGAAAGTGTGCAATCTGCAAGGCACTCTTGATTGCCTGAATGATACCCCTTCCCCCACCATCTATTTTCTCTTTCAAAAATATTGGAAAATATCAAAAGCAGTCTTTCAGGCTTCAAGTCATAAGCCATCTGCTAAATATCTAGAGTTGAAACGAAATGTTTCTTTCTGGGCAATGTATTCTGTAGTTGCCCTGTGGGGTTTCTTGTACTTCCTTTTGAAGCATCTGGGTTTAGTATCTATGGGAGACTAGCAGTGAACCAAAGGGACCTTGGGTTTGAAGTAGTACAGGACTTGGTATGTTCCAAAAATGAAGCAAGTCAGCTAATGGTAATAAGGAGAGAAATTCCTGCTATAAAATGCACAGAAAACATTCTTTAAAAATTAATTAGTGTACTCCTTTCTTCCACACAGAAAAGCCTCCTAATAAAAGCAGCATGAGGATAGTAGTAGATTCTGAATCCCGAAAAAGAACTATTGGTTCGAGTGATGGAATTCAAGCAAAGAAGAATTGGTTTGATAAGTGAGTAGTCTGTTGGGCTTGGAATTATTACACATTTCTATCTGTTTTTTTTCTCCTTAAGCTCCACATTGTTCAGATTCTTCTAATGTAAACTTTACATTTTGGTTTCAAGTATGTTGCCTGCACTGAGGGTTGTTTTGGTGTGTTTTTATCACAGACTACTTTATGTATGATATCTTGAACTATCTGTGTTGGGGGCACTCAGTAGTGAATACTTTCTTCACATCTCAAAGAGGATTTCAGGGTGATGAGCAAAATTTTTTAAATATTCGTTACATGGCCAAAATCTAATAATAAGATAGTAAATTTGGGAGACATAGAATTACCATAACCAGTTTATAGGTGTAAAAATGTGTTTTTTTAACTTGGAGTTGGGGAGAAAGGGTGCAACATGGCCAACTAGCACGCTTCTTGTAGGAGGGCATGCTACATTAGGGTGCCGCTATAAAGAAAACCAGCTTTTATAGATAATAAGTGCATTTCTGTTTGAGAAGGAATAAGGAGAAAGTTCTCTGTTAATGGATGGCTAGGTTGTTATGGGAGGAAATTCTCAGGCAAGTATTTGGGAGTCATGGCATTTAAGGCTTTAAAAAGTTAGCATCATGCCTTGAATTAGCTCCTTAGTACCCTTTTTCTTCCTCCAGAAATGAAGTCTTATTTTTTTGTAGCTGAATGCATGTCACTAATAGAGCTACTCTAATAAAGTCCTACCAAACTGGATTATTCTAATGCATGGTGGACAGGGTTATGCAAAGCACTAATTGTACCAAGATCATCCCTATATAGTGTAGCCAGTAGCACTGAATGATGCAGTTTGAGAACATGTGGACACATTTCAAACATAAGTGCGTACATCACTGTTGGCAGACATGTTTATGTCCTTGATTAACATGTTCTATCTGTATAATTTAGAATATCACTTAAAGTGTGATATGTTTTAATTGTTTAATAAGTGCTCATACCTGAAAAAATGAGTAATGTTGGCTTTAACATTTCCTCTAGAGGTACATTATTGATTTTTGTCACAGGAACCATGGATCAATTGCACATAAAGTCTGGTTCACTATGGTATGAATATGTATAAGATTAGTTCCTACAAATCTTACAACATACTTAACTGCACTAATAGTGCTAATCATGGAAGTATGAATTACCAATATGTACAACTTGAAGAAATTTATACCCTTTTGAACCACATCTGGTCCTTATACAGTGGTGCCTTGATTTATGAACTTAATCTTTATTGGAACCGTGTTCGTAAGTCAAAGCACCATTTTCCATAGGAATTCATTGAAAACCAATTAATCCATTCCGGCCGAAGAAAAAAATACCCCAAAAAATAAAATACTGCAAACCCCTGGGGCTGTAAAAAACAAAACCAATTCCAAAATAAACAGAAACCTAACCCCACCAGCCCAATCCCACCCTGCAAAAATAAAAAAAAAGTTTTAAAAAAGCAGAATGCAGCACCTTACCTCCGCTGCCGGGCCAGGGCTTCCCCTGGTAGGCCCGGTCTACCCCCCCGGGAAAGCCTGAAGGCAGCGATCAGTGGTGGCAAGGGACCCCCCAGGAGGTTTCCCATGGTGGTGGGGAAGCCCTGGGAGGCCTCTGAAGGCGGCGATGGCTGCGGTGGGGGACCCTCGGGAGGTCTCCCATGGTGGCAGTGCTGAAAGCCTGGGAGGCTGAGCCTCCCATTCCCTAACCATTGGGGTGAAAGAGCTACAAAGAAGCAGCCTCTTTGCCACCAATGGTTAGGTTTTTTTGAATTTCCCACCCCTTTTCCCTGCCCGTTTCTGTTCATTAGTCAAAGCTCCGGCTGCAAGTCAAAGCAAAATTTTGCGGCCACAGTTGTTCGTAAGTCAGATTGTTCACAGGTCAGGGCGTTTGTAAGTCACCACTGTAGTTGTCTAGATCAAGTGGCTTGATGAAGAATGGATCAGCTCTGAGAATGCTTCAGTGATAGTGGTGTTTTTCCTTTGAGATATTTGTTGTCAATTTGTGTTACATCTCAAAACAGCATCTCAGATGCTTTCACATTCAAAAGTAGCAGAAGAATTCAGTGATACTTATAGATGTTGCACATATGTTCCTCTGACATGGACATTTTATGCTGAGATATTAATGGTGAGTGTTCTGAATCTTGATGTTGGTTCAGGTACAGTAGTTGTTTGGTTTGCATGTGTTCTCCTGCCCCCTCCCAAACTCATTCATTTTGCTGAAATTGAAAGTTAGATGTTTTTTATCTGAATTCTAGGCCTTTAACATCCATGTATGTATTAACATACTACTACTTTCTGAAAACGATTCTCAACCATTTGTTTTATTTCAGGCAAAATTTTAGCAGAACAAACAGTCCAGCTTTCCAGAAGAAGGTTCAGTTTGGAAATGAAAATACCAAACTTGAACTGAGGAAAGTTCCCCCAGAGCTTAATAATATCAGTAAGCTAAATGAGCATTTCAGCAAATTTGGAAATTTAGTAAATTTGCAGGTAAGTGATATATATGTATCTATTACTATTACGTTGCATTATTGGAATTGGTTCCTGAAAGTTGAATTATGAAGATGTTTTTATAAAAAGTATATGGATTTTTTTCCCTACCACTTTATTCTTACTACAACAAGCAAAGTCTAAAGGGATTTTCTTCCCAGCATTCATTCCACCAACATTTGCTCTGTCACTTGACAAGACTATGTTAGCCCATATCCCTTTTCCTTTACTCCTCTTGCCTTTGTTTTTTGTTGTACTTGTCTTCTGTTTGTCCAGGTCCGTCCTTACTGCCATTCATTAGTATAAAGAGCTTTGTAGTCATACACGCAGTGTGGCACTATTGGTATTTAGGTACAGTTTGTATAATGTGCAATAGCTCATTGTGGCTGACTGATGAATTGCCACATACCCATCTGTGCAACTGAGATGTGTTACATGAACACCATTGGAGTTTTAGCCGTTGAGATATATGGAAGAGTTTGTTTAGTGGACTAGGGATACTTTTTTTTCAGATTGAGGGGAGAGTGATCTTTGTTTCCTCCGATAATATATAGGAAAATAAGGGTAGGTAAAAAGTCTTCATTTCTAATTCCAAAGCTATGTCTTTTGAAATAGTTTTGTGCTTGGAATTGGTTTTCTAAGCAGCTTGTTATTAGCAATTCTGTCTACTCCTTTTTATCCCCCCCCCATCTCAACTTCCTGAGTATGATTATTTTGTTGTAAAATACAGTATAAAGCCTTTTGGGTAGAGTTGGTGCTACTTCTGAACATCTATTCGAGCATTCTGATTGAATAGTTTGGATTTTACAGTACAACTTGTTTTTATTAATTGGGCCAGGCACACTGATATTATTAAACAGTGATAACAAGCCTATGCACTCTTTGTTTATGCTCTGTCACTGATTAATGGACAACAAGAATTGCTATTCTTATGCTTGTCTTTTGTTTGAAAATATAGGTTGCCTACCAGGGAGATCCAGAAGGAGCCCTCATCCAGTTTGCAACACATGAAGAGGCAAAAAAAGCTATATCAAGCACAGAAGCAGTGTTAAATAATCGATTTATTAAAGTCTATTGGCATAGAGAAGGCAGTGCTCCACCAATATCAACTTCAGTGCAGAAGGTACTGCAGTTAACAATCTGGTCGACCTACATGGGTTTCAAGTAGATGTTTTGAGTGATATGTCTCTACAGATTCAAAAAGCACACACTGTTGCATACTGCTAATAAGATAAGGACAGGTATTTAATTTATCTTTGAATTATTAATAATAGATATCAATTAAATATCTAAGCAAAATCTTTTCACATTGCCATGTGCCTAGGTCTTTTCTAAGCACACCATTGCTCTGTTCTTCACGTTCTTGGATCTCTCTGTTAAATTGTCTGCAGTAGGTAAATTATATAACACCAGAGGTTTTTGGTTTGTTTTGAAATACGGGGAACATCTGTTCTGACACCTGCAAATTACATTGCTTGAATGGAATATGGAAAAAAGAAAATTCAATAACAGCATATGGTATATGAATAGCTTGCTATTTGAAAAGAAGGATATTCCGTGTTTTCAACAAGACGAAGTCTGTAATCTATAATGTCATCCCCATAATATGTGCTGCATAAAAAGCAGTTACAATATGTTATTTCAAAAATCATGACAGAAAACAGTTGAGTGAGTGTACTTACAGGAAGGAGTTAATACATACCAATAATACTGTCTTCGACTTATCAGCCATATCTGCAGCATTCTGGAGCTGAGTAGATTTGAAAATACAGTGCTAAAGTATTTAATCCTTTCCTAATAATATATCAAGCCGATACTCAGTTTAGTACTGGAAGTGAAAATATTGTGGCATTACATTTCAAGAAGGTGCTTCGTCTTTGGATCAAATGTCTCATGCATTTTTGTAAGCATTTGTTTTCTTTTTAAGGTAATACAGCCTTTAGCCCAGCAGCCCATTCTACCTGTTATGAAGCAATCAGTCAAGGAACGGTTAGGTCCAGTGCCTGCAAGTAATATTGAACCAGCTGAAGCTCATAGTGCCAGTACAGAAGTTGTTCAGGTACCTATAACATTTAACATCCCAGAAGATATTAATGAGCCTTAAACTTAATTTCCATTTTCTTTTTAAGCAGTAGCATTTTTCCTATAAGTATGGTGAGAGGGCTTTTCCATCAGGGAGGATTTGTATTTAGTAAACATTTCTTTAAAAATAAATAATTCTGGAAATAGCACTTAAATCTAACATACCGATATAGTATAGTAAAAAGTTGTTTTTTTTAAAAAAACAAAAAAAACTTGTGGAACCAAGTTGCAGATGATTAAAATGTACTTACCGTGTTTCCCCGAAAATAAGACAGGGTCTTATATTAATTTTTGCTCCAAAAATGAATTAGGGCTTATTTTCAGGGGATGGTTTTTTATGTACAACAATCTACATTTATTAAAATACAGTCATGTCATCCTCTTCTGGTTGCTGCACAATGGTGGAGCCCTACCCCCTTATTTTGGGGGTAGGGCTTATATTAGGAGCATCCTGAAAAATCATACTAGGTCTTATTTTCAGGTTAGGTCTTATTTTCGGGGAAATGGTATTATCATAGTATTGATTGGCATATAACATGATAAAACAATGTAATAGGAGGCTAGAGTTTTTAATGCTCCAGTATTGATATATTAATACAGTGTTTGTCAAATATGAGAAGTGTCTTTCTCCATTAATAGTTTGGTAACGTTGAAATTTCTGATTTAAAAAAGAGGTACTATCGCTGTTGCAAAGTATCATTCATTTTAAATATAGACCTGTATGCTGAAAAATGTCTTAACCTGACATTGCCTTAAAACCTGTATCAGAAATTTTGATTCTGTAGTGCTAGACTCTCTTAGGAATGGAGGAGACATGGTTCTTTTTTTTCCCAGGGGCAGCTACCACAATGTCTGTTTCCAACAAGAGCTAGTGACTGGATCCAGATTTCTGAGAGGCAGTGTCTCTCTCTGTTTCAGCTTACTTTTCCTTTTTAAATTATGGGAGACCCATTTTATGTCTCACAGTCAGGGAAAATGTATCAGGTTGTGCACATATATAAAAGGCATCCTTTCATTACAGAACTTAGTAATTTGTCCTAACATCAATGTAATTGACATTTTGATAGTAGACCAAGTTCCATCTTTTTATCTTTTCATTTAGGAACAGTTAATCACTGCTGCTACAGTCAGTCTCACTGCTGGTTATTAAGTTTATTAAATGTTTATTTTGTTTTATTGTGGTGTATTGATATTTCTATAGCATCCAGGTATTTTTGTGAAAGTGGGATATAAATAGAAAAAAGTAAATAAAACATTCCAACTCAGTCTTTGTGGTATATAATATATCTTTCAAGGAGCTGAATTCCATATTCAGCCGCCTAGAGTGGTCTTAATTGACCAGATAGGCGGGACATAAATAAAATAAATAAATGAATACATTCTTGTCCCTGTGCAGTTTTCTGTCTGAATTAAATAGTCTTTCTAATTTAGAAAACTTTATTCCAGCAGCTGCTGCTTTGCTCTTTGAGCTTTTAGTTGGTCTAAGGCAGTGGTTCCCAACCTTGGGTCCCTATATGTTCTTTGAAGTCGTCTAGATGTTCTTGGATATTCTTACAGAAGCTTCTATCGCTAGCTGTGCTGCCAAGATTTCTGGGAGTTGTACTTCAAGAAGATCAGGGGATCCAGAGTTGGAAACCATTGCTCTATGGCTTATTTTAAGGAATGAAAGGG
This sequence comes from Pogona vitticeps, assembly GCF_051106095.1. Taxonomy (NCBI): domain Eukaryota; kingdom Metazoa; phylum Chordata; class Lepidosauria; order Squamata; family Agamidae; genus Pogona; species Pogona vitticeps. The sequence continues at coordinate 157,931,724 of NC_135785.1, forward strand.
CTGTTGGAAGTATCCAGAGGAACCAGTATCATTTACTAATGACATTTAGCACAGGATAAATGAATCCCACACACACCCCAAATTCCATAAACAAAGGTGGTAGTGACCGTGCTATTCAGATTACTATAATTTGTTTTGAGGATGTTGGCTACTGGTGAGTAAGGGCTGCTTACACCCATTCATGTCTGGTGTGGAAGCCTTGCATTGTAGATTGAGAGGTATGGCCTTACGATGACTTAGAGTAAATTGAGAAATGTTTGTTGCATAGTATTCCAGCTCTGTGGTTCTGCTTTATAGAGTTATTTAGAATCACTTGCATATGTGATTGTTTTTGGATAAGTACCATGTTGATATAATTTTAAGAGTGACAGATTGAACTGTACAATGTCTTGTTGCATTCTCCTCTGAAGAGTGTGACTTTCAAGCTGCTTTTGTGTCCACCTGCCTTCAAGATCTGTAAGATTGCCAGGTTTGAGTAAGGATGATGTATGACTACTCTTTTCATTAATGTGCCCAGAATGCATAGCTGTCATACTAGCAGCATCATTGGATGTCCTGAAACCTACCAGATTTAATAAAGGAGAACAACTTCCTGTACAGCACTGTGAGACCTAAGCTGGAACTTCTTGTCCTGTGCTGTGCTCACAGCCTGTAAGAGGATATGCTGGGTTTATCTTTCTGTGCTTCTACCTGACTGGGCAGGCTTTAGCCATAACCAAATTATACTTAAAAAGCCATTAAAAATATGAGTGCTTCAGAACTACTGATGTTACATAGATATGTTTTAAGTGACGTGTACCCATACCTGGTATAAAAATATGTAATTCTAGCAATGTATTCTCTTGTTTTTCCTAGAATGTAACAAAACTGTCTGTGAAGGACAGGCTGGGGTTTGTGCCTAAACCACATAATCCAACCACTGAAAAGGTAGGAAAATAATAGTGCTTAGTGAACTGTTGTATAACAGTGATATTAAGTATGCTTCAGTAGAGCTCTTTATAGGCTGCAAATTAAAAATTTGCAATACTGTTTTAAAAATCATGGTAAAGTCTGGAGATTAACTCAACACAATGATGAAGTTCAACTAGAACAAAGCTTGCTATGTTTGTGTAGGCATGTTCATGAAACCTAAATGGTTGCTGCTTGCACAGGACTTCATATAACAGGGTGGTTATAAGCAGTGCTAGGTTGGCCTTTGTTGGAGGGCTTGCCATGGTTTCAAAATTGCAAATTAGAACAAAATTACAGTACCATTAAAAGGGTCTGTGGCCTGATAGTGATGGTCATGATGACTGCACTTTCCTATGATTTTTGCCTCTGTGGAGTTTTTGAATATTCAGTGGTATTTAGAAGTGCAGAAATGTGTCATCTCTTTTGAGAAAATGAGGAGTGTTCTTGGCAAGGGGTAGACTGTAGACTGCTTATTTTTTATCAGGTGTTGCAACCTGCATTATTTGCATTTGAGATTCCAGTCCTTTTTTGGAATAATTCAGCCGTGCCACATAGAACTGCTTGACAGAAAGCGATGGTAGATACTGAGAAGTTAGTCCAACATGTTAAATATGTAACTTATCTGTTGCTGCCCTTTAATTGTTGGGCTAAGCTCTTTATCTTGATATTATGAGATTAGTTTTTTTTCTTTTCTTTTATTACTGATGATTTGTTACTGTATTGTCAAATTAATGATTTATTGACAACCCAGAGTAGTGACTGGCACTAAGTGGTATACAACTATACCAAATAAATAAATATGGATGGATGCAAAGTGATCCAGGGTCATTTAACTTAAATAGAAATCTACACATTCTTAGTGCCATATGTATTCTAAGTTAGGTGTAAGGAAAAGGTGGGAGGGATCTGAATGGTTTTAATAACTCAGAATGCATTCTTATGGCTGTTATGGCCATACAGTGATGCCCCGCATAGCAACGTTAATCCGTTCCAGGATTAACGTTGCTATCCGGATTCGTCACTATGCAGGGGGGGGGGGAACCCATAGGAATGCATTAAACGGAGTTTAATGCGTTCCTATTGGGGGAAAACTCACCAGTAAGCGAAGATTCCCCCATCCGGCTGCCATTTTCGCTGCCCGGTAAGTGAAGGCAGGGTGCAAAAACGCTGCCGGCGGCCATTTTCTGCACCCGGCGGCCATTTTGGAACTGCCGATCAGCTGTTTTCTAAACATCACAATGCGAAGATTGGTAACCGAAACGCTTACCAATCATCGCAGTGCGATGTTTAGCTTATCTAAACATCGCAATGCGATCGCATTAGCGATCGCAAAAAATGCGCCGCTATGCAGATTCGTTGTTAAACAGTGCACTCGTTAAGCAAGGCACCACTGTACTTGGAAAAAAATTCTTGGCTATTACGTATAACACACACACACACACACACACACACACACACACACACACACACACACACACACACACACACACACACACACACACACACACACACACACACACACCCCTCTTAACTCACAGCTGCAGTATTACCCTGTTTCCCCTAAAATAAGACCTAACCTGAGAATAAGCCCTAGTATGATTTTTCAGGGTGCTCTTAATATAAGGCCTATCCCCAAAATAAGCCCCAATTAAGTGAAACCCTGTCCTCCACCATTGTGCAGCAACCAGAAGATGACATGACTGTATTTTAATAAATGTAGATTGTTGTACATGAAAAAAACAAAACATCCCCTGAAAATAAGCACTAATGTATTTTGGAGCAAAAATTAATATAAGACCCTATCTTATTTTTGTACAAACACAGTAGTACCATTGCATGTATTCACTAATTGAACCTATTTGTTAAACATTTGTGTATGACATGCGTTTAACATATATACATATAGTTTTTAAATTATAAATCTTTTCACTTGATGTTAACATGTTGCAGGAGTACACCTATTTTTCTGCCTTTTTATTTTTTAATAGATCAGAGATGGTATGCTAGGTTTCTGAAATAGAATCATTGATAAGACTCTTAGTTAGCCTGCAGATTTTTCAGATTTCATTTTGTTTCAGTGACATGATCTGGTTGTCTGTAGTGTGCAAGGCAGAAAGAATATCCCTTCATTGAGGGGACATTTCCCATGGATGTTGTATTGTTATAGGGTAGAAAATTGTCCCACAAGAAATTTAACCCTGGGTATTACAAATAAATAACAACCTTTTTCATACGTGGCTTGTATTGGTTTCCTGACATGAGGCAGTGTTTTTGAATTGGAAATAACAGTAACAGTGTTTTCAATATGCAAATTAACTTGTAAAAATGGAAGGCTGTTCCACTTCATGTGAACATGTCTTTTCAGGCTCTAGGTATTTGAATAGTATAGATTATCCTTGCTTCTGCATTCAGAAATACTCCTGCACATGTGGGGCATTTTCATATCCTGCAGTATATCAAAATTCCCATGAGGTTCACGCATAAAAATATAACACAACTTAAAATTAGTAAATTATTCAAGATGGCAAAAAAGAAAAAAGAAAAAAGGAAAGCAAGAAAAGGAAAAGAAAAAATAAAGTCAAGGATTACCTGGAGGGAAGGCCTGCATATTATAGTTATATTCCTTTATTTTTTGGATATTTTTTTGCTAAATCTATTCCTAAATATTTAATTGTTTTACATATTTTAAAATCATATTTTTCAACAAACCTTTCTTGTTCCACTCTACTATGATTAAACATTAATTCGGATTTTTTGCCAATTTATACCTAATCCAGTTATTTTTCCAAAATTTTCTAAATGAGTTTTAATTTTATCTATACATTCTAACGGATTTTTCACTGTCAATAAGGAATCATCAGTGAATAAATTAATCTTTATTTTCTTCTTTTCTCCCATACCTTCAATTAAGTCATCATTCCTTATTACATTTGCCAACATTTCAATAACTAAGCAAAACAACTGGAGAAAGAGGGCAACCTTGTCTAGTTCCTTGGCCTAGAGCTATTTGTTCCGTCATCCTGTCATTAACTATTACTACAGAGGTATTCTCTAAATATAATTGATCTATTATCCCCTGAACTTCTTTCCAAAACCCCAACCCTTTAACAAAATCTTTAATGTTGGCCATTCCACGCAATCAAATGCCTTGAATATATCTAATGATAAAATGCCTGCCTTCAGTTTATTTTTTCTATATTATATATAATATTCAAGACCCTCCTAGTTAAATTTTCCATTTGCCTACCCTTCAAAAAACCGTTCTGATCCTCGTTAATATATTTTGTAATCAATTTATTAATTCTATTTGCAAGTATTGCTGTAAATATCTTTGCATCTTGATTTAATAATGAAATAGGTCTGTATGAACTTGGGTCTGTTAGGTCTTTATTAGGCTTTGGGATAAGAGTTATGAATGAATGTTTCCATGAATCTGATATTCTCCCTCCTTCCAATATTTCATTATAGAGCACTTTGTGTTTAGGGATCAATAGTTATTATAGTATTCCGAACCTAATCCATCAAAACCTGGAGTTTTACCATTTTTAGTTTATTAATAATCTCTGTAATCTCTTCCTCTTTTATCTCTTTACAGTGGGGTCTCGATTTACGAACTTAATCCGTATTGGAAGGTGGTTCTTAGGTCGAAAATTTCTTAGGTCGAATCTGCATTTCCCATAGGAATGCATTGAAAACCATTTAATCTGTATCTGCTCTTTTCCGTCCATAGAAACTAATGGGAAGCTGCTATTCCGGCTTCTGCCACTAGAGGGGAATATTTTTTCTTTTTTTTCCCCTTAGGTTCAGGAAACGAGGAGGAAGGCAGGGAACAGTTTGCAAAGCACTTTAGAAATCTTTTTTTTTCCAACGAAGCCAATTTTAAATCATGTTTTAAAGCATGTTGTGCTGATTTTTTTCAGCACAAAGACACACAGGCAGGCTTTTTAGGTGCTGAGCAAGCCTCCCCAAGCCTCTTCAGAGCCAGCCCGTCAGTTGATAGGCGGGGAGAGGAGGGTGCAGGAGCGGGGGAAAATCACAAAATGGCTGCCAGGCTCCCTTCTGGGTGTCGGCTTTTAGCTGTTTCCTGCTCTTTTTCCTGCTGTTTGGGGGCTACCAAGGCCTGGTAAGTGAGTTTCTTTTATTTAGTTTTAAGTTTCTGACCCTTTTTTCCCCTCCAGAAGCCTCTAAGGGGAGGGAGGGGGCACTTTTTTCCCTGCACGTAACTTGAGGGAAATTCGTATGTCGAGTCCTTATTTACCCTATAGGGCGGTTCGTAAGTTGAATTGTTCGCAAGTAGGGTCGTTCATAAGTCGAGACCCCACTGTATCTAAATCTTTTTATCATTCTCCGATATTTTACTCTTAACATTTTCTTTAATATAAGTTTCTATATCTTCTTTCGATGCACTATTACCTTTGTATAAATTTTGATAAAAATCTTGTATAATCTTTAGATTTTCTTTCATTAAACTACAATTTTTTCCTGTTTTATCTTTAATCACTCCAATTATATTTTTTGCTCTTTTAGTTTGAACCATTCTAGCTAAAAGTTTTGAATTTTTATTATTATATTCAAAAAAATTCCTCTTGGCATATATCAGGTCCCTCTGAACCCTTTCTAACTCTAAACCTTCTAATTCCTTTCTTTTAGCTTGTATTTTTTGTTATCTCTATCTATAAAATATTTACTTTCTAAATCCTTTAATGATTCTTCAATTCTTTTCACATTTTCCTCTCTCAATCTTTTTAATCTGCAGGATTCTCTTATGGCAATTCCTCTCATAACTGCTTTCATAATGTCCCATAACACGCCTATTTTATTCCCACCTGCTTCATTAAATGACCATATTTCCAACCATTCTTTCTTAACTTTATCTACCACCTCTGTGTGCTGAAAAATATTGGAGTCTATTCTCCATCTCCTGGCTTCTCTGTAATCTTTCTTAACTTTCATTTCCATCACCATCAATGCATGATCTGTTATTTTTATCACATTAATATTCGTGTCTATTACTTTTGAAATTAAATTTTGTGATATGAATATAAAATCTATTCTAGAATAACTTTTATGTACAGCAGAATAATATGTAAACCTTCTCTTGTCTCCCTTCAATTCTCTCCGTATATCTTTCAAATCCGTAGTGTTTATTATCTTACTTGGAGGGGTATCCTTTTTATTCAACTCATCTTTTTATATGTAGATTTATCTTTCAACTTATCTAAGACCATATTGAAATCTTCTGCCATAATCATATATCCTTTCCTAACTTTTTCCATTTCTTTAATCACATTTTTGTAAAATTCTCCTGGGTTCATATTCGGTGCATACACATTTACTAATGTATAATCTTCTTCCCCCATTTGACCTTGAATTATCAAATATCTGCCATTACTATCTTATTACTTCTTTTACGGCAAATTCACAATGTTTAGATAATAATATTGCTACCCCTCTAGATTTAGAAGTCCCAAACGTTTTTTCATATACAGTGGTGCCTCGCATAGCGAGGTTAATCCGTTCCGGATTAACCTTCGCTATGCGAAAACATCGCTAAACGGAAATAAAAAAGCCATAGAAACGCATTGAACTTCGTTCAATGCGTTCCTATGGCTTGAAAACTCACCGTTAAGCGATGTTGTCCCATAGCGCCGCCATTTTCGCGCCCTCGGTAAGCTGTTCTCCCCCGCTTCGTTTTGCGAAGATCGCTAAGCGAATCGCTTAGCGATCATCGCAAAGCGAAAAATCGCCATAGGGGCCATCGCTGAGCGAATGCTCCAGCGATGGCCCGGACCCCCTCGCTATGCGAATTCATCGCATAGCGAAGCACTCGCTAAGCGAGGCACCACTGTATATGTATATTTTGCAATTTGAATTCATTGACTCCATCCTTTGGTTGATGTGTCTCTTGTAGATAGATAATATCAACTTTACTTTTCTTTAATAATAATTCTATCCTCCTTCTCTTTAATACAGACCCTAGGCCTTTCACATTTAAAGTAGCTACCCTTATGTTTTTCCCCATATCCATTCCATCCTCTGCCTCTTATTCAGTCCCTTTGTGCATCCCATGAAACATAAACAAAAACAAAGACAACTAGAAAAAATAAATTCACCTACCTCTAATTCCTTATCCCTGTCCTTCTTCCCTACATATAAACACTTTTCCTCCCTCCCATTTCCCCGCATCTCACTAATGCTTGGCGCGATCTCTGGGAGGGGGGGAGACACCACCCTCACCAGTCTAGACCCCAGCTGAATCCCCATCTCCTTTTCACCCCACCTCGTATATTTATCCATATATATGCCTTCCCTCCTAACTTTTAAGATCTTTTCTTCTTTTTTACAACCCCAATCTAGTCAGATAATCCAAAACAGTAACAACAACAAAAATCACATACCACAAAAATAAAAAACCTCTAATCAAAAAGCCACACAAAGAAAGAAAATTAGAAAAAAAATATATTCGCATACACACACACACATATATATGCATATACATACACACATACATATAATTAAAAAAACCAAAAACCAAAAAAAACCCCATATTATAAAAAAGGAAGATAGAAAAAAGGAAGAAAAAAAAAGCAACCCTCCTTACCAAAAAGAAGGGGAGAAAAAAAGGGGGGGAAGGGGGGAAGGAAAAAAACAGAGGGGAAAGATTGGGGAGAAAAGGATTATTACGACATCCAATAATGTCCATTAGTCTCTTCCAGTCAAAAATATCTTCTCTCAAAGTAGCCATTGTTTTCTACAGCTTATATAAAATGTTCGTTAAGACTGGTTTTAGATTTAGTCAGTCAATATAAGTTTCTGTTTAACTTGACATGAGGAGTCAAGGTTACTTCGTGTTTTTACAATCACAGCAACAGGTATTTATCTTGGAGTGATACTTTGAAGCAATTATAAAGTTACTCATCATTTGCCAGCAAAATAAAATGGTTTCCTTCTATAGGTATTGTCTACTTCTACTGGCTTGACAAAAACAGTGTATAACCCAGCTGCTTTGAAGGCAGCTCAGAAAACTTTGCCTGTTGTTAACACTTCCGTGCTAGATTCTAGTGAAGCACAGAAGAAAAAACAGGTAAATTTAATTATCCATTTTTATGTATTAAAGAGCAAGAGTTTATTTAGAAAGCTGCAATATTTTACTATGTATGTGTCATGAGTGCTTGGATTATAAAGTAGGTTACCTTGCATTTTCCAGAATCTGTTTAGTATTCCAAGTCATTTCAGCAGTTGTGTAGTTTTCTTTATTGATGCACAGATGCTGTATGATTTAAGCCTGATATGTTATTGAAGACAATATGAAGAAGGGAGAGACAGAGAGAAACAATTCTTGCTCATATAACTTTTCTGGCTTCTAGTGTTACATGGCCTAGGTTGAAGCCTTATTGTATAGTATTTTATCTGTTTTTCAACAGTTCACTTATAATTATAATAACAGATGGCAGCTGGGATTCAGGGTGCATTCCATGAATCAGCATATTGCTTCTGACTTTCTAATCACGTGGAAAGGTTTGTGAAAACATGCAGGCTTCTTAACTGTCCTCTTATTTGTAAATTTCCAAGTTTGGAACTGGATTGTAGCATTATGTTTGCCAGTTACATTTACCTCCAAATTATACTTCCCAGCCAAAGTTAGGAATGGTTTGCAAGCTGTGGTTTAATTATGTCTGGTCTGCTGAACCTGTGGTCTTTCAGAATAATAAACAGTTCAGAGGAGATGACCATTTAGGCAATATATCACAGTGAGTTAGAAAATATGAAGGCCTTACTCTTTAAAATTGTGAAATAAGCATATTTCAGTGCCATTTACCATAATCAATATTGCCACTTTAAGTTGCCTGCCTCGAAATTGTAATGTTATTGAACTGCTTTACTGCCTTTATGTTAGGATAGGTACTTAGCAAATTGCTATTGCGTTATGTTGCAATAGTAAGCATTTCATGCTGCTTTTGCTACTGTATAGTTTTTAGATTATGCTTTTTCTTTCTTGATGACATACGAGTCTTCTAAACATTTATAACAGTGTCCATACTCATTTTGTATCTTAGACTTTGCCCCTCTTCTCAAGTCACCACCCTCCTCTCAAATAATCTTCCATCTTGAAATGCTTTTTTAAAGGGGAAAAATGTCTGATTTGTGATGTATTTTTCAAAACTTTCTATTTCCACATTATCCATTGAGTTGTCACCATTTCTTTTCCTGTTTACTGTATTTCCTCCTTATCCAAATCAATCTACAATTTCTGTCTAAAGGTTATGAATTTTTACCAACAGATCTTAAGTAAATACAGAGTATTTTCCATAATAGTTCTCAAACTGTGTTTAGTAAACAGTGTTCAGCAAGTTGCAATAATTCTATATTCACACTGAACGTGTTCCTTTAGGAATGTTGTGTGCTTATTTTAGGGGTGTTAGATTTTCATCCAGTGAAAAATAGATACAGGAAATTAATTCTTGGACTTTGCTGAGAACTTTCCTAAAATAACATAGTTTTGTTTTTAAGCAAGATTTTTTTTGAATGCTTAAGCTGTTGATGATAACTTCATGTGAGAAATATAGGTGATAAACCTTATCAGGAGCTTTCTGTCTCTGATTCTTATGTGTAAATATTTTGGTGAACTTTTGTTTACATAAAACTGGCAAAGATCTTGATGATTTTTCATTCATACGCCCAGAATCAAATGGGTATTTCGAATGTTGTTTCATCACGGAATTTAAAGTTTAAATCAATCATTTCATAGCACTTCAGCAAATCAATGCAACAAACAAAAGTTAAAAAGTGCTCCAGACCTCTCCTGTTCATTTCTGTATTTAAGATTATTTCAGTTTACACTGTTTACAATAAATCAGATTAAGTTTATCTTCTTCCTCAAACCATGGAACTCGTTCTATTTAAAAAAATCATGGAAGTAAACACAACAATATTTTTTCTAATAGTTTCATGTCTTCTCAATACCGTAATTGATAATAAAAAGTGAGGAAAAATATAGCATTGTTTTATTTTAACGAGTATATGGGCTTGCATATTTAGGCTAATACTGACTGTAGTGATGTTGATGTTGGTATCATCTTTTTTTCTTTTTCCTTCAAGTATTTTGCATTACAGTAGTTGGTTTTATCTGTATATGCAACTGCTAGTACTAGACACCATTTTGTGTTCTTCCTTTCTTATACTCTACCATAAAATACTCTTACAATTAGGAGTGTGCCATTCATATATCAGAAATCTTCATTTTGGTAGTTTCAGCTGCCAGACTCACTCCTCAATTCTGTTCAACTGGACTGTGCTGGAAATCTTCACAGCCTAGGATAGGCTGAGCTGCAGTCTAGCTGCTTCTTAGAAACAGAATTTGCACTGGTGAGCAGAGATAGTAACTTGGTTATGTCATTTCTCATAGGTGCCGGGATCAGGTGACTTATTTTACCAATGAACTTATATGATCTCAGAGAAGTAATTAAATAAGATAATTAATATTCATTTAATAAAGTAATTCTCCAATTCTGTAATAATCCCTTATTACATCACATTTTGCTAATACTGTAGTTTAGAAATGAATGACATGAACTTTTTATACATGTCTGGCTCTAATGGCTAAATTCACAAATGTGCCAGTTTTGCAGTTTGGCTTGATTACTCCCAAGAATCAAACATGTGTCTTTGTGAGAGGTCAGTGATCCATATTAGGCACTATTCTCTAGCTGTTATGTAGATTTATCCATGTTTATTCATTGTTAATGTTATTGGAGGCAAAACAATATATTCTTTGGTCACTTCTATGCTTTCCATCTTCTTTTCTATGATAAAATGACTATTTAGCAAATGAGTTCAAATAATGTAAAAGCCTGATGCTTTTTCTGCTTTGGCCAGGCAGTTTTCTCTTCTCCACATAACTTTGGGATGCATGTTTTGTCAGTGTTCTAAGAAGTGTGTTTCTTTTTAGGCTTATAGAATTCTGCACAAAGCTATACAGACAACTTTGAAATAAATTGACTAAGATGTGCAAATATTCCAGAAATATTTGTTTCTCTGATTTATACATTTTTTCATACAGACTTTACATGGTCTTCTGTATTTCGCTGTGTCTGTGTTTTCTTTCACATTTGTTCATTTTCAATTTAAGAAACTGAAGAATTTTACGCTCATTAATCTTGTTAATTTCCTTGTTATAGTTAAACTGATGCATACATTTTGTTACAGATTAAATAAACATTTATATTGTTAACATAATCAGTACAGTTTGCTGCTCATTATTTAAAGAGATGGTTCATGGAAGTCAGAGGAACAAAAGAGGAAATTCACAATTATTTACTGAAACATTCTGAGAAGCAATACAAATATGTGAAGTCACATTAGCTTTCATGATTGATTTTTAACCACTAGAAACAGCAATTTAGTGTTTATGTAGATCTCAAAGTATAGGACATAGGAAATATTCTTTCTATTAAAGGAAAAGAAAAATTTAGAATTGCTGTCCTTGTAATGCCGAAATGGTGTTGCCTGTCTGTAGTATCATAGTGAAATATCAGACTTTGTACTGTGGAGATTTACTTTTCCCTGTTAGAAAGCAATGTCTAATATCCAACTTTGGCATATATTTTGAATTCTTTGGATGGAATCCTTTTAGTGTTCACATAAGATTTTCATAATCTGCCATGGCTAATTGTAGCTAATTGACAAGGTGCCAATCTCAGCTGCACAATAGAGCGCATGACCAGGCATGCAACCGAGATATGAACTGTCAGTTAGGCACAATTAGCCACAGCAAGTTACACAAACCTTGCATGATAACCAACAAGATTTTGACCTTTTCCTGTGGTTTAAATGAATTTCCAGAATACAGTGGTGCCTCGCTTAACGGGTGCTCCGTTTAGCGACGAAACCACATAGCGATTAATTTTTTGCGATCGCAATGCGATGTTTCCTATGCGGTTTTATCGCTTTGCGATGATCGGTTCCCTGTTTCGCTTACCGATCATCGCAAAGCGATGATTTTTAAACAGCTGATCTGCGGTTCCCAAATGGCCACCGGGTTAAAAAATGGCCACCCGCTGTGTTTTTGCGCCGATTCCTCGCATAAGAGGCAGCGAAAATGGCCACCGTATGGAGGATCTTCGCTTTAAGGTCAGTTTTTTTGCCCATAGGAACGCATTAAACAGGTTTTAATGCGTTTCTATGGGCTTTTTTAAATCACATAGCGACAAAATCGCTTAGCAGCTATTTTTGTTGCATCGATGGACGTCGCTATGTGGGCACCACTGTAGTATCTATTTCCCTTTAATGAGTACAGAGATATTTTAAATTCCTGCTGAATGCACTAATAAAAAGGAAGATCTTTATAATGTTCAGAGGAGTGCTACAGGCTTTTAAAAAGTATGTAATGATGGGTTCCCCAGTCAGGGCAATTCACATGGTAAGTCAGACTTTTAAACTGTTGTGTAATTGCCCAGGAACCATGTTTTTTCAGTAAGTACAGCTGGACGGGCTCTTTTTTAAATCCAGAGTTAAGACATTCTTTGTTTTTACACTTCTAGGAAGCATTAAGACTTCAGCAAGATGTGAGGAAGAAAAAGCAAGAAATCTTAGAAAAGCACATTGAGACACAAAAGGTAATGTGTGCATTACTATGATTAGACTATTACTGAGGAACAGTATTCCACTATAATGTATTTTAAGATAAAGTGCTTGTTATATTACAACAGGATTCTGTGTTATAGGAGCAATTAAATAGAATTTAAGACACAAACAGTATTTTCAGTTTACAGTGTTTTTAGGATCCAACTGAAGTTTATGAACCTTGGTTTGGTTTGGTTTGCTCTATTTAAGTGGGACTCGTAACAAAAATTTCTTCCAGATGTTGCAAGGATCCTCTGAAATTCATTAGTGTAAATGTGAGGCAGGGTGTTGTTGGTGGGTTGTTTTTTGTTAGGTTTTTTTTTTAATTAACAATTTCTGATTCCTACATGTACACATCCAAAGGTCCTGTGGCTCCCATGGGGATCAATTTTGTCTTGGACTGCAGGAGTGGAGGTGTGTGGGAGTCTTTAATTTCCCAAAATTACCACTGACTGTGAAGTCATCCAAGTGATAATTATTTTTTTAAAATTAAAGATCTGCCCATCTCCATCCTGTGGTTCTCAACAGCTTGCCCAGATGAAAGAGATTCCCAGCAGACCTGGGGGCAGGGGATCAGAAATGTTTAATTGCTAAAAAGCTGCTGTGGCTGATGATATCACCAGCTTTACTCGACATCAGAAGCACTGTTGGACTTCAGCTACTATGTGATACAGTGGTGCCCCGCATAGTGATGTTAATCCGTTCCAGGATTAACATTGCTATGTGGATTCATCACTATGTGGGGGGGATCCCCATAGGAACGCATTAAAACTGGTTTAATGCGTTCCTATTGGGGCGAAAACTCACCGCTGTGCGGGGAATCCTCGATCCGGCCGCCATTTTCGCTGCCCGGTAAGCGAGGGCAGGGTGCGAAAACGCTGCGGGCGGCCATTTTGCGGATGTGGCGGCCATTTTGTAACCGCGGATCAGCTGTTTAAAAAACATCGCAATGCGAAGATCGGTAAGCGAAACGCTTACCGATCATTGCAATGTGATGTTTTCCCTATTAAAACATCGCAATGCGATTGCATTAGCGATCGCAAAAAACACATCGCTATGCGAATTCATCGTTAAACGGTGCGCTCGTTAAGCGAGGCACCACTGTACAGTACACGGCAAAACAGGGAGAAAGAAAAATTGGCAAAAATAGCCTTTCCTTTCCATGCATGGGGCCCGCCACTAAATTAAAATTTGTACTGTGAATAAGGAGGACTCATTCTGTGAAAGATAGTACAGCATTCACATTTAACACATAGAAAAACAGATTCCAGATGCTCACTGGAAGGACTTCATACTATTCATTTTATCCTCATGGCTGGTTTTATTGTCAAGCAAGCCCTTTAATAAAGTTTTTAAGTGCACATAGTTATATTTTCTTTAAGTGTAGTTATAGAGATGTGTGGTACAAATTCAGATCTGACCAGCAGCATCCTGCCTACCAAATGTTTTCCTGAGCTGTTCCAGTCCTTTTTTCCTGGGTTTTCACAAAAAAAAAAAATATATAGCCTTTTATTTTATTCCTGCCCCATATTTTCACCATGGGATATCACTCAGCTTGCATACATTATGAAAAACAAACCGAATAAAGCCATGAAAATATTCGTTATCATCAATTCATAAACATTAATAAAATAGTTAATAAACATCAATTTAAAAGGCCAGTTTGAAGAAATGTTCCTTCACATCCTTCCTCAAAAAAGTGAGAGAGTTTTGTAAATACTTACAGAAATACTGCAAAAACAAGTGGTTAGATGTTGTAACAGAGAGTTCTCAGTCACTGTCTTTATTCATACTGGGCTCAGTGGCTCTCCTGTGGCCCTTATACTTGAACGCGAGATATACTCTCCTTCCCTGATTTCATTTCAGCTCTGTCACTGGATTTTGTTACTCCCTGTTCAGGCGTTTAGCAGCTCTGTGTAGTACCCAGGTCTGTGGGAATTCTTAATTAAAAATTGAGTGGTCAGAAAGTGGGCTTAACATATTTGGGGTAGAAGAACATGGTATTTATATTTTAAAGATCACGAATACTATTCCTGTAGAGGATTCCTATTATTAATCAGTGCAATTTTGATAGATGCTGATTTCAAAGCTGGAGAAAAATAAAACTATGAAGTCAGAGGACAAAGCTGAAATTATGAAAACTCTGGAAACTTTGACTAACAGTATCACCAAGTTAAAGGATGAATTGAAAGGAGTCTGTTCCCCAGCAAGTGCACCACTGAAAAACATGAAAACGAAAACACAGGTATTTGGATTTCTTTACCTTCCAAATCTTTTTTCTTCATGTGTATTAATTCTTTTAAAATGTAAACAAAGTGGTAAGCAAATTTCCCAACAAAATTATGTCTTACTCTTTCTTCCATGAATCTTAGCACAACTTACATTAAATTATCCATTTCCCCCCCTTAGCTATCCCAAAATATAGCTTAGGTGAAGAGATAGTGATCTTTGTGATCTAAGAAGGCTCTGAACCTTTATCTTTCTCAACTAGATCCAGGTCTTTATATCCGTTGTTGGCTGGAGTGATGAATTGGAATCTAATGCATGTAAAAGGGTGGGGAAATTTTTACTATTCCATCACGATCATGACAGACATGTGGGTTATGTTGCATCCTAAGGAGGTTCTCATAACCTCCTTTTTCTTTTTTTCCCCTTTTTCTTTCCTTTTTCTTTATTTTTTGTCTTGTCTTTTCTAGCAGAGACCAGATCACATAGTTTATAAAAGAAACCAGCTTTATACTTCTAATTTCTGACATATTCCCTTCATGGTCAAGCCCAGCTCTTACTTTTCCACCTAAGAAACAACATGAGTCCAACTTCATTATCAGTCTTCCTTCACTTACAAATCAGCTAATATCTGTTTTGAGGATTCCCTCCTTGGGAGACTTCCAGGGAGGTTGTTTAATGACAAATTTCTTTACATTAGTTAATGCATATTAAATTGAGTCACTGATTCCTTAGATGCAAAAAGAGCTACTGGATACTGAATTGGACTTATATAAGAAGATGCAGGCTGGCGAAGAAGTCACTGAACTAAGAAGGAAATACACAGAACTGCAGCTTGAAGTAAGTGTATTTCTGTTTTGATGGTAAATGCTATTTTTTGTATTTTACTTCATATTAGTTATTTGCAATCACCTTCTGCTAAAAGGTGCCATATGGAAGAGGATTAAAGCAAACAGCATGAAACAGTATGTGCCATCAAGTCCCATCCAACCTATAGTGATCCTAATATGGGTTTTCAGTGTACATTAAATATTTAAGGAGTGATTTACCAGTGCCACACCCCCTCCCCCCAATGAGTTTCCATGGTGAGCAGGGATCCGAACCAGGTCTCATAGTCTTATCATTCCATCTTCTACATCACACTGTGTTCACATAACTGAGTTATATCCCGTTAAGTAGAGGTAATTAGACACAAGTTACTTAGACATCAATAGAATTTTGACTGTTTTATTTTAAAACAAGCTAGTGAGTCTCTTCTCATAAAATAAAGACATCATTGTGCTCTCCATTTATATTTGTTTACCTTTTAGGAGGTGAGGGGAACCCATCCAGTAAAGCTTTGTGAGTGATGTACTTTTTTAAAGTGAACCTATAGATGGCACTGTTGCTGTTCAGAACTTGAAATCGTTTGTTGAAAATGTGTCCTCCCAAAGTGTTCTTGCCTTTAAAGAAGTGTAGGCATACTAACAATAATATATTAACCAAATATATTAACCCAGATGGCTCCATGGTGATAATAGTTCCACGAAAAGACCATCGTTTAGTGGTAGAGTTCATGCCTTGCGTATAGACGTTTTCAGATTCAATTTCTGACATCTTCAAGCAGGATTAGGAGATTCCTGCCTGAATTGTCAACAGTACTGTACAAGATAAGCCAATGGTCTAAATCTATGTAAGGTAGCTTCTTATGTAGAATTATTAAACTGTATAGCAGAAAGTGATGCGAATGTTACTAATATTCTTTTATATTTCCTTTCTTCCCATATCTAGACTTCATACAATGTTGTCCTAATAGATAAACAAATAAAAAGTAGACAAGGAACTTTTTCACTATATTTTCGGGCTACCTTGTATCTTTTACTCAGTATAGCATACATACAATATAGTACAGTGGCTGAAATCCTGTTATGTTATGCTGGCATAATATTATCAGTTTATATATTGAGCAGCAGAATTAGTGCATGCTAAGAGAGCGTAGGCATTCATTATTACATTGTGACCTGCCCAATTTTGTGTGCAATAGCAAATGCCTATACTCTCTTCTTAACCTGCAGCAGGCTGTTCTGGAGATTTGTGCTGATTGCATTACGTCAGTGGGTGTAACTAATAGGAGTTTGACTAGTGCTTCCTCAAGACAAGACACTGGGATTCAGTATCCCAAAGAAGAGAAGAGAGGATTATTGAATAGACAGTGGTATGCATTTGCTATTCAAAGGGTAAAAAGACATTGTCTTTGAAGACAATGAATCCTTTCTGTGTTCACTAGCATTTCCATGAATTTACTCTGGATGTCTCTGTTTTATTTTGTGCTCTTTAAAAACAACTGGCAACTAAAGAATTAAGCTCTAAAGTGGAGAACCTCTTCTTCAGATCTCACTCTAAGAACACTCTAGGTAGGTTTACTCAGCCTTTCTCTGCTCAGATATGCAGTGTCAGGAACAATAGTAAGATCACTTAGAAAGGTAGAAGATTTACAGAACTATAATGAGAAGCACTTGGGCCTATGTGAATAATAACCATTGTTGTTACTTGTTAGGCCGCAAAGCGAGGAATTCTTTCCTCAAGTCGTGGGAGAGGAATTCACACACGAGGTCGCGGTGTATCTCGCGGGAGAGGCAGGGGAGTACGAGGCCGGGGTCGAGGAAGAGGTGTGTCTGTTCATGCTGTTGTGGATCACCGGCCTAGAGCACTTGAAATCTCTGCTTTTACAGAAAATGACCGAGAAGATCTCCTTCCTCACTTTGCGGTATGTACAAGCTCTCCTGTTCTTCCCTTCCTCCCCCCTTTTTTTTCTCTTCTGGTTGCTGAGTGAAATCCATCATTCAGCTGGTGGAATTTTCCCACCTTTTCCTCCCCCCACCTCACCAATCAAAACCCAAATTGGTTCTAGAGGGGTTTTTTTTAGCTATTCCGAGTTGGTTTTCAGGCGACACAGGGCTGAGTGGGGTTAGATCTTTGCACCTTTTTGAAGTCATCTGGATTCTACGAGTAGAAGAATGCTCAGGTAAAAAGTATTATAAGTCAAATCTATAAGGTTGCATTAGACAATCAAATGCCACACAAAGAATTCTCTAGAGATGGGAGTATTACAAGGAAGTGTTAAGCGATCATGATTCTGGCTCCTAAAACCGTAACTACAAGTTTGCTTTGATCCTTTTTTCAGAAAAGACAGCCAGCCATCATTATTCAAGGAGTCACAGCTAAGGAACATTTTGTGCATGGGAATTATTTCAATTGATGGGAAAGATTGTACACAGTTATTTGAAGTGTGTTGTAACTGTACCTGTGTATGTTCTCCACAGGAATAAGTTAGAAAGGCAGCATGGCTAGTCATTTCTTGACCTGTACAAAAATGTCTGATGGCTAGGTTTTGTTATTTGAGTTTATTTCAACATACTTCTTGTTAAAGCCAGTTTCATGTGACTTTTTCTGAAGACTGAAAATTACTAAGAACTGAACATTTTCCTTTGGATCAAAAGGCAAGCTCAAACAAAAATTCCAGGTCCCTTCAGGCCAGCTAATAGATGAAATTGTTGGGCTACTCTTTGAAATGCTGTAAGTTTCATAATGAGGGCAGTAGTGTCTGTGACATTTTAAAAATTGAGAGTATGTGTTTTCCTAGCGATTTAAGTTTGTGTATTATTCCCTCCCTAACTTGTCTTTCGTCTATGATTTCAATTTTGCTGGTTTAGTTTTATCCACAACCGCCACAGTGAGTTTGAGATCATTAGGTCACGTTGATAATCTAGGACTGTATTTGCATGATATAAGCCTTGACATTTGCTTGGAAAGGAATTGTTTCAACTAGTTGACAATGTCTTCCTCTTAAAAAGCAATATGGTGAAATTGAAGACTGCCAGATAGATGACTCATCTCTCCATGCGGTGATTACTTTCAAGACGAGAGCAGAAGCCGAAGCAGTAAGTATAACCAAATTATTTCATAGAGGCTTTTGTATCAGAGGAGATAACTGAATTTATCTTCATTTAAGTTTTATAAAGAGTTTTTGTATTTCATGTACTGGTAGTATTTCTGTTTTGTATTAACATACAGTTCTACCTAGCAGCCAAATAAGAGTGAAAAGGAGATGTCTTTTCTTCATATTTTTGTACAGTAGTGCCCCCTTATCTATGGAATCAGTATCCGCTGATTCATTCATTCACTGTCTGTAAATATTACACTAATTATTAAAAGTACTACAAGAAAAAATGCAGCAAAAAACTCACATGTTTTACCAGAATTGGCCATAGAGGGAGTTAGAGAGCATGCTTCTCTGGCTGCTTAAGGCTTCTTCTGCGAACTTTCTCCTGGAGGTTCTGGAGCGTCTCCTCCTGACTGCCGGTTTGCCATAAAAAAAGTATCAGTGCTGAGCAATCTGAGCAGGAAGTGATACAAGGTATATCCAGCTGGCTTGCTTTGCATTGAGGCCTGAGACCACACTGGCAAGCTCAGCATATGAGTAAGCGACTTTCCCAAGGCGGCAGCAACCTCTGCACTCTCCCCTCCCCTCGGCTAGCCATCAGGTTTGCATGGGTTGGGGGGCAGGACCTTTCCCCCTATATAGTACCTTCAGGATAGTTGGCAACGGTGTCTGGTTTGGGGAGGGAGATGTTCTCTACAGTCCCCTTTTTTTTAAGTGGGGGGGGGCTTGGAACAAATCCCCTACAGATACGGGTCCTACTGTATTGTAATCTAAGCTATGATATTAGAGGTAATGAGGATTTCTTTTCTGATTAATGAAAATACAATTTTTAACATTTCTTTAATAGTTTATGGGAGCCTCAACATTGGGAAATACTGGCCTCTGTTATTATGTGGTAGTTTGCTGGAGTTTCTCTTGGCTTTGTTTTCTACTTCAGATTTTAGTTAAGGATAAAGAGTCAAGACAAAATATTCTTCATACCGGTGACAAGTTCTAGAAGGAGCTGTGGCATGGATCTCTTGTCAGATTGTTTTCCTGTTTATAAATGCTAGCCTTCTAAATTTGAATATCTGACTAGCTGCAGATTTTAATGATGAAACAAAAGTATTTTCTGATATATATATATATTTTGCCCTAAAAATGACTTGTTTGGGAAGAATGAGAAACCAGAGATGAAGCTCAACAAGTATGAGTAACTGAAAAAGATTCCCTGCATATACACAATGAATTAAATAACACATATGAAGGACTGCCTCCTTCCATATGAACCTACCTGGCGGTTAAGATCTAGCCAGGGGGCCTTTTTGAAAGAGCCGTCCCTTAAGGAGGTAAGAGGGACGGCTTGTAGACAAAGGGCCTTTTCGGCAGCTGCCCCCAGACTATGGAATGCCCTCCCGACTGAGATTCGTCTGGCGCCGACGCTGATGACATTTCGGTGCCAAGTCAAAACCTTCCTGTTCCAGAAGGCTTTTAACTGAAATAATATTAGCTGTGGGTCCGATGGCAATTTTTATATATATTTTAATTGTATTTTAATTGTTCTAAATTTTATTGTATTTTAAATGTTATAAGCCGCCCAGAGACCTTTGGGTAGTGTGGGCGGCATATAGATTAAATAAATAAATAAATATGCTTATGTCATGCATAAAGTGCATTTTGGTATACTTTCCTCAGAATTTTGAAGCTGTTTATTATCAGTGATTATCGATAATTTCTCAGCTAGAAGCAGAGCAGCCTGATGAAATTAACAGAAATAGAACATTTGCATGTATGTGTCTCCAAATTAAATTTTTGCTTGCTAGTAAATCAAACATAGTAATTGATAGCGAATGTTCATGTGTAAAGCACTTACAGCTTCATAAAAGCTTTTTATGAAAAAATAGTAGGTAATATTTTACTGTCTTGAATGAAAAAGGTTTAAGTTTTATGGTCATGTATATTTGAGCTCAGGAGGGGAGGAGGATTCCCTAGTCATAAACTGTTACATTTTTATGTTTCAGTAATTTCTTTCAAAAATTACAAGTTGTTTCTGAACTCAAGTGTCTCATATATGTATTCTTAAAAATGCCAATTTGTAACATTGTGATGAGACTACAGGCAAAAAAATCCTTTCCTGAGTTGCATTTTAATAAGCAGAGAATCTTTTAAAATTTATCATAAATTTATATGTACAGATCTAAAATTTATACCTGGGGACTTTAATATCACACAATTCATGTTCAGATGTCATTGAACATGTAATTGTTTCCACATTTCACATTATGCTGTAGTTTCAGATTGTACTATAAATCTTTTGTGACTGTGGCAGTTATTTCGGAATGTTGCTAACACTGATTTATGCTAGTTCATGTTACTTTAATTTGAACATACTATTTCCAAAGCAGCCACTTAATGCATGTGGTACTTAAAAAGGCATGAATATCCCATAGGTTAACTTTTTTACATTTCAATTACTAAGGTGTTACAGCAAATGGAATCCTTTTCAGAAGGAAAAAAATCACCAATATTTTTCCCCTTTTACCATCAACTTATTTTGTTTCAGTATACTTTAGTCTAGGCAGTAATAATATATGATTTTTTTAAAAAAAAAATCACTAGTTCAAAAGCAAAATACCTGTGTGGAGATTGCTTGGTAACAATTGTTTTGTGTATTTAGTTACCTCCTTCTTGAAACAATTTCATGATTTAAAATATTATTTTTCTTCATTTCATCAAGTATACTTGGTATGGAGAGGTATAGTCTTAAAAGAACAGAAATATTCATATGTACAAACTCTGAAATAGTGATTTGTGTTAGACACTACGTTTAAGGTTGCTTTTTGTAGTCACAGCAGAAAACATGCTCGTGACTGTCTTTAGAACCGAACACATGATCCCTTAAGGTACTGAAATGTTCTCCAAGAATGCAGGCATCTATGGTGGCATTTTTATATGTATTTCCTCTTTGAACAGGATACTCCAATGCTACTTCAGCAGTTGATTTTAATAGTTTGCTTAGTTTACATGGAGTGGCAGCATAAGTCCAAAGGAGCCTTTGGACACGCAGAAACTGTAGGGATAGTTCTTTGGATCAACCTTGATTACACAGAACTTTCTCACTGTTAAACCGAGATATAGCCCTGGTACCTTTTTTTTCATTGGGCTGTAGACTTTTTCTGAAGGAGTGTTCATGGAAAATGTTGTTACCCTTAGGCTGCTATCCACGGAGCTCGGTTCAAAGGGCAGGATCTGAAGTTGGCCTGGAACAAGCCTATCCCAAGCATGTCAGCAGTAGAAACAGAGGAGCCAGAACCAGATGAAGAGGAAGTGAGTGTGGTCTTTTTATCTTTCCTTGTGAGGAGGTGAAGGAATAGAAAAAAAAAAATTAAGTGAACTTATTTCTGCTCCTGTGGTCTTCTGTTTGTCAGGTGATGGTTTCATTATATTAATGCAGTCTGTGGTCCCCGTTACTTTATTTCATCAGGATGATGTTTTTTAGGAATGGAAGGAAGACATCCCAAAACATTTACAGAATATGTTACTTATAGTGTGATTTAGAATACAACCCATTGTAGAATTGGAAATTTATGTATTTATTTCTGGCCTGCATTGAACTCCAACGTTGTCCAGTTGATCAGTGTAGGATAGTTTCACAAGCACAATTAGAGGTGGGCATTTGAGTGCAAATATAACATTATTTAAGTAGTAATGCAGAGAACCATTGGAAAGAAAATTCCCTGCTCTACAATTTTGTCTCCAGTATCTCCCATTCATTGGAAAACATTCAGTGTCTCCCATTATTCAAATATTAATTACATTTGTACCCTATCTTTCCTCAAGCAAGCTCAAAGGGGTTTGTGTAGTTCTCCTCCCCATTTTATCCTCACAATATTCCATTCTAACACTAATCACTATACCATACTGTCTCCCCATAATTGCTCTGTGACATTCATCACATTAGACAGAGGTTACTTCGCATGATTTGCTATTTTGGAAATTTAGAGAGTGTGACTTCCTCATGGCTAATCCAGAGTGCTTTATGGCTAAACAGAAGTTTGAACTTGGCCTTCTCAATCTACCTACTGCACAGAATTTGTGCTCTGAAGAAATAACATGCTCATACAAATATCTTCATGTGAAACTGTTGCAAGTACAGTGGTGCCTCGCTTAGCGACGTTAATCCGTGCAGCAAAAATCGCTGCTAAGCGATTTCGTCGCTAAGCGATTTTAAAAAGCCTATAGAAACACATTGAAACCCCTTCAATGCGTTCTATGGGCTCGTAAACTAACCTTAAGCGAAAATCCTCCATTGCGGCGGCCATTTTTGGTGCCTCTAAAGCAAGGCAACACAGCGGGTGGCCATTTTGGAACCACCAATCAGCTGGCCAAAAATGGGGCCTTTGCGATGATCTCTTCCCCTCGATCATCGCAAATGGCCCATTTTCGCCAGCTGATCGGCGGGGCGTTTGCGATGATCGCGGGGAAGCGATCCTCGCAAAGGCCCTGCTGATCAACTGGCGAAAATGGGGCGTTTGCAATGATCGCGGGGAAGCGATCATCCCAAAGGCCCCCCCGATCAGCTGACTAAAATGGGGCGCCAGGGGTGGAGAGAGACGAAGCACAGCTGATCGGCAGGGCCTTTGGGATGATCGCTTCCCCGCGATCATTGCAAAGGCCCCACCGATCAGCTGGCGAAAATGGGGCGTTTGCAATGATCGGGGGGAAGTGATCCTCGCAAAATGAATTTTCCCCATAGGGGCCATCGCAAAGCGATTTCTTCGTTAAACGGAGCAATCGCTATGCGAGGCATCACTGTAGTTGTTACACAGATTGTACCTTGCAGCATCTTTGTCCTTACTCTCCTGGAAGCCAAACCTTTCTCTCAGTTTACCAAGAGTCCTCTTGCCTTCACCTTCTCAAATTGTGCATTCATATTTTCTCATCATTTTAACACAGCACAAAATGTATTTTCAAATATTTTCTTCTTCTAGCTCATATTCATAAAAGTTGCTCTATTAAGATGTGCTTCCTGTCCTACATGTGTTGGCCTTTCTCTGGTTTGCTTAGCTAGATTATATTTACATTCACTTCCACTATTACTGAACTAGTCCCCTCTTTTCTTCAGCAAATTCCCATACATAATGGATTTCCAATCAAAGTTCCCTCAAGCATTTTGCATTTCTTAAATGTCAGTTTTTTCTAAGATAAAATTCACTAAAGCATGCAGCACAGGCATCTTAGAAGTATTGAAATAGAGTATTTGTAATCACCAGGTCCCACATATATCAGCTGTAGAGTAAATTATGAGTGAGGACTTATATTGCTTTTACTATAAATTTTGTCAGAGTTGCTGTTCCAGCATCAGGACATTATTCTGTTATTTATGCTCTTTAGTTCTGACCTTTTTGTAAGCACCTTCTCGAGGACACATATTTCATTTATGAAAATTACTTTTGTAACTTTTCACGCAGAATTGATTATCTTTAGTTCTGAACTGGTAGTATATGTTAATTGCAGAAAAGTTGCATTTATTTAAAATCATTGTTAAAGTTATTTTCTTTTCATGATTAGATATGTTTTGTTGTAGTAGAAAACAACCCAAGCATTTGTGTTTTCCTTTATTTATTCAGGCTCTGTCGTATCAAAAAAACCTCGGGACATATAGTAACAATTTTGTATTATTAGCGAGAGATTCATATGCAGTTTTAAAGTATAGATTTTTGGAAAACCAAAAATCATTAGACCATGTAAATCTTAGAAGTTTGTGGCTAAGTGAAAGCCAGTGTGGTATAGCGCATAGAATATTGGATTATGACTCAGGAGATCTGGATTCAGATTCTCACTCATCCATAAGACTCACTTGGTGACCATGGGCCTGTCACAGTTTCCCAATTTGATTGCCTCACAGGGTTGTTAATGGGGGAGAGGATAGCAATATACATCACCTTGAGCTCACTGAAAGAAAGGAAAGATGCAAGAGTAATATCATTTGGTCAGTAGATGGGACTGAATTCCCTTTTGCTCCAAATTAGAATACTGACTTGGTTGCTGTCAAGGTTCAGGATTACAAAATTGCCAACTTAAATGTTGGTGATTCTCATATAAACTGGCTGTAATCAAATCATTCAATTTAGGTACAGTGTGAACTCATAGTTTAGTGTTGTTATCACCAAGCTTTGGACTTGTGTGTTCCCTTCTTATTATTAGGTATCACTGCAGAGAGAAATTTGTAACTTTCTGTTTCACAGTAACTGTTACTACCTGCTATTCCAAGATCATATGTATCAACTGCGGTGGGTTCCTAGTGGTTCCCCACTTGGGTAGCAACTGTTCTTAGACTATAACTCCCGGAAACTCCAGCCAGCACAACTAGTGGGGAAACCTCTGGGAATTGCAATCCAAGAACACCCGGGTTAACTACAACCCAAAGTGGACTACTTCAGCCAAACCGTAGTTAAGAGCCTTACCACATTTTTTCCGGTTCACACATGGGCATAAACTACTGTCCATTAAAAACTGATGGAGAAGTTTTCAGACTCTCCTGAGGAGAGGGGAGCACACGAGTGGATAGTTCATTCAGCTACTTACTGCCTGGCTGTGTTTTAGTGCTAGATTCAAATGAAGCCACTGAATGCATTCACACATAATTTAAAATCAAGAGGTAGCACTACATTCACTATCCTCTGTAAACTGAGCAATACCTTAACCTCCTGCATTCTCCTCTTCTACTAGGGAAAAGACTCTTGCTGAGCTTAATGTCGCCTTTCTCAATTCTTTGTTTGGCATTACATGCAAACCAGGAATTGTGCTTTAAAACTCTAGCCAATTGTAGAACTGTTGTTGAAATTCAATTTAACAAATAAAATTTGTCTCAAACTAGAATTCCTGGTGTGTATGGAAAGATCAACCAGCATTTGCAAAAGCCAATTCTCTAGTACTTTTCTTGATTTCTGGGGTGGAGTGGGTGGCAGTGAGGCTGAAACTTCATAACCCAGCCTGTTATGTCTTTCTGTCTGGACGTCAAATAATTTTAGACATTAGCTGCTCTTTTGAGGTTTGGTCATTTATAAAACAAATGAAAAATGTTAAGAATTTTAGTTGGATTGCTTTTGCAATTGTTGTTTAGTTATCAGCAGCATAAGAGACAAATTCAACATAAATAAATCAGAAGATACATGTATATATTTTATTCTATTGAGGTGTTACTTCTGTTAACTTTTATAGAAAATGAAATAAATATTTTGACAGAAGATATTAACATTTTGAGTCTCATAGATCTTCTTGAGTTTTCTAATCCTGTCAGGCAACAAGAGCAATTTATACTAGTACCTCTGCCACCTTACTTTTTGTTAATGAAGTGCATTTCTTTAGTCAATCAAGTTGTTCCTTAATAAGCATTCCCTTTGTAGTTTCAGGAAGAATCCTTGATAGATGACTCGCTGCTTCAAGATGATGATGAAGATGACGACGACAACGAATCGCGTTCTTGGCGAAGATGATTCAGCTTATTACTGACAATGCTAGAACTGTACCTATGTTGCATTAGCATTTCCTAATGTACTTTTGCATATTTGTACTACAAGAAGTTTGGGTGAAAGTGCTGAGTTTCAGATAAGACACGAACAGCTGATTGATCTTGTATTTTGAGTGATTGATGTTCAAGTTGCATTTACATTTCGGTAAATGATTGCTAAAGACATCACATTAGGAACATATGCAATGTTTTTATTACTTCTAAGGAAACATTATGGAATTCTTTGGGTTCTTTGTAATTTAAAGAATTGGTCACATAGCAAAATGACCAAGAGTTGTTACAACATAGACTTTCTTTGTTTTATTCCAAGTATGGAATGGATTTGCATTTAAGATCCTTGTGAATGTTTTCAGAAATGATAGATAACAGTACTAAACTGAAGTCTCTAAAGTTATGTATTCATAATATTGCATAGTAGTATGCTTAGGCTTTACTACGTACTAGCCTTTTGTTGGATTTGTGTACGTATTTTACGTATGAGTTTTAATGATACAGTGTATGACCGCTTTGCATATATCTCCTTATCACCTTAAGATGTTTAAAAAAATAAAGAAATGGAATGGTCTTGGGGGGAAAAAAAGAAAAAAAAAGCAATAATGAAGTTCCTATGGCCCATGATGAAAAAAGAAAAATTAAAAAAAGAAAAAAAAAAGAGAAAGACCATTCCAAGTGGTGATCCCCACCCCACCCATATTCAAAAAAAGAGCTGAATCACTGACATCCTTTCATCTTCATTAACTAAAATAATATAGAACATAGGTCATTGAAAGCATGCTTAGGTTACACATATACCATATACTCAAAACCTTTTGCAGCACACTACAAGTTGCAGATCTGGCTCCTGAATGTCAGAATGAGACTTTCAGTTAGCATTCTTGCTTCATTAATGGGGCATTCTCACATCTGGGGAACCGGTGAGTTCTTCTTCCTTGTAGGGCAAAGGCTTGAGTTTTAAGATCCACAGCAAAATGAATTGAAATTCTGGTAAGTATAAACTTTACATATTATTTATTAATTTTTTAAAACTACAAAGAATCAAAAGTAGAGATCTGTGTCTTAATGGACCTTAGTTTCAAAAGGATGCAAGTGGCAGGGAAAGCAAGCAAAAGCATGACAATTCTGCAGCTAGGTTCCGTCGTTGCCCCTCTAAAGCTACCTTGCAACTGCAATTTCACAACAGATTATAGTGTCTATCTTGCTCTTGCATTCTTCTTCCATTCCCCCCCCCCCAAAAATTTTAAATGTAATATTTAAAGAGACAAAATGGCTACCTGCGGAAGTCTGACATTTGTTGTAATTATGTTCACATTTCAAATTATATCCAATTTAAATTTTTTAGACCAGTTGAACATGGAATTGACGGCTGTTCTTATACCATGTGAGGGTGAGAGGATGAGGAGGGAGGGAGAAATCACCTAGTACTAGAAGTAGGTTCTCAGAGAAATTAGATAAAGCAGATAAATTAAATTTCAGAGCAGAAAATGTTGCTTCCTCCTTCTCCCTGCTGCCATCCAACATTTCTTACATTGTTCAAGAGGAACCTGTGACCTACAGAGAAACCTCTCATAGGTAATGGTGGTTTCAGCAGTAAGAAGGTGATGGGAAACATGAACCTCTGTAACTTAACGGAGGTTCCAAATATTTTTATTTTACACTGGAGATGTACCAAAGGCTGTGGTCTTGAAGTCACATGGTACAACATGTTGAAGTTCAATTGATACGGATTTGATTAGTGAGAGGCTTCCCAGAAAACCTTATATATGCCTTCCTGGGCATAACTACGATAAACTATTATTTAAATAAATAATATTTATAATCTATTTCTCTAGTTATTGAGTAATCAGTGTAGATACCACTGCTTTGAAATGTGGACTGATGTCTAGTAAATGTTTTGCAGAGGAGCTTTAGTTAAATGCCTATATTTTATACAAAATAAACTAATCTTAAGAATTTGTTGTAAAGTTCTGAGTAAATCATTGACCGAGTTAATAGAAATAAACATTTTAGTACTTCTGTTTAGGTTAGAGTCCAGAGGAAACTGCGATGTCTTACTGGATTATCTGTTCCTCTGAAGCCTTTTGTGTAAGATGGCATTCTTACAGAGCTCACAATTTATCTACGTATTAATTTTAGCCCATGCGTCAGCAATAAGGTACACATTTAGATACTATCCAGTTAGCATCTAGGAAAGCCTGTTGTTTTTATTATTCTGCCAAAAATTAAAAATAATTTTACTACAGGCCTGTAGTTCATCAATATTAGAAGAAGCAGGAAGTGTGTCAAATTCTTTTCACCATTCCAAGGGGCAGTGCAGTTAAGCACTTTACCAAGTGATGGATTTGATAAGGCCCGCAACAGAATATCACATATGAATATTTTGAAACAAATAGGAGTTTTCTTGCCACATTTTATAATGATATGTAACCTCTCTTTCTTATTCCATCAGGTGACACAACAATAATGGTGCATTCCGATGTAAAGGTTATTCCAGTGTTTTTGAGTCTCATCTGAGCCGTGATGGAAAAGTTAAGAGTGTACCGTATATACTCTAATCGCCTCATCTGCTGGACCAGGTTTCACTGAAAGATCACAGATTATATTCTAAAACTACTACACATGGAAATACATCTACTGTAATGTTTTGCTCATGGAAAATAATGTATGAAGGTAGTCTTATATTTTAATTAATCAGGTGTGTATGATTACTAAGTATGTTAATTTTCTGGAAGATTCCTTGGGATAATGAAATGAAAAGTAAATTAGAACTTTTCCTCTTAGTGTATGTTCCATTTGTAAGGCAAGCAGTAGGGGAATACATAGTGAAAACTTTCATTTTTCTTTTGGATCTTTCAGGGAGACTTCCTTGCTTTTTATACCTTTTGTGCATCAGTCCTTCCATTAAACATGAAGGCGATGGCCTCTTTTTTGTAGTTTCATTTCATTTTCCCCCATTCATGTTTTCTGGCACTAGTCCACAAAAGCCATAAAGAATCCATCAATGCTATCTGGAAAAAAAAGCAGGGGCGAGACACCAGAGAGTCAATCTAATCCAAAATCCAGCAACAGTAAAACTAGCAGCCCCCACCAAACAAAACAGTCCAAAAATATTCCACCGAAATATATACATTTAAAATAATAAATACACAGTAGCAACATAGCAATGTCAGAAAAATTAGTCTAATAGGAAAAAAGTAGCAATATGAAACACAAGATAAACAAGGAGACAAAGGCAAAAAATCAAAACAAATAGAAAATAGGGAAACTACTTTCTGCTGCCACTTACCTTCTCTTCTCCAATGCAGCAGAAGGCATGCAGCAAGACAATCCAAGGAAGAAAACGATCCCAAAGCCAAAGAAATTGGAGAGTGGGGTATAATAATTCCAAGAAAGAAAATGATCCCAATGAGGCATGCTGTCAATCCTTGATTTAAAAAAAAAAAAAATCAAAGGAAAAATGAAGGACCCTAGAGACAACCAGGCAGCACAAGATTGAAGGCACCAAGATCAAAAGGGGGGGGGGGGGAAATCCTGGTGGTTTCCAATCAATCCAGCTTCAAAACAGTTCAAAATTCCTGCTTCCCCCATTGGGCATTTGAATTGGCTGCTAACAGAAGCCCTAATGGCACTGTTCAATGAAAAATGTCCAGGGTAGTTCAACAGACAGACTGAAAAAAAAGTTACACGAAAGAGAGAAAAGAAGAAGAAAACTTCATATTTCTCTCTTGTTTACACCTGTTCAAGATGCTGTCTTTTGGAAATCAACCAAAGAACATGAAAATGGGGGGAAAGAGCCTCTTTTCCTTTGATTAAAGCACCCTAACAAGGGATACTTAGTGCAGCATTCGTTTGGGAACTTGATCATAAGTTAAACAGTCATTGCTAACTCATCTGTTTTATTAAATTGGTCTGGACCCAAAGATTTGGACTCTAATATATATTACTTGAAGGAAGATCACAAAAGAAGTTTTGAATCATTTGCTGCCTATTTTCCAATGTTCACATTGTCACGTCTCTCGCTGTACTTTCTCATCAGGCCTACAACTGAACATTTTTGAAAGAAATAGGTTTCATCCTATCACATTTTATTTTTCACCTGATAAATTACTTTATATTAAAAAAAATCCCAAACTATTTCCTCTTCAAAATGTGTTACCAAATGTTTGTTATGATGGAATTTGATGTGAGACCCTCAGAACATCAAAATGATATGATGCAAAAGAATGAGAGGATTGGATTGATAGTCTGTGTTGGTAAGTATAGACGTGGGCGTTTCCAAAGGTCTGGAGGCTACATATGCTCAGCTGTGGACCCTTGAGGGTCACCACCATGACTGTATCCTCCAAATCCATTTCTTACAAAAAAAAAATGTTCGTTGGAGGGTCCGGCGAGTGCTAAGGGCCCTCAAAATGTGGCAAAAATGTCCACCATTCTCCCTAAGGAACACAAGGGGATTGTTGTGCAAAATAGTCTGAAAATATTTTAATGGAGTGGGAGGAGAATGTGCTAAGATTGGCATTTGGAGCTCTTGGGAGATTGTATGCAGTATGTAAATGACATAACCTACCTTGGATTAGAGAGATGGAAATGGATTCTGATTTAAATTGTTTCAATATATTTAAGTAAAATATCATTTGACAGTACCTCATTATGATCTTCATGTTAGCTAATCCGTAAAAGTAGCCTGCTGTTTGTTTCATAATGCTTTATACTGCGAAAACTCTTGTACTTTCCTTCAGCCTCTTCTCTCATGTTAGACTTCTAGAGTCATCTTTTGTCACAGAATTTGCATAGAACTATTCATACATAGCTATTTTACAACAGCAGTTACAGTTCTTCAGATGACAAATATCCCCAGTTTTCAAACATGTGCCATCTGCAGAAGCAGATATAAAACAAACCAAAAAGAATGCCCTAATAGATTCTTTACTGGCATTTTGCAAGTAAAGTTATTTTCTGACCCAGCCAATGTAATGTAAGGTCCAAAACAATATTTCCTCTAAGTTGCATGTGTGCACACTTACTCAGAGGTCCACCAGGGCTGCGCACGAGAAGCTGGCAGCTGGTTTGTTTACTTCCTGGTTCTGTTGAAGCTCCGCCCACCCCCACACACATGGAGTGAGGCTCTCGTATGGTGGGACAGAAAATTAGAGGGGACATTGGTGATAAATAAACAAAAAATGTCCCAGGCCATTTTATGGGGAAACAGTGCTGTGAAGCAGCCGGAATAATACCTTCTGATAGTAAGTAATATGGTCTCACAATAATAAACTGGAATTCTCCATGGATCCAGGAATTAGGGGAAGTGTACAAAACATTGGCATTCCCATGACTTCAGAAGCTACACCAGAACTCCTTGCATGCATTTTTTAAAAATGTCCTTGTGGATAACGGTTAATAAGTTAAAAGGTTTAAGCAAAAGTAGGAGATGCTGTTCTGGGA
Organism: Pogona vitticeps; assembly: GCF_051106095.1. NCBI lineage: Eukaryota > Metazoa > Chordata > Lepidosauria > Squamata > Agamidae > Pogona > Pogona vitticeps. The sequence continues at coordinate 157,963,397 of NC_135785.1, forward strand.
GGTGTATTTCCCTCAGAAAAAGCTAAACTTGTTGGCATTTTTAATACTGTACTATTTTTCATGATACTGAGATAATTTTCACTCTTCCAAAATACTTAAACTCAGGCCTATCCAATGGAACTGATTGGTAAAGAGTTTAAGAATCAGGGGAACTATTCCACAAAGTGCACAATTTAATTTATCACATGTGTTACTGTATTTGTAGTTATGACTTCTAGTATAGATGAAGGCTAGTGGGGGCTATAAAGACTTGTAGAGGAAAAAACTGAATAGCTGCTCGCCACAATTGAGATTTTTATTTATTTTATTTATTTATTTTTCTGGCTTTTACTACCACCCATATGTAATCTCTAGTTTTCAGTGGCAATGTGATTCCTGACTGCCAGATACTGAGAGGCATGAGAGGACTGTTGCCTTTCATCATGATTATGAGCTTTTCAGAATACCTGATGGGCCACTGTAGGAAAGTGGCATCTGGTCTGACTCAGGAAGTTCCTCTTTTCTTCAGTGTAAAATAATCTTTATTATTTTCTTAAGTAAGAAATGACCTTTCCAGGTAAGATGTCTGATTTTTGGTTCAAAATATGAAATGATTTGCTACAACTAATGTATGTGTAACAATATCTACATTTTCCATAATCTAAATTTTATGTTTTTCCTATTCTGATGTTTTCCATGGAATATTAATATTCTGGCTGTACTAATTTTTTAAATTTATTATTTTTATTCATTTATTTAAAATATTTTACCCTACCTTTCTCTTTAAAAGGACACAAGGCAGCTTACATTATTAAAAAGACAATATTTAAAAACTAAAAACAGTAAGTATACAAATAGATTTGCTTTCCCCATCTTTCTAGAATTTTTATTTCTTATGTATATGTGGAACCACTATTGCATTCCATTCTTTAAGGCAAACTGTGTATTCCTCTTCTGTTCCTCTTGTTATTTTTCAATTGTCTCCACAATTATATTAAGTAGTTTACAATGATATACAAAGATTATTAACAATACCCAATTGAAAGAATTTAAAGTATAACAAAACACAATATTTTAGAAGAAATAGTCATATACAAAGTAAGTTTCCAGTTTACTATCTGTCTGAATAGGTAAGTCCTCAAAATCCTTATCTAAATATTAATCATTGAGGCACCATCCTAAAATGTTTTATCTGTTAGAACCACCTATTTTTTCTTCAGCAATATATCCAGTATGATGTAGTGGATAGACTGACAGAGTAGGACTCAGGAGGCCTGGGTTCAAATCCCCACTCAGCTGGGGAAACTCACTGGGAGTGTGGAACTGGTAAAGCCACTCCTTTAATATCTCAGTTACCTTGAAAGCCCTATTAGGGTCAATATAAGTCGGTTCTGACCTGACAGCACATAACACATATTTTTTTTCCAGTTGTGGTAGCCTAGAGAGTAGATCAAAACAGAGATAGGGAATATGACCTGTTTAATTAGCCTTCCTCACAATGTTGCTTGTTTTCACCTCCTCTATATTCCCTCCAAAAAAGTTCAGCTGACCTCCCTCTTTCCACAACAGTGTCCAGAAGAAAGGTAACTTCAAGGCAACGGAAATATTAATAGATCATCTGGAACTTGAGTCATGGCAACTGGCCTTCTTTCTTGTTAGGTTGAAACATTTCACTACTCATCCAACTTCTTCAGCTTTAGAATATTAATAGACCACCTTTCTAAGCTCTCTGTAGCACAGCATATTTAACAACTGCATGTTACTTGTTAATATAAAATTACATATACCGAAAGGAAATGGAATGATCATTGTGAGCTTGTTCCTTTGCTTTGCTTCTAAATCAGTATTCAGAAAGTACCTCTCTCCCTGTCATCATGCCAGATTTTTTTTACCTGAGCAGAAACCTGTGTGTTGCTCACACACAAGCTATGACGGTTTAGCTCTAAATTTGTCTAGTCAGGATAAATGTCACTACTATTAGAATAAAAAAAGGCTTCCTTTGTATTCCAATCTTTACTGCTGATTTAATGGCACAGATGTCTGGTTTCAATGAAAGGTGTAGAAATTGTACATGAAGTGAAAAGTAATATTTGTAGTCAGAAGCGTTGTGCCATTGCTTTCTCTCTCTCTCTCTCTCTCTCTCTCTCTCTCTCTCTCTCTCTCCACACACACAATAAATGTAACTTGCTCAAAATTATTGGCATGTAAATACACAGTTAATACAGCTCTGAAAATATCTTGTGTGCATGATTAAGTGGGAGAAATATCCAAGATGGAGATGGCAGTTTTATTTTTAAATGGTAATGCTCATGTTAATGAATCCTGTTCTTGTGCCATATATGTATTTGCTATTAATACTGTAGTACTTCAGGATTACACTTTGCCTGACTGAAATATAACTTGCCAATTTCCATCTTCTCTAGTGAAGACGTAGAAGTATATCAAAAGGAGGCTAGAATATCCTTGATTCAGAAGTATTCATCCTTTATAGGTCCTTTCTCTTATAGTGAAAGCAATATTTTTAGACAGATCTTAAAAAGAAGCAAAAATGTTTTCAAACTTATCAATACTGTATGCACATTTTTTATTTTGAGGGCTAGGGGGCACTCTGCCTACATAGGTGAAGCCAAATTCATTTTCTTTGCCATTATCTCCTCCTCCTGTTCAGTCAGTTTATCCTCTCTTGGGCCTTTCTGAGCTAATGAACGAATGTTTATGCATCTCTGTGAACATTTTGCATTCTTTTCTACAAAGGTCTTATGTAAAAAAAGCGACTTTATGAAAAAGTTAAAAGTTCAGTCAGCTTGGTTTTGAAAGCCATTGAGAGAATCGGTGTCGATGCTTTCATTTTGATAACTGAATGTCCTAATCTTATCAGCTGTTGTTTTGTTTTCTAGAAAATCTGCTGGTGGATGTTGTTGAGCATCAGAGTGGAGATACTCTTATTATAATTCCCAATAGGAAGGTCTGTTGTTGTCAAAGTACCACATCATCTGTGCTTCAAACATATAACAGCTGAAGAGAGTGTGCAATACAGAAGCAATGCAGGAGGAATTATTAATCCTACTGAGAGAGATGCCACATCTGTGTGATTTTCAGTTTTGTTTCCTAGTTGCTGGTGACTGTCCCTGTCATCTTTTTCATAATCTGCAGCTGATCCCAACACTCTGTTCTACTCAACTACTCTCAGTGTCTGATTTCCCCCCTTCTGTTTTGTTTGCTTAAAACATACTAAAATGTTTTATACATTCCTGAGAGCCACAGTAAGAGTATTCAGAAATGAACACCCTTATCTCACATCCCAGTACGTTGCCCAGAACTACCACCAATATGGCACATTGTGGGTTTCTGCAAATTACACAGGTAAAAATAAAATGAGGAGAAATGAGAACTTCCAACTCATATGAAAAGGATGATGCAAATTAAGTGGCATTATACATATCTAACAAATTGTTTTCTCGTTCAAAAAAGCTCGTGCTGTCATATATTTCTTAGTTCAAATACTACAAGATGATTGGTTGTCTTTCCTGCCAACAGGCTGCAGTAACTATCCCTCTTCAAATTTAAAAGGTTCACTTACATTAATGTCAGATTCTTTGCCATACCACTTTTGCAATCCTTTTTCTCATAGGGAGCTACATGTCTCCCCAGATTCATCAATAAACAGTCAGCTAAGTTTTTTGTAATGTTGTGGCAATGTTTAAACAGTTTTTGTTTTAATATTACAAAGCTTTCCCATTCAAGATTACAGAAAGAAACATTTTCTATGTATTAAGATATTGGAAAATGTATTTAATTGCTCCCAATCTTCTACTTGAGATAATAATGTTTTGGACAGCTTAATCTAATAATTCTAAGATATTGGCCTACTTAGACTAGTAAATTCAACACAGTACGGACCACAATCTGGTTAATTTAAAAAGCTCACAAGCATGATGGATAATCACTGAGCAAACTCCAAACTACTTTTCTAATTACTTCTCTTAATTTTTGTTTGTCCGTTCAGTATTATCATAATTATGTGTCACTAATTTTGCTTCTCATTCTGTATCTTCACTTTTCATTTCAGTTTCTCATTTAATCTGCTAGTCCTATTTCCCTTCTTTATAGGAAATCAAATATGTTGCATGAAACGATATTGACTAGAATAATTAACAATTAATTTTAACACATTCTCAAAATATCCCCTGTTGCTTATCAACCCTTCTACTTCTTTTAAGTAATTTGTTGAATTATTTCTTCCTGTAGATAATATAGCAATTTTAATCATAATACTCATATTTTCTTCTTGGAAGTCTCTTGATACATCTAAGTAAATACCATATTTTTCCGTTTATAAGATGCTTTTCCCTAAAAATCATTAGACTAAAAATTGAGCATCGTCTTATACACAGAAGTAAGCTGAGGAGAAAACTGCACGATTGCAAAACTGCCAAAGCCTCTGCAAACCAGTCTGCCTCTAAGTCATGAGCAAAACTGCCGATAGCTTGTCTCTGCAAACAGGCTTCCTCCAATCAGCTGATGCAGAGGAGAGCATTTAGGCAGTATGTGGTTGCGCCAGTGTCCGGTAGTGTAGGAGTATTCTGAGCCCATAAAGATGTCAGAAAATTAAAAAATAAATAAAAATAGGTAAAGGCAAAGGTTCCCCTTGACATTTAGTCCAGTTGTGTCCAACTCTAGGGGGTGGTGCTCTTCCCCATTTCCAAGCCATAGAGCCAGCATTTGTTTGAAGACAGTTTCTGTGGTCACGTGGCCAGCACAACTAAACATGGAATGCCGTTAACTTCCCACTGTGGTGGTACCTATTTATCTACTTGCATTTGTGTGCTTTCAAACTGCTAGGTTGGCAGGAGTTGGGACAAGTGACATAAAAATACTGGTATGTAAATGTTGCCTAATTACTAAATAAAAATGTATCCCTTTCTAATGTTTAAAATACTGATTTCTGAATTTTGGGTTAGAAAATTGGGGGTCATCTTATACATGAGGTGTCTTATACATGGAAAAATACGGTAAATATTTGAGGGTTTTGTTGTATTTCATATCTTGTATTGACTAAAATCCTGTTGCAGGTACACAGTATAAATTTTAGATATGAATTGCTGTAAGTCAAGAAATCTTTGTTGACATTGGCTGAAATCCAATAGCACGTTGCAACTAGAGTAAGCCCATTGAATCAAATGTACTTATGGAGAATTTTACTTCTCAAATATTCATTGGTTAAATGGATTTACTTTAGTTACTACAGTATTGGATTCCATCCTTTATCTGTTGCATAGTGGTTTCATAATATTCTGTCTCCAGTCCTTACTTCTACAGACAATTTTCCTTCCCTTTTCTCTCCCCCCCCCTTAGAATTAAGACCTCTTTGTTTGAAACAGATGAATTGCACAGGGTCAAGGAGTGTGTTATTGATGTGCTGGGTAACTGCTGAAAATATGATTGGTGTGCTAGTTTTAGACATGGGGTGCAGCTCTTCAGATCCTTGATCAGCAAATGAGGCTCACTGGCTGCTCTGATAATTTACTCTGACCTACCTCAGAGTCATAACCTTCAGGCTAGAATGTTTTGTTTGCTTCTTGTAGAAAAGAAGACATTTTGTGAATTCTTTCTGAGAACTCCATGCTTAGTGTCTTGCACAAAAAGATTCGGATTCCCAATTTAAATTCCATGTCTCTACAAAAGGAAAAGTTGGAGGCTTTCAATATTTTTGATGTTGCTAACTACGCAAATGCAGTGATTGTACCTGTTAATTTGGTTTTATTCTTTCTATGGAGAGCCCAGTGTCAAGGCTGCCTCATCAGCAAGCTATTGTACTCTAACCTGGGGCCTAAAGAGTAGACTGATTTACCACCAGAGATGACAGGGGGATTGGAAACCTTGGAGCCTAAGCAGTCAGTAGAGAAAGGGGACAAGATGTCCTGAGCTCAGGACACTGGGTCTCAAACTGAGCCTCTACCCCTGCAAACAGCTCTGGAAACAGACAGGCATGCAACCTGTATAGGGAAAGAACCCCTTCATTTACCCCTGGTGGATGGGGGAATAAAAAGGCAGCATTGCCATGAGGCACCTCTGACCCACTTCAAGAGAGAACTTGTTAGGAGGAGGTTTGCCAAACAAAGGACTGGAAAGAAGCCACTTCTACCTTTGAAGGGCTAGAAGAAGAACATAGAGGAAGATGACTGGGCTGACACCTCAGAGGATTTCTCGGGAGCTGCTTGGTTGAAGACACCCAAGAAAGACACCTAAACCACCCAGGGCATAGGACTATAAGGAAGATCACTAGTGAGGGGTTCTTGCCCAGTTAAGGGTCCCAAAGGGAGGGGGAGAAACACAAAATAAACCCAATGCCTGTATGGGCCTCTCTTTTTTAGGGGAGCAAAAGAGAAGGGCCAGAAAAGACAAACAGCCTGAGCTGAAACCTGGGAAGCCCTCTGCTAGTTAGCTCCAACACTGGTGAAGGAAACAGCAAAGGGAATGCCAGTGCTAGGAAGAGAAGAAGTGTACAGACCAACCAGGAGTTCCAGAGACAACCCAACATACAGTGGTGCCTCGCTAGACGATGATAATCCGTTCCACTGAAATCACTGTTTAGCGAAATCATTGTCTAGTGAAAAGCATTTCCCTATTGGAATGCATTGAAACCTGTTTAATGTGTTCCAATAGGGAAGAATCGTCGTTGTCTAGTGAAGATTGGCCATAGGAAAGCCGGTTTGCGAACCGCCGATCAGCTGTTTAAATAGCTGTCTTGCGAAGCTTAGGTCCCGAAAACACCCGTTTTGCGAGCGCGGAGGGAGCTGTCAAACTCGTCTAGGGAAAATTGGTTTGCGAAGCAGGGACCAAACGTTGTCCAGCGAAATTCCCCTATAGGAATCACTGTTTTGCGAATCACTATAGTGATTGCAAAAAGTCAATGTCTAGGTCCTAAACCGTTTATTGGTATTGGTACCCCACAAAATTACACAAAATTAATGGAGAAATCTCAGATAGGTGCTGGAGAAACTGGAAGTAAGGGCACACTAGAACACATGTGGATCTCTTGCCCCAAAGTGGAAGCATATTGGTGGCAAATAATTAAATGGATAGAAACGTTGTTGAATCAAAAAATAATTAAAAATGAAGCTGTCACATTCCCCCAGTGTCCTCTGTTTGTTTTCCCCCAAACACAGGTCTACCTTCAGACATGATGTGCTCTTTTCTCCTTTTGCCTGCTGCCACCAGTAGATCTTTATCCACACTGTACCAAATAAGTTTCTCAGACCTGGGCTGCCAAATATAACAGGTTTATTTATTGTTTGATTGGTAAATCACAGAAGTCATAGATGTTCTTTTATTGTTCAGTCATTAAACTTGGATAGGACTACACGTTTGCTTGTTTGTATTCATTCACATTAATTACTGTTACAATATCTTATGACTATCTATTGTCTATTACTTTATCTCGTATCTGTTCTCTAACACACCCAACTTTCCAATCTCTCAACCCCTCAAAACCTCTCTAACTCTTCTCAGTCTTCAACTGTTTTTCTGACTCCGCCCCTCCTGTCCTGCCATAGGCTACTGCCCTAGAGCTCCATATGATGGACAGGCATGGCTTGGGCATTCTGCCACAGAAGCTTTATTATTATTTTCAATATTTAAGGACGGAAATGAACAATTATTCAATAAAAACTTAATTGCACATTTTATTGGTGCAGCAAGAATTGAAACGAGAAATGCTCAAGATCTTTCAGTAGAAAAATTTGTAGGAAAGAAGACATTTTGTGAATTCTTTCTGAGAACTCCATGCTTTGAGAACAGGATCTGGGAAATGGTCCTGATGGAAAAGCTGACCAAACAAATTAAAATATATACAGGAGAAATAAAACAGGATAAATTCATGAAAACCCGGCAAACATTATTAACATATGGAATTAGTTGAAGAAAAGAAGAATGTGATATGGGAAGTAATTTGGATTGCTGGTATGTAATATTTTTAAAAGAATTAAGTGTTAAAATATGAACTAGTGGATGTATAAAGAAAGACAATCTACTTACACATTCTTTCAGTAGATTGTCTTTCTACAATTCTAACTTGCATTGTCATACTACAGATTTTAATAACATTTAATAATAATAATAATAATAATAATAATAATAATAATAATAATAATAATAATAATAATAATAATAATAATAATAATAATAATAATAATAATAATAATAATAAACTACAAAAAATATCTGAAGCCAGCATCTACATTTACATTTTTGTGCAGCTCCTCAACCCCCTTGCCCAAGTTTTAGAAGTAAATTAAAAGTCCAGGCCTGTGACAGAGCAACTAAACTTCTGAAGTTCTATACCACTCTGCTTAATATAAATCCCAATTAAGTCTATTCAGATACAGTGGTGCCTCGACTTACGAATGTCCCTACTTACGCCCATTTTAAGTTATGACCAGCTCCGGCTGCAAAATTTTGCTTCTACAGTGGTGCCTCGCATAGCGAGGTTAATCCGTTCCGGATTAACCTTCGCTATGCTGAAGCATCGTTAAACGGTACAGAAAAGCCCATTAGAACGCATTAAACATGGTTTAATGCATTCCAAATGGGCCAAATACTCACCGTTTAACGAAGCTTCGTAATGGCCGGCAGCCATTTTCGCGCCCTCGCCTCGCTTAACGAGGGCGCGAAAACGCTGCGGGCGGCCATTTTAGGCCATTTCCCGGCTTCCGGCGGCCATTTTGGCCGCCGAACAGCTGATCGGCGGGGGTCGTTTTGCGAAGATCGGTAAGCGAAACGCTTACCGGTCTTCGCAAAGCGAATTTTTCCCTATGGGAAAAACGTTGTGTGATCGCATTAGCGATCCGAAAAAACGGATCGCTATGCGATTTAATCGTTATACGGTGCGCTCGTTAAGCGAGGCACCACTGTACTTGTGACCGGAGCTTCCACTTACGAACAAAAAAAGGCAGGGAAAAAAAGGCAGGGAATTCAAATTGCTAACTGTAGGTGGTGACAAGGCTGCTTCTTTGTAGCTCGTTGGCCCCAGCAGTTAGTGTGCGTCATCATCGGAGGCTTGGGAGTGCCTCCTTCTGCTTCTGAGTGAGCATGTGTGTGTGTTTGCAGGGAGGCTTTGGGCTACCTGGTAAGGTAAGGTGCTGTTCTCTGCTTTTAAAAAACCTCTGGGTGGGTTTTGCAGCATGGTTTTGGGCTGGGGGGTATGTTTCTGTGCTGTGATGGGTTTTGGGGGATTGTTGCTTTTTGGGGTGTTTTTTCCCAATTCTGATGGGTCTTAGGGGTTTGTTTCTCTTTTGGTTCCCCCCAATTTCTGATGGGTATTGGGGGGTTTGGTTGCTTTTTGAGGTTTCCCCCCATTTCTGATGGGTCTTGGGGAATTTTGTTTGCTCTCCCCCATTTCCAATGGGTCTTGGGGGGTTAGTTGCTTTTTGGGGGTTTTCCCCCATTTCTGATGGGTCCTGCATGCTTCCCTTGCTTTTTCCTGTTTTCTTTGCATTTCCGACCTGCCCGCTATGTTCTCTGTGCATTTCCTATCTGCTCCGTTTGTTTTCTGTTCATTTCCAATGGTCTTGCATGCGTGATTGCTTTTCTTCCCCCCCCCTTCAGCTGGAAGGGATTAATCGTGTTTCCAATGAGTCTTGCAGTGATTTTTCTGTGATTTTTTTCTCTTCAGCCGGAACGGATTAATTGCATTTGATGCATTCCTACGGGAAATGGTGCTTCGACTTACGGTCATTTCGAGTTACGTCCATCTTCTGGAACGGATTATGGCCATAAATTGAGGCACCAGTCACTGTATTAGGAATCTGTGTATACTCATCACAAGCAGAGAACCACATTTTAACCCCATCTCGTCACCAGTTTGATTGCTTTCCTACATGGGAGGGCCACCAAGTCTGAAGCTGAGACCTGCTTTCTACATGAATCTGAGACCTGCTTTCTACATGAATCTGGACAGTGTTCACTGATTGTGAAGGGTCTCTGCTTCAGAGTCATTGCCTTCTACATATAATAAATTAAAAATTGGAAATGGAGGGGTGTAACTATTGTGTTTCCCACCACATGGTGACCAGACGTGGTGGAAGAGATCTGTTGAATCCAGTAGCATGTACTGTCAGAGCAGTGCATCCAGGTTTGTAACCTCCAAAAGTGGATTAATAATTTTATGCAAGGTCATATTAGGAAAAGGTAGCAAGGCAAAGTAATGACATCCAAAATAGCCTCTACTTCCTCATGCATGTTTGAGGGTATTTGGTTGATTGGTACTTTAGGTTTTTTAAAGAGCAGTTCTTAGCATCTTTTTATAGTCTGTCTCTCCATGGGCTTTGAAAGCAATATGGCTCCTTAGACATTACCCAGATGGAGAAACACAATAGCTGCATTTGATCAGCTATATCATGCCATCTACAACTCATTTCTCTTGCACTAATGGATATGAATGGCTCTCAGTTTTAAAACATACATAAGTTGGTCTTCATATTGGAAAGAGATGCCAGGACAAATTTAAATATGTAATTCTATAAATATATCTCTTTTTTTGTGGAAGACTGCACAATTTTGTAGGTGGCAGGATTAAGGGCTTAGCTTTCTTATTCACCTGACCAAGGTGGAAGTTCTCAGGCAGTTCTGTTTGGTTTAAATTTAAAGACAAAATATTTTGGCAACAAATGGATAAAATATGAGAGTTTATAACTCTGCCACCAACATTATATCCACTTTTCATCAGTGGGTCTTCACACATTTTTAATTTTATTTGGTTTTGTTTTATTTCAGATTGGGTAGGGAATCACTTCAGGATGCAGAGGCTTCGGGTCAGGCTGCAAGTGTCCTTTCTAGCTTAATTGGACACCATAATTATTGTGTGCTTTGGGGTGTTATAAGATTTACTGGCCTGTTCTTTCTGTTGCATGAGCTGTTTGTGAGTACAGAGGGAACATTAGGTATGGCAGAATCCAGCAATTTCTGAGCTGGCATGTTTTTCTTTGTTCCCCTTCTTTTCCACCCTTCCTCCCTGACTTAAGGTGTGGCATGCTCATAAAGACCCACACGATCCAATTATTACAATACTCATTATATCTTTTCCCTCTAACTGAGGGGAAGTGCACCAGGTTTAATGAAGTATGCAAAGAACTGGTATTTCCTTTGCTTCTCTGTCTCCCTATTTTGACATATTGGGATTCAGCATTAAAGGTTATACTTGTGGGTTCTGTTCATCCTCCCAGAGAAGTTCTAAATCAGCTCATAAGCTTTGCGGCACTCTTCCTTGTCACTTCTCCGTCAGCTTTCAGTCCATTTACTCCAGACCTCTCAGCTGTGCAGTTCCAGCTCCTGTTGTGAGTGATCGGCCTGCTTGAGTGCTCTCAGCTTCTCCTGTCACATCACATTTGCATAAAAGAGGACAGATAACCAAATTTGAGCACACAAATGAAAACGCTAAGCGCCGAACCTGTCACAGTTGTTGTTCAACTAATTGTGAAAAATTTGATTTGCTGCCTTTTCGCTGTTGATCATGCAGGCCCCCTTCTCAAATTCATGGAGGCTTGATGTTGCAGTACTGGGTACCTTTTAAACTGTCTGCACAAGCTGCTCACCCTAGGGATTACTTACCTCTCCTACAAGCTTTTAATGTTGCCTCATCTACTTGACTAAATTAGGCCGCCATGGCAAACAAACACATAATTAAAAACCTGGTAAGACAACTGCAGTTGCGTCCTCCTAAATTGATTCCCCCCCCCCTTTTACTTATGGGCCAGGCTATGTTTGCCATTTCCCCCCCGCCTCTCATTTTATGTGCTCCTGATTATGATGGAAGAAGGTATCGTTCTTTCCCCCTCTGCTTCATTGTTAAAATTATTTCTGTTCAGACTAGAACATGATGGCTTGGTATTATAGAAGAATAATTTCAGACATTTTATCTCTGTGCAAGTGTGACACATTTTTTTTTTACAATTTTGTGTTTTCCAGTTTTGAAGTAACTTGTCTTTTTTTTTTTACGTTAAGCATTTCAAGCAATTCCCTTAAATTCTGCTAAGCTTATGTTTCTTGTCTTATTGGTGGTTTTAATACCACTGTCATCTCTATCTAACTAGATGAGTGCCATTCTCACTCTTGAGGGGATATTTTGGGAATGTCCTCAATGGCCACATCCAATCCATGCTCCTGATGCTAAATTATGCCAGAGTCTGATTGTCCATAGTGAGTAAGATTGTTCCAGAATAGTATTTGAAAAATGTTACGTCTTGAAAATAGGAAATTGCTCATTCCTGATGTAGGTAACAAGCTGTAAATAGTTTCCGTTTGGTACTAATTAAGGCACAAGTAAGTTACGCAGCAATTGTAACTGAAATCATGTTGCTCAGCACAGTAAGTTGCATTAAAGCAGGTCCATTGAATCAGAGGGGATTTGGTGAGTCAGCTACTCCATATGTTCCATTGATTCAAATGAACCTACTCTAGTTGTGGTTTACTCTGCTAAAGCAAGTTACAGTTAAAAGTAGGTCCATGGAACTTACAGAGGAGTTGACTGACCAAATCCCCACTGATTCAATAGGACTTCTCTAGCACAACTTTCTACACTGAGCAACAGTGTGGGGGCATCATCTCTCATTAAGAAACTTTTAAGTGTTGACTTGCATTGCTTGGATTTTGCATGTTTAAAAACACAAAAGTGAACAATGCATTGATTATAACAGTTTTATTTTAACTGGCTTTGATTCCCCACCCCCTGAAGTTGCAGCTAGGCCCTACATTATATACATTACATTTATAATTCTGCTTTTCCTCTGATGGGCTCAAGGTGGCTTTTATTCACTACGGTACATACATCATTTGGACATGGATGCTTTTATTTATTTATTTATTTATTTATTTATTTATTTATTTATTTGATTTATATCCCGCCCATCTGATCTGGTCAACTGTGCCAAAGTCTGGAAAGAATTAGCAATGCTAGATTAATTCCAAAACTTGTATTTAATTTTTTAATTTATAGAACTTAATTAAAAGAAATGAGCTAAGCTATAACACCTGAACTTTTAACTCTAAATATGTTGTTCCAAGGACTGAAAGATAATATAGTTTAATTTGCTTATGCATTTGTTACTTAACTTGGATGGCATCATTGAAAGTCTTACTGAGTTTAAGAGTATCCATTCTTAGGTTTACTGGAGACTGTACTGTTTTCTGCTGGAGATTTTGAAATTGTGTCATAGAATGTTTGTAGAGAGCTGACATAAGATATGTACAAAGTTTAATGATTCATTTAATTTTCAAATAAATATTAGTGGGAAATTGTTTTGTGCTGTTCCCCTAGGCCTGAAACAGCTTTGTCTTATCTTCCTATTAGACATCTATTGACATTTGATTAACCACAGTCCTTTCTCCTGTTTTCATTAGTACCTCTGTGTATTGCACAGGGATTTTTTCTCATTTCCCCCTTCCTAGCTGGGCAAACACCACTTTCCCCAGTGCTTGCTCTTCCTCTGTCTTCCAATATGAAACACGGCAAACGTTCACATTGTGGTTTGATTTTCCACAAAATCTCACTGAAAAATCTAAGAAATTGGGTTTCATCTACTAACATCTGCTAACCTGTGCATTCTCTTTTTTTCCCCTTTTTTCTTTGTTTGATGGGACAGAATACAGGTTTGTTTATTTTGAATCTTTGTTAGCCTAAGAAAGTTTATGGCTTGCAGTAAAACTGTTATAGTGGACCCTCGACTTACAGAATTAATCCGTATTGGAACGGTGGCCACAGGTCGAAAAGTCCGTAGGTTGAGGGTCCACTTCCCATAGGAATGCATTGAAAACCCATTAATCTGTATGGCCTAAGAAAAAAAAATACCCCCCCACAAAAATTTAAAATAAACACCTTACCAGTCTGAAGGGGTCCCCCTCCACCGCCATCGCCGCTGCCCGAGGCCTCAGAGGGCTACCCCGCTGCCATGGGAGACCTCTTGGAGGTCCCCTGCTGATGCAGGCTTTCCCAGGGTGGACCGGGCCTACCAGGGGAGGGCTTCCCCTGGTAGGCCCAGTCTACTCCCTGGGCTTTCCCGGGGAGTAGACCGGGCCTACCGGGGGAAGCCCTCCAGTCTACCCTGGGACAGCCTACGTTGGCGGGGGCGGGGAACCTCCGATATGCCTCCCATGGTGGCGGAGAAGCCCTGGAAGGCATCCGGAGGTTCTCCCCACCGCCGATCATGTCTCTGGATGCCTTCCAGGGCTTCTCTGGCGCCAAAGCATGATTGTCAGCAGGGGGCACCTCCGAGATGCCTCCCATGGTGGCAGAGAAGCCCTGGAAGGCATCCAGAGGCACAATTGGCGGCGAGGGGGACCTCCGGATGCCTTCCAGGGCTTCTCTGCTGCCATGGGAGGCATCTTGGAGGTCCCTCACATCACCGATCGTGCCTCCAAAACACAATCGGCGGTGCCAGGGGACCTCCGAGATGCCTCCCATGGCGGAGGAGAAGCCCTGGAAGGCATCCGGAGGCATGATCGGCAGCCTGCGGACTGGAAGGGGGAGGCGGGGATAGCACCAAATTTGAATTTGGTGCTTTCCCCGCCTCCCCCTTCAGGTCCGTAGGTCAATTCTCCGGACTCAGGTTGATGGGAAATTTTGCAGCCAGCAAAGTCTATATCTTGAAAAGTACATACGTCAAGCCATCCATAAGTTGAGGGTCAACTGTAGCTAGAAACCAAGCTAGACCTCTGAGAAATTGTGCTCCCTGTTCTCTAGGAAGATAAGCATTCAATTCAAATATATATTTAAAGTATTTGTATCTCACCATTCTCCAAAAAAGGACCCCACGTGGCTTACAATATTAAAAGCCAGAAAAAGAGAGAATTTTTTACAATATTTTAAGAAGAATTAAACAAGTATAACAAGTTCTAAAAAACTCATTAAAGGCAACAAAAACACAACAGTCCAATTTTTAAAAACCCACCTAGATACCTAGTCACTAAGGGAAAGCCTACCTGGTGGAAAAATCTTTGCCTGTATAGCACTCTCTGGTTCTGTGTGGCTGTGCAAAATATAGTACAAATTAAATAGAGTACAAATTCAGATGCAAATATATAAGATCATCCTCTGTATTTACTCTTCTAGTGCCCCTAACCCACAAACATACTGAAATTCTGATCCTAAACTAAGTGGGCTGGGGCCTTATCATCATCCAGAGGAACAGCATCTCCTATATCTCCATCTCTCCTGCTCTTTCTGAAGTCAGATCTTGAATCGCACCCCTTGCTAAGATTTCCCTACCTGTTGAGCTGAGTCAAATAGTCCATAGGAATTATACCTGCTGGAAGAAGAGTGGCAAAGATGAGTAATAGTCTGGCGTCCCATGAATATTTTTAGAATCTTGCATTAGAAATGTAAACATTTTCAGAATAAAAGAATTAGGGTATTCCCCTGAGCATGTCTTCAAATTACTGATATTCTGTCATGTTCTTTTCATTTTTACAAGCTCTGGAGCGCATCAGTGTGATAGAGAAGGAAGGGAAAAATATCTACCCTTACCCATTGGTCCCTTCTAGAGATGGGAATGAACCAGTTGTTCATGCTGGGGTTGGTGGATGTTGGCAGATGTCTGGCAGGTATTCAATGATCCAGTGCCCTTCCCCATCTTGTGGGAGCCCACACAGACAGCAGCTGGAGGTGGCAGGGCAGGGAAGCTGGGAGGCTACTTATGAATGGCTGCCTGCCAGAGGGACCTGGGCACCAAACCATGGAACACGTGTCAGCCATCCACCAAACTGGCATGAACTACCAAACTGGCAGTTCATGCCCATCTCTAGTCCCTTCCTTTGCCACCACTGTCATTACTTGATGCTACAAAAAGGAAAGCTAGGTGAGGGTGCCTGAGGGACTGGGGGCTATAGGGAGGAAAGAACCTTTGGTCCACATACTAAGCTGAATCAGGCAGGGGAGTGGGAAAGGGTTTTGAGACAATGTGGTAAATGTACAGCTTTTAAAACTTCCGAAGCTCTGTGTGATTCAAGCTAAGAAAAACATCTGCATCCTCTGAAGAATTTTTTTTTAACCAAATGACACAGAGTAGTAGAAGATCAAGTCTGTGTTACTTTTGTGAATCTGCTGTTTTTAAAAATATTATTCTCAGAGTTGACTCCTGTGCAGCCATGGACAAAGTACAGTCAAGGCTGAAGAGGGATAATAGCATATAAGGAGCAGAGTTCCTAAATGCTCAGGCCAGTGAGGAAAATGAGCCTGGAAGCATTTGCTGCAGGCAGGAAATGTCAGCCGACTTCTTCAATCTTCTAGTCACCTCCTCCTTTTGGTCCAGAGCTGAATGGCAGCACACAGGCAGAACCTCCACTTCATAGACCCTTCAGGCCTTCTCTCCTGTCCACCCAAGTCCCAGAAGTAACCAAGGATTCTGGGAGCTGTAGTCCAAGAAAATGTCTTCCTGAGCTACAATTAAATCCTACTGAATTCTGATATATTTTTGATCAGCCTAAGCTTTCAAAAAGCCTTTCATACTATGGATATTTAAAGATGAGAATCTAGATCTGGCCCATGTTTCTGTTTGCAGCTGGGAAGGGAACACTAAACAGGCAATCAGCATTTCTACAGATCATTGGTTAAAATGATTTAACAAGCCCTTTCACAAAGTAATAAAGGCTCCTAGAGTAATTACATCATTTTGCCCACCATTAAGAATAATGGGGTTCTGTGGAACAGATGTCATTGGTCAGGCTGTTTTGGCACCTAAGTTGTTCCTCAAAATAACAGAGGGAAACGTACATGTTGTTGCTCACCTGTTCTGTGTATCGTTGCATATATAGTGTATATGTAGCAAAGGAATTCCCCTGGCCCCAGAGTCGGCCAAATTGGAAAGATTTCATAATAAACTGAAGGGCCTTATTGTTGTTCTTGCCACTTGATGTTGTGCCTACAGAGATGTTGAGGAAAATAGAAAATGGAGAACCAGGCTTTCGTCCTCCTGGTATACCAGAAGAGGAAGAGAAAAACTGGGGGAACAGCAGAAAGAAAAATGGTGAAAGAAGAGAAGGGGAGGGGTCATGGAGGTGTAGATATTATGGGAAATTAATTTAAGATAATGTGCTTAAGAAATGAGTGAAGGAATAGCCAGGCAGAAACATTATTTTTATTTGTCATTTATACCGCACTTTCCCCTAATAAAGACAAGACGTACAGGGTTTTCCACTCCCTATTGTATCTTCATAACATTTCATGAGTGAGGGATGGCCCTTCAGAAAATGTGTGTGTGTTTAGTCGTTTAGTCGTGTCCGACTCTTCGTGACCCCATGGACCAGAGCACGCCAGGCCCTCCTGTCTTCTACTGCCTCCCGGAGTTGTGTCAGGTTCATGTTGGTTGCTTCGCAGACACTGTCCAGCCATCTTATCCTCGGTCGTCCCCTTCTCCTCTTGCCATCACACCTTCCTAACATCAAGGTTTTTTCCAAGGACTCTTTTCTTCTCATGAGATGGCCAAAGTACTGGAGCCTCAGCTTCAGGATCTGTCCTTCAAGTGAGCATTCAGGGTTGATTTCCTTTAGAACTGACAGGTTTGTTCTCCTTGCAGTCCAGGGGATTCTCAAGAGCCTCCTCCAGCACCACAATTCAAAGGCATCAATTCTTCGGCGGTCAGCTTTCTTTATGGTCCAGCTCTCACTTCCATACATCACGACAGGAAAAACCATAGCTTTGACTATTCGGACTTTTGTTGGCAAAGTGATGTCTCCGCTTTTCAAGATGCTGTCAAGATTTGTCATCACTTTCCTCCCAAGAAGAAGGCGCCTTTTAGTTTCAGGGCTGCTGTCTCCCTCTGCAGTGATCATGGAGCCCAGGAAGATAAAATTTGACACTGCCTCCATATCTTCCCCTTCTATTTCCCAGGAGGTGATGGGACCAGTGGCCATGATCTTAGTTTTTTTGATGTTGAGTTTCAGACCGTTTTTTGCACTCTCCTCTTTCACTCTCATTACAAGGTTCTTTAATTCCTCCTCACTTTCTGCCATCAGAGTGGTATCATCTGCATATCGGAGGTTGTTGATATTTCTTCCGGCAATCTTAATTCCGGCTTGGGTTTCTTCCAGTCCAGCCTTCCGCATGATGTATTCTGCATATAAGTTAAATAAGCTGGGGGACAATATACAGCCTTGCCGTACTCCTTTCCCAATTTTGAACCACTCAGTTGTTCCATGACCAGTTCTAACTGTTGCTTCCTGTCCCACATATAGGTTTCTCAGGAGACAGATAAGGTGGTCAGGCACTCCCATTTCTTTAAGAACTTGCCATAGTTTGCTGTGGTCCACACAGTCAAAGGCTTTCGCATAGTCAATGAAGCAGAAGTAGATATTTTTCTGGAACTCTCTGGCTTTCTCCATAATCCAGCGCAAGTTAGCAATTTGGTCTCGAGTTCCTCTGCCTCTTCGGAATCCAGCTTGTACTTCTGGGAGTTCTCGGTCCACATACTGCTGAATGTGAGAAATGGAGGTGTCAGAAAATGGAGGTGTCCAAATCCCATCAGCCCCAGTCGGGATGGGCAGTGGACAAGGTGGTAGGAGTTGGAGCCCAGCAATATCATAAGTTCAACTCCCTTGTGCTAAAAGCACATACTTCTCCGTGGCCTCAGTGAATCCACACAGATCGGTTTACTGCACCTGTGCAGGACTTCTCGGACTATTCTAGAGTTTAAAAGACATTATTAGTAGGACGTTGCCCCCTGGTACACATGCTCCGCCCGCCATTACCTCAGTTCCTTTTAGCTGCCGCTTTAATCAGACTTCTTGACTCAGAGCTAGTGATCTTTTTCAAATTCTATTATTCGTTTATTGATTCTTGGACTGTCTTGATGATTATTCTTCGGATTATGGACTAAATCAAGTTTTTTTCTTTGTAGACGTTTCCCCATGAGTTATTCTTATTTGTCTTTCCCTTCCATCCCCTTCTATTCCCACCCTTTTTAATGACCTCCTCAGGGCCTTTCAAACGTTGCACATCATGCAGCAGTAAAATGCCATTCACTGACGGCCACGATTGATGTTTGTATTGATTGGGTGAGAGCCATCAAACGCAAAACTGTCCAGAGTGTAAGAAATTGACAAAGCCAGCCCTAAAACAATGGTTACAAAGACTGAGATCCCATTTGTGGGAACAGTCACTGGCACCCTCAAATCTGCCTACCGCTGCACCTATAGAACTTGCGCCATTTCTCAGGCTTGCTCCAAACCCTCCATGGTCCTTCTGTCACCTTCTCCGGGATCTTCCACCAAGCCAAAATCACCTCTGATGTCGACATTGACATCAATGTCAAAGACGTCGACATTGACATCAATGTCGAAGACGTCCTCAGTTTCATCAAAATTCCAGTCGGGTTCTAGGAAAAAAGACAAGGACAAAACTAATAAGGATAAGACTAAGCAAAAGAAGACCAAAAGACCTCCCAAATCACAGCAAACACATGAGATTCCGCTACTGCATGTCTCCCTCCAGTCACCTATTTTGGAGGATGGGCAGTGGACAAAGTGGTAGGAGTTGGAGCCCAGCAATATCATAAGTTCAACTCCCTTGTGCTAAAAGCATGTACTTTTTCGAACAAGGCTCCCTTTCGGAGGCTAGAGAAGCTAACCCTCCAGCTCGAGCCCGACCTTTGGGATTGCTACTGAGCATTTCATCAAGTCATGGCCATCCTGGGGCTGATGTCACCTCCAACCTGGCCTTGGCCCATTCTAGCCCTGTTTCCACCAGGCAGGCAACGGTCATACATTTATCGATCTCGGAGGTCTCTGTATCTCAGTCTCCTCCTTGGAAGAGAACAGTGAAGAGGTGGCATACTTCTCCACCCCCACAATACAGGGAAGTGGTCCTGCACCCACGTTCATTTCAATGCCATGCCCTTCCAGAGTATGAGGAGCCTCTGTATGACATCGAGCGCCACAGTGCTCAACATCGATATCGACACTCAGCTGACGCTGCCTCAACGTCTGTGGCCTCCTCTATTGCCCTGAGGTGACATGCATGGCTGTGATCATCTGGTATCACAGATGATGCTAGGACCTGCATTGAAGATTTAATATTTGCCGGTGTGGGTCTTTTCAACACAAAAACTGATGAAGTATGGAAAACTTGCACAGGATTCAGAAGACGGCTCGATCTTATACTATCCATCAACAATCTAGGTACAGTGACGCCTCACTTAACGGCGATAATCTGTTCCAGGAAAATTGCCGTTAAGCAAAAACATCATAAAGCGAAAATAAAAATCCCATTGAAAAGCATTGAAAACCTTTCAGTGCGTTCCAATGAGCTTAAAACTCACTGTCCAGCGAAGATCCTCCATACTGCAGCCATTTTCGCTGACTGTATAGTGAGGAATCCATCCCTAAACACAGCGGGGAGCCATTTTATTTAGCCTGTGGCCATTTTGAAACCACCGATCAGCTGTTTAAAAAATGTCATTTTGCGAAGAATCGGTTCCTGAAGCAGTGAACCGATCATCTCAAAGCGAAATTCCGCCATTTAGACCATTGTTTTGCGATTGCAAAAAGATCGTCGTAATACAGATTCGTCGTAACGTGGGGCAATCGTAAAGCAAGGCACCACTGTATCAGAGCAATCAGTGGTGCAAACCCTTCACATTTCATCAGTCCTACCAACATTCTTACTGCCAATACAAACTTCAATCTCAGGCTCCTGAAAGATCAGGTTTTTCTCAACCATCTTTCACTGCTCCTCCTTTCCAATCCCGGATCCCTCAACAACAAAGACAAGGTTTCCGTCGACTTGCAAGAACATCAAAACAATATATTTGACTCTCTTCTATTAAATCATCCTCAATATTGCCGACTGGCACCCTTTCTCAGCAAGTGGTGCTAGCCATCATACATTTCGGCTACCTGCTGGATTTCACAGAACTTCCTCCTCTTGGTCATGTCAGACCTACAACATACTCACCTGCTCTAGAGGACAAGGTTTCACTCCTTCTTCAAAAGTTTGCTATTCAGAAGGTGCCCCCCAGGACATTCTAAACGGCTTCTATTCACGCTATTTCACAGTGCCCAAAAAAGATGGAGGACTCTGTCCTATCTTAGACCTGCGTCTGCTGAACACCTACATCCATCCAAGGCATTTTCGCACGGTCATCCTCAAATCAGCCATCCCTCTTCTACAACCAGGCAATTGGTTTGTGGTCATAGACCTTCAAGACACATATTTTCATATCTCAATCCACAAAGATCATTTCAAGTACCTTAGAGTCTTCTTCATGGACACTGCATACCAATTCCATGCCTTTCCATTCGGCCTATCTACTGCTCCAAGGACATTCACAAAGTGTATGGCTCCAGTCGCTGCATACCTTCGTCTACACAACATCATAGTGTTCCCATATATAGACGATTGGTTGATAGTAGCAAAATCACGCAGCACAGCCATAAGAGACACAACCTTTGTCCTACAAACTTTAGCGGA
This sequence comes from Pogona vitticeps, assembly GCF_051106095.1. Lineage (NCBI taxonomy): Eukaryota > Metazoa > Chordata > Lepidosauria > Squamata > Agamidae > Pogona > Pogona vitticeps. The sequence goes on from NC_135785.1 coordinate 157,984,830, forward strand.
GCTTGGTCTACAGGTCAATCACAAAAAGTCTCATTTGCAACCATCTCAGACAGTAGATTACATCGGAGCACACCTCGATTCCACTGTAGCCAGGGTGTTCACCCGCCAGAATGAATCATCGAATAGAAACAAGCCATTCGTCCCTTCTTGCATTGCACCACAGTCACTGCACGCCATACGCAACACCTACTAGGCCTGATGGCATCAGCTACATTGGTTATTCAGCATGCGAGGCTGAAGATGAGGTCTTTACAGGCATCGTACCTGTCCCAGTTTGACCCTTTGATAGACCATCCAGCCAAGTGTCTTCCAGTGACTCCAGAGTTGGAGTGGCAACTAACTTGGTGGACATTTGCCCCTCACCTCATGGTAGGCCACCCATTCAGGCCTCTCCAACTCACCATCCAATTCACAATGGATGCCAGCCCGACAGGATGGGGTGCACACTGTGGGCATTGTCAGAGCCACGCATTATGGTCAAGCTCAGAGAGACTGCTGCACATAAATCAACTAGAGCTGCTCGCAGTCATCAGATCTTTTAGAGCTTTCCAATTCATGATAACAGGTTGTGGGATCCAAGTCATCATAGACAATATGACCACCCTGTATTACATCAACAAACAGGGTGGTACCCACTCCTTACATCTTCTTTACCTAGCAGTCCAGCTGTGGGAGTGGTGCTATGATCACCACATCTTCCTAGTGGTTCTGCATGTCGCTACAGAAGACAACAAGGTTGCAGACCGTCTGAGCCATCTAACCACCCAGACTCACGAGTGGGCCCTCAATGACAACGTCTTCTCTCATCTCTGCAGTCGGTGGGGAACGCCAGGCCTGGACGCCTTTGTCACCCAGAATAACACAAACTGTCTCAGATACTGCTCCAGAGTGGGATGAGGGCAAGACTCTCTAGGCGATGCCTTCGTGGTGAATTGGGATGACACCTTACTTTACCTGTTTCCACCCATTCCACTCATCCAGAGGATGATAATCAGGATCTGTCAAGTGGATTGAGATGCCATATTAATAGCATCGTGGTGGCCTTGTGAACTGTGGTTCACCACTCTCAGGACCATGACCTCCAAATTTCCGAGGTTACCACTTCAACCTTCCCTACTCACTTAGGACGAGGGTTGGATCTGCCACCCCAACCTCAGCTCTCTGCACCTGACTGCATGGAGAATTCTCCCAAAGTGGCTGAAGTCCTGAATGGAGCAAGGAAACCATCAACTCAATTATTGTATTCCTACAAATGGAAATCTTTTATCAAATTTGCTCAATTACAGAAATTGTCCACAATTCCAGTTTCTTTGGATACCCTCCTTAGGTTTCTTCGTTACCTGTTTGATCAAGGTTTGGCTCAAGTTTATATTTCTGCAATAGTTTCTTATCAACCTGAAGGGTCTGAAGCCTCCCATTTGTTCTCTCATCCCACGTTAAAGAGATTTGTCAGAGGACTGCGAAATATGCGTCCACCTGTCCAGCCTCCACTTCCCCAGTAGTTTCTCCAGGTCATTCTTCGTACTCTTGGTCACCCTCCATTTGAGCCCATGGCTTCTGCAAACTTCAAACATATGTCCCTCAAAACATTGTTTTTCTTATGGTGATAACCTCTGCACATCGGGCAAGTGAACTGGCTGCTCTTCGAACTGATGACCCATATATCCAATTTTTCCCTGACAAGATTGTGTTATATCTAGATGTGTCTTTCCTTTCCAAAGTGATCTCTGATTTCCACATTAATCAGCCACTCATTCTCCCAAGGTTATTCCCTAATCCATCTTCTGATGTTGAGAGCATGCTCCACTCCCTCGATGTTTGTTGTGCCCTGGCATTTTGTGTTTCAAGAACCAAATATTTCCATGTTTCCCTCAGACTTTTTGTCTGTTTTCATGGACCACGAAAGGGTTCTCCTGCCTCCTTACAGAAACTATCAAAGTAGATTGTCTCAGCCATTACACTGCTGTTTGAATTGGCAGGCAAGGCTCCACCACATGTGCTAAAGTTGCACTCTACTAGAACGATGGCAACGTCTACAGCTTTGTTGCATGACGTTGAAGTCCCTGATATCTGTTGAGTGGCCACTTGGTCTACACCTCGACTTTTGTGACACACTATCGTCTTGATGTCAGGGCCAAGAGGGAAACAAGTTTTGGAAGAGTTGTGTTGACTTCGTTGTTGGCGTGATGACCTTCCTTCTGGTAAGTGAGCTTGCTAATCACCCATTTGTGACTCTGCCTGCCCGTTACCTCAGTTCCGAATGTCTGCCGCTGTCAAAAGCTCTGATCCCCATAAAGCTCAAGATAACAAGTTACGGACAGCAGGGAGGCTGGGTGAGATGTGTGGATTCACAGAGGACCACTTGAAGAACCATGGCTACAGGTAAGTAACCTCTCTATTCATTTCCCCATATCAGACTCCATCTAGATGTATCAGTGTACAATGGACATCATCCCTGGATAATATGGTCAATATAAATGGTGGGCATGGTAGAGAGCACCAGTTTGGAAGATCCAAAGGTCTCTGTTTACTGGGAGCAGACCCTAATTTACTTTTCTTCTTGTTAGGTTCTGTATTATTTCTTTCTTTCTTTCTTTTCTTTCTTTTTTCTTTTTTGCCTTTGGGAGATACTAGGGGCAGGGAGGAGAATGTCTAATGAAGTGCACAAATCTCTTACCCCTGAACTGTCTATTGAGAGAAAAATGTCGCTGAATATGCTCCTCAGCAGCAGCTTTTCCAAGTACAGATCCATTGTGCGGTTACTGTAGGGCCAAAACAGTCGAATCAGCGATTTCACAACTGGAGGTGATAACATGTTAATCCCTCAAGAGACACATCTTCAAAGCTGCTGCATAGAAGACTGTGGTCAGGGTCTTAACAAGCTCACAATGGAAATGAACATATGCAGAGGAAAGTGAATGCAAGCCCAGTGGCTAAACGCATAACAAGAGAGGGAAGAAAGTTGCTGTTTTCACTTATGAAATGTTGGGGGCTGTGATGTTTCAGTTCTCAAGTTTATGGGCTGACGACCTCCTGGATTTCATCTTTGGCTAGGGTGGCCATATGTCCTTCCTTAGATAGAACAGTCCTGCATTTGAAGAGCTGCCCTCTTGTTGGTACATGTCCTGCTTTTTAGTGAGGTGTAAGCAGCCACTCTAGCTCCCACCCCCCAGTGAGTCTTCCTTGACAAGCAAAGACAGTGGACATTTTGATTGGTAAACATATCCAATTGGCCTTCTCCCATGTTATAAATAAAATGGTCTGGGGGTGGTCATTTTGTAAGAAAATACACAAACCACACACACTGGTACAACTACTGATGAAGGGCAGAAAGGACATGGCATGGCCTGCCCATTCTGTGGGAACTTCAGATGTGAAGGTCACCATTCTGGAGGTCACCATTCTGAAAGGATAGTTCAAACTGTTCATCAGAAATAACTGCTGATTGCCCAACCAGATAGTTCAGCAAAACTGCACAGACCTTTATTTGTTTTCTTATTCATTTTTAGTACACTGAAGAAAATACAAGGCATGGGACATTTTGGAGAGTTATTATGCCTTATTTATTTATTTGACTTATATCCTATCTTTCTCTCAATCCTGTCTCCCAAGGTGGTTGCCTTGGAAGCAAAATGCGAAAATTGCCTCCTTTTTGTGTGAAAGGTGTCTTCCTTTTTGGCATTCCTTTTCCTTCATGACCTTTTTGGTGACACAGCAGTGGCTCCCTTACATTTGTCCTACATGCACAGATCACACATCCTAAAAAGAATCTACTATTTTGTTTTGTGTTATCTGCGGGGACGTAAAAAATTGATGAGGGCCAACAAGCTGGCTCTCTGGAACGTTTGTTCACCGTTACTGGTTTTCTCACAAGGCAAGCTCTAGCAAATGTTTAAGGACACCATCCTCCCGCCCCCCAATTATGTAAACTTAGTTTGAAAGCTAAGACTGGGAAACCTGTGGACTTCCAGATGTTCTTGGACGCCAGCTCCTATCATCATGCACCATTAGCTTTGCTAGCCCAGAATGTGGGAAGACACAGTCCCAGCTGAAGGATCACAAGTTCAGAACCCAAAGTCTTTCCCCTGTACTGCAAGCATCCAGGTGTTCCCAAGAATGGGAAATTATACATAGAATACTCCTGCTGGGGGAAGGTGCAAGTGGAAGCTTTTCCGTCCAAGTCTTGTTTCTACTGGTTTAGTGAGACAGATGAAGCCCAGTAAGCCTGATAGGTATACCCATTGCTGCGGTGGAATTGTCAATGTCCCGGTTCCTTGCTAGATTTCATTTGCTTTGCTTTAACAGTTCCTTTAAAAGCTAGCCTATTTCAGTGGAGGTGGCATGTGAATAGGGATAAAGAGACCAATTAACCAATTTTTCTTGTCTCTTCCCCTGTACCCAGACATGTTCGGCGGTACAATCCCCAGTTTTGATGTATTATTTTAATTAATCCAAGTCTCTTTGATTTCTGGGGGGAGAAGAAGCAGGTTAGCAAATGTAACAATGCTCGAGAGTTTCTTTATCGTAAAAGACACATAATTTCAACCATTTAATAAGGTAGATTTATTCTGGATAGTTTAGTTTGCCCATGCACTCAAACCGCCCTCCCCAAAGACAACATTAAAAATGTGATTAGTTAGCTGCCATCAATAACACAAAATAGAAAAACACTCTCTGAAGGGACAGCTTTGTGGAGGGCACTGCACAGTGTGTAGTAAAAATATATGGCCTAATAAGTTTACATTTGCAGGCTCATTTGTTAAAACTCTTGAATTTCTAATTTGTGTCGGAAAGATAAATGGATGGCGCCTCAGTAAAGTGTGAGATTAATACTGATAGATGGGGATTCAGTTTTTTGCTAAGCTCTTACTTCCTTGCAAACCAGTGGGCACTTTATGGGGAAACCAAATGTAAATAAAAAGGACAGACATTATTTACATTGGTCAAGACCAATTACTTGAGATATTGTTCTTTGCAACTTTATAGTATAAATTGATATAAATTACCTTATCTAATTATTGTTTTACAGCATTTTTGGTAATCAAACCTTTGGGAAGGGTAACTGTCTGCTAAAAAGAGCGAGCAACTATCACGGGCTCAGCATTTTTTAAGAAAGGGGCTGGAACCCTTTGGAATATTTTTGCAAACCTTGTAAAGCAGTGACAGTAAAATAAGAGAGGTTAAATTAGCTGAACCGCTGATTCAAAATGTGTATCTGAAAAGGATAAAAGGCAAGTATGTGTATACCTTTGTATGAGTGCGTTTTTCAATATGAGCAGTTTGGAAGACTCTGTGATATAACATTTTAGACTTATGTGTACCAAAAAAAGGAGTCTAAGGCATTTTCTGAAATACCACCAGCCCACTTGCTGTCACAAAGTACACTCATATTAGTTTCATTTTCTTTTTGAAGTTACAGAGTATATATATGAAGGTTTGGATTGCTGAAATGGATCAAGGCCTAACTCAGTTCCATTAAATCTCACCCCCTCTTACAGCTATTTTTTTAAGGAGGCTACTGGATGTCCATCCATTACAATGTAATTGTATTTCTCCACAAAATGTGTAATGTGCTGGGAAAGGAAAAGGCTCATAGGAGAAGAACTTTTACTTTACAAGGTAAAGAAGAATTTGGCCTCTGTTACTGGCATCAGGACCAAGGGCAACTGGGTGGTTTACCACCAACATCCCAGCAAGAAGCCAAGCAAGGAAAGATCCATCTCACCCAATCAGGTTTCAGTGCAACGCACCTCTTCATGTTCCAACTGTTATGCCCTATTTTTTATTGTTTGTCTTTCCCCTTCATTCCTATTCCTTAATGCATCTGGTCTTTGATAGTATGCAGTCAGTCTGGGAGGGTTGGTGGGCACAGCCTGTGTCTTTATTTTGATTTATACCCTGCATCTCGTTAATGTAGACATTCTACTGTAGAAACAATAACATTTCACACAAGAACTCTTCCTTTGCCTAAAGCTATGAATGGTTCCACTGACTGCTGGACTTGAATGTTAGATATGTTGGGTTCAAATTTAGTTGTACAGAGATGCCATGACTTTTGACATCAACCCTATGTTTGAAAGAGAGAGAAGGAAAATATGTAATACTACAAATAGGTGATAGATGCTCTAATGTATTGAGGAAGGGGCAAAAATGACAAATTTGCACATGGAAAAGAGTTGACATGTCTGTCTGTCTGTCTGTCTGTCTGTCTGTCTGTCTGTCTGTCTGTCTGTCTGTCTGTCTCTCTCTCTCTCTCTCTCTCTCTCTCTCTCTATCTATCTATCTATCTATCTATCTATCTATCTATCTATCTATCTATCTATCATCACACAAAGAGAGAGCATGGTAAAGGGGAAATCCAGAAAATTCATTTACATGCATTATCAAAACTGTACATACTATGTATTCTTCACTAGCAAGTATTCATAGCACAGTCTCAGGATCCCTCTCATGGACATACATATGAAAACATTCTTATTCTTATTCTTATTCTTATTCTTATTATTAAATTGTTCAGACCATGAATAAGTGAAAATGCAGATGCTGATCCCACGTATATAGGGATCCTACTGTAATGAGTAAGATATGAATAAGAACAAGAATAACAACCAATAGTTTTTCCTTCGCAAATCTCCCTACTGTTTGGAATCTCTAATCAGAATTAAATTACTTGTGACACAAGAGAGAGGCATGAGGAGATTTAAGGAAGCTCTGAAGTTTGAAGAGAGATTAAGTCTTTTAAAAAAATAACCTCTCCATCTTTAATCTTCTCATTCACTCTTGTTCATGTTAAAGCACTGAAACATGCTTCTCAAAGGGAGGGACATGATTAGGGTGACTGCATCATCGCATTACCACCTTCACTTGTTGGAGTGAAACAGAGAGCTCAAATGGTACAGTAGAGCACTGAGACCGCTAAGAGACCTCTTAGGCTCAGGGCTGGCTTTACTATTAGGCAGAATGATGGGACTGCTTTAGGCAGGAGATGTGGAGGGAGGAAACAAGAAGCAGCATCCTGATCATTCTTTTCAAATGCTCCATTGTTCCTCTCTGTTGGAGAACCATCTCCAAGCAGCATCACCTTCAAGCAGCAGTCTAAGAGCCTGGCTACATAGATATGGTCTATGGATCATGGGCACAGTTTGGCTAACTCCCCCCCACCACACACTTGTATTTACATTTAGACTGAGCAATCTTTCCCCTTCAGAAGCTGTCACATACCTTTCTGGCCCAGTGGTAGGGGATGCTTTTTTTGGGGGTGGGGGGCATGTTCTGTTTAGCCAAAGAAAGCACCCTCCGGCAGCATCAGATTCATTCATATATATATACAGTACACAGTATATATATATACTATATACAGATTCATTCATTCATATATATATACAGTATATACAGTATATACTCTTCTTACCATTCAATTCTATCCTCTCTTCCCCCCCCCCGCTTCCCTTCACATCTTCCCTCCCCCTTCACTTGGAATCTATAGACATGATGCGCTCTGGTATAGAGCGCAATCTAAATATATACAGTACATCCTGTTCAGACAGGAGAAGCACATCAAATGGCACATTGCTTCTCCCCCACACACCTCAAAAGACTCTTCGTAGCCTCATCTACCCTGTACCCAAAACGGCAAGTCTGAAAAGGCCTTAAGTCTCTCTCTGCTTCATTCAGATCTTTGTCACTGGGATAAAATATAAGGAAAGCTGCCCTCTGCAAATGGGTTTTGCAGTGCTTTGGACCAGAGCATTGAGAAAACAAAATAAAACAGCAACTCCTTACTCATTTCTTTGAGGTACCAGGTGGTACCACTTTAACTGCCATGACCACGTCCAGTAGAATCCTGGAATCTGTAGTTTCATAATAATATTGCAGAATCCGGGGATCTGTTATTTGGTGGGATATTTAGAGTTTTCAAAGGCTAGAACTACCACACCAGGAAGTCATAAGAACATAAAAGGAGGCCTATGGATCACGTCAGGGGACCATCTAGTCCAGCTTCCTGTATCTCACAGTGGCCCCACCAAATGCCTCTGAGAGCACACGAGTCAACTGGATACCTGTCTCCTGATTCCTCCCCTGCATCTGGCATTTGGAGGTACCTTCCTTTTAAGCGTGGAGATTATACATCCTCTTCATGGTTTGTAACCTGCGATGGATATTTCCTCCAGGATTTTGTTCAATCCCCTTTTAAAGGCCTCTAGGCCAGATGCTATCACCACATCCTGAGGCAAGGAGTTCCACAGACTAACAACATGCTGGGTAAAGAAATATTTTCTTTTGTCTGTTCTCACTCCCCCAACACTCCATTGAAGTGGATGTCCCCTGGTTCTAGTATTGCGTGAGAGGGAAAAGAGCTTCCCTCTATCCACTTTATCCATCCCCTGCATAATTTTACATGTCTCAATCATGTCCCCTGAGTAGGTGTCACAAATATGCACACTCCTTCCCCTAAAGGAGGAAAACCTGTGTACCTCCAATGAAAAACTGGCTGCATCTATATGCAGTATTTCCCATATTTGGATTCCACAGGCTTTAGCACTACAATTCCTAGAAGCCCTAACCAACGTAGGCTAGCACACAGCTAAAAACTACTGCTTTCTCTCCCGTTGATAATCTAATTTGAGAAATATTCTTAGATATTTAGATATGAAGCAAAAGCCTTTCTTGAGAAAGATTTTTGGAAGGTGGAAGATTAAACTTGGGTGATTTACATAAGGGCTGATGATACAGTAGAACACTTAATGTCCTGACTGTAATAAAATTCTTATCTACAACAAAATAAAAGAGAACATATTAAATGAGTTTACTGTATTTAAAGCTTCTCTGAAGTCAAAAGACAAGTTATATAATTTGCAATTGTCTTACGTGCATTTATTTTAGAAACCTATCCAGCTGAAGGCTTCCACATGTTTAAACCTCATGGCCTCTGCACATGGAAATTAAAACTCCTGGCACCATGTGGATCTACCAAATTAAAAATAGCTACCCATAAACTGTGCAAGAGAAGAGCATCAGAAATAGAGAGTACAGTACCTAAAAATGAGATTGTTGTATTAGAACAAAGAACACCATCTAAACTCGTAACAGGAGTGTGGGTTCTCATGAATGAACAAACTACATTAATTTCCATTTTAAACTTTACATTTGGAAGCCCAGTAGGGATCAAATGCATTCTTTAGTTTGACTTAAAGACTTAGTACTAATGAATCTTTTATTTCAGAGATAATGGTTACTAATTAAAGAGTTTTATTTTAAGCTGCCTCCAAAAATACTTCACTTTATCATCTCAAGAAACAATTACTTCCAGACAGCATGTATGGTAGCAGCATAGCACAGAGGAAAGGTTGTTCTCTTATTCAGTCCCAAACATTTGGGGTAGGTACACATTCTGTTTTATTTCTTGCTTAATAATTAATTTAAGCCTATCCATTTTTCACTATAGTATGTGTGCAAACTCCAGGCATACTGAATTTAATGGGAATTTTGGGGCAGAGCTAAATGATATGGCATGAGATTAGAGGCTGAATTGCAGAGCCTTGAAAATTACATTTTGGTTCTAAAACTTCCACGAGGGAGCCTCGTGGCGCAGTGGTTAAACTGCTGTACTGCAGCCAAAACTGTGTTCACGACCTAGGGTTCAATCCCAGGTAGCCGGCTCAAGGTTGACTCAGCCTTCTATCCTTCTGAGGTCGGTAAAATGAGTACCCAGCTCGCAGGGGGGGGGGAATGTGTAGCCTGCATAATTAACTTGTAAACTGCCCAGAGAGTGCTTGAAGCACTATGGGGCGGTATATGAGCAGCATGCTTTGCTTTTTTTAAAAAAACTTTTTCCCAGAGTAACCCACCCAGCTGGGAATGTGTGTGTTTTCTTTCCTTTCATTCTTTTTTTAAAACGGTGGATAAAAGTGTGCCAGCCCTTAGAGCTGTAGCACAAGAGGGAATGATTTTAACCCTTCCAACTCTCGGCTGTTTTTCTGATCTGAGTCATCACCCCTGCAGCAATCAGCAGAGCAAAAAGACAAGCTCCTCTGTTTTTCCACACATGCTAAGTATCAGCTCAATTATTTGAAAGGATTTTAATACATAAAAATGACTCCAGCACGCACGCACACGCACGCGCGTGCGCGCACACACACACCCACCCTCAGAATCCCAGCCATGATTGGAATAGAACTTCCTGTACTAAGGATTACTGGCCTTTTTTCTTTAAAAAAAGAAAAGGGAGAATATGTGTGCATGTGTAAGAGAAATCTGATTATAGTTCTACTGCATTCACACTTAGGTTAGCCCTCAGCCAGTTTAATCTGGACAAATTTTATCTTTATATTCACATGATGGCTATATCTAATAATTGATTAAATTTAATTCCAAATTTTCTTGGACTTAACCCTCACAATTTTATATTTTGTCATCAAAATTGTTCTGCTTTGATCTATAATGATGCATATATCTCACCTAAGCATCTTCCATAACGTGGTTGTTGGGGCATCAGCAACTCACAATCTGCATTTTACTTCTGGGGTGGCAATGGGATGACAATTGATCGCCATATGGAATATTCCCCCTCCCCGATAATTCACTGTGTGAGCTGGAGATATATATATCCTTTAGCATAAACACATAATGCAGTGGTTCCCAACCTTGGGTCCTCAGATATTCTTAGACTAAAATTCCAGAAGCCTTCACTACAAGCTGTGCTGGCCAAGATTTCTATGTGTTGCAGTCCGATAACATCTGGTGGCCCAAAGTTGGGAACCACTGACATAATACATTATTATGTATACTGTGCCCGCAATCAGTTAGTGCCACTGGTGGGCCAAAATTGAATCTACAAACATAGACAACTGCTTCTGCTAATGAGACGATTATATGTAAATACCCACCTGAGAGTCCTCTGTAATCCAGCTGGAGTTTTCTCTAATACAATCCCAGTTTTCAATGGGGTCAAAAAGGGTTGTATGCTGGCTCCCACCTTGTTGAACTTCTATATTAATAAAATAGTTGAAAATTTAGCTAAGCCTGAATTTCATCCCCCCCCCATTACACCCACATCATGTATCAATGCTGCTTTATGCAGACGATGTGGTTCTACTCTCATTAACATGTATGGGACTGAGAAGACTCTTGAGGGGGCTTTCTTCCTGCTGTAATCAAGAGCAGTTAGTAATTAATTACCAGAAGACCAAAGTTCTTGTTGTCAGTAGAAGAAAAGTAAAGCACAATTGGGCTATCAATGGTCATCCCATAGAACAGGTTTCCAGCTACAATCTTTCATGCCTCAGGTTCCTGGGCCCCCACATAAAGCATGGAGCACTGAATGCTCATAAAAGTGTAGCGGCATTAACAAGATTTTTTCACACCAAAGGGGGTCACCATATTCCCCCAAATTCAGGTTTTCAAGACTACGAGTGCCAAATGTTTCCTTTATCTGACCTACGTCCTCTTGAGGTAGTTCAACCCAAATTTTTGAGATCTATTCTGACTGTAGCCCCCTGTACACCTAATGTAGCCCTTCATTTGGAGGCTGGCCTAATTGCCATAAGAGCACGCGCCAAAGTCCATATGTTTAATTACTGGCTAAAGCTTCTCTTCTCTTCAGAAGGCTTGGCACAGATGTCACTTTTTGACTTCTTTCAATCAGAATGGAAACTACAACTTACAAAAGAAATAAGGCAAATGGGTTTTTCCACCAATGTTCTTTTTGATGATGGGGCACATCAGTGCTAAATCAGCACTCAAACAAAGAACATGGGACATAGAACTTGAAGAGCATATGAGCCAGTCAGGAAATACAGTGTTGTTACTAAGAATTCCTCTACAATATCTTCATATTTGATGAGCACAATGTCAACAAAGACCAGAAGAGCCTTCACATTAGCGAGACTTAATGTTTTACCCTCAAAGCTCATGGAGGGAAGATTTCATTATATACCTATCTTGGATTGCCCTAGATGATCCAATGGTTCAAAGGATAGCTATAAAAATGCTGTATTTGATTCACCCCATATTTTACAACCTGTACCCAATTATCTGTTGTACACTTTTTAAATTACATTTTGTATATTCTAACCACATAATATGTTTTATGAATTGGTTGTATATTTTTAAACTGCATTTTGCATATTTTAGCCACAAATAGAGACTCTGACGTTAGGAGGTATGTCAGAGATGAGGCACATGTGATCTCCAGATGTTGCACTGCAACTTCCCATCAACTCTAGCCTGCATAGCCAAAGCTGACAGATGAAAGGAGTTCAGTCCAACAACACCTGGAAGGCCACACATAAGAATGTGAAAAACTTTTTCCATTTTGCTACATTTTTCCAAATCTCACTTGTATTTCCATCCCTATCCTTTGGTCACAGCCAGTTGCAAGATCCTTCTTGAAGAGAGGTTAGTATACATTTTCCATACATGGTTATATAATACATGCATTTATTTACACATTTTTGAGTTGTGCATTTTGTATAACTCTCCTCAACTAAAGCATGTTTTGCATATTTTCCACTTGTATATGGTTTTTAGCTGTTGTATTTTTATGTTGATGGGTGATTTTGTGCATATACAATATACAGAAAGCTTCATAAATGTGCACATTTCTGATGCAAGATGCACTTTGTGTCTCAATGAACCCCTGAAGGTACAAAATGAGGAATTTTGGCAAGAATGTTAAAAGCACTGGAATTTTTTTTCTAGCTTGTTTCCTCTTCCCAGAGTAAGTGAATAGTATGCACATTATTTTGGCATTAACTCTGGTTTGCCACTAAGTCTGCTCAGTGACTAACCCTTACTTTTTCAAGTGGGGTTTGAAAAGCCGCTTCAAATGTCACCTCCAGGTTTTGCTTTAAAGCTGGCTGTTGCTGTTGCTGGACAAATTTGCACGTTTATGAGGCTTCTGTACTTCTACACCTGGCTTGTTACTGTACAAATAAAATGAGATGGATCAATGTATGTGGCAAGTGGAGTAAAGGCAGGAACCAAGTAACCAAACTTGAAGGGCGACACTCTCAATCCTGATTATTTCTTGATGGTTTTTAAGTGATGAAGAAACAACCAGCCAGCCTTGAGCCTAGGAAGATGGCTACATGGAAGACGACTACATTCCAGCTCATCCCTAATGCAAACCGATCTATCCCAGATTGGTCTAGGGTTGGAGTCTACTGTTTATTTGGAACAATTAGGATCAGTCCAAATAAACACGGTTCTCCTAGATTGTTCCTGTGTCAATTTGCCTATATACTGAAGTGGCTGAATAAGTGAGCCACTTCCAGATATTGGCAAATTAATCACTTCCACTATTTAGCAGATGGCAAGGGAAGAGGGGGGAAAGTGTTTATGTTTTAAACTATCATTGACGCACAATAACAGATACATTTCTTTTTTTAAAAAAATAAACAAACACCAGCCCTTCACCCTTGTTTAATCCAGATCAATGAAGCAAAATAGGAGAAGGCTAGAGCGCATATGGAGGCAGAACCTGACAGAAAATGATCAAATAGCTGTCAGGATCGTGACTAACCTCTACCAATCTAAGGTGAAGGCTGCTAGTCCAGATAAGTGAAGCCTCCAACCAGCAGGTGGCACTCTTCTGTATAGTTCGTGATCTATCCGGAGTCAGTCATAGTGACTGGCCTCCCACTAGCATCTCATCTGACCAATTTGCAGCCTTTTAAAAATCAAAAGTGGAGGCCATCCACCGGAATTTACTCCCTATTTGAAAACAGTGGATTGAGCAGAGATGTCCACCCTTCCATCTTGCCCAATGAGACTTAATCACTTTCAGCCTGTGACGTCAGACATGGTTGACAGAGTGCTTGCCCTTTGTTGTGCCACCACCTCCTCCCTTGACCCTTGCCCGGCCTGGCTAATCAAATCAGTCAGGCCTATAACATCCGAATCGGCTACGGTAATAATTAACGGGTCTCTCCAGGAGGGCAAGCTTCCCCTTGCCGTCAAGGAGACACTCATTAGGCCCATTAGGAAGAAACCAAGCTTGGCGGCACATGATATTGGTAATTATAGGCCCGTCGCCAATGTTTCTTTCCTCAGCAAGGTAGTTGAGAGGGTGGTGGCTGACTGGCTGCAGGCTCTTCCGGATGAAACCAATGCCCTGGATCCATTCCAGTCAGGCTTCAGGCTATGCCACAGCATGGAAACGGCATTGGTCGCCCTGTTTGATGACCTACTGAGGGAGGCCGACAGGGGCAAAATGTCTCTGCTCCTTGATATCTCAGCTGCGTTTGATACCGTTGACCATGGTATTCTCCTGGGGAGGCTTTCTGAATTGGGAATCGGTGGCCTGGCTCTTGCCTGGCTCTGTTCCTTCTTGGAGGACTGTTCCCAGAGAGTGCAGATTGGAGAGAGTTTCTTGGCCCCATGCAGCCTCAATTTTGGGGTTCCACAGGGCTTGATTATTTCTCCAATGCTATTTAACATCTATATGAGGCCGCTGGGAGGGGTCATCAGGGGATGAGTGGCTTCATGTCATCAGTGCACTGATGATACTCAGCTCTACATTTCCTTTTTTCCAACAACAGTGAATGCTGTTTCATCCCTTGAACACTTCCTGGGGGCTGTTCAGCAATGGATGCAGGTGAATGGACTGAGGCTGAATCCAGGCAAGACGGAGGTCATTTGGGTGGGTGTCCCAAACATCAGTGCTCTGGGAAACTCCCTTTCCTTTGGGGTGGGTGACTCTTACCATCAAGAGTGAGGTTTGCAGTTTGGGTGTACATCTGGACCTGGTGCTCACAATGGAGATCCAGGTGTCATCAGTGGTCTGTTACACACATTTCCACCTTCAGCAGATTGCCCAGCTGTGTCCCTATCTTGTTGTGGGGGCACTCACCACTTTGGTTCATGTGCTCGTAGTCTCAAGATTAGACTACTGTAATACGCTCTACATGGGGCTGCCTTTGAGACTGACGTGGAAAATTCATATGATACAGAATGCAGGAGCCAGACTTCTTACAGTGGTGAAAAGGTACCAACATATTTCCCCCATGCTGGCCATCTTGCATTGGCTGCCTTTTCATTTCTGCATTGATTTTAAAGTTCTTAAAATCTGGCTATTTGGGCAGGCTTTCCCTCCTGCTGTATCTTAGTTTCTTATACTTTCGCCACAGTGGATCTAAAATATATGTTTTTTGGTTTTATTTTTTTTTAATTTGTAAACCGCTCAGAGTAGACCTTTGGTCTAGATGGGCAGGATAGATATTAAATAAATAAATAAATAAATAAATAAATAAATAAATAAATAAATAAATAAATAAATAAATAAGAAGTCCACAGCTTATATTTGCCTTGCTGGTCAAGAAACCTGGCAAGGCACTAATATATATTAGTGTTTCAGATAGCATACCAGTGATAGTCTCAAACAGGAAAAAAAATTTCCCTCTGCCCTCTGCCGAACAAAAGAAATGAATAATTTTCCAGTATCTGGAACCAGCTTGATTAAGTCGTGTTATTGACCTGGAAATGGTCAGGCTTGATTAGATTGTTCTAATCAAGCCTGACCATTTCAAAATAGGCCAGGCTACCTCACTCCCTGTCTCACAGCACAGTAGTTACACTGCAATACTGCAATCAAGACTCTGCTCACAACCTGAGCTTGATCTCAAGAGGCTCACATAGCAAGCTCAAGGATGACTCAGTTTTCCATCCTTCTGAGGCTGGTAAATTGAGTACACAGATCACTGGTGGTGAGGCAAAGTGTATCCTGCATAACTAATTTGTAAACTGTCCAGAGTGCTTTAGTGCAGTATATAAACAACATGCTTTCAGTGTAGCCACATCCGTTGTCTACAAACCTTTCTCTGTTTCATACTCCTTTCAACCACCTTGACTTTTCGTTAAAGATTTTAGGGAATTATTTGTTGGTACGGTACTAAGCAGTCACCTAAACATATTTTGCCTTCATCTCTTTAAACATCTATTTGCTAAATGTATGTGAAATTTAGCAAAGTACTGGGGGGGAGAACTTGTTCTCTCCATGGTCACCCTCTTGAGAGCTTTGAGACAGGAGAAAAACTGGGGAGGAAACTTGGGCCTACAACTGTCACTGCCATCGAGAATCTGAAGGGGCGAGATGTGTGGTTGGCATCTGGTGAAAGCATCAATGTCCATAACTATGGCAGCATAAGTAGCAGGTGTGTCAATGCTACAGACAAGAGACAACCTGAGCTCTGGTTTAATCTGACATGGGTGGGTCAGAGCAGGATCTCTTATTAGCTAGAGCAAGGCAGCCAGATTGGGGTGCCATGAAAATGCAGGAACTGGTAAGTTATACACTTTAAATATTCATAGCCAAGAAGTTCTTGTGAGATTTTCTGCATAACCTAATTGATTGGTTTTTGGATATTATGCATCTTGACTTTGGTGGGTAAGGTAAGTATTCAGTACTTCACCTTGGTCAGCAAAATGACTTGGGTGAGGCCTGTGGCACCCCTCCATTCCGGAGATCTATCTTTGTTAGAAATGTTGTGTTAGCCATGTGTACTTCTGACCCAGGGTTCACTCAAACACTAAGGACATAGGAGGCGTCACCCTTAGAGTTAATCAAAGTCCTATCCAGTCTAGTGTTGCATTCAAACAATAACCAACCAGTTACAGTGGTGCCTCACTAGGCGATTATAATCTGTTCCACTGAAATCGCTGTTTAGCAAAATCATTGTCTAGCGAAAAGCATTTCCCCATTGGAATGCATTGAAACCTGTTTAATGCATTCCAATGGGAAAGAATCTTCATCGCCTAGCGAAGATCGGCCATAGGAAAGCCTCTTTGCGAACCGCCGATCAGCTGTTTAAATAGCTGTCTTGCAAAGCTTAGATCCCGAAAACACCTGTTTTGCGAGCGCGGAGGGAGCTGTCAAAATTGTTGTCTAGCGAAAATCGGTTTGCGAAGCAGGGATCAAACATTGTCCAGCGAAATTCCCCCATAGGAATCACTGTTTTGCGAATCGCTATAGCAATCGCAAAAAGTCAATGTCTAGCAAAAAAAAAAAAAAAAAAAAACACTGTCGTGCGGGGTAACTGTCTAGCGAGGCACCACTGTACTTGTGAGAATCCACAGACATACGGAACATGAATGCAACACTTCTCTCCTGCTTGTGCTCCCCAGCCGCAGTCAAACAAAGACACGCTATTTCTGGTGCTGAAGAGGATATGTGTAATGCATCAGCAGCAGCCATAGTGGCTGAGCCAAAGGGCCTTCCTGAAAGCCTGCGCCTTAAGCGACTGTATTCCATGCCAACTCGTAGTTGGACGTTGGTTGCTTGGTCCTGTTCCCACACTGCGTGTTCTCTTCAGGGAGCTGTCTGCAGGTAGAATGAACAGTAAAGCATTATGCAAAAGAGGGAGAGTTCATTAGCAGCATTACCTAATTACCACTTGATGAATTTTGTGAGACTGCTGTGTTTTTTTAAAGCTCATTTGTGATGTGTAAAACTTGGGTTTAAAGCCTCTTATCCCACCATCTATAATGGCTATTATGAAAAGGAGGGCACAGAGCAATTGCTCTACTGAGTAGACGCACTGAGTTGGAGCCAAAGAGTCCCAAACATGCAGTCTCATACATATCTAGACAGAAAGAAGATCCATTGAGTTCGGCAGGGCTTGTAAAAGAGCGTGAAGAATGCCACTGAAGTAACCAGTTGATTTCACTTCCAGTGGTCTCACTGTTCTCATGGCCCAATAGTTTCAATGGCCCATACGTTCATCTCTCTTTGTCTGGATCCAGACCACTATGCAGCAAAGCAGTGGAGAGAACCCATTTCCCACAGGATGCTTCCTTTGTGTATCAAGGCCACCTCATGTAACAAACTGGCCTCATTCATTCATTGAAAATATTTTTAACCCGCCTTTCTCATTAAAAAGTACCCAAGGTGGCTTTCAACAATTAAAAAACAACAGTTCAGCCAACAACAGTGAATGTACAACACTAAAAGGATAAATGAGTATACAATACCAAAAAACATAAGCAACACCAAGATGAATTCAATGCAGTAAAGTACAACAGTCCATTTAAAAAACCACACTGGACAGCCATTCACTCAGGGAAAGCTTGCCTGAAGAGAAAGGTCTTCACCTGCTTGTGGATCAATTATTATAGGGGGATGACTGGAGCCAGCATAATTCAGTCTGAGATAAAGCAACTGAGCGTGCAACTGGATGGCAGAATGATCCTGGACCAGTCTGGATCATGCCAAACAAGGTTGCTTTGTGGTGTAGGAAGTCATATGGGGCCATCTTTGCATCCACATGCAAGACCTGAGCAAACCAACCCTGCTTAGCAGGATCAGGCCTTCTTTTCCTTTAAAGGGCAAGCTTTCTCAAGGTCATTAAGTGGCTTAGACAAAGAACAGAAGAACCTGCTTAATGAACTTGAGAAATGGACCCTTCCTTGCCATTCACCTTTGTGGGGAAAATTTTGCATTTCTTTTTAATTGTTGCTAAGGCACTAGCAATGCTTTGAAAGGACAGGCTATCTGTCCCTTTGCTGGAGCCGCTTAAAGATCCAGAGAAATGGAAAGCTTCTTCGTTGCTCACCTCTGAAGGGGAAGGGAGGAAAAATGTTCAATTTCTTTTTAACTGTAGCTAACCAAAAAGCCCTTTCAAAGCATTGTTGAGGCATTAGCAACAATTAAAAAGAAATGCAAAACTTCATCTCCCTTTCCCTCCAAAGGCAAGTGGGAAGGAGGCTTCCCATTTTTCAAGATTGTTAAGTGGATTTAACAAAGGAATAGCTAGCCAGCTGCTTTGGCTTAACACCAGCAATCACACACACTGGAACTGAACCAAAATGGAGCGATCCTACTTGGACCAAAAAACCAAGAAAACAAAACAGTAACCCCTGACAAGCGTCCAAAAAAGGTGTGAGTAGGCGTCTATCGAGAGTTTGTAAGCCATGTGGTTGCCTGGAAAAGGAGTGAACCAGCCTGTCCAAACCCGAACCAAACTGTGGGACTAATATCCATCTGACTTAACCCTGAATCTGTAACAGGGCTAGCCTGCCATTGCACCCACTGCCCACTGCTAATCTGCCACTAGCACAACTGGAGCGATCTTGCTGCTCCAGGATGGGTCAGTAGCTTGTCTGCCTCCCAACTGGCTATTTCAATAGTGTCTGGGGAAGGTTTGTGGGAAAGGCAGCGGAACTAATTAATTAATTAATTAAACAATCATCTGTACCATCACAGTGGATCATGTTGCAGCAAGGGCCCTCCCAGGACAATGGGGCGGGGGTTACCTTTCCCCCTCCCTCATCTTGGTGACCTCCAGTGCCCACCAGCCCCTGCCAGAATGGCCAGTGGCAATGAGTGATGGCAACAGGAACTAAGCAGCATCTCTAAAAAGCAACCGGTTTCACGGCTGCATTTCTCTACTATTTTAATTTTCGTATATATACAAATATTGATGCAGATTGAAAATTAAGTTTTGCCACTAATTCAGACTGCGAATAGGGGGGGAAAAAAGCTTGCTACTATTTAAAACTGTGATTTAAGAGAGGGAGGGAGAGAATCTGAATCTTTGCCCTTCTCAAAAAACCTGGAATTTCTGTAGTAAGAGGAAAGCCTGAAGCAGTACTGAGACAACAAATGAGTGAGGACTCATGTGGAATATGCCCTCCAAAAATTTTAGTGAATAATCAGTGGTGATTCTCAGTGACAAATCATCTGGAAATGGCCATTATTTGCTTTTTTAAATAGATGCTTCTCAGATTTGAGTGGTTTATTTTATTTTATTTTCCTGGTGGGATGCAAGGAGTCTATAGAATGGTATTCGCTACGGTGCGCTTCTCCTGATCCTAGATTTCAGATCCACAAACTGAGCCGTGGGATGGCCCTTTTCGGTATCTGGCAAGGGCCCAGAACAGATCGTGGAAGGTGCAAGTTCTCAATATAACGAATGTTAAAACTTGTATTATTCCCATCTTTGTGTGTCTCTTGCTTTTCTTTATATTTTGGGCCGACGGCTTTTATTTTATTTTATTATTTTTCTTGCCAGCAGCAATTTGCCAGCAGTTTTTAACTTTTCTTTTGTTATACACTGTTTCATCAGGGGCTGTAAAAACCTCCCAATTAAGCTTTCTGAATAAAATATAAACATTTAAAAGCAGCTCTTGTCAAGTGCTACTGAAACAATGCACACAGGAGACACTCGTGATGGCCATGCCTGCATGTCGAAAGCACTTCCTAGCTTGCTTGGTAGGGTTATGGAGAGGAAGCAGGGCCAAGGAAAGATATTAAAAAGAGCCACTATAGACTTCCTTTGCAAATGTTCTTGGTTTATTTCCACCAGCACTGCTCCCCTGCAATTTCCAAGTTGATGCCTCAGCACTCCTTCCCAGTACTCCATAACCCACGTCTGTGCTTTTCTGCATTGGCCTGATACAACATTTTGGGGGCCCAGTGTCTCAATGTGGTTATCAAAACATTAAACCACCAACGCTTATATAACTCAGAAGCAATCCTGGCAGGTTCAGTGGAAGATAAGCAAGAGAGAAAAAAACTCTTCTCTTTCATCAACCAAAGACAGCATTTCTCCCAAGTCCTTGTGTTCCTGTTTTCATTTGGCAAATTTAGCGATGGGACAAATCGTAGCACCAGTTCTGATTCAGAATGAGAGAATTCAGATTCAGGATGGAAAGTTTCGAGACAAGGCTTTTACAGTATAATTGTGTTGCCTCCTTTAGAGTATTCAGTGGGATGAGGGTAGAGATGCCCGATGACATCTTAAAATTGTATTCCTCCTGTGTCTTCTCACTGTTAGTTCTGTCTTCTTTCTTACTGGTGGGGTGTGGGGAATACATTGAGGATGATAAGGGAGAATAGTGATACAATACTTATGGACTGTTGATGCTATACATCCTCTGGCTGGAACCAACCTGTCTTAGGTGTGGTTAGGATTAAACTGTTTTAAAACGTCCAACAATACCCAGGGTATTTTCAAAACATATATTATGGCTCACTTTTTAACATCCAAGCAGTGAAGTGATTAGTATAGGTCTAACAAAATTATTAACTGCAATTATTAATTGTAATGATTAGATCTGTGCCTTTTGGCATGCTTGCCTAGTAAGATGAGTTGTTTAAAGTGATATGATGGTTTCGGATGTCGCTTTTATTGTGACAGTGCCATGCCTCATTAATGAGGTTTTACCCAGGTGTATGTTTTATTATTCCATTTGCAAAAAAAATATTATGAGCCTTGTGGCACCTTAAAGAATGAAAGTTTTATTTGTCATTAATTTTCCTCGACTGAGGCCCACTTCCATCAGATGCACAGCACATTGCCTCATTGATTGTACACATCATGTTTGGTTGGTAAGGTGAAGCCAGCCGCAGTGACAGGGCATGGAAAGGCCAAAAGTACAAACATTGTTCATCCCTTTAAATGTGGTTATTAATAAATAGTAGCTGGGTGGTAAACCTGACATTCTAGCCTATATGAGCTGACTAACATGTGTACTGTGATAAAACGTCAAGTCAGACAAGGCAAGTTAAACCAGAATGTGTTTTGTTGTGGTTGTTATGTGCCGTCAAGTCAGAACTGACTCATAGCGACCCTAATAGGGCTTTCAAGGTAAGTGAGATATTTAAGGAGTGGTTTTACCAGTTTCTCATTCCCAGTGAGCTTCCATGGTAAACCCCTGAGTCCTAGTCTGACAGTTTATCCACTATGCCACACTGGGTATGAACGTTTCCTAATAATAATAAAATATTTCACCTCTGTCTCTGAAGGAAATCACACCTTTATATATTTCCTTGTGACTGCTGCAGTTTGACCTCATGTTTCCCTACATTAACTCCCCCCCCTGCAAATCAGATGGTGGTATGTCACTTCAAGGGGATTCCTGTGATATTCTCATGGATCCGTAAGGCTTTCTTATTGTCAGTAGAAGCTGATGGTAAAGAAGTAGAATAATCTGAGGAGAATATCACCTGAAGCTTCTACACATGACAAAATGTCTTTATTTAACTGTATGCATCAGCAATACATATGGCAACATTACATGGTTACCCTCTCTTCATCTATTCCCACAGAACAATCCTGTACAGTAAGCTTGGCTAAAAGGTGCTGAATGGACTGTGGATACCACGAGTGTGATCAGATGGCAAGAAAGGATCATGCCTGATGACACCAGAATGGGTTGTTTTGCTGGGAGTTATCTCCCTTAAAGCAACCCTTCTGTCTGTCAGGAAATCACTCCAGCCCGGCCCAATAAGTAGTAGTCAGTAGTCCTACTGCTGGACCAAAAAGGTCCAACTTAGGATGGATTGGGGTTGGGCTGGAGAGCTGGAAATGTTTGGACAAGCAATCCAAACTGTGAGCCATGTACTTGTGTGATCACACTCCAAGTTAGCTTTGTAATCAAGCAAAGAACTTGACTCTCCCTGTTCTGAATCCAGCACTGTAGTCCTGGCACTAGATCTTTCGTATCAGTGCTAATAGTGCAAACAATAAAATATACTGGCAACTATTAAGACACCTGTTTGGGTTTTATTTGCAAAGTTGCATATTATGCATACAAGGCAGTCCAGTTGTGGAGCACTGGAATATGGGAATCCTACAAACAAGTGACCTAAGTCCATGTGTATTCGGTACTCCCTTTCTCCTGGCATATGATATAGCTTGTGAGTTAAGATATGATGCTTTAACAGAAGGCATCATAGAACAGCGTTCTCAACCCAATGCCCTTTTGACTATCATATAAAAACTCCCCTTATAGTATCTTTTGGCTAAAAGGGCTGCCACTGATGGGAGTTTTAATCCAAGAAAGCTGGAAGCTGCCAGTTTGGAGAAGGCCAGGATTGAGCTTCATATTGCTGCCCATCTTTTCACTGGAGGTGTGGCCAGGATGCACCATTCTTTTCACCCACATGACACCCCCCAACAACATGAATTCATCACTTTGTTTGCCCCCCCTTTTTGGGGGGAGCAATACAGCAGGAGCAACAAAAGTAAAAGGATGGTGTCTTTAGAAATGGTTCTTGTCATGAACTGAGCTTATACTGCCAGTGATGATTTATATTTGCCTGTTTGACATTTTGGCTCCTTTAAAAACAAAACTAATAAACAATTTACATCTTAAGGAACTAAGATGACTTTAAGAGTAGAACTACCATATTCCAGTTTCCAAATCCAGGCAGCCTAATTTGAATATTATGTAAGTGAAGCATATTCATTGTTGTACTATTTTTCTACCAGTAGCTGGTATCTGGTTGCATCGCTACACCATTCAGAGGTTATGACAGTGGCAGTGGCAGATTGCCACTAATTAAAGAGTCTCTGCTGCTTTGATTTTGGGGTGCATAAGACTGGTTGGTTGGCAAGGGTGCCAAGGTGTTGGTGGTGGCAGTGGTCTCTCCAGAGTAGCTTCCACTGAGGCCCCAATACCATAGGAGTCAGAAGGGACCACATGGGCTGCTGCACACAGAAATCCACAGCAAACATGTCCCTTAAAGGGCTCACCTAGTCTGTGCTTGAAAACCTCGAATGAAGGTGAGTTGACCTTCCTCTACAGCAGTCCACTGGTCTCGAACACATTTTACTATAAGAAAATTCCACCTAATACTCCACCTTTATCCTGACAGCCTCCCTAAGAGTTCCTTCTCTATCCTTTAAAACACGGATGGGCAAAATGTTCCAGATTTTGTTGGCCTGTGACTCCCCGCATTCCTCACTCTTGGCTATGCTGCAAAAGGCTGATGGGAACAGGAGTCCACCAGCATCTGAAGGGCTTTGAGTTGCCTACTCTTGGTTTAAAGCAAACATTTGGATGCTTTTTGTGACTGAGCTGAGGCGTGAAGCCCCTGCCCAAAACTCATCACTGCCATTGGCAGGGGTCACTCAAAGTGGATCCTCTATCTAGTATGCTGTAAGTGCCAAGCTTGGCTCATTGTGCCATTCAAAGCTGGCAGGGTAATAATCTCTTGCTTCTTTTCTTCATTTTATGCAGCCATTAAAACTATCCACGACCAAATCAGATATTGCACAGCTGTTTCAATAGCGGCAAAACTGCTTCGAACCAGGAGCCCCAAATGTAAGGAAAGAGGCCTTGGTGAATTGAATGCTCTCTGAACTAACTTGTTTGTGGAAGGCCATGTATAATTAAAAAGGCGCTTGTTAGTGAATAGAGCCATAGTTATATATTCACAATGCACATTTTTGGGTTGTTGTTGGCGCTGCTGAGGTTCCCAGTTTTACATCTATTGTGGAGTTATTACCCACCGATGTGGTGTTATCAAATTCTAGCTATTGTAGCACATGAGCAGAGTTGTGGCTGAAAATGCTTGGACTCCCTCCCAGATTTAACTTAGCTTTCCCCAACTATTATTTTATGGACGGATTCATAATTCAGGTGATCTAGATATGATGGTAGTCCAAAACGAAATTCGAGTAATACCATTTTGCCTTGCCGGAACGACACTCTTGAAACCAACCATCTTTATTTCTAATTGCACGGATCCAACTGGAACAGGAGCACTTCCTCTCTCAATCCCCAATTAAGTCCCATATTTTGCTATTTCTCTGAACAATCAGGGTAAGATTTATTTAATGAACCATTTACTTAGTGTCTAATTAAGCTTTGCATCACGCAGCAACCATTGAGATTATTGTAGCATTGTGAATAAAGATTCAGTAGAATCAGATACTGAAAGACCAAGTGCTCTTGAAATAAAAAGTCGATTGCCGGGGGGGGGGCAGGGGGGCGGAATCCACAAGGGAACTTTTAAAAAATCACTACCTTTAAAAACCTGTAATCAAACACTACTTTAATCTCTTGGTCATCTTCCCCCTAGTGCTTGCATAGATATAGATAGGGGAAAGGCTATGGAAAGAATTTTTATTATTAGAAGTTAGGACTTCTAAATGTTTTTTTTAAATAGAATAGTTATGGATCCCTTCAGTAATAACAAATTCTTTACACTAAGAGGCCTTTATCTAAAACAAAGTTTTAAAAAACTGTACTATACCCAGAAATTACTGTACCCAGAAATCCCTCAGCAAGCATGGCCAATCACCATGCTAGCTAGGGGATTCTGATCTGGTAGTCTCCAAAAGTAGCTTTACAACCTCGGATCTGAAATCACCTTAAGAGCTGTAAGAGAACCTGACAGGATTGGACCAATCTAGGCTATGTTTCTCTAGTCCAGTGCTCTGTTCTCACAGAGGTCAGTTCAATACTCATGAAAAGCTTACAAGCAGAACATGGAGTGACTATTTCCACTTTTTGCTCCTCTGTGCATATTTGTATGAAACAGATCTTGATGATTCTTGTGATTTGACTCCATAACATGGATTCTACTATATAACATTTAGTGCAGATCACTGAGATAAGAGGGGAAATGTGCCTTTTGCTTAGATTGTACCATACATCAGAAGCTAGGTTTAGGAATCTGTGGATAAATGCACAAAATCGTAAAAGACCTTGGTGTAAATGCATAACCATTAGGTAAGCCAGGTCAATGAATCACTGAACTCTCATCCTAAGCAGCTTGGTTGTGTCATATTTCCCTTTTTGACACACAGCAGGTGTAGATGTGAAATAGAAAAGTATCCTTATTTACCAATGTCTTATAGAGCAATTATTTTTTAGCAAAACAAACATTTTTCCCTAGCAAACCATGATCATTGGATTGAATAGAGGATACTGTAGCAGAACTGCATGCTTTTGGGCAGCCAGTGAGGCATCCACATGATGGCCATGATCCAATGCGCTGTAGGTCTCTGCATACAATTTCCACTGCTCACACAGGGTTTTTTTTCTTTTTTCTTTTTGCTGTAACACTAGGGACTGTCATTTGCAAAGCAAAGGGATATGAAAATGTGCTTTCCTATTTAAATGGATGTTTCCGTGTTCGCCCCACCTTAAATTTTAAGAAACATTTTGCAAGGTTAACTATACCTACCAAATACTTACTGTAGAATCAACTCTGGAAAGAAAGACATTTGCATTTCAATGATGCCTTTTCAGTAACGTCTATTTCTGCACTAGCTGCTGTTGTCTGTTCAATGTCTGTTATATTTACAGAACAACTTCTACACTGGATTCTCTTTGTCTGTTGCATGCTTTTTGTGCTATTTTGACATTAAATTTCCACTATTTTACTAGTGTTTTTTGAATGATGAGGACCTGCAATAGAAAATGTACAGGTCTGTGGTGTTGTGTATCACTTAAAAATGTTTGGCATTTTAAAATGCGGAAATGAGCAAAATATCTCATCTATAACAGACCCACAAAATGAATGGAATTGGTTTAGTAAAAGTACAGTATGTGTAAGTCCCATTGATTTAGGGGATTCACTCTCTCTGGGACTAACCAATGGATTTAGCTCCATGCAGCACTGCAATCAGATGTAGGGTTAACCCAAAACATTTTGCTGCCTGAGGCAGAGTTGAAAAAAGTGTCACATACCCAAGTCAAGGTGAAGAGTAATCAAAGCCAGCCAAGCTATTTTGTAATGTGAGGGGAAAATGTCCCACAAGCACCTCCCTCCATTCTGGCCAATAAAAACACAACAAAAACATACTAATTCAATAGTCATTTGCTAGCCTTTTATAACACTGAACATGAAGTGAACATCAAGTGATATTTTAGGTGTGTGAAATATCATGCAACTTTATCATCCTCAGTGCACTAGCTGATGGCTAAGATTCACACAAGCTCCCTGCTGAATGAAGCCCTCCTTTTTTCATGAGTTAGGCACACACACACCTGCACACACATATAAACTGAGATCTCAAAAAGACCACCCAAGTGTAGGGGCTTGTAGACTAACCTTGACCCTTTCTTTTGTTGTCTGTGTCTGTTGCTTTGTGACCCATCTCCATATTCAGATGATACAACAACATGCTCTCCATAAATGCTGATGAAATCAAGGCGAGCTCCACACAAAGCAATCAGAATGACTCTGGCACAGAATCCATCATTGCATGTAAGAAGTGTATACAAGTAAAATCAGTATGTCTGGTAAGAAATCCTGATCTGAAATCCTGTTGCTAGTTAGCAGCACCTTTGTTTACATTAACTACTAGAGAGCAATGAGCCCAGCCTTTAGCAGCTGGCTAAAGAGCACTTTCCTGTGGGGTCCAAATTTGGGGGACTATGACTCAGATGTCTCAAAGCCAATCTTTGCCAAACTTGGAGAGGGCAGGGAGGAGAGTCAGCCAAAGAATCAGGCCATGCTTGGTGAAAATTGAATTTGAGGTGTCCATGTTATAGCCCACATACAAAACACCAATGCCAATAATAGTTCAGCATTTCATTTCCTTCTGGGCTAGCATGTTCCCCAAACCACCCCAAAATGAACCATGATACAGCCCAATTTGTGGCGGGCGGGCAGGGGGGGCGGTTTGCTTCATGATTCATTTCATGCCCATTTCTACTCTATAGCTAGAGAATTCTGGAAAGAGTCGTCTAAGTTGAAATCTAGTTGATGGCACATAATTATTAATTTGCAGACAATTTTGGAGGAGGCGCCATGGAGACAATCATTTGGCACAGAAGGAGTTGGGTGATGGTTTTGGTCCTTCCTTTAGGCCAGTCTATATGATAAGGGATAAACTAGCTTTTCGATAAATTTTATCCAATATGGGATATACTATCTGCAATATACGGTCTATGCAAGATTGGATCTTTCTGTCCAATAAAGGTTTTAACCAGCCCCCTCTTTGAATTTCATGCAAGGTGTCTTTAAAAAAAAATCTGTCCGGCTAGAGTGGACTTTGATCATCAATGTCGCCTAGAGTGGTCTATTAGGCCAGATAGGCGGGGTATAAATCAAATCAAATCAAATCAAATCAAATCAAATCAAATCAAATCAATCAATCAATCAATCAATCAATCAATCAATCAATCAATCAATCAATCAATCAATCAATCAAGGGATCTTTTAAGAACTCTTTCTCATCCTTAGACAGGATTAAATTTGGGTGATGGAAGAAGCTATGAAACATCCCAAAATCTGGCCACATGGCTGTACAGACAAACTGACATGGAGAATGGAGACTGCAGGTTTATGAAAGAGCAAAGGTATTGAAGTATCAGTCTACCATCAATACTATCTGAACCTGTATATGCAACATTGTGACATTTGTAACATTTTAGTTTTGTTCATACTAATGAACTGTGTGTCTATTTTTGGTTTTATATTTTGCACACTATGCATGTAATCAATATCCCGGCTCCCTACTAGAAAATACCCCTGGAAATAGCCAAGATGGGGTATCTTTTCAAGACTGTTACTCAAATTCCAATTTTAGAATTGTCTCAGGGGCTGCATGCCAGCAGTAGTTGAGGCCAGGAGCTGGGGTCAAAGTGAAAGCAAAGTAAATGGAACCAGTAATAAATTGTGTCATGGTGTGCCGGTGCAACAGCTTTCAGGCACATAAAACCTTCCAGGGCTGCAAACCAGAGCTCCTATTCCATTCAAAGTCCTCTAGGACTGCAAACTAGAGATCTTGTTCCATGCAAATTCCCCATGGCTGCAAGCCAGAGCTCCTATTTAGAGATGAATGAATCACAAACCAGAAAAACTGGTGAACCGAGCTGGTTCATGGTTTGGTTCAGGACCCGATTTGGGGATCTTTTTTTTGCCAAAGCAAAACGAAATGTCAAAATTCTTTTCTCTTTGGCACTTGGCAAGAAGGGATGTCTGCCCACCGACACCCTTCCCACTGCCCTGTCACCTCCTCATACCTGCTCCTGCTGTTCCAAGGCGGTAAGCGGGCTCCTCGCAGGACAGCCGGGATGCAGGGCAATCAGCTGGGAGGTGTATGCATGCTCAGGGGCAATGACTGGGATTCCCTGCAAGGAGCCTGGCCGCTGCCTCAGAGCCTGGCACCTGAGGAGGAGGAAGCGGTAGCAGCATGACAGTGGCAGCGTGACAGGACCAGGTAGGGACCCCAGGTACAAACTGAAAACCAAATTGCAACCTGGTTTGGTTTTCTGGTTGGTTTATGGTAGGTCTTGGGCCTTAGGTCATGGCTAATCACAAACCATCACAAACCACAGTTTTTCAGGTTCGTGCACATCTCTACTCTTATTCCATGCAATCCCTTCTCAGGCTTTAAATAACCTGTTTTCTCCTATCTCCAGACAAAGATAAGGGCATAAGAAGCATCCACCTGGATAGGGAGGCTGCACTGGTCAAATTAGGCCTATGGACCAGACCTTCTTCACCCCTGTTATAAAGCCCCTTTGTTTCAGTGAAGCTCTTTTTTGTACCTAGCAGTAAATTGGTTCTTGACCATGCCCAGCTCAGCACATCTGCTTTGGAATGAAGTCACTTCCCAGATGCAGTTGCTGGACCCTGCTTCTTATTTTTATTATACAGTATCTTTAGTAACATGTGCTGTCGTGTTCATGTGTGAGAAACTGTAATGCATCTTTCACATTTTAAAGTGCCCTCTGAAGCTTTCTGCTTTGCAACCTCTTGTCTGCTTTCACTGTGAACCACTAAATTTTTCATGCCATCTTGAGCATCTCTGAAAGAATTGCAAATTCCAGATAGGGCATGATTAATTTAGCACTGTCGTCTCCTACAATGTAGCGTACAGCCACCCATCCTTTTCCTCTGCAGCGCTACATCTGATCTCCACTCTTCGTGAAGAAGTAAATTAAGGCAAAAGGCTCGCATCGCTGTTGTGTGCCACTCTTAGAATTAATTTTTACTGACAGTGCCACAGAGTTGGAGGCCTGGAGTTGCATTATGGAGAGCAGAAATGGCAGGTTAAAATATGTGTATTTGGGTTAGTCGAGGAAAGGAAATCTGTTGCTCTTTCTACATGACTTGGTTTCCCTGAGGATGTTGATACTTTGCTGTATTTGGGAAGGAAAAAGACAAATCAAAGTTTTCACATCCTGTTCTGAAGAGTGGTCTCGCTCCCACACTTTATGTAACCATGCCCCCCCATTGAAAATTGATGAGGTTTTCCTTGACCCTCCACCACTACCAAGGAGATGCCCCACTAGATGTGCCATGTAATGTCTGTGACACACATTTAAAAGCTAGAACTTGGAATTAACACATCCAAATTAACAGCGTTCCTCATTGCACATTCCTTCTTTGAGCCACAGTGGCTAAAGATATGCCCTTTAAGCATTATGATAGCAAGGCTGTCAACGTTTTATTTTTTTGAGAGGAATGAGTTATGTTTAGAAATTACACCAGAATATTACTGTGGAGTGTCTGGGCTTTTTTTTCATTTCATTTCAATTTCATTTCAGTTTATTTATTTTAAAAATTTTTATTTAATACAGGGTATTTTCAACCCTGTATCCTCCGGTGCTGCTGAAAATCTCTCCTCCCCCCCACCCCTTTTCTTTAAAACTACACATGGGTGACTTATGTAAAAAGCTAGTAGCACTCCAGGAAGCCTTCCAGAAGTGTTGATAGTATAGTTAACAAGGTCCATGGATTGCTGCGTACTTCACATGCATGATTGACTTTTCTGCCTTGTTAAAAACACCATCAGCTTTTACAGTAGCTAGAGTTTGCCTTCTGGGGGGAGGGGGGGAAGAAGGAGGAGAAAGACTTACATATCTTGTTGACAACATAAGGTGCCTGAACAGGTAGAGTTTGGTTCTCAAGAAAGAAAAAAGGTAATTTTTGGAGAGGAGGAATCAACAGTGGGCATAGGGGGCAGACACTTCCAGCAGGATGTGGGGGGGCAAATTAAATATAAGAAAGTCAAAATAATACATAAATGAGGCATTAAATTGCTGCTTACTCATGAGCCACATGCCCTAGGATGGGCAGTTCTCCATTTGAAAGGCTGCCCAGAGGATCACCCCCCTTTTGAAAGGGTCCTCACAGTCAAAATTTGATTTAGAGCCGTAAGCACAGAGATTGGGGATTTTCCTGTTGCCCATCCACTATAAGCACCTGGGCATTAGACTCAATAGGTTCCTGAGCTACTTGGATGCACTCTCCCACATTCAGTTGAGATGCATTGGAATCTCTGGAGGCAGAGGTAAACAGGGAGACAGTATACTGTTTTTGTCACATTTGCCTCAGTTCAGTTACAGGCTCAGTTGCATAAGGATGTGTGAATAAGGTGGTTGTGCCAAAGGCTTTTGGGTGAAAATATGGATTTTGAAGGAGAATGTGAAGAATAAAGACATCAGACATGCACTTTAGAAGGCATTTCTATGCATTACAACACAGGAGACCTGTGACAACTGAGGGCAGCTACAGCTGTGATTGATAGTTTGTAATTAGAACTGAAAGCTCTAATGAATGTTGGAGACATTAAATTCAAGAAGACTTTAGAAATAATGTATAATTAGAAGAGGAAATTCCTTGGCTACTGAAAGGATCTGAGAATCACAGTAGCTACTTTATTTCACCTCATACAGTTTACAAATTAGTTTGTCTTTCATGATTGGTCTTCAGCGAATTCCTTGAAGTCTACTCTCTAAAGCAGTTTCTCTTAACCTTTTTTTTTAGCCATGGTCATAAACACAATATGAAAGAAACAGAGAGAGGCCAAATCAAGATTGTATAAGTCACATAACTAACCTTATTAGGTGGTGTGTGAAGAACTGTTTCCAGTCTGTGGCCCCCTTCAAATGTGCCAGGGGGCCCAGGAGGCCATAAGGCCCTGTTGAGAATGGCTGGTCTAAAGCACAGAAACATACCTGAGTTATATCTCTCCCAGCACTAAAATGGTTTCAGTTCTAATGATGAGTCATATGTAATGTCTGTTTCTGTCCTTCATATTTAAGAAATCAGACTTCAAAGAAACCCACATTTAAATTTTCAAGAGAAAACACAAAACAGAGCAAGCCAATTTGCTTGTGACTACGGAAGGAAGCAAGACTCCAAGCACCACTCAGTTGTTGTGATCAGCTGCCATTTTAATTTCCCACAATGTTTTCCAGGACTAATACATGTATTTTACTGTTGGAGATGAAGGACAAAGGAGCAGCCCTCCCCATTCCATGTACAGAAGCTGAGTGGACTGGGAGCATTAGCCCTAGTGAAATGATGGCATCTTCCCCTTGCACCAGGGAGAGTAGCTTCATTCAGGGCCTCCAGAACATGCTACATGGCACACACAACTTCATGAGAGGGGAAGAGTTGTGGGAAGGCCCATTTGTGCTAATTCGTGTCAACTGACGGGCATTGTTCAGAGTGCAAGACTGTCCTTCTTCCCCCAATAAGAGGTGAAAAGTAGGCATGAGCTGTTGGAATAGCAACCTGCCTATTATGACTTTGAGAGGTGTAGATGGGAGAGACGTTGGATGAATGTCAATCAGTTGGAGTAGCCAACTATTTTCTTTTTTACCTCAGATTCTCAATCTTTTAAAATCTCAGTCACAGTTCTGTGTCAGTTGGAATTCGTTTAGCAATGAGTCTGTGAGAGACAGGTTAGATTATGGCAGTGTCACTGTTCTGAGTATTTATGTAACCAGTCAGTTAGTGAAATAAATAACTAAGCTAGCCAGTTAAGACAGTATACTCTGTGACTATTGAATATGTTTTGTTTGTATTCTGCTATGAAGATTTTGTAAGTAAAAAAAAATATATTTTTATTCTTTTTCAAAACCAGAATCTCTGGTTGAATATATTGAGATTGTATGCCAGTTAAGGTAAATCTGACTAAAACTAACTGTACAATGGGTGGTGTATTTGAGGGAGACTTATAAACATACTAATCTGGACTCTGTCTGGACTTGCCTCCTCTGCATAACTGGAAGTTTTTAAACCAGCAATTTTCCCACATATTCTGCCCAATATGAACAATGGCCATGCTGATTTCCCGGGAGCTGCCTGAGGATTCTGGATGCTGATGCCATCCTGGCATATAGTCCTGTGTACAAAGTGGCCATTTATGTGTGTGTGATGTATCATCAAGACGGAATCGACTTACAGTGACCCTAATGGGTTTTTCCAAAGTATTAAGAAGTGTTTTTACCAGCTCCACCCATACGGCTTCATGGCCAAGACGAGGCTCAAACCCAGGTCTCCTGAGTTCTAGTCTCTCTTTCTGTCTATTACAGCAGTGGTCCCCAACCTTGGGCCTCCAGATGTTCTTCAGCTACAACTCCCAGAAGCCTTCACCACCACCTCTGCTGGCCATGATTTCTGGGAGTTGAAGTCCAAGAACATCTGGAGGCCAAGGGTTGGGGACCACTGTATTACAGCATACCTCATAGCAAGTCAGTGGTGAAGGCACTGATATGATTAGTAGTAGGCATCCTTCAGTCTCGAGAGACTATGGTATTGTGCTCTATATATGGAGGTCTTGGAACAGCGTCTAGTGTGGCTGAGAAGGCCAATTCAAGAGTGACAATCCCTTCCACACTGAAGACATATACAATCTGTCCCCTGTCTAGTTTCCTCTCCAGAGCACAAAGCCTGGGTAAAATAATATGGAGGATAGGCTGTTACCCAAGCAGCAAATCCCCCCTCTCCACGTCACTGAAATAGTCCAATGGAAAGGCAGGAGCCAATACAACTGGTTCCAGCGACGTAGCAGGAGTTGCCAGAACGACACGAACTGCCTACGGGACTCCGGCTCCAGATTTTGCCTCGAGGTTGTGGATTATATCTCTGCTTTTAATACCACCCCACTGCTTAACACCAACACAGTTATTAAATTTGTGGACAATACGACAGTGGTGGGGCTCATAAATAAGAACAACGAGTCTGCTTACAGAGATTAATATATGATTAAAAAGGAGGATGTGCAGCACCACATGGGAAGACAAAAGAAGACACTAATTTCCATAAAATCTTATCTACTAATTTGGATGAACATGGGCAAAAACAGAAATACTGCTTTAAAAAAATTAACAGGAATATAATGCCTCTCTCTCCCCAGCAGAGAAGACTGTGATCACTTGGGGAAATAGATCACATTATAGACTGCTTGTGGAGTGATCCGGCATGATCTGTTTCCCAGCGATCACATGACATACGGGGTGTTCCACTCCAGCCTGACTTTGACCCATGCTCAAGCTGGACTTTTTTGGCTAAGCTGCAGCAGTAGTGCTTTTGATGGCTGGGCTGGAGTGATTCCCTGGGAGAAGGAAGGGTTGCTTTAAGGCAGATCACTCTCTCTGCAAAACAACCCTTTTTGATGCAATCAGACATATGTCACACTTTGAGAGTAGGACTCTCTGCCTGGTGAGTCTGCTGTCCACGTATTCAGTAAGAGATGGACAACAGCATGGTCTCTAACCTCCCTCTTTATAGCTCTTTCCCTTTAAATCCCATTTGGAGTGGACAGCTTCAAAAGGAGAATTGTTGTCTGGCAGCCGTTCAAGGGAAGGATGTTGCCTTGTGTTATGAGGTTGTGTTACATTGAGCTGGAGGATAATAAGTAATTTACCTATTTCTTGGCGTTTGATCGAGTTCTAGAAGTGAAATCCTCAGGATTCCCACAAGCTACTTTAAAACCATAACAAAGAAAACCTCTCAATTGGGAAAAAAACTTTTAAAAGTTCCCTCCAGACAGTTGTTTTGATCTGCAGCTGTAATTCCATCAGAGCAAAATCAAGATGACAAAAGGCGAAACACAGAGGACTCTAAAGGGGCCCAGCTCTCTCACGGCTGAACCATAAACGGATGAAATATACAAAGGATATACAATATAAACTTCTGCTGGGGTGCCAGATTCGTTTTTTAACGGCTTTCCACCACCCCCTGCCTGCAAACATCCAACGCTCATAGTAAACAAGTATACGAGAGAAAATATTGCTCATTTAGCAACTGACTTCGCATTTCTATGTAAGTACTATAAAAAAACCACTATAAATGACAAATGTGTTGGAGTGAATTAAGACTACAGTTTGCACATTTTTCCCCCGCTTGGTGGAAATGATATTATTTCTTTGGGGATAAGATATCAGTTTTTCTTCTCCATTATTCCCCAAGTACTTCCAGAGACAGAGAGAAAGAGAGAGAGAGAGAGGTGATCGTTAATTTTGCTCTTGGGATGGCAATGTGTAAGAAGTAGAATTTCCAAACCTTTGCTTAGTGTCTGTGGAAATGAAGACATCATCACAGTACCAGTGTTAAGGGACTTGCATTGCAGAACGTAGAACTCCTGGAGCTTTTAGATCACTTGGCACCTCTTTTTTAAAATAAAATGCTCTCATTAAATGATATAATTATGGTGACATACTTTTTTTTTGGTCTATTATGGCCCAGTCGGAATCAGTAAGAGCAAACAGGACAAACAGCCCCCCAAAAATGCTGAAGCCATTTTCCTCTGGATGACACTATGAAAATATTCTAAGCTCTTTGACTATACAGCTGTGGGTGTCATCACTAGTCTGAATCCATAAACATTTCAGGGTGTGCTACAAAGAAATGTCTGAGGTAAGCAGCACGTGTATGTGGGAGTTGTAATTTCTCTTCCCCCAACACACACACTTATCTGCTCAGCACCGGAAACACTGATGCTCACATGTCACCTCCTTTCAAGGCCACCCCAAGACATTCTGCTGCCCAAGCCAGAAGAGCAAATAGTCCCACACCCACAGAACTCAATGTGCCAGGCCCAGTAATTGTGGCAACTGGGTCAGAAAACCCCACAAAGACCTCTCCTTTTACTCAATTGCAGTAAACATGCAACAATAACTTCACAAAGA
Organism: Pogona vitticeps; assembly: GCF_051106095.1. NCBI lineage: Eukaryota > Metazoa > Chordata > Lepidosauria > Squamata > Agamidae > Pogona > Pogona vitticeps. Next base: position 158,020,440 of record NC_135785.1, read on the forward strand.
GCTAACAATTTGCTGCCTTTGAATTACATTCCTACTTCCAAAAAGTTCTCCTCACTTACTGTGACATGGAGGAAACCCTGGGCTCTCATCATTTTACACCAGTGGACCACAAGCAGGTTCTACCAAATTTTGAATCTGGCCCCAGTGTCTGCCATCCAAGGACCTGCTATTTACAAGAGAGAGTTTGCTGCCAGAAGGGTGCCCAGCAAATGCCAAACTGGCAAAAGCAAACAGGAATGCGTTGTGAAGTAATTGCGGCCTGTATCACAGAAAGACTGTTTTCACTGATGAAATCACAGCTACTCAAGGCATAATTATTTACTCAACCCTGCTGTCCAAGTCTCCTGCCTATTGTGCCTAATGAGAGGGCTGGCCCTGCTTCTTCTTCTGCTTCCTTCCATGTGATAGGTCCTCTTTGAGGAGGTCGTGGAGCCCTTGTGTTAGATAGAAAAGGCCCCTACAGAGAATCACTAGTTGTCTTCAAAAGTAGTAAGCATTTCTCTCTGCCTGTAGAGTTGCCTCCAATACTGGACCAGATGGAGAAAAACTGTATGGCATGCACAGTTTTCTCCTACACCATCCAGACCTGTGCTGTCCAATGTTTTCTTTAAAAGCATTTACATTACAACAATAATTCAGCACTCCAATCGTTCTGTGTTAGCCCTTTATTAATAGTTACGAACGGCAACTAATCCACATCTGCTCCCCTTGCAGTTTACACCCACTTCCTCTTACCTCTACTGTGTTTGTTTTAAAGTTGTTGTTGTTTGCTGTTGTTTACACTTATATAGTATATCACCCCATAGTGCTAAAGCACTTTCCGGGAAGATTACAACATAATTAAGCAAACAATACTTTGCCCTCCCCAGTGAGCTGGGTTCTCATTTTATCTATCTCTGAAGGATGAAAGTCTGAGTCAACCTTGAGCTGGCTACCTGAACATACTGGGATTGAACTCAGGTTGTGAACAGAAGCTTGACTGCAGTACTGCAGTTTAACCATTATGCCAAGGGGGCAAAAGTTTTGAAAGATTTTTTTATCAGGGCAGCTGCACTGCCCTCTTTTGTTCTTTCTGATAATTAAATATTCTGCTCCCTCCTCCAACCTTTCTTCTTCTTCTGACTCTAAATGTCCCATCCCATCAAATGCCCAGGAGTAGAAAAGTATCTACTGATTACATTTACTTGTTTACTTATTATTTGTAGTTGAGGAGACATTAAAAAAGAGCAAAAAAAAAAAAAACCCAAGCAAAAAGCACAAAGAATGTAGTAAAAATGATTTAAAAAACCAAGTTCAACACATTAAAAAAAGTACTTTAAACTACATTCTAAAGATAAAATCCATATAAGGGCCCATCAAAAATATGCAGAGAGAGTCAAATGCAATATGGTAATCCAAGGAGGTGCAAATTATTGACAGTGCTCCATGAGTCATATATTTGGGATGACCTTCGGCTATACAGTAATTACAATCCTGCAATGATGTTACTACAGATCAGGGATTTTAACAGCCCAATTTAGAAAGGAAAAAAACAAACTTTTTTTGTTATTACTACTGTGAAACATCTCAGAGCCAGATGTTCTACATCCTTGCTGGACCCTGGTGTACTCCTGCTCCTGTTGCAGACAAATCGAGAAGTCGTGTTGATACAATCGGCTGTATTCATGCCATCAAAGCACCCTTTGGAACCTGAATTTGTCTGTGTTTATTATATCCTACATTAAAGCATCCACAGCATGTGAAACCATGGCTAAAACATGATGTATCAACAGAGTCAAAAAGCAGCACTTGCAAAAGTTTGTTTGTTGAACTTACTTCTTCATAGCTCCTGTCAGCATGGAGCTGTAATTTCAGATTGGCATGGGAGAGGGTTAAAAAAAAAACTGTATGGAGAAGTGAACAATGGCCTACGTAGTCCAGACTTGTCTTCCCACAGTGGCCAACCAGATGTTGATGAAAACTACACAAGCGGGAGATGGGTCATGAATAACAGTCCCGTCCTACAGCATTTGGGGTTTAGCATTCAGAGATATAACCGCAGGTGATCCTGGAGGTAGTATTAGACAGTAGCCACTGAGAACTTTAGCTTCCATAAATTTGCCTAACTCACCTCTTTAAATCTAAGTCACTAAATCCTGACCATTATCTCTCTGTTTTCATTCCACAAGGTTTTTCTAGTGTTCTTGATATGTGCTCAAACATACAGTTCCTTCATTGTTTTCTACAGTGAAGTTAAATAACGGAACTGCGAGAAATGTTTTTTTGGGAAGGAAGAGTCATATAGTCCTCAGTCAAACAGGAAGGGCAAGCCTTTGTGCCTCAACACCCCCCCCCAAGAGACAAAGACTGAGCAGCACTTAAGCTCTTGTGGATAAAAATAAAAAAACTGGCATTCTTCTAAAGAAAAGAGTTGACAACTGTCTGGACACTTGACACACACACACACACACACACACACACACACACACACATAGACAAACATCAATATATATGTTAAACATACCGGTGTATATATATATATGCAAATTATAAGCAAATCTGCACCCTCTCTTGCCTTCTTTTTTGGGGTGATGCTTTTTTTCTTGTTTGGTGAAAGAAGAAATGCAAACAGAGGCCAACATCTTTGTGTTGTAGATGACAGGATGCCGTCCTCTCACCTCCTCACATAGACAGCTCTCCATTTTTATTTCTATTTTTATTTTATTTTTTTGCGATTCTAGACAGGCAGAAGCTGGAGAAACAGACATGCTGCTTGGCAGATTACCGAGGGGGGCAAAGACTGTTCTTAAGTTGTCTTTCAACTTTGTCACTCCCCCAACCCGTATTTCTGCTTTCTTGTGTGGAAGATGTTTACCTAAACATTCCTTGGGAAATCTCAGATATGTCTGGCAATACGTCTTGATTAATATATTTAGAATCTGATTTGTATCAGTTTTGGTTTATTAAAGAAGCATTTATAATTCATACAATAATAAATATGATATGACAGGGAAACATTTTCCTAGGATGACTGTTCTCTTCAGACTTTTGGTACCCTGAGGCAATGGGAAGGAGTAGGGTGGGTAAAAAGGGTGAAAGAATAAAGGCTTGTGTCATCCTCAATATGCTTTTGTTAAAGTTTCACAGTGAAGTGATCTAAATGACAAAATGGAAAGAAAATGCAGTTAAATTGATATGAATAAACACAATTGAAATGTCTATATAAAAACCTAGAAAGCTAGCATAGGAGATAGACTGTCAGATTAGGACTCAGAAGACTTGGGTTCAAATTCTGTTTGGCCATGGAAATTCACACAGGGTGGCAAAACTACCCCTTAAACATCCCACATACTTTCAAAACCATACTAACGTCACCATATTTCAGAATTGACTTGATGAGGCATAACAGATATTAAAATATAATACATGCTTATACTAATGTTGGTCTCAGCCTTGGCCCACATATTAGAGTACTTGTAGTGTATTGACTTAGTTACAGTGAACAACTATGAGCAGTCTTCTTCCAGTGAGGACTGAGAGATCTTCCCAGGACAGGCCAAAGACATCTGATGCCTGAGGCAAAGAACAAGGTGAGGTCCCTTTGCTGGCTTGTTGTCAGAACCGGCAGTTGACTCTTACTTCAACACTGCTCATGGGATTACATCTTACAGCACACCATAGGCAGCTGACTATGCAGTTTGTGGTCAGAAAGAGACATATGCATGACATAGCTTTGTCACCTAACAGAGGGAAACAGGAGGATAGCTGTCACTGGTGCCCCCATTTGCTGCCAGGGGTGATTGCTTCATATATTGCTTGGTTGCAGACCTGGGGCATTCCTGATAGTGTTTGAGAGCAAAAGAAACCCAGCCTCCAGGGACTGCTGAGATCTAGAAGGCCAGCATGTGCAGCTGCTTGTATGGGAATGAGACTATTTGAGGTTCTCCTTGCAGAGTTAGATCTTAGCAGTGTTGGCCTTTACTGAGCCTGAGGGCAAAGTGAAGCCTCTGCTTTAGCTGGGGATGGGAGAGGAGGTCTGTGGATACACTGTTCTCCTCCAGATACTCCCCACCCCCAGATTTCCACCAAGCCTTTAAAGATAAAAGTTCTGCTGTGCACTAGGCAGACTAGTTGTCATTTCAAGTCAATGCTGTATCACCTGTCTTTTAAAATAAACTGGGGAAGAAGCTGAAGAAACAGATGGAGTACAGAAGAAGAGGAGGGTGAAGAGAAAGGGCAGGGAAGAGGACAGGTAAGGAGGGAAGAAGGCTGTGAGCCAAGGGGGAATCTTAGTGATTTTCATGATTTTTTTCATGATTGTGCAGCCCCAAGGGGATCTCGGGGAGAAGAAAATTTCTCCAATCCTTTCTACCAAAGTTGTCCATCCCTACTGTAAACCCATTTGAATCAACAAGCTCTAAGCTGGTCATGACAATGTCCCACTGATTCCAATGAGTCTACTCTAGATTCCCCTGATTCCAAGTGTGAAAACATTCAGAAAAATGCATATTTCCTGCTTTTACAGATTCTTTTTTTTTACTCCAGCAGTGCAATTTTGTATGCTTATCACGTGGGTATGACCTTCTAAGTAGATGGACTTTATATTCCAATAAACAGTCATACTTCTGCTCTTAATCTATGCTTACAATCAGATTCTTTTGCCACTTTGAAAGAGCACTGTTTCTAGATATGTGATCAGCAAACAATGGTTACCGTAAGATGTATATCAAAGAATATAAGGTGTAAAACAGCCAACAGTATCTTTTTACACATCCTTGAAGTGGCCTTCATTGCACTTCTCTTCCTGCCTCTTTTTCTAAACTCTTTGCTCCTTTTCTTTCATTGGAGTACTTATCTATTTCTAGGAAATAAAAAATGAAAAGTCCATGTATAGCAAATGGAATACATAACATGCTAGACTTTGCTCTTTGCAATTAACTACCCAATGGATAAAAACACCCTTTTCCTGAGAAGTGGTTTCTTTAGCCTTACAGACTCATTAATCAAGTGGAATAAACTTAGTGCACCAAACAGGTGTTTAATTAAATAGGTTTTTCTCTCTATCTAATTTATGTTAAAATTCCCCTCCTAATTAGTTCAAATTGACTCCCAGGTTGATTGCAATCAATTCACAAAATCTATTACATACATATGTTGGTGAAAAGGTACACAGCTATCATTGCTGAAATTATGAAAAGAGCAAGATTTTCTCCCATGTCCTTCAGACTTTCAAAATGAGCCTTAATGGTTTATATGGATTCCTTTTTTGGACTTTATCTGCAATATAGATGTTTTTTAAAAGTGTGAATAACGTTGATCCAACATCGAGTATGAGTTCATTTATTCCAATTATAATGTTTACTAGTGTTAAAATGTACTGTTACAAATTATTACAACTTAAGTGAGAGAAAAACAAATAATCCTCTTGATCACGATCTGAAAGAATGTGAAAAATTATTAAATGGTGTTAAGTAAGTTGATTTAGGTAAGCTGAAAGTTTGAGCCACCTTTCAGTGAAATATGTCTAGAAATCTGTGGGAAACCTGCAGAGCTTTGATTCTGCAAGTGACCTAGGAAGGCTCAGAATATCCTATCCGAGATCCACAGAAAATAATATGCATCATATCAGATTGTGGTTTTGGTGCCACCTGCCCCACAGTAAAAAAAGTTCTCAGGCAGCACATTTTGGGAGGTGGCAATCAATAGCTGGATGGAAGTTCTCTGTCGTATGGCTTTCCCTGCCACCCACTTAAATGCCCAACTCCTTTCAGTTGCATTGGGAAATGCTCTCCTGTAGCTATTGCTGAAGAAAGCTTCAATTCCCTGCCACGCTTGATGGCTTTTGTCCATGGAATGGGAGTGCAGTTTTTCACCTCGGGCAGCCAGTTGTCTTAGCATAGCCTGAGTCTGGGGGGAAAAAAAAAAAACCAAAGGCATGAGGGGAAAGTTGTTAGATCTAGGACTAGTCTTGGGACTAGAGTTGCTGCTCACAATCACTTCATGGTTCCTCCTTAGGTAAAATGCCAGAGGAATTTGGTGGTGCCACAAAGAGTTGGACAAGAAGCACTGTATATGAGCATCTGTAACAGATGGACATTGGCACAGAAGTTGATTCCTTCATGTTTCTGAGAGATGTGTAGATGTCACAAACAAACTTCAGGCTTGCAAAACCTACTGTGTGCATGCATGAATTCTTGTTAGAACCCTGCGATCCAGCCACTGAAACTAAGTACAAAGCAGTGGCTCACTCTAAGCAGATGTACAGCATTCTCAAAGAGGGAGCTTCTGAACACAATTCCCCTCCAGAAAATTTGCAATTACTACCAGAAGCAAGTTCATGAACTCTATCATACAATATATTAATACTTTTCCTCCCAACTATTCTCTTTCAGCAACGTAATTAGGGTATGTGTGTGTGTTGTTATTATTAGTTGTGACTGTTGTCTAGTAATGGAATCCCGTGCATATCTACTGTAAATCATCCAGAGAGGTATCTGTAGATTTCAACCTTCTGTCAGAACCCTCTGTAGACATCCACTGGGAACACCTAAAGGACTTGACAGGGCTCCTGGGCCTTATATTTGACAATGCTACAACTATCAGAAATACTTAACATCGCATAGTCTGATACTGAAGTTCCTGCTGTGAACCATCTCTTGTGTCTTTGGAAGCTGTCTGTGGCATCACAAAAGGAACAGATGGAGCAAAACAGTGCAGCCATTATTACATTTAGGTTTCTGCAAGCAAACAGATACAATTTTAGATGCGGAACTTAAAATGTGCTTTCTTTTCAATTATTAATGTGGGGAGTGGGAACTCGGAAGCCAGGAGTTCCCTCCATTACTTGACAGGGTTCACAGAACAATCTGGACACAGAAAAAATTTGGTGGGCTTAAAATTGTCGTGGATGTGTGGAGCTGAAAGTGGAGGAGGAAATACATCCCTCTTGTCTTCTAAAGTTGTTGCTAAATGAGGATTACCCTTCCTTCTCTTCTGCTGTAAAACATTTCAGTATACCATAGGGGGGATATAGAGCTTCTGCATCTCTCTCTCTTCTGGAGAAGACAAGAATTCTGCTTGTTTTCTTTCTTTGTTGAGCACTTTCCAGTAGTACCGCGTTTCTTCAGAAATATAATTGAAAAACAAAGTTAAGATTTTTAAAAAAGAATATAAGAGAAAGTAATATGGTCAGATGTCATCTCTTACAGCAGTGCTTAGTTCTTAAAAGTGTAGCTTTGATTCGCTGCATGTTAAACCATATTCGAGGGCCTGAATTAGGGTTCCCACTTTAAAAAAACCCCGACAGGTTCCACATCTTTAACCGCTGCATGACAGACAGGTGCAACATGGTCTTGTGTCTTCAGAATGACAAGTGCAGGCACTTGTCAGAAACAGGGTCACTGTGTACAATTGGTTCTATGAAGGCTGGCAGCTGGATCTTCCTTCAGTACTGGCAGTGGGGCAGCATCCTCCACTTCAGCTGAGAGCTCTAAGCATGCAATGTAGCACATGCAGCTCCTTCTTCTAACACCTTGGCATTACTCACTACTTCCTAGTAACTGAGGCCCCTGCCTCACTCTGCATGATGCTGGAAGTCCGCCAAGGGAAAGCTAGGCCACATATGCTTGGTGAAAGATGAGTGGCCAATTCAAAAATGAAGGGGGAAAGTTCAAACTATAGCCTAACAGGACAAGGAAAAGGAATATGAATATAATGAATATGGATGAATATCAGGGAATATCTAGATATTACTGGGCTGCAAATCATATCAGCCATAGCTAGGACATCCAATGATGATGAATAATGGGATGTGGAGGACAACAACATCTGGAGATGCCTTGTCCCTGATATTAGCTCTCCTCGGTTGTCAAGAGACGGTATGGACATGAACATGTAGAGAGGAGTGCACTAGCCATTACTGTGCTGAACATGGAAATGTGACAATCTGAAGGGGTGAAAACTGTTATATCTGGATAATTCTTACAAAGGAATGAACTCCTTGCTCCATCTTTCAGCTCTGAAGTCACTCAGTTACAGCAAATCTCTTTTTCTCCAGAATGTCATGCTTCCATGTTCAGGGTGTGCACTCTCCTCAATGCACATGGGCTCCATAAACCTCCTTAAGAACTGAATTAAACTATAGGAGACACCAGCCCAGGTTTCAATCAATAAGCCGAGTACAGTTCTTCCAAACTATCATAGGCATATACAGTATGTCTCCCCACAGGGCACATACATGGCAGGAAAGCATACTACAAGAAGCATTTGGGGACCTTTGTTCTGTGCTCATAGACCAATATGCATCAAAGTGTTTCATTTGCCTGCCAGTTTTCCACATCTCCCCAGATCACTTTCTCTGCATTTGTGGCTGGAGACAGTTGAAGTCCTTGGCTGTCTCAGAACCTGGCTAGGATACAAATGAACAAGAGAAAAGGACTAGGGAGAGGAGAGGGGAAAGGAGAAGTCAACACATTCCTCCTGTCTGCATCTCCTCCTCCTTCAGTAGTCCCCATCTTTATTTGTAGCAGATATATCTGGAGATAAGGTGTCGTGGCCACATGGCAGATGTGATGGTGAGGAGGTTTAGGGTGTGATGCATAATTATTTTCCTCTGTGCCCCACTGCTTGGACTATTGCTAGACACCAATAGGCACCAGAGGTTACTAGAAGTCACCTGGAGAAAGAACCAGCTACTAGAAACCAGTAGATACCAGCCTCATCTTCTCATGGGAAAACATGACTTGTTTATCCCAGATATTCTGAGCAGATGTTCAAAGGCTAGTCTTTGAGTGACAAGGCCACAAAGACTAGATAACTCTGGAATGTATGTATGCTTAGATCTTGAGCTCCATAATTATTTTGCCAATCAGTGAGGTGCCGTGCTGTCATTGTCCCACTTAATGGCTGAAATTCTACTGTGCAAAGTAAGCAAAGTCATAAGAGCTGGTCTGTTCCTCTCATGTAAGTAAAGAACCCTTTCTGCCATTCTTGGGTATGCATCCACACACACTGATTTCATGCACACACATGTGTGCTGAAGAATTGCAACAGGGCTCTTTATTCACCCACAAAGAATGGATGGACTCTTACATTATGTGACAGGGTTCTGGCCAGTGAAATGTAAACATACCAAAAATTAGTTGCACGTAGATGGGCTTAACAACCAAGTGTACTTAATTGCTATGAAGTGGAAAGATATACAGTATAACAGGGCCAGACACCCTATAATTGGAGAGCTTCTCTGTAGACCTAGATTCTGGGAAGTGCTGTCTATTTACTGAATCCATGGGTCATCTGCTTGTCACTCCCTAGGAAGGAGAAGGGGTGTAAGATTGATCTTTCCACTAACTCTGTTCATATTTTCTACAATATTGTCTCGCTGAAAAAGTTGTGTATCTTGCCTCGATTGGTATGCTTGTTGTCTCTGAATCAAGACAAAAACAAAAACAATAGCTTTGACAAGACTCAAGGATCAGCAGCTGTCATCCATTGGTTCAGTTTTCCCCAAGTAGACACTCTCCAGTTTGTTAAACTACAACTCCCAGCAAGGTGGTTGAGGCAATGGGATTTGTTTTCCAACTCATTGGAAGCTGCCAGTTTAGAGAAGGCTGATGTAATTCTAGCCTTGGTAAAAGAGTTCTAGATTAATTTCTATTTAAGAGGAACATTACATAAATCACATGACAATAATCTAGAGAGGCTCAGACCATTGATGGAGGTGTGGTGGGCTAAGTTATTAATTTTCAGCCATTTTTTTGTTTCCCCCCTCTTAATCCATCACTTTTGACAATCAAATAAAACATGATATCCCACCTGTATTGCAAAGTATGTCCTATATCAATAAATATGTTACTTTAATAAAATAACAGAAAGATCAAAACATTGTTGCAAAAATGAAATGGGATCATATTTTATATTTTCCCTATATTATCTGTATTTGTCTCAAAAGATTTAGCTTTCTCCTCCTCCTCCTCCTCCTCCTCCTCCTCCTCCTCCTTTTAAATAGCTAACTTCCTGAACTTTCTAGTGCTTTCTGTCTCTCTAGATTTAACTGATACACCAAACTTTATGGATGTGAAAAATGTTGGTTGATACGGCAATATAATTCTGTTATATATTTCCACCTTACAGTATGTCAACTTATATGAGTCCTAATAAGAATGACCAAAAAGATATTTCAAATCCAAATTTATTTGGGACACAACTCTTTAGGGAGGAAAAAGAAATGTGAACCATAATTTAGAACTTCATTTCTGAAATTCCTTGGCCTGTATCCTTCCTCTTGATTTCAAAACTTCAGGTCTCTGAGTGGACTGAGAAGCAGCTCCTGAAAGAACTCTGGTAGAAACACCAGGACCTATGGTGCTAGGCCAAAATCAAATTGCTAGTTGCACCAAAAAACCAAATTCACGGAATCAATGAGATCTATATAAATGATGAATCTCCATTCAGCAAATGATTCAATGGGGGTCTATTCTAGTAGAGTTTAGCGGCTGAATTGGGACCATAGGCTCCAGGATGGAGGAAGCTCTTAGCCATCTGGGCCCTCTTCCACAGCCTGTAAGCATCTAGTTGAAAGTAATTAGTTACTTGTAATTAGTTCCTTATCCTTATAACAAAGGTTTAACTAAGTTATATGGCAACTATGAGGGAGAACATCACTCCTTTGGTAGTGTAGTTGTAACTGTTTGAGCTCAGCAGCCTTACTCAATGAGGTGGGGAGGACAAAAACCACAAGGTTCAAGTGTTAGCTTGTGCTGTGCTTCGTATTCTGTTGTGAAGGTCAACATGATGGCGAGGTGAAAAGCAGGAAAGGGCATTTGCCACCACAAAGAAGCAGCGTCTAGTATTCAGACTTTTTTTTGCAACTAAAAATAACTGTTTTAATTGGTTTTGAGAAATGGAAAAAGTAAAAATATTAACACTGAAACTATGTAATGGTACATAACCATGTTTTGGGCATTGGAATGATAACTGTAGTTAATCACTTTTTAAAAAGCAACTCTCCCAGCTCGGCTTTTCACGTCTTGTACTTGCCTCCACAACTCTGGCTATTAGGCAGTGGCTGAGAAGCCACTGTTTAAAATTTGCACAAAGCCCTGAACACAGTGGGTTTTCAGGTTCCTGGAAACTTAAAACAGTCTGTTCTCAGACCTTTATGCCCAGTGTGGGAAGCCTGTGTTAGGTGTTAAGGCTAGTGCAGACCTTGCTAGGGTACTTGATTGCTGGCAGTTTTCTTAGGATGAAGAGCGCTGGTGCCAGGACTATTCATAGCAAGTGGTTAGTTTTGCTTCATTGCACTGTCAGAGTAAGTGGTTGAGGGCCTGACTAGATATGACAGTAAATGTGACATTTTAAGTTGCGTGATTGAGGGTGAAACTAGGCAATGTATTTATCACTCGTGTGTGTGTGTGTGTATGGGTTTATGTGTGTGTGTGTTACCCAAAGCAGTGTTCGTTATCTGTCATAGCATATACTTTTCCTCACCTCCCTTGTCTTGCATCTATTATACTTTTGTTTTGTGATTTGAAGGTAAACACAGACTTAATTTGCAAGTCTGATTTCTGAGGTACATATTTCTGAGGACATAACATTTGTTAGGGGTAAAAATGAACGAATTGTAGGGAAATGCAAATTCCTGCTAATGTCTAGTTTGATCTCAGTGCTTTCAAATGGAAACAGCAAGTATGGGATCATTCACAAAACATAGGGGGGGAAGGGTGTGTGTGTGTAATTGTTTCCCCATCCAAGCATGGTTCCACCATGGAGCACCACCTGAAGATGCTATTTAGCAGTTGCATGCTGAGGTAAGCCTTTTTCTAAGAATGCTGGTGTAGGAGCAAAATTGTCACAAATACCATTACCATAGAACAGTGGTCCCCAACCTTGGGCCTCCAGATGTTCTTGGACCACAAGTCCCAGAAGCCTTCACCACCATCTCTGTTAGCCAGGATTTCTGGGAGTTGAAGTCCAAGAACATCTGGAGGCCCAAGGTTGGGGACCACTGCCATAGAAGACATACATCACCAAAAATGGGAGGAGGGGGAACTAAAGAAGACAGACATTGACACTAAATTTGCATTTGCTGTTATACTGTATGCATAATAATAATTACACATAATCAAATTAATTCCAACTTACAGTGACCCTTTCCAGGGTTTTGGTGTAGAGTGTTCAGAAGTGTCTGCCATTTTCTGAACTTATATACAGATATAGGACTACATGTAGTTGTGTAAGCAGAAATCCAAGACATTTCTCTAAAGTGGAGAAGATGGTTTGTGCATGTGTCTGAGCCACCTACTGCCCGCCTGTTAACTGTAGCTGGGGAACTTCAATTGTCATGGGTCCGTCTTCCATAAAGACAGTCACCCTGGCTTCCAATTTGTCTCTGTGCCTCAAAGTCTAGCACAGCAAGAAGGAACTTGTCCAGGGAAGCAAGTGGAAGTGTGATTACAGGTACCATGTTACTCATCTTTAACTATCACCCTGCCTCAGCAAACTCTCAGTCTAGCTCTGTTTCTCTGCGGTGGCAGCATGGGACTGGCTAGAAGGATGCCATGTAATGAAAAGAAGCCTTATAATATAAAAATTACAGATAGCAAATCATTTAAAAAAAGGAATTCCTTAACTGCTGAGAAATGTCTAATTGTCACAGTACTAGTTTTTCACACCTCCCATAGTTGCCAAAGAGCTTGCTTTGCTTTCAGATTGGTCATCAGGAGGTAAACATAGACTTTGTTTTCACTTATGATTGCTTACACACAAAGGTTTGTGGGAATCACATTTTTGGAAGAATGATCTGATTTCAGCTTTAATGACATGGTATGTATAATGTACATTTGGACTCCTCCAGTGTCAAAATGTCTTTTACAGTGTATGTGAAACAATATGATGACAGTGAACTCTGCTACCTGATCCTTTGTGCACACATTTACACAATATGCACATACTTTACACTTCAAGCTTACATGTTGAATGAAAATGTTGATGATTTAGTAATGTTTAAAAATCCAGTTTCATTTACAACTATGTATTCTGGCAACCAGTCCACAAAATGCTGCCTTTAATGATGCCGAACTGGAACAGAGGGTTTTTTTAAAATCTGTTTTTAAATTGGCATTCATCTGTTCCACCCTTCTGCTACACTTGGTGATCTAGTAACATCAATTATTCTATATCTGTTCACATAGAATGATATTGTGTAATCCAGGGCATGTCATTTAAGCAGCATGTGTCACTGAGTTCAGTGGGGCTTACCCATAGGTAAGTAGCTGCAGTATAGCACTGCAGCCTTAACACCCAACTGATATACTGACTAAATGTCATGGTCCAATATATTTTCCTTTTAATAACTGATATTTAAACACCCCATGCTTGTAAGCTCTTCAGTGGAAGGATAAAAATGTGTAAAAATAATACATCTTTGTTTTTTGTAATTAAGTATGCAGCTTAAGCACACTTACAAATGCCATAGGTAATGATTCCATGAAGTTTATCGTTCATGGTAATTCTTCCAGTCTACAGAAAAGCAAGTAACTCTGTGACCAAACAAAATTAGAACCATAAATCAGATTAGCCCTTTGCTTGTAGGTTTTTTCCCCCCATACAAACCTGTCAGTTCAATAAATCACTTGGCGTGGCCAATGCATTATGCTTAGTGCCTCACTCGTACCTACATCAGCACAACAGCATATCGTAAAATGTTCTAGGATATATGCAAAGTGAATCAATGAAAACTGAGAAGAATTTCTACTGCTTTAAACCCTGAGCTCTGATCTGAGGGTTGCCTGTTGGGTTTTTGGTTACTGTGTTTGCTGCCTTAAAAAGTTGGAAGCCAGGGAAACAAAAGAACTTTTTGCTTCTTTACAAGGCAGTTTTACAAAAAGCTTTAAGAATTTGCCTGCCATTATTCCACATTTCAATTGCCAGGGTGTAAAATTCTGCTTTACTATTTAATTGTAGGCATCATCATACCTGGCCTTGCTATCAGGTGACTTTCATTGCATCTCTGCAAAACCCGTATTTTCCTATGTGTTTGAACTGCTTGACTACATTTTCAAATGAAACCCTAAGGCCAAGCAAATTGAAAAAAAACAACAACATTTGGATATAATACTTTGTATCCAGAGAAGAAAGACAAACCCTTGGATTTTTTCAAAAACCTTTGAAAGAATTTTGAGAGAAGGTCAACACTGACACAAATTCTTACTCAAATGTCATAGAAATTAGACAAGGGCCTTGTTGCATCATACAAAGTTAGTAAACCAATTGCTAAACTGGAAATGCTCACAACGTTGAATATGACTTATCCTTCCTTCGGTGTCCATAAGAATATCTGATGTCATGAAGTTGAGTACCAGGCAATTCCTTTGAGTAACTCCACTGTTGCCAGAATAATCAATGAGATGGCACATGACACTGAAGAGAGATTGATCAGTTCAGCCTAATCCAAACAATTAGATGAAACTACAGTGGTGCCTCGACTTATGAGTGTCCCGACATACGACCATTTTGAGTTACGACCAGCTCCAGCCACAAAGTTTTGCTTCTACTTGCAATGGGAGCTTCGAGTTACAACCAGAAAAAGGCAGGGGAAAAAGGCGGGGAATTAAAATTGCTAACCATTGGTGGTGAAGAGGCTGCTTCTTTGTAGCACTTTCGCCCCAGCAGTCAGAGAGTGTGAGATTGGAGGAGGCTTCGGACTGCCTGGTAAGGTAAGGTGCTGCTTTCTGCTTTTTAAAACTGTTCTGAGTGGGTTTTGCAGCGTGGTTTTGGGCTGGGTGGTGGGATTATGTTTCTCTGCTGTGATGGGTCTTGCAGGGTTTGTTTGTTTTTTGGTTTTTTCCCTCCATTTCTGATGGGCCTTGCAGGATTTGTTTGTGTTCTGCTTTGCTTTTTTTGCATTTCCGAAGGGTCTTGCATAATTCGTTTTCTTTCTGTTTTACTTTTTTTGCATTTCTGCAAAAAAAGTAAAATGGACTTTTAAAATGGACTTTTAAAATGGACACAACAGTCCATTTTTTAAAAAACCCTCTCAAACTTGCACTCATTAAAGAAAAGCTTGCCTGAAGAGAAAGGTCTTTGCCTTCTTGTGGAAGGACAACAAAGATGGAGCCAGCCTAGCTTCCTGTTTAATTTGTTAAGCAAGACCTTACAAGGCAAAAACAGTAACCTCATAGCTAGTAAGGAAGCTGTTGTTTCTTTCCATAAGAAACTCAAAGTCTATTGGCAAAATATAGGACATCGGGAATTTTTACAGTTTCCAAACCTGAAGATGACTGCAGAGGCACTGAAAGACTATGACCTCACTGTTTATGTGAAGCATCTCATGCAGATAAACAAGAATATGCCAGAAAAAAAAATGTAATGAATGATCTGTTAAACCTGGGAATCCCAAATCGGAGTTCAAAATGAAGCAGGGGAAAAGCTAATAGAGTTTTGTCAAGAGAACAAGCTGGTCATCACAAACACTCTTTTCCAACAACATAAGAGGCAACTCTACACATGGACATCACCAGATGGGCAATACCGAAATCAGATTGATTATGTTCTCTGCAGCCAATCATGGAGAAGCTCTATACAGTCAACAAAAACAAGACCTGGAGCTGATTGTGGCTCTGATTATCAGCTTCTTATAGCAAAACTCAAGCTTAAACTGAAGAAAGTAGGAAAAACCACTCGGCTAGTCAAGTATAATCTAAACCAAATCCCTTATGAGCACACAGTGGAAGTGAAGAACAGATTTAAGGAACTAGATTTGGTGGACAGAATGCCTGAAGAACTATGGATGGTGGCTCATAACATTGTACAGAAGGCAGCAAGAAAAACCACCCCAAAGAAAAAGAAATGCACGAAAGCAAAGTGGCTGTCCAACGAGGCCTTACAAATAAGAGAGAAGAGATGGGAAACGAAATGCAAGGGAGATAGGGAAAGTTACAGAAAACTGAATGCAGACTTCCAAAGAATAGCAAGGAGAGACAAGAGGGCCGTCTTAAATGAACAGTGCAAAGAAATAGAGGAAAATAACAGAAAGGGAAAAACCAAGATCTGTTCAAGAAAATTGGAGCTATTAAAGGAACATTTTGTGCAAAGATGGACATGATAAAGAACAAAAATGGTAGGGACATAACAGAAGCAGAAGAGGTGGCAAGAATACACATAGGAATCATACCAGAAAGATCTGGATGTCCCGGACCACCCAGATAGTGTGGTTGCTAACCTTGAGCCAGACATCCTGGAGAGGGAAGTCAAGTGGGCCTTAGAAAGCTTGGCTAACAACAAGGCCAGTGGAGGTGATGGCATTCCAGTGGAACTATTTAAAATCTTAAAAGATGACACAGTTAAGGTGCTACACTCAATATTCCAGCAAGTTTGCAAAACTCAGAAGTGGTCAGAGGATTGGAAAAGATCAGTCTACATCCCAATCCCAAAAAAGGGCAGTGCCAAAGAATGCTCCAACTACCGTACAATTGCACTCATTTCACATGCTAGCAAGGTTATGCTCAAAATCCTCCAAGGTAGGCTTCAGCAGTATGTGGACCGAGAACTCCCAGAAGTACAAGCTGGATTTTGAAGGGGCAGAGAAACTCGAGACCAAATTGCTAACATGCGCTGGATTGCGGAGAAAGCCAGAGAGTTCCAGAAAACATCTTCATTAACTATGCAAAAGCCTTTGACTGTGTGGACTACAACAAACTATGGCAAGTTCTTAAAGAAATGGGAGTGCCTGACCACTTATATATCTCCTGAGAAACCTATATGTGGGACAGGAAGCAACAGTTAGAAATGGATATGGAACAACTGATTGCTTCAAAATTGGGAAAGGAGTACGACAAGGCTGGATATTGTCTCCCTGCTTATTTAATTTATATGCAGAATACATCATGCAAAAGGCAGGACTGAAGGAATCCCAAGCCGTAATTAAGATTGCCGGAAGAAATATCAACAACTTCAGATATGCAGATGATACCACTCTGATGGCAGAAAGTGAGGAGGAATTAAAGAACCTCATAATGAGAGTGAAAGAGGAGAGTGCAAAAATGGTCTGAAGTTTAACATCAAAAAAACTACGATCATGGTCACTGGTCCCATCACCTTGTGGAAACAGAAGGGGAAGATATGGAGGCAGTGACAGATTTTACTTTCTTGGGCTCCATGATCATTGCAGATGGTGACAGCAGCCACGAAATTAAAACATGTCTGCTTCTTGGAAGGGAATCGATGACAAACCTAGACAGCATCTTAAAAAGCAGAGGCATCACCTTGCCGACAAAGGTCCGCATACTCAAAGCTGTGGTTTTTCCAGTATGTATGGAAGTGAGAGCTGGACCCTAAAGAAGGCTGACCGCTGAAGAATTGATGCTTTTGAATTGTGGTGCTGGAGGAGACTCTTGAGAGTCCCCTGGACTGCGAAGAGAACAAACCTATCCATTCTGAAGGAACTCAACCCTGAGTGCTCACTGGAAGGACAGATCCTTAAACTGAGGCTCCAATACAGTGGTGCCTCGCTAGACAGTTACCCCGCATGACAGGTTTTTTTGCTAGACATTGACTTTTTGTGATCGCTATAGTGATTCGCAAAACAGTGATTCCTATGGGTGAATTTCGCTGGACAATGTTTGGTCCCTGCTTCGCAAACTGATTTTCACTAGACAATGATTTTGACAGCTTCCTCTGTGCTCGCAAAACAGGTGCTTTCGGGACCTAAACTTTGCAGCGATTTAAACAGCTGATCGGTGGTTCACAAACCCGATGGCCGATCTTCGGTAGACAATGGCCGATCTTCGCTAGACAACGACGATTCTTCCCCATTGGAACGCATTAAACAGGTTTCAATGCATTCCAATGGGAAAATGCTTTTCGCTAGACAATGATTTCACTAGACAGCAATTTCAGTGGAACGGATTATCATCGTCTAGTGAGGCACCACTGTACTTTGGCCATCTCATGAGAAAAGAAGACTCCCTGGAAAAGACCCTGATTTTGGGAAAGTGTGAAGGCAAGAGAAGGGGACAAGAGAGGATGAGGTGGTTGGACAGTGTCACCAAAGCGACCAACATGAAACACCAAAGTGACCAACTCCGGGAGGTAGTGGAAGAGAGGAGAGCCTGGCATGCTCTGGTCCATGGGGTCATGAAGAGTGAGACATGACTTAACGACTAAACAAGAAAAATCCCAGATCAGATTTTGAATCTATTTGAAGTACAACCAACTCAAGTTGAGGCAGAAATTCAAGAGAGTTGATTGATCTTCAGAGGGATTTGTGTATCATCAGTTCAGTCAGTGTCCAAAAGAGTTTAGAATCAAGGGTGATTGGCCAAATAAATGTCCAACACTGTGGGAGAAAGCCCATTTTTAAATTGCTTTTCAACCAACGTATTTGATTGAATGTGGATTCACCAAAGTAATTTCCTTGACAAAATCCAGTAACAGAACTGATACTGTGACAAGAGGTGACCTCTGACTGTCATTGTCTAATTTGGAGCCTGATATCATGAAACTTGCAGAAAAGCACCAAGCTCAAGGATCGCATTAGGCCTAACAGATGTTTAATTTCATGCAGCCTTTTAAAAAGTTTTGTCAAGTATGTTGGAATGTTCCTGTTTTCTTGATATTCAATAATAAATTATTTCATGTCTATCTGTTCATGTTATATCTTTGTTGGGGGGGCTGGAACCTGAGAAGAGCTACCGGGGGGTTTAGCCAAAAATAGGTTGAGAATGGCTTTTCTAGACAATGGATAGAGCTGGAACATGCTTCTTTTTGGTCTGAAGTAGCCATCTATCCTACTTTACAGAGGCCAGTCCTCTATTACAGTGTTTCCCAACTCTTTTTTGAGTCATGACCCCTTTTTACAATAATCAAGTAATCTGTGGCACTTCCCCACCACATGTGCATAAAAAGTCATTTTTAATAGAATAAACAAAACTGTAGCATTCTCTATTTATTTAGTCTATGGTTCATGTTTGTTATGTAATGGAATAGTTCATACATATTAATGTTGCTGAGAGGCGGAGCTGAGACAGATGCTATAAGAGGCGGAGCCTGAGTCAATATTTCAGTCAGTGTGTAGAGAGAAAGAGAGAGGGGGGGTAATAGAGTGTGTAGTTTGGGAAATTTAGGTTTAATTAGCTACTGAAGATATTTATGAATCTCTGTAATCAATAAACCAAAGTTTTATTTAAAAGAACTTGAAATGTGAACCTGAATCTTTCTGAAGTAATGGTGATTTAGAGATCACCTGATGGCAGCAAGTGTAAAAGAAGAGAGTGTTTGCCTTTGTGTGCTCTGAGGCTTGACGGTCAAGCAAAGGGGCATGAGAGTGGACACCACGAAAACACAATAAAATTAGATTTTTCCCTGGAATATAATTCTAACCTAATATATTAATATTAATTTGATAATAATTATGGAGAGTCACACACCAACTCTCCCCTTTCGTCTTTCTTACCTTTTTGGTGTGCAATACACATACACCGCTGAGCCCGCAAACCACAGTGCTAGCTAGGAATGAGTGGAGTTGCACAGGCTTTAAAGTTACCTCAGACACAAAATGTAATCTGGTTCCTCCAACACAGGTTTCAAGTTTATCCTGAAATGTTTCTCCTCACATTGAGAGATGGAGAATCATAGCAGCTCCTAAAGACATCAGCTGGTGCCCTGATTTCTTTTCTTTGTCGTCGTCTTCTTTTCCTTGATTTTGCATTGCCAGGCCAACTGGTTGATAGAGTTCAGCATTCTTCTAGAAAAGGAGAGGGAAAATGGCCTGCATGCATAATTCCATCTCCATTAATCCCCCCAATAGTCCTGTGGGGTAGAGCCAGTTGCGATATAGTGACTGGGCACAGGTTGAACACAGCTCCTAATCCTCTAACTGCCACACCACACTGGCCCTTGAGGGATAAATGATAAATAGTAGAGATATCAGCTGTCTTTGGAAAAATACGTAATATGAACCAAATCAGGGTTGTTTATGTACTTCTGGGGTGATCACAGGGCAGAACGAAGAGCCCAAAGGCATTAATGGAGCAGAATATCATCTTTACAAATCCATTACTGTATATTAAATATGACATCCACATATTGCGATAGAAGTAGGGAAAGAGAAAAATTAAGGAAGATGCTCCATTGGCAGCAATAGAGAGGGAGAGTATGCTTTTAACCTTCAAAATGCTTTCTTTTCTTGCTGCAATGTAATTGATTCTGTCATCCGTGGCTGCAGTGCCACTAATTTCACGTTCAGGCAACAGTAGAGGGTGCAGAGAAAAAGGAAATAACTTGAGTGGAGAAAAGCAGACTGCCTGAATTATTTTTGTAAGAAGGAATCAAAGAGGACTGGGTCTACTGCTTTTTAAAAGACTCTCACTTACTCCTTTTCATGTAGCTTTCCATTGCTTCTTTCACTTGGTGGTGGAAAACTCAAAAGGGAGCATTCAGCTCTGCAAAATACTGCTCCCCTGACTGGGGTCTCGTCAATCCTGCCTGCACCATTCAGTTTGTGACTTAGCCCTGCTGCTAGTTTTTTCCCCCATTTGCAGGAATGGGGTCTTCACAAATATTGTCACAAGCCCAGACAAGGAACAGGCAGGAGAGTCACCAAAGGGCACAGATGAGGATCAGCTATCCATCAGGCCAGACTGCCTGTGCATATTGCTAACAAATAATAAGAGTGTGTTTCAAATTTAGGAGAATTTTGAATTCAGAACTGCATTGGAGAGATTTTTTCGCAAGTGGACCAAACTTGAATCGCATACCTTTGAAGATTTGTTAGTAATTTGAATAGGGAGAGGCAGGAACTTCAGCTTTCTCCTATAAATTTTCCATGTAAGTAAAATTCTTTGTAAGGAAAGTGCCTTAGATTGGCCCTCCATTCTTAAGCAGGATTCCTCAAGTTCAAATTTAAGTTCATTGTATTAGCTAAAAGCTGTCACAATTGCTTAAAATACAAATATAATCAAATAAAATCAGAATAAAATCACAGACATATAAAATAATAAGAGACCGTTCATATCTGGGAGTCTCCCGCACAATTGACTGCAAGCAGGATTCCTTGTTAAGTGCTATCCTCTTCAAACCTTTCTACTCTGTGCAAGGAGGTCAGAGATCAAGAGGCTGGAGAACACATGTTGTGAGGATGGAGCCAGGCCGAATATATCCACACCTCCTCCTCCTTAAATCATTACACTGCAACAGTACCAGTACTTAAAGGCAGTAGTCCTTTAAGAGCTGGAGTTTACCTTCTCCTCAAAACACTTCCCATCTCTGCTCACTGCTTTGTGGGGTTTACATTTACAAGGATAAATATCTTTTGTGAGGGAAACCTAGTTGTTTTGGCCTTAACTAGAACAAAACATTTTGAAATTGGTTAGAAAGCTCACATTTCTCCAGTGAACAATCCAGAAGAGTTTCATCTGTAACCTTACTCCCCCCCCTCTTCTTCTCTCAATTCTGGTTTTTGAGAATGTCCTTATGAAAACATAGTGCATTAAAGTATGCTGAAGTGCTACTGGCTATAATTAAAGTTCTGTCAGCCTTTCTATTATAAATCTCCCCTTTTCAAGGTTTAATATCTCAGCGGTTTGGAATCCCATTGGATTAAACTTGGCAGAGAAGGGGGGAAAAGTCTACCTCCTCCCCATTTTGTCCCCCTAATATATTTAATTTGTATGCTTGAATTCTAAAGTTCAACAGAAACGCATGATTAACAAAAAAATAATAATTCTGGGTGACTATTGTACACCCCCTTATTTAAAGCAAAAGAGTATGACCTAAATCTTGAATGCAACAGAAAGGTGTGTGCAAAACTGAGTGGTGTCCGTTCTTCTTTCCAAAGCTGTGGATCTGCAGATTCTGCAAATAATATATTTCTTTTTTAAAAAAAGCAGCCCAGAGGTGACAATGTGTCTCATTTACCCCCCTTTCCTAATTGCAAAGATGTCACTGAAAAGAAAAGAGTAAAAAAAAGAGGGGGGTCTGCATGTTTGCCTCAAACATTTCAAGCCCTAAATAAACTCAGTCATAGCTATGGTTTTTCCTGTACTAATGTATGGAAGTGAGAGCTGGACCATAAAGAAAGCTGACCACCGAAGAATTGATGCCTTTGAATTGTGGTGCTGGAGGAGGCTCTTGAGAGTCCCCTGGACTGCAAGGAGAACAAACCTATCAATTCTAAAGGAAATCAAACCTGAGTGCTCACTGGAAGGACAGATCCTGAAGCTGAGGCTCCAGTACTTTGGCCATCTCATGAGAAGAGAAGAACTCCCTGGAAAGACCCTGATGTTAGGAAAGTGTGAAGGCAAGAGGAGAAGGGGACGACAGAGGATGAGATAGTTGGACAGTGTCATCGAAGCAACCAATAGGAATTTGACACAACTCTGGGAGGCAGTGGAAGATAGGAGGGCCTGGCGTGCTCTGCTCCATGGTGTCACAAAGACTCGGACATGACTAAACGACTAAACGATGGCATAGTGTTGCATCTACATAAGGCTTGCCATCTTATAGCTAAACACTTAGAAATGTCATAGTCAGTTCTTATTTTTATTTGTTGGTTCTCCTCTGAGGATATCAGATATATATGCTATATATATATATATATATATATATATATATATATATATATATATATATATATATATATATATATATATATATATATATATATATATAATTTTATACCCAGTGTGAAGGAATCACCAGAGGTTGGACATACTGGAGACGGGGGACAACACTCAGCATGCTAGGCATGCCTGTAGTGTGGGGGATTCTGGGAGCTGTAGTCAAAAACTACAACTAAACTGAGACTATCATACTTTGACCACATCTTAAGAAGGCAGGACTTGCAAGATCAAGATGATAGTGCTAGGAAAATATAAGGCAACAGGCAAAAAGGATGGTTTGACTTAGTAAAGGAAGCCACAGCCTTCATTTTGCAAAAGCTGAAGAGGGCATTTTGGGGACTGCTAACTTATAGGGTCACCATTAATTCAGAAGTAACATGATGGCATTTGGCAACTACAGTCCCAAACATCAACTCTTCCAGGCTCTGGAAATACCACAGTGTGATCCCCTAGTCCTGTACAACTCAGGAATACTTTTATTAGGAGTTATCCCATATATGCATCTTAAGGAAGCCTATATTTGCTCTTGGCTTTTTCCACTTTGACTAGAGTCTAGTAACCATGCAAAACAGACAGGCTGCAGAACCCTGCCTCCATATCCTGCAGGGAAGCAAAGTAACCGCCCCCCGCCCCCACCGCTTCTCTTGTAGAACAAATGAAAAATTAAGTTACCATTGATGGCCTTATTCTGAACTGGCATTTTTGCTTCTTGAAACCATACATATTCATAAAAGCTAAGCCAGTTAAAGAGATTAAAATCAATTGGTTCTCTTAAAAATTTCCCCTGCAATCAATTCGGATATGAAATTGGACTCTAAGAGCACCCAGGTGGATACATGTTGAACGTCATACTTGGAAGCCGGGGGGGGGGGGAGGAGGAAACAAAACTTCCTTTTCATTACTTTCTTACATCTCATTGATTTTGATTCACATTTAGAATGACACACTCCAGAGAAAATAACAAATTAATACTTGCCAATTTGCAAACATGATGTCTCTGAGAAGTCTGAAGTCATAATTCTCTTTGGTATCTACTATGACTGATGCTACACGATGTTCAACATAAAATCAATAGAGAGATACAGACAACAAAAGGCAATCTGAAGTTTGAACTATTTACTATGTTAAATGCATAGCAGGTAGCTGAATCCCCCTTCTTGTTTTTATTCTAAAGTTGTCCATATTTGAAATTTTATATACATACCATGGCAAAATGAATGGGGGGGGGGAATAAATGTATCCCTGGAAATGTGAATTATGTTCATTAAATGGATACTCAAATAGCAAAACACTGCCTGTTAGAGGTTACTTTAGGGCGAACAGATGTTTTTGCCAGATTAGCAAAATACATGTAAAAAGGTATTGGTTTTACAAGGCTAGTGAAGCACATTGTAATCCAAGCGAATTTCCAACCTTGAGAAAACATATAGAAAACAATATGTATTGCTACTAGAGCGAAGCCCATAGAAAAACACTGTATTTCCTCTTCAATAGCAAAACCATACTTGGTGTTTTCCAAAAAACCTTATCACCATTTCTGCAGTACTAGCACACTCAATCGGTTTCCATTGAATCCTCAAGAATAGCCACCAACTAACTGTGTGTTAATCTGCTTGTTTATCTTAATGAAATCAAAACATTCAGACAATATAGATGTACACATGTAAAAAAACCTGCTAAGTCAAAAAAAAGAAAAAGAAGCAGGCAGGAGAGACAGCAGCACAGAGGCAACATACACAGAAAACAAGATCATGGATTTCCCTGCATAGATTCAAGCAGGCAAATGGTGGTGGCTTGGATGAGAAAACCTAAAAGAATAAATAATATATTTTTAAGTTGCATACTTCCTACTTTTAAGAATTTTTGTATTAAAAGAGGTATACTTTCTGTACTTTTTATGGTCCTGCATTTTCAAACATTTTTGAAACATGGCTTAAGTACATTGTCTGCACCTTAAGTTCAATTTGCATATATTTCAAAGCATTTGTACTTGCAGCTTTTCCACATAGCTGTTAAAAATTATTTCTGTAAGATGAAGTAAGAGTGCCTGTAACATAATATTAATATTCGTTGAACTTGAGAACTTCGCAAAAGTTACATGTTGGCAACAATTTTGAATTCCTTTTTATGTACATGGAACATAGAAGAAGTTAGATGAATAAAGAAGTAGACAAGCTGGTGTTACTTGAATAATTTTTTACCTGAGGAGCGTAAACTGTATATGACAAATATGTTTCAAAATACCAAAGTGTGTT
Source organism: Pogona vitticeps (assembly GCF_051106095.1). NCBI lineage: Eukaryota > Metazoa > Chordata > Lepidosauria > Squamata > Agamidae > Pogona > Pogona vitticeps. The sequence goes on from NC_135785.1 coordinate 158,045,290, forward strand.
ATAATTGTATAGTGCTATTGTTTATATTAAGTTTAGAAATTATAACCAAAATAAATATTCAGTTGCCAAGACTGTTTATAATTCATTGACCTCGCTCTGCCAGAGCTGGCTAATTGTTTTGACAAACAGTGGATTGTTTTGAAAACAATGAAGTTCAAACCGCACTTTAAAAGTAGTTTCATTTTCAAAGGACTTATTTCTTGCACCCCCAATAATCATCTTAACACTCTTAAATACACAGGATTTCAAACCTTGGCACTCGTGTCATACCTTTGGCCTTGACAAAATAAGTTTCCCTCTAACTGTAATTTTTCAATAAATCTTATGTTGTTTCAAAGTGAAGTGAAATCTGAAACCTGCTACCTCTGAACTAAACCGACAGCCCCCATTTTGGAACCTGTTTTAAAGTATATATTCAGCTATAATTTTTGGAACATAGAGTCATAGAGTTGGAAGAGACCACTGAGGCCATCCAGTCCAACCCCCCGCCATGCAGGAATATCCATCAAAGTACTCCCTACAGATGGCCATCCAGCCTCTGCTTAAAAACCTCCAAAGAAGGACACTCCAGCACACTCTGAGGCAGCATATTCCACTGTCGACTAGCTCTGACTGTCAGGAAGTTCTTCCTAATGTTCAAATGGAATCTCTTTTCCTGTAGTTTGAAAACATTGCTCCGTGTTCTAGTCTCTGGAGCCCTGGAAAACAAACCTGTCCCCTCTTCGACATGATATCCTTTCAAATATTTAAACATGGCTATCATGTCCCCTCTCAACCTTCTTTTTATAAGGCTAAACATTCCCAACCCTGAGTCGCTCCTGGTAGTACGTTGCTTCCAGACCTTTAACCATTTTAGTTGCCCTCCTCTGGACACGTTCCAGGTTGTCAACATCCTTCTTGAACTGAGGTGCCCAGAACTGACATCATACTCCAGGTGAGGTCTGACCAAAGTAGAATAGAGTGGTACTATCACTTCCCTTGATCTAGACATGATACTTCTATTGATGCAACCAAGAATTGCATTGGCTTTCTTGTCAGCCGCATCACATTGCTGACTCATGCTTAGCTTGTCATCTACCAAGACTCCTAGATCCCTTTCACAGGTACTGTTGTCTAGCCAGGTGTCTTCCATCCCATATCTGTGCAGTTCATTTTTTATGCTTAGGTGTAGGACTTTACATTTCACCCTCTTGAAATTCATTTTGTTCGTTTTGGCCCAGGACTCGAACCTGTCAAGGTCATTTTGAATTTTAATCCTGTCCTCTGGGGAATTAGCAACCCCAGCCAATTTAGTATCATCTGCAAATTTAATCAACATACTCTCTACTCCTTCATCCAAGTCATTGATAAAGATGTTGAATAACACGGGACCCAGAACAGAACCCTGGGGCACCCCACTAAAGATGATGTGATCTAGGTACAGTATCTGTGTTGGAGTATGGGTAAAACAACAAGAGAAGGGGGTGTCAGTTTCTGAGGGAGGTAAAGAGAAAAAGCTCATATCAATAAAGACCACTTTGATGTGGAGTGGGGAATGAGAATGTACTTTTGGAGTGTTTAAGCTGAGCCTCTACCTTTGTTTAGCCAGTACACCTTGAGACAATAACTTCATAGATGTAGCAATCAACAGCTATAATTGTCTAGTGCAGATACCCTCCACCTTTCAAAGGAAGCAAAAACTGGAATGAATAATACTTTTCAGAATACAGTGAATGTAACAATATGAAAAATAGATGAAACAAATAGAATCGTAAGATACCTCCTTACCTCAAATATTTATTAATAAAACTTGGTTAAATAACTGCTTCTACATGGCAGCTGAATGTGTGAACAGGAGTGGTCTGGAAGACTTTGCTAGCGAGGCTGTGCCACAGTGGTGGCATCCACCACCACCTCTGAAAATGATAGGACATGAAGCAAAGCCCCTATAAGGCTGATGCCAAGAACATGCAGGAAATATAATTTCAGATAGAACTATATTCTTGAGAGCAGAGAGAAGGCTGGTTGCTGTGGAGCAGACAATTGTAGTGACAGTAAAGGCAATTCCATTTTTCTCAAACAAACAGTGAGTAAACACAGGTAATATAACCTTCTTTTGCTCTCTACCCCCTTTCCTGACATCACATACGGTTTCCTTGCCACTTGCTTCCAGTCAAATTTCTGAAGTTACTTTAGTTGGCTTAGTTACCGCTTAGGAGATGCTATGCTCAGTTGCTGTCCTGTTATGCCATGCCAGGAGGGATGCACATGATCCAAAGCCATGGTGATGCTGCACTAGTGTGTAAGTGTGTAAGGTAACTTAGCTAGCTTTCTGATGTATTATTCTGAATTTCTTCAGTCATAGACCGATTGTTTCTCCAAATACTGTTGATACCTTTTTGAAACATTTTGATTTTTTTGCCTTTTTGCCTTTTTCATTATCTTTAATAAAATATAAAAACTTATCCATATAATTGTCTGTGTTTTGGCTCAGAGGTTTGTGGTACCTAAAACCATGACTTGTTTTGCCCACATACTGTGAATACATATTTTTGTAGGTGTGGCAGCAGTTCTACCTTGCAGGATTGATGTAAGTGTGGCAAGTTTAACCTTGTGGATTTTGAAACCCCCTGAAAGCACTGCTTAGTTGGGTCAGACTAGAGTGTTGGGAAGCAGGATCCCTTAGCTATTGACATATTTAATTTTCCTAGACTCACTGACTCCAAAATCAACAGGGTAGTGTGAGTGAATGGTTACAGCAGACTCCCTGAGCCAGGCGATTCATCACAAAACCTGTAACTTTCCTGCTGTAAATCACACCTTATGCTTAAATTTGTGACTTTTTAAAAACTGAGATTCCCAGATTCATGTCTTATTCATTATAACTTCCTTGTTCTTATCTCTTAAATCACCGATTCAAGGGCAAGAAGGCATCTTCCTGAATGTTTATGACCATTAAATATGGAAACAGGTCATCTACAAAAAGAAGATATGACTAGATGTAAAAAGAGGCCATTTTCTCAGAGTAAACTCTAGATTTTATACCCTTAGATAATCATGAAAATGGACTCTTAACCACACAAGTCTACAGGGCTTACTTGGAAGTAAATTTCATTGTGATTCATGAAGTCTCTTCACAGGTTGCTGTACACAGGATTGCAGTTTTATCAAAGCAACAGGTCTATGGAACCTTGTTGTTAATATTATGTGCCATCAAATCAGAACTGACTTATAGCAGCCCTAATAGGACCTTAAAGGTAAATGAGATATTTAAGGAGTGTTTTTACCAGTTCCACACCCCCAGTGAACTTCCATGGTCGAACAGTGATTCCAACCTGGGTCCCCTGAGTCATGGTCTGTCACTCTATCCACTAGACCACACTTGGTCTCTTCCATGGAACTTACTTCACAGGAAATGTTAGTATTCAGGTTTTGATTTGTGTGTTTTAAAACTTAAAGTATCCACTTATTTTGAGCACAGTGCATTTTGAATTGCAGATGACAGTTTCCAGCACCCTATTTCAGATAGCATTTGATTTATTTTTTCTGCCTTATTTATTTTAAGAGATTTATATAGAAGGAAGTGAATGAGCAATATGAATACCATAAATTACTGAGCGTGGGGAAATTTTCTACAATGTGAGATAGCTAGATACTTGAAATGTGATGACAAGTTCCTAGGGATGTTCATATAAAACCTGTCTTTGTAGCAATTAGTTTAAGACTAATCTTTTGGGATGTGAAAAACTGTTCGTTTATTCCCACCGAGGGCTCAATCAGACATGCATTTGCCCCGCAGTTTGGTATGCTGTGGAAACTGGTTTGTTTGCTCTTTTTTCCTGACAATCAGATGATGTAATTGCTAAAGTGAGGCAATCCATCCCCAGAGCACTCCTACTTGCACCTTTTTGAGACTCTGTCAAGAGCTTCTACTTTTTTGATGTGGGTAGTTCGCTCTGGTTTGGTCTGTTTCCAGTGCATGCATTTTTTGGGATAGACTAAGAAGCAACACTTAAGCTTTCAAGGATCCTTCTGTGGTTAATTTCTGGTGGTTAAAATGCTGTACTGCAACTAAAACTGTGCTCATGACCTGGGGTTCAATCCCAGGTAGCCAGTTCAAGGTTGACTCAGCCTTCTATCCTTCCGAGATCGGTAAAATGAGTACCCAGCTCGCTGGGGGGGGGGCAATGTGCAGCCTGCATAATTAACTTGTAAACTGCCCAGAGAGTGCTTGAAGCACTATGGGGCGGTATATAAGCAGCATGCTTTGCTTTGCTTTTGCTTTATCGCGAAGTGGATTAATAAATGAGCCACTTCAGGATATTGGCAAATTGAATGCTTCCTTTACTCCTCTTTGAAAAATTCTTTATTTCTTACTCTGCTAAACCAATGTTGGTGCACTGCACCACTTAGATTAAATTTTTTTAAAATATTTTTCTTTGCCTTCTCTGAAGTGCCATTCAAGAATCACTATTTCAGCTGCATGAATCTACATATTTCAGCACATCAGAAATGATCTAGCAGAGTAAAAAAAAATTCAACAAGGAGCAATGGAAGTGTTCAATTTGTAGCAGAGTAAAAACCAAACAATTTCATTCCTCCTGCCTCTCCACTGAGGAGGTGTTCAATGTGCTAATATCCTGAAGTGCCTCAATTTTTAAGCCACTTCATAATATCAGAAATTGACAGCAGAAGGGGTGAGATTAAATAGATTCACTTGAGGGCCAGATGCCATTTGGATGCGAGGATTGCATGAGAATCCACCTCCTCCCAACCTCTAGCAACCCTATTTAGACTGCACCATCCCCCTCCAAAAAGGCCAGTGTAAATGAGCTTTATGATTCTCAGTTTTTCACAACCCTTCTCATTCCCTTTCTACACAGGAATTTCAGATTTTTTTTTCTTTTCTGTGGAAATTCATTCATATTTTTATGTGTCTTTCTACAAAAGGTACTCATGTTTTGCATGCCTTTGGGGCTCATTTTTCTCCTTTATTAAAGCATTTCTTGGGTAGTTGTTGTTCAGTCATTAAGTCGTGTCCAACTCTTCGTGACCCCATGGACCAGAACACACCAGGCCCTCCTGTCTTCAACTGCCTCCTGGAGTTCGGTCAAACTCACGTTGGTCGCTTTGAGGATACTGTCCAACCATCTCGTCCTCTGTTGTCCCCTTCACCTCTTGCCTTTACTCTTTCCCAAAATCAGGGTCTTTTCAAGGGAGTCTTTTCTTCTCATGAGATGGCCAAAGTATTAGAGTCTCAGCTTCAGGATCTGTCCTTCCAGTGAGCACTCAGGGTTGATTTCCTTTAGAATGGATAGGTTTGATCTCCTTGCTGTTCATGGGACTCTCAAAAGTCTCCTCCAGCACCACAATTCAAAAGCATCAATGCTTCAGCGATCAGCCTTCTTTATGGTCCAGCTCTCATTTCCATACATCGCTACTGGTAAAACCATAGCTTTGACTATGCAGACCTTTGTTTGCAAGGTGATGTCTCTGCTTTTTAAGATGTTGTCTAGGTTTGTCATCGCTTTCCTCCCAAGAAGCAGACGTGTTTTAATTTTGTGGCTGCTGTCATCATATGCAATGATCATGGAGCCCAAGAAAGTAAAATCTGTCACTGCCTCCTTCTCTTCCCCTTCTATTTGCCAGGAGGTGATGGGACCAGTGGCCATGATCTTAGTTTTTTTTAATGTTGAGCTTCAGACCATTTGTTTTGCGCTCTTCTATTTCACCGTCAATACGAGGTTCTTTAATTCCTCCACACTTTCTGCCACTTTCTGGTATCATCTGCATATAAGAGGTTATTGATATTTTTTCTGGCAATCTTAATTCTTGGGATTCATTTTGGGATTCATCTAGTCCTGCCTTTTTCAGGATGCATTCTGCATATAAGTTAAATAAGCAGGGAGTCAATATACAGTGGTGCATCGCTTAACGATGATAATCCGTTCCAGGAAAATCGCCGTTAAGCGAAAACATCGCAAAGCGAAAATAAAAACCCCATTGAAACACATTGAAACCCGTTCAATGCGTTCCAATGGGGTAAAAACTCACCGTCCAGCGAAAATCCTCCATAAGGTGACCATTTTTACTACCTGTATAGCGAGGAATCCGTCCCTAAACACAGCGGGGAGCCATTTTAATCACCTGGTGGCCATTTTGAAACCGCCAATCAGCTCTTCGAAAAACATCGTTTTGTGAAGAATCGGTTCCCAAAGCAGGGAACCGATCATTGCAAAGTGCAGTTCCCCCATTCAGACCATTGTTTTGCAATCGCAATTGTGATCGCAAAAAGATCACCATTAAGCGGTTTCGTTGTCATGAGGGGCAATCGTAAAGCAAGGCACCACTGTACAGCCTTGTCATACTCCTTTCCCAATTTTGAACCAATCAGTTGTTCCACATCCAATAACTGTCGCTTCCTATCCCACATATAGATTTCTCAGGAGATAGATAAGGTGGTTAGGCACTCCCATTTCTTTAAAGACTTGCCATAGTTTGTTGTGGTCCACACAGTCAAAGGCTTTTGGATAGTCAATAAAGCAGAAGTAGATTTTATTTTATTTTTTGGAACTCTCTGGCTTTCTCCATAATCCAGCACATGTTAGCAATCTGGTCTCTAATTCCCCAGCTCCTTCGAAATCCAGCTTGTACTTCTGGGATTTCTATGCACTTTTCTATGCACATTTTAATCTAATGTTCTAGAGCTTCCAGGCCAAATGACAAATATGGGTTCCATAAGGCAGAGTCATGGCAACTAAAGTCGTAACAATCCTTTTCGCCTGTGTAATGTAGGCAGTCCCTTATTCAAAGTATATACAGTGGTGCCTCACATAACGATGTTAATTCGTTCCAAAAAAAAAATCGTTATGTGAAAACATCGTTATGTGAAGCACCATTTCCCATAGGAATGCATTGGAAACCGGTTAATCCGTTCCAATAGGAACAGATTATCCGGTTTTCTCCCTCCCCCCGCGGCTTGGATCTGACCCACGGCGGCTACCTCAGCCATGGCTGGACTCCCTAGAGTCCGGCCATGGCTGGGGTAGCCGCCGTGGCTCGATCCAAGCCGCGGGGGGAGGGTGGTGGGATTGGGATGCCTTTCAGGCATCCCGGGCTTGGATCCCACCAAGCCCGGGATGCCTGAAAGGCATCCCAATCCCACCACCCTCCCAGCCTCCCCCCACAGCTTGGATCCAAGCCGTGGGGGGAGGCTGGGAGCGGACACCCCCCCACCCTGCAGCTGCCGCTTGAAGCCTCCCCGTGTCGCTTTCCCCAGCCGTTCTCGGACTTCCATGTGTCCGAGAACGGCCAGGGTAGGTGGCGCGGGGAGGCTTCAAGCGGTGGCTGCAGGGTGTGGGGGTGTCCGGAAGGCTTGAAGCCTCCCTGCACCGCCTACCCCGGCCTTTCTCGGACTTCCAGGCGTCCAAGAACGGCCCGGGTAGGCGGCGTGGCGAGGCTTCAAGCCTTCCAGATAACCCCCCACCCTGTCCCTGCTGCTGGTAGCCTCCCCGCGCCGCCTACAGCCGCCCCGCGCCGCCTCCCCCGGGCCATTCTCGGACACCTAGGTGTCCGAGAATGGCCGGGGGGAGGCGGCGCGGGGCGGCTTCAATTGGCTTCAAGCCTCGCCGCCTCCCCCGGCCGTTCTCGGACACCTAGGTGTCCGAGAATGGCCGGGGGAGGCAGGGCAGCTTCAATCGGCTTCAAGCCTCTCCGCGCCGCCTACCCCGGCCATTCTCGGACTTCTAGAAGTCCGAGAACGGCCGGGTTAGGCAGCGCGAGGAGGCTTTAAGCCATGGGGGGAGGATCGGAGGCATGGATGGGCTCTTCGGCAGCCGCCGAGGCTTGGATCCGAGCCTCGGCAGTTGCCGAAGAGCCCGGCCATGCCTTCCACCCCCCCCCGCGGCTTGGATACAAGCCGTGGGGAGAGGATCGGAGGCATAGCTGGACTTCAGCTGGCTAAGAGGCCGGCGATCGGGCAGGAGGAGGTGGGAAGATTCCCCCACCACCTCCTGCCCGATCGCCGGCCTCTTAGCTGGCTGAAAACCCGGCGTTCGCTCGGGAGGGGGTGGGGGAAACTTCCCACCTCCTCCTGCCCGATCGCCGGCCTCTTAGCTGGCTGAAGTCCGGCTATGCTTCCGACCCTCCCCCCACGGCTGGGATCCAAGCCATGGGGGGAGGATTGGAGGCATGGATGGGTTCTTCGGCAGCCGCCGAGCCTCGGCAGTTGCCGAAGAGGCCGGCCATGCCTTCCTCCCTTCCCCTGCGGCTTGGATCCAAGCCGTGGGGGGAGGATCGGAGGCATGGATGGGTTCTTCGGCAGCCGCCGAGGCTTGGATCCAAGCCTCGGCAGTTGCCGAAGAGCCCGGCCATGCCTTCCACCCCCGCCCCGCGGCTTGGATCCCACCCGCGGCTGACTACCCCAGGCATGGTTGGACTCCTGACAGTCCGACCATGGCTGGGGAAGCTGACTGCGGGGAAGGGGAATCCCGGCGGTGGCCTCTGAAGGACCCTTCAGAAGGGTCCTTCCGAGGCCACCGCAGGCATTTTCCCCCAGCTGAGCCGCGGGAGCGCTCCTTGGGAGGCTCCCGCCGCTCAGCTGGGGGGAAATGGTGCCTATGGGGAAAACATCGCAAAGCGATTTTTCCCCATAGGCAACATCGGTATGCGATCGCTTTTCCGATCGCAAAATCCGCATCAGTATGCGGATTTGTCGTTAAACGGGGCACTCGTTATACGAGGCACCACTGTACTGTATAGTACTCAGAGGTAGCCTATGGTCTGACTGTGGAGGGTGCTTTTTTTTGGTGTTTCGCTCCCACTGCTCTGGTGAGGAGCAGCTTACAATTGTACCTAACACTCTGCCAGTTATTTTGGCACATGAGGCAGAAAATCCCACAAATAAGCCTTCACTCCCTTCCAGGCAGTAAAATTATGGTGACAACAAATTCAACAACTAACCACCTCAGGATACCTAAAAATCTGTAGGAGGGACGGTCTGCACAAAGGCTTGTCACCAGAGGCAGCTGCGGGCTCACGTTGCTGCAAAGGTGGCTTTGGTACGATGTACAATTGAGGAAAAATCCCACAAACCTGCTAGTGACTGAAAATGGGCTACGCACTGTCGGCAGTCTAACTGCACAGTTTTATTGTTTGTGACTTGAAGTGGATTTGTAGCTTTCTGGAATAAAATATTCATGAAAATACATTGGAAATGTGTTAAAGCAACCATTTTGGAAATATATGAAATGAGGCTTTTTGAAGTGGAAGAAGCACTTTGGTTTTATTTTTTAAGAAGTGCTAAAATGACAGTGGGCTTGTGGAAATCCTGTTAAAATAAGATTGCTTTACTAATGCACTGCTATACTTTTTGCTTAGTGGCCTGATGAATTTTCTGAACCATTAATAATTTAATAATGATGATGATGTTTGTGACAAATATAGTTTACTGAGCTCTTGACTTCTGTGTAAATCATTTTAATATTGGCAAGATCTAACAAAGATGCATATTGCTATTATGGGATTTGTACAATGCTAAATATTTTTAGATTGATTTCAAAGGCAGAGTTTAGAGATTCCTCTCGCTGGTGTCTCAAGGGAACTCAGTTTTGACATTAGGTTTATAGAAGTAAAACCAATGTAACAAATGTAACAATGTAACAAATGTTACAATGTAACAATGTAACCTTCCTGTTATTTTATACCTTTTATTTCTAATCATATAAATAACAGGAGGGGACAAGCTTTGTACAATATAAACATAAACAAAACCCTCACAGTCAACCTGGCAAATGGACAAAAAAATGTAATCTGGAACAATTGATCTGATGCAGATGATGACTATTGGCAGCTCCAGATGAGTTTTCTTTTTTTACTGTACAACAACAACAACAGCAACAACAATCTTAGAACTGCAGAGATGGAAAGGATCATTGAGGCCAGCTCCTGTCAAGGAGGCACCGTGGGAGAATCAAATTCCCAATCTCTGGCTACAGTCAGATAGCAGTTCACTCTTAAACATGGAATTTGCAATGGAAAGGGGGGTCCAGATGATGAGGTCTTTCATTTCTAACCTGCTGCATTTTCTCTTTGTTGCTTTTTTGTTTTGTCTTACCACCAAAAATGAATTAATGACTTGAAAAAATAACGAGAAAGAAACCCCTATTTTGTTCGTGTATTCTGCTGATTAATGGTAAAGATCATTTTTAAAAATCTGTTTTTAATTTGTATTTGAAAAGTGTTTTTCTCTCAAAGAAGCTCAGGACCCAGCAAAAGGAAGGGGGTGAAGCCCTCTCACCAAAGCCATCAGTGCCATAATCACTAACATTTGATCTTTGCAGCCTCAAAAATACATGCCATGAAATGAAAGAGAACACAAGAAGTAGGAGGCGAATACTGAGCAAAACCCCATCTCTGTATCACTTGGGTTGGCTGGGAACTAATTTGAAATATTACATTATTATTTACAATTCTAGCCAAACAGGAAGAAACATAGATTAAAATTATTGTAATTTCGAATTCTCCCAAGAGGGAAAAAAATATTAAATGATTAACCCAACCCAACCTCCCTCCAGGCGGCAATTTCTTACACTTTAAGATCTCCATTTTTATTCAAGCGAGTAATGATGAGAATTAATTCTAGATAAAATTGTAGGCTCCTGTCCCACATCATTGTTTACTGTTTAATGAAGTCAGTACCAGTCTATTTTCTTTCATCAACCCAATGATTAGTTGAACCAAATTATACCGGCAAATTACAAAATAATCTCTGTAAAACTAAACAAGATGACTGTGAATCCATTCAACATTACTTTGGAAGGACAAGATGACAATTATTTAGGCTTGATGGAGCTCGAGTCTTATTTCTTACAGGGTGAGATAATAATATCTTAATATATCAAGTTAGGACACTGCTTTACTGGCTGGGACTTGGAAAGCTAGAAAAGTTTGGTCCCCCAATATAAAAAAATTCAAATCCCCCGCAGTAAATTCAAGGCTGTTTCCATTCCATCTGAGATCACAGGCATCGCAGGCTGGTGGGAAACAGTGAACAGTGACTGGGCAGTCCTTGCAGGTCCAAGCAAGTCTGTTGGCTACTTTGGACAAAGACTTCCATCAAACATCACCTTATAAAAATCCCATTTGGTCATCTGCAGGATCTTACTTCTCCAACACAATGTCTGAAGACATCACGAAGACTACATAGTCTGTTAACTTAAACTCCTCCCCCTTCAGTCCCACATCTTATTTTGCAACGTTTTGTCTAAATAAGAGATCTGCGATTCCGAGAGCCTGCACACTTTTTGTGCGTTCTTGGGTGGGGGATGCTTCTGCTGCCAGAGAAAAAGGAGGCCAGGCTTGCCAGGCACGGAGCCAGTGCTGCAATGGTTGAAATGAGGCCCCACTTCCCTTGCCGGCAGACCTGTCATTCTTTCCAACCGGACCCCGCTCCCGCCCTTGCAGCGCCGGCTCCGTCACTCATGGCGGCCCTGCCTGGCAGCCCTGGCCTCCTCTTTCTCTGGCAGCAGACCCATCCCCCACTGCCAGAGCCCCGCTTGCCTTGCCGATGGATGGTGTGCAGCCACCCAGCCTGCATCTTGGAACTAAGGCCGGCGCATTCCCCTCCCTCCCTGCTGAGCGCTTTCAATCGCCGAGGCAAGCGGGGCTCCGGTGGCAGGGGATCCTTCTTCCTTCGGAGAAGGAGGAGGCGAGGGCTGCCGGGCAGGGCCGCCATGAGCGACAGAGCCACTGCTGCAAGGGCAGGAACAAGGCTCTGATGGGAGGCCCCAGAAGGCGAGCCCCACTCAGGGGCGGCGGCGGAGGGAAGCCGCCCTCCTGGAACCTCTTCCACGGAGGAGGAGCAGCGCCATGCAGCCCGGCCCAGCCCACCTTTCCCACCCGGGAAGAGGCGGCCGTGGCAGGGCAGGAAGCAGCAGGATCGGCCGCTCGCCCTGGGTGGGGTGGCGCCGAGCCCGGTGACCACCTGTTGGCGCTTCCCGGGCAGGCTGCCTGCAACAGCTTCCTTGCAGGGAAGGAGCGCTGGGGAACCGTTAGGATGGCAATACACCCCTCACCAAGCGTGACATGCCCCTCCGGGGGGAGGCGGGGGGCGGAGACTTGTCTCCACGGCCCAGTTCTGGTAAACCCACGGACCGGCACCGGGCTGCAGACTGGGGGTTGATGACCCCTGCCCTAATGGATAGAACCACCAACCAACAGCATCATTATCATGTCTAAACTGAGACTGAGTTTGTTAGCTCCATCCCAGCCAACCTATTTATAGCACCTATAACCTCCCCAGGATTAAATGAAAAAAAAAAAACCCAGATAAGGGTATCAGAAGTATATATAACTCAAAAGGTAGAATAGCTATAATATACTGTACACCCTGCCTCAGTTGGAATTCCACAGATGCAGGGAAAAAACTGTTAGGTTATTGAAAGGAACAAATGGCACCTGGTGGGGTGTGAATGTGTTGGCATGCTCCAGCATAGGTTATATATAGAATTATCCAAACTACATGACTCAGTGGGGTTTAATAGATTAATTGCTCTGCCCATATGGGAGAGTGCTTGAAATCCTAATGAGACAAACAGCATTTACAATTGGAAGTTTGCAAATCTTGTAAAATTAATCACTTAAAATGTAAATATGGCTATAATTAAGCCATTCAGTATAAATTATTCTAATTAATACATGTGAATTGGGGCTTTATTTGCAAAGTTCCTACAAACAGAAAGACATTTATTGAGGAAGAAAAAATGAAGACGTTTTACTGCAAATTTGTGCTAAGCTGCAAAAGTTCATTCATGACTCTCTCTCTCTGTGTGTGTGTGTGCATACACATGTATGTTTGTGTGGGTGTATTTCTAGATCTACTGAGTTTATAATCACATAAGCTTCTCATAGGATAAAATAATTACCCCATCTTATACAAAGGATCGAAAGGATAAGACTGAGGGCCAAAGTAGATCGCACATTTTATCATATGGTTTGCAGAGGTAACTCTCCATTTTCTTCACTTGCACTTAGTGTGTTTTGTTTTGTGATAGTCCCTGGCAGGTAAGCATGGACTTAATTTGCAAGTCTGATTGCTGGGGCACCAGTCTCTGAAAAAATCCTGTTGTGTGAGGGAAAAATAGGAATGCTTTTTAGGAAACATGCATCACTTGTGGTGTCTAATTTGAGTCAGTACCAGTTGTTAATGAGTGGAGATTATGAGGTTGTTGCTTTTAATTTTTTCTCTCCTGTAATATCTAGTGAACAAAAGAGATTGCCTTAATATCTATTTTTTTTGAGAATTTCTCCATTGCTAAGACAATTCTTTGGTTATCATCTTTGGAGCTGCCTAGTAAAAAGCATGTTTGTTTCAGCAATATACTTAGGGGAAGACGAAATGCTGCCCCCTCACATATAATGGTAGAGCCATCTCTTTCCCATTTTTGATAGCTCTTCAAACCACCTTCATAGCTCTGAGATTTTCCTTTCCATCTTGAAGAATTTTTACCATTCAAAGCTGCACTGCCTTTCAGTCCAGAACTGCAGATGTTTGGCAGGTGAAAAATCCAGTTTTCAGATGGAGGACGGGCGACAAGATCCAATGTAACATTTGGCCAGCATTTCCAGCATCAATACAAGTGGCAGCTTCTTTGCCCACCTGGTTGAAGGTGCTGCTAACAAACAGGGCTATGAATGGGAGCTAGATAAACAAGTAGCAGACCTAAGTCTGAAGCCCTGCAGAGGGAAGGGATGGTCTGATGCTGCAATCCTAGAGATACCGACAGGCCCAAAACTCTAACATCTCAGATACTGTAGCTCAGAAATATGCTAGACAATAAATGAAAAATTCTCCTAATTCAAATACATTGGTGCCTCGCTTAACGAGCGCACCGTATAATGACGAAATCGTATAGCGATCCGTTTTTTGGGATCGCTAAAACGATCGCTTACCGATGGCCCCAATGGGCGAAAATCGCATTGCGAAGACCGGTAAGCGTTTCGCTTACCGATCTTCGCATTGCGATGCCCGACAATCAGCTGTTCGGTGGTTCTCAAATGGCCGCCGTGTGACCCAAAATGGCCACCGCAACCATTTTCACGCCCTGCCCTCGCTTACAGAGGGCACAAAAATGGCATCGCAATGAGAAAACATCGTATAACAGTGAGTAAAGAAGCCATTGGAACGCATTAAACTAAGTTTAATGCGTTCCAATGGCTTTTTCCGTCCTGTTTAGCGATGTTTCGTCATAGCGAAGGTTAATCCGGAATGGATTAACCTCGCTATGCGGGGCACCACTGTATCTCTGAATCTACTTCTGAGCTCCATAACATAAAAAGCCTTCTTTCCTGGCAGGGAGTTACTTGAAGTAAACTTCTTCTTCTCTGCTGACTGAGGGATCTCCTATAAGCATTTACTTTCTGTGCTTTGTTGTGAGATGTCTTCTTCTGTTTAATAATTTTATTTATTTATTTATTTATTTATTTATTTATTTATTTATTTATTTATTTATTTATTTATTTATTTGTTTGTTTGTTTGTTTGTTTGTTTGTTTGTTTGTTTGTTTTCTACTCCACCCCCCTAGACAGCGTCTACTGGGGGGCTTACAAATATCATAAAATATCATAAAAACATTGTGAACAGTAAACAATTGAATCAATAATATAATGTATTCAAGATGGGGAATGATAGGAAACAAGAAGATAGAATTCAAGGATTGACAGAAGGGAAGGTCTGCCTAAATAGCCAAGTCTTTAAATGGAATAATTAATAAGACTTAATTATGCTTGTTGATGTGTCCTCTTCCAGATGCTGCTTGGTCTCTTTTGTCTTGTGCTGCTGTTGAATCTTTTCAGAACATAGTGCAACATTAAAGCCACATGGGATAGGAACTCAGGCCAATATTCTTAGCTCTCTGTCTTTTCCAGACTTGTTTCCTATCTTGCAAGTCTTCCAGTCCCTCATAGGCATCCTTCAGTCTCGAGAGACTATGGTGACATGCTCTGAATCGAGGAATGTCCTCTCCAGAGCATGAAGCCCGGGTAAGGTAATATGTAGGATAGGCTGTTACCCAAGCAGCAGATCCCCCCTCTCCACATTGCTGAAATGGTACAATGGAAAGGCAAGAGCCAATACAACTGGTTCCAGCAATGTCGCAGGAGTTCGCAGAATGACACGAGCTGCCTTCAGGACTCCAGCTCCGGATTTTGCCTCTAGATTAACTCCTGAAGCCTTTTCCATGAGTGGATATAGCCACAAGGCAGTGGAGGTTTGAAATCGGAGTTTTCCTTCTCCTAGATGGGCTGCCTTCCATGGCTGACAAGCCCCACCTACCCGGCCTGCTCTTTAATAGTGTGGAAGTATGATCTGATCCTTAAAACTTTCCTGCCTCCCAGGTTTATGCAAATCTAATTGGATTTCCTATTTACCATATTAAGGCCAGAGATGGTCCTGGGACACACTCTTTTAAAGCAGAAAGTCCCACCCCCTAGGCCCCACTCCCAGGCCATGTGGTGAGGAGACAAAAAGAAACCCCAGAAAAAAAACTCAGCAAAACATCCATGCAAACATACCTGGCCTTCACCCTCACCCAGCTTCCTAGGGGAAAGGGTCCAGGGTCCTGGGACACGCTCTTTTAAAGCAGAAAGTCCCACCCCCTAGGCCCCACCCCCAGGCCATGTGGTGAGGAGACAAAAAGAAACCCCAGGAAAAAAAACTCAGCAAAACATCCATGCAAACATACCAGCCCCTAGATTTTACCTTTACAGTACTTCCATTTGCTCCTGCTGGTGAAATGGGAAGTTTCTTTTCTCTATGTGTGATGGACGGGAGCAAAGCTGGAAAAGGTATCATGTCTTCCTTCTATATATTTCAACAAGTATTTTCTAAGCCAACGTTCATATGAAACAAGCAGTGTTGTCAATGTTTGTAAGGGAAAGTTACCTCAGGATTTTTGTCCCAGAGAGTTGCATATGTCATTAAGGAGGTTTTAATTTTACCCCAGTGTTCCTTTTTATGCCTGGCCAGGTTATAAGAAAGCATGTTGTTTCTGTGAGGTGCTCACTCTTTGAACTGGCTAGCTGTAGTGTAAATTTGCTGAAGTACTTCAGTTTGCCTTTTGAAGAGGCCAAACGTCTGTCAGTTGGCTGAAGAGAGCTCTTGGCTTGGGTCCCCTCGAACTTGTGTCCTGGAGGGCCCCTGCAAGAGTCAACAGGTATTATCCCTCAGGTCTGACACAGATCCCAGAGCAGCAGGAGGTCAAGCTGTGCATGAAGATCGATTCCCATCTCTCAGAGTATTGCCGCAGTCCAGTGGAAAAAAGCTGAGAGACCAAGTGGCCTGCATTTCTCCACTAGGTCTGAGTGACTGAGGTATTGACTGCACCTACTTGGGGCAGACGGAGGACCTGGCCTTAGCAACCTCTTGGTGTTAGGTTGCATTCTCTAGTGCAATGGTTTCCAACTTTTTCTTTCATTTCCCTTCCAGGAAAACAGTCAGATGTCCATATAGAGGACATGCTTACCCTCTGATGACCATTCTCACACAGGACAGATGGGCAAGTTCACTTGGAGACTCTCTCTCTCAAAATGAAATTGGAAGTAGCTGGAGGTTCAGTTCTGATTGTGAAAAATTACTATTTGGGGGAGTTCAAGATCTCGAGGAGGGGCTACAATCTTCTTAACAAATGAAGGTTTCTGGGAGCAAGAGATGACCTAAACTGTCTCAAGTGATCTCATGAAGCCCCACAACTAACCCTCGCCTGTTTCTGTGCAAAGAACAACCAGATGTTTTTCATTATGCCTGGGGTCTCCCTTTTCTAGTGAAATTCTAGCAGTATTGTCTACTTTGGGCCTCCATCTCCCACACCCATACCTTTCTTTCGCTACCTGCTTGTTTTCCATTTCCCCCCTTTTCCTTCCCACCTGGCAGTCTGACAGAGACGGTCTGGGTGGCCATTGCCAGAAATCTGAACTGATCATGGGCAGAGGATTTTGAATTAGGCCTGGGGCCACATACAGCTCCAGGCCACATGTTGTTTGAAGAGGTGACTTGAAAATAATTTCCGTATAGGCCTACCAGAGGCATGCTTCCTACATCAGCAGGCTGACCCTTGACTCCTCTGTCTGTCTGTCTGTCTGTCTGTCTGTCTGTCTGTCTGTCTGTCTGTCTGTCTCTCTCTCTCTCTCTCTCTGTTCATAGTGGCTACCAAGGGACTAGAGTCACTAGACACATGGAAATCATCCCTAATGGGGAGTGTAATTAAGTTATATTTCTTTCTCTGTTAGCATTTTCTTTTCCCCCTATTTTCCTTGTGTTCTCTCAGAGGTGGGTAGAGTGAAAGGGAAGCCCCCCCAATGCACCCTCCAGGGAAAAGAGCTCCAGAAGAGAACTTGCAGAAGTGGGATCCTAGGGATATTTTTTGGGAGGGCAACAATTCCTAGGGAGGAGCCTCGTGGCTTTTAAACATCCAGTTTGCTTACTTAGCTCAGTAAGCACCACCCTCATTCAGGACAAGCAGCCGACCACTATGACCAGTTGGTTCAGAACACTCTTGCCATCTAGAGCAGCCCTTAGGAGCTGGGTCACTAGCGTAGCCACCCAGTGTGTTGAATTGATGTACCTGTTGCTCTGTAGGATAACTTAAATTTAAAAAAAAATCCCTTCCTTAAGGCACTTTGCACCAAAGGAGGTGACTGATCCAAGTTGGACATATTTAAGTCCTATTAGTTTCAGTGTGAAAAATAAGCAAGTCTACTTTAGGTGTATTTGTAGAAAATGTATCAGAAGGCCTGAGCACTGATAACAGAATGCAGTCTGTCCAAGACAAGAGCGTGTTATACGGCCAGTATTCTCACAACCAACACTCAGTTATTGTATCGTTCTTCTAAATGAGGATCGGATCTATCTCTCACATAAGAAACAATAAGAATTAACTAAGAATTCAAGTTGCCAGTAGTTGAGCACCCATTCATCATACAACTGGGAGAAGGAAATAATAACAGAGGGTTAATGAATGGCTCAACTATAATAGGCCGTTAGATTGTCCTTCATTCATCTAGTAGCTGTTAGTGTGACTGATATAGTAGCAAAGACTAAGCACGGTTCTTTTACAAAGCTATAGTAAAGGACCCAAGCATGTTGGGACTTAACCACACAGGGGCTGGCTAGCCTATCGAACAAATACAATTCTTGAAAGTGCAGGAATATTTCCAGCCCAGCATTTCAGGATTAGTGAAATTAATTTTGAAACAAGCCATTTAAAGCCAGCAGACTATTGAAGCTTTTGGAAATTCTCAGCTTTAAGAGAGAAAGGAAAGATTGCTTTCAGAAAGTCAACACTTAAAGCACTTTCCATGTAGTGAAAGGATGATTAATTGTGGTATATTTACACCTTTCATTGATAACTAACCCCATAAAAACCGTGCAGGTTGTAATTTGTTTTTATTTCCCAGAATCCCTTTGGCTTGTAAGGGATGTTCCTCAATTAGCTGAGTCGTGGCTCCTCTTTGCTTACAAAGCACTTTTGGCCAAACAAGGCATGGCCGAGTTCTACAATTAGATCAAAAGATCAATCCTAATGTACCGTTTTCTCCTCACCCTCCTGCTTTAATAAAGTGGACACAGTTCTCTTGGGGCCCACTCAAAATCTTAGTACTGATATTTCTAAATTAGCTGACTCTGTGACCTTGCTGGTAATTGCGTTAGTTTATCAATGTTCAACACAATTTATTACTCTCCAATATGTACTGAAGTGTTTATCTCTCCACATAACAATATTAAAAAAAATCTAAACTATCTATTGAGACACAAAGTCATTCAATAAGGAAAATGCATAGTAAAGTGGAAATGATATACAGGAATGAACTATGAGGATTAAAAAAAAAAAATGCCTGATGAGGACCGAACAAGTAAGTAAAGAAGGAGGTAATTCTCTCTGCCCCTGTTCCTTGAAATCTACAAATTTAATACTTTGGTTAATTCTTATTTTTTTGTATTGCAAGTTGAAATGTGTTTTTCACTCTTAAAATGCTCTATTGAAGTTTCAATGAGGCTTTTAAAAAAAGGAAGAAGAAGAATACTGAGAGAGTCATATCTAAACATTTAAAAGTCATTTGGACACATTGATCACCATTCACTCTGAAATTAAACACATATTAAATTTAGATGGGAGAAAGACACATTAAGTTGATGGAACCCAATTTTTCTATGAAGCAAACAAATGGCGTCTCTTCACAAACCTGCTCATCTTGATCAGATTGCTATGCATTATTTAAAGCATGCGCTTGATTTGGGTAGTTAATAAGCTGCCTGTAAACTTGATGTAAATTTGATGATTGCAATGGAGCACTCAGCTGGTTTTTGCTAAAGGGGCTATTGATTTACTGCTTCATGACCCCCACTACTACCATGATCACCAAAGGGCAATCCCATGCTCCTGCGCTGTCAAAGCAAAATAGAAATCAAAAGAAGGAGAATTGCTGAGGAAATAACGCTGGCACCCTCCCACTGGACATTCACATTAGAGCTATAGGTGGATGAGAATTTTGTTTCAAGAGATTTCCTCAGATTTGGAAGGGCCAGAAAGCTGGCTTTTAAGAAACCTACCTGATGGCGGATGGTGGTGGTAGAATTCAGATTCAGGAGATCTGTCCACACAGCCATAGGACTTGATCCTTAAATAATGTGCTTCTGAATCCTGAGTATTCAGTCATTTGTGGGGCTGAACTAGAGTTGCCACTTTTTCTGTGAGGCATCTCATCTTAAGTAGTACATTGCAAGCAGGGTCCATACGCTGGGAAGAATTATACCTATTGAGTTTGACCAGTGTAAACAGGGAGAACATGGCCAAAGAGCCTGAAAAACCCACAACAACCATTAAATCCCGGCCGTGAAAGCCTTCGCAAATACATTGAGACAGTTCTTTTGTTCATTTTTTAAGAATTTAGCAAAATTGATGGAATCAAATCCTACATGGAGAGAGCAAGGGTTTTAAAAATTGTATTTTTAATTGTTTGTTTTGTTGTTGATGTGTGCTGACACATTGTTTGCGATCTAGGGTGACCTAGGGTGACCCTATGAATGAGCAATCTCCAAAATGCCCTGTCCTCAACTGCTCTGCTCATCTAAAGTAAACTCAAGCCTATGGATTCCTTTAGGGAATCACTCTTGTATTTGGTCTTCCTCTTTTCCTGCTGCCTTCCACCTTTCCCAGAATTATTTTTTTTCCAGAGAATCCTGCCTTCTCATGATGTGCCCAAAGTAAGACAACCCTCGTTTCAACTTTTTTTCTTGGCTCCAGAGATAATTGAAACCACACCTTACCTTTGAAAACACAAAGTGATTTGATAGCATGTTTTAAAATGTAGGAGTTCACCCTGAAAGCACTCATCACAGTCACAACCACAAGGCAATACCATGGAGAACTACAGTGCTGCCTACCTTTACTTTCAGGTTATATAATATAAATGGAACATTCTCTCTCTCTCTCTCTCTCTCTCTCTCTTGTCTTTCCACCCACTCTCCAGTTGAAGGAAGTAAAGACTCCCTTCCAAGCAGATGGCAGAAACCAGGCTTTTCTATGGTTGTCCTCCAACATTCACCTCCCTCAGTTTCAAGTCAACTGTGGTTTAGCTACTTGTTAGACCCATGTTGTCTCTACTCAGGCTGCTTTCTGAGTGTGGTGTATGACAGCTGTATTGTGAACCCTTGGTTTTTCCTGCTTTTAACTATCTATTTTTTAAAAAAAAATGTGTTTGATGATTTTTTTGAAAACAGCAGTGGTTCTTTTAACCTATCTTTATGGCTTTTGTATGGATGACTCATTAGGTGTAGGAGGGATAAAGTGCCCTCCCCAGCATTAGAGTTAGAAAACACAGGATTAGAAAATATAGTTTTCCTCTTGCAGAAGGCCACTGTATCTTGAGAGGGAGGCCTTTATTTCCTTTCAGCGCTATATACCACTCGGCAGCAGCATTTTTTGAGTGGCTTATGCCATCGCCTTAAACAAACAAACGGAAACAACTTTAAAATTCCAACCAAAAGGAATTTAAAAGATTTAAGAGACCTCAAAATACCCATGGTTTTCCTTGGTCTGAAATTACCAAAGCGAGAGCTGGGGGAAAAATCTCTGGGTGCCACTCTCCCAAGTAGCCAGCTCTTGTGCTGCAGTTCATACGAGCCCCTGTTGAAACATAAGCAACGCCAGTAGTCCATGGCTAATCACAGAGCCACAGTAATTTGACAGGCATCTGATAGATCTGACAGAGAAAAGTCAGACTTGATCTAAGACCCACTTGTTTGTTTGTTTGTTTTATTCCCTCCGTTCCCCACCATCTTAGAAATCCCAGGATGCCACAGATGGATGCATAGCAGTTGAAAGTAGAATCAAACTGCTACAAATACACTTCCCAGAGGCCTCTGGTGGGGCATTGTGGGTACAGAATGCTGGGCAGATTGGCCTTTGGTAGTATCCTACAGGGCTCTTTTTATCAGAGATGTTGGCAAGTCTTCAGGCCCAAATCCTGAGTCTCAAGCCGTGGGTCCAAGCCTCGAGTTGGCACTGTCCCCCCAGGCTTTGGATTTGGACCCAAAGACATGGACTAGCCTGGCACATGAGCAGAGATAGCAGGCCTACCTACCTACCTTCTACTGCCACTGCCTGCTGTCATTGCCATCTTCAGGGGCAACAGGCCCAGCTTTCCTTCCTCAAGAACTTTGGGCATAATCAAAGATTTAGGTACCCATCGCTTGATGTCCTCACTTGCATCCAAGCCACTGTTCATTCAATTAATTTTTCTCTTTTTACACATTGTAGGAAATCAGTGTCTTTTGAAGAATATGTGGGATATGGCAGGAAACTTTTTTCTTCTTTAGTTCCTCTGATGTTTATACTTACCTTTGATGCTAGACCAGACATTTTCCAAAACACACCCTTATTCCACTGCCTTTTGTGGTGCGTGTGCATTGTGTAGTTTGACCTTATTTTGCTTGGGATGTTCCTGTCGAAGTGTTAGGGAGAAACAGGTGTCAAGGAATGGATGGTGTATAGATTCCCTCTGCTCTACATAATAAGACTTCAGATAAATGTAGCACCACAGAGAAGCCTCTCTGATTATAATGCCAAGAGCACCTTTGTGTACCAGCCAGAATCCTATTGAGATTTTATTCTGTAATAAGTGAAATCATGTAAGTGACATGTTGTGACGGGCATGCTGCTAGCCATGCAACTGGTACTTGTTAATTAGCCACAGTTCGCCATGGTGATTTGCACAGTTGCACACACTCTGGAGTAAAATCCGAATATGTTTCTGGCCATGGTGGGGAATTTTGAAGGGGGCATCAACATCCTTAAGAAGCATTGATTTCTTGCACCTTTATATCTGGCCCTTCCTCTGAGGGTAGTATATATGGAAGGAGTTGTCCATTTTATCTGTTCATCTGTAGTATACATGGAAGGAGTTGTCCCTTTAGCCTTTTTTCCTGTTGAAACAGACTATATAATAATATTATTATTATAATAATCTTAGAATTACAGAACTGGAAGGGGCCCTATGGATTACCGAGTCCAGCCCCTCTCAGGGAGGCACAGTGGGGTATTGAACTTCCAACATCTGGCTCTACAGCCAGAGATTTAAACCACTGCGCTCTGTATTTCTACATTGCTGGTTTTAATTTTGGTAGCTGCTTGAGAAATAGAAAAAGGGATAAAAACAAAACTAAATTAAGTTTGGAGAGTTTCTCTGCCTTTTAATCTTCTTTTTTTCCCTCTTCCCCCTCCCCTTGTTTTTCTTTTTTTGGCCAAGAACTCCTAAGTAACCAAGGAAAAACTAAGCTCGCAAATCAGCAGTTCACAGAGTGCTTCATACTCCAAACCAGTGTGCAGCCGAATCGTTTCATGCTAAGCTCTAGTGACATGATAACTCTTATCCTATGGTTTTATGGCTCATTTCTGAGAAATTGTTCTTTTACATATGTACAGATGCAGGAGAGCCTTATGCAACAAGAGTAATGACACCAATAACGGATGCTTGTTCAACAGCTCGCAAATGTGAAGAGGAACAAAGTGTTGCCATCGGAAGGAGAACGGCATCTTCTAAAACCGAATAGTTAACTTCTGGTGCATTCCCTGATACAGCAGTCTTTATTTTTATCCTCCTTCCCACCCTTAAACTTCATTCTTTTCTAGCTAAAAACATGCATATCAGCTCTTCAATTTGATTGCCTTATGGGCATAATGCTTTGCATATTTACTGCCCATGAATCATACTAGTATGTGAAACTCGGTGAAGATTCAATTTTTTCCTGCTAGATGCACCTCTAGCCGTTTAATTAAAATATGTATTATTAATAAAACTATATTTAAGTCATATTTTTTACAGATATGACTTGAAACATTAAGGGCAAATTGTTTCATACTTTCACAGTAATTTGCTTTTAACATTTTGTGCCTTAATCAAGGTAATGGCAGCAGCAGGTTTTCTGTGGTGCTTGCTATTTTTTTCCGTCTTTCAAGTTGGGGGCGGAAAAAACACGTCTAAACGGCTGTGCTAATGAAAAGTCACACTTAGCTATTGGAAGGGAAACAGACAGGGAAATTTGCACCAGGAAAGCCAAGGGGTCATAAAAATTTGTGTTTAGAGAAGTGTCCGTAGCTCACAGAATTTAGCGTGTGAATGCCATTTAGCCACACAATTGCTTCATCACTTCAGGGATTTCTCTGGAACCAGCATCGTTGCCTTCAGATGCCACTGTTGTTCTGGTATTTGCCCAACTCATCTACCATTTCATGTTAATAAACCTTTAGTATTACTCCTGAGAAATCAGTCCAGTAATGTGGGTTAGATGTATTGGAAAACATTTGTGTAGCTCACGATGTGGAATCAATAATAATCATTTCTTCATAATATCTTGCCTACGTTATATGCTGAACATGTAATCCTATTACATAAAGACAAATCCAATTGCATTTTTAACAACGCTACAACAGTGTTGTTATAATGTAAGTTACTGAAGAGGCTCTAGCCTAATCTGTTCAACAGATCCAGAGAGAGACGTCCCATAGCCAGAAGAAACAGAGACTGCTTGCCTTGCCAACTAGATATTAACAGGAATGGCTACTCCCTACAATTAACCTGTTTTTCCTTTGGCAATGGCATGTCCTCAGAAATGTGTAGAACAGGGGTCTCAAACTCAATTTATCTGGGGGCCACTGGAGGCAGAGTCTGGGTGAGGCTGGGCCACATCAGATTTTCTGCCAAGCGGAGCAAGAGCCCGAGGAAGCCACCCTGGAGTTTCCTTAGCCCGGCAGGGGCTCCGAGGAGGAGGAGGGGTGCGGAAGCCCTCGTCGCCGCCCATGGCCCCCTCCAGCTTCTTCTTCACTACCACCACCACCACCACTAGGACTAGGATGAAGAAGCAGAGAAGGAGGGAACGCTGGCAGGGGGGGAGGAGGGCACAACATAAAATTTAAAAAAGCCCTCATAGAATTCACCTTACCAAAGGAGAAAAGCCCCTACCAGTACCTGTGAAATTAAACAGAACAGGGTGGGCTCCCCCACAGGTGTGTGAGCGCACGCACACACCCGCGCACACACGGAGGTTCGGCAACTTTCCTCTGAGGGCCCCCCTCAGCTACCCCTACCACGACAGAGGAGCAAATTTTGCAAGGCGAGCCCAGGCAGCCTTCAGAGGCGGTGGCAGCAGCTGTTGTTGGCGGTTTGGAGGCGCTCTTCAAGGACAGGCTGGGAGCAAGCTCCGCTCTCAGGCATCGCCAGCGGCAGCTCGGGCTCTCAGGGAAAAGGGCTGGCAGCACGCCTTGTTCTACAACTCCCCCCAAAGACAGCGCCTTTTGCACCCTCCATCTGGAACTGCAGCCTGCCAGCCGGCAGGCAGGCAGACAGGCAGGCTGGCTGGCAGGCTGCAGTTCCGGATGGAGGGTGCAAGAGCCATTGTCTTGGGGGAGAGCCGGCGAGTGAGGTGAGGCTCTTTTTGAGTCTTGACAGCAGAGGACAAGTGCGTGCTTCAAAGGGGGGCAGGCAAGGCGGGGCCACAAACTATCATCCGGTGGGCTGCAAATGGCCCGCAGGCCGCATGTTTGAAACGCCTGGTGTAGAACATGATATTAACTCATCACAAGTTATTTGTAGTTAATTCTGCTTTTCAATAACTAAAGCATAATTGTATAACATTATAACTGTAATGTAACAAGGAATAAACTCTTTCACTTTGTGGTGTAACTGTAACTGATTTAGTTACTTTTGTAGTTGCAAAGAGTGTGGCCTTAGTACTTAGCCCAGAGAAGTAAGGATCTAGTTCTTTCTGAATAACAAGAAGCAAGGAAGCAGCTTTCAGTTATGGGAGCTTGTAACTTGTAAATACACTGCATTTCAAAAGTAACTGTTCCAAGCATTGCTCCTACAATGGCATCAAGAAAGCAATCAGCAATCCCAGTTCTTGGTTTTTCTAAAAGTGTCACTGTAAAAGTTTTAGAGAGAATCACATGTTGCCAAATAAGCCGTACCAGTCATTTTAAAAAGGATTGACCTGAACATGTAAGGAGGGGGAAAGGGCTAGCCCTGTAGTCTGCCATAATTGTGGGGAGTGGCCCTAAAGAAAAGAGTATCTGCGGCATGTGGAGCCTCTTCAGATATAGCTAAAAATTTCCTTTATTTATTTAAAACATTTTACACTGCTTTTCTCCTTAAAAGGACACAAAGCAGCTCACAACAATTAAAAGAGAACATTTAAAAGCTAAAAACAGCTTTTTGAAGTATACAAACATTTAAAAAAGGATTAACAAATATTATATTAAAATGCTAAATAAAATCAATCCTAAAATGACAGGTTTGTTGCAATAGACTATATCCAACTGTCACTTTCCACACACAGTGGGGAGGTGGCACTTTCCTCCCTCTTCACACATTCACATCTACACCTTTCTTCTTTACATCAGAACACAACTAGTGTTGTCTCCTCTGTGTGAATAAGCCTTGAATCATTTAGGTAGACATGAGATTTGGTGAAACTGCTGAGGGAAGAGCATTTCAAATTGTCTTGTCACTGCATTGCATGCTGGCAGCATCCACTCTAACTTTGTTCCATTTTACAGTGGTAAGAGCAATGTTGTACAAGCTGGGTAGCAACAGAAACATTGCTACTTATAATTGCTAACAGAAGTATTCAGAGAAAATAGGCCAGAATATCACGTAATTAAACTGAGAACAAATTTTCCCCACCAAATGGCTCGTTCAACAAATGGCTTGTGTTTATAGTTCAGATTTTTTTGTGAATATTTGCACAGTAAACTAACATAGGAGGCACTAAAACGTAAGAAACATACAGTGTGCTGGTCAAGCATATAGAAACAAATAGGATTTCTTGTGTTGTTTCATGGAAATTTAAGCCCTATGCAGTGGCTGTACTCTGAGTTAAGAAAACATGTACAAATTTAAGTCGAGAGCTTTGATATTTCATTTTTCTCTTTCTTCTTCAGTTTAAATGTCTCCTTTTCTTTTCTTTTTTTCTAACAGGTTTTTACAACAATTACATCCACCCATATTCATTAATAGTTTAAAATGTATTTGTTTCTCTGGCTGAATCTGATGCCCACTGATTTTATTGGAGAAATTTGCCAGAAATGTTTTTTTTAATGTTAGATTTATTACAAGACACTCAATTCATTATAAGGTAAGTGAAGTAAATTGTATTTATGTAGATTTACTAACAATAAAGGAAAACTTCAAAAAGCAAAATCAACTCTCAAGTCATTTAACATGCTGAAGTACCATTCACCCAGAATCATTTACAATGCAATTGTATACAGGTACACACTGAAGTTCAATGACACTTGCAAGTAACATAGCATTCCATCTTTAAGGATGGATTAGATAGCCTGTTTTTTGTGATAGATACAATAGGTTAATTGATAGAACTCAGAAACCATCTGCTATTCATTCATGTGAATAACATATCCCTCAGTAGCATGACAATAAATTAATATTATATGCCAAAACCACACAAAGCAAGTTGAAATTAGAAGGTGATTGGACATTATTCTTCCAGTGATGGGATATCATAGACCTTCATGCCTCCACAGGTAGACTTGCAATGTTTACTCTCCAATGTCCAATTATAAAACAAAGAAAGCTAATTTGCAAGTATAGATGGCCGCAAATTAAAAAAAACACATTTCAAAATTAATCAAAAATTGCTAATGTATTGATTTGTATTTGTCAGAAGTGACGCCACCCCGGATGACTATGAATTGACAAATATTTAGCAATTTTTGATTCATCATCAGGCTATAAAATGCCCTCCAGGCACCTAGAAACACCAAAATCACATAGATGCTTCCCCTGACTCTCCCCTGCAAGCCCTGCAAATTTGTTGAAGCTTGGGTTTCAGACATCTAAGTTATACACCCACAAAGAGTACATCTGATCTGTTGATCGTAATAAAGTATTCAACCCACAAAGAGCTCCCCTGAAACCTAGGCTTCAACAAATTCACAGGACTTGTAGAGAAGAGTCAGAAGAAGCTTTTCTGTGAACTTTGTGTCTCTAGGTGCCTGGGGAGGCTGTTTTATAGGGTTTTAAAGTTTATCAATTTATCAGACTTTTTTTGTAAATTCATGATTCATGGACCTTGATGATTACCGATCATAGTGAATTGCCATTTTTTCAATTTGTGCCCATCTCTATTTGCAAGATATGAGAGGTGAGAAAATTACAGTGGTGCCTCGCATTACGATGTTAATTCGTTCCAGCGAAATCGCTGTAGAACGAAAACATCGTAAAGAGATTTTTAAAAGCCCATAGAAACGCATTAAAACCGATTAATGCGTTCCTATGGGCTTCAAACTCACCGTCCAGGGAAGATCCTCCATAGCGTGGCCATTTTTGCTGCCTGTGCAGTGAGGAATCCATCCCAGAAAACAGCGGCCGGCCGTTTTTTTACCCGGTGGCCATTTTGAAACCGCCGATCAGCTGTGCAAAAATCGTCATTTTGCGATAATCGGTTAGTGAAGCAGGGAACCAATCATTGCAAAGTGAAAAAAAACCATAGGAAACATCATTTTGCGATCGCTTTTGCAATCGCAAAAAGTCATTGTTGCGTGATTTCGTCATAAAACGAAGCGCTCGTCTTGCGAGGCACCACTGTATGTCCTCATGCAAAGAGATGTCTCTGAACAGTTAGGGGAACTCTGCTTTGAAATGTTAACCTGGTCATGCTTCATTTTCATATTGTGTGACTATCAGATTGTATTGTTCCAAAGCAATGTTTATATATGTTTGTTTGTTCCTGCACAGAGTTTTTGGAATCCTTTTCAAAACTAGAGTGGAAAATGAGATTATATCAGGCCATAAATGAAGTTACAGGTTCACTCAGCCATTTTTGGTACCCTATTGAGATTTCTGTCACATGCAGCAGTAGAAGCTGGTATCCCAGGAGTTTAAGAAACACATCAAGGCTGGCCCCACCATTCGACTGGGACAAATGACCCAGGTAGCAAATATCAGAGATAGTATGTGGCAAGAAAGCCATTTTTTAAAAGATGTGTCCTGGTTATTTCTCTTTCTTAAGCACAAAGCAGTGTGTCATGTGATGTGAACAGTAGTTGAACAGTAGGCATTTAATTTTAAATTAAAATTGTCCCTCCCAGCAGCTTTTCACCCTATGAGAGAAAGATACGAAAACCCATTTTCTTTAAACTCTTCCAGAAACAGCAAGTAATTCATATTGCCATGCCTGAATTGCTATCAGAATCTTCCAGTGGGTTGGATAACTAAAGGATTTTGCTGTCTTCAGATGTAGCTTAACTCCCATGTGTGAAATACTCTTTTCATGTGATTTTTCTTCCACTTGCAGTCTGAAAAATAAAGAACAAGATTTAGTTTATCCACTAATTTCTTAATTTCATTATTTTATCTGATTTCAGTACAATTGTCCTGATTCCATCATTACAAGGTGACAAATGTAATAAACTTATAACCAGTAACTCCAAGAATGCAAAACAAAATCAAACCACTGCAAGAATTGCAAAAATAGCAGTATTATTTCTCTTTAGGTACCAAATAAATGCTACCTAGCTTTCCAATGTGGAATAAAATATCTCAAAGTGGAATGCTCCAGGAATATTGATAAAATTACTTTCAAAGTCTATTGGAAAGAAATGAAGCAGATCCTTGAGTACAAACATTACACATTGGGGTAGAAATGTTGTACATCAAAGGCCACAAGAGATTGCTAAAGAGAGCCTTCCTCAGGAACTTTGCAAAGTTTGCAATCTTCTTTATAAAGGCAATAATGAAGTTATGATTTTTTAAAAAAATATGGAGAAAGAGAAACTGACCAATTTTTGGATTCAGGCAGCAGTTGGGTGCTTAGGCTTTACATGTTTTGCAC
Source organism: Pogona vitticeps (assembly GCF_051106095.1). Classification (NCBI taxonomy): domain Eukaryota; kingdom Metazoa; phylum Chordata; class Lepidosauria; order Squamata; family Agamidae; genus Pogona; species Pogona vitticeps. The sequence continues at coordinate 158,074,670 of NC_135785.1, forward strand.
CTATCTTGACAGGATGTCCCTTACAGCATTGGTCCACGTGCTTGTAATCTCAAAAATTGACTATTGCAACACTCTCTGTGTGGGGCTGCTCTTGAAGGCAGTTCGGAAGCTGCAGCAGGTGCAGAATACTGCTGCCATTTTGGTCTCTGGGGCATCTCTTTATGACCATGTAACCCCTGTCTTGGCTTGTCTTCACTGTCTGCCTGTCTGCTTCCTGGTCAAGTTCAAGGTGCTTATGCTAATTTTTAAAGTCCTTAAAGATTTAGGACCTTGTTACCTGGCTGAGTGCCTCTCGCTCAGAACATCTACCTGTCCCACCCACACTTCTCATATTGGAAGGTTCCAGGTGGGCACCCCAAGGGAGACCCAGAAATCAGTGACTTGAAACTGGGGCCCCCCTGTGGTGGCCACTTCACTTTTGAACTCTCTCCCACCAGAGGTGCGATTGGCCCCATCCCTCCTGGGTTTTAGGAGGCAACTGAAGACCTGGTTGTTTCCCCAAGCCTCAACAATCAAAATATCAAAGACAAACAAGATCTAGAGAAACTGGGTCTAGCTACAGATTGGTGATCAATGCTGAAACTAGAATCAAGATATAAAAAGGACAAAAACATGGGCTTTTTTGAGGAGAAAATTTAGGTGGATGAACTATGGATTTACACTAAAGAGAAAATAATCAAAAATGTATACATACTGTAACTATTAGAGTATGATCTAGAGGATGAGAGGGTGAGGGAGGTGATGGTAAAATGGGCACAAAACTTTGGATATAATATTGCTATTGATGAATGGACAAAAATGTGGAACAATAACTATAAAATGATTAAACTGGTTAATCTTAGAGAAAACATCCTTAAAATGTTTCATAGATGGCCTTTTACTCTGGTAATTGTGGCAAAAATGTCAAAAGGGATCAATAATGTTTGTTAGAAATGTAAAAAAAGCAAAAAAAAATGGTTACCGGTTTGGGAAATGACACAAGAAATTGTTCAGCAAAAATTAAGTTTTAAACCTGAAATGTAATTATTGAATATAATGCCAGAAATTATTGATAAGAAAATAAAATATAGTCTACTGTATATATTTACTGCAGCTAGTTTACTCTCGGCCCAAAAATGGAAGAATGGAGAAACACCAACGATGGATGAGCTATTAAGGAAGCTATTGGACATTGCTGAACTGGATATGCTTTCAGAGGCATTACGGGATCAACCGAGACACTTTGTAAAGGAAAGCTGGAAGCTGATATAGAACCAGGAAAAGACAGGAATGTAGGGGAAGAACTAGTTTGTGGCGAATCAGTGCTCACTAAAATCCTTTGATGATATTCAGATGACCAGATGATGGCAAAATCTCTGATCTATAGGTGTAGTATGGGTGTTTAGTTTTGATGTTTTGTTGTTATTATTGTCAGGTTTTAGTTTTTTGTTTTGTATGTTGGTACATATTCTTATTCTTATTCTTAATAAGAATAAGAATAATTTCCTTAAACAAATAATTTTATGTATTCCTTCTGCCACCAGCCTGCCATTAATGTTCACTGTTATTATTGTTGCTATTGTTGCTGTTGCTGCTGCTGTTTTTATGACTTTGTGTTTTTCTGTTAGACGCCCAGAGTAGTAGCTTGTCTACTAGTTGGGCAGGATATAAACAAACGAACGAACGAACGAACGAACGAACGAACGAACAAACAAACAAACAAACAAACAAACAAACAAAGAAAGAAATCTTTAGTTATGGCACTGGATCAGGTTTTTCACACATTTGTTTGTTTGTTTGTTTGTTTGTTTGTTTGTTTGTTTAATTTCTATCCTGCCCATCTACTGGCAAGCCACTAATCTGGGTGGTTTACAACAGAAAATAAACATAAAATATGACCACAACAAAAGACAAACTCTTCCCCCCACCTCAACACACCACCAAAACAACTGTTGCCAACATGGCAACAGCAGTATTACCAAAATCAAATAAAAATCATACAGTTGAAAATTAAATTAAATTAAATTGGGAGAAGACTCTCAAAGGTTCTCGTTTTATTTTCTTAAAACGATTGCATGGCACAGAACAGGTATAATGTGACTGTCTCCATGGGAAGATCAACTGCACCTCTTGAATTTGGTCCATACTGATGGATGAGAAGTTTGCTTCACTTTTGATAAGAACTAAAAATATCAGACATTTCTGTATAAGCAGAATAAAAAAAAACCTTGAGATTTAAATAAAAATTGGAAGTGGAAGAAAGCAAAACTTACAGGTTCATCCTTCTCTAGCACAAAGCATTCACAGAAATATAGCACACTTCCCATAACAAACAAATGAGCAGAATCTATGCATGACATACATTCTTACTGAACAGAGAGGACAATCAGCACACATTTGGACATTTCCCTATGTGGTGCACCAGAGTTCAGAAACATTACTTTTCTGGAATACAGCTCTCAGATGTGTTTAGTTAACATGACCACTGAATATGTGACTGAAAATTCTGACAATTGTATTCTAAACAAAGTAACTTTTCTGAGATCTGTAAAATATTCTCTAAACATATAGAAAAACGTTGCTCCTTTTTGTGTTTAAAAACTGACCCAAAAAAAATTCAATCCATTTTTTAGTTCTTATGTTTTCATGTTTGATCCCCAGTATTGGGTCAAAATTTTCAAAAGCTGCCTTTTCTTTTTTGATAGGGAGGGAGGAGAATCATGTGTCTCTCTGTCTGTCTACCTAAAGCTGTAATATAAAACATCATCATCACTATTCTACAAAATACTTCTTTATTTGTATCGGAGTGCTGCACGATTTAAATTATGGACGTATAGGTAAAATTACAAACAAATTAAAAAAGATAATTAGACTACTTTTGACCAGACGTAGGCTACTTCAGTACCGTTATCTCAGCTATTTGCTGGATCTCTTTTTGTACATGTGGTGGGTACACATGAATGCTGCATTGATTGACTTTCTCCACAGTCACAGAAAATTTATCCTGTATCCAAGTAGCCCCATTTTACCTGATTGATCTTCATGCTCCACTTCAAAGTTAATTAAGTCAATTCAAGATGGTCCAGACAATGTTTTGTCCTGATGGGAGACACTCTTTGGTATCTATCCATTTGGCAAGGTGTGTTGTTTTTGTTCTCTATCGGTTTAGCCCAGCCTCTTCTGGTTTAATATTTAGACCTTGAGATGTGTGCAGAAAACTTTCCCTTGATTTTAGCCATCATTCTAGGGGGCTGGTGTCCATGATGTGGACGGGTTTGGTTGCATTATTTCCTTCATTATTTGCTACCATCTCCCAACGTACTTCCAGAGGGGCAATGTTAGCCAAATAATAGGCACATTTGCTCATTGTCAAAGAGCATGGAGGGCCTCTCAGGGGTTCCAACAGCAGCTGGAGCAATGTCAGGCTATTCTGGTACCTGCAAATGTGGACAGGAGCCTCTGGCATGCCCCCTCTGGTCATGCAATGGCCACCTTGTCTCTTGGATAGAATGGAGCTCTGGCTAACAGATTAGGAGCCCTTTCTGCAAAGGAGATACAGGATGCCTCCTTGCACAAGCCTTCAAGAAAATCACCAGTGATTTCATGCCCCTTCCCAATTCTGCCCTTTGAAGCTGCAAATACTTCCATATGGGTGACGGCCTCATGTATAAATGCATATGTTCTAAGTTCCAGTGATTCCAGTGAAGCCACTGTCCCTCTAATTGCATGGAAGACCATGGCCCGAGATCACTTTCCTTTGAAATGTTCCAGTTGGTATCCTGGTGCTAGTTCTGTCATTATTATTGATAGCAGAAATCCATCAACTTGTTTTTTATGGATGATTAAGAATGGCTGACCTTTCCCTCACAGGTACAAATAGGTAGTTCTTCAGTGGCTGTAAATGAGTGACAAGATAATTCCACCCATTTAATATTGAAGTGATGTTGATGATATCATTCTTCTCATGTTTGAAACAAGAACGTATCGAGACCTTTCTCTCACTCTTGTTCTGGTCTCTGTGATGGATTTGCTCTGTGACTAATCGCTGTCGCATTAACCTGCACTATTTCATCCTCCCGAGCTGTCAAGATAATGACGATAATCGAAGGGGCTCATTGTAGGTAAAGGAAATTATATGAGCAAAGTAATATCATAAAACAGTGTTTAAATATTTTAATTTCATTTGTCAGGGCTGCCCCAACACTTCATTACACATATAACCATCTCTCATCAGTGGAATTAGTGCATTATTCATTACTGTTAATTATTTTCACATAATGGCTGCCCTGATATATTTAACCTCCACATTATATCTCAGATAATGGGCTTGTAAAATTGAATTGTGTGAAGAGTAGAGTTCTAAAGCTCATTTGCAGAACATCAAAGAACAAAGAAGAGGGAAAGAATTCTAAATGGGACGTGTTACCCAGCTGGGGCCAAACATTTGTTTCTGTCTGATTTGCGTACAGAAAAATAGGTGGTTCAGAAGGGGGGTTGTACGTGATGCCTTCTGCTCATATTGCACAACTAATTAGTATTTGTTAATGACTTGCATGTTGGAAGCAACTCATAAGCTGCTATATAATAAGTAGACCAATCAAAGTATGGAAAACTGCTTCCATGAGTTTTTGTCTCAGCTAAATTTGATTCTAGGTACCAAACCGTGTTCATCTTTCTCTTTTTGCTTCAGATGAAATTCATAATATACAGCAATCAAGATGCATGGCCTACAATGGGTTCTATCTATCATTGCAACGAAGATAAATGAAAAAAAATCAACTAATAAATAAAACCTAACATTTTCTGGAAAGTGTGCTGGCTTTCTTTTGTTGAGGTGGTGGATGCCGTCAGTGGTAAAGTTAAAAAAAATCAAGTGTCAGTCCAATTCAGCCTTCTTGGTGGAAGCAGGGGTAGCCTTTCATTCTTCATCTCTGGGATTTGGGCTGGCCCTGACTGTGGTGAAGTGGGCGAAAAATATTCTCATCACTTTAAGCAATGTTAGCTCATCTATTACTGACTGGATATTGCTACCATGTGCACAAAATCCTTCTAAAGGCAACTCAGGTTTGAGGAGCAAGTTGTGGGACAGGGATCTCCTTAAAAGCAGAGCTTGGAAATAACTCTTTACCATTCACGACATTACCTGCAAGATGTTACGTTTGGGAGTAATAACAAAACTGTTCTCTCAAAACAATATAGAAACTGTTAACATGGTTGCTTTTTAAAGTACAACAACTACTTTTTATTTCTAAAAAGTTGATTTAGGAATGGAGTTTTGACTATTTGGGACTACTTTTCTGATTTTACAGTGTGATTTCATAAAATAATATGAGTAAAAATTATCTAAAAGATAACATGTTAAGAACACATTGCCGGGATATAATTCTCTCTAACATATAAGTTGCTACATAAAAAATAACAATAAATAATGCCCAATGTGCTCCTTATTTAAGATAAAATTCTAAGCTTTGCAGAGAAATCCGGTTCAGAGGTTGTGTGGAGGCCACTTCTGGTTTATGGAGGGATGGCAGCAATATTACTTGTCCTCCTTCTGGGCTGGTGGGGATGTGTGAGCTCAGTTCAAAAGCTGCCTACATATGTTAGAACCTCTGGTTATGGAAAAGCCAGGACCCACTTCTGGCTCCACCCTTAGTGGTGGCCACCATTAAAACTAGAACAGGAGATGGGTGGATGCTGTTCCACTTGTAATGTGATGTCACTGTAGCAGTACATTGAGGATGGGGGACATCAAATCTCTTTCAGTGCCAGTAAGTGAGGGAGGTACATAAGTTAATGTGTGTGAAGGGTATACAAGAGTAAGACTAAGGAAGAATTGGAAAGCTCTCTTTCTTCCATGCCTATTCCATTCGATTGACTTTTATCTAGTATTTGCACAACTCTTTCTGTAGCCAGATGTAGAAGTCATAAATAAATGATTTCACCACATGTAATCTGAGAAACCTCATGTCATAAAAAAGTATTCCTTACATAAAATAAAATTTGCAGTGTACATGAATCCCCAACCTCAAACATAGGCAGACCTACTTAATATATGGGAAATACTTTTAAAACATTATTTCAACCTTTATTTTTATTTCATTTGTGAAAATCAAATTTATTCCTTCAAGTTAATTATTTAAATAGAATTCATTTGCAGAGCAGCAGCAGCAATAAATCAGAGCTTTGTGTTTCTCTACTGGTTAACAGTTTCACAGACCTAAACCTTTTAAGTAACAATTAATACTAAAGCTATTAAATAACAAAGGCTTAATCTTCTACAATGAACATAGTTTAAAGAAGTGAAATGCTGTGGAAGTATTTGGGAAGATGGTAATAATAACGGGAGGTTTTTTTGCCTAAGGCTTGCTTGCAGTCTTGTTGAGTTTCTTGATTAGCTTTACAATTTACTACCAAACTTTCGTAAAAAACAAACATAAGAATTTTTATTTCATTTTCTGGAGAGAACTGGGGTTACTGAGGCCAGCATAGGAGAGCATGACATCTGAATGCAGCTCAAAGGGCCCAACCTGTCTGTCGTATTACCTGACATTTTAGCCTTGAATTAAGAAAGTTTCTGTTGGGTTCAGCTAGAGAAATGAATTAAATGTTTGTGATGACACGTGCTAACTTAACTCTGTTTTAATTTTCCAGATTTCTCTGATAGGCAAAAGCAATATCCTATAAAGATGCAATTCAAAATATACCTTGCAGTGATTTTGATTTCACTGATACCATACCAATGTGATCATTTACTGAACTGAGACTTATCATCTATCAGGGCTAATTTTCAGACCTATGTGAAATATTTCTTGATTTGATAGAAGATGTGTCACCACCAATCATAAGACAGAAAATGGTTTATGTATAGCAATACAAGTCATTTAAGGTGATTTACATATTACATCGTTATTGGCTAAAAAGTAATTTTTCACCCAAGCGTTCTGCATCCATCTCGTAAGTGGCAGTGGGGCTTTGGCCATGGCATTAACTATTTATAAAACATCTATCACCCTTCATCTAGCGTTATCTGAGTTTCATTTAAGAGATAAATTTATTACTCTGAGTAATGCTTTAAGTTTGCTAGAGATTTTTATTCTTTTAAAAGGATATTCTAAAAGTTGTACTACTTAGCCTCTCAAACTGTGGCTGTCTTTTAAAAAAAGCAATGTAAGGAAACTACTGTATCTTATGGACCCCATGTAAACTCAGCCAAGACCCTACCATGAGATGGAGGAAAGGATATATTTTAACAGGATCCATAAATCCATGGTAGCTCAGCCTATTCAGAAAATAAATAAAGCAAAATGAATTGTCAATCATCCTTGATAATACTTATGGAAAGTTAGGTTCTGACTCTACTGGCCCTTTTGGAGCAAGCTGGTCAGCTGAGGTTGAAGAGAGGAGTGACGGGTTATTTGATCTAATCCTCACATACAAATGGGATACCAACCTCAAGTCATTCTGTTTAGTCTGGTTCCCTCTGCTGCCAATTTCTGGTATCTTAAAATCACTTCATAAATAAGCCACTTCAGGATATTGGCAAATTTAACACTTCTCCTGCTCCTCTGAGGAGGTGTAAGGAAAGTGAATGTTTGTTATTTTGCTTCTGCTAGACCATATCTGGTGTGCTGAATCACTTAGATAATATTTAAATATTTTCTTTGTCTTGTGTGTAGCACCAATTGAGAAACTGCCTTCAGCTGTGGTTTTGATCAGCACTTCACACAAAGTCAAGGCAATTAAAAAAAACAATTGAAGTGATTCAGCCCATCAGCCATGTTTTTTCAGAGGAAAAAATTTAATTTCAGAGGAGCTGGTGAAGTGTTCAATTTGCTGATATCCTGAAGTGGCTCACTTACTATGGCACTTCATGATACTTGAAATTGATAGCAGGTGGAACCTTGGCAGCTTTGCTACTGCAAGGTTCAATTTTGGTCCATTCCTAGTTATCACGTGTGCTGGAAACAGACCAAACCAGAGCACACTGACCGCCACCTAAAAAGCAGAAACCTTGACAGGGACTCAAAAAAGGTGCTGTACCAATCAGGTTGTCTGATTGCCAGAAAAAAGTGAACCAACCCAGCCCCACAGTGCACCAAACAGTAGGACAAATGCCCACTTGATCGAGCCCTTATTTCTATGTATATATGTACTTATTTTTAGTTCTTGTGAGATTTTCTGAAGTCACCAAGAAGTAAAACAGAACAAACATCATTCTGAATGACATGTTGCTGACCTTCTTCAGAGTACTGAGAGCCTAATTAGAACTTGTAATTTGAGAGAGGTGTACTTCCCTATGCAACATGCTCTCTCAAGAACTACCAGTCCCAGAATTCCTCATGCATAGGCATGTGGGAGGGATATTTGGAGGGAAAGACAAAACCACATAATAATCAGAAGAATTATTCTAAGGACAATGGAAGCCAGTGCTATCAGTTCTCCCTCTTCTCCCCCCTCTGTGTGTGTGCGTGTGTGTGCATGTGTGTGTGTGTGTGTGTGTGTGTGTGTGTGTGTGTGTGTGTGTGTGTGTGTGTGAGAGAGAGAGAGAGAGAGAGAGAAAGAGACAGAGAGAACAGAGCAAATATTTAGTTCTCTTTCTCACACACACACAGACACACAAACCATTTTGACACAGAACAGGCATCCATAAGGAGGTTAAACTGTACAAACTAAAATTAACCAGAAAAAGTTTTGGTTATCTGAATTTGCAAGAGCAATTGACTTTGGAAAGTTGACCTTGGATATTTCATGATTTTGCAAATAAAAGTGCAAAAAGATAAAACTTTAAAGTGAATTTGTCCTTAGTGGATCAATGTTTGCAGCTATATTAAGCTATCAAGAAGGGAAAACACTGGCCACTGGCAGGATAATATTGTTCTTGTTGTTTAGTTCTTAAGTCATGTCTGACTCTTCGTGACCCCATGGAACAGAGCACACCAGGCCCTCCTGTCTTCCACTGCCTCCCAGAGTTGGGTCAAATATTGTTCTTAGGAGCAATTAAATGTTACAAAATAGTTAGAAAGCTTGTGCGACTTTTTCTTCAGGTTGAATATTACACTAACTAAAACAGCAAGAGCTTGGTGTTTCAAGGTATGGTAGGACAACCCAATGCAGGCTATGGTGTATCTTAAAAATTGTAGGAAATATAATTTCAGAAATGTTATTTCCTGATTCATGAGTTTGCATGTATGAAATGAGATCATGGTGCTTATGTGGAATAACAAGTCCAAACTAGACCCCAAATTATGTTTGAATCCTGCATGCTTCTGTGTTGTGTTTATATTGTTAAATGGAAAAGAGAGATATGAATAAGTCCATAAAATTAACTCCAATATGCAATGAGGGCCTTACACACGTGGCAGTGAGACTTGCCTATTCAATACCTTGAAAAAGATGTTTCTGGAAGTAGCAATTAAAACATCTCACGTGATTTAAATTTTAGTCTACTTATAGATGTTTTATCCCAAACATTCCTTCATTTGTGCCTGTCTGCATGATTTTTTTCACCCCATATATTATAGGCTATTCTTATAAATGCCTTGTAATCTATGATTGATTACCAGTTGTAAAAGGACACATTTCGGATGACCTGATGCATGGATTTTTTAATTGAACTCACATATGTCAAAGTGTATATATAGAAAATGTAACAGCACCTGCCAAAGTGTTCTAATATGTCAGATTCTGCAAATCAAAGCCAGAAATCCGCCGAGCACACAACGCTTTCGGTTCAGATGCAGTGACAAGAAACGACAGTGGACTTGTAAGTGACATGGCAGAAACAGATTTTGCAAGCGAGGAGCATGAGGACGGAATGTGACAGTGGAGGCACGAAGATGATAAGATGGAAAAATAAAATATTAATTTGACTCTTGTAAGATAGGCAGGAGAGTGGTTAAGAACAACACTTGCTAGTACTACTTATGGAAGTGAGCTTCTACTTCGCAAGGGGTGGGGAGGCGCTGCCATTATTCCACAGCTGCTGTCTGTGATGTATGCACAAGAAGAGTGTGGAACATCCATCCCAATTGTTTGGAACAGAGACCCAAGCTTTAGATTTTTGGTAAGCCAATCAATAATCTTACACTGGTTTAATAGTTATTCCGTTGCTGTGGGAAATTTGAAAGCTTTGGCTGGAGTCAGAGGCTTTGCAAGGGATAATGCTGTATTGGAAACAAGGCCGGTCCCAGCTAATTTTTTTTTCCTGCTGGAGACGAAGAATAAGATGGTACATATATAACCTGTCTCTCATTCTCATGCACAAGGACACATAGAGATAGACATCATTTAACCAATAGAATATGAACTGTATTTTACTTTGAACAGGGCTAGGATCCAAAAGTTCAAAAGATAATTAATTACAGTTTAACTGCCCCAAAAGAGGTTTGTTACTCTCACAGTTACATTTTCCTACAAACAGAGCAAGGAATTGTGTCTTTTTTTTGGGGGGGGGCTACATCCCCCAGAATTCCCAGCCAGTAGTAAGATTCTGGGAGTCATAGTACAAAAAAGTGAGACTGGCACGCTTTAAAGAACACTTCACCATTCCCCAAAATACATAAATGGTTGCTTCTTGTTTACTTAAAAAACAACACCCAAATGGCTTACACAACTATTCACCTTTGTCTCATTGCTTCAACACCCACAGCACTTGAATCATGTGATATTCCCCCCCCCCCCCGTTAGCACAGAAAGAACTTTTACAGTTATGCCATCAAGAGGCTGAAATTATTAAATTACAACTGGAACCTTTTAGGAAACTAAATTAATTATTGGTAACTACCTAACTCAAAACAACGTTTTAGCTGTGTGATCTACATACATACCCCAGAATTCTCTGGAGTACACAGAATTTCATGGCAGACAAATTCTTTGATAGCCATCTTAAAAGGATAGCCATGAACCTCTAACACTGAAAGTCAAAGTCCCATGGTGGCCAAAACTAACAAAATGTTTTTTTTTTTAATTTCAGGCTGCATCTTCAGAAAGTCCAGATCAGAAAGCAAGCTAGCCATTAGCCTCAGCTGCTGTACTTCCTCCATGTTCATTGCTAACAGCTTCACAAAAACACCCTCACAAACTTTGAGCAATGTATCATTTACGAATTGCCACATAACTGGAAGACACGCTTTTTTCATAGTTTATTGCACAGAAGCTGTTAAAGTTCTAAAGGTCTGTACCTAAAGTTACCTTGGGCAGAAATGAACAAGCTACAGTAAACTTTTTAATTTTATATGACATGAAATGTCACATTTATGAATAAATGACAAAAATGTAAAGCTCCCCATGTTTTTAGTCTTTACACTTTCCATGACACTGGGCCAAATCATGCCAGAAACTGCAATTTTAAAAATTCCCACTGGGAACTAAGGAATGCAACCAGAGGGAGCCATAATTAACCCTAATATTTAAAAATAGTAATTGCAAATATTTGATAATAGATCACTGATAGTAAGCAGTTTGTAAATACAACCTTTAAAAAAATTAAATCCTCCTTGTCTTATGATTCCAAGTAGTAGAAATCTAATTACATGTGTGTGTTACACACACACACACACACACACACACACACACACACAGAGAGAGAGAGAGAGAGAGAGAGAGAGAGAGAGAGAGAGAGAGATCCCTCTCAGTCCTTAAATAAAGTATTCAAGCAATTTCAAAGTATTATATTTTTAATAAAAATCATTGTTCTGCTTCTTCATTTATAATATGCTGGTCATGAGGAATAAAATCTTAATACACATGTAGGCTCAACGATTTATTACCCCCTGTGTTCTTCTGCAACCAACAGCAGTGTCTACCTGTATAAATATGCTCTGTGCTCGCTGTTGATGAACAGAAAGAGACAAATATGCTGCTCATTTGGGTCACAATTTATTCCTTAGAGCAGGGGTTTCCCCAACCCCCAGTCCGTGGCCTTGGCAGGACTGGGCCGCGGAGAGAGATCTCCCACCCCCCACGCACCCCCCATGCATGGCCTGTCCACAGGTGCCCCTGCCCCATGAGCGTGCCCCCTGCGAGCACCACCTGCAGGCATGGGGGTGTGCCACCCCCCACGCATGGACCACACACACCTAACCAGTTACAGGATTGGGAAAGGTTGGGGACCACTGCCCTAGAGAATGTCTGGGCTCAGGAATCCAGGGGGCAGGAAGTCCCCTGCTCTACAGTGAAAAAAAATCAAAGTGAGGGGCACCTGCACACCACATAATTAGTGTAACATGTGGGTTAATTTTGACTTGATTTCTTGGAATAATAAAGCATGAAACTGCACAGAGAGGAGGTATGGGACAGCAATATGTAACTGATACCAAATACATTTTGATCCAACCTTAGGCTTCTTTGGAAGTAAAATTCTTATACATTTGTAGAAACAATAAGCCATGTCTGTTAGCCCCATGTATAATCATGATTGCTAAATGAGTTTTCTCCTTTTTTTTAATTCTGCAGTTGTCTTCAGATTTTGTGTTGGAATGGTTCAGTAATCATAATAATGTCCCCCATCTGCTTTATAGATGACACCAATGCTATATGGTTACATTACTGGATACATTAGGCTAAAGAACAAAATTTCTTTTGTGCATACAGATATATTTGTTAAAATTTATGACAGACACACTAGAGAAGATGATAAAGGCTAAGACCTTAAGAAGATGCTTTGACTGAAACCAGATCTTGGAAAAGGTACTTTATAGGACTACCACACCCAGAGATCCCCAGCCAACATTCCCAAGCCCTGCTTAAACCCCTTTTTGCACCAATTCTACACCATGGTCTGTAACACACCACGTCTCTTTCGTTTGTTGAAATTTCATATGTTAAGGCAAGGATGAGCAAATTGCAGCCTCTGGGCTGCAAAACAACACCTCTCTGAGGCAAATTTATACCAAAATAATACCTTCAGCCAACTCCCAGGACCTCTGTGCCTCCAGTACACAACAAATATTGCTATTCTGCCCTGGACGACTCCACAAACAGCAGCTTTGGCTTCAGTAAGATGGAGCTGGGGTGAGGAGGGGCAAAATCAAAATGTGTGTGAGAGAGAGAAAGTGAGGGAGAGGGAGAGAGATAATTTGGCCCCCAGGCTGATGAAAGGCGCCCTCCTCTGTACAAGGGTATTTGTTTTTAACAATTTCTGGCTAGTAAGAAAGAGAACGGCCGATGGTCGAATTCCAAAGGATCTCCTGTATGGAGAATTAGTGCAGGGAAATCGCCCCAGAGGGAGACCACAGCTGCGATACAAGGATATCTGCAAACAGGATCTGAAGGCCTTAGGAATGGACCTCAACAGATGGGAAACCTTGACATCTGAGCGTTCAGCCTGGAGGCAGGCGTTGCATCACAGCCGCTCCCAAATTGAAGAGACCCTTGTTCAGCAGGCTGAGGCAAAGAGGCAGTCCCAAAGCCAGAAAAACCAGGGAGCTGGACAGGGGACAGATTGTATTTGTCTTCAGTGTGGAAGGGATTGTCGCTCTAGAATTGGCGTTCTCAGCCACACTAAATGCTGTTCCATAGCACGTTACCATAGTCTCTCAAGAGTGAAGGATGCCTACACAGTAAGAAAGGGACTTCTAGGCATTAATACTAATGAAATGAGGTCCTCCCTCCCCTTTTTTCAGTTTCTTCCATGCTTCACAAAAAAAAAAACAGTCTGTGAAATACTACAGATCTTGATTCCAAAACTGAGGGTAACAAAACAATCACATTTCTTTTGTGTGTCCTCTTAGAAAGTACATCTGTCTGACCCTTGCACGCAAAATTGCCTCACTGCTATTCCAGAAAATAGTATTGTGCTTTGCATGAGGAAGCTGCCAATTAGGATTCAGAGAATATCCTGGTTTTTCTTTAATTTTGATGATGATGACGAACGATTTCTCTTTCTCCTGTGTATTGTTTCCTGATGATGAATTTATGAAGATGGTGACGATGGTGATGTGGTGACTGGTGAACTTTAAAGTCCTGTTAGTGTCTTTGGATGTAATGCTCTTGCTAAGCAAGTGTACAGCAAAACAGCCCTCTATTTCAGGGATTGTTTTGTTCCCACAGCACAAGGCAGTGTAATCATGATCCAATCCTACTCTATTGAAGAATAAAATTGCTCTCTTATGCTTTCTCCTTAAGAAATCCGATAGGAAGTCTCAAAAATCAGGATGCATTCCCATAGCATCTAAGATTATAACTTTTAAGAGGTATCTGAACCTTGGACTTCATCCTCGATTAATAGGTGTTTGTGCAGTTTAGACAACATGAGTGCCATCTATGCTTTATTTTCCAATATGTTTCTGATTATTCACGGGGGGCAAATGTGGTCTTTCCTTAAGGTTTGGAAGTGGGTTGCACAAGCAGCTTGCTGAATTGAAGAGGTCTCTGAAGGAAATAAGAAAATGAGAGGAAGACCATAAGAAAATGATAGTGTTACAGGCTTCCAGAATGCCTCGATTTAATTAACATTTGTGTTGAAAGCAACAGCCCCATGGCCAAACCTCCAATACAAGAATATGAAGATGTGGAGAGACCAGAATGGTTCACAGCCATCAGGGCAGAAAATAAGGACTAGTCTGGCACTGTTATAAAAACGTGCTTCATGATTAGAGATGGGCACGAATTGCAAGTTGGTGATTTTGCCTAGTTGAGTGAAGTACTGGTTCCACGGGTGTTATGCACGTCCCTCTCCTGTTTCTTCTGTGTGCTCTCCCACTCACTGATTGCAATGCCCACTTCCCTCCTCTCCCTCCTCTCCCTCCTCAGGTGGCAGTCAACTCAGACAAAGGGGTAAGGTGGGGCAGGGAAGTCCACTGCCTTTGAGTGGGTGGTTGCCAGAGGAGGCAGAGGAGGGAGGCACATGTTGTGATCAGTAAATGGGCAAATGTGTGGAGGAGGCAGAGAGGGAAGCATACTTTGACCTGGGAATTGGTGAGTGCACAGAGGAGGTGGGAGAGAGGAGTGCACAGCACCCATGGAACACCTGTGTGGGCGCTGCGCTGAACTTTGCCAAACTGCTGAACTGCAGTTCATGTCAATCTCTTTTAATGACAGTCATCCAATGTGCTTCTAGTCAGCATCATTCTATATAACAGATACTGAGTAAGGCAACTACATTGGCCATTTACTTTGCAGTTTTTTTTCATCAGACGAAGCAGAGGTGAATTCAAAATAAAATCTGGTGACCACAGGATGTAATACTCAATGTGGGAAAGGCTGTTGTGGAATCATTTCTTCTGAATGAGGAATCTTTTGTTTTTGTTTCTGCTTTTTATTCAGCCATCAGGGACGGTTTAAATTTTCTCTGTTTGGCTGGCATCATCATTCTTCACGTTTTGCAAAGGGGCGCTTGCAGGTCTTGTTAGTTCCCCTCAGATGAACACCCTTGTCTCCAAACAGCATTTAAAAAAAGGTTTGCAGAGAAACACTGGAATAGATATGTCACTTAGGAAACATATTTTTCAAAAAGAGGTGGAAATTGCCAATTAGCACCTTGTCAAGGCAGTTTTTGCTCATGGAATTTTGTGCAAGGACAGCACGCTGCCTCTGCTGACTTCTTCAAATTGTAATCTGGAGAGCTGCAGCAATTTTACTTGTGGAAATTTGAAAAACTGTTTTACAGCAGGTCCAAGCATATTTACCCTGCTGAATAGCTGCAACATTGTGTCTGTTACAGAAAGCTGTGTTCCCTCTCCCCTCATTTGCTGAATGCCTTTATTCCTAATGAAACAGAATGGATAACTGTATGAATGACATTGCGTTTTTTTTTTTAAATTAAACATTTTCCAAATTGTATATTTGGGGCTGGCTCTTTCTTGTAGCATTCATAATGTGGAAGTATGCAGGTCTGACAAGCTGGAGAAAGCAGGAATAGGGTGGAGGTCCTGTCCCCTACCCCCAGCCAAGGGGAGGGCTAAGGAACACCTGTGGAAAACATCTCAAGAAAGAGGGAGGGTACCATTTTTTTAGTTCCATTGTGGCTGCTTCTTTCAGGAACTGACCACCAGCACTGGGTTCAGGGCATGATGTCTGGTGTATCTCATGGGATAGCACCAACACATTATCACCACATAGCCTTCTTTGGGAAGCCAATAAGCTGCTTTCTACCCCTTCCACAACTTGTCAGAATGAACGGGCAAGCCCCCTCCCAACTCCCCCTCTCTCCTGTTCTTTTCCCATTTCTGCTGGAAAACTCTGTCCATAGCAAAGGGGTTTTGGAAGAAAGTTTGGAGGGAGAGAAAGTGAACAAGGCATGAAGTAGGATATGGGCTGTCTTAGTGCGTTCCTACCAATTTTGGAAAAGAAGTGCACCAGTCAAGCACAAATCACAAAATCTGATTTATTTGCATATCTGGATAAACTCTGCAGTGAGAATTTGATGGATTAATTCCCCCAGGACACGATAGTCTGTTTTAGAGGCATTTTGGGGTCACAGCTCCCATGGGAAAGGCTGCCAGGTGATTATACTCCAAAAATACAAATCTGTACACTTACCAGGCAACACTGTGAATGTCTGACAACTGAACCTGGAGTTGTGCTGAGAAAGAAGAGTCATCTATCTGGTCTGCAATTTCCTTGATTCCCTTTAAACCACATTTATTTATTTATTTATTTATTTATTTATTTATTTATTTATTTATTTATTTATTTATTTATTTATATGCCACCCACACTACCCAAAGGTCTCTGGGTGGCTTACAACATCTAAAGTACAATAAAAAGTCAAAACAATTAAAATGCAATTAAAATATAAACATCGGACCCACAGTTGATATTATTTCAATTAAACGCCTTCTGGAACAGGAAGGTTTTGACCTGCCGCTGAAATGTCATCAGTGTCGGCACCAGACAAATCTCAGTCGGGAGGGCATTCCATAGTCTGGGGGCAGCTGCCAAAAAGGCCCTTTGTCTACAAGCCATCCCTCTTACCTCCTTAAAGGACAGCTCTTTCAAAAGGGCCCCCTGGCTAGATCTTAACTGCCGGGTAGGCTCATATGGAAGGAGGCGGTCCTTCAGGTATCCAGGGCCCAAGCCATTTAGAGCTTTATATGTCAAAACAAGCACTTTGAATTGGGGCCGGGCAGCAACTGGTAGCCAATGTAACTTAAACAGAATCGGCTTGATATGTTCCCTAGCAGCCCCACCGCTCACCAGCCGCACAGCTCGATTCTGGACCAGTTGCAATTTAGATGATAGCTCAGTGGTTTGGGTATCTTGCTTAGGTATCTGGTGGTTTAGCTACAATTATTAGTATCTAGCGAGATACCACAGCAGGTTAGGTATCTGGCTGTGGAGCCAGAGGTTGGGAATTCCTCACTGTACCTCCAAGGAGAAGAGCGAGCCTGTGTGGCCTTGGGCAAGCTACACAGTCCCAGGGTGCCCCTAGAAGAAGGGAATGGTAAACCACTTCTGCATACCTTGTATCTAGAAAACCCTGAAATTGACTTGATGGCACACAATTATTTTGATAGTGATTTGCATTAAATGAATGAATGAATGAATGAATGAATGAAGGAAGGAAGGAAGGAAGGAAGGAAGGAAGGAAGGAAGGAAGGAAGGAAGGAAGGAAGGAAGGAAGGAAGGAACGAACGAACGAACGAACGAACGAACGAACGAACGAATGAATGAATTTTTACCACTTACCTCCCTCTTGCTGAACTCATGATTCTGTGTTACTTTCTTTTCCCTGTCACTTTATTGGAGCTGAAAGGTTTAGCCAGTTGTGATCTTCCCTGTGCTCTTTATCCAAGAGGTAAAGATTTATTACTGTTTCATTATGTATTTGAAATATCACATTTCAGAAGGTGACATTTGCTCAGCTTTAACTCACACTCATGCTTATTGAGCCACGACACTTGTGACAGACCAGCTCCCACATAGTTCCATGGCTGATGCTTTCTTAAGAAAAACAAATGGATGACAATTCTAATATAATATGCTAATCAATGAAGCACTCATTCACTCTAGAAAATGACACCTGCCCAAGCCCACGCAGCAAATACAGTGGTGTCCTGCTTGATGATTACCTCTTTAGATAACGAAATCGCTTGACAATGAGTATTTTGCGATCGCTATAGCGATCGCAAAATGATGTTTGTACGGGGAAAATCTGCTTGACTTCGATTGGTTCCCTGCTTCAGGAACCAATTTTTCACTAAAAGATTATCTAAAAACAGCTGATCGGCAGCTCTCAAAATGGCTCCCCGCTGTTTTGTAGACCTCATTTTGCAAGACAGGGAGTGGAAAATGGCTGATGTATGGAGGATTTTCGCTGCACGAGCAGGTACGTATTTCCCTCATTGGAATGCATTGACTGGTTTTCAATGCATTCCAATGTTTTTTTTCCGCTTGATGACAATTTCGCTGTACAGCAATTTTGCTGAATGGATTATCATCGTCAAGCGGGGCACCACTGTGTGAAATGCTAGAAGTTACAATTCAGCAACATCTAGAGGGCTGCATTTTGCTGAGGGCAACAGGAACTGAATTCATATAAAATATTTGCTTATCCTAATTATAGGAATAAAAATTCACTGTCTAAATTCTGTGCAGTGAACACACATGCTTACCTCAGAAAATATAAACATGAAACAACAAATATTATTTATTTATTTATTTATTTAATTTATATGCCGCCCACACTACCCAAAGGTCTCTGAGAGTGCAGGAAAAAACATGAGAGGGTAAATTAATGTATTTGAGAAAGAGAAAGGGAAACATTTTGAAATGCCAATCATGCAGAATTTGAAGCCACTCGAGCCCAAAACCCAGCAGAGAGACATTTGCTGGAGACAGGACAACTGAGCAAGGAAAATGGAAGCAACAATAATTTCACCTGATCTATAATGCCGCCTCCAAAGCATGTTTGAACAGTGCTTGGTAAACCACACCTTAAGATTTATAAACCTGTCAATCACGCAAATCCATGTTCCTCTGCTCCACGTGACCCAACCCTTCGCATATTCACTGACACAAACAGAAATTATTTTATCTTTAGAGATCAAAGCTCTATGCAGGGGATGAAATGGTAAAGAGTAAAACGACAATCTGGAAGACCTTTCCGTCATCTCCATCTTCTGCCTTAACACAGAACTTATATACCATTGGTCTATGATCAAATGAGGGAAAAAGCTTCCCCACTCTTTGATTACGAGAGACTCTAAGGTTGTTGCACTACAAGACTGATTCCTTTTAAATGTTTCCAGAGGTAATCAGTAGAGTGCCTAACAATTTTTCGTTTTTGAAAAAAAGCATTTTCTGTTGCATCAACACACAGAATATAGCACCTCTGTGGTAATATGGAATGGTACTTCGTCCATTTTGGGTACATTCCTGCACTTTCAAGTCAAAGAAGTTGGTGCTTGGTAAATGGTCAACAGATTTGAAAATGTGTCCATTATTGTTGTTGTCCTTGTTGTTACATGCTGTCAAGTTACCTCTGACTTATGGCAACTTTATGAATAAGAGATCTCTGAGCCCTGCTCAGCTCTTGTAAACTCAAGCACGTGGCTTCCTTTAGGGGGTCAGTCCATCTTGTATTTAGTCTTCCCCTTTTCCTGCTGCCTTCCACCTTTCCCAGCATTATTGTCTTTTCCAGAGAATCCTGCCTTCTCACAATATGCCTAAAGTAAGGCAGGCTCAGTTTCATCATTTTTTCCCCCAGAGATAGTTCAGGCTTGATTTGATCTAGGAGCTTGTTTGTCTTTCTTGCAGTCCAGGGTATCCACAAAACTCTTCTCCAGCACCATATTTCAAGCAAATCATTTTTCCCTGTCACCTTTCTTAACTGTTCAGCTTTTGCATCCAAACATGGTGATCAGAAATACAAGAGTGTGGATGTTCTTGGTCTCAGTCTCCTGTGACACATCCTTACACTTGATGATATTTTCTAATTCTAATACAAGAGTGTAGCAGCATATCTTTACACTCCAGTGGCAGATCCTTATACTTGACAATCCTTTCAGATTTCTTCATTACTGCCCTCCTGAGACTCAAGTCTTCTTATTTCTTCGCTGCACTCTCCATTTGGATTAATGATTGGACCAAGGTATGAAAGTTCTTCTGTAGTCATTATTTTTGTCTTCTTGATGTTCAGCTGCAGTTCTGTTGTTGCTTTGTCTTTTACTTTTACTAAAAGCCATTTCAAGTCATTGCTGCTTTTTGCCAGTAAGATGGTGTCATCTGCATATCTTAAATTATTGATGTTTCTTCCACCAATTTCTATTCCTTCTTGATCTGAATCTAGTCTGGATTTCCATATAATATGTTCTGTTTATAGACTGAAATAAGGGGATAAAATGCATCCTTCTTTGGTGCCTTTGCCTATATGAAGCCATTCTGTCTCTCCATATTTTGTTACAAAATATTTGGAAAATATTTCCAAAGTCACTCATCTATGTTTTCTTTTGATCTGCTTTGTTGCAATATCTTGAGCATCACTTTGCTTTTATGGGAAATTAAAGCAATAGTTTCATAGTATCTGCACTCTTTGACATCTCTTGGAATTGGAATGTTTCCAGTATGTGGGCCATTGTTTCACTTTCCATATTTGTTGGCATATTTTTGTGAGTATTTTGACATATTCTGTCTCTGTGGCTTGAAATTTTGGTATGTCATCTATCCCTGGTGATTAATTTCTTCCCTTTATTTTCAGAGCAACTTTCTTTCTAGAACTGCAGATTCTTCATCACAGGATTCCTCTTTCAAAGTAATCTATTATCTTTTTCTCTCATCTGTATAGGTTTTCAGTGTATTGTTTCCACCTTTTTATTTTATCCTCGTCAGATAGTGTGCTTCCCCCATTGGTCTTTCAACATTCCTAATCTAGATTTACATTTCCTTTTGATTTCTTAGATCTTGGATTTTTTCCTTTTTTTTCTTCTCCTCTGTTTCTTTGCACTGGTCATTGTAATAGTTTTCTTTGTGATAGTCACTGGAAAACTGCATTCGGGGTTCTGACCCTATTTCTGTCACCTTTTACTTTTGCTTCTTGCTTGTCCTGTACAATTTTAAGTGCTTCCTCTGTCATCCATCTAGTTTTTTCTTTTTACCACAAGAATTGACATTTTGCATTCTTCCCTAATGATATCTCTGGTTTCAATCCAAGATTCTTCTGGTTCACAGTCAATTGACTTTAGTAATGCAAACAAGTTCATTATGTGAACCTTAAACTAACCAGTAATGTTGTTTCAATTATATTTTGGCACTAGGATCCTTTTGGTGTTCTTTATCAGCTTCACTCCATTGTTGAGTATTAACAGTTCAACATTGGTTCCACAAACCACTCCTGGTTGTATTTTGGCAGAGAGAATACAGCTTCTCCATCTCCTGCTTTGAATTACATAGTTGATTTGATTTCTGTATTGATCACCTGGTGATGTTCACATGTTCAAGCCATCTGTTTGGTTGCTTGACGTGTGTATTTGCAAGAAACAAATTGTTGACTTTGCAGAACTCTATGAGGCATTTTCTTGTTTCATTTCTTCTCCTAGACCAAACTTTTGAACAACATTTGGTCGTGCTTTGTTCTTACTTTTGTGTTCCAGTCACCTATGATTATAAACATGTCTTGTTTTGGTGAGAGGTCAATTTCCTCCAAGATGCTTGCACAAAACCTTTCAATATCATCTTCTTCAGCATCCATAGTTGAAATATAGAATAATGGTTATGATAGGTTTTCCACAGAGTGTGATTGATAAGACTCTGACTTATTTAGTCAGACATTGCCTTATAGCCCCTAACTTCCATTTTTTCTGATGTTGTTATTTCCAGAGTAGAACACTTTGTGGTTGTCTGACTGCAAAAATCTTGTTCCAGTCCACTTTAGTTCTCTGACACCAAGCACTGCAATATTTCTACATTCCATTTCTTGCTCTACAGTTTCCAGTTTACCTTGATTCATACTTCTCATGTTCCATGTTCCAATTGTATGTGTTGTGTAAGACAGAATTCTCCCACTGTCCCTCCCCTAATCCTCTCTTTATTCATGAATTTCCATTAGAATGTACAATATATGCTGAATCATTAATGTTGGCAAATTAATGTATTTAAATTATATGTGCACATGTACCCAATGGGTAGAACATAATGCTCATTCTGTGAGGAAAATCTGAATACAAATACCTGACAGTATCTCTCTTCCTGTCAGTTTCTGTGTGGATTGTGGCATTTGAACAGAAACAATTACATGGCAAGAATTATATTCCAGATGATACATTTCTGGGCAATTAGAACTTGGTTTAAAGAACACTGCAGAGCATGACGCTGAAAAGCTGTTGCACTTCAGCCACTTGAGAGACGCCATAATTCCCAAGATATGTAAAATCCTGGCATATATCACTTTTATAATAAAATGAAATGCATGAGGAAAGAGAGGATTAGGGGAGGGGACAGAGGGACAGTCTTTCAGGGACTAACTGTCACAGAACTTCATGACATCAGTCACAGCAAATCAGACTCTCCTTGTAATGTCCAGGCTGCTAAAGACATTTCATAATTAAGTAACAAGAGATGGCAGGGTTCAAACAGAAGTATATTAATTCATGCAAATTGCACTGTTGTAATTTGAGAGAATAAAGGACAATTGGCAATGATTCAGCCAAGTGTGAATTAATCCTGGCCAGGTCACATGGCAGTGCCTCTTACTGTAGCTTTATAAAAATGTTTAAAATATTGATATTGTTAATTAAGTGATGAATTTTTAAGCCATGTCTGAAGTCAGTGTGATCATGCGTGTACAGTTTTGAGCTGTCAGTTTGACAAAGCTTTGTTCGCCAATCAAAAGCTTTAGGACTACAGTTTTGTCCAGTTCCAACCCTAATTCAGCTGAACCCCTCCCCCCCCCGCAGGAATACTTTAGAAATTGCATTAATTTATGTATTGAATACACCAAGAACTCAAAGAAACTCGTATGTAAAGATTCTCCTCACTAATTCCAACATGACACTTTGGGCAACTTACTGTTCCAGCAAGAGAAACAAACTGAAATGGCCACTGGCCACGCAACCCAAATGCAGTTTTCCTTCTTCTAGGACAGTAATGGACAACATTTGTGGGCTTAGAGACTAAACTTTACCCCCTTCTAGAATAGGTCTGAGATTCTCTGCCCCCTCTTATCAAGTGAATTTCCCATCCCTTCAGTTTTCCACTTAAGAACAAGGCATGTAGGAAGTATGCTGTTCCTTTCGAAGCTCAAGTGAATGTCCAGGAGGCTTCAAGAAGCACGAGTGTGCTTTAAAACATTGCACAGGCTACCTGCCTGCTTCATTCTGACAGGAACATTTTTTGCTGGTGGACAGCAAGAGCTGAGGAATCTTGTGAGAGACCACATGGCACGCCCTGCTTTTATGTTGTCTATCCCTGCAACAATGCTATATGATGTGCAACCACAGGACCACATTGCTAAACTTGAAAATCCACTCTTAGAAATTTGTGCAACCACATTAGCACAGATGTTCTGTTTTCAGTGTGTTTTGTTGGCATCCCACATAATTAATTAATCCATATTGTTTATATGCTGCTTTTCTCCCCGTAAGAGACCCAAGGCCTTAGGAATGCCTTGCAATTTTTTAAAAATAATTCCATACAAAAACAGTGGCAAGAATAGGATCCAGACTTTGACATCTGAGGCAGCTGTCAGGGGCACCACATGACTGGGGTAAGTGTGGGCTGCCCAAAATTTTGGGGTGAGCTGTACCTCTGCACCTCCTGTCTGCAAGCTATCCTTTCAGAGTTCCTCCTCCTGTCCTCTGAAGATACCGGCCACAGAGACTGATGAAACATCAGGAAGAACAAACTTCAGAACATGGCCAAAGAACCCGAAAAACCCACAACAACCTATCCTTTCTTAGCTTGGTGGGGTACTTCAAAGTGACTGTTCTGTTTATTCACTTAAACAATAATATAGAGAATTCTAAGCACCTCACCAAACTACAGATCTCAGGATTTTGTGAGATGGAATCAGGATCATGAAACTGAAGCCAAACAGCTGCCTAGTGCAGCTATCTTTCTTATCACATACAGATTGTTGTTGTCATTACATGCTGCCAAGTCACTTCTTGTTTACGGTGCCCCGTGAACAAATGGCTTCCAAGAATTCTTGTCATTATCAGCTCAGTTTTTGCATACTATTTGCATATTATTTACTGAGTCAATCCAGCTCATATTAAGCCTTCCTCTTTTCCTAACATTATTGTCCTTTCCAGTAAGTCTTCTCATATTGTACCCAAAGCCGTCTTCATGGCAAGGTTTTATCTGATTTAAATTGGCTGCTGTGTTTAATATACTGCCTCTGTTTGCACAGGCCTGCTATCAGGGGTCTATGTCACAATTTTTTCCACAGGTCCATGCCCTCAGGAGCATCTATTAATCTCCTGCCTTATTTCCTGCTTCCCTTTCCTTCAAACCAGCAAACATCATCATCATGACAGACAGACAGAGTCTTTAACTATTTTTAAAATGAGAAAAGCACCAGCACCCACCCATTAAAAGGCCCAAATGGTACAGAAACCAGTGCTAGAATCCTGAGACAGATTGCCCTGCATCATAGCTGCTGATTAGTAAAATTCTAAAAGACAAGAGTGGGTCACAAGTGTTGTGTGTGTTGTGCTTCCCTGTTTTAACCTCTACAAATTTGTCTTATTCTTTCTCAGATCAATATAACCAAGGCAACTATTGCTTGACTTCTTTTCCAAAAAAAGACAGTTTTCTATTTGCTTCCAGGCACCTCCTCCTTTGCTATGGCCAGAGACAGTGTTATGTGTGTGTGATATTTGTATGCACAGAACATACCTTGCTGTTTCTCAGTCAAGGGCCGTCATCTCTTTGCATCAATATTGTCTTTCCTAACCTTTCTTCACCAGATTCAGTTCTTCAGCTCAGATTTCCAGTCAGCTTTCTTGGGTGATGCTCATCCCATCATGTGGAAGGCACTTTCCCTTGAAAATTCAGGAAGAGATACTGATGCTTGTTGCACATATGTAAACCACTGTATCTTTAGTACAATAAAAAAATAAAGTCCAGTTTCTTAAAAAACAAAACAAAACAAAATCCCAGCACAAATGTACAGATTAAATTTCATTCCAGAATTCTTCCCCTCACCAACACACACACCTTTGAAGAGCTCATGACTAAAAGTTCACAACCTTGATTCTCCTACAGAATTTGAGAAATGGCCACCACGGCCCAGCTTGATTAAATATTCTCATGTTGTAATTATTTTGTAACTTTTGTTCAGCTTTTCACTCACTCCAAAATTATCATAAAATTTTGAAAGATATCCTCCGTGCAGAATATGTCCATAAAATATTAAATATTCAATTTTCCTCTATCATGGCTTGAAAAATTCATAATTACATGATGATCCACATAATAACTCATTCTGAAAAGTCATATATGGCGCTCCCCCTGTGACTGAGTTAATAATTTACTGCTGTGTGGGATCTTCACTCTGCACTGTTAGTCTTGGAAACATTTATTAAGCAAATGTTCATTTGCAAAGATCAGAATGTGAATGAAGAGGGTAAGAATTTAATGAGGAGTGACAGACAGGTGAACTGATTCCATACAGTTCTTTACTACAAGAGAAAGCAGATAGCTTTATCTTTCATTGCCTCAATAGACACATGAAATAAAATATAGAAGACAGTGGGTGGGGGGAGCAATGAGCGATACTTTGCGAGAAGGGCCAATAGAGAAATAAATTACACCAGCTTAAAAGCTTCATCCAGACCAGTGGAAACAAGAGCCCAGATTTTAAAAACATGTGTTTCTGCAGAAAACCTGTCTTAACTGGGGGTGGAGTGGGGTGTTTTTTTTTAAAGACAGCACTGATTTTAGGATTTTTTTGAGAAAAAAATGATGATAATACAAGATTTTTAAAAAGGTAGATGGATCCTTGCTTTGATAGATGGGCCACCATTCAAATTGATTGGGAGACATAATTCAGTGAAAAACTCAATATTCAATGGAGAGGGCCACAGAGATGTGTGTTTGAAAGTATGTTAGTGGCAAGCAGAGATGAATGAAATTACTTTTGGGGAATGCATCTCCATGAATGCTCCACCCAGAATGGCTATTACCATTGCCCCTGCTGGCTGGAGTGTTCGGGGAGTTCAATGCTTCAGAAAACCTTTGCTTTATGAACTTTGGTCATTGTGTTTCTCTATCCATAATTCAAAAAGCCAGTAAATCGCCTGATATTGCTGCACAATATCGTGCCTGCATTGCCAGCAGGAAAAAGGACTATATAACAAAGGGTGGCCTGAATGTTGACAGCATTATTGGCGGCGGTCAAGATGGTTACAGGATAACCCCTTGTGCTCAATATCATTCTTTTCCTGTGGCTTTCCAGTTCTTTTTGTTCAGCCTGGTATGTTTTGCTGTCGTTTGTTTGTTTCTTGTCGAGACATGTTTTGCATTATTTTATATTACCATTGTATGGTGCAGTTGAATGTTATCACTACCTTCTGTTCCTTGGATTACAATCCACAGTGTCACTAGTGCAATGTGGGGTTCTCACCCCCTCTTCTTTAATGCCTCTCCTATTTTGGTTGCTTTGGAGAGAAAAAGGGAAATCAATGCTATCAATGACAGCTTTGAATCTCAGCTCTGGATGGGGTGGCTCACTTCAATCTTAACCTGCTTTGGAAATCAGCTGTCTTGACACCACCCTGTTGGAAATCTTTAGAGACACCCTGTAAAAAACATATTCGGTTTACTGAATTCTGTTTTGGTCTTGAGGGATGATTGCTACTATCATTTACAGCTTCCAATCTGAGCTTGCAATAAGAAAAGCTGTCTCTAGTTCTAATTTTATTTGGAAACTAGTTGTCTTTGACAAATCTCTTTGGAAAAATTTCACAGGTATCCTGTAAAAAATTATCCTTTATGAGTCTCTGTGAAGCATATTTTTATTGTCTTTGGATGCAACTAAATATTGAGAAAAATGCAAATTGATCCATTGTTAACTTACATCCAGGAAGTCAGGTTTCTCTGGGTTAATTCATCTCAGCCTACCACACAGGAGTCAAAAGTAGAGATGGGTATGAATTAAAAAAAGAATCACCCAATTTATTCAAAAATTGCTAATTCATCAATTCGTATTCATATGAATCAATACCCTCAATGAATATGAATCAACAAATTTTTAGCAATTTTTGATTTGTTCATTTGTTTGGCTATAAAACAGCCCCCCAGGCATCTAGTGACACCAAAATTGTAGGGAAGGTTCCTGAGACTCTATTCTACAATCCCTCCAGGTTTGGTGAAGATTGGGCTTCAGATGTCTGAGTTATACAATTACAAATAGGCCCCCTCAGGAAAGTTCCCTGGCACCTAGAGACATTAAAATCATAGAGAGGCATCTTCAAACTCTTTTCTACAATCCCTCCCAGGTTGGTGAAGAGTTGGTTTCCTCTAGCCAGCTGCTAAACGGCATTTTCCTGGAGGGACCCAATTTGTGAGTCTATAACCTGGATGTCTGAAACCCAATCTTCACTAAACTTGATGGGACTGTAGAGGAGAGTCACCTTCCTATTCAAGAAACTCTAGCTGTCTGAACATAGCTGAATTAGCCAGACTTATAGTGGACATATTTTAAAAAGAACTTCAAGAATTGGTGCTTTGCTTGATCTCTCAATTCGAGTGTTCCACTATAAGAATAAAAGTGAATGAAAAAAGTACAGACTAGGGCAGAGAAAAAATGGGAGGAGACGTTGATGATAATGGTGATGGAGGCATGGGGATGTTATGAGGGAATGTCACTGTTGGCTCCCCTAGGAGCATTGGAACATCTCAACATAAAACATATCTTAGGTGTGGATTCAGAAAACAGTAATTTCCACATGTTTCTCTTAGCAGTGGGTATATGAAGAGCAAAACAATTGGCCTCTTTTCTACCACATGGACGAGTCACAACAGAAATCCAAGCATTTTCAAAGGGCAATCAATGACTGGAATGTATTCTCGAAGGCTTTCACAGCCGGGATCTGATGGTTGTTGTAGGTCTTTGGGGCTGTTTGGCCAAGTTCCAGAACACAGCCAAACAGCCCAAAAAACCTACAACAACCAATGACTGGAATGTTGCATTTGTCTTAGTGCATATATTGAAATGGCAAAGAAATTTAGGATTCCAGGGAGACAGGGGTCTCTTACTTCTCACTATCTACACTATCCTCTCAATTCCATCTAGAAATGTCAGGCATTTAATCTGTGATTTACTTGTTTGTTTGTCAGCTGTGCATGCCTTCCAGCTGACATGCAGCTCTTTCTCACAGAGGATAGGTGAGCAACACATGGCCCCATTTATTCTACAGCCATCAAATGTTCTCCGACCCATAACTGCCGGGGGTGTCAGCGGTGATGATTGTTAAAGACAAGGACTGTGGTCCTAGAAAAATTATGATTCTCTTCTGAGCCATGGTAAAGTACCTTGCGTTTGCAAATCATATAAATGATTTGTTTTAAACCTGAAAATGGGTTTCCATTTACTTCTCCACCCATAATTTGTTGTCTGGGGTACAGCCTATAATGGGTGTGAGCCACCCATTGCCCATCCTTATATCCCACCACAGAGGAATTTAATTGGGATTTGGGCTCCATTTACTCATATATTTTAGCCTCTTTGCCACTACTACCAAATACTCTGCTGGATCTGATTCATTATTAGTGAATGAATAATGCTAAAATACGAAATGGATACTACTAAAATGTGATAATGGCATATTAAAACACTTGATGTATTACATGGAAGCACTTCATATATAGTACTTTAATTTCATTGCGCTCCACCTTGTATGTCTAACAAATCCAAAGACCTGACACAAAAAATGTACATATATTTTGAAATGTGGTCCAGCACAGGAAGAACCTGGTGGCAGATGTAACAAACATAGCCAAGCTATTGTAAAGTTTCTGTGTAGTCCAAGAAATACATATTTAATTGTAATTGCATTCAGTGGGGCCTATGGTTAGGTATAAGACTGCAGTTTTGATTATTAGTATCCTTTATTATTTGTATTGCAGCAGCCCCTAGAGGCCTATCCTCCTTCATGCTGCTTCTCCTGATGGAATGAATGTACAAGAAAGATCTCTGCTATGTTTTTGAACAAGGCAGTTCAATGTGACTAAGCAGTGAGTCTTGTTTTCTAAGTGACGTAGTTCAGGAAAGGTTTCAAGGCATCCATAAGCCACAGATCAACACATTCTTCCTCTTACACTGCTAAAACATATTATCAAGTGTAAAGCTATTTATTCCATACCAATCTCAGACAGAAATAAGTGAGAATTTTAATTTCTCTTTATTTCTGATCAAAATTTGCCAGGTTAGCAAAATCCAAAAGCAGGAGAAAGTGGAACTGACAGAGAGATTTGCCCCAGCCCAAGTTTCATATCTCATAAAGGTTGGTTGCTTCTTATTGCATGGAAATCAGGGCTGGGAGGCGAGCATTTAACTTTTCCCTCTCATCTGTTTGTTTTCCTCAAGGGCAAGGCCTTCTGAATATAGATATATAGTTATATACATATATAGATAGATATAGATATATACATATAGAGATATTGTAATTTCACTTCCCTTGATCCTCTGCAGCAGTTATCAAGTTACAAGGGGGAGATTGCTGTTCAGATGGGAGGAATATGACAAATGGCACATCGCTCTTCCACTGACCTCAATATACCTTTTGTAGCCTGATTCACCCCACACTCAAAATAGCCAGTCTGGACAGACCTAATGACTGAAATTCTGTTGATAAGCTTAGTAAGCTAAAGTTTAAAGTATTGCATGGTGCGAGGGGAAACATACAATTTTCCAAAGTTTTCCATAATGTTGAGACACATACTGTAGATACATAGCGGTCTTCCATAATTTGCTGGAGTTGTTTCTATTTCATATTGATCTTTACAATTGCATAACCTAAGTCACAACTTTAGCAGGCCCACTGAATCAATGAAAATTATGAAGAGTTGGCTCACCACATCCCAACTGATTCAATGGACCTACTCTGGTTGTGACCTCCTATTCTAAGCAGCAGGACTTCAGCCAATTAGATTTGTGTTTCTGATCAGCTTCCATAATGGTCAGTTGAGATGGAAAAGCAAAGCCAAGCCATAGTATTCAAATCACCTTGAGGTGGCAACATCCGATGGAACAATCTTCTCATTATTGAATTCCCTTGTTGAGTGAGGAGAAAAGATGCTTCGTTCTCCTTGCCCAGCCCAGAAACCAAAGTGCAAGGGCAGAAAGAAAGTGACCAGACCCTGCTCTGGCTGCCTGCTGCATTCCCAGCAAGAAATGAAGCAAGATGCCAGAGGATACTCTGTCTACATTCCAACATCTTCCTTGGCTTCCATGGTGGAGTGAAGCCCACAATCAAAATGGAGGAGCAGCCAGCTGACCTGTGTGTCTGCTTACTAGGCGCTCGCTATGGATGGGCAACTCCAAGGTATCGAATTCTGTGGTTCTTTATATTTAAATCTTGGGCTGGACCACTCTTCAAATGGAGTAGACCTTTTTAAAAAATAAGGTTCTATATCAAATGAAGGACTATTATCTGTCAAACAAAACATCTGGTTTACCTGGTTCACCTCAGTGCAACAAGAGGTGATGTTAAGGGGGGCATTATGGCAGTGGAGCCTACACATAAACAGTACAGATATATTTCACAAATTACATTATTTACAAATCGCTTCAATTAACAAAAACATTTTTGGCATTGGGTTGCGAATGAGCAAGATGGTTATACTGTAAGAAATCTGTTGGCATTCTTAAACTGCAGTCAAGGTTGCCACAAAGTCTTCTAAAACTATTTGGTTAAAGGGTAAATACACCTTGTACATAATAATGAAAATCTTATAGGTATGGGTGGAGATTAACACTGCAGGCTGTCTACAGCATATTAATAAAATGCAATATATTCTCTAAAAAGGTATAATTTATATTTTGTGGAAATGAGAGCCTTTTCTAATAAAAATTTTCTGTCGTTCATTCACTTCATATAATTTTTCTATAAATCATCCTGTAAAATTCCCCCCCCCCCCGAAATGTTCATCTCTGGGCAACCTTATTTAAATAAACCCTTTTAGCAAAATATTTCAGAATTAAAACTGCACCATGAGCAATGCTTTATCCAATATACTTCCTTCCACAGAATCTCCCTATTGTGATTCATACAATATTTTATTGAATTAAATTATGTTAAAATATCAGATTTGAGATGATGATTCTTATGTGTTTGTTTGTTGGTATGTGTGTGTGTGTGTGTGTTTATGTATACAGACATATACATAAAAAGATTAACAAATTATCTGTAACCATTTTAATTTAACTAGTCCCTGAACCTGCGCTATTCACAACTCATTTCTTTCCTGCATCTGCATACATAGCAGGGGAAACCTAAGGGCATCATATTCGAGTTCACCATCAAGAAAGAAAAAGGAGGATGAAAAATGCTCCCGGTTATACTTCATTTTCTCAGTTTGCAGTAAACTAGGACATTTTGATCTTCTTCATAGGCATTTAGAAACAGTTTTATCCATTGTCTGATGTAAATTTGTTCTTTCTTTCTATTTCTTTATATAAAGGGACATTTAAAGAAATAAAATAGATGGAGGCATCCTATACTTTCCAGCCAAATGTATGACCACACCCAACAGTCTTTTTCAAGTTGGAAATGAACCACAATTTTCTCTCTCTTTTTTGATACTTCTGTGATATAATTAATGTTATACAACAGTTCTACATCAGAAGTGACCACTGCTAAAGCACATTCAATTCTTAAACAAACAAACAAAAACAACCCCTCAAGTGTATGAATATGGGAAACTGTGCTTTTTGTATCTATGATTCAAAACCCCAGGAAACGGCCCAATATGCCGCACAATGTCATGCTTGTGTTGCTAGCAGGAAAAAGGATGTCAAGCTTTGCATAGTAAAAGGTTGCCTGAATGCTGACAATGCCAATGGCAGCAGCCAAGATGGTCTACAGGATATCTTCTATGACACCACACAAAGGAAAATCTCAGAAGCTGTTTCCTTTTTTAAATTAGTTAACCATTTCTCACCCAAACACAAAACAATTGTCAGGGCTGTTTTTCAACAAGTTTGAATAGTACTTAGCACAAGACGGAATCCTGTAACTCTTAGCCCAAACTTTCCCAAATTTGACTCAGAGCAAGAGCAGACTGTTTGCTACATCTGCGACAAATTTGGTGCTGATCTGAAATCCAATTTAAAAGTTATACTTTTTTGTTTGAGCTGCCCAATCTTTAGAATTGCCTTGTAGAATGTTGATTTGCTCTGCTGCAAAACAACAACACTGGACTCTCATGCAGCAATAATATTGCCCACCCTGCTGCAAAACAGTTTCCCTTTCTGAGCTAGTCTCAGGTTTGGTGTTGCAGTCATCTTGGTTTGCTGCCAATGCTTTTCGGTATCCAGTGTCTCTCTATATATTTGTTATCAGTGTTTGCATTCCCATGCAGAAGTGGCAGTTTGCTAAGAGGGAAAATTATGAAGGTAGCATTTTACTTATGTTGCGAAGCAAATGTTATTTTGTACTGACTCTGCTTTCCCTGTGATCCACTGATACAGCTGTGTGCTAACTGTGTTGGCTACTAAGTCAGGACTCTTAGTAAGCTATCTAGCATGTCTACAATTTCCTGTTTGGTTGGATTGCCTTGATTTAATTATTCCTATTGCTAAGTAAGACATCTCCTGGCAAAGTGAATGGCTTTGTAAGGAGAGTGAGCTGAATGTCCTGCAGTTACAGTACCTTTAGTTCATTGCTGTTCAAGCCTCACTTTTTGTACATTTTCAGGGTAGCAACTTTTATACTCCCCTTAATTATTTTAGTCCTCTAGACAAAATAGCAAACCTTGACAACCTCATCAGAATGTGTCCTGTCTGCTTCCAATTCTGCCTATTCCAAAGTTTCAAGTATTCTGGAGGTGGCAACTTTCCCATTCTGTCTGCTGTAAGGTGGTCTCAGTCACTCTTAATCAACTGGTGCTAGTTGTTTTGTTTTATTTTTTGCAACAAGCTGTTTTCTTATATAATCTTAATATAAGCAAATGAGCTGAATAATTGTTATGTCATCTTTATGGATGTTCACT
The DNA here is from genome assembly GCF_051106095.1 of Pogona vitticeps. Lineage (NCBI taxonomy): Eukaryota > Metazoa > Chordata > Lepidosauria > Squamata > Agamidae > Pogona > Pogona vitticeps. The sequence goes on from NC_135785.1 coordinate 158,107,742, forward strand.
GGCTAGTATTGTAAATTAAAGACACATTTAACTTGACTACAATTAATGTGTTTAAAATCAAATAAACCAGAGAGCCTTTCATATCTGAATTTTCAGGTGTCCTGTTTTCACAATATTGGAGCTAGGGTACAAACACTCACATATATGTGCATACACACTCTTTTACTAATGGAAAGAGATGGGAGTCTGCTTGACAAGTATGAGAAACTATTGATTGATTGATTGATTGATTGATTGACTGACTGACTGACTGACTGATTGATTGATTGATTGATTGATTCGATTTGTATCCCACCCATCTGGTCTATACAACCACTCTAGGCAGCTTCCAAATAACGTAGACAACTAATAAAAATAACACAAAAATATTACATACATCTTCCAATGACAATTTACAAAACAAAATTAGAGTAAAGAGTAAATGAAGAAAGAATGAAAAGAAAGAATCAAGCATTGACTGGAGGGAAGGCCTGAAAAAACATCCATGTTTTTAATTGGTTTTCAAAGATACTCAGTGTAGGGGCCGCACGAATCCCCGGAGGGAGATTGTTCCAGAGGCGAGGAGCCATGACCAAGAAGGCCGGGTTTCGTGTCTTTTCCTTCCGGGCCTCTCTCGGCGTCAAGCCCCTCAGCCTCACCTCCTGACTCGCATGAGTGATCCGGGTAGACCTTGGTGGGAGCAGGTGTTCCCCCAGTGCTCTTTCTCTTCCCTTCTCTCCTTTTCCCACTCCCACTCTTTTCTCATGTGTCTCCATCCATGCCATCACACGTTCAGTGAGCATCTATTCATTTTCTTCTCTACTTCTCATTGTTCTGTTTCAGGCTAGACAGGCTCCATGGGCAGTATCTAAGTTGGCAGGGTACAAGTAGACAAAGGCAATTTAGATAAGGGCAGTCTCAAGATATGGTCAAAAAGCAGTACAATGCTCAAGTCAGTGAAGTCCTACCAGACGGAAGTCAGCCAAGGGTGAAACAAAGGAAGGGTCAAAGGCAATTCAGACTAGCAGAGCCAAGCCAAATAGTTTCACTGGTGTTTCTCTCCCTCTATGCCCACACTCCTTTTGTCTCTCTTTTTTGCTAGCATTTTCATGATTTCATTAAAACATACAGTATATATAGTTTGAGTACCTTAAGAGACAGAAGCTCTTACTTTCCCTCTAAAGTAAAGAGGTGGGTAGAAAAAAAAAACCACAAGGAGGAGCTTCCTAGTGACTCTATGGAGATATGAATCTACTAGCCTGCCTCCAGCTTCATCTCTTCTGATCATATAACATTGTGACATCTATATGTAAGTTTTAATGAAACCATGAAAATACTAGCAAAAAGTTGTGGGCCCCTACTCTAAAAAGACAGCTAGTTCTACAAAACACTACTGGCCTACAGGACCCAAATTCAGTTTTCTATCGTCTTTCTTCATCGTGGGTAGACAGCTGCCTGTCCTCTTTGCTCTCCTAAACCATCTCATTTCTATCAATCTAAAAGAGACAGGAGGCTTGTTTTCTCCCCATTTATAGATGACTCCCCTTCCCAGTCTCTCTCTCTCTATACCCACCACTCTATATACACCCAAACACAAATGTGAAGTCAGAAGCAAGAAAGGATTGGTAGGTTGTAGCAAGGCTGGGCTTGTGTTTTTCCTCCACAGGAAGGCAAGAAAATATATTATACTTAAGTAGCAGAGTCCTCCCAAATCTCACCTGGACCCACCTGTAAGCATCTGTATCCAATCTCAATGTTTCCTGCTCTTCAGGACCCCCCTTCTGTTTATGTTCCCTCCTATTCCCAAAAAATCCTCTTAAATGAAAGGAGCCCGGTGTTTGCTGCCTAATGATTCAGTGGGGGTACTGCCACCTGCAGACATTTTCTAACTGATTACAAGTAATGAATAAATTTAAAACGTCAAATATGTGCGTTGAAATTCAAAGAATCCTAGATGCACACACTGTCTCAGGATATATCCAAAGTTTCAAATGTCTCGGATTTATGGTCTCAAAGGCTATTACACACAAATGCGCACAAGCACACAATCGCATGGAGTGAGTAGGAAACACACGCACACACAGAAATTTGTTAGTACACATTTATAAACTGGCTATAAGCTGTTCAGATAGGTTTACTTACAGGACTAGTGATTTTTTAAATGTTGTTGATACTCAGTTATTCCTGTAGGTTTACCTGCACACATTCCATGGTTCTCTGTCATCTGCCTTGACTTGCAACTCTCCAAGCTGCTTTGGAAACTGCTCTGTAAACCACCCACAGTTTCAGTACTGCTATCTCTAAGGCTGAACAACAAAACCATGATCCGACATCCCACTAGGAGCATGGCAGACATTATGCAATTTTCAAGGTTGTAGCTATTTATACTATTAAGCAATCCAATTTTCAAATGCTGTGATTGCTGGCAAGGCATTGCCTTTGGCCGAAGCAATCGACCCTTGCTATCCACCCAGGATGGAGCGAGACTCCATTTAAGTCTCACGAGAGGTTGTGCGAGAGGCGGGAAAAGCCCTGGGTACTTAAGGGGCTTTCCCCCTTGCACTGCCCTCTTCCTTTTTCGGGCCAATATATATAATCGCCTGCATAAGGAAATGAATGTCTTGGAGGTTTCTTTGCACAGAAACACACAAGACCCTGCCTAAGTAATTCTGCAACACAAGATGTCTATAGTCATTGGCAATGAAATAGGGCTTTAACTTGCAGAAAGCAAGTTAGATATTCTTTGCATGTGCAAATTCCATGTGGAAAAACATGTATACAGTAGGAGCTTCATATCCATGGGATCAGTATCCACTGATTTACTTATCCATGATCTGAAAATATCAAAAACATTAAAAGAAAAATTCCCAAAAATCTATCTTTCTAGTGATGAAGTTACCAGAACAGGTCACTAGAGGAAGCCAGAGACTATGCTTATAGCATTTGCTATAATGTGTATTTTTCAGTATCTGTTGAATTGATCTCTACAGATATGGGGCTCCTACTATACTAAAAGTAGGGAACCTTTGGCTTTCCAGATGTTTCAGACCTCTGTTTTATCATTAATCGTGGTGGATGGCATTGATGGTGAGCTGACATCCAAAAGACCTGCTTCTGCTATATACAGATATTTTTGGCTGTTCTCTCCCTTTCAACCCCTCCCCATGCAACTCAGAAAGAATAGATGAGTCCGCTCAAGGTAGTTTGCTGCCTGAGGTAAAGTACAGGATGCCATCCTTTCCCAAGCCAACTGGACTTCGACATTGCTGGAAGTTAAATCTCTCTCCTTCTGACACTGGCAATGGAAAAACAACTTCCATCACAGTTGGGAGGGAAGGCAACAGGCTCATTTAGGATTCGTCTGCATGACCCCGAACCCTTTCCTCTACCATCACATGGTTGCCTCCCAGCATCTGTGGCCTAAGGTTAGGGATGGGAAATATCTATTAGTTTCACTTTCTCCGAAACTGAATGCTGAAACCATTAAATGCTTTCCATTCCAAATGGGAAGGAATCTGTGAATTTAGGAACTGAACCAAAACTGGGGGGGAAAAATGCATAGACTAAATTCAAGAAGCACAGCCAAACACAGGAAACAGAAGGCAATGTTGTACTTACGAGAGCAATATGGGGTTAGAGATGAGGAGCCTCTGGGGGAAAAATGGGTGGCCACTCTAATTCAAGACTAACATTGCTGAAAACTTATGTATTCAACCCATTTTTTTAAAAAAGGGGGAACAATCAAAGCTTGGGCCTGGTTGGATAAACTTGTCAGGTTTTTGGTTCTAATTTCTTCCACATTACATTCCCGTCACAACTCAAATCATTCCCATGTGACATATGGAGATGTTTACAAATTTTGATAATTTTTTAGTGAAAAACTGAACTAAAATAAGTATATTTTATACTTATACCCCCCAGGCAGTGCAGTCTTAACAGAGTCCCAGCTGAGGAGAAAGCTAGAAAGGTTTTTTTGTTTTTTTTTACCTCCCTTCCATCTCCCCAACCTTCATTGCAATGATTTCCCCTTGTGGCATCACTGTCCTCTGTTCCAGTCGGGCTTCAGGCCATGCCACGGTACGGAAACGGCATTGGTCGCCCTGTTTGATGACCTGCTGAGGGAGGTCAACAAGGCAAAATTTATGTATTTATGTATTTATGTATTTATGTATTTATGTATTTATGTATGTATGTATGTATGTATGTATGTATGTATGTATGTATTTATTTATTTATTTATTTATTTATTTATTTATACCCCGCCCCTCTAGACCATGTCTACTCGGGGTGGCTCTGTTGGTCTCTGTTGGTCCTTCTCGATATCTCAGCCACCTTCGATACCATTGACCATTGGCCATAGTACCCTCCTGGGGAGGCTCTCCAAGCTGGGAATCGGTGGTCTAGTGCTAGCCTGGCTCCAATCCTTCTTGGAGGACCATCCCCAGAGAATACAGCTTGGGGAGAGTGTATTGGCTCAGTAGAATCTTAATTGTGGGGTTCCGCGGGGCTCAATTATCTCCCCAATGCTGTTTAATATCTCCATGAGGCCGTTGGGTCAGGTCATCAGGGGCTGTGTGGCTTCGTGTCATCAGTACGCTGATAACACCCACCTCTACATCTCCTTTTCTCCAACAACAGTGGATGCCGTTTCATCCCTTCAGTGCTGTCTGGAGGCTGTATTGAAATGGATGCAGGTGAAAGGTCTGAGGCTGAACCCGGACAAAACGGAGGTCTTGAGAGTGGGTGGCCCCGACATTGATGGCTTGGAAAACTCCTCTTTTTGGGGGGGTGACTCTCACCACAAAGAGTGAGGTTCACAACTTGGGGGTCCACCTGGATCCAGAGGTTACCATGGAAACCCAGGTAGCATCACTGGTCCACACCGCCTACTTCCATCTTTGGCAGATTGCCCAGCTGTGTTCCTATCTTGATGTGGGGGCCCTCACCATTCTGGTCCATGTGCTTTTAGTCTAGAGATTAGACTACTGTAATGCGCTCTACATGGGGCTACCTTTGAGATTGATGTGGAAGCTTCAAATGGTGCAGAATGCGACGGCCAGACTTCTTAGTGGGATGAGAAAACATTAACATATCTCCCCTAATCTGGCTGCCCTGCATTGGCTGCCCGTTCATTTCCACATTGATTTTAAAGTACTAATTATGACATATAAAGCCCTAAACAGTTTAGGACCTCAATATATGGCAGAATACCTCCTCCCACCGAGATCTATCTGAATCACTCATTAGTCAAGACAGGTGGCTGAAGGGCCTAACGCCAAGGGAGGCCCAAAGAGAAAGAAGGAGAAAGCAGGCCTTCTTAGCAGTGGCCCCTCGCCTCTGGAACAATCTCCCCCCAGAAATTTGTCTGGCTCCCTTGATGAGTGTTTTCAAGAGCAAACTCAAGACCTGGCTCTTTAGGCAGGCCTTTCCTCCTGTCAATACCTAATTTATTTCACCATCTTCAATGGTGTTGTTGTTGTTTTGTTTTATTTTATTATTACTTGGAGTGTTGTTAGCTGCCCAGAGTAGACTTCGGTCTAGATGGGCAGGGTATAAATAAATAAATAAATAAATAAATAAATAAATAAATAAATAAATAAATAAATAAATAAAATTCTTCCTCCTTACTTGAAAATAAAGCAGGTAAACTTACATGTGAGCAAACTTGGTAAACTTACACATGAGTAAACCAGACAAACCTGGCTCACAAGTAAACCAGTGATCCAAAGACCTGTGTGGCCCTTCCTCACAGGAGCAAAAAAAACACAACACCCCCAAAAAAACACTTCCCGTGTGAACAGAAGGATTACTCAAATGAGAGATAAAATGGATCACACTAAGGGCAAGAACCTTTTAAGCACCAACGAGATCTCTTCGGATTCCTATATCTGGACAGGCCCTATATCTGAGTTGTCCTTTCAAAACCTATGCATTTGAAGCAGAATTATTCCTCTGATCTTCATGAAAAGGGAGGTCCATCGGGCAGAATGTGTGCTGTGGTGAAAACTAAAAAAAACAGAAAACTATACAAGGTCAAAAAAAGAGTAAATCTTAGCTACAATAAGATAAAAAGCACTTGGCTGCTGGCATTTTCCATTTCTGTATCTTTATTTAATTAATTAGCACTGCTTCAAGCAGCTTCATCCATATCCTTAAATGAAGCTTCCCCCTGCTCTGCAATGACCAAAACAAATAATCTATGACCTGCACACAAGATACTTTTGTCCCTTAAGGATTCCCCTTTTCCTTTTCTGCTCTAGGTTATCTGTCTTTGAACCTCCTCTTTCTGTAACGACCTTCTGGTGCTCATTAGCATGCTGATTACCATTAACATAGCTATAATGCAGCAATTTTCGTGGTGTATGTCAAGGAGAAGCACTAATCTGAATGCAGTCAAGGGACAAAATTAACTGCATAAATCTACAGCATCAACTGGATCTCATCCAAGTCTACATGAGTCTTCTGTCCTGTACTTAGGTGTGACATCATCATCTTGTTTCCCACTGATGGCTTAATAAGTATCTCAGGGGCTCATGCTAATTCTGTCTAAATTGTACGTCCCTCCCTCCTTCCCTCTTTCCCCACCAATACTGTATACTTACCTCTTGTGTCCTTTGCGGTGTCCCTCTCGACTAATCATATGAAAGATATGTCTGTACACTCATCTACATTTATATTCTAGAGCTGTTTTTATTTCATTAATATATTTGTAGTTTTAGCCCTTTTGATGCTTCCTGGGGTTTGCATTTCCAGTCCCCCTTGAGAACAATGACTTGATTTGTTTTATTTCCAATTGCTTTGATTTGTTCCCTCACTGAGAATGCTATTTAGTAAGTGGATTCCATATTGTAAAAATGTCTACTGTATTGGCCAAATTATTCTTAAAATATTAAAATATGCTGTAAATATAACAAAATGGTGACATTTAGCTGAACTGCAAGACTTAAAGAAACTGTTTCTGTGTCAGCCAATTAGAAGGTGGCCCAGTTCTTTTTTTCTTTCTTTTTTTAAATATTCAGCTGTGTCTTCTGTGGAGCTTATTTAGCTATTCTGCTGGTTTGCTGAGCTTGCAATATGTATTAATTACATTTGTAACTCATCCTTTTCTCCAAGGAGCTAGGAAATGCATATTAATCCCATTGATCTCTCACAACATCCCTATGAGGTAGTCTTTCTCTCTCTCTCTCTCTCTCTCTCTCTCTCTCTCTCTCTCTCGGCCCTATTGTTTTCCCAGCACAGTTAACCAAGCTGGCTTACAAGGATTTTTTTTTTTAAAAAGAGCACTAAATCTATTACAATAAATTATTGTACAATAAAGTACAATAAATTATAATAGTGAAAGTAATTAAACATATTGGTCATTTTAAAGTACTGAAAAAACACGTTAAAACAATTAAAAAGTACATTTAAACTCCCCCCGCAAAATGCTAAATAAAGCAGGTACAATTATTAAGGTGTTAAATTGATGACCTTGTAGTACAAATCTCACCATAGTTGAGTAATTTTTGAGGAACAAGCAAAATGTCACGAAAGAGTGTCCAAATGCCCCATCAAGCTACGAATCACTTCTTCGTCTCCCTGTGTTTTTAAAAACCACTTTGCCTGGTGAAAGTTCTGAAGAACTCTAGAGACTGTACAGTCTTTTTCAGCATTTTGGTTCCTGACAGACAGTTGTACAAGATTCCCTGAAAAGCAGCTGCCGTTCTGAGGTATAGTAAGAAGAATGGTATGCTTGGCTTTCACGACTTCCATGAAGCCAAGACTCCCAGAGCAGCTGAAACTATGTATTTTATTAACATAGAGGAATGGGGTACAAGAATAGGGTGGGCGTCAGGTATGCCACATCTTTTTAATTTGCAGGGGATTGAGTTGGCTTCACTAGCCCCCAGTAAGCCCAGTCTTTGCATGAACCTCAGTTCTGCTCACCATAGTTGGTCTCCCGAGCCAAGTAACTCCTTTCAGGCTTGTAATGCCAGCTGCTCACCAGTATCCAACCTGCAGATGCATCAGACATTCCTTCAGGTGATTTCCTCCTCCACTGCCTCAATCAGTCAAGGTGGGGACTCTATGTCTATCCAGACAGTGTAGTCTCCACTGGGTTAGTGAGGGGGGCTAGAGCTGATGACAGGATGAAGACTGTTCCCTTATCCCTTGGCCACCTCCATTTGGACCCAGGCCTCAGTCCAGGGATTCTGGATAGTTATTCCCCCAAGGTGCAAACATGAGGTCTACTTCTTCTTCCGTGTCTCCCCACTCTTCTACCTCAGATCCCATAGAGAGAGATGAATCATCCCACCATGGGCCACTGGGTCAGGGCAAACGGCCCAGTAGGGATGCCCAGAGCCTGCTCACATGACCCTACATATAACCACCCTCCAAAATGTCCTGTCATTAAAGGTCCTTCTCAGGTCTTACAAACTTAAGGCCAGGGCTTCCATTAATGAATCAATCCATCTCATATTTGGCTTTTTTCTTTTCCTGCTGCATTCAACTTTGCTTCCATGATCATCCTATTCAGTGAGTTTTGTTTTCTCATGATGTGCACAAAGTATGACAGCCTCAGTTTCATCATTTTTTGCTTCTAGAAAGAGTTCAGGCTCCATTTGCTCTAGCACTCACTTACTGATTTTTCTGGATGTTCACTGTATTTGTAAATCTCTCTTCCAACTATTTTGAAGGAATCAATGTTCTTCCTGTCATTTTTCTTCACTATCCATTTTTTATATCTGTATGTAGCAATTACAATTACTGCAGTGTAGATTGTTTTGGCCTTAGTCTCCATGACACATTCTTACTCTTTTCTAGCTCTTTCTAGCTTTTTGGGGGTTTTTTTGGCTGCCTTTGTTATTCTCAGTCTTCTGATTTCTTGGCCACAGTCTCCCTTTAGATTGGTTGTTAAACAGAGATATACAAAATCTTCAACAATTTCAATTGAAATTGTTACATAATTCTTCTGTAGTTATTATTTTTGTCTTCAACTGCAGTCCTGGCCAGACTGGAAAAATGTTTCTGCCTACATAGCAACACGTTACCCAGGTCTGACTACTTCTTTCAGCTGTCAAGAATCTACCTGACTTGCCCCTTCCAACACATCACAGCTCTAAAGTAACTAAGCACTAGTCTTACACATGATCAGCTTTTGGATAAGCTTTCCTTATCATAACAAAACACCCACAACAAAAACACACTGATCACCATAATCACCCATCTCCTGTAAAGAACAAAAGCTGATCCAACAGCTATAAATACTCAACTCCCAAACAAACTGCACCAGACACAGAGTGCTACTCCTGTCCTCTGAAGTTGCCGGCCACAGAGACAGGTGAAACGTTACGAAGAACAACCTTCAGAACACGGCCAAAGAGCCCGAAAACCCACAACAACCACTTTACCTGAGTTACTGTACATTGTATTCAGGCGTGTGTATCAAGGATTAAGACTTAATGTTGTACAGCTGTGTACATGAAACTTTGTGTAAAAGAAAATGAAGTAATGTATTTTCTGATTGGTCACAGAACTGTACATAAATCATGTGTAAAATGAACATCTTTATCTGCAGTAGGTCAGACCACTTTTTCCTATGCTGTGTGTTGCTTCATGTCATGTCATGCTGCCAGAGGAATGTCTACTCTCTATGTATATATGTAAATAGACTAAGTTGTTGGTTTTACGCTCTCAGTGTCATAGTGTCATAAGTATCTCTGCTAATCAATATCTTACTCTGCTGATGTTATGAAAATACACATTATAATCAAAATTCTCAACAATTAATAATGACCAATTCCAGCAGCTTATTATCAGGCTTAAGGGCAGCCCAACATTTCAATTCAGTTAGATGAAACAACTGATATTTCTAATATGGCACAGTTGTTACTTTATGTAAGATACGTTTATGAAGGAAGTATACATGAGGAATTATTGTTTTGTCATCCTTTGGAAGTGCACACAAGAGGGGAAGATATATATTGCTGAATGATGAATTTTTCACAAATGAAGGTTTATGGTGGAAAATTTGTTTTGGAGTCTGTACAGATGGTGCTGGAGCAATAATGGGTGAGAAGGCTCCAGCCGCCTGATGGACGGTTTTACTGGCCTGGAAAGGGCACAGCTGGTTTTTGCCCACCGGCCCGGATTGGCGCAAGACAGGTCCCATTACGTCTTGAGGGGTGGGCGGGGAAGCGCTGATATTTAAGGAAGTGCTTCCCCGCACTCGCCCTCTTTCCTTTTTCGGGCACCCACCCGCCCTCCCTATTTCTAGTGTGATTTTTGGTCGCCAGTTTTGGGGCCAGATAGGAATTTTTGACCTTCATCCTGATTGGCCCTTGGATGGGGGGATTTTTCGCCTATCCCACACTGGAGAAGGGTTTGTTGGCTATTTGTTGGTAACTTCGGTCACACTGGCGGGTAGTGCGAAAAAAACAGGTGTTTTCGGTGTGTCCCAATTGTAATTTCAGGTAAGCCAACAGCGCATCCAACCTCCCGGCTCTGCGGATCGTGCGATTACAGGGCCGGTGCGGGAAGGAGGCGCTGGGCCACTTCTGGACCAACAGTCATCAAGTAAAGATGTCTTGAGGTCTGGGGGTGTTTAATTAGCGGCTTGCCGGGTTCCTGCTGTCTGGTAGACTGCTGGAATCTGGGGCCGGGGACTCGCCCTATTGATGATCAAGGGGTATCGGTTACCCCTACCTGTCGCCTTTTCCGCACTACAGCAGGCCCCTTATATTTGGCCATTTGTTTGGCAATTTCAGTTTCAATTTGATTTTCAATAAAGTGTGGCCCTTATTTAATCCAATGCTGTTGTCTCGCGTCTTTATTCCGGGATTGGGTGGGCAATATTGGATTTGTAGCAAAAGTTAAAGCTGGTGGCAATGAACATATTACTTTTACTCACTACATGATCCATCGGAAGGGACTTGCAGTTCCCCCCCAAAAAATCACCAGTTATACGTTGTGTTTCATGTACATACTATCAAAATCATAAACATAATTAAAAGCCATGCCCATGCGTAATTTGTATTCAGACCTTTGCAAAGATATGGACTCAGATTACAAAAGCTTATTTCTACATACAGAGGTAAGGTGCATGTAGTGTGAAGTTTAAACAGATTGTTGAAAGTGAAAGAAGTTGTTATATTTTTGACGGAGCAGAAATCCAATTTTGTTAATTATTTTCTTAATGACATGGTTTTCAAAACTGTGTTATTTGTTGGATATTTTTTGAAAAACTCAATGATTTAAACAAATTGCTTCAAGAAAAAATTGTAACATATTTATGTTAAAAGATCAAACTGAAAGTTTTACTAGAAAGGTTAACATATGGAAGGATAAGGTGGGAAATTGTTTTTTAGAAATGTTTCTAGCTGCAAATGATTTTATAACTGAAAATAACCTTCCCAAAGATTTAATTGTAAGAGTTATAATTGATCATCTCAATTGCCTGGAGACACAGTTTCAGAAATACTTATCTTCAAATTTTGATTCTAAAAAACTAAGTTGGGTTCATAGACCATACTCAATTTAAATCAGAAACATCAGTCATCTGTTATTAAAAGTTCAAGAAGAATTTGCCAAGTTATAAAGTGACACAGGTTTAAAACGTAAGTTTCCTAAAAGATAGTTAAATGAATTTAGGCTTGGATGTAGGACAGAATTTCCAACAATTTTTGAAATGGCCCTAAACATACTTCTGCCATTTTGTACTACATATTTATGTAAAGCAGCATTATTTGTATTGACAATTATAAAATCAAAATATTGATCAACTCAGGAAATCATTGAAGATGCTCTACATCCTGCAGTATCAAATGTTCTGACAAGATTTGATTCTTTAAGTAAAAATAAACAAGCATATCCGTGTCATTAGTATGCAAATTTGCTTTCATCTTTAATAAATGGTAAAATTATAGCAAATAATTGTTTTAAAATGAATTTCTCTATGATTTATTATCAGTAAAATGTCTGATTTATATACCTATTATATATACCTGTATACCTAGGGCTGCGTAAAAAATCATCAGGCGAAAAAACTGTCACAAGTGGAAAAAGTTTAAGAAGCCTGATATACTTAATGGGATTGCCCTATTTATTTCACTGTTCCAAGAATCCACACCTCCACAGGGGGAGCTCCAGGCCATGTCTGTACATCTGGAGTCAATGCCTGGCAACTCCTGATCTGTTGGCAGGACAGGGCATCAGCTATATCATTGTTCACACCACAAATGTGATGCGCAAAAAATACAATGTTGTAATGTAGGCAACAAAGTTGTGAAGGCCCACACTCATTTCATGATGTGCAGTGATCTTAATTCCAAGAAAGGTAGGTCTCTGGTGCCAAATGATGCAATTCCTGTGGTCACTGCCCTGAAATAAATACCAAAACCTAGTGGCCCTAAAGAATCTGTGTGCACCTGAAGCTCAGCTCTATTAACAGCTCTGTGCACCAAAAAGACACTCCAAATACTCTAATGAGTTTACTTAAAAACCGCTGCCATATCCTCAGATCCTCCCTCATGTCCACAGTGACCCTGCAATGAGGAGGAGGATTGTTAAGCCCGGCCATTGCATCACATAACTAACATAGGAAGGCCCTATCCAATGATGTCACCCTGTAGGCAAAATTAAGATGTCCAACTACTGTATCTCCTGAAGTTCATATAAAGTAACCTTGCACCTGCCCAACATTACACTGACTTTCCTTTGGAGGTTATTTAATTTAAATTGTGGCCCCTGACATGACTGATGCACCATATCAAGCTCAACACCTAAAAATGTGAGCTTGGAGGAGGTTGGGGCCCTGTTTTCTCCTCAGCTAGACAGACCCCAAAGTCTCTGTCCAGGTCCTGAAATGACCACAGCAGCTGCTTGCATTGACTAGAACCACTTCTTCCAGCCAGGAGAAAATTGTCTAGATAGGGCACTACATGAGACAATCCAGTTTTGTGTTTTGAGGCCCACTCCAAAAATGTACTGAACCTCTCAAATGCAGCACAATATACAGAATATCCCATTGGCAAAGTCCTATCAACATAGAAGAGTCCATAAAAAACAAAACAAAAAAAACACACCAACCAATCTAAAAAGGTATGGTCCTCAGAGTACACTGAGAGATGAAGTGCAGATTTAATATTGTACTTCTCCAACTCCACCCCTGTGCCACATGCCTAGATCATATGCACTGCCTCATCAAAAGAGGTGTAACAAACACTACACAACTCTCATGGTATGGCATCATTGAACAATTCCCTTCTGGGAACAATAAATGATGAATGAATTGACCTGGTGGCTTCTTAGGTATCACTCCCAGTGGAGATACCTTGAGATTCCTTAAGAGGGGGCTTCTAAACAGGGCCAAAATGCAGCCCTCCCTAACTTCTTTCTTAATCTTCCTCTTAACCACTTCCTCCATTCCCTTTGTGACTTTCAATTGTCCACATAAAATGCAAGATGTTCTCCCAAAACTGGGATGTGGAAACTAAACTGAAAACCTTGCAACATATCTACATCCTCATGCCATGAATGATGTTTAAGTAAATGAGCTAACATATCTAGCTTAACCCGAGAGGGGTCCTTCTGGAGGCTGAGGGCCATCCCCTGGATGTTTCTTTCTATTCCAGCATCCTTTTTACCTCCCTTAATGGAATTAAGGGATGCCCCCGCCAATGTAACATTTGTGTCTCAACTTGCATGGCTTCCTATTACAGAAGCCATGAGCACTAAATTCCCAGCACAACAGCTTTGGTTGAACTGACTGACCCACAGACATATGCAAAGTGCTGGGCTGCCCAGCCCACTGAACCAGATGTCCACTGCCATAATGTTCTCCCAACACAGGGAGGGGGTCATCAGCTGCAGCCACAACTGTGGGTGCTGTTCATCCCATCACGTCACAGGATTAATTGCCATGCATGTACAGAATGCCTCATCATACTGTAGCCATGAGTGCCCTGTGAAATCAACCTATGCCTGATAAATAAGATCCAAGTATTGCAGAGAAGACGCCCACCATGGATGCACCTTCATAATGACCCCTGCATACAGTATATGACAAATGTGGGAAGCCAATTAGCCCAGGTCCTATCTGGTTTCTTCTTGCAGGCCTTCTCCTCCTGATTGTCCTCCCTGTCCCCCTGTTTCTTTTCTGATTTTCTATTAAGGAGACTAAACAGATCAACATACTTTCCGTTTCGAATCTTCTCCTTTGAGGCAGGAATAAGACGATTACCTTAAAAGCAGCAATTACCTACAAAAGCACGAACAAGCACAAAATTATAGTCCGTGTCCAGAATTGAAAGGTACAGCCACACACTAACCCCCAGAGTGGCATTTGTCCCCATGGTAGTATAAGGCCACTGATTATATGGGGCAGCCCACACAGGAGGGCTGAAAGGGAACAAGTAATGTAGACCACTCCCTCCATGTGTAGGCAGATGATGGAATCCAAAGGCCACTGTTGCCAGTGCCATCTGGCCCACAGTGACCCAAGGCCAAACTGTATTCCCCATCTCCATATCTAGTGTAGCTGCTTCCTCACTTGGCTGCATCTACGCCAGCTTTGTCACCATTATGTTGGTCTCCCCGGTTGAGTCCCGCATGGAAGCAGCCAACCCCGAATACACTGAAGAAGAGTGCACCACCATATCATCCCCATAGCTGGCCAGAACTATTGCCACACTGCTAAAGGCTTGTCTCTCCATTTTCCTTCCACGCAAGAAAGGACAACCGGACACCTGCTCCAAAACAGCAACATGTTCCATCTACACGGTGCTTTCCTCTTAGCAGGCTGATTGCCTTACTTATTACACATACCTTTCTTGAGTCCCATCATAAACTAAGCCCTCAGTGTATCTGCTCCAAACACAGTAATTTCAGCAGTAACACTAATCCACTGAAAAGGCAGATAACACTAACCAACAGAGAAAATGGAAGATTAAGCCCATGCCATAATCACCTCAACTAGCATCAAGAAACCCAATATTGGCCAATTGACCAGGCCTAAAACTTTAGTCTGGGGCAAACTGTGAAGCAGGCCTGAAAAGGTGTCCTGCACACAACCCAGGAGCCCAGAGGAAAAGTTCCCCAAGTTCCTGAATATTTATTTACCTATATTTATTTAATTATTTAATCAAATGTAATTAATTATTTTATTTTATTTATATTTTGTAAGCTAAATAATTTATATCTATTGTTGTTGTTATAAAATCCCAGACACAGTCAATCAAAATTATAAAAACCTTAACTGTCATTGTATAATAGAAATAAGTTTTAACCAAAAATCCAAGTACAGTGGTGCCCCGCAAGATGATGATAATCTGTTCCATTGAAATCGCTGTTTAGCAAAATCATCATCTTGTGAAAAGCGTTTCCCCATTGGAATGCATTGAAACCCGTTTAATGCATTTCAATGGGGAAAATAGTCGTTGTTGTGCGAAGATTTCTCATAGGGAAGCCATTTTAAATCGCTGCCTTCTGAAGCATCGGTCCTGAAAACACCCTAGATAATCTATTTTGCGGAGCCACTGATCAGCTGTTAGAATCATCATCTTGCGAAGCATTGGTCCTGAAAAAAAGAGTGTCTTGCAAAACACGGATCGAAACATCATATAGCAAAATTCCCCCATAGAAAACACTGTTTTGCGAAGCACAATGGCAGTTGCAAAACCTCGTCATCGTGCGGATTTGTCATTTTGGGGGGCAATCGTCTTGCGAGGTACTAGTGTGTCTGTTAAATATCAGTGCAGTATGTACTGTTGTTCCTAATATTGCCATTTTTTCTAGCTCTGATGGTGTTATTTCTGAGATCTGCAACTGCAATTTCTTGTTCTCAAAGGCCCTGATGACTACAGGGACCACTGAAGTGTGTTTAATCCACAAGTGAGATGTTTTGATTGCTAGGTCTCTGTATTTTGTTAGTTTTTCCAGTTCTTTTATTTTCAACTCTGATATCTCCTGGAATTGCAATATCAAGGATCCAGATATTTCTTTGTTCTATTACTACTATGTCTGGGGTGTTATGTTCAAGGCATCTGGAAATCCCACAAGATCTTGACTTTGTCATTTTCTGACACCATCTTTACCTGATGGGTTTTTGGAGGTTGGCAAGTTATATTTTTTGCATAATGACTAGCACACTAATTTTGCCACTCTGTCATGTCTAATTCTGTGATCTGTTTGTGCAATCTTTGGACATTCACAGATGAGGTGTGACATAGTTTCATCCCATCACAGCATAGGATTAATTGCCATGCATGTACATAAAGCCTCATCATATAGGATCCATGAGTGCCCTGGGAAATCAACGTATGCCCGATAAATGAGATCTAAGTATTGCAGAGGAGAAGATGTCCACCATAGGTGCACCGTCACAATGGTTTCTGCATATATGATAAACACAGGAAGTGTAGGCCTCTACTAGTATTAATAGCTTCCTTCTCCTCAGACATATCTGACCTTTTCTGAGGGATTCAGGGAGGTACCACTTTAATTTTTACAAAGCATCTCTGAATGCTCAATGCTGTGTCCCTTCAGGAAAATCAAAATGGAGGCTTTGAGATACATCTATCCAGGGCCCAATGCCAGTGTTAGTGCCAATGCCTGTGGGCCCTTCTGTGGATCTAAAAACTGCCCTACATTATGAAATGTTGACACTAGGCATGCGAGTCATTATTCTATGTATCCTAACTAAAAACGAGCTAAGAGTCCTAGATTGAATGAATTATGGATAGATCATGGCCAAGAAGGTGAAGAAAGAGACACCAAATAAATAAGTAAAATAAGCAGGGCTGGTCAGAACAATAAATATGACAAAGAACACGTCTGTGGCTTGCAAAATTTCTGTAGAATTTTTTTTTAACTGCATCTCTAATTTTATTTGGGATTTCACATGGGCCTCTTGAAATGAGAGAAATAATAATCACCCTCCGGAAAAACAGGAAACTATTTCCTTTGCCATTTACAGTTTAAAATCCTTTTGTGAAACAACAGATGTTCTTCCTAAATTATGTATCCATGCTTCCCGAGGCACTGCAGATGGATAGCCCGATCCTCTCAACACTCCATTGGCACTTGTCCTGCAGAAGTGAATGTAAGTCTTCTGCCATGGAGGGCCCTGCAGGAGTTTAGGCCTGATAGCAAAGAAATGTGACGGCTTGGAGGGAGTTTATGAACCAGCTATAGAGCCAATGCAATTTCAGCACTGGTGACAGGAAAAGTAACTTCTTGTACGGTGTCAGAATTAAGTAAGGCCCTTAAAAATCTTTTCTTAGATATAAGTAGTCTTCAAGATGAAACAACCAAGAAACAATGCATTATAAGTGCATTGCGGACTGTACTGTCTTTCTTTTTAAAATTCCTTTTAATAGCTACAGTAATACTATGAGCACAGGGCAATACTTCCTCCATTGCTGTCTGCAATGTATTTCCCCCATTTTAAGGTTATGTTGAACAATTATTAGATGCTGTGGGTTACAGGACGAGGTATATTGCAACAAGTATGACCCAATGGTAAGGTAAGTGTTGGAGCCATGGCTGAGCCTGCTTCGGCGGCGCGGCTCATCTTTGCCTCCATCCCCGGAAATTGCAAGATCTCTCAAGTCTCACGACAGCATTTCCTGGGAGAGGAAGGAATGGCAGGTTATTTAAGGGCCATTCCCCCCCTCTTCTCTTCCTCTTCCTTCGCTGGCACCCACCCACCTGCCCTATAATCTAGTGTGAGCTTATCTGGTTGCCTTTGGGGTTGGATAAGAATTTTTGACCCGTATCCTGATTGGTCTTTGGATGTGGGGATTTTTTGCCTATCCCACACAGGAAAGGGTGTGAGGCTAATTTTGAGGTGAATTTAGGTCACACAGGTGGGTAGTGCGGATAAAACAGGGTTTGGGTGAGTCCCATAGCTATCTCAGGTAAGGTATAGCTCATCTGGAACTTCCAGCATTGCAGATTGAGCAATTACAGTGATTGGGGGGGGGGAGATGCACTGGGGCCACACCCGGACCAACAGTCAATAAGGACAAGGTGGCCTGAGATCCGGGGGTGGTCAAATTTAGGCTGGCCAGGTCAGCGCTGTCTTTATGGAGTTGAGAACTTGGGGCCAGGGACTTGCCCATTGGTTTGTTAGGGGGTCTGGGGGACCCCCTAATTATTTAATAAAGTGTGACCCATGTTTAATCCATAATCTTGGTCTCACGTCTTTATTCCAGGGTAGGGGGCAATATTTACTTCTCTGCTACACAATAACATCACATCACATTCATGCAGTGATAATTATAATGTGAGCTGTGAATACTGTTATTCTTTTTTTTAATTTTCTTTTTATTATTATTATGATTTATAAAATCCATCCATGCTTATTTAACATCGTGTCACCTGGGTTCATCTTATAATCATTTGTTAATACAACTACAATACATATTAAGCTCTTAAGCCTATACAACATCCTTCTAACCATTGATAAAACAAGTTCCATGTTTGATAATACTGTCATTCTTTTAAACTCTTCTCAGGTTGTCTCTGTATGAGAATACAGTAGCCATCTTGATGCATACTGAACCTGTATGGAGTTACATATGTGAGGATGGGTAGTTGGCCAGTTTTGTTTTTCCCAAGTATATTTTTGTTGCCTTTTAGGCACAGAGGATGATCTTCTCAACAGGAGAGCTTCCCCCAACCACACTCTATCCACTCTTTATGCAATTTGGAGCTTGGAATCCAGGACAGATTCATGCACAGAACATCCATGCATAGAAGAGGCTCTCTTATATCTGAAGTTCCCTTCCACCTGTATTTTATTTTTATTTATTTAGTCTCATTTTTATGCCACCTTTTCCCCAGTGGAGGAACTGAAGGCAGGTCACAAATTAGTAAAAAACAAATTGAATGAAAGTGCATTAAAGTTATTACATTAAAAACAATTAAATATAATATCATTAAAACATTTAGTATGGCATGCTAGACTGATGAAACAAATCTATAACTGTTCTGCGTCATTTTGTCATGTATTCATTCCTAAGTCTATTCTATTTTGTTTCTCTAGTTAGATACACACACACACACACACACACACACACACACACACACACACACACACACACACACACACACACAGAGAGAGAGAGAGAGAGAGAGAGAGAGAGAGGGAGGGAGGGAGGGAGGGAGGGAGGGAGAGAGAGAATTTGCACTATATTAAAAGTATTTATGTGCCCATTTTACTCTAAAATATGCATTTTGTATGCAATGACTTATCTAAAAATACATATATATTTAAAAGCTTTACAACTCACCATTTATCATTAATTTAAAACAAGCATTTTTGTGTACATCTTGTTATGTTTCTTGAGATGTGAATTGTATTACAAAATTTAGAGAATTGGAAGAACTGAACGGTAACTGTGTTCCAACAATATGTGTTAATCTACAAAGTGGAAATCAGGTCAATTTACTTAAAAGTGCAGGCAAAATTAAATCTTCCCTCAACCCAATTCTGTACTTACACAGAAAGTGTAGGTGCTGCCCTTAGACGCCTGTTAAAGAAAAGAGTAATCAAAATACATCAAGTAGTAAGCAATCCTCATTAAGCAGTGTTGAATGTGCACCCATAGATAGATAGATAGATAGATAGATAGATAGATAGATAGATAGATAGATAGATAGATAGATAGATAGATAGATAGATAGATAGATAGATAGATAGATCAGCAGAGCAATAAGAATGATTTCAGCCTAACTTTAATGACGGTCAAAAGTTCAAGAGAAGGCCAGGCAGGAAGTGGAGACAGGGAAGCAATGTAGAGATATGCTCTGCTTCTAGCATGATGATGGGGCTCGGGGGTGGGGAGATGTAAAGAGGGGCATCTGGGTGGTAGTACAGAATCTTGAGCACTGCTAATAGCAACCAATTTATCCTATCGGTCCAAAGAGTCCTAATTATTCCATTTGGAGGGAGATGAACAAGACTCTGGAGAATACGGTTACAGCTAGCTCAGCAGAAGCACCTGCTGATCAAATGCTGGGGGCTTCGTTTGCACAGCTCACTCTAAATGAGAGCAGCACCATAGTCTTCATGTTGAAAGTAAAAAAAAAAAAAATCCTATGATCTGTTCTGAAAAGTACACAGTAGTGGCAAGTGAGATTGTACTACTATCATGATTTAAACATTCATCCAAAAGGAACAAGGGGAAAACAGACCAGGCATGCAATATAGATTGGAAACCTCTCCCTTTCAACAAGAGTATATACATAATAATTTTGGGTATGGAAAAATATGATAAAGGCTAAAATTATATCACAGTAACGAAAATCTTGCTGGGTAGGATTTATCTGTGCAAAGGAAATGATGTCATTGGTAGTGGCAGGCTGCCACCAATAAAAGACTTGCTTTTGTGATTTCAGGGTGAGCATGCCTCGCAGACAATGTGACAAAGTTGCATAACCTCCAAAACCATCAAAGGAAGTCTTGAATTAGCAGCAGTCTACCATTGCTGCTGATGTCACTCTTATACAAGCAAAGGTGTGCAACAGGATTTCAACCTATATTTAATTAGCTGTTACTCCATCATGCACTTTTTGTCAATCTATTGGTCTATCTACTTTGCATTTCCCACTGTAATACTAAGGAAACACATCTAAAATGAGTATATTGAACAAACAAATGAATCAAGAAAATGTTCTTCCCATCTTCTGTCACCTAATCTTTTAAGCAGACATGGCAGTCATCGTATCTGGGACATCCTGGGCACACTCTACTGCAGTAACATAATCCCTCCAATAAAAGTGAGGGCTAATGGATATAAAAATTGTATATTGCCGAAATAAATAATTCCACAATTAAGGTGGAACGAAAATGGCTTCATTGGTCAGCTTTGGGGGGTGGGGGTGGCAGCTAGATTAAATTACCCTTTTCAGAATCCAAAAGACATTGGATCACTAAATTTATCACAGTTGTTCTGAAATATAAATTGAACATACTGACATGCTTACCTGACTATGGACTCACAATTACAGTGGTGCCTCGCAAGACAATATTAATCTGTTCCACAGAAATCGCTGTCTTGCGAAAACATCATCTTGTGAAACCAGATTTCCCATAGGAATGCACTGAAAATTAAATAATGTGTTCCTAGGGGAATTTTTTTTTAAAGGCACTTAAGGGGTAGGGAGCTGGGGAAGCACCATGGGAGGACTGGCAGGGGGTCACCTCGCTGCGATCGCCGGCTTTGGAGGTCCCCCGCCAGTCCTCTGATGGTACAGGAAAAGCCTCTGTAGTGCTCTAAAGTGGCCCCGGGTGGTTTCAGGGCACCCCCACCAGGGCTCTGATGGTGCAAGGGAAGCCATCAGAACCCTGGCAGGGGTGCCCAGAAACCACCCACACCCACTATAGAGCACTTTGGAGGCCTTCCCTGACGGGTGGTCGTATAGCAAAAAAGCCCCAGTGGAACCATCGTTTTGCGATTGCTATCGCGATCACAAAAAAATCGTCGTCAAGTGATTTCATCATCGAGCGGGGTCATCGTAATGCGGGGCACCACTGTAAGACATTTAGAACACAGGAGATTTGGGGTCATCTTTCTTCCTGGCCATGGAGACTCAACTGGGGATGTGTATGTGCACCAAAGGTAAACCACTTCTTCAATAGTAGACCTTGAAAACCCTGTTAGTGATATATTTGATGGAACATACCATCATCGACAACACTTCTCCAAAGTTTAATTTGTAAAGAAAATCAAGTCTCAGGGCACAATCGGACACCACACCTGATTGCCCTGGAAAGAGTTGCTTTAATGGGAGTAATTTCCCTTTGAAAAAAAACCTTCCATCTGACAAGGTATTGCTCTAGACCTGCCCCTAAAAGTAGAAGTCATACAACTGAACTAAAAACATCCAGCTTGGGCATGGGTCAGGGTTGGGCTGGAGCCCAGTTCCGCATACATTGTGTGATTGCTAGGTTATAGATCACACCGGACTGCTCCAGAAGCAGTCCAAATTGTGATCTGTTTCCCCATATGATCACATCTTAGAAGAAACAGCATTTTACACTGGCTACTTTGATTTTGTGTCCAATGCTGGCATTACGCTAACCCCTCTGTTCTAGCGCTAGCTATGTCCTATTGCACATTATATGTATGTATGTTTGCTTTGATTTTATTTGAGAAGCTTGATGTCCCAAAAATATTTGTAACTGTTTGGCTGCATGGCACCCACAGCTCCTGGACTATAGGGCTACTAACAAATGCAATAAATCAGTTGATCAATCAAGTATCAGCGTGGTAGCTGGGGTACACAGAAAAAGCCTCCCGGAGGAATGCAAACACACTCAGGCATCCCTTAGGCAAATACAACTTCTTGTCGGCTGATCCTTCCACTCTGGAAGCAGCACTGAATTGCTTCTGGTGTGAATGATGGAGACGAAGCCTGGCAGCTGCTTTAAGCATTCTTTGTGCTAGTGGGGCACATTTTGGTATCAATCATTTGGTATCAATCACACTAAGTGTAATGTATGCGTGGAAGGTAGGGATCTTTATAAAATACATTTAACTAGCAAATGTGTCCCAGTAAAGAGGGATAGAGGAAGACAGGTCCTCAAGGATGGGTCAGCTCTCCATTAAAATGCTTGGTAGGTCAACATCTGGCAGCTACTTTGATCTTGGTTCCTGCACAAAGCAGCCAACTATTAAACTTCTATATGTTATAATTAATGATCTCTTTCACAATATTGCCTCTGATAACTTAGGAATGTAGATATAAGTCTGTCTACCTACAGGGAGAATTGTCTTTGGGCAAAGACATGGTGGATCACAAATTACCATAGTTGAGCAATTTATTTGACATTTGCGAGGCTAGCATCTTTTTTTACAGACAAACATTTGGTGGATAGCATTTTTCCTAGCAGAACTAAATGCAAAATTATGAGCAATATATATTACAATATTTCAGGATGATGGGAGTTGCAAAGATTGGCTCATACATGCCTTCCTCACTAAGTGCAAGATCAAGTGATATTGTATGTGTGTGAATGAGCCAACACGGCCTATAGATAGAATTTTCATACTGCCTAATGATATACTAAAATACAGAAAGTTTTAAAGCAGTTTTATCCCAACTATTCCTATTCCAGTCATTGTACTGAGAAATCAAGCAATAATGAATCATCAGCTCTCTATGCATATATGTGCCCTGCCAATCCCCTTCCTATAATGCCAATGCAGCTCAGGTCCCTGGCGATAACTCAATGGCTTCTTGAGTCAGCTTCTTGACTCAGAACAGCTTTTATTAGTGGTGCAGTGTCACTTTTCCCCTGCCTTTCCCCCTTCAGTGTCACAGGACTGAATTATAGTCTTTGAACCCTTGGAACCACTTGCCAGCTTGAGGATCCAGTTAACTTCACTGAAGTTCCTCAGAGTCCAGGTTCCGGGAAGCAGAAGGGAGAAGAGAATATAGGCCCAGGAAGCACCCCTTTTAGAGAAGGCTTGTATAGATGTGCAAAAGAAATCAGGATCAGTAGCTTGTCATTACCAGTCCCTTCCCTCACTCGTCTCTCCAAGGCTGCAGTGGTGCCAGGTTAACATAGCCTTGTCCAAGCATGTGGCTGAAGTTTGATGTCTGACCCCTGTCACAAGCAAACCAACCAGGCTAGGGTAGACAACTTCCAGCATTCTCCTCTCTCGCATCCTCCCACACATCCTCTTCTTCAGAGATAGGGAGCAACTCTATGTCTCCCCAGTCCTGCTCTTTTATTCTCCTTGACCCTTCCTCCTCCAGCCATTTCTCATCACGGAACTGTTTCTCTTTCAGCTGCATCAGCCTGAATCCGATACCCTTCTCCCAGCTTCCTGATACTTGAAAGCTGAGGCCAGATGGCTCACTAGAAGTATGGACTGGTGCCCCCTCACAGCATATTTAAACCATCCTGAAGGTTTAGCCTTTCAGAGTGGCATTGCTACGCAGATCTCTTTGTCTCATTTGTATAATATCTGCTTGCATGGGAATGTATTTGTTAAAAAAAAATTTTTTTACCATCCCATAGAGATCAAGGAAAATACAGGCCAATAAGATTAAGATTTGTTCTGTCTAAATTGATGGAGATCATTATTAAATATAAAATAATCAAAAGTATAGCAAGACATGTTTCACTGAGAATGAATCAGCTTGACTTCAGCAAAGTTGGCCCCTAGAACCTTGAAAGGATCAGGAAGCATGGAGATTGAGATGATCCGGTAAATCCTGGATTTTCACAAGTCATTTATCAAAGTCCCTCTCCAAACTCTGTGACAAACCTAACAACAATGAGATGAGAAGAGGCCCTCAGATGGACTCTAGCCACCTAGAGTGGTCTGGTAATCCAGATAGGTGGGATATAAATCAAATCAAATAAATAAAAAAATAAAATATTGGTCATTGGTTAAAGAACAGAAAGCAGAATTAGGAATAAATGGCCAAAGAGAACCCAGAAATAATCCCGGAGTCTAACTAGTTTTTATTTTTCCCAAAGCTTTCATGCGTCCAAGCAAACTTCTTCAGATGAATGGCTTGGTCGTGTCTTTGGTGGAGTATAAACTGTTGGTTAGTTAAAAACTGTTGGTAACAATTTTAAGCTGCCAACAGTTCTCCTTATCAACAGTTTAAAACTAGATCTGTAACAGACAATAGGAAATGATTAATCCTATCACAGTGCTGATGATTGGAGTCCAACTGGGTGACAAAGGTGAAGATGATTAGTATATATAATCATAGAGGAATCCTTTATCTTTGTTAAGGCCTAGAGAGAGTGTGCTAAATATTCTGATGTTTTTCTGATCAATAACCTCCCTTTGGAATCTGTCTTCAAACAGATGGACATTTCTGCAACAGAAGCCATAAATGTTGTGGTTCCCAAGGATGTGAACTAGCCTTGCTGCTTTTTGAATATGTTAAGAAATTTTCATGAGCTGCCTGGGTTTTCTAATGATAGCAGATCAAGCTTTTAGAGAGCTTAACACAAAAACACATTGCAAAGGGCTCCGAAGGGATTTTTCCAAAATCTTGCTTAGCAGCAATAGGAATCAACATGGTATGTGCAGTTCATGAGTAATGGGAGATTAGGTATCAACATGGTAAATGCAGTTCAGTGTAAGTGGGGTAAAAGATTTCAGCCTTGCATAGATACAGATGGGATCTAAGCTGATAGTGATTGGTTAGGAAAGAGGTTTTGAGGTTGTAGCAGAATGTTTGAAGAAATCAAATGTGTAATGCTTCTAAACAAGTCAAATTTCATGCTCAAGATCATTAGAAAGGAATAGAAAATGACATTGTATTATATGAAATAACACTGCATACAACTGGTTTTTTGCATCTCAAAGCAACTATGGACGTCCTCCATTAGCCTCCTGAAAACACTATCAATATTTGTTTTTTGTTTGTTTGTTTGTTTATATCCTTTCTCCTTAAAAAGGACCCAAGGCAAACTCATGGTCTATTAAGTGTAACAGTCTCGATATAAAGTTTAGTGACCTCCTCACGGAAGGGGGTCAGCTAGAAACTTTATTGACATGAACTACCCTAATTTCCTGGAGACAAGTGAACATCTGTCACATACTAATAGCTAACTAGTGCATCTAACCAGAGATTCTTTTGAACAAGAGAGACAGAAGACACCATATCCCATTATAAATCCAGGAAGTCTTGCAGTCCACCTGAGTTAGTTTAAGCTCTGGGTTGACCTTCTTATTCAGAGTACTACTTTCTCAGAATGTATTAAAGCTGGAAACTAATCACTTGCTTGTAGTATATATGGCTCTAGGCAATAGAATGATAAATTGTCCAATTTTACTAAGCAAGGTTGCCCAGATAAGAGACTTGCAACAGGAGGAGATACAATTGTCCTTGCAAAACATTAAATGCAGCCTGTTTTTACAGTTGTATAATATTGTTATTCATAGCTGTCACATTGTGACAAGCACAAAATCAGTAGTGACTGTAGCCATTTCTACTCTGTGACTCTCACATTTTAAAGCAGAAAACTCTTAAACTTATTTTTTAAAATAAATTTTATTTACAAATATGCATAGCACCACACACAGAGACACATCCACACACCCCAAATCACAATATTGCCATAAATCTATTTGGGAAAAAAAAACCCATTCACAAACAAATTTAACTTTAAACTCCAAAACCTCACCAATGTTATTACTTCATTTCCAATATAAAATTTTATTTAATTGACTTTTGCCAAGTATCCAAGCAAATTGTAGATCGTTTCACCCTTGGGTTGGTACTTCTGTCTGCAAAGCAAATAAAAGCAATCAATGTATTCATCAACTTGTTAGTATCTTAGAACTGCAAAAGTAGAAAGGACCTCATGGGTCATTGATTACAGCCCCTCTGAAGGAAGTACAGTGGAGAATCAAACTGCCAACCTCTGTTCCACAGATAGGTACTTAAACCACTGAACTATTCAGCAGTTCAAGTTGGGTTCCTACCTTTTCTTACTTCATGTGCTAACTTTTCAGCAAGGACAAAACTCCATATTCATGCATACCAAACATTAATAGATAGTGCTGCACTATCCTGCTAATTTTTTGGCTATTTCCATTTTAGCAGCTATTAATAAGGGAAAAAAAATCAAATCTTTATGTGAGCCAATCTTGTTTTCATTTGTAAAAGTATTTTAAAATGCTAATTATGTTATCAAAACTAAATTAAATTTTATTATTTAGCATATTTCTTATCTAACTTCATTCTATTTGCTAAAAAAGGACAACACTACTATGCATGTATATACTGTACAGTCATGTGAAAAAGAAAGACCACCCTCTTTGAATTCTATGAATTATGTATCAGGACATTAGAAAAATCATCTGGTCTTTTGCAGATCCGATAATTAGATAAATACAACCTCTGATAAACAACAGCACATGACATATTACATCATGTCATAGTTTATTTTCACAAAAATAAAGCCAAAATTTATTTTTAGTCAAAATTGAAGAATAACATTTCAGATTTTTTTTATTTTGTATTTTTAAACCTGCCACTTGCTCATATCCATTAAGTTCAGACCATCGCTCTAGAACTGCCTCTTTAAGGTTTGAAAGAAACTGAGCTATGTCATCCGCAAATAAATTAATTATATGTTTTGTTGGTCCTTTTCTAATTCCCACTATCACCAAATTTAAACGTTTAGCAGTTGCTAAAGATTCTAAGACAATGGTGAACAAAATGGACATAACTGTCTCATTCCTCTCCCCAATTTTTTTTCTTTATTTAATAGTTATTTATTCTAAGAAAGGAAAATGAGTGTATAATTGTCTAATTACTTCATTTTAATTGTTCCAACAAAGACCATTCTAACCTGTCAAAAGCTTTACATGCATCTAAAGAAAGCAGGGCCAACAATCTCTTTGTTTTACAATAGTGGACAATATATAGCATGCATTAGATTGCATCAGTGATTTGTCTGTTGGGCATAAAGCCCACTTGATACAATGACACATAGGAGGGTACAATATATTTAAGGCTTGCGGTTAGAACTTTACATTGTAATTAACTAGCATTATAGGGTGGCATGTTTTCACCCCCTGAGGATTTTTTCTTGGTTTAGGGAGTAACACATTTTGTGACATCTAACTAACTAGACGTTGGAATATCTCCTCCTTTCATAGGGCTGTCAAACAAATCAGTCAACATTAAGGCTAACATATTTGTAATTTTTTTTAAAAAAAAAACATTATCATTAAATCTATCAATACCAGAAGATGTATTGTTTTGAACCATGGCTATAGCTTTAACTTTATCTACTTTTATTTGCCCATTCAACAAGTCCCTGTATTCCTGGTTGTGTTGCTTAATTGGAACCTGACATAAATAACATTCTATTTCTTCCTGAGATGGACTTATTGGTTGATAACGATTAGAATAAATCATCATATATTCTTCGCCAATTAAACTTCTGAAAAGCTATCCCCTCCGTCCATTAAGTTGTTTGTCATGGCTCTATCTTGCATTATGTCTCTTATAATTCATTTACTGTTTATTCTTTTTAAGTGGGTTTCACATTATCTTTTATTGTTTTAATTGCTGCAACTCACCTTGAGCTTTAGAAAATGGAGATAGAATTATTTCAGAGAAAGTCAAACAAATTTATTAATGTCCCACTCATGTCTTTTGCATTCAGTTTATCACTTTGCTTGTACTATTAAAGACCAAACTAACCTACCAATGAATAAAGAACAGAAAATGCTTTGCAATGTGATTCTTATCTATATATTTATCATTGTGATCATAGATCAGCCATGAATTGATCCATCCATCCATCCATCCATCCATCCATCCATCCATCCATCCATCCATCCATCCATCCATCCATCCATCCATCCATCCATCCATCCATCCATCCATCCATCCATCCATCCATCCATCTTGCAAAACCTTGAGCATCACTTTGCTTGCATGAGAAGTTAATGTAATGTCTTTATATAATTACTTCATTCTTTAGGATCTCCTCTTTTGGGATTTGGCATTTATATTGATTTTGGCAGAGTCAGTTTTCATACTATAAACTCAGTTTTCTTGGTACCCCATCAAGTACTGGGGATTCATATCTTCAAAATGCTTTGAGAGTAACTTTAGAGCTCATAGTGCTATATCTTGCTTCAATGTTAAAGCAACACCATTTCTTCCAAGTTAGTAATTTCCAGAGTAAATCACTTCATAATATCTGCTTGAGAGCATCCTATGCCAATCCATCCTAGCTTGCTCACAATAAATACTGCAACATTCGAACATTCAATTTCTTGCTTCGTCGTTTTGAGTTTAGCTTGACCTATACTTGTCATGTTCCATTTTCCAATTGTATGTGCTGTTCAACACTGGCCTTTTCTTTTTCCTCTGTATACATAAGGATTCAGAAATTATTTTGACTTTAATCATTTTGCGTTATTAATGATAGTGCCTTTGGTAGTGGCCCTTTGCTCATCTCCAACAGCTGACTGCATGCTTTCTGACTGGGAGTTTCACCTTCCAACACTTTCTCTGGTTTCTGAGAACACAGCCGGGTTGATCGTAGTCCAAGCTTAATCCAAGTGACCTCCCTACCTAGTGTCTCGTTAATGTGATACCAGTAACATTTCCCCTAATGCTTCTATGAGGAGGATGTTCCAACTGTTCCCAGCAGACTATCCACCTTGTCCCCATACAAACACCCCTGGCAGATTATCTGAGCACTCTGGCAGCAAGGTGGCTTGAAGGAACAGAAGGTGGGAGTGGAGCCCCAGGAGGAAGATCAGGTGTACCTGGAGGGCATGGCCATGACTGGGGCAGAATGACAGGCACTGGGCTTAGAGAGAGAAAGAGGAGTGGGATGGTTCATTGCCATAATCAAAAATGGGATCAGAGGCCTAGGAGGAGCCTCTCCCCTGTCTTCTGTGCTGTGGGTGAGGACTAACCCCTGCTTCTCTGGGACTCTTGGATTGGCAAATGGGTCAGTTTTGCCCCAGGCAGAGGATGAGTAGTGAAAGTGCCAATCTATATCATGCCAGTGCCCTCACAATGGCGCCCCAGGTGCCCGGCCAAGCCATGACTGAGGAGGCCCATTGCCACTCAAAAGAAATGCTGGAAAAGGAAAAGGAACCTTCAGCAGCTACTACAGTTGGTCTAGAAGCAGGACAAGCTGCTGGGGCAAGGGGACCTCCACTGGCCTGACTTTACTGGGCTTCACTGTGGAGCACTGGGTGGCTGGGGACGGTGCTATGAACTGTACCTCAGTCCCAAACCATGGCCACCGATGGACCAATGATGGAAACAGGGACCCAGATATACACAGTGGACAATGTGGAGGGGCTGTTGAAGGGAGCTAAGCCCCCAATGGACTTGTGGGACAGGGGCGCAAGTTGTTCAACCTGGGTATATATCCCATCTCCCTGCCCTAACGAAAACAAGCTCTGGCAGCAGCAAATGTCTGGAATCCATGGAGTCTATGATCATCCCAGGGCAATGCTGACAGCAGTTACACCATCTTTTGCTTTTTAAAATTTATTTGAACAACAAGGACTGCCTGTTTTGTGTGAGGCTCTAAGGGATGTTAGACAGTGAAACCCATTCTGTTCTGTGTCCATGCTATTGGTCCTAAGTATTTGATTTGCTTTCTCCACCTGGTTCTTTGGAAGGGGGGGATCCTCTCTTTCAGTCAATCCCTCTACTAATTCTGTTTTCTCAGTGAACTACTCTTTACATTTGGACTTTGTTCTACTATTCAGTGCAGCAGAGTGTTAACTCTGAAAAATGAAGTCTGAACCATAGAGATGTTCTAGCACAATACATATTCCCTTTCCATGGGAACCTTATCCTCCGGGAAAGATTCCTTACCACTGTGCAATCTCTTGATACTTTTAAACTCTCGTTCTCTTTATTAAAAACATCTGATTCTTCCTCGGTGCAGTTCTTCAACTGCATCCTTGGAGAGATTCTAAGGACAACAGGAAGGAGCTGCCAGTATTAAGGGAACAGTGAGAAGACAAAAGCAGCAGCAGTGGGCCAAACTGAGAACATTTCTTTTAAGCATATGCTTTTAAGATCTGGATTTGTGTATTTTTTAAATAAAGTATACTCTAAAGGCCTGGGGTATGCAAAGCTATAAAGATAGCCTTGCATGATTTTTTTTTATGTTTTAATAAAACATTAAAAATTATTATATTTTATTTAAGATAATAAAAATATTTACTTGAAATGTTTTTATCATCCCTTTCTCCTTAAAAAGAACCCAATGCAGCTTACAACAATTAAAAATCAGTATTTAAGCTAACAACAGTGAGTATACAATACTAAAAGGATCAACGGATGGAATATCAAAACAGAAGCAACAGCAAAACACATTCAATATCATAAGGTACAACAATCCATTCAAAAACCCTGCTAGGCAGCCCTTCATTCAGAGAAAGCTTGCCTGAAAAGAAAGATCCTCTCTTGCTTGCGGAAGGACAATAAAGATGGGGCCAGTCTGGCCTCCTGTGGGAAGGGGTTCCAGAGTCTGGGAGCAGCAACAGAGAAGACCTTCTGCCATGTCCCCACCAAACATACCTGAGAAGGTGGTGGAACTGAGATGAAGGCTTCTTCTGATACTCAAGCCAGCTCATAAAGGAAGGACCTATGTGCAATCCTAGTTCTCATTAGCATTAGCATCATCCCAGATAAAAACGATTTGCTTCACTGCAGTATTAATATGCTACCTTGCTCTTGCCAGAGGGCCCAAAAGAAAAAACGAACACACAGAGAAATCCTCTCCACTTCCCTCTTTTCCCAAGTCCAGCTTAAGACTCTTTGCTGCCCGAGACAAGATCCTTAACTTTTCCCATTCCTCATGAAAAAAGTGACCATAAATCTTACTTCTTGATCTATTATTTATTCATCCCATTTTATTTACCCTTATTGTCCCCTAAAATAAAACAGCACTCTATCTGGCTGACAAGCTGTCAAGAAAAACCATCTGAAACAACAGTACAATTGAAATCATTACAATAATTCGACCATGATGAATTATTGGACTTCCACTCATCAGAATCCACCCTGCCACCCTCAACCAGCATGCTTATGAGAGCCGTACTGCAAAAAAATAAAATTAACTTCCCGAGCTTTGAATTGTCCTGTGACCTTTACAAAGCGAAGCCATTGCTTGAGCTTGCGGCCATTAAGTAATAAACATGTGTATGTGAACTTGCCCTACAGTTAATAAGCTAAAAAGAAAGGTAACTGACCTTCACCTTCCATGGTGTTTTACAAATCAACCTTTTATTCTACCCAGAAGTCAATGAGTGGAAGCTTGTAGCAGTGGATTAGGTCCTCTTCCATCCTGAACATTTTTAGTCATGTGGTACAGGCCTATTAGGTTCATATTTTCATTATCCTGGCCTGCAAAATAGACATTAAAATATCATGGCACACTCTCAGAGAATAAAAGTAGTTTTAGTACAAATATGGAAAATTGCCTGTGTTCATTTCATAGACCACCTTTATATAATGAAGAATTGGGATAGTTAATAACAATAATAATAATAATATTTTTTTAAAAAACCCTCTCTTCTTTGCACATGCTGTATAAACTATGCAACCTTTGCTGTATCAACTTTATGCTCCAATAAGCAAGACAATAATGACAAATTATCAAAGCAGGCCTCAGATGTGACCCTCGATTGGAAGAGCAGCCATTTAATGAAGACAAAGAGTAGGTGAATGCTGCTAATATCATTTACTGATAAACAGCTATTCTCAGGAGGCTGCTAGCTCAGTCCTCCAAGGACTCATAAAGCTGCATAATTCCGTTTAAAATATTGTGCAATTCACTAAATTAGTCTTTGAACAATCTTACTATCCAATTACTAAGCCCCAGCCTGGACAGAATAACCAATTTTTTCCAAACTATGGAATGCACGTGGTCTTAACAAACTTATGACAAACACTGAAATTACCTTTCAATTCTCAGGCTGGCATAGCTTCTTCACAGCATTGCGAGTCATGGTTATAATGATAAAACATGTTTGCAGTAACTATGTGGAATGCAGATGAAAAATAAATCTTTTTAACTTAGATAGGGTTCTCAATATAGTGTACTTTCAGGAAAAAAAATATACATCATGGGGTCTTGAATGATGTTTTTGCATTTGCAGGCTATTTGACCCGCTTAAAATCCAGTAAAAGCTCT
Source organism: Pogona vitticeps (assembly GCF_051106095.1). Classification (NCBI taxonomy): domain Eukaryota; kingdom Metazoa; phylum Chordata; class Lepidosauria; order Squamata; family Agamidae; genus Pogona; species Pogona vitticeps. The sequence continues at coordinate 158,140,380 of NC_135785.1, forward strand.
ACTGTATAAAGGAAACAAAACAGCTCCTGGACAGTTTTATCTTCCAGGCAGCCAGGGGGAGGGGAAAAAAAACACAAGTTTTGGGAGTGAAATTTATTTCTGTTCAGGCTTTACAAGCTACATTATTAAAGTCATTTGTCATGGTTTGAATATTTCTGCCTGATTCACCATTAAATTGGTCTTCTAATTACCAGCTTTGTCATGAAAAGCAGTTGGACTGTTTCATTCACGAGAAAACTTCAATTCTTTAATAATATTCCTTCAGAGTCAAGGGGTGGGCGGGAGGCAGAAACCAATTGCATTATGCTTAAAATTTAAAATGAATAAGCTAGACAATGGCATTTAAAAAAAAAAACATACATTAGCACTGTATTATAAAACAAGTTTGAGAATGTTTAGTATTTATTTTTAATGTAAGATTTATCTCTCTTTAGCAATTGTACTCGCTTCATAACTTAAAAAAAAAAACAAACGAAACTCACACACCTTTACAGGGACTAAATGCCCAAAAGTCACATCACCTGAAGCCCAAGGTTATATTTCTAAAAACTTCAGATTTTGAAGGCAATGTGCAGTAAACACACACACACACACAAATGTGTGGTACTTATCTCAGACACGGAAAGGTATCACTAATTAGGCAAAGGTGCAGGCGGTACTTCCACAAACATAAGCACCACTTCACTCACGCAGCCAGGCTGAGATGTCCACCAGGCTCTTGTAGCTTTCTATGATATAGGATGGAAGATATGAGAAGAGTTCCTTCTATGTGTCTATATTTTTCTACGCACATTTTATTTGTGCCTCGATTCCCTTTCACGTTGCTCCCTCTCTTTGTTTTACAAGAAAAGACACAAAAAGAGGAAACACAAGTGAACTAGAGCAAGAACCATACCCCAAATTTTGTGACTGGTCACAGCCCCACAGCAGCCATTTTGTGACCAGCCACAACTGGAGAGAAAGCACTTGGTGGTCACCGCCATGACACTAAAATCTGTCTGCAAAATCGCTCTTTTGAATTCACACTTTCATGCTCCAGTATTCATTTCCCACATATCTGGGATTTGCACAGCCTCAATTACGTAGCAGAAGCAGAAAAAACCCACAGTATGAATTCTGAATACATCCTGACTTGTAAGTTATATGCTTTGTGAAAACTTGAATGTGTAGTGATAGGCAACAATGCTTTCCAATAACCTAGATAAACACATTTTGTTTTATTCTTTGCAAATAGCAATGTCCACAAAGGTGGGTCACATTATCAGGCCTGTGGGGCTATTAAACATCAGGTTGACAATATGCACAGACTCACATGTCATACTCAGCTTGATATGTACATTGACAACCGGAAATTCAGGTTAGCAGCTTCACAAAAGCAGCCTCATTGTTTATTTCAGAAAATCAGTTTACACAGACATATGTGGCCAGTGGTCACATATCTGAAATTTGTAGACTGTGTTAGTCACAAAATAATTACCATTTGAGAGGGCTTCTCTGTTTGCAAAATGGCTGTCTTAGCAGTTTAAACTCCACAGAATGAATTCTCCAAACAAAATGAGAGTCCTTATATTGAAACAAAGCTTCTTCAGGATAAGTGATTGAATGAAAAATATGAGGGCATTTTCTCCACAATCCAGATAGGAGTTTGAAGCCTATGGCAGGTCTTAAACAAAAGCATTTTCAGTTTCAGATGCACATGAGAAAGTGAATTTTGATCCATAAAATGTCATATTGAAATGTATCTGTTAATACTTAAGATACTGTAACATTTTGTCCTTTTTGCTTTTTCTCTCTTATCTCCCCCACCCCCTTTAATTTGGTTAATGTGCTGAAACAGATTAGCACGATTTACTGGTACAATATTCAGTCTCAGGCTGAATGACAGAACTACTATGGAAGCATTGGAAGCAGAGCATTCTACACTACAACATTTTGTTACAGGTTCCACTTCTTCTGGTAACCCCCACCCTGAGCCTTCTTCCGTACTCCACATCTGATTTAGTAAGATATAATCTGAAAAAAACTGACAGAACAATAAATGTGTTCAACTCCAAATGTTATTAATCTTTCAGATTTATTAATGTTCCACCAGAACTTGAGCTTGTGTGTGTTTTGGTGCAACATATTAATAATATTGCTCCTTGTCAGGCTATAGCAAATGAGGGCTCTGCAGGACCAAAAAGCACTTTTCACATTAAGAAAAACAGGCACTGGATTTTTCCTGACATTTCTATCATGTATCATACCTGAGTGGTCACATGTCCTTTCTTATGGAAGATAATCATCTATCTGAACAGCTGCCAACACAGTATTTGCGAAGGCTTTCACAGCCAGGATCTAATGGTTGTTGTGGGTTTTTCGGGCTCTTTGGCCATGTTCTGGAGGTTGTTCTACCTAACGTTTCACCAGTCTTTATGGCTGGCATCTTCAGAGGACAGCACTCTGTGCTCGAGCACAAAGCACAGAGTGCTGTCCTCTGAAGATGCCGGCCACAGAGACTAGCAAAATGTTAGGAAGAACAGCCTCCAGAACACGGCCAAAGAGCCCGAAAAACCCACAACTGCCAACATAGTCTTTTTTGTTTTCTCTTCTTTTTTTGGAAGGCATCCTGTATTTGAAGAGCTTTCCAGGTCTAAGGTGATAATGAAGTCAGAATGAGGGACATGGTGCACCCCAGGGAGCACATGGTTAGCAGACTCAGTATACATATGAGTTATCTGCTCAGAGCCTTCTCTGTTCAGAACTGCTGTAATTCTGTATAAATCATGAGCATGTAAATGTAAAAATCTAGTTTTGCACCTGTCCATGTAAATCAGCATATGTCATGCTATGCAAATTGTCCTTTTGTCCTTTATTTTTTGTGTGTGACGTGTACATGGAATTCTTAGCTATGTATTATGTCCATCTAGACATATCCCTGTCTGCTTCAATGTTCAGGAATTGTCTTCTTGAGCACCTGAGATCCACATCTTTGTAATGAGGCAGCAAGCAGTGAGTACAAGCAGAAATGCTTTCTGTTACCTCAGTGCCAGCACTGGATATTATTTTAAGACTTTATTCTGAGAATACGTGCATGCCATGGCCCTTCCTTCTCCTAGTGTACTACTTTCTTGTTTCTACAGGTGTGTCCTTTTAAATAGGTGTTGCAAACACAGGCAGTTTGAAATTTTAAGTCAGGAAACAAAAGTGACAACAACAACAACAATAATAATACAGAAACCAACACCAGCTAGATTTACAAAAAGGCAGGACTTCCCAAGTTCAATGCACCAAGGGAGGTACCTGAGCAGGAGGTACTGGCAAAGAAGTCTTACAAAATCTCTTTAATCCGAAAGGCATTTCATTCCTAACTCTGAAAGTGTTGTTGTGTAAAAGGGTCCAAAGAACAAGGTCAAGTACTTCCAAAGGAAAAACGATACATCTCCAAATAAAAAAAAGAAAGATTGCTACAGATTCAACCCAAGACCATTATATGATGAGATCAAATGTATTTTGTGCAATCCATACTAAGGATTACAAAAAGGTTCAGTTTGTGCTAAAGGTACCATTAAATATTAACAAAACTTCCCATTCAACTAGGCAGAACACTTTAACAGTCTAACCTAATGAAGGTGAGGAGTTGCTGTTAAATGGGTGGTATCACATTACCTTCAGCGGTTAAACCCTTTCAGGGTTTTGTCTCATAAATCCAGATAATATTGTTTGTACTTATTAATGTTTTACTGGCTAAAATCCTCTTGTTTACTATTGTAAATCACAACTAAAGTAAGACCACCAAATCAGTGGAACGTACAGAACTGTTGACTCTCCAAACCCCCATTTATCTGTTGAGCCTAGTCTAATTGCAACTTACTATGCTAAGCAACAGGATTTTAACCACAGTATTAAGATTTGTTATTATTTGTTTCTTTTTCTAAACTACCCTGAGAGTGCCTTTACCCTTAAAGGTGGCATGTAAAATGTCAGTATATATTAATAAACAAACAGAAGACCAGTCAAATATTTCAGTGGGTTTTACTGATTACAAGATTCACATTTGTCATAATTTTTTTTAGCATCAAAGCAAACTTTTGCAAGACATCTGCTGATAATTATTATTCTGATTTCTTTTGTTGATATTGATACCTTGATTTATTTGTTCTGTGACTCTGAAGTGCATTGTACTCCCACCCAAGTAAACCATGTTATTTATTTTTAAATGTAATGACAATAGTATACAGTAATTTTCCTTCATCTTGGGGAAACTTTGGCCATTCTGATGTTGTGACATTTCTACTCCCTAGCTAGTGTAGCCAATGGGGAGGCATAAAGTTCTGCCACATTTGGAGTATCCCCATTCACAAATGTCTGAATACCAGCAGTCTTCATACTTGCCACAGCATTGCTATCAGTGCTGTAGGAGAGCCAGGACTTGAAGGGCTGAAAGCCCAAGACTTTCTTAGTAGCAGGGACTGTGGCATCATATACAACAGCCAGGCATCCCTTGTTCCCTTTGAACTTAGCTGCAGTCCCCACTTTCCCTAAAAAAGAAATGGATTATCCCTGGAAGAGTAGGTTGTATGATTGTAATATTTTTATTGTCATTTAATGATATTTTATGATTCTGTAAGCCACCCCAAGTAGACGCTGTCTAGGGGGGCAGGGTATAAATCAAATAAATAAATAAATAAATAAATAAATAAGTAAATAAGTAAATAAGTAAATAAGTAAATAAGTAAATAAGTAAATAAGTAAATAAGTAAACAAACAAACAAACAAACAAATAATACAGTAGGTTGTCTAATTTGATGTTCTTAAATGTTAAGTAATTTAATTCATTGGTTAATTCTTTAGTTCACTCCTTAAATTGTTAAATTGCCAAAACTTGAAATATTGCTTAGAATTGCTGAAAATGATTGTAACAGTTTAACATCATTGTCTGGCATTCCAGTAATAAAATCACAGAATTCTAAGTATGTTTCTGAAATATTTCATGAAGCAGAGTAACAAATTATTTATAAGCTTTGGCCTATACATAGTATTTTTCGAAGGAGTCTTGCAGCTGTTTTGCAGCTACCAACAAGGGGTTTGGATGAGCCAGCACTGAGCACATTTGGGGATACTGTTGCAGTGGAGTTAAACCAGCCTAGCAGGAGTGTACCACCATTAACACATGTCTATCTTCCTCTTCCTCTCCCTCTCCCTCTTCCTCATCCTCCCTCTCCCCCTCCTCTTGCTCAGCAGCAGCAGCAACAACAACATTATATTAGTGACAGGGGTAACATTAATTTAATAACATTAATAGTTATTAAAAGAAGAATGGGGTGAAAGGAGAGAAAGTATTTGCACGATTAATGATTATTACCATTTGCCACCATTAGAAGAAAAGAAAAAGAGATTTGCTTTATTAAAATATGAAGTTGCTTTTTAATATCAGCATGATAATAGACTATATTGTGAATCTCTTTATCATACCTAAAGCTCTGTTAATTCATCTTTCATGAATATATTAGAAGGGGCTGAGTTTTCCCATTGGGAATCGATCATACATATTTGCAGATGTCTTACATAATGATGCAAATAACAATTCTGAGAGAGTAGCAGCCATGGCTCTGTTTCAAGTGAGAGGTGATGATTCTTCTTTTTAACCCCCTATTCGTTCAATTTTCTTAAAAGACACAGCCTGACACAAACAGAGTAAGTTCTGTTTGCTGTGCATTCTTCAAGTCCCAGCACTGGGCTACAGTTTATAACATTGCACAGTTCCAAGAGACCCAAGAGTGAGATAGTCAGTTTGTTATCAGAGAGGTTCCATTTGTCCTTTAAATAAAACACTCCTCGTTTTCTGCTCTTACTGCATTGCTTGATGCCTTTTAATTGGGAAGATACTGCAGCCACTACAGACGGTGCCAGATATCTTTATTGATATTGGCATGGCATGGAAAGGAAAATGGAAATCATCATGGCAGAACTCACATTAGTAGGAGACACTTTATTTAGTTTGTTCGTATCTAATCTGGTTTAAGGCTATTATTTTACCCAAAGGTTAGGCATTCAAAAAGATATGTACATAAGGGCCAAGTTAACACATACGCGCATGCAGGCACAAACACACACACACACACACACCTATTTATAACAGGATGAGGGAGGTTGTACATGTCTAAAAGGATGTGTTTTGCCCCATTACACCTCAGCTCCAAGCATGGTTACTATAGCCATAGTATACATAATTTGTGTTCTGTTCACTTGTTCCTCTTGGGGCTGCTGACAAAAGTGAGGCATTCTTCTTCCCTTATGTCAGGCCTTTTGTGAACCTTTATAATTAGCCACTTAACAAATTGAGGAAGATGAACCTCCAGATTATAAAGTGCTTACTGGTGTTAAATTGACCACATGACAGTCAGGAGTGAGAGAAAGAAAAAAAAGGTCAGATCGCCCCAACCATACAGTACATGCAAAGAATGCAAACATCATCTTAGAGCTGTTTTAAATGCATAATATCTATATGGAACATACATGATACCAATGATCACTATATTCTCATAGGATTTTTTCCCCATCTTGTCACTATTGACAAAATGCAATAATTGTGGGTTTGTTCAGGTGTGTATATTTTCTTTTTGACTCCTTACTACTACATACAGTAGACTAAACCTTAAGAAAAAGTCCTGGGCAATGCCTTCACAGTGGTAACTTCTTCAAAGCAGAGCTTTCTACCTCAGAAAACTCACAATACAAGGATATTTTTGTATTTCTGTTGTAGTCATTGGATGTTAGTTGTTTTGTATCTTGGATGTTTAAATTAAAAATTGTGTTTTTTTAAAAAAGAAAACTCACTATACTACACTTCTCCTGTGTTTTAAGAGGCTTATGAAGATACAGTAGTTGTGTTTGAAAAGCTTTTGACGGAACTGGCTAATTGTTGCTATTATTACTGTGACATGCCCATGTCCTCCCTCTTATGTATTTATGTTTGAATTGTGGCTTTAATTTGATTCCTCTCTTGTGCATGGTTTAATTGTGTTTCATTTCTTGTAAGTTTCTTGACAGGTTTGAAAAGGTTATATAGGCTAACCAAAGAAATAAAACTGGATTTTAAAAAACAGTTATTAAATGTGTAGCATAAGATTAGGTAGCGTTTGGATGTTCTGCATAAGCAGGAATAGTAGAATCATGAAAAATGAATACCCTGAAAATCTGGGGAGGGGGAACTGTGCATCTTACGTGCAGAGTATTGAGAAGAAAAACCACTTGGTCCCTAGGAAGCTATAGATGGCCACTATTTTTTTAAAAAAGAAAGGAAGAAAATGTATCAACAAAACAAGAAAACAAAAGATGAAGAGAGGTTGCTTAAAACATGCATATGCTAATAGATAAGTATAGATGGAAATGTAGAAATGATTACTCTCACTTAAAGAGAAATACAAAACATCTCATCATTATGGGGTGAACTCTGTGTCCTTGCTTAGTCTGCCACTCTCGTTGTGATCGTTGATGGGAAGTTATGAGGCTCTTCCTTTCTCTTCTTACTCTACGAAGTGGACCTAGACTGGAGACCTCATCAAAGAGGGTTGGGTGTTGTTGTTGTTTTTCAGATACGTAGAGGACTGTTTGTCCGCCCTTCAAGGCAAGGAAATTAGACAGTCATACAATAGAGTTGACCTGGCATGTGGGAAACTGTAATTGTTAAGTACTTGTGGCTATTTACTTTGCACCTAATAATATTAACATAATTGGAACAATTTCTGGGGTTGGAGAAAAGTTTAGCCATGTTCCTCTGTGAAACAAAAACAACAGTCATGAGACATCCTGAAAAATGAAATATTTATTATGGTATAATCTTCCCTTTCCCCTTCGTCCCATCCCTAGTAGGAATCCTGCAGAGGAAAGCAATGTGCTTCTCTGTGCACACTTCAGCAGCACCCTGGGATACTTCTTATGATCCTTCCTCTGAACAAACAACACCTATAATAAAGATAAACATTTTGATAGAATTACTGCAGTGAGGGGACTGAGCATGAAACAGCATCTCCATGGCAGGTTCATCACTCATATGCCAGGATAAGTAGAAATAATTATCACCTGGAGCACCTTCTTTGCACAGATGAGCTTCCAAATCTTGGTGGGTCTTTGGAAATGCAGCATCTGATGACGGCACCTCATGTGATGAGTACTTTCAAATCTTAACAGTGGTGACACTGTGTTTCTGTGCATGTGGAACTGTCTTCAAATACTGTTTTCAAGGACATTCTCACAGGTTGAAGAAACTTTGGATTACAACTTCCAGAATCCCCCCTACCTGCATGGTCGGCATCCGGATCTTATTGCCAATCATAGAATATGCCCTAGCTGAGCAGAGACTTGATAACAAAACCAAGATGATCCATCCTTTCTACCAGACCACAGAGCTCTATTTCATGTGCTTTTCAGCATTGCACTGTCAATATTTCCTAATTATTAACTAAATAGATGAGAGGAAATCTGCCTGTTTTATATGAATATCCTTTATCACTGGCCATGGGTGGACAGGGCTGATGGGAGTAGTCTAAAATATATCTTGTGGGGCAGCAAGATAGTTCCCTGCTCATTGAATAAAGTGTGATGACAAGCCCAGATGAATTCTCTTTCTATAAAATATCACACAATGCTCAATTGCAACTGAAAAGCACAAAAACGTAGGCATTTAATGGCTCAATTCTATTCCTATTCATGCCAAAATAACCCTCCAATTGGGTTAAGAGGGGCTAATTCCCAAGGAATTGTTTCAGGTTTGTGGCTTCTTTGTGTGCCTTTAAGCATATAGTGCATGCTGAGGGGGAAAGAAAACATAATTGAAGATTACTGTGCACTGTTAATTCCCACTGGCAGGTTGAAATGTTAAATATGCTTGTCTAAAATACATGATCATGATGAATTGAAACAAATTAGACATACTATTCTGTGCAGCAGGCTGTATTGACCTATTCTACAATGCATTATTGGACCAATTTTAAAACAGAAGAATCAAAGTCATTGATTAGGTGCTGTGGGACTGTTACCTGCATCAATAGCTGAGTGTATTTTAAACAGCAAGTGACACACAATTGCAATAACTAATTTGCTATGGAATTTGCACACACTATTACATTTGGCAAGATTGACAAAATTTTGAAGGCAAAGGCATTTTGAAAATATGTAGTCTTTGGGCCTAGGATATAGATCAGAATAGATTAAATTCACTGTTGCTCAAGGATTATTGAAAAATATGCAGGATCATATCACCACAATAGTTTCATGTGTTCTAATACAGCTCAAACATTTTCATTTAACATAAACAAAGCTTGGATTAATGTATCAATGTTACTGTGGGATTTTCAAAACAGAAAAATATTCTTTAAATCCAATTCTTTAGAAAAAGGATGACATCATTACATAGTAAAGGGCATTGACAAGATCAATGGCAGCAGTCAAGATTATATTCAGTATTGACTACATCAAAGGCAGCAGTCAAGATAGTCTACAGGATACCCTCTTGTGCTCATTACCATTCACAAAAAGACACCAAGTAAGGGGAATTCCCAGAAGCTGACTCCTTTTTTGACCAATCAACCACTTTTATTATCTCAACCACACCAACATTTTGGCTGAGTCCACTATAATCGAGACCAGGACAGTCCGCTTTATTGACTTCTAGAGGACGTGACTGCTCCCATAGGATCATCCAATTTGGTTAAGAAAATTAGATCAACGGCCATTGGATAAAATTGTCCCAACTAGAATTATATGATGTGATAAAATGTAGGCTATTGGACATACAAACACAGGAACTGCAGAATGTTGTGGATAAGTCCTGTTTGCCAATGAGTGATTCTGCAAATTCCCATCAAAGCTAGCCAACCAGCATGGTACCTTTACCTGCCAAAATGCTCCCTGGAACACAGGGCCTTTACCCTTGCTAGGTGCAATGCCATTCCATTGGCAGTGCTATACAGGAGATTCAGTGGGATTCCATACAGCAAGAGGTGCTGCTCCTGTGAGCCGGATGGAGTGGAGTCACTCTCTCTCATGATTTTGTATTGTCCACTCTACGATATGCATCTCTGCAGAAAATATCTAGACCCGTTTTTGTTAAAGAAGAGGAGGCGTTCAGATTGTGACACACTTCTGTCAACAGGTGAGTCAGTTATAATGGAGAACCTAGCAGCCTTTTTGAACCAGATAGTGAGGAGATGCAGACTGAGACATAACTAATTTGTAGATCCAGTTAATTAATAGTTTGTTTATTATGTTGTATACGTGATTTCTGTGTGTGTGTAAGCCAATAAAGGCTCTGACTGAGTGCGTGACAGTCAATTACTTCTCACTCAAATACAGTGGTGCCTCGCACAGCGAGGTTAATCCGTTCCGGATTAACCCTCGCTGTGTGAAACATCGCTCAACGGAAAGTAAAAAGCCATTGGAACGCATTAAACATGGTTTAATGCGTTCCAATTCGGCCGAATACTCACCGTTGTGCGATGTTCCGGGATGACCGGCAGCCATTTTCGTGCCCTCCCCTCACTGAACGAGGCCACGAAAACGCTGCAATCAGCTGTCCGGCGGGTCCAAAATGGCCACTGGAACAGCCGAAATGGCTGGGCGCAGCGTTTTCGCGCCCTTGGTAAGCGAGGGGAGGGCGTTAAAACGCTGCACCCGGCCATTTCGGCTGTTCCGGCAGCATTTTCGCGCCCTCCCCTTGCTTACCAAGGGCACGAAAACGCTGCCCCAGGCCCTTTCGGCTGTTCCGGTGGCCATTTTGAAGCCATGGAACAGCTGATCGGCGGGTCGCAAAGCAAAGGTCGGTAAGCGAACCGCTTACCAACCTTCGCTCTGTGAATTTTCCCCTATCTAGGTGCCGTTTTGCGATCGCATTTGCGATTGCAAAAACGGCATCATTGCGTGGATTCGTCGCTCTACGGAGTGACCATTGCGCGAGGCACCACTGTGCAAAGCAATTGTGAGAGCTGTTTTTCAACAAGTACTCTAGGTATCTACGGCTTAGCAGTACAAGGGAATCAACATGCCTAGAAAAAATGTGTCTTTCATATTAACTGTGTGAACTCAAGTACATGTCTGTGCAGCTGAAAGGCACTGGATAGTTAATCTTCAAGGAATTTACAGGAATTTGGAGTGTTTCTGCCCCATGCAACCCAGTGCACAGCACTCCTAGCCATCTGTTTCGAAAAAGAAGTCTCAGCCATATTCCTTCAGGACTGATGTTCTTTTAAGCTAAAAAATGGGACACAATACATGTAGATTTTGATGGAAGGCTAAAGCAAATGTATGGATACTTGTTGCAAAGTAGAGTGGGGCCTTGACTTACGAACGTCCCTACTTATGAAAATTTCGAGTTACAAAAAGCTCGGGCTGCAAAATTTTGCTTCGACTTGCTGCCGGAGCTTCCAGTTACAAACAGAAAAAGGCAGGAAAAAGGGGGAATTCAAACTGTTGGTGGTGAAGAGGCTGCTTCTTTGCCCCAATGGTTAGGAAAAGGGAGGCTCAGCCTCCTGGGCTTCCAACCCTGCCCTGACCACCACACTGGGTGCCGATGCTTTGGAAGCCCGGGAAGTCAGCTCCTGGCATGGAGGTCAGGGTGGCTTTCTGCTTCCTAGGCTTCCAAAGCTGCACCTGCTGCCCTCTCCCTCCTGTCCCTGCTGCCCTCTGCCTCCTGTCCCCACGGGGCTGGGAGGCAGAGGGCAGTGGGGACAGGAGGCAGAGGGCTGCGGGTGCAGCTTTGGAAACCCCAGATGTTTTTCCTTTGGCCGGAATGGATTAATCGGTTTTCAATGCATTCCTATGGGAAATGGTGCTGCAACTTACTAAATTTTTGAGTTATGGCCACCGGTCCAATACGGATTAATTTTGTCAGTCGATGTATCTAATTTTAAATCACTCTCAGGGGTGCACAGTGTGGGTCCTTTACAAAATACTTTTCAAATACTTGAAAGGTAGTTGTGGCGAAAGGCCCAAGTCCCACCTGTCCATCATGTGGAGCTCTAGAGCTGGAGCCTATGAGAGGACAGGAGGGTGGAGTCAAGGAGACAGTTAGACAGACAATTGGAGACAGAGAGCAGGAGAGAGGAGGTTTTGAAGGTTTATGGGAGAGATTGGAAAGTTGGTGTAGTTGGTTGATGTGTTAAAGAATAAAGGATAGAAGTATAATAAAATAGATAGACAGTCATCAGATCTTATTCCAATGATTGATTTGAAGTAATACAAATAAAGAAATGTGTTTAATATCCAAGTTTAATGAGTGCAACATAATAAAACATATATGAACCTACTTGTGTGATTCAACAACCAAATAATAAATAATCAGTTATATTTGACAGCACATGTCTATGCAACATTATTGGTAAAATGTGGATAAAGGTTCACTGGTGGCAGTTGGTGAAAGGAGAAATCAGCAAGTCGTGTCCAAAGGTGGACCTGGGTTTGAGGGAAACAAACTAGGGATACTGGGGGTGCGCGACAGTAGTCATACTGAGGAGGGGCAGGATCTGTTCTTGATCATCCCAGGCTGCAGGACACATACCAATGGGCTCAAGCTACAGGAAGCCAGATTTAGCCCAAGTCAGTGTTTATCCCATTTGAAAGGCCCTTATTGAGGGCCAGTATTTCAGCACCTGCAGCCTGGATCTGGGATAACCCAAAAGGGTATACACAGAATTTTTGAAGGGAATATAAGGTCTTCTTTCACCAGTACCCCAAATTCTAAAATCCCATTCCCCCCAAAATATGTATGGTGGTGTATGGTGAATGGTTCATGCATATTTCCCCAGCCTCTTTATCTCTAAACATGGGAGTCCCTACAATCCTGTTTCCAGCCATGCTTTCACAAGTGGCAAACTCTGAAGAGGCTTTGTACCAGTGTTTATTTGAATACTAGAAGATCATATTACATCACTGAGCATCGTGAAATGGTGGGATCCAGTCACTATACAGTAGTGCAAGGTAGAGTGAGGGACAAAATGGTAGTAGCAGTGAGGTTTGACATAAGCATCTGGTGGTCACCTATTTAATTTTACATTGACATTGTCCCTCTGTGAAGATTACTAAATTCTTTGCCATGGTTATTTTCTTTGTGCAAGGTATTTCTTCAAATTATTTACAGATACAGGCTCAGGAGGTAGCATTATTAGCTTTCCTACCAGCTCTGACAGTTCCTATGCCCTCATTCTGAAGCTGTTGCTAGGTGCAAAACAAAAGTGTGTGTATGTGTGTGTTTCAAACTCTACTAACATGGGTTCTGAAATAAATAGTGCATGTCCGGACTTTTCCTAAGAACAGGAATAAATTTACTAGAATTTTTACTTAATTTTACTAGAAGTAGAATCAAAATATTTGGTGGAACAATTCTCATGCAAGCAACCTAGTCTAATAACAACCAAAGCATAAATAATATTATACTTAAAAGTTGCATTAAAGCTGTAACTTCTGTTTTTCTCCAAAACCTCTCAACATGTTTCTCCTTCTCTCTCCAGCTGCCCATTTAGCAGACTTGATTCCTTATGCTGCTGCATTCTCTCTCATTGGCCTGGAAATGTCAGATTTCTTCCCATTCTGACCACACCTATCTCATTACATAGGACTCTACCTGAATAGGGATCTGATTCTTCAGCGGATGAACGTCCGCACATAAGCCAACTTCATTCCCACTGAGCAGTCAGTCAGATTCAGTGTCAAGCTCTGAAAAGCAGCTTTTAAATGCTTTCGGATGATAGGATCACCAAGCTACTGGAAAAGGAGCCCCAAATCTCTTTAAGTACATTCACCTGAGTGCACTTACAAGCACCTTTGAAGATCCTCCTGTTAAATACACAAATGTCTGACTGACTTCTGAGGAGGAGATGTAGAGGATGAGCTTATACATGTCCATACTATGATTAGATCCCTATCCAATTGTGTACAAGGCAAGGAGTATTCTGAGTATCTGATGTGCTCCCATAGGGCAAAATGAAATTTCAGAACTTGCATTTGAAGATTTCAGAAATCTCCTATGCATAGTACAGTTTTACCCTTTCTACCATTGTCAAGTTTCACATCAATCCACTGAAAATTTTCTAAGGATAAGCCATAGAAAGTATTCCTTCCAATTTTTTTAATGTTATAATGAGGGAATGCTATTCACCTATCTTCCCCTTCACATAAGGTCATAGCTACCTTTCAGTAATGAAATAATTTGTATGTTTTGTAAGGCATTAGAATGGTGGAAGGACAGGACTTTGAACAGGAAAATGCTTAGTGTTGAAATGAGCATAAAATGCCAACTCTCTCCAAAATTCAGAGTGCAAAATATCATAGGTTAGATCAGTTAGACCATTGGTCCACTGAAGCTAATATTACTGGCCCTGACTGGCAGCAATTCTGTAGGATTTGGGAGATGAAACTTTCCATCTCTCCTTGAAGATATCACAGACTGGATCTATGACCTTCGGAATACAATGCAGAGGCTCTAATGCTAACTAAGCTACGACGCTTCCCAATCTTATCAAGAAATCTCACCAAGGAACATGAGGAATTAGTCTTCCCTTCCCCACAATGTGCATTCCTTGGAAACACATTCACTGGATGACGTAGCTCACATGCAATGTCAACTGTAACATGATTGCCTAACCTTCTTCGCAACACATGTTTATTTTGCCTCTCTTCTGTGGTTTATTGTTATGGCCAAGCCCAAAATGTTCATTAATCTTAACCATGGTTCAGGGAAACAAGTACTGTACATGAGAACCATTGTGACTTGTTTCTTGAGCCGTAATTAAAATTAATTGTAGCTTGTCTGGGTTAATCCTGCATATAATACATAGGTATGGTTACTTGAAAATGGAACCAAAAGCTCACGGTTGAATTGGAGGAGAAGAAGTTAGGAGGAAGTTTGTAAGCCCAAGACTTGTTCAGGTACCACTAAAGCACAAATTAATATGTATTCTACCTAATCAAGGCCACCTTCACCTATTATTTTGTTGTCCATTTTGAACAAGACATTTGTAATAATTCAGAATTTGCTTCAATTCAGAACACAAGTTTAGACAGCTACAATGTACATAGGAAGCCAAACTGGTACTTTTCTGAAGCAAAATAACAGTGAAAGGGGAGAAATTGGCTTATTATTTATAAAAAGATCTGTGTATTCTCCGTGTAAGTGTCCAATGGAAGTAATGCTGTAAAAGCACAATATAATCCCATCTAAATTGTCTTGTACTTATATGTAGGAAGATGTTTGATGCTGATTGTCAGTTGTTACTGCAACGAACCAAGAAATATAGTTGTTTGTATTCCAGATTCTGTGAATAAGGGG
Source organism: Pogona vitticeps (assembly GCF_051106095.1). NCBI lineage: Eukaryota > Metazoa > Chordata > Lepidosauria > Squamata > Agamidae > Pogona > Pogona vitticeps. The sequence continues at coordinate 158,155,681 of NC_135785.1, forward strand.
AAACTGTAATTAAGGATCCTTCTCCCCCATCGCCCTGCAAGGCCCTATTGTGAACATTGCTGATTCTGGGAAAAGAAATTAACAAGAACCAACTAATTATTGAAAAAAGAAAGAAAGAAAGAAACTAACCAACTAACCAACTAACCAACTAACCAGCTAGCTAGCTAACTAACTAACTAACTAACTAACTAACTATGGCGGCTCTTGGAGGTTCAAGATTGTCCCTGGCACGTTGTATGCAACCCATGGGGTATACTGCCTACCTTTGCTTTAACAGATGTTGCTGAGGTCAGGAATCATGTTATTCAACATCACACGTTATGTTTGTTTAAAACGTACCCTCTATGCAAATCACACTTTGACTTTGAATTTCAGGCCCTAATTCAAACAGGGAGAGTGGTGTGCCTGGGACCAGCAAAGCCCCAGTCATATCATCCTTGTTGTGTTTTATATGCCATCAAGCCAGAACCAACTTATAGCAACCTAATAGGGCCTTCAAAGTATATATAGGTTTCTATCAATTCCACTCCCCAGTGGTCAAGTGGAGATCCCAACACAGGTCTCCTGAATCCTAACCCATTACCCTATCCCCTACACAACACCGGTAGACCATCCTTGTTTGGTTGTATATAGCCTTTCAAAGCATCTAAGGTATCCTGTATATTGCTAAAAGAATTCTCTTGTCAGTTGACTCATGTCTATAGGTTGCTTATTTCATACACCAGCAGAGTGTTCTTCCAGGTTCTTAGTTAATTCAGGATAGGGAAATCTCAGACTGAAACGTCATGGCCATTAGGTGCCTGACTAGCCTAGGTGAAGAGATGATTTAGGGGAAAGAGCAGTGGAGCACTTATTCTTCCCCCCCTGTGGTTTTGCTTGCACCCACAAATGGAGTAGGGGCAGCGAGGCTTTCCATACTCAATGATTTCTAAACCTTCAGCTTCCACCATTTTGAATTATGTCACTAGTACTTTTTCATATCTTGGGGACTTATGGGGCACACAAGGAAGAAGGTATCATTCAGCTGATATATGAATATGTTTACTAATTGGGGTGAAAAAATTCCAGTAACAGGAACAGTTTTATTTCTTCTTCTTTTCTTCTAGTTAACAAGCCCAGTAATAAATGAATATTTAAACTAGCTGCAAATATATTAAGTGGAAACAAATAGGTTTCATTTGTTAGAAGTGCACACAGGTTAATTAACAAGAAGGCGCCTGTGCGCGGAAACAAGGCTCCCTAATGTTGTACATGCAGGTGCCGTTAAGGGCCAATTGAGCTCCATAGGATAATTATGAAGTACCATTGTGCCCTTCTATTTGTTAACAAAGTGCTGCCTGCTATTTGCCTAAACCTATAAACCATCATCTGTGATCCACGGCAGCTATTATGTGACAAACATCTTCCCACTGGAGGCTTAGAGGAAAACAGAGGAGTCACAGCAGCATTTAAGGATCCAGATGGATGGGAGAGGGGCTTTTGTTTTGTTTGAAGAACATCATTGACTGTGGGACCACTTCCAGTAGCACAGGACAACACTAGGACATGGATAGTAACTACACAGAAGGAGCCATGAGAAAACTGACAAAAAAACTCGCTTTTGGTCTATTCCAACTGGGACCAACGATTGATTTTAGCCCCAGAGCTAAAGAACATAAGGCCACTCCATATTTATTTTCTGTGAGCAGTTCTATTTTAATTTGCCTTGTCCTTTTTTTAAAGCATAATTTTTGTAAATGGACAGACAAATTAAAATGATGTAAACATAACATTATCCATTGTGCTAGGACTCAAGACCTTGCTGAACTCCAATTCTCACACCCCTTCATATGGGACTAGCAGTTCAGCATCTGGAAGGTTTAAAGTTTCCTACCCCTGCATCACACAATCACTAAAAATCAGACTGGAAAGTCTCAACAATTTTATATCAAAATTTCTACATCAAACTGGTCTCAAGCTTACAAGCAAAGTGGATATATAGATGTTCAATACAATTCTGTGTATAGACATTTCCACATCCTGGGTATTTACTAATGATGTAACAAATACAAAATTTCTTGTCTTCTATACACAAAATTCTCAGCCATTGCATTTTTTTTTGTTTCTGCAAGCTGACTTAATTAGCAGCAGCTTTAGAAAAATAAAGCAATTTGGGTGAAATAAAAGAGAGAGTATTTTGCTCATGACCCTTGTATTTTGCACATCATTTTGTGCAAAAACTTGTATTTTGTGCAGAACATTTTCTTGCGCAGAAATCATTCTGTAAATTTTTCACATAAATTACTCAAACCCCCAAAATTTGCAAAAACTGCTCAGCATAAAGTTGTTGTATTGTTATGTCCTGCCAAATTGGGATCAGCTTATAGTGACCCTAATCAAGCTTTGAAGGCAAGTGGTGTATTTAAAGACTGGCATACTAGATCCATATCCTCCGTGCATTATCAAGACTGAGCAGGGATTTGAAACCAGGTCTCTATCACTCTACACTATACTGGGTATCTCCAGCACACACTAACATTAAAAAAACTCAACTGTAAGAAGAAAATAATAAAAGGTTCACATCCCTGCCCACATTCCATCTTTATTTTCATCACAAAGAAAAGAGAGAGAGCAATTGTTGTATCGCATCCCTTTTACCTGGAAATATCATCATCTCCTACCAAGCACACACCTTCTGGAGAAGCTGTGAAAGAAGAAAAAGATACATCACCCTAACCCTTTAGATTAGTTGAACAAACCCTAGTGATCAATGAAGTGACTTTATACTAGATTTAAACCATTAGAAGAGTTATTCTTTCTCTTCAGATCCATTACTCTCTCAATTGTACATTGTAATGTGAATAACTTCACTTCAAAGCAATATCCATTAATTAATCATTTTCCTCCCATACCCTCTGGTTCCCAAAAGACCAGGAGAGGTTGAAAGCTCAATCACAAGGATCAATTAAAGACACTCATATGTACACCCAATATTGCACCACCTTCTCATGTATGCAATTCCCATTCAACTTAAAGTTATCCATGAGTTCATTTGATTTGTTCCAGAATATATGGGTTGATGAGTCCTATAAAAAGTTTAAAATCTCTTTCTTCTTTCTCCCTGTTTCCAAAGAAGAAGAGGCCAAACTAACACAGCTTTCTCCAGGGCATATTACTAATTAGTTTCTGCAAAAAACAAAATAGAAATCCTTAAATTAGGGGGGAAATGACAGATCAGCAGAAGAGAAGTATTTTTAAAACAAGAGATCTGCCTCTACAGTGAAATAATTGATTTTGAAGTTTTGTGGATGTAATCTTTAAAATGCTTCTGTAAGCACAGGAATAATTCCAGGAGCTATAAACTTTAAGAAAGCACAGTATGAATTAGTTCAATTACTTGTCTGGGCAGGAGCCTCTCTAAAACGTGGGAAAGCTGCAGTTAAGGGTCTTCTGGGCATTTCATTGTCTGCCTTAAAACATGTCACATAACTGAACTGTGTAATTTGGTAGTTCTAAAAGGGGATCCATCAGTTAAGGACGAGGCGGGAAAGACAACAGAATTACAAATGTATGCATTTCATTGGTGAGATTACAAGCTTGTGTTATCATCTTTTTCCAGCACTAAAAAAGCAAAAGCATTTACAAGTACATTCACTAACCATTTTGAAGATGAATCTTTACCATGTGCTTAGATGCAAAATCAGGTCTAAATTTCTCTGGGAAAAAGAAATCATCCTGAAGCCAAACAGGCAGGCCAGCCTAATTAAGAGCTCCAGGATGAAGTCTTTCGATTAGCAGGGCTTTTTTTTTTTATCTCTTACAAAACAAAACAGAACAAACATAACAAAACATTTCACTGGGTTCCTACATCCTTTTGCCACTTCTGGATGAGTACTATTTATGAATTATTTAAAAACTACCACTTCAGAAGTGCAATTAGTTTTTGAGAAAAACACAAACAAGGGAAAAATAATCAAGACTTGAAAAAGCTTAAGAACATTGGCAGAAAGCAAACTGCCAAGTTGTACCACAGAATTAGGATTTTCATTTAGCTAGACTTACTTTGTGGTCTAAGAGATGTATTTGTGTGTGTGTGTGTGTGTGTGTGTGTGTGTGTGTGAGAGAGAGAGAGAGAGAGAGAGAGAGGATAAATGCCATTTCACAGAGCCCATTTTGTCCTTGTTTTGAGTTCTACATGAGTTAAGTTTTAGGTGCTTTTCACATATCCAATTGATCTTCTAAATCAGTGGTCCCCAACCTTGGGCCTCCAGATGTTCTTGGACTTCAACTCCCAGAAATCCTGGCCAGCAGAGGTGGTGGCAAAGGCTTCTGGGAGTTGTAGTTCAATAACATATGGAGGCCCAACGTTGAGGGCCACTGTTCTAAATGAATCAACCCGCTTTTCAAAGAGTTCTTTAGGATATGTCAGGTCACATTTTGTCTTGTGCTGAAGCATTTCTGACAGCTGTTCAGCAGGTTCAGAATAAAACCAACTTACAAACTGGTCTTGAAATGTTGTTGTCACACTAAGGGAGCACGAGACAGGGATGCAGTCCACAGTTGGGCCTCCCATTCTGTGCAATACCCTGTTTCATCACCTTTTTGGAGTCACGTGTCATGTGGGAGTTCTCTGTGCATGACTACTCAGTAAGTGCTGGGACAAGGCAAAGGATTGATAAAGCAGATTATAAATGCATATTGCAATGTATGATTTACACAGCATGCCATGTAATTAGTTTAAAATTTGCTACAGTAACAGTTCAAAACTATTCCAAAGTAGTTTGTTACTCTTGTGTTAGAGTTTACAACACAATTTTTAATTTTCAGTTTCTTGAAAGGAACAAAATAGTTACCTCTTGGTACTTTTAAATATTTGAGCACTACAAGTTGCTGGTCTTATACAATTTCATCGTCATCGTCATTTAGTCATTTAGTCGTGTCTGACTCTTTGTGACCCCATGGACCAGAGCATGCCAGGCCCTCCTATCTTCCACTGCCTCCCAGAGTTGTGTCAATTTACACAATTTACCTCCACCCTATTACCTCAGCATCTAAAACAGAGCAGTAACAGAGCATAGACCACAAGCCAACATTTGAACTATATGATAGTCTTCCCCTACTATTTAGTAAGGTCACACTCCATAGTATCAAACTAACTAAAATGTTACAAATTCACCACAAAGTTATTCCTCCTTAATTATAGTTGGAATGCAACATAGTTATAGTTTTACAAAGGTACAGTACTAGCTATTTATCACTAGTTACTTCTAAGCTCTGGAAGTGCAAATTAAGATAAATTTCTGCATTACACATATAATTCTGGTGTAATTATTTGCTCACTGTTAATTATCTAAATTTTATGAGGCTAGGTATTTTTTCTATGAGCACACTTTAAAAAAAGCACAAATGTCTAATATTATTCTTTTATCTTCCACTGGCTGGTTGTGTTAAACATATATCCTATTAATTTATAAATAAGTTGAGTGTCACTGTCTACATTAGATAACTTTAAAACACTATGAACTAAAATACTGCTTGCAACCAGAGGCTTTTAACCTAATTAGAATAGCTAAGCATAAAAAATAAATGATCAGAGATGATAATGTGAAAAAATAATAGAAAATAATTAGGACTAAACAATTCAGATCATTGATTTGTCTCAGGGTGTAAGAAAGCAGGATCACATTTAAAGAAATAAGTTTTGGAAAAAATGTACTTTGAGAAACTCATTTACAAAGATATTGGCCTAGTTAACCAATATAACTGTGCAGTTTTTAAAATCTTATTATTCAGTTTTGTTCAGATAATGGTTTCCGAACATTTGACTCTAAATTTATTCTCAGCACAAACAACAGTAAGCTATGATCACTGGAGTCCTGGACAGGTGATCAATGAAACGCACCAAGGCTCAAACTAGGTGGGACAGAGTGGGCCACTGTTGGACTGCAATGTGTCGTTCCTCAACCTTGATCATTGAAGGCAAGGTCTTATGGGATGTGTAGGCAATGAACCTCTGAAAGGCCATAGTTATCTACCCTTGTTGAACAGACACACGCATCAGGCCTGCCTCCTACATTCCTGTAAGTGTTGCTAGCTTATTAATTTGTTTGTTTATTTCCCAGTTTTTACCCCATCCATCTAGATTCAACAAATCTACTCTGGGCGGCTTACAGTTCAAGTATAAAACAAAAAATAAAACAACAGTATCAAACAAGATAGAGATAGGCAAAGTCCCAGATGGTAAGACACAGAGAACTAAGAAATCGAAGAGGGGAAGGCCCGCCTGAAGAACCAAGTCTTCAGCTTGTTCTTAAAAACTCCCAGCAAGGGTGCCAGGCAAATCTCAGGGGACATGATGTTGCAGAGGCAAGGGGCCACCAATGAGAAGGCCTGATTTCTAGTTCTCTCCTTCCAGACCTCTCTCAGGGTCAAGCCCCTCAGTCGCCCAGCCTGGCTAGATCATGTGAGGTCCTAAACTGTTTAGGGCTTTATATGTGAGCATTAATACTTGAAGTCAATGCAGAAATGAATAAGCAACCAGTGCAAGGCCACCAGAGTGGGGGAAAATGTGAGGATATATTTTCACTGCGGTTAATAATCTGTTGGCCATGTTCTGGACCATTTGTAGTTTCTACATCAATCTCAAGGGCAGCCCCACGTAGAGTGCATTAAAGTAATCTAATTTCGAGATTATGAGCATATGGACCAGAGTGGTGCCGCTGTGGGCTAAACCGCAGAAGCCTGTGCTGCAGGGTCAGAAGATCCGGCATTCGTAAGATCGAATCCACGTAACGGAATGAGCACCCGTTGCTTGTCCCAGCTCCTGCCAACCTAGCGGTTCGAAAGCATGCAAATGCGAGTAGATAAATAGGGACCACCTCGGTGGGAAGGTAAACAGCGTTCTGTGTCTAAATCACACTGGCCATGTGACCACGGAAAGATTGTCTTCAGACAAACGCTGGCTCTATGGCTTGAAGAGCGGGATGAGCGCTGCCCCCTAGAGTCGGACACGACTGGACAAAAATTGTCGAGGGGTGAGCACCCCAACATCAAGATAGGAACGTAGCTGGGCAATCTGCCAAAGATGTAGATGGGCGGTGCAGACCACAGACGCTACCTGGGACTCCATGGTAAGCACTAGGTCAAGATGGACCCCCAAGCTGTGGACCACACTCTTTGTGGTGAGAGTTGCCCCCCAAAAGAGCAGGAGCTTCCCAAACCACTGATTCAGAGGGGCACCCACCCTCAAAATCTCCGTCTTGTCAGGGTTCAGTCTCAGTCCATTCTCCTGCATCCATTGCAATACAGCACCCAGGCAGTGCTCAAGGGAGACAACAGCATCCAATGCTGTTGGAAAGGAGGAGATGTAGAGCTGCATGTCATCTGCGTACTGATGACACGAAGCACCATACCCCCGGATGACCTCACCTAGCGGCCTCATATCACCCAGATTCTCCCTTTTAATTTCTGAACTTGCCCTATGGAGAGACAAGGTGTCAAGGAGAGTTCTCCTCCAGTTCATCTGCACATGAGTAGAATACTTCATGCAGTCAGGGACCCTGAAAAAGTAGCAACACTAAAAATGCAGGGTCTCTGTCTGAAGAATTCTACTCCCATTCAAGCAAATATGAGAATTCTCATTCAGGGCTTACTGATCCTTCTGGCAGGAGCTGAACCACGAAGGGCATAGGTGGCAGACATTGCAATGTAGAGGAATGGAGTCAGCTTACATGTCCCTTGTCCTTATAGTGGATTTTTCCACCCACTGCATCCCATGGCCCAGGTGGAAAATCAGAAAGACAGATGCAATTGCAAGGAAGCATTATCCATTTATTGCAAACTAAACAAAAGAAGCTTGCAACGTTAAAAACAACCCCCACCAAGTACAGAGTGTTAGAACGAAGCACGGGGAAAAGCTCCATGTGCTCTCAATTCCTTTTATTTCTTGACAATATGCCAGCATGTTAGAAAGGAGTACCCTAAAAATATCTTTAGAAGGATGTGTAACAGACAGATAGCTCACATGATAGAGGAAGGTGGGAGAAACTCAATGGGCCTGGCCTAACAGTATATGAAAACCCAACTAAAGTGTTTCCTGTGTAGTCATAGCAATGCCTACTCCCTGGTTTGGTTATCTTCCAGAGATATACAGTATCTCTGGTCAAAATGCCTCAAAAGGGTCTTAAGCTCCATTTTGTTTCCTAACTTTGCTTAATGATCTGAGAATATGAAACATAGAGTTATAAAAATATTGTAATGTAGAAAAACAAATACAGTTGTGCCCTGCATAGCGACGATAATCTGTGCAGCAAAAATCACTGCAAAGCGATTTCGTCGCTATGTGAAAAGAAAAAGCCCATAGGAATGCATTAAAACCCGTTTTATGCGTTCCCTTGGGCTTAAAACTCACCTTTAAGTGAAAATCCTCCATACACCCGCCATTTTCGCTGCCTGGTAAGCGAGGAATCAGTGCGAAAACACAGTGGGTGGCCATTTTGCTTACCCGACGGCCATTTTGGAACCGCCGATCAGCTGCTAAAAAATCATCACTTTGCGATGATGCGGATTCATCATTAAACGGGGTGCCCGTTAAGCGAGGCACCACTGTATTACCATTACAGTCCTAGCCACGTCTTTATCCTTACCATACTGTTCAGACTGAATGTTTGAAGGGGTCTTGCCTGCCTATGGCAGACCTGGGCAAAGTGTGGCCCGAGTGCCACATACGGCCTGTGAGCCGCTCCTGTCTGGCCCACGAGACATCAAAACCATTTATAGCTTTTTGTCTAAAGTTGATCAGTTTCTTATCTTTAACATACCACAAAAAACTCTTTAGTATTTGTGAAGATTAACAAGTTTAAAATAAATACAATGACAACATCACTGTTTCATTTTATTTTTAAGTAAAGTTGGCTCAGCCCCTGAACATAGTTCAGATTCTTCATGATCAGAAATTATATTTAATAGGCTCCTCTTCATTCTTCGTTGCACAATGGAGCATATTTCTAACAACAGAACTCACTAGTTGAAATCCAGGAGTAAGTAAGAACTAGAGTAGGCCTGTTAAATCAATGAAAGTTACTAAGGAGTTGACCCACCAAATCTGTACTGATTTAATGGGCCTACTCTAGTTGTGATTTACTACTGGATTTCAGGCAATGAGTGCCTCAGTCCTGCTTCACTCATGCATTAAATTGATATTGACACTGAAATAGCTATACTATAAAGCTTTCAAATAACTAGTTGCTTTTGCTTAATTCCTTTTTCCAATAACAAAGATCTTACCCAATTACCTTACGATGATAACTTTTAAAAGCTTAACTTTGCTCCTTTGGTGGCACAACTGTTGCTTTTACAGCTAAGGGGTATGCCCTTACTAAGTGATGAAGGAGGAACATCACACAGTTCAAATAATGAATCTTGCAGGATTTCATCAGTAACTAAGTCTTGGTCAGCCCTTGAACCATAACTAATTACCTTTTAAAGTAACTTTTCAAGCTCTGGAAGGTTGATCCTGTTGCACTGATAGAAACAGGATGTTAGTATCTGGCATCCATACTCTGATGAACATTTGGATGTAAATCAGAATAAAACCCAGCATTTCCAACCTAACAAACCATGATTCGTGGAGAAATTTCTCTTTGCACATGGATGTGAAAATCTCTTTCTTTAAACATTTATTTAAAATATGTTGTCACATACAGCACTGATGGTACCTGTCTGTCATGGGTTTGGAGGGAAAGTTCCATCCTATGGGGAGTGGAAGGCGGGACATCAGGGGGGAGGAGCTGTACTGTATATATATTTGGAGCTTGTGTGGAGAAGTGGAGTTGGAGTCTGTGTGTCAGACTGGGTACAACTGTTTGTCAGTTAGTACATACCCGATAGGTTCAGGTTTCTATTTAGGTAGCCAGAACTGATAGGTTCAGGGTCTGTGCATTACCTTAAAGGGTTCAGTGGGAACCAAGCTGTTGTATGTGTGTGATTGGGGTTATGCCACGTTACATTATCCTATTTACCTGATTCTTTTATGTACCCTGTTTGTTGTTTCAATAAACCTTGTTCTTTTGTTTAGTAAAATCCATTCCTGGTCTGTGTGACTCCTTACAGGGAATGGTTGGTGGCAGCATAATTACAGGGTGGTATACTCCAGTAGGTCTGGGGTTGCCACATTGATTGGTGTCCAGCGTGTGGGATACGACTGGTCCAGTTGTCCAGTGGTCCAGCAAAGCCTTGGCAAGTGTGCCCAGAGCAAGGGGGGTCTAGTCAGGGAAGATCTGAGGGCGCGTAGGTAATCTTCTAGGCTTACCTCACGGGGAGGTAGGCTAGTGGAAGAACGTGCACACTCAGATTGGGGGGGACTAGATTAGGGAGCTCTGAGGCAACCCGTTTTGGCGGGAAAGGGCTGAGGCAAAGCTGTGTGAAGTAACAGTGATCTAGCCTGTCTGCTGAGAGGCCTAGCAGAGGGGGTGGATTCTGCCTGGCAACAGTTGCAAGTTGGTGCTGAAGGAACAGCAGCAGTCTATAGAAGGCTGTTTCTGAGGAAAAAGGAATAAAGTCGTCGTTTTATTTTGAGGCTTGACTTTTGAAGGCAGCCTGTTCTGGGGGGGGGATTATGCCCTTGACTCGAAGCCAGATGGCAGAAATGGGGAAAGTGAGAGAACCACAGGGAGACCAAGGTTCTGAGGAGGAATTTGGCTCAGTGCAGGATGAGAGTGCGGGAGAACTGACCTCAGAACTCAGAAAAATGCTCCTAGCCCAACAGCATGAATTTAGGATGAGACAACTTGAAATGGAAAGGGAAGAGAAACAGGAAAGGGAAAGGGAGAAACAAAGACAATTTGAAATGGAATTGGAGAGAGAGAAAATGGCGTTTGAGCTGAAGAAGCTGGAGATGATGAGTGGAAATAGGAATAACAATAATAATGAGGGGAACCCAGGGAATGGGGAAGGCAGCCTGTCTAAAACTGACCTGAAGAAATTCCCTGTGTACCACAAGGGAGATTGCCCTGAGGTGTTCTTTTCCCTCGTGGAAAGAGCGTTTGTGGACTTCTCAGTAAGGGAAACTGAGAAGATGACTATTATGCGATCTTTAATCAGTGGCAGCCTGGCAGAAGTCTATGCAGAGATGCCAGTGGAACTGCTGAAGGACTTCGCTGAGTTTAAAAAACTGGTGTTTGCCCGGCATGGGATAACTGCTGAACAGCTGAGGCAAAGATTCAGGTCACTCACAAAAAAACCAGAGCAGACTTTTACCCAAGTGGGGGCCCAACTGGTGAGGTTGCTAGAGAAATGGCTGTCTCAGGAGGGGACAGAAACCTTCCAGCAGCTCAAAGACCTGATAGCGCTGGAACAATTTTATTCAGTCCTGCATGGGGAACTAAAGTTCCAGGTGAGGGAGAGGAAACCTAAATCGGTGGCAGAAGCGGCAGAGATCGCAGATTTTATTTACCAAATAAGGAAGCCCTTAGGTGCTGAGGGGAAAACTGTGGGTAAGCCCAAAGAAACCTACAGCAGGTACTCTCAGGGACCAGGGAAAAACCAGCAAGGGGGAGGGGCCCATGTTGAAGGGAAGCCCTCAGACATGAAACCACCAAGACCTCAGATTTTGGAGGGAAAACCAAAACCAGATGAGAAAGACTCCAAATACAGCAGAAAATGTTATTTCTGTCAAGGAAAGGGCCATCTAATCTCAGAGTGTGAGAAATTAAAGCAGCTAAAGGGAAATTTGCCTCATGATTTGAGTGGAACCAAGCCAAAAGCTGTGTTCTGTGTCCAGACAGAGCAAAGCTCCTTGCCGTTGAGGGAGCCTGTTGCCATGGCTACTCAATCTGGACCAGTTACATCTGCTGATCAGGCTGGGGAAAATGGTCCTCTTGTGGAGGTCAAGCGCTGCTTACTAGTTAGGACAGATTCACAATTGTTTGAGACCGCAGGGGTGGACGTAGGAATACTTGACCATCAGTATAGGGGGCTAAGGGATACTTGTTCCCAGGTGACCCTGTGCCATCCAGACATTATTCCTAGGGAGTATATAATCCCAAATGAGAGCCTGAAGGTTGGCAGGGATTGAGGGGCAGGTGATCTCACTGCCAGTAGCTGAGGTACCTGTGAGCTTTCAAGGCTGGAGGGGAGTTTGGCGGCTAGCGATTTCATCGACTCTGCCAGCAGCCGTGCTCGTGGGAAATGACCTGGCTGAACATGTGAAACGGGTGCTAGTGATTACACGCTCACAAGCTACCATGGGGACAGTTCAGGGGGGTACTGAAGAGCCCGAGGTTGAAGCAGATGAGGGTAGTCCCGAAGCCGTGGCAGAAACCTTAGCCACGGACAGCAAATTTGGCCAAGAGCAAAAGGCAGACGCCACTCTCCGAAAGTGTTTTGAAAGGGTGACAGACACCCAGCTAACACCTGAAACCCCAGCGAGATTTCGCGAGGAAAAGGGAATTTTATATAGAGAGACCCTGATGAATATCTCAAAAGGGGGAGATGGGATCAGAAGTCAGCTAGTGGTACCTGAAAAGTATTGCCCCATGATCTTACAAAGGGGGCACTCTGACATGTTTGCTGCGCACTTAGGGGTGAACAAAACACAGCAGAGAATCACCCAAAATTTTTACTGGCCTGAAATAGGGAAGCAGATCAAGGAGTTCTGTAAACAATGTGATGTGTGTCAGAGGCAGGGGAATAACCGTGACAGGACCAAAGCAAAGTTGTGCCCTTTGCCTGTGATTGACACCCCGTTCAAATGTATAGGAGTGGATATTGTGGGACCTTTGCCCAAGGCCACAAAGAGGGGGAACCGGTTCATTCTCACCATTGTGGACCATGCCACGAGGTACCCCGAAGCCATTCCCTTGACTAACATCGAAACTAACACAGTGGCAGATGCCTTGGTGGGGTATATGTCCAGGATGGGATTTGCCTCAGAAATAATCACAGATTTGGGCACATCGTTTACATCAAAGCTCATGAAACGGTTATGGCAAATCTGTGGAATTAAACACAAGGAAACCACTGCCTATCACCCCGAAAGTAATGGGTTAACGGAGAAGTTCAATGGGACTCTGATGCGCATGATTAGGGCTTACTTGGCTGAGAATCCAAACAATTGGGACCAGAAGCTGCAATCCCTTTTGTTCGCTTATCGATCAGTGCCACAAGCCAGTACCGGGTTCAGTCCGTTTGAACTTTTGTTTGGGAGAAAAGTAAGAGGTCCACTTGATTTAATCAAACAAAATTGGGAGCAGATCACCCAGGATGACCCACAAGACGTTGTGACGTATATAGACACTTTAATGAATGACCTGAAGAGAAACCTAGAGCTAGCAGCAGAAAACCTGCAAGCTCAGAAGGTCAGACAGAAAACCTGGTATGACCAGAAAGCCAGGGAGAGGCACTTTAACCCAGGGGAGGAAGTGCTTTGGCTTAGGCCCTGCAAAGAGAACAAACTGCAGCTCAAATGGGCAGGACCATACAGGGTCATTTCCAAGATGTCGGATCTGAACTACCTTATAGAACAGGAGGAACACCAAACACGAAGGGCGGTACATGTGAATGCCCTGAAACCCTACTACAGAGGGGAACAGAGGGTTTTATTTGCCATAAAAGCAGCTGAGAGTGAGGAAGCTGAATTACCCTTCTGGGAGGGTAGAGGGGAAGTGAAATACAACCCAGATGAGGTGAAGATCAGTCCTGCACTCACCCAAGACCAGCAGCAAGAACTAAAAGTGCTGCTCACTAAATATTATAAGGTTTTTTCAAATAAGCCGGGGATAGTGAAGGGAGTGATGCATCGGATCCACACAGGGGATGCAACCCCGCAAGCAGTATCCCCATACTGAGTGACGGGACCCTATAGGGACAAGGTGCGGAAGGAGCTGGACGAGATGCTTAGGGAGAACATAATCGTCCCCTCTTCTAGTCCTTGGTCCTCTCCGATAGTCCTGGTGGACAAGCCTGATGGGAGCATTAGATTTTGTGTAGATTACCGGAAATTAAACCGCGTAACCACTCCTGATGCCTACCCAATGCCCAGGCTAGACAACCTGATTGAAACCATAGGGGGTTGTCGGTTCATTTCATCGTTGGACCTAGTAAAGGGTTACTGGCAATTAAGGATTGATCCCAGGGATCAGGGAAAGACCGCATTTTGCAGCCCTTTCGGTCTATATGAGTTTAGAGTCCTTAGTTTTGGTCTCAGAAATGCACCAGCCACATTCCAACGGCTGATGGACCAGACCTTAGCAGGGCTCAGTGACTTTACTGTGGCCTACATCGACGATATAGGGATCTTCAGCAATACCTGGGAAGATCACCTGAAACACCTGGAGATAGTGCTGCAGAGGTTAAGTGCAGCAGGGCTAACAGTAAAGGCAAGCAAGTGTCAGCTGGGTAGCCCAGAAATAAAATACTTGGGTCACATAGTAGGGGGAGGAGTGATCAAACCCCTAGAGGCCAAGATAGAAGCCGTTCGTGATTGGCCCAGACCCAACACCAAGAAAAAAGTCAAATCATTTCTTGGGTTGGTGGGCTTCTACAGAAAGTTCATCCCGAGGTTTAGCGAGATGGCGACTCCGCTGACCGATCTGACGCGGAAGAAGACTGATGACCGCATCCCGTGGACCAGCGACTGTGAGGAGGCGTTCCGGAGGTTGAAGGAGGCGCTCATCCATTATCCAGTGCTGCGTGCTCCCGACTTCGACCGGGAGTTCATCATGTACACCGATGCGTCTAACAGCGGGGTAGGAGCAGTTCTTTGCCAGGAGGATGAAAAGGGTGACCAGCATCCAGTGTCCTACCTGAGTAGGAAACTCCAGAAAGGTGAGAGACATTTGGCAACCGTGGAAAAGGAGTGCCTGGCCATAGTATACGCGATTCAGAAGGCCAAACCTTACATCTGGGGAAGACATTTTGTTCTGTGCACTGACCACTCACCACTGCAGTGGTTAAAGACAATGAAAACCCATAATAGTAAACTTATGAGGTGGGCTTTAAACCTGCAAGATTATGACTTTGAAGTGAAGGTGGTCAGAGGGTCAATGAACTGTGTTGCTGACGCGTTGTCAAGAAGACCCGATGAGTGAAGACGGCGAAGAAACCATGGACTATGTATATTTTGGTGACCAAAAGTAAAATGTACCTGTTTATCGAACAGGCTTGGTTTGTATTAATAAAGGTAACTTAATGTATTGCAAATATTAATGTTTAAATGCATAAGTGAGATGTTTGACCTAGAGTGAGTAAGTATGGTATTGTGTTATAATGTATAACTGTTTTTGTGTTTTGATCCTGGTTGTTTTTTTGGAGAAAAGCACTTTAGCTTTTCCCCCGCAAAACAACTTATAAAGAGGGGAGGTGTCACATACAGCACTGATGGTACCTGTCTGTCATGGGTTTGGAGGGAAAGTTCCATCCTATGGGGAGTGGAAGGCGGGACATCAGGGGGGAGGAGCTGTACTGTATATATATTTGGAGCTTGTGTGGAGAAGTGGAGTTGGAGTCTGTGTGTCAGACTGGGTACAACTGTTTGTCAGTTAGTACATACCTGATAGGTTCAGGTTTCTATTTAGGTAGCCAGAACTGATAGGTTCAGGGTCTGTGCATTACCTTAAAGGGTTCAGTGGGAACCAAGCTGTTGTATGTGTGTGATTGGGGTTATGCCACGTTACATTATCCTATTTACCTGATTCTTTTATGTACCCTGTTTGTTGTTTCAATAAACCTTGTTCTTTTGTTTAGTAAAATCCATTCCTGGTCTGTGTGACTCCTTACAGGGAATGGTTGGTGGCAGCATAATTACAGGGTGGTATACTCCAGTAGGTCTGGGGTTGCCACATATGTGTATACTGCCTTTTTCCTAAAAAGGATCGAAGGTGGCGTATGGAGTTAAAAGAAACCATATTAGCAGCTAAAACAATAAATTATTACTGTTCTACAATATTTTTAAAGGAATTAAACAAATATGTATAATATTAAATCTTGTAGATAAAATCAAAAGCAAAAATGCATTTAAAATAAGAGAAACAATAAAAACATAGCAGTTGTATTAAAAAAAATTCCCTCCAGTGATTGAAGAGAAAGGTCCTTTGTCTGCTTGAAAAAGCACAGTGAAGATGGGACCAACCTGGCCTCTTGTGGGAGGGAGTTCCAGAGTCTAGAAGCAGCAAGAGAGAAGACTCTCTCCTGTGTCCCCACCACGTGCACCTGTGAGGATGGCTGGATGGAGAATAAGGCCTCCCTTGATGATCTTAACACTCAAGCAGGCTCACCAAAGGATGTACAGTCTTTGAGATAGTTTAGACCCATTAAAGCATATTTCTAGAACACTCTCTATTAAGAGCCCAATGCAACACCAACTTATCAGGATCTTTTTACTGTTTTTGTTTTATATCATAGCATAATAATTAATATATTATGAAGCTTTGCAATAATAATTTGAAATTAATAATAGCCCAATAAATAGATTTTATGAGCATACCTAGATTAAAGTGAAAACTCCTGTCTCTACAAAAATGTCTATTTTTAAAATCATGTACCTTTCAAATTGTGGTGGAAGAAGGTTCTTGTCTCATCACAGAATGAGCCAGCCTTCCCTTTCATTGCGGCAAGTTCACAACACTTCTTTAATCATTATGTTGCTTTTGATGCTTTTCTCTGGGTATTCATAATTTACCTTTTTCGGCCTTTTTAATTTTTTTAGTCTTTTCATAATTTAGCTCTGCCGATCTTTGCAGCTACCAAGTGAGGTAATATCAAATAATGTTCAGTTTGATCATTTAACAATTGTAGCTTCTTTTTAAGGGTATCTGTTTCAATGCAGCATTGCCAATATCATTGTTTACCAGAAGGTGGCATAATTCCTGCATTGACTGAAGCCTGTCAGCGCTATTGTATGAATTAACTTTATTTTGCAAGGGGAAATAGTCTCTTACCTTTATGACTGATTCTGCCTGCTATTTAATCCTCATCCATCAGGATGAGGAATTTTTTTAGACACCCCAGAGTCATATTTTGTTGAAGAATCCAAGCAGAAATAGACTTACAGTACATGGAATAGCCATTCTATGGCATTGTCATCTGAAGCATGGTAAACAATGTGCCACATATCTGGCAAAAAAATAAAATAAGAAAGGCAAAAACATTGTTGCGCCTTAAAAACTATACCTATACCTATATTTTCGTATGAGCTTTTATGGACACAAATGTGCCAGAGTTTCAGTCACATGCCATGTACAGATCAATCTTGTGTTTTTAGAGAAAAATAAACAGCTGGAAATTACTAGAATATATCCCTTTGGTCTAAAAACAGACTTCATACAAATGGGTTTTGGACAAATCTCTTCTGTCTGAAAAGCAAGCATCTATTTTGATTTCAGTGAACCATGATGCTGAGAAGCAGAAGTACTGCAGCATACTCAGGCTGTCACTGGGTTGACCCCATTCAGGTAGAAGGGAAGGCAATTCTCACTGGGGTCAGAATATACAAGTATATGTCAGACCTTAACAACAACCCTCACTCTAACCTTCAATATATTATAATTCTCAGTGGGATTAGAAAACACCCTGCAGCTCATTATATACACATTTGTTTGCGGGGGGGGGAGTTGTGGAGGTGTTCCAATTTTAAACCTGTTATACAAGGATTAAACCTGTATTTCCTTCAGTGCTCACATTTAAGTTCTGAAGGTACAACACATTCCTGAAATTGATGGCTCCGTGCCCCCATCACTGTAGCCTTTAGTTTCCTCATTTGCAGTCTGCACTCCCCATCTGGAAACACACAAATAAAGTATAAAGATACAGGCCATCTCCAAACTAGCTTGGGCAGGTCCGTTGTAATTTTTACAGAAAAAAAATTGGATACCAATTGGATCGCACAGTATCCACACACTCCTACCTCTTTTCATGTTGTCTTTAATAGCATGGATGCAAGTGTTACACTTAGGGCTGTAACTCGGGCAGAGCAATTCGAATTTTTTCAAAGTGTACCAAAATTTAGAAGGCGGTGAAATCTAGAGGTGAATGTACTGATGAGTGGTAGGAAAATACACAGCAACATCTCCCAGAATTATTTACTTTCCATTTTTTTCTCTCTGAAAATATAGCCTCTTTTTCTTAAACGGAGGCACTTTTTCCTCCTCCTTTCCCGCCCCCCCAGAGGGGGCTCACACTTATGCCTCAAAGTAGAGTGAGTGCCAGATTGTGTTGCTTGGTACCAGGCAAAAAGTTCTTAGTTACTGCTCTGGCTACACTTCAGCTCCTCTCCACCTTGTGACAGTAATATGAGAAGGCCATCAACACCCTTGTAGAGGGAGCCCACACTCCAATCCATCTCTACACAAGCTCTTTTCTATCACAAATTTGGGCAATACTAACGTGGGGTTGCCCTCCCCACCATGATCTGTCCTGGATAGATTCTCTCTGAATCTGGATTTGCTGCTTTTCTGTGTTGCAGCAACTCCTAGTCAAATCTTGGTTGCACAACTTTAATCTTATTAAACATTCTTCCCCAAGTGATTCTTCGTAATAACCAGAATCCTGTTATTGAGCTATACCAGTGTTAAGTGCAATGATCTAAATCTCAATAATGAATTGCAGCTAGTCAGGGTATTTCCAGGTGTCTTCCATATTGCTTGCCAAATGATGTAACTGATGCATGGCAAGGAAAACATTTGGTGACTCCTTACCTAGCAGCAACTTGCTACTGGGATTTACACTAATCATTGTAAGGGCCTTGAAATTACACTCTGCAACACTTTGAAGTTTCATGAAAATCCCATTGCTCTAATTAATTTTCCCCATGGCTAAGAGTTGATGACACATCATGCTTCCTGGTACCACCACTGTTGAACCACCCCCTTTTGGTAAAGCAATATTCTGCATACAAGCATACACTAAAGTGCAGATATGGTTACATGGATACTTGGATATTTTATATGTGACATCATAACTTTTGGATAGTTCAGTGATTTAGGTCTCTGGTAGGGGAGCCAGAGATTGAGAGTTTTGATTCCCCACTGTGCCTCTTTGACAGGGGCTGGACTTGATGGTCCATAGGGTCCTTTCCAGCTCTGCAGTTCTAAGATTCTAAGATTATTTCAAGGACACTCTCATTTTCATTAATTTCTAGTCTGTAATGAGAAACATTTAACTAATAACCAACATTATATAATTCATTCCCCCCTTGTCAAAGGTTGTTCTAGGACCAGGTGGCCCTAGCTATTACATATGTGTCACTTAGATTGGATTACAGTAATTAAATTATAATTAGTACTCATGCAAAGATCCCAATATTAGACTCAAAACATGAAGGTTTGGCAATTCACCTCTTTGTCTTGGGATTTTTTTGGGGGGTGGGTGGGAGTGAGTAAATTTTATGAGACTAGGAACTACAAAAACAGGCTTCTTATGGCTGCAGGGCACCCTTTGCCCATCTCTGCAATGGCAGGCCTAAATGGGGCTTACTATTTAGAACTGCAGCCAAATTGACCTCACTGTGGACCAAGCAAAAGCGCCTATGAAGAACCCAAAATTATTAAACAAACATAGAAAACAAGATATATTTGTGATACATTCTATAGTGTGAACTAAGCTTTGTGATCCTTCCAGCCCTTCTTTTGATTGCAGGATTCCCACTCCTTTCAGGTATTAACAACTTGACTGATTTAATATTCCCAGCTCCCTTTCAAGCATATAAAAATGAGCCTGGGACAAGGACAGAGAACTTCTGGCCTTCCAGTCCATTGAACTACTGTATACCTCCCATAACCCCATTTCATTGGCCATACTGGCTGGGCCTTCTGGGAACTGAAGCCCAAAACAGCTAGAAAGCTGGATCCAAGATCCTAGGCCAAGACAAAGGATGGGGATTGGAGATTGTACTTTGTAGAATGACAGTGTCCAATTAACTTGTTGTGCCCACCTCCAATTTGTTAAAGTCCTACAATTGCATGTGTTTGAAGTTACTTTGGAGGGAGGGGTAATGACAGCATAACAACCTAACAACCTATTAACAATAGACCACATTATTTTCTCCCATGTGACAAGAAACACTTCTTACCTCATAAACTGTGGCCAGCATCCCTTTGCTAGTCTAATTAAGAGCAGACCCAATGAATTGCTACATTTTCTATGTATAAGATGGCCCCCACTTTTCTAACCCCAAATTAAGAAATCCTAACTTAGCTTTGAGTATTCAACCTCTGGGCTTAGAACTCGTGCACATTACAAGTCCCTATTGCATCTGAGCTTACAGGCTCCACCTCCAATGAGGTGTGTTCCAACTGGTTTGTTCAGCATCAGGTGGTGTCAGTTCCATAAGGACCGTGATTGAAGGAAGCCTTGTTTACAGAGGCAAAGTATGGGCAGTTTTGTTCTCTCCTCAGCTCACTTCTGTGCATAAGATGCCCTCAATTTTTAGCATAATGATTTTAGGAAAAAGTAGTGTCTTATACATGGAACAATACAGTAATCACTGAGTGGTAAACCAAACTTTTTAAAAGCCCACTGAGTCAGGGAAGCTACTCTAGTTGGGACCCGCACTAGTATACCAGCCAGTGTTTTTATGTTATGTCCTTAGTTGTATTTTCTTTTTTTTACCCCTGCAAAATAATAATTTTGAAAAACCCTAAGTTTTTCAAAGTGAATGGTTAATGCTCTCTTACAATTTAAAAATACTATTCCAAGCTCTGGCAATGCATGTACAAGGGTGTGTCCTGTAGAAACATTATGTAGCATCTTGTTAAAGCCAAGGAGGCCCGGACCTGGTCGGTGCCATGCTGGGAGGCTGTCTGGAACCTTATGAATGGGCTTGCCTCCATGATTTTCCAGGAAGAAAATCAGAATACCAATGTAATATGAGGTAACATTTGAACAGCACATTCAAGAGCTCTTCCTTCCTCTGGTTCTGCCTCAGTCGATCATTTTATCACTCCCCTATGTCACCAAAATGCCACTTACACACACACCCTCATCTTTAAAAGGATGTATATCACAACCAACCAGGAGAAAGCCTGTTAAAATTGTTCTGGTTTGAAAAAGTAGAAGCCTCGAGCTGCAGAGAAAAAAAAAAAGCCACATTGGGAGCAAAAAGAGCTGGACCAATTCAAACCAGCCTTTAAGTTTAAAAAAACTTCAATAAAAATACATTAAAAATACTTCTAATTCATCTGTTTTATAAGCAGAGCAAATCCCACAGTATTTGACCATGTAGTCACTCTCTTATTCAAATATACAAAGCATGAATGACCAGCACTACCTGATTTGCATCTTCCTAAGTTCCTGAGAGGAGCTCCCTTTGAAAAGTATTTGCAAGTATTTTTTTTTTAGTTCATTTCTACCATCTTCCCAAATACTTAGGTCTCTCAGTGGTTTGGGGAGAAAATGACTGGGTGGAAGAAAGTGAGATAAATTCCTTATTTTATTGAAACCAATGCACATAAAATTAAAAATAAATGAAAAGAGCACAAATAAAGAACCCAATAATTATACTGCTTCTAAATCACTGAGGGACTATAAAGATTTTCTCCTCTAGTGGCTTACAGCCTGGAAACAGGATATTCACTAAGTACTTCTTATGTTAGCTGAGGGAAATACTCCTCTAGTTCAAGTGGGAGCGCTGTTGCTTTGGGATCGGAAGGAGGTGACATCTTGCCGAAAGGGATGTAAAGTGTTGCAATTCAGGTCTCAAATGAGAGAAATCCCTCACATTTGCATCCAATTAGTGATCCGATTCCTGGTGTTAAGTCAAAAGCAATTTACCATGCACCTGCTGGAAGAGAATCACATGCCAAGTGCAAACAGAAACGGCTGCAGCCTTTTGTCTCTGTTTAGCTGGAGTTGAAAGTTTTCTTACAGGGTAGGGAGCAAGGAGAAGAACGGGGGAGGAAGGCATATTGGGACATATAAGGCCTGAAAGGTTGCTTCAGCAGCCCCCACAGCATTTTAATGCACACTGAAATGCATGCCCAAAAGAGAGCACACAGTGTGCACGCACAGCATTATAATGTTTGTGGCTTAACCAGTAGGTATCATAGTGCCCTGTTTTTAACGCTTTTAGCTGAAAATCAGTTTATTGATTTGGGTTTGTTTGTGTGGGTGTTTTTTAAAAAAACCACAAACTTATAATTGGATCTTGAAAGAAGGAACGTGTAGAGAGAAGTGGGATAAAGAGGTTGTGGCATTAAGTCAGTTGCACAGAAGGGGATACACAGAAACTATGATAAACAGAGTAAATTATTTGGATTTATTTCCCTCTACTGCTTGGAAAGAAAATTAATAATGCTGAAAGGCCAAAATTACCACGTGATAAATTTAATCCTGACAAAAACTGCATACTCACATTTGCAGGGAAGTTTCCCCAATGCACAATAGTCAAAAGACAGCAAGACAGCAACAAGAAATTAAAAGAACAAAAAATCCAGTGAGGCAAGCTTTCGTGTGGCAGCCCTTCCATCAAAATGGTGATTTAAAATGCCCAATACATATTTATATATATAAATTTTCCAAAGGCACTGCAGTGATGCTGATAAAATACACTGAGATGGATGTAAAATAATGAAGCAAGTCAGTGAATTCTACCTGGCTTCAAAAAGAGATGGATATAAAATGATTGATGGTCAGATAGTATGGATCTATTCACTCCATTATATGGGTTTATCAAGGGAGAAGAGGGGAAGGGTATGGACAATGGAACGGTGCTGGATCCGGACAATTCCAGACTCTTCTCAACTTCTGTTCTAGGTGTCAATGGCCTTGCATGACCCCACAGGACCCCGTTCAGGTGTTCTTTTAAGTGTGTAAAGGAACAACCTACCTCCTGAGATTCGCGTGGCTCCCTCGCTGGGTATTTTCAAGAATCAATTAAAAACATGGATGTTTAGGCAGGCCTTCCCATCAGATAATTCCTGACGCCTTTTTATTTTATTTTATTTTTTCCTTTCCCTTCCCCTTTTCCTTTAGTTTCCTATTTTGTTTAGTATTTTTGTTTATGTAAAATTGTTTATACACGTATATTTATTGTATTATT
The DNA here is from genome assembly GCF_051106095.1 of Pogona vitticeps. Lineage (NCBI taxonomy): Eukaryota > Metazoa > Chordata > Lepidosauria > Squamata > Agamidae > Pogona > Pogona vitticeps. The sequence goes on from NC_135785.1 coordinate 158,178,689, forward strand.
TTTTAATGTTGTTAGCCGCCTAGAGTGGTCCTGACACGACCAGATAGGCGGGATATAAATAAAATAAATAATAATAATAATAATAAGAAGAAGAAGAACATGATAGCCTTACATACCCCTGTCATCTTCCGCACATAGAGACAGCTTCCTTTCTAATGTCCCATCCAGACAAGCTGGTGCTTTGGATTGATATGGATTAGAATGTGCCCTGTTTCCCACACTGAACTGGATTAATTCACTGCAAGTTTCCATGCATGTAGTTGATTTTCTTTCAATACAATCCAGACACCATAACATATTCCCTCCTTTCCTCTTCCCACCTCTTTCCCCTCCTTCCCTCTCATGCTCTCCCCAATTTCCACCTCACCTCCTCTCCTTGTCTGTTTCCCTGCCTTGATGACGCCTGATTTTGCACTGGAAGTTTCCATTTTGTGAAGGAGGGACTGTTATTTTCTTCCTAACATGGACAAAAGTCTATAAAGTGTGATGGACATCTAAGAGCCACAAGCTCTTTTTTCAGTTAAGCAGCATGTTACTGGAGAGAAAACCTCCTCTCCTCACAATTTAGAGAGGCAGCCTGAGGCAGCCTTGCTCTGAGCTGAGGAGAACACTCCCACAGCTGATGTCATAGCTAATATCTGGGTAAGTTCTAATTGTACATGCCCCTCTAGGACCCACAATTGGTGGAGAGGATGGCACCGATGGGAATAATAGATCTGAAAGAAGTGCAGTGCTAAAGAGAGGGGAAATAATACTGAAATGGAAGGCAATAGGGAACGGTTGATCTGATACCCCAGTAACATCATGTGGACCTCTTAAACTAATTGGAAACAATGTGCAACTGAACCCTCTCACAAACAGGAGGAAGCAGGGGGTGTGAACAGGCCCTTAATGGATGCTCTATACATGATTCAAGAATGCTGGAAATTTGGTGTTCTGAATTTTGCAGAGAGCCTACGACAAAGCAGAATTTCTTCTCGTCAGACAGTCAGTCTCAACATAAATGGCAGAAGCAGAAAGCGGAGGAGGGTGGGGCAAGTGTCATATGTCATATGTTTTACACACTTTGTGGAATAAAGCAAAACATGCTGCTTATATACCGCCCCATAGTGCTTCAAGCACTCCCTGGGCAGTTTACAAGTTAATTATGCAGGCTACACATTGCCCCCCTCCAGCAAGCTGGGTACTCATTTTACCGACCTCAGAAGGATAGAAGGCTGAGTCAACTTTGAGCCGCTACCTGGGATTGAACCCCAGGTCCTGAGCACAGTTTTGGCTGCAGTACAGCAGTTTAACCACTGCGCCACGAGGCAGGAGTCTTGTTGGTCTGGGGAACCTGTCATTTCTAGGAAACCATCCAGAGTTATTGTAGGCTGGATTTGGCAAACCTCTTGATATCATATGACTTTTTTTAAAAAAATAAAAATAAATCAGTGTTATATGAAATGAAGTTTTAATTCACTGTGCCAACACCCATCATTTTTGTGGTGGCCCCTACTATTGGACAGAGTGAAGTGGTTGCCTCAGGCAGTTGGATTTGGTTGACCTGAGAGGGCAGCAAATGGATGAAGTACTAGAGATTGGTCAAATTATTTTCACATGTAAGGCAGAAAATTCCACAAAACTTTCTCTCTCTTATTGGCAATGCAGATAAAATGATAAAATTAAAACACTGTTTCTACTCCCAAGGAGGGAGAAATGCGTTTGTAGGACTGTCTGTCTCATATATCAGAATGACTTAACTATATAAATTAGTCCCAGTAATACAGACTCATAGAATCAGTGGGACCATGGTAAGTCAACATTGTTGTACATTTCATTTCTTCTGAGGGGGGGGAAGGTTTCTAACAATTGGATTTAGCCTTATGTATCTTACTTTTGTGAGAAGAGAAGACTCCTTGGAAAAGACCCTGATGTTGGGAAAGTGTGAAGGCAAGAGAAGAAGGGGACGGCAGAGGACGAGATGGTTGGACAGTGTCACCGAAGTTACCAACATGAATTTGACTCAACTCCAGGAGGCAGTGGAAGACAGGAGGGTCTGGTGTTCTCTGGTCCATGGGGTCACAAAGAGTTGGACACGACTTAATGACTAAACAACAACAACCACCTTACTTTGGAAGAAAAGAGCACAATTTCCTGCACACTATTTCCTCAGGCAGGGAAATGGCTGGGGCCAGTCCTGTACCCATGCCGCCAGTACCCTGAAATGTACCCGAGTATTTCTAGGGCAATGGTTCCCAATATTGGGGTCCCCAGATGTTCTTGGAGTAAAACTCCCAGAAGCCTCCACTACTGACTGTGCTGGCCAGGATTTTTGGGAGTTGTAGTCCAAGAACATCTTGGGGACACAGGAGTCTAGTAAGATCTTCATCAGGGAACATGTGAAATCTTGGGCATTTTCCATAAGAGATTGGAAACTTGCACTAACTTCAGCATAGAAAATAGAAATCCACTCCTTTTTTTTAAATTTGTACCATTGTCTTCTAATCTCATAACATCAAATGTTTCATATTGGACTTATGGTTCAGTTTTCAGACAGTTCTATTTACAACAGTCTACTGATCCCAGACAAAGTGTGGTATTTCTGTGAAAGACATGGATCTTTTCTCTACATAATAAAAAAAGCAAATGACACCTAATCCTCTGATTTCTTTGCCCTTTAAAGAGAGTTTTTTATGTGTACTCTGAGACATACTGTTATCAAGTCCTCTCTTTTGGTTCTCTTATCCAGACCAAACTGTGGTAGACGGAGTAAAGAGTGAAGCACACTGCTGTTAGTTAACCTACAATGGAAGGCGCTAATTACTTTTAATTTCTGGACATCTTTTGATGAAGCACCCAGCACTGACTCAGCGGTGCTGGACCTTCACTGGGGGCCCAGAATTCTGCAGCTGCTGTAGCTCCCCATTTGGCTGGAGCAAACATGCCAGCTGTCTCTGCCTGTATTATACCACAGTAATGTGAACAACTGGAAGTAATAATGTGTCTCCCCATTTGCCTAACAATACCAACATGCACAATAATTCAGGAGGCTGAAGATTTGTGCTGCAATTTAATAAACCCCATGCACATTTCTACAATTGAGTAGCACATCTGTGCAATGGATCCTAGAAGTGTAATATTCTTTTATAAGGGACCATTAACCAATCTTAAGTTTATAGGTTTCCTTAAATCTTTTTCATCAGCTGTTAAACTACAGTAAAGAGAAAATTGCCTCTTATGAGGCGTGGGATAGTAAAATACAAAGACTGTGATTAAACGTCAATCAATTAAGGATTACCGTACAATAAAAATGCTGACTGATGATTAAAATGAGCTGTTTCTGGGAGAATTTTTATAAGCAATATTAAGAAATGTTTTTAAAAGTCGGCAGAATAAACTTTGCTTATACCTAATTATATATCAGGGGTGCAGTAGTTAATTGTTGTATTTAGAGAGGAAAGCTGGGGAATGGTTCTGATAACAACATGCAGGAAGCATTTTCTTTCATTTCTCTGTGCTAAGAAGCATAGATTTCTATCCACTGGATTTTATTAAGCCCCTGACCTCTGGATATAATTGCCAGCTTTCAGTGGCACACATAATGGTGTTTGGAATTAGCTCGTGTTCATCTTATCTGAGAAGCTGGGTATAAAGAATGCAGACAACTGTGGAGATGAGTACATGAAAATAATGGCAAATTATTCACAGACTGGAGATCAGCCAAGTTATGGGGAATAGTGAGCTGGAAGATGTACAGACTGCATTGCAATGTGAGAACAGAAGTGTTTGTGTATGTGTGTGTGCACATGTGGAAGTATACAGTGTGCATGACACACATGAAAGTGTTTAATCCTATCTGCATTCACCTGGAAGCAACTGTTAATTCAGTGGGACTCAAGTAGACACACACAGATTGCACTATAAGCCTGCAGCAATTTGTTCAATTGAATCCTTCAAAAAAAACCCTCCAGTTTATAAATGAGAAATATTTTGCTTCTTTCTCCACAGTTCAAAATTTGAAGAAATGGCCTGTTATTGCTTTGCAGTATCTTAGCTGCATTGCCAGCAGGAAAAAAGATTCAAGCTCTATATGGCAAAGGCCAGCCTGAATGTTGACAACACCAATGTCAGCAATCAAGATGGTCTGCAGCAGTGGTCCCCAACCTTGGGCCTCCAGATGTTCTTGGACTACAACTCCCCAAAGCCTTCACCACTACCTCTGTTGGCCAGGATTTCTGGGAACTGAAGTCCAAGAACATCAGTAGGCCCAAGGTTGGGGACCAAGGGTCTACAGGATCCCCTCTTGTGCTCACTAGCATTCAGAAAGACATACCAGGCAAGTCCCACAACCTGACTCCTTTTTTTCATCAGTTAATCAGCTCCTACAATCACAATTGTCATGGCCATTTTTTTTACAATGGCAGAGGAAGAAGGGGAAATGAAACTACAGGAAAACTGTCAACATGTGGTTCATCTCCTCAGTCATTTGCAATGTGGTGATAAAACCTTTGGCCTGCAAAAGGCCATACAGTGGGAAGGACAGACTTTCCCTTTTCTTACTCTTTCCTTGCCCCTCTTTTTCATCCTCCTTACTCTGTCCTCCCCGCTTTCTCCCTCATTCAAAATAGTATAAGATATGCTGGCTTTCATTTAACCTGTTTTTTTTTTTAAATTCCTCCTTTTCTTCTTCTCTTCCTTGCTTCTCCCTCTCCTCTTACCATATTCCAGAGGAGCAGCTGGATATCAACCCCCTTCACTGACAATGTCAAGCATCCCCTCCACCACAAACTGGGTGTCCAGCTGGCTTTTCAGAAGATGCCTCAAGGTCTTTTTCTAACTGTGCCTGGTCCTTTAAAGGCAAAAAGACCCCAAAGCCAACATCTCCTTCACTGTCTTCATTAGATCAATGATGTACTTGCAGAAGTGAGGGCAAAGGATTGCTTAAGCATTCATTGTTCTTCCTGGCAAGCATGCTCAAGGGTTATAAGGGTTTGTTCTTGCTGTTTAAATGTTCCATCTTAAAGGACAGATATTTGAACAAGTACACTACATATTGGCTCCAAAGAAGCAAAAGCATGGAGGGAAACAATATTCTTTTACGGTAAGGAAGACTGTTGTTTTGTTTTTGTTTTTTTAATTTAATGGGGAAGGAACAGGGAAGGCAAAGCAATCATTAAAAAAAAAAAACAGCAACAACAACAACACAACTTCAAATCTGTTTGGCCAAAGTCCCCAAATTAGAACACAGTAAAAACAGAGTGTTGACTACTATTGTGGCAAATTTGATACTGATCTTAAAAATATCATTTTTGTTTGGGCTACCCCCTCCTCCATTTTGTTTTGCCTTATGGAATGTTATCTCACTCAGCAGCCCCAAACAAACCTTTTAAAATCACTTATTGCTGTTATGCAGTAGCTTCGTAGTTGTTGCTTTTCAATACCATCTTCAAAGCTTTTGCAAATTTGAATATTTTAGTCAGAACTTGGAAAAGAAATTGATTGATTGATTGATTGATTGATTGATTGATTGATTGATTGATTGATTGATTGATTGATTGATTGATTGATTTTACTATGGTCTATGGCAGCGGTTCCCAACCTCGAGGCCTCAGACATTCTTGAACTGCAACTCCCAGAAATCCTGGAGAGCACAGCTAGGAGTGAAGGCTTCTAGGAGTTTTCATCCAAAAGCACTTGGTGATCCAAGGCTGGGAACCAGTGGTCTGTGGACATTGAGGCATGTTCTTTCTTCAGTGTGGGACTCCTAATAAGAGAATTTTCCAATGTTGAGAGTTCCGTCTGGCAGACACCTAAATTATGCTCACCTGGAGGAAGACTGGGTTTGAAAGATGCATGGTTCAGGATAGACTAAATTTGGGTGTAATTTCCTGCTGGAAAACAAACCTGCTCCAAGTGGTTACTGGGAACTTTTTGAATGTTTGCCATTCCCTTCTTCTAGGGGCATCCCGGGGTTGTGTAGCTTGGCTAAAGTCACACAGGCTGGTCTACTCACAAGAGGCAGAGTGGGGAATCGAACTCCCAACTGATATCTAAACCACTGAGATATCTAGCTGGCTGGCCCTAATCAAACTGATGGTATAGTGGTTCTTAACCTTTGTTACTCAGGTGTTTTTGAACTGCAACTCCCAGAAACCTCAGCCAGCAGAGCTGATGGTGAAGGCTTCTGGGAGTTGCAGTCCAAAAACATCTGAGTAACAAAGGTTAAGAACCAGTGGACTGTAAGCCACGGAGAGCAAATCCTTACTGAGCACTACACAAATATGATCAATAAATCAGCCATTCTTAATCTTTGTTTTTAGCCACAGCCCTTTTAGGAGCTCTTCTCGGGTTCCTGGCCTCCCTGTCAAACAAGGATACAAAATGAATGGATAAACAGAAAAATAGAACATTTTTTTCAGTCTGTGGCCCCTTCAAATGTGGCAGGGCCCCCATTGAGAATGACTGGAGTAGATCAAGAAAATTCTTGCAGTATCAACAAGAGAGGTTTTCTAATACTGCTTTTTGTGTCCATCCATGATGAGCCAGATGTTTCTGAGAAGTACTTGTGACACTTATGAGCCATTGGATATTGTTTCTGGTAACCAGATACAGATGGTATGCCTCTCAAAATGGAGTGTCTGTTATGCTGTCATGGTTAATAGCTGTTACACGATCTAACGCTTCATCAATTTTTCTCATCTTTCTTTAAAGCTCATTTAAAGTTTGAACCTACATATGCCTACTCAAAAGTTAAGCTCAATAAAGTTCAACTGGATGTGCTTTCAGGTTAGGGGACAGAGCAACTTTCCATAACGTGGTACCTCCCTGATGTGTTAGACTACATTTCCCATCACTGCTGTGATCAGCAGTGAGGAGAGTTAATCCAAGCAAGGAGTGTTCATTTGTTACAAGGTATCTTGGGTCATAGAGAGTTTGTGACCAGGGCAAGGGCTACCCTCCTAAAATTTTGAGGGTAGGACATTCGCCCGTCCCAGTCCGCAAGCCACCCCTATCTTGAGGACCCCTGCTAAAATAATCTCTCACCTCCAGCTCACTGGCAGAGCCACTAAAGAAAAGTATTAGGGATTTTCCACTTTGAGCATTGCTTATTCAGTATTTATTTGAGCATGATACATGAAAATTGATTTCATTTTTATTTACTCCCCTTTTTTCAAAACCTCGGGCTTTGCTAGCAATTAAAAGCACGCTTAGCATAGCAAGTATAGCAACTGGCAGTCTTCCTATGGAGGCTGGACATGCTGCATCAGTGGTTCTGGGGCTTTTGTAGTTTTATAAAGCAATTTTCCATGTTCTGATTGCTGCATTATTTAAATTCAATTTTATTCTTCTGAAAGTGCAATCTAGGAAAACACTTGAAGAAACCGGCAGGAAGCAAGTGAAATCGAAGAAGTCAAAATGTGAGCACATGCATGCCACTGTTTTCCCTAGCAAATAGTGCCCATTTTACTCACAATCACATTGAAATTAATCAATACCTAACAATAAGGTAAAAGTACTCTGGGCTGAAGCCTGGAAAAACTACTTTTTGGACTTCAGCTCACCCAGTCCATTTGGCTGGGTAACTCAGGAAAGATTAATTCAAAAAAGTAACTTTTCTGAGCTCCCTTTTCCTGAAATGTCAGAGCATAGTTTCCCTGGGCCAGAGAAACAGTTGGCCCAGAACATGTTTGCTTGCTCATTCCATTTCTGTCATAATTTCTACAAATAAGGTAAAGTAATTGTTATATCTGTATTTTTGATGATCTTATGTATGTTATACCAGTGGTTCTTAACCTTTGTTACTCAGTTTTTTTGAACTGCAACTCCCAGAAACCCCAGCCAGCAGAGCTGATAGTGAAGGCTTCTGGGAGTTGCAGTCGAAAAACATCTGAGTAACAAAGGTTAAGAACCACCGTTGTGTTTTTATCTATGTAAGCTGCCCCGAGTAGACATTGTCTAGAGGGGCGGGGTAGACATCTAATAAATAAATAAAATAAATAAAGGTAAATGTTCCCCTTGACATTTTTAGTCCAGTCATGTCCAACTCTAGGGGGCGGTGCTCATCCCGCTTTTCAAGCCGCAGAGCCAGCGCTTGTCCGAAGATAGTTTCCATTGTTATGTGGCCAGCGTGACTAGGGAACAGCATTTTACCTTCCCACCAAGGTGGTACCTATTTATCTACTCGCATTTACATGCTTTCGAACTGCTAGGTTGACGAGGAGCTGGGACAAAGCAACGGGAGCTCACTCCGTCGCGTGGTGATTCGATCTTACGACTGCTGGTCTTCTGACCCTGCAGCACACAAAGGCTTCTGCGGTTTAGCCCGCAGCGCCACCACGTCCCTTGTACAAATAACATAGGCCATAAGTCCAGAGTGTCTGCAGATGGAGGGTTTCTAGGACTGGCAGGCAAAAAGGCACTGGGCCGTAATCCCTCTTTCTCTCCTTAATAGAGATAGAAATAGTGGGAAAACAAGGGAAGATTGGTACAAGTGAAAGCGAGCCATCATCCAACTCTCTCATAAAATTCCATGAACAAGGCAGGAGGTCATCCTGCAGGGCGACCAATGCTTTTTCTGTACCATGTCACGGCCTGAAGCCCAACTGGAATAGATCCAGGGCATCAGTTTCCTCCAGGAGGGTCTGGAGCTGATCAACCACCACCCTCTCAACCACTTTACTCATGAAAGAAACATTGGTGACGGGCCTATAATTCCCAATTTCGTCCACCACCAAATTAGGTTTCTTTCTAATGGGCCCAATGAGTGTTTCCTTGAGGACAGTGGGAAACATGCCCTCTTGGAGAGACCCATTAATTATTGTGGTGGCCCATTCTGTTGTTACTGGCCTGACTGCTTTGATGAGCCAGGCCGGGCAAGGGTCTAAAGAGGAGGTGGTGGCACGACAGCACCCAAGCACCCTGTCCACATCATTGGATGTCACAAGTTGAAAGCAAGTTAACTTCGCTGGGCAAGATGATGCACTGGACATCTCAGCTCAATCTACTGTCTGTAAAAAAGGATCAAGGTCCGGGCAGAGGGCCTCCACTTTAGATTTTTTTAAAAAAAAAATGCTGCAAATTGGTCACAGGAGATACTAGAGTGAGGCCTATCACTGTGGCCAGCTCCAGATAGATTGCATACTATACGGAAAAGCTCCACCTGCTGGTTGTGAGCTTTGCTTATCCGGTCAGCAAATAATGCTCTTCTAGCAACCTTTACCCTAGCTAGGTAAAGATTAGATGCAATCCTGGTGGTTTTTAAATTAGTTTCCATCGGGGCCCTTCTCCAGATCCTCTCTAGCCTTCTCCAATTATGCATCATAGCCCACAGTGGCTGGTTAACCCAGGGAGCTGGTCGGGCTTGGCAATGGAGAGGGTGTTTAGGTACGATCATGTCAACCGCCCTGGTGGTGGCAGTATACTAGCCATCCACCAGGGCATTGACAGGAACACCAACCAAGTCAGCCAGAATCCCCCGCATGGTATCTTGGAATCCGTCAGGATCCAGTAACCTGCGGGGGCGGACCATCTTAATGGGTCCAAGCTCCCCGCGGGAGGGAAGTGCCAATGAGAGGCTGATTTAATTAGGTGGTGATCCGACCATGACAAGGGTGCCAATATCAAGTCAGCCATCATCGGAGCACACTCTCTCTGCTCGGCAGCAAAGACCATATCCAGCATGTGGCCACCCACGTGGATAGAACCGTTGACTTGCTGGGTCAAGTCCAAGGAAGCCATGGTTTCCAGGAACTCATGAGCTGGGCCAGAAACCTCAGCCTCCATGTGAATGTTGAAGTCCCGAGAACCAATCGTCTGGGGAAACTCAACAACGCCACAGAGATGAAGTCTGCCAGCTCTGGCAGGGACTGTGCTGGATCATGGGAAGTGCAGTAAGCCAGCACAATCCCAAAGCCACCCCTGGTCCCAAACAACACATGGACAACCTCTAGACCTGGGCTTGCCACCGCAGAGAGCCTAGCTCTCCTTGCCCTGGTTAGAAGCCATCAATACCAAAGAGTAATCCAAATTTGGAGTAGGACCACACGATGCAAGAAGTGCATTACTCCCCAAGTGCATTGGGGCTGATTTGAATTGGAGTCCCACACATCCTTATTTTAAAGTCGTAATAAAAGAGGGGCACTCACGTCTCACATAATTAATGTAACATATAATTTCTCCTTAATTGGGTTGCTACATATTGTGCCAATATTTGCGTTGTATTCAAGGCTAGCTCTTCATAGGGAAGAAAAAACCCTTTATAATGGATAAGAGGAATGTGACAGAGACAATAATCCAGTGCCACAGGGTGGGGAAGTCCAGAAGGGTGGCTGTAATTGGGCAGCTGGCCAGAGAAAAAGCAATCCTGGGGAGCACCATAAATACTCCCAAGCTTACCAGGCTAATTAGTCACAGCCTGCTATTCTTTGGTAAGGTTTGGTTCCTGTTCGTTCTGTTTGTGCTTTTATGCTTTGGGGGTCAGTGTGAATTGTTATATGTTGTTTCACTAGCTTTAATTTTTTAAGTTACTTCATATTTCATTTATGAAAAGAACAAGATGATGGTGGTGGTGATGGTCACGGCGGTGCTGGTGATGATGATGATGTTAATTTGCCACATTTGTAAGCTATTTCTTCATGAACATTGTAGAAGTAATGCATATTTCAGAATTTTGAATTATTATTACCACCATCACATAGCCTTATTCTGTTACCTCACCATGTCATAATTCTTGAAGATTCTGCCACTGGTCTTCATCACTATATGTGCAAGCCACTGGCAGATTTTACCAAGCAAGGAACATTTTTTTCTGCATAGCCCCAGCAAAAATTGCTGTACCTGTCTGTTATCCAAGAATCAACTTAGTGAAGTACAGAAGGAGGTTCATCTTCAGATAGCTGGCCATTAAATGATGAACTGACCTAATTCAGTAAGTAAGGATGAAGCAGTGTCGAATACTTTTAAACTCCATCCTGGAAAATACCTTCATCATCAAAATCCCAGATTTTCAACATGTAATAGCATTAACAGCTCGAACCTAATGAATAAACTTGCATCACCCCCTGCACTATATCTTCATTATATTCTAGATTAATATGATGTGCCTCAGTGTCTAAGAAGTGAGTCCAGAAATACCTTTGCTTGCTAGAACATTCTAGAACTCTCTACTATCTAAGCGCCAATAGTTCCCAATGACAAGGACTGACAGCCCCATATATTCCTCCGTGCCCACAGGGGGGATCCTATCAGGCCACAATTCGCAAGATGGGCAACCTTTGACAAGACACTGTTCCCCTAGTTCAGCTTTCACTTTGCAAAACTGAAATTTATCACATTAATAATAAAAGTAGGCCATACGAAGTAGGCCATTGCAAGGTTGTTATGGTGACAAATGAGATCATAAACACAAACCATTTAAAATGCTATGTATCTGATTAATAAGAAGCAATAGTATTGGTTGACAGCCTTTGTAGTACTGATAAAAAAAAATAAACATGTCATGATCTTACTGCAAAAGATGCATTATTAAGCTATTATTGCCTCTTCTTCCTTGCATTGGCCTTCTTACTCAGCCAATTGTTAAAAAAATGTTTCTGTTTTTTTCCCACCCCCACATCAGTATTATCCACGCTGCTTATGGATTTGGGGAGTGGTAGTACAAAAACAGTAACTCTTCCAAGCTGTGGTCAGCATAATGTTTAAAAATGGATTTCATTTAGAAAACAAAGACTCTTGTGAAGAGGATTACTAACTGGATTGAATCATTCAAAAATGCTTTCCAGGGTGGACATTTTTGCTGAGGTAAGCACTTCTTTAGGCACTGATCAGAATCGTTTTCCTTTAAAGTCCCTTTAAAGTTTAAAGGCTGGTGACAGATAGGTTGGCCCATTAATTATCTGTGACACATTGCATGGATGGCCTCCATCCTCTGAGTCTGTTCTGCTATATATTTGAAAGGGCCATGCTTGCCAACTTTTGAGACCCAGTCTCTATAAGTCTACATAGATTTAAGGCAACTGAATCATTTTCTTTTTGTTCGGCAATTTTGTCCTCTACTCAGGAATTACATGGGAAAAGAAAGATAAATGGAACATGATAAACTTTGGGTTTTTTTACTTGCAGTCTGCTCACACCTCATCGTGCTGGCAGTTCCAACCCATAGCATCTTCCTTTCACTCACTGTCTTACCTGCCAAAAACTGTAACAAATATTATAGGCATGTACATCTTTTATAGCATGGATGGGCAACTTGCCAGAGACAGTGGGGAAAAAACACTCCAAAAAGTAACAAAACCCCCCAAGACCCATCAGAAATGGGAAAAAACCCCAAAAACAACCCCCCAAGCCTTCGTGAGTGCATTAAACCCCCCCCCCAAGACCCATCACAACACAGAAACATAACTCCCCCGGCTCAAAACCACACTGCAAAAACACTCAGTAGAGTTTTAAAAAGCAGAAAACAGCCCCTTACCTTACAAGGCAGCCTCTTCCAACACACACTCTCTTAACTGCTGGGGCAAAAGAGCTACAGAGAAGCAGCCTTGTCACCACCTACAGTTAGAAATTTGAATTTCCTGCCTTTTCCCCCTGCCTTTTTCTGTTTGTAAGTGGAAGCTCTGGTCGCAAGTAGAAGCAAAATTTTGCAGCCGGAGCTGGTCATAACTTGAAATGGTTGTAAGTAGGGACATTTCGTAAGTCAAGGCACCACTGTATAGTAGTACTGGAAAATATGCTGTTTTTCTTTTTATCTCTCTTTTTAGTATAATTGTACAAGTTGATGTAAATGTATTATCTCTCTCTCTGGAAATTTACCCTTTCCCTATCTATACCTACCCTCCTAACCCTGGATTCCCTTCCTCATAATGCTATCCCCATTGATAAAAAATCAGAAGGAGAAAAAAAAAGATCACTCTGTTTTCATCTTTTGGTCACAATGTGCCCTCCCCTTCTCACTCCTCACTCCTTGCCTTCTCTTTAGCAATAGCTGTCAACTGGTTGGGGAAAAATCCCTGCTTCCATTTGCTCATGGGTGTGCATTAATGCTGGGTTTATATTTATTTATTTATTTATTTATTTATTTATTTATTTATTTATTTATTTATTTATACCACGCCTATCTGGTCAATTGCAACTACTCTAACACAAATTAAAAAACAGATATATAAAAAAGTAGTTTTACATAATTAGAAAAAATTCAACAAGATGAAAAGAAAAACAGAATAAATCATAACAGAGAAGAGGGGGAAGAATATCAAGAATTAACTGGGGGCAAGGCCCGCCTAAACATCCATGTTTTTAAAAATGCCCAGCGAGGGAGCCATGCGAATCTCCGGAGGCAGATTGTTCCAGAGGTGAGGAGCCACCACTGAGAAGGCCCGGTTTCTTGTTTTTTCCCTTCCGGGCCTCCCTCAGCATAAGGCTCCTCCTGACTCGCACAAGTGACACAGGTAGAACTAGGTGGGAGTGAGCGTTTCACCAGGTATCATGGCCCTAAACCATTTAGGGCTTTATACGTAAGCATCAGGACTTTGAAGTCAACATGGAACCAAATGGGCAGCCAGTGCAACGCAGACAGAATAGGAGAAATGTGGTGGTATTTTCTCGCTCTGCTAAGGAGTCCGGCCGCCGCTTTCTGCACCACTTGGAGTTTCCGCGTTAACCTCAAAGGTAGCCCCATATAGAGTGCATTACAGTGGTCTAATCTCGAGACTACGAGCGCATGAACCAAGGTAGTGAGCGCCCCCACATCGAGATAGGGTCACAGCCAGGCTATCCGCCAAAGATGGAAAAAGGTGGTGTGGACCACCGATGCCACCTGAGTCTACATGGTGAGCGCCAGGTCCAGATGAATCCCCAGACTGCGGACCCCACTCTTTGCGGCAAGGGTCACCCCCCCAAATGTGAGGGAATCACCCAAGCCACTGATGGTGGGGGCACCCATCCTCAGAATCTCCGTCTTGTCCGGGTTCAGCCTCAGCCCATTTTCCTGCATCCATTGCAGTACAGCCCCCAGGCAGTGCTGGAGGGACAGAACAGCATCACCTGCAGTTGGTGGAAGGGAGATGTAGAGCTGGGTGTCATGAGCATACTGATGACACAGTGCCCCACACCCCCTGATGACCCCACCCAGCGGCATCATATAGATATTAAACAGCATTGGGGAGATAATCGACCCCTGTGGAACCCCACAGTTGAGACTCCATGGGGCCGAGACACTCTCCCCAAGCTGAACTCTCTGGGGTCAGTCCCCCAAGAGGGAACGGAGTCAGGCAAGTGCCAGGTCACCAATTCCCAGCTCGGAGAGCCTCCCCAGGAGGATACCATGGTTGACAGTATCAAAGGCTGCCGAGATGTCAAGGAGGACCAACAGGGATATTTTACCCCTTCAGCCTCCCTCAACAGGTCATCATACAGGGTGACCAATGCCATCTCTGTACCATGGTGTGGCCTGAAGCCCGACTGAAACGGATCCAGGGCATCTGTTTCATCCAAAAGAGCCTGAAGCTGGTCAGCCACCACCCTCTCCACCACTTTACTGATGAAAGAAACATTGGCGACGGGCCTGTAAGTGCCAATTTCATCCGCCACCAAATTCAGTTTCTTTCTTATGGGCCTAATTAGTGTCTCTTTGAGGCCAGGCCGAACAAGGGTCAAGGGAGGAGGTGGTGGCACAATCAAGTGCTTTGTCTACAGTATCTGGTGTCATAGGCTGAAAGCAATCAAGGATTACTGGGCAAGATGGAGTGGTGGACATCTTTGCTCGACTCACTGTATTTAAAAAAGGAGAGAGCTCCCGGCGGATCGCCTCCACTTTAGATTGAAGAAATGCTGCAAATTGATCCGGTGAAAAACTAGGGAAGGCCCATCACTCAGACCAATTCCGGATTTTTTTATGCCCAGAGGGGGATATGGAGTGCCTTGTTTCAGCTCCATGTTTCTCTTTTTCTTCTTTTTAAAATTAAGTTTTGGTGAGTGGCATAGCACTTAAGTGATGCAGCACAATAGTGGGAAAGTATTTCTTTAAAAAAAATTAACAAAATTAAAACAAAAATGCATTTTTCACTTTAAAATGGGATTGGGGGTACCATCCACAGCCATGACATGACTTCACTGACCTTTAAATATCACCACCAGTATGTACAAAAAACACACCCCAACTCCATGCTTGTGTAATCTAGGTGGTCACAAAGCAAGAAAACTGTGTTTATTTGGACTGATCCTAATCATTCCAAATACAGGCACTCTTACGATTAGGTCATTAAGCAAATTGGTCAATTAGTGGGGAGCAATATGGGAATAATAAATCACGTTTCATCGTGAAGGGGTGTGGTGAAGTTGCAAGCATGCATTTGTGAGGTTCATAAGGGTCATAGGTCTAAGGGGTCATTAAACTGGTAGATTGTTAAGTTAGGAGTGCCTGTAAACAGTAGGGTCCAACCTTAGATCAATCTGGGATGGACTGGTTCCCATTAGGGATGGGTTGGAATGCTCTAACAAGAATGCCATATAGTCAACTTTTTTAAGAGGGATCCCGACTGTTCAATCAGGGGGCTAGAGAGGGAGATATCCCCCTCCCCATGTAACAGGCCTCATAATCTATCACTTTGAGCTTTAAGATGTTTTGGATTTTGGTTTCCTGAATTCCTGACTATTGTCTGTTTTGGCTGAGAGGGTAAGAAGTCCAAACCATCTGGAAGGCTGAAACTTGAGAATCATTCCCCTAAAAGACTATACTACATTCATTTTCTTCTACAGATTTTGCTCCTCAGACTAGACTGAAGTCCAGATTTGGCTCTATGGATTCTCTGAGGCACAGTTCCGACGACACATACCTGTACAGGCATCTAGAATTTGGCAATTCAGTGGAACTACAAGGCTTCATGTTCTTGTATCTTGAATAATAATTCAAAGGCCAATAATTGTGGAAGGAATAGGGCAGTTTATTCTGCTTGAGAACACACAACCTCAGTCTTAGTTTATTCTCTCAATAAAGATATCACTTAAGCCTTACAACATTATTACAGTTAGCATGAGTACTGAGAAAGTGGAAAACAATGTCATTGTATTCCCCTTAGCATATGTTCTGATAATGGAAACTCTTATTAAATATACATGTGCTCCCTGGTCGCCTATAAATGTGCCTAATCAAAGAGTACCCTACAACTTTGCTCACAATCGATAATAAAGATGGCATACTACAACAGTGGCGTTCGTGCATGCTGTTCTCTCTTCATTGGAGGGGGAAAAAAGTCATTTCACTGCCTAAGTGCAAGGCCATGTTACCTTTTCCCCAGCTTTGTGTATGATTGCAGTTTGCTGCCATATCATTCATTCTGCACATTTAAATTATGTGTCGCAGAGTATGTTATCTTGTTTGCTCATTCCGGCCCCATGCCTGTTGGCTGAGAAATAGTGCTGCTTACTTCCAGGTAAGAGGGTGTAGAATTGATGTATGTGCTCTCCACTGAGTATTGATCGGAAAAGTCAGTAAGCTAATTCTCCATTCTTAGGATTCTTTATCTGTATACTGGACATGCACAGAAAAGCCCTTCAAGTCAAAGGATGCCTTCTAATACAGGGCTGTTTTCTACAAAGTAGGACATATGGACACCCTTTCTTAAGGGGTCCTGGCTATGGGCAGGCACAAGATCTCTTTAGACATTCCGATTCCACCTTCCTTAGCCTGCTAGGTCAAGAGTAGCGTTTAAAAAGACCCTCTGTAGCCATGCAAATTGCAGCATTCTGGAAGTTGTAGTCCAAATACAAAGTATTTCCCAAGCTTTGGCAGGATGAGAACTCCCGAAACAAACCAGTCAAGTTTTGTCAATGGTCTGAAATGAATTTTAACCAAATATCGGGAGACAACACTCCTTCAAACTCAGCCAAACTATAATGAAATGATTTCTCAGGTCTTAAAAACTTTAAACAGAAAGGCATGATGGGTCTGTCAGTTGAAATCATTTTGAGACCATCCTCCAATCTTTGGTGTCACCAATGGACTGTGAAGAAGACCTGAGAACTGCAACAGAGAGGACTAATAAGTAAAATGCCATAGGAGTTGCAAAGTGAAAAACAAAGAGAAGAATGATTAAAATGCAAAACCTACTAAGGATCCACATGGTAGTTAAGAAAGGATGATGATGATAATGATCATTCATTCATTCATTCATTCATTCATTCATTCATTCATTCATTCATTCATTCATTCATTCATTTACGGATTATTCAAATCTCCCCTGCACTCTCAGCTCCTGGATTGCTTTGGAACAGTAGACTGCACTCTTGCAGAGCATGCTTGGCTGCCTGCCCCTCCCCTCCCCACCTGTGGTCAGCATTCCCTGGTTGGAATGTGTCTATTGACTTAAAAATGACATGCAAGTGTCAAAATGAAATGTTTATTTTTTTTGCCTCTTTTTTTGGGTAATAATAGCAAGCAGTCACAACTATAAATTATTGATGGAAACTCTTCAGCACAAACAGGTTAGTGCACACACAAACTCTTCAGCTCGACTGCCCTGGGTTTACATCACTCAGACATTCAGCTCCTTAGAGAGCTGCTCTTATCACTGCCAGTCCAAAACAAAACAAAAAAGAGTGGTGGCAGAGAGGAAAGAAGGGGGAAGGGTACCCAAACCATCCTTGTTTCCACAACTCAAAGCAGCTGAGCCATTCACTAAAGTTTTGCCTCAAGGTTCAGTGATTAAACACCATTCCAAATCCACCTCCTTCACATCCCACCCTGGCCTCTGTGATGTAAGTTAATCTCAGACATGAAGGCCGGATCGATCTCTGTAGCAGAGAGAGAGACTGTGGGGTTCAGCTATCTTTGTGCAGAAACACGGAAGATGGTGTGTGGCAAAGGCCACTGCTGATCTTAACACAAACTGACATTTCACTAATGCTGTGTTTCTGAAGCCAGGAAGGGCGTGAAGAGGGTGTGGGGAGGGGAGGAATAAAGCCAGTGAGCCAATGAGTAATCTCCATGTAAATAAAAGGAGGATAGTGCCCTATTGCCAGACAGCACCCATTTCCCCATATGCATGGTGTTCCAGATGGCCATCACTTTGCCCTCACTAGCCATTTTAAGGGGCTACCTACCTGCAATATTAAATGCATCACTGTCGGTCACAGTAGGGATTATTGTTCATTTAATAGAATTTTTATTTTGGAACTCAGTGTGTAGAAATGAATTATTTCAATTTTCCTTATCTGGATGCAGTATTTCTGGAAAACTTCCAACCCATCCTACATATAAGCCAGAAGAAAAGATACTCATTGATTCTGCCTATTGATTTCCCCCCAACACTATACTTCTGATAACTGAAAATTATGTCACTAGTGCCTTTGAAGAACCAAATGAAGATATATCATGTTGAAAGGATAACAAATAATAACGGCCATGGTTCAACCAGGAGGAAGCACTTCTTAAAAGAAAATGTAAAATTTTTAGTACAGCAGATACTTATAAACCATTAACTCCAACTCACCTGCACCTTCCCCGTATCACCCTCGTCCACCCTTCTATGATTATGACTCTACAACATACTAGAGGGAAGCATTTCTAATGTTTGTCTGTTGATGCAATCTGTAATATATGTAATACATAATGCAAAGTCCATTTGTGTCAATGGGAAAGGTGTAAGCATCTGTTTACATCCCTTGCTGAAATCATAAAGAATTTAACTTTGGCTAGTTTATGCCTACTTTGTACCTCGGCAACCCCAGCATTTTGTTGTTTAGTCATTAAGTCGTGCCCGACTCTTTGTGACTCCATGGACCAGAGCACGCAGTCTTCCACTGCCTCCCGGAGTTTGGTCAAATTCATGTTGGTTGCTTCGATGATACTATCCAACCATCTCATCCTCTGTCGTCCCCTTCTCCTCTTGCCTTCACACTTTCCCAACATCAGGGTCTTTTCCAGGGAGCCTTCTCTTCTCATGAGATGGCCAAAGTATTGGAACCTCAGCTTCAGGATCTGTCCTTCCAGTGAGCACTCAGGGTTGATTTCTTCCAAAATGGATAGGTTTGTTCTCTTTGCAGTCCAGGAGACTCTCAAGATTCTCCTCCTGCACCTTCTATTTGCCAGGAGGTGATGGGACCAGTGGCCATGATCTTAGTTTTCTTGATGCTGAGCTTCAGACAAAATAGCTACCTAGAGTGGTCGCAAGACCAGATAGGCAGGGTATTAAATAAATAAATAAATAAATAAATAAATAAATAAATAAATAAATAAATAAATAAATAAATAAATAAATAAATAAATAAATAAATAAATAAATAAATAAATAGAAGGGGAAGATATGGAGGTAGTGACAGATTTTACTTTCTTGGGCTCCACGATCATTGCAGATGGTGACAGCAACCACGAAATTAAAAGACGCCTGCTTCTTGGATAGAAAGAGATGACAAACCTAGAAAGCATCTTAAAAAGCAGAAGCATCACCTTGCTGACAAAGGTCCGCATAGTCAAAGCTATGGTTTTTCCAGTAGCGATGTATGGCAGTGAGAGCTGGACCATAAAGAAGGCTGACTGCCGAAGAATTGATGCTTTTGAATTGTGGTGCGGGAGTTCAGACCATTTGATTGCACTGCTGATATCTGACCCAGAAGTCAAAGTTTAGTCTACTAACGTTCATTAAAAGACCCCTTTCAAGAAGAAGTCTTTCTGAAATAGTTCTGTGGACATTTGTTAATGTTACTGTACATGCCATTGGAAGTATTCTGGAAATCAAATCCTATGAGAAGCGGTTGAGGGATTGCATATGTTTAGCTTGAGGAAAAAAAGATGAAGAAGTAGTATTATATGTATCTTCAGATATTTGAGGTCTGCTACATGGAAGATCAAGCAAATTTGTTTTCTGCTGCTCTAGAGGGGATGATCTGATTGAATAGAAATTGAAATTGCAGGAAAAGAGATTTCACTTAAGTATTAGGAAGACCTTTCAAGCTGCATTCTTTTGCAACCTTCCCTTTGGTTGTCCATTTTCGTGACCAAACATACACTCTGACAATTACCTTGGGAATCTTCTTTTGCATGATTGCGGTCTAAATTTGTCCCTATAGACAATTAAAATCTAAAATACCTCAGAGAACATAGTTAAAAATCTGAAGGTCTCAGAGTGCTCACCAATTTTTGATTGGCGAATGTAAAGGAAATATGACAAGAGAAAATTATTTTCAAACAACATTTTTAGTTGTTAAATGGATTGGTGAACAGACACAAAATGTCCAGCAACCTCTGCTCTGGCAAGCTCTGAGTAGACATATCAGGCCCTCAAGAACTGTGTGAGGTCGCTTAGACTAAGATGCATTGATCTACCCAAAGCAAAAGGCTTATCCCACAAGCTTTGTAAGCTGAATGGGGATTTATATTGGTTCTGATCAAAGTCACTGCACCACACTGGCTGATCCCACCATTCCTTGGGGTGGAGGGCAGGTTGGAAAATTACAGGACATCTGTTAAAGGATCAGAAAACGTTTCAGCCAGAGACATTTGCAACTGTGTCCATAAAATGTATCAATCAGTGTGACCAATACTGAGGGCAGAAGCTAACACCTTGCACTTATGCTGTATGTGTGCTGGTTTTTTTCTGAAAGATATTCTCAGTGCTCATGAAATTGGACCATATGGCTAACTGGTCAGCAACCTATGCAAGAACTGGACTGCTATGCATGGATCCGTTTGAATATACTGTATATAGTTATATTTACTGCTGTATTAAAATGGTATTTTGAAATTCTTCACCCTATTCATGGGAAGGGAAACTGGAGAGATGACTTGCCTGAATTTCTCCATTAAAAGGAGAAGATCTCCCAACATTTACTCAGAGGCAGCTCACTATTAGTTACAGCTATAGCACTGCTTTGTACATTTCTCGGTTTCTCAATTTTTGCACTTCCCGTGCAAGGGGTATCAACAGCAACTGTGTTGGCAACCTGACCACTATTTTCCTTCTTCCACAAAGCCTTCTTGTTCATGTCATTCTCGAGCACTCTGGTGGCCAATTGCGCACAACTACCAGAAGAATGGTGGAGATACTGTGGAACAAATTCTGCAAAGTAGTCTTCTGCTTCTCAGGGAGTAAGAAGAAGAAAAAATCTCAGAATGTTTCTCAGGAAAAAAAAAGTCTTGTGAGCATGTCTGGCTTAACACTTGTTATCATTTTTCAGGGTTCAACACTTTATCCAGTGTTGCATTTTTGATGGACCATGGCTCACAATCTTGCTATTTACTGCAGATATTTATAATATAGCTCCTTGCCTGTAAACTGCATAGCATAGTAGATACATGGGCGTTGCTCAACAATACACCTGCAATAGCCACAATAGCACCAAGGAGTACGTGCTGTCCACAAAGCACTTCTCCCCACGCATTGTACAACAGTCAGAATGGGAATCATGTGACTGATTGCACAACTGAATTGTGCATTTCCCTGTTGCTGCCTTGCAGATCTACATGGGCATCACTTTACTTTACTCTTCCACAAATAAGATGTCAGCCATTGTGTCCCTTGGTCATCATTTTGAGGACCACTTCTTTCAGGAAGAAAAAAGCTTCTTCAATGGATGCATCCAAGATGTAAGGCAATGCCAAATAAAGGCTTAAAACCTCGGCCCAAGCTATCATTTCATCAATAGGAGAACTACTCAATGACCTGGCATGAGAGTGAACTAATCAATTAATGCTGTCAAGTAAACAAATCTGCCTTTTTCAGTTGCTGTGAAACTTGATATTTCTTCCAGTCTTCTACCCATGCAGTGAATGGAAATTATAGCAATTCTGAAGGGAAAAGGACTCCTTAAAATACCCACGTATCACCAAAATATCCATCACTTTTGATTGAAACTTAATTTTCCAGTGTAAAAATGACAGAAATGTGCTCAAGATCTTAAAGAAAATCTTTCTGAAAACAATGTATTGTTCCAATGGAGTTGATACAAATCTGCCAAATATCAAACCAATGTAATTCATTGCTACCATTAGTATCTATAATCATCTTCCAAAAAATCCCCAACCCATTGTATTTTCCTGGCCTTGCCATCATGTGACCGCCTGTGGACCCATTTGGCTATGATCCTTTACTACTCAGTCTTCTGTAAAACTGGACCATTGGTTTTAACTTGTTGTGTATATTGTTCTTTTTTGTCCTTTCACTGTCCTATTTAATTATCAGTGACATTAATTTATATGTAGCAATTTTCATGCAGTTTGAAACTACAAAGTGGAAAGTATTGGTAGCATCAAATAAGCCTTCTGTTACTCTAAGTTGTTGTTTGAGGGTAAAGTGGATATCGAGAGAATGCCTGTTCCCTGTAATTGAACCAATTTGCCCCTTACAATGGGATTTCTTCAGATATACAAATTAAGCCTGTATTTACCTACCAATGACCAATCACACACTATGTCTTTCACCACTTGAGCAGCACCTGATGCAATCATGCTTTAAAGCATGTGGAGCACAAGCACATTAAAGGAGACATGCTAGGTTTGCTCCCCCCATAATTTCTTTAAGAATGGGGGCATGAGAGTTTGAAAAGAGGGAGGTTGCTGTACTTGAGTAGTCTCTCCATTGAGCCAAAAACCCAGGTTGGATCACAGAAGATTTGGGGGGAGGAGAATCCACAGTCATATACAGACATCCACCCCATACTAGAAAGGCTTTCTTAAAAAAAATCTTTCAGTGAATTATAAAAGAGACTAATGCAACATAAATGTATCGCAGCTTTCATTAGCGTTCCTGATATGGTGCACTGAACATGTTTGACTGCAAATCTGTTCTCCAGAAATTTAGGAGTAGGGCTCTCACAATTCCTGGCCACTGACTATGCCATCAGAGCTTATGAGAGTTATAGTCCAAAGTCTGAACTCCCTCTCGAAGTGAAAATGCCTAATTTGAGACCATTGTACTTTGGGTTTCTCATGAGAAAACAAGACACATTGGAAAAGACAGCAATGCTGGGAAAAACTAAAGGCAGCAGGAAGATAGGAAGGTAGAACATGAGATGACTTTAGCCATCAACTCAAGCTTCTGGTCTTCCTGAAAGCTGCTACAGAAATTATCTTTTTCCTCCACAGCCCTTCCTTGGCTCAGTGCTCAGTAATATCAGATTCTTGATTTACTGTTATTCAGCTGCTTCATTGAGGCTTCAGTCCTCATCTCCCCAGCTTTTTTAACTTCTGACTCATCTTCCCTCCTTCTGGCAGGAGTGGCTAGCTGATCAGGCACTCCAGAGAGACTGGAAGGAAGAGTGGGGCCAGAACTGGAGGCAGATGTGTGAGTGGACCATCCGGCCCCAGGGGGATGGACCCTTATTAACTCCAGCTGTGCAGGGGCATTTGTATTTGTACAGTGGTGCCTCGCTTAACGAGTGCACCGTATAGCGATGTTTCCGTATAGCGATCCCTTTTTCGGGATCGCTATACGGAAACATACCCGATCTTCGCAATGGGGAAAACCCGCATTGCGAAGATCGGGTATTGCGGCAGCCATTTTGGAGCCGCCGAACAGCTGATCGGCGGTTCCAAAATGGCCGCCGGAAGCCCGGAAATGGCTGCCGGCAGCCGTTTTCGCGCCCTGCCCTCGCTTAGCGAAGGCGTGAAAATGGCTGCCGGCACCTGGAATCCTCGCTGAACGGGTAAGTAACGAAGGTATTGGAACGCATTAAACGAAGTTTAATGCGTTCCAATACTTTTCCCCTACCCTTTTAGTGATGATTCCGTATAGCGAGGGTTAATCCGGAATGGATTAACCTCGCTATACGGGGCACCACTGTATACAAATACGAATACCCCTATCTCAACCATTCAACTTCTCCCTCTGACCCTGGTTTCAGCTTTTTATCCTCTCAGACAGACTCTTTGACAAACAAGCAACTAATCATATTCAAAGGGTCCAAACCATCTGGCTGAACAGTCTACACCAGTGGTTCCCAACTTTGGGTAATCAAAGCTCTTATTTGTTTCCTTCCTTCTTTCCTAGGAGTCATGATCATGGAAAAATGTGTGGGTGCAAGGAAATGTCCCCTTAATGTTCCCATTTAGTAACCTGGCTTTGCCCAAGAATGTCCACTCACTGACTAATCCAAATCAGAGCGTTGCATACTTGGCTCATATCCACTTGGGAACATAAAGAGACACCCACAGGAAGCAAAAAAGGGGGGGGACCCCTTGGTATCAGGAACACAAGAGAGACTGTCCCGTGCCATGAAGAAGAATAGCAGGTAGTGAAGTTCACAGAGATATTTTTTTTCTTTTGCACTTTTGCACTGCACCAAACAATAAAGGTAACGATAAGAGAAACACAGGTATGCACAGTAAGAAAAAAAAATTCTCCTAATAGAAAAGGGGGGGGGGAATCTATATAGCTGTTTGACCTATCCACTTAAAGCCCACAGGAGAGAATCAGTCATCTTTCTCACATTCACACACACACACACAGTCCTAAGTGTAACCGGTATAGCTACCTAAAAGAAAAGGCAAGGAAATTCTAGAATGCAACTAAGCAATACACCATTCTCCCCTTGTTATGCCTCAATGTGAAACAAATGCACAGCTGGGTAGATGAAGAACACATAAATAGAATCTGATGAGGTCAATCGGAGTTCTCTCCAGAGCTCAGCTATTGGAATTTGAATGTTTGATTTTTAGTGGTCTAAATAAAAGTATCACATCATCTACATTTAGATTGTTGCTTTTTTTTTCCAGAAAAGATTTCATTTTCCATCTGAGTATCGGCTCTCAGTCTCCTCTTGCTTTTTCACTTCCTTCTTTTCCTACAACAGCCAGTACCTATCAGTGTTTTTACCCCCCAAAATGCTATAGGAAACATCCATGACTTGTAGGGGCACTCTAACTGACCAATGCATGACAGGGGTATTCTTGACCAACTTGTACCTGCTCCAATAAAGGTAAAAAATATCCCTTCTTTACTTTATTTAGACATTTTCCTCCAAAAACAAAACAAAACACTGCTGAACATATCCTCTTTGGTGGAACTGTCAACCCAGCTCCAAAGACAATGTCCCATCTGCCAGTCAAGCTGCATGTAAAACCTTTCCCACTCATAGGTTAAAACTTACACAACACGAATATATTATACATGGACCTATATACATTTTAAATGTTGCCCTTCATAACAGTGCCATTTTTGCAAAAAGAGTTGCCACTTGACCGATTCCTGTATGAAGAAGTTGGTAAAAGTAGGGATGGGTTTAGAAAGCCTGTGGACCTTTAAGGGTGATGATGAGACAGAAATTATGGGTTCTCAGAAAAGTGTTATGAAAAAGGAATAATGAGAATTGCTGATCAATATCAGGAAGGCCACATGCTCTCAAGCTTTTTGCAAAAAAAAATATATTCTATATTGCATTGACCAAAATCCTGTTGCACTGCTACTCAAAAGGCATAAACTTTGAAGTTGAGAAATTTCTAACACATTATCTATTGTGCACTAAGTACCATTTAGCATAGCAGCACAACAGGGTTCCAGGCATTCTCACATTAGTTTAATGACTGCAAATACATTACATTGATTTTAATGGCGACAACAATAACAACAACCATCTTAGAACTGCAGAGCTGGAAGGGACTGTAGCATTCCCCTTTATTTTGTCAATGGTTCATGTTTTAGTATGTTAATTGTTCATGCATATTCATGTTGCTGAGAGGCGGAGCTAAGAGAGAGGTGATAAGAGGCGGAGCCAGAGTCAGTCAGGAAGAGTCAGAGAGTTGGAATGTGTGAGAGAGAAGTAGTTAGAGTGTAGAGTTTGGGGAACTCTGAGGTGTGATTAGAGTTAGAGTGTAGAGTTTGGGGAACTCTGAGGTGTGATTAGAGTTAGGAGTGTATTATCAAATTGAAGGTTGTTGTTAATAATAAATTTACTTAAAGATATTCATGAATCAATATCAGTTTCTGTAATCAATAAACAAAAGTCCTATTTAAAAGACTTTGAGTGTGGACCTGAATCTTTATCTTCCAGAAGTAATGGTGATTTTGTGATCACCTGGTGGCAGCAGTGTAAAAGAGGGGACTGTTTGCCTTTGTGTGCTCTGAGTCTTGACAGTCAAGAAAGGGGCATGAGGGTGAACGCCACAGGGACCTTATGGAACACCCCTGTCAAGGCGACACAGTGGGGAATCAAACTACCCAACCTCTGGCTTCGCAGCCAGGTGCCTAAATCACTGAGATATCCAGGAGTTCCAGATGCTACACCCCATCCAAACTGTGATTGAGAGATGTGCCCAGCCTCTTCCTTTCCCCTGTTTATTTCTTGACAGTGGACACATGCATGTGCACACATACACATACTATTATTTTCTTGTCTTGCAAAGATAACAGAGTTATCAGTTTAAATTTGTTTCTGATTTTTTTTTTTAGTTTTCACTTTATTTCATCCGATTTCCATATCAGTTTGCAAACTACTGAATAGTCCTTATGCATTTTCATGCCCATTTCTCCTAATATGCACATTTCTCCTAATATGGACACAATTTTTTTCATGAAACATGCCTTTTTTAACAAACTCCCATCACATAAGAAATTTTTTTAGTGTGTGCATCTTCCCATAATACGTGTATGTATATATGCATTTGTCACAAAAGCCTGAGAAGTACAAACACCAGTGGATGACTTTATTCAGCTTCATATGTTCATTCATCATTCATACCAGAGATGATGATGGTGAAGATGATGATGATGCAAAAAAAGGGAAATCATTGGATTTCCTCCTCAAAGGGCAGACAGGAAAAGTAGAAATCACCAAAGAATAATGGCTGAAAGGCAGATCGATATGAGGTTAAAGGTCAACAAGCTGTCCTGCTGTTAGTCTGTCAAAAAGTATTTAAGGGGTTCATTTGATACTGCTCACTTTTTTTTTTTTTTTTTTTTTTTGGAGGGGAGAAAAAATGATGTGAGTGATAGATAGATTCAGTAATATGACCTTTTTAAGCTTGAAGATTTTCTCAAAATGAGAGAGAGAGAGAGAAGATGGGGGATTGTACACTGATCTAAAGATGGAATCTCAGCCGAGAGAGCTTAGCCATCCCTCGAGGCCTGGAGATTATTGCAAAGGCAATGACAACCTTTCAGCCTAGATAAATTAGCTAGTTTCCAGAGAGCTCATTGAGTTCTCTGGGCTACATTAATTTATCAAATTTTAATTACTGCTTAAATTATACTAATTCAAACATGAGATGGCAGTTGTACAACACGAGCTTTCCCCTGACAGCCTTTTTTTCTTTCTTTCCATTTGCTGATTTCACCTCTACTGTCTGTAATGGTGTCTCTACAACCCCACACCCCTTGCTAGGTTACAAACTGGGGACAGCTCGTGGACTAAGCAGTGGGGCACGGCACCTCAGAGTTCATTCCTTTACCCAGTAACAAAGGTATACTCACTTTATAATTCTATGCAAAGATAATCAAGGATGATAGTGAACATGTGAACATATGAGGAGATGGGAGGTGCCTGGTGAAAGAACTAGTGCTCCAGGTGGGGTGAAATATTGTCCCACTCATTGCTATGGGGCTCTGTAACCATGCCCTTGTTCTTCCATAACCATAACTGAGCCTGCCCCAATCATCCCACTTCCCTTTTCCTTCCAGCTTCCTGGCATCCCACTACCTTTTCCCACTCTTCCTCAGGGATTTACTGTATTGTTATAGCCAGTTACCCTTTGGATACAGCAGGAATGGCCCTATCATTAGGCAATGTGTGAGATCTAGAAGATAAAAAAAGCAGCAAACAGCTAATTATTCATTTTTTAAAAATTGTATGTTAGCAGACCTTACTTCCATTTGGCCACTAACTTTACTATGTAAGCAAAATCTCAAAATGATTTGTTTCAGACTGGAAACGACATGCCTAGATGCCTAAACTGGAATGAATTTGGGGCAAATTTAGAAATTGTCAAGGTTAAAAAGGCAGATATTACTGTCAGCATGAGACTTAAGAATTAAATGTCTCATTTTCTAAAATTGAGATTTAGCATCAACTTTCAATTTTCTGATTGAAATACGATTGGAATACGAAGGGAGGCGGGAAACTATAAACCAACATCTATCACAGATTGTCAAATACTGCCTATCATTGTGGGTTGGCTGTACAATATGAAAACCTGTCTTCTAGCTAGAAATCGTGTCACTCTCTCAGTCCCTTTCTTATTCACATGTACAGACAAGGCTACTATTTTTGCCTGCCCACTCTTGAGTACTGTAAAATGTTTTATCTCTTTTACAAAAATGTTAGATGCCAGATTGCAAGGCTAAATGACACATTTTCTGGGAAGATTCAGTGAATACTTGTACAATTGGAGGAGAGTCTGGAAACTGCTTGCCAGTAAACTTCACAGGGAAAATTGTGAAGATTTATTATTATTATTATTATTATTATTATTATTATTATTATTATTATTATTATTATTATTATTATTATTATTATTATTATTATTATTATTATTATTATTATTATTATTATTATTATTATTATTATTATTATTATTATTATTATTATTATTATTATTATTATGTAGTATATTTGTTTCAGCTCTCACAACCACCTCTACCCTGCAAGTTTTGGTTTCCTTACCAAAGCCATTTTTAAGGTTGCACATTTTAGCATTAGATTTCACAAAGCCGATGACTCAGGGAAGGACCTTCCAGCTGTAAAGGGCTGATGGGCATATGTTGCAGGGTTTTCCCACATGGCCTTGCAGTGATCCTCCTCAAATGAGAAAAAGGTGCTCTTTAGCAATTCACTGTAAAGAGACTCAAGCCAAAATTAGGACAGATGGCAAGCACTCAGTCCCTTGTAGCCCAGGAGCAAGCAGACCAAACTGGGGGAGGGGGGTGGGAGAAGAAGGGTGACTGGGAAGAAGAAAGAAAGATACTAACCAGGTCAGTTAGTATCTTTTAATTCTCCGAGGGGAGGAAATCCAGTTGATGAACAAACCATCAAATAAAGATTTACCTCACTGGATGGCAACTCCCTTAAGGGGTTCTGTTTTTGTCAAGACAGGGAGCACTGGGGTGTATGTGTGTTAAGGTAAAGGTAAAGGTTCCCCTTGACATTTTAGTCAGTCGTGTCTGACTCTAGGGGGCGGTGCTCATCCCCGTTTCCAAGCTGTAGAGCCAGCGTTTGTCCGAAGACAGTTTCCGTTGTCATGTGGCCAGCGCGACTTAGATTTGGAATGCTGTTTACCTTCCCACCGAGGTGGTACCTATTTATCTACTCGCATTTGCATGCTTTTGAACTGCTAGGTTGGCGAGGAGCTGGGACAAAGCGACGGGAGCTCACTCCATTGCGTGGATTCGATCTTACGATCTGCTGGTCTTCTGACTCTGCAGCACAGGCTTCTGCGGTTTAGCCCGCAGCGCCACCACACCCCTCACACATTCCTAACACACACACGTCCTAACATGTGTGTGTGTTAGGAACTTTTAAATCCTAAAAGATGAAGCCCTGTATCCTGTTTTGGAGTTCTCATGCTAGGTGAACACAGGAACATCCCCATTCCCTGAAAGATTTCTAGCCATTTATTTGCCATCAGCAAGGTTTTTAAATGTGGGAAACGGCAGACATCGTGCAACTCAACAGTAATGGATCACAACCTAATCCACCACAGAGAAACAATCTTTGGCTTGTGAAAGAAGCACAAACTTCTTTTGCCTCCCAGTTACTGACCCAGTTATACAGTTTCAGGATTGCTCTTCTGGAGCAGATTGACCCTACTGGTTCCTATCCAAAAGTGCAAGTATATCCAGGGATAAGGAAATTTTCTGCCCGTGGACACACCTCTTCCTGACTGTGACTCCAGTGTCCATAGTTGCCTCCAACACCAGTGCAGCCATACTGTAATTCTTCCTCACTCTCCAACCCATCATCTTATTTCCGGCTGAGCTAAAGCGTGCATAAACAGCGTTCCTATTGGAGTGTTGTTATCTCATATCATTGCTCAGCCACGGGGATGCTCCTGTGTTTGCCTGACCAACCTGAATTAAAAGAAGGCAGGTCTTTGCAAGGATATCCACCACCACAAAATGAAAGATGCCTTCCTCCTGGCCGGAGCAAAGCAGGGCTGGGGTCATGGTGTGAGCTGCACTGCGAAGCACATTTATTTTCCAGGAGAGGGGAAAAAATTGGCCTGGGAAAAGGTAAATACACACCTTGAAATAGCTTGAGACTGCTGAGCCATAACATGATGAATTGAAGTGTTATTATAGTAAAGGGGAAAAATAGGAATAATACCAGTGTTATCTGCATTGCTTACTGTTGGCTCTGATTCTACCTGCTGTCCATAGCCAAGAGGCATTTTAGCTTAAAATATCCACTGTCACAATGCCTTCTATTTCTCCACACAACTTACCACCATTAAGGCCTACTTGAAGATTAAGGTGGTTACAGAATTTAGGTACTTCTCCTTGAGTCATTATTTGGGAATCCCATTGGGATACTGTTCCTCTTATCCAGCCTTAGGGACCCCCCGGATTATTCTATTGGCAGAGTGTGGAAATTTATTGGCTTAAAAGCTTCTAGCTATGCAGTGGATAAAGGTTCAGGGGCCTACAGAGCAGAATTAGCTTCAAGTCTCCCCTCAGCAGACCATCCTTTATTGCTTGTTCTCCACTTACTATCTCAACACTCATAAACACTGAAAAGATAAAGAATAATAAAGGTTTGTGTTTACTCACAGTTCTGAATAGATCAAAAACATCAAAATATAAAAACAACGACTGGTTACATAAACAGCTTAATTGACTAACTAGCTTCATACTGACTACATACAAACGGAGCAGTGACTCTAATTGTCCTCTGACTGAAAAAAAGCAGGAAAATAATTCTTAAGTAGAGAGGTGTGGTTCTCTTCAAAATCTGAGGAGGAAAGAGAACAATTGGCTACTACTGGGTTGATTGACAATAACCCCAGTCCAGAAAGGTTCCCAACAGTTAAAAAAAATAAAAAAAAACCTAGAAGGGAACATACAAAGATTGGCAAATAATTCTAACACTGGATTGTTCATGCATTCTTTGCCGTATACTACTGGGTTTGGCTTCAATCCTCCTTCCCTCCCTATAGTGTACATTCCAGCCCCCTACAATATGGTGCAGATACATTTATATTACACATTTTAAACGGAATTTGGATGATATTTCTTTCAAGGTTTCTGTGAATAACTCTGGAATATGTCACATAATCTTGTGTAACTGATTCTATTCACAGTTCAGCTTCTTTCAGTACATCAACAATGCCTGGAAGATTTTCCTTGTTGGTCTGAAGCTTCCAGAATCCATGCTAACCAAGGTATTCTTGTAGCCACAGGCCAAAAAAGGAACCTTTCCTGAGTAATGTCTGTGACAATCCAAAAGGACTGCTGACTGGAGACACTAACAGTACACATGGACCTTGTTTACAGAGGACATTGGAAACCTTGGAAGACACAGGGTCGATTTTCTTACAGATCTGGTATGTTTAAATCAGGTCCATTGACTTTCCTCTGGCAGGCAGCATCCAGGTCTCTGAGCACGATAAGAAAAAATGCCTTAAAAGGCTGTTCTGTGGGCTGACATTTGTCGGAGGTGAGGAATGGGATGATACCCACCATTTGGGCTGATCCCTAAGGAAAAGAGCCTAACTGCAGAGAGAGGGGGGCCTTCTTCATGGCCATTGTGTGGAGCAATTGTTCCCTCACTTAGCTAGTCTGTACCCTTTGTGGTGCCTGTCTCTGAGCAGCTTTGATTTAGTGCTTAGTGGACACCTTTCAGTTATTGAATGAGATAGCTATCATGAGGAAACACTGAATGTTGTGGTCCTAAGGCTGCAAAAGCCTCCATGTCAGTTGTTTCTGTAGCTGCTATAAAGATTGCCAAGACTATGTTTTGCATATGAGAAAAGTCCGGCCTCCTTAATATGGAGACAGGACCACTCAAGTGGCCTCCAAATTCATTCATTTTAAAGCACACATTGAAAGCACTTCACATACACCAATTGGTGAACTGGAAAAAATGTCAGCTTTTCCAAACTTCATCAGCAAATTTTAAATTGCTTACTGAACTCATTCAAAAAGAAACATAATAATACTCATAATCAAGATCATAATAATTATATCATCTTATATAAAAATTTTCCATGTATTCCAGGAACTCAAGATGCCATGCCAACATAACAAATGTGACTAAGCATAGACTAAGCATAGGTGATATGGAAGGACTACAAATAAGGCAGACCTACCACTAGCTGGCTGAAGCTGCAATGACAGTCCTCTGGATATTCACCTACCCTTTCATCTTGGGAAGGGAACAGAGCTGTCATGCACAACATGTTCTGATCTCCTGAGATGGCCTTTTGCCTTCTGCCCTTTTGTGGGAGATGCACTACCATCACCAATATTAAAATAAAATTCAAAAGACAGTCCAGTCAGCTTCTATATGTAGAATGAAGGAACAACATACTACTTTTGCACAAAAATATCTTGGGGTGACTCTGGATTCCAGATTACCAGTGATCTTTGTGGATGAGTCAGATTTTGACGTAAGGTCTCTCTGGACAAAATCCCAACATTCTAGCCAGTATATTACATTCTCATGTGATGGGAATGCTTTTTTTTTTAAAAAAAAATCTCCATGGCCTGACATCAGTTTCATGCACCCTTGGAAGACTTAAAATACCAAAGAATGTATATGTACAAGTCCCTCCTCATCTGCTTAACATTTTTTATCAGAACATCATACATATTTTAATGTGCTAACCATCAAATTAGGTATAAAATCTTTTGAAATATATTTAGAGTTATATCTTCAGCTATTTTTTAATGATTGATTGATTGGTTGAATTTACTTGAAAGAATCATGCTTTTATACTTTTGTTATTGGCCTTTGTTTTTCTATAAAAAGCCTGCCTGTAAGCTATCACTTTGGATTCCATACTGCCACAATCACATGTGGATAAGTATTCCCTACTAGTGTCATAAACAACCTTTCCTGTACCTTCCTCCAAAGTTATTTTTCTAAGGTAAAAAGCCTCAATAAAAACATTAGAAAATGCTTACAAATGACGCACATTTAACACATATAATTGATATAATAATAAATCAAAACATAATACATTCCTCTTATTTTTCAATTTTATTTTGTAATGTTACCCCGAGAAGAGAATCTCAGTAAGATGGCTTCAGTTTTGAGGTTTTCTGAACTGGCCAGAATAGGTTTGTTCAAAGCCTACTGATGTTAAGGAAGCCTACTGTACAAGTTGGGATGATCCCAAACTGGACCGATCAAAATGAGATAATGTTTAGGAGTATACTTTTATGCCACCATTTTGGCTTCAATCCTAAGCAAACATTCTATTTCTATTGTTATTTCACTATTAAGATCTTTTATATTCTGCATTTATATTACAATAGCAATTCTCAAGGGGCTTACAGCAAATTAAAGTTAAAATTGCAAAACTTAAAATGGGGCTGTAAAGATCAATCTAGCAACAAGCCATCAAACTATTAGGAGACAAGTGCCACAGATGAACAGAGAACTAAAAAATCCAGTACCAAGCAATTTTTCATTTCAATTAATGAAAAATCCAAAGATGTATCCAAACAACATGACAACAAGAAACAACCTTTCTCGTGTCTCACTGATCCATGGTACATCAACCACTGAGATTTAGAGAAAACCATCACCTGCCCCATGCATACATTATTAGATAGAAAGGCACACATAATCATTAAATTATTTCTGACTAAATATATAATGGTCTAATGTAAGAGCACCAACAAATGAGAAGTCTTCAGCATCAGCACTTGGTACGGTTCGGCTACATATGGTTCTCATGGGTATAATTTGGGCCACTTTTAATTTTTTAAAAATTTTATTTGACATGGTCTGGCATTCTGAAAAGGGGCACTGCAGCTCTTGCCCTCAGTTTTATCACTGCAGCATGCCTTTGAGCTTGTATGATAAAACCGAGAGGTATCCTTTGATCATGAATTTGGCAGTGGCTACCATCATCGCGTATCAGTTCTTTGCTAGAGTGTGTTGCCCAGCTCTGTTGGTAAGTTCAAACGGTAGAGATTGTGATGGGCAGAAGTCAGGAAAAGCACTGAGATAAGTACAGAAGTGCTTTGCAGAAATCAAATTCAAGTGAAGTAACTCTGCAGAAATCTTTATTTCCATGCTGGTGCATCAGAGGCCTGCTGGACTGATTAAGGACAACTTGCCCCCAGTCTCCTCCATCCTGCTGTTCATTATTATCCAATATGATACTGGGCAAAATAAATAAAAAAAATACTGCCTGAGTGCTGCAATCCCCAAAAACTACCTTGTTCAATAAGTGGGGGGCGTCAAGATGTGATATTTTATGTGTATTGAGTGCTAAAAAATGTAAAGATTTAGAAAACAAATGCAATCCTGAAAGTGTACATTGTGCTTTAATAATGAGTTTGAACAGCAAATTCACTGTGAAATAGTCAGCCAACTTTCCAACCAAGACTGGAACCAATGTCAGTTGGTACAATAATATTCTCTTGCAAAAGAATCTCTATTAAGGTTGACAGAGAAAAAAAACACCTCTCACGGCTTAAGGTGCAGATAGAGTAAATTGGTACCTGACAAAATCAGTTCACCAGCTCTTTATACCCATGAAATTTTGCCTAACCAGTAAGATGGTACCCAAGTAACTTGCTACCCCTGCATTGACCTGTTTAGCCAAAACAATAGCTCTTATTTGCTCTGGGGCAACCTGCCAGTTTTATCAATCACAGAGTTGTATTTTGCCATACCAGTAAAAGTATTTTATTATCCCTTCTTTCTCCTTTAAAAGGACTCAAGGCAGCTTACAAAAGTGAAATAAAATATTTAAAGTAGAAAACAATGAGTATACAATGGTGGTTAACATCATTAAAAGATAATATTTAAAGTGAAGAACAAAGAGTAAAGAGGCAGCTTACATCATTAAAAGGCAATATTAAAGCTAAGAACAGTAAGGATACAATTTAAAAAGAAAACCCAGTGCCACTATGAGAAATGGAAAAGACCAAAATGGCAAACACAAGTAGTACTGGAAATCCAGTCAAAGCAGTATTACATAACAAGCCATCTTAAAAAATCACACATAGGTAGCTAGTTACTAAGGAAAGTAACAGAGATTTCCATTGGGGGAAAAATTCATTTACTACACCAGCAAAATTGAGTTGTTTATAATTGAAGGGAAATGTAAATAACTGACAGAAAAATAAATACAGGGAGGAAAAGCGACATGCAAAAAGTTGCAATGACAGATGCACTAAATACCAATAACACTGATACTGGGCACCAGATATCAAAGAGCAGCAAGATGTAGCAGCAATAGCTTGCAACAGGACCTCAGAATACACAAGAACAACATGAATTTTCTTCCATAGATTCAACTTGTCTTGACCAGGTGAATACAGTAATTAAGCTATTTTTATGTGTGACAAGTAATATGCTAAAAGACTAAAAGATTTCTTGGAGCTAGAATACTTTTTACTTTTTAATTATGTATTTTAGAGTTGTATTCTCAATGTGCCTTGTTAGTTTATAAGCTCCTGCAGTTTTAGAATTTATACTCTTACAATTTTGATACATGATTTAAGTTCTGTCTACAACAAGTTTTGTTTTTAGATGTACTTCTGTTTCCAACTTCCCATTGTTGTAAGAATTTTGGATGGAAATCACATTTGTAGCTGTTCACAAGTCTGAAGGATGTATTTCTGTTTTAAGCATTTGTGCCAACAAGTCTTTCCATAGCTGTAAGACTTTTGGATGTTCTCAACATCCAAAAGTATTTTTGTGCATATACAACATAGAAGCAACATAAACAGATAAAGCTTGTAGAAATAGGCAAGCTGCTAATGCCTTGGAATCACTGCAACAATTAAGTAACTTTTACCTTGATACCCAGATGAATTTTGATATGGATGGAAATTGTTATCTGGTTTCATTCTGGAATTAATCCCATTTCTGTGATATATGCCAGCTGTGATGAACATAGGCTTCTGATTTCCCCCCCTAGAAGTCTATAAATTTTTGTAGGAGTCTTAGGAAGATATTCAGGCATCAAACACTCTTCTACCTGACAAGGGTTTCTGGGAGTTATGATCCAAAAGTAACACTTCCAAGCTCAGGACAAAATATTCATTCAGACATACTTGTGAACTTTAAGATTACAAAGTCATGGTGAAGAGAGACTAGACATAAACATACATCTCTGGAAACATTGAGAGCCTAAAGTATGCCAAGAAAACAGTGCATAATGGCAGATTGAGGTGTGTTGAAATTTGGCCAATTTTTTTTATTTTATTTTATGAAAGTGGGTTGCTATGGGCTAAAGAAATGTATGTTAAGTGTGAGTGTGTACACATATAACCACATACATATAACTCTCCAACAATTTCAGACACACGACTATCAACCAGTATACATATAGATATAGATTAGTATATAGATTCAGTTCTCTGAAAAATAAAAAAATACCCTTCAGTTTATGAATGTGGGATATTATACTTCTATATCCATGAGGGCAGCCTGAATGTTGACAATGTCAATGGCAACAGTCAAGATGGTCTACAGATACCCTCTTCTGCTCACTACCATTCACAAAGTGAAACCATGAAAGGGAAAATCCCAGACATTCACTCTTTTTGCCATCAGTTAACCACTTCTCACTCAAACACAAAGCAATGGTCAGACCTGTTTTTCAACAAGCGTGAACGGTAGCGAGCATTAGAAGCTACCCTTAGCTGCTGCCATTGCAATGTAAAATTTAGCCTCCCTTTTTTCCTGCTGGCCATATTGCACAGCAATATTGGGCCATTTCCTGGCTTTTTTCAGTTGTGGATTTCCTTCTTTTCTTTACCTTGCATTCTTGCACATTTTCTTTTATGATTGGTTCCTGGAAGGTAAACATGCATTTAATTTGCAAGTCTGATTTCTAAGACACATCCCTCTGAAACGCATTGTGGGAGGTAATATGGACCAATGGAAGGCAATAGGCTTGGCATCTATTTGTCCACTAGTTCTCACAAGAAAATACGTAATTCTCACAGCAAGGGATGTTCCAACTCAGACATCACTCCCTTTATTTAGTGGCATTTGATCAAGACACTCTGCATGCCAAAACTATCGCCACTCTTTTGAAGGTGTCCTGTCCCTCATTTCACATGCTGTATAGAAAGAAAACCAATGAATTACAGCTGATTGCTGGCAATGGAATAACAATCTCTACTATGTTTTAGGGCAGAAAGGTAAATTTGGGAGTGTTAGAGACTGTGGCAGACACAGGGGAAGGCCAGGCGATTAATAAGGAATAGCCATGTGTCTGGTGTTGCTTTCCTGCAGGATCTATTGCTGGTCACTGCCTCACTCTAGCTAATTGTGATCAAATCTTTCTAGTTTCTAACATACGACACAGTAGATCTAAATTTGTCTCTGGAGTAATTCTGTTAAAGGCAAGGGGAAACTGGCTAAGTGAGTTTGAAGAAGTCAATTACCTTTTTATCAGCCACATGGGAGTAGACAGCTGAGAGAAGTGAGATTGGTTTTAGATATAAACCTTTTATTTGCATGTATAAAAGTTAGAATGACAAAAATACATGGCTCGGGCTCTTATACCTGCAAAGGCAAGAGTGACAATTTAAGACTGGAAGGCTGTCCTCGCGGGCAAACAGAAGAATGGGAGCTGGCCTCTGGGGAGCAGTGTGTATAGTAAGGTCTTGCCATGCAGTCTACAATGGAGTGTGGGCTGTTTTCACTCAGGCCTTTCATATTTTAAAAATAATGGCAAGGAATACATTCTGACTCACTCCAGAAATTCAAATGGATGGAAATTTCCTACCTAAGAGCTTCTGGACTGCCAAGAAGCTCTTACAAAAGTGAAATTCAGCTCACTAGTACCGTGAAAACAATGCCAGAAAAATGATGGATTAATGCAAAAAAGAAAGCCTCTATACTTGTCTTACAAGGGAGGAAGAGGCAAAAAACCTACCTCTAGCATGCTATAATTGGCAATGCTGCATCTAATAGACTCTTGCTACTATAAGCCACAGGGGTTATGGCAATTCAAACTCCGGTAAAAAGAGCACTCTTGTTTCTTATGAAACTAACTATACAAATACATTAGATATATTCTCCAATCCTATCTGCTCATTTATTCAGGGACCTAAGTTGTAAGTTAGGAAGTTCAACATTGAACATCGTCTCGGCTGCAAACTCCACAACCTCTCATGGCTGCAAACTGCACCTTCCAGTTTGCAACATGGGATGAGCAATACCAATTAACGTTACAGAGTAACTGGAAAGATTATTGAGACCACCTGAGTCAGGGTTTGAAAAACTCAGACCCCGGAAAGAAATCCAGCCTTCCTGGTGTCCTGACCCAGTTCTCTGGGATTTTTAGATGACCACACCTTTTTACATTACATCATACGGTAGTTCCCCGCCCACACACACACTTTTGTACAGAATTTTTTAAATTTCAAATTTTGAGTTGCTTTTTCTTAATCTTAGTTACTGCTACTAAGATCTTAACACTAACATATGCTCATATGTTTTGTCCCATCTTTTAGATTTTTGGTGCTACACACCACTGTAATATGGCCCTCTGGGACTTCTCTGAAATAGAATTTGGCCCATGGGCTGAAATAGATTCTCCACCCTTGATCTAATAGAAGTATTACCAAGTATCATTTTTTACAAATCCAAATTTTAAATTGAGCAGAAGGAAAGTTTCATAGCCAGTTAGTTTTTAGTGCACTGATGAAGGATTGTGATGCTGATACAGTAGAGATATGGAACATGCAGCCTTCTAGATGCTGCTAGATTGTAGCTCCCAACAGTTATACTGATTAAGGCTGATGGGAGGTGTAGCACAGTGACATCTGAAGGACAGTAACATATTCCCAAATTTTGTGATAAAGACAAGGATAACCCTTGTGTATGGTGAGTAGATGGGATACCAATAGAACTACTCCAAGCTACAGAAACTGAATGTATCAGAATTCTAACAAGAATATGCCAACAAATATGGAAAACACACTTATGGTCTACAGTCTGGAAATGTTCAGTACACATTCCAGTCCCCAAGAAAAGAGATGCCAAAGAATACAGCAAAAACCATTGTATTAATTTTCCATGCAAACAAAGTGATGCTCAAGGTTTTGCAGCAGAGGCTTTTACTGTGTATGGAGTGAAAAATGCCATAAGTTCAAGCTGGATTCAAAAAAGGGGAAGGCACTAGAAAAGATATAGCAAATATACATTGACTTTTGGAGTATACCAAAGAGTTTCAGAAGAAAATAACTCTCTGCTTTATAGATTATAGCAAAGCCTTTGACTGGATGGACTGTGAGAAGCTATGGATTCTTCTAAAGGAAATGGGTGTGCTTCCACACTTGATTGACCTGGTAATGTATCCTATGCTCTGGACAAGAAGCTACTGTTAGGACAGAATAGAGAGAAGCAGAATGATTTCCCATTGGCAAAAAGAGTCAGACAAGGACATATTTTATGTCTCTGTCTATTCAGTCTGTATGCAAGACAAACTTGGAGTAGGTTTGGAAGAAGGAGGAGTGAAAATTGGGGAAGAAATATCCATGGTTGAAGATATGCAAGTGATACTATATTAGGACCAAAAGACAGCAATGACTCAAAAATGACTGACAGTGCAAGAAGAATCCACAAAAGTAGGAGTGCAGTTGAATATAAAGGCAAGAAAAATGGCTACATTAAAATTAACACTTTAGTATTTACAAGGAAGAAATTGTTAAAGATTTTCTATACCTTGGTTTAATAATGAATCCAATGACTGCAGTTAATAAATCAGAAGAAGACTGTGATTGAGAGGGGAAGTAGAAAAGATTCAGAATTTTAAAGAAGCATCACAATAGACTAAGGCAAAAACCATCCATACTATGGCATTTCCTGTTATCATGTATAGATATGAAAACTGGACAATGGAGAAAGGTGACAGGGAAAAAATTATTCATTTGAAATGTGTTGGAGGAGAGCTTTACAGATATCAGGGACTGCTGGAAAGATGTGGATTCTAGATCAAATAAAGCCTGAACTCTTGCTAGAAACACAAATGATGAAAGTGAGGCGATAATACTTTGGGCACATTATAAAAAGACAAGAGTTACTAGAAAAGACAATAATGCTTGGAAAAGTTGAATGCAGCAGGATGACAGGAAAACCAAGTAAGAGGTGGATTGACTCAATAAAGGAGACCACAGTCTTGACATTAGAAGACTTGGGCAGAGCTATTCGCAATAGGACTTTTTAGAGGTGATTAATTCACCTCGGGAGCAATGTGGTGATACACAACAAGAGTCAGCAGCCCCACAATATGTACCTGTTGTTGCTGAGTTTTTGTTACGTGGTACTGAATGGGTGGGACATTTTATTTGTGGTCTGTATATCAGCATATCTTATTGACATTAAGCAGTTCTAAGTCACAAAACTTTTAATTTAAAAACACAAGGATATGCGTAGGGCTTCTGCTTGAACATGTTGAGAGGGATCAAAATGTTAAGATCATCAGGACTGGCCTTTCAGTTTCACAACCTTCACAGGTACATCTGATGGGGACAAACGAGAGAGCCTTCTCTGTTGCTGCTCCCAGACTTTGGAACTCCCTCCCACAGGAGGCCAGACTGGCCCCATCTTTGCTGTCCTCTTGAGCCTTCCCTGAATGAGAAGCTACTTGTGTGAAATTTTAGATGGATTGTTATGCATTATTGCTTTACCTAAATTCTTAGTACTAGTTATGCTTTCCATTTTTGTGTTTTCCATTTCACAGAGCGGTATTTTTAAATGTATACTTATATATTTACTGTTCTTGCTCCTGCCAACCTAACGGTTCGAAAGCATGCAAATGCAAGTAGATAAATAGGGACCACCTCGGTGGGAAGGTAACAGCGTTCCGTGTCTAAGTCGCACTGGCCATGTGACCACGGAAGATTGTCTTCAGGCAAAACGCTGGCTCTATGGCTTGGAAACGGGGATGAGCACCGCCCCCTAGAGTCGAACACGACTGGACAAAAATTGTCAAGGGGAACCTTTACCTTTACCTATTTACTGTTCTTAGCTTTGATATTGCCTTTTAATGGTGTAAGATGCACACACACACACAGAGAGAGAGAGAGGGATGCTAAAAAGAAGCCAGTGGATGGCTCCTGAAAATATTCTAGCCCTTTTCAGCTCCAAAAACACAAACTCAGGATGCACTGCGGATGTCTCACAGGTTGACTCCTCATGACTTGACAGGAGGTGTGTGTTCTCCTTTTATCATCTTAGACATTCCCACCACCAACATTTTTTTTCTTTAAGAAGTTTTCAAAGAGGCAAGGAGAGGACTTTGTGAGAATTAATCTGCCCCAAACCACTGTCAAACCATAGGTCCTATTTGTGCCCACAGACTATAATACAGAAATCATGTGTTTTTCAGTGCATGGCTTTGCAGTGGTCCGAGAACACTGATCCAAGGCACAAATCCTCATGGATTCTCATGATTTTTATGCAGAATCATTCCCAAACCACTGCCCAATGTGAACAGTGATGGGGTGTATGTTTGGGCAGATTGCATGTAAACATTATTACAGATCCCATGAAACAATCATGTGGATCCATGAGGATCTGTGTCTCAGATCCATATTTTTGTCCCGCTGCAAAAACAGCTCTCCCCTCCTCACTCAGGCAACACATCTCACCACATCTTGCCTCCAACCTTACACCTCATATGTTCCCATTTCCCTCCTTCACACTGCTAAATTGCAGTGAGTGGCAGGAGTGGCAAACCCCACAGACACAATTTGCACCGACAGAGGAATTCTCGTTGGCTTCAGATTAAACTGTTTTTGCAAGTGAGTTAAATTAAACAACCCTATTCCTACCTGCCCAAAAAACACACTTCCTGAGAAGAAAAGAATGAGCTTCCATGTGTTGCCTGTAATCACCTTGGGGAAAAAATTGGTTTACAACATGCTAAACCCAGTTCCAATACTTTCCTTCCCTAATGTAACCACCTTCTTAGCTCAGCACTTTCCCACACTGACTCATCACCTGCCTCAAAATTGATATCAATGCCATGGGAGAAAGCAAATTACCTTTGTAATGTTTGCATTATAATGTTTTAGAAAGGGCCAGATTTGGATAAGGATTTCAGTCAGAAAAAGTGGTGTCTGTTGGTGTGTTGAAAGGAGGAGTTAACGTTCCCTGCCCTCCAGCTCAATTTAATTGGATGTGTGTCTGTGTGAGAGAGTGGGTGTATGCAGTTAATTTTAATTTCTAGAAGTCCATGGAAGATCCAAAACATACATTCCCGTTGCCACATCTAGCTTCTTGGTTTTCGCACATTTGTAGACAGCATTACAAAATAATCAAATCATTAAAATAGGAAGATATCAAAAGGGTCTAATCCAATCTCTTTCCATTCCAGCTAAAACATCCTATTCAAGATCTCTGTCCAAGACTTCAGCCACATTGGGAGAATTCTCCATGCAGTGAGGTGTAGAGAGCGGAGGTCGGGATGGCAAATCTGACCTCCATCCTGTGTGAGAAGGGACGGTGGAAGGGGTAGTCTCAGAAAGTTCGAAGCCATGGCTCTGAGAGTGATGGACCGCGGTTGATGAGGCCATCACGGTGCTATTAGAATGGCATCTCAATCCAGCTGATGGATCCTAATTATTGTCCTCTGGATGAGTGGAATGGGCAGGAAAAGATAAAGTAGGCTATTGTCCCAATCTATCACGAAGGCGTCACCTAGAGAGTTGTTTCCTCTTCCTGCCCACAAGCAGTACCTGCTGCTCTTGGTGTTGGTTTGAGTGGCAAAGATGTCAAGACTTGGCGTCCCCCACCGACTCCATAGAAGGGAGGAGACGGTGTTGTTGACAAGTAGGACCTCAGCCGTTGAAGCTGGATTTTTTTAAGGCCAGCTTCGTTAACTTCTTACACTCTGGACAAGTGTGAGTTTGGTGACTCTTGCCCAAACAGAACAAGCAGCAATCATGGCCATTGGTAAAGGGAATTTTACCGGCACACAGCACTTGAAAGGGCCTGAGGAGGCCATTAAAAAAGGGCAGGAAGGGAGGGGGAAGGGGGAAAAGACGAAGAAAATTAACTCATGGGGAACACCAGTAAAGAAAAAACTTGATTTAGTCTGTTATCCAATAATCGAAACCATAAAGCAGTCCAAAGATCAATAAACTGTAGAAAATCACAATCACAAAGCTCTAATTCCAAAAGAAGTCTGATTTCAATGGGGGCTAAAAGGAACTGAGGTAATACATGCAGGCAGAACATGTGCACCGCAGGGCAACATCTTAATAATCATGTGGATTCACAGAGGCCACGAAGAAGAAGTCTGTGTTTTTCAGCCTTTGTTTGTTGACCACTCTTTCCAAGTGGCCTCAGGGAAGGATGCAGATCAAGCCTTCTCTGCACAGTGTGGATTCTCTCCAGCCATGTGGGGCTGAGAAATCTCTCTCTTGCTACTTTTAATCTTTTTTCTTTTAACTTCTGATTAGACATGGAAGCTTCGTATTCATATCCCGAGTGATATGAATACAGAGTTCAGCACCACAGGTACCAGGGAGGTCCATTCCCACCCACCAGAACCAGGCCGGTCCACTCACCAGGCTCCTTGCAGTGCACACATCTGTCAGCGGCAACATGGCACCAATCATGCACACAGTCCTGCCGGCACTTTCCCGCTTCTCCCCTCAGCCGGCTGAGGCAAGAAAGCACAGGCAGGACTATATGCGCAATTGGCTCGATGTCGCTGCCGGTTGACATGCGCATTGCAAGAAGCCCAGTAAGTGGACCGGGAAGGTTCTGGGGGGGGCATGAATGGACCACTCTGGAACCTGCGGTGCTAAGCTTCACATTTCTATCTCTCCAGGATAAGAATACGAAGCTCTCATGTCTACTTCTGATCCTTTATGAAGACTGCTGAAATAGGGGAGTAAAACATAGTTTTCTTTTTTCTATCCTCCTGAATATTATTTCTACAAAGTGTTAATTTTGGGGGGAAAGGGGTGACTTATGGCTGATTCTTTCTGAATCTCATGGAACGTCCGCTGTGTAACTAGTGAATTAACCAAATCAAATTCATTTTTAAAAATCACACCTATATGCCTTCTTTTAATATATGCCTGTCCTTTGGAAGGTGTCCCCCACTTGCAGGACTGTTCAACCCAAATTTGATTTAATGATAGAGTACTACAAGGACGGCAGATCAAGGAGCTTGAAGTTGCACACCTACTATGACCAACTGGATGGCAAACTCCACCGGCCCATCAGTCACCGGCTCACAGTCTTCTCCTCCTGAGTGAGCATCATTGTAATCCTGTTCAAATTGCCAAAAAACACAAACTAACTAATTGTACAACAGTATATATAAACCAGTTGGAGAGAGTTGGCATTGAATTATTCCCTTTTTGGTGCAGTAAAGTGTGGAGAGATCTGTTCAGATACAGCCCCTCTGTTGTAAAAAGGAAATATTATCTGGATACTTATTTGGTTAAAAGAAACAACAACAAGAACAACAAAACCTTTTACTTACCACACATTCTTGTATTCTCTCCCTTTATACAGTGTGGAGCTGCTGTACATCTCCACACGTCTGTGTTTGGAGAACAGAAAGCAGAAGAGGCAGCTAACAGAGGAACAACAGAGGAAGGGGCAGTTTGAAGGACTCTGAGGCATGGTTAAAAAAGAGAAGCAGGCAAAGTTGCATTTTCATTCCTAACAAAATCTGTATATACAATTTTATGCGAATCATAGAATTTTCCTCTTTCTCCTCCTTTTTCCTAATGGATGTCCTCTTTTCTGGTTATGTGTAACTAGCCAGCCTACTCATGATGAGCTTTGTGCGCTATCAGGTTGGAACCAACTTCACA
This sequence comes from Pogona vitticeps, assembly GCF_051106095.1. NCBI lineage: Eukaryota > Metazoa > Chordata > Lepidosauria > Squamata > Agamidae > Pogona > Pogona vitticeps. The sequence continues at coordinate 158,223,571 of NC_135785.1, forward strand.
GTGGCCCTCAGAGGGCTTTCAAGCTAAGTAAGATATTTAAGAAGCGGTTTTACCAGCTCTCAGGGACATGGTGGCACTGTGGGCTAAACCGCAGTAGCCTGTGCTGCAAGGTCAGAAGACCAGCAGTCGTAAGATCGAATCCACGCGACGGAGTGAGCTCCCGTCGCTTGTCCCAGCTCCCACCAATCTAGCGGTTCAAAAGCATGCAAATGCAAGTAGATCAATAGGGACCACCTCGGTGGGAAGGTAACAGCGTTCTGTGTCTAAGTCGCACTGGCCATGTGACCACGGAAGATTGTCTTCGAACAAAACGCTGGCTCTATGGCTTGGAAATGGGGATAAGCACCGCCCCCTAGAGTCGAATACAACTGGACAAAAATTGTCAAGGGGAACCTTTACCTTTACCTTTACCTTTACCAGCTCTTCGCCACCTCATCTTCACCATGCAGAGTTCTAATTTCCAATGCAAGGGAAGCGCTCTATCCTCTGCAGCATTTTCTGCCTGACATGATGGGTTTACTTTACCTAATGGCAGGGCCAGACCAGACCTGATACTCTCTACCCCTTTGGTAACTTTCGGGGTGAGTTTACATTGAAAACCAGCATGGCTGAACAGGGGTTTAAATGTGGAACAGATTTAGTAGCACTGATGCAGCAAGGGACTTTTAAGCCTGAGTAGCTTCTATTCTTTAAGAAGAAAACATTCAGTCCCATACAAATGAAATGCCATGTTATTTTTAAGTCAAGGCTTTTTGCCAACAGTATTTAGAACAAGTAGATCAACACAGGCTCTATATTATATTTAACATAACAACCTTATTTAAAAATGTAAATGGTTATAGTTCTTCTTTAATGTCACATGCAATAAGTCTAATGTGCACCAATTCCCCAAGTAGGGGTACATTATTTAGTTCATAAATTTAAAAAGCCTTTTAAAGAATGCTTACTGTTGACAAATAATGGTAAGTATAAGTTCAGAGGAAGGTGTTTTGTTTTTTTAAAGGTCTTTTCTGGAATGAGTGAACAAGGTGTGTTTTCAAATGGACTTTCCAAATGTGCCTCATAAATATTTCTGCTTTTTCTCTCTCTCTCTCTTGCAAATTGCCATCTTGTTCTTTAATAGAATGCACTGAGAGTGGAAAGCCAACCATGGCAGCTTGCTAGAACTTGTGGATGTGGCACTTCAATGATACGTGAAAGTGGATTAGATGGAAGACAAATGGATCATACAGTATCCTGATCACTCAGTATGTTATGATAAACTGTGAGGAGAACAGTTGAAGGAAGAAAACATCATAGGGCTTTCTTGGAGGCCATTTGCAGGCTCTGAAGCTCCACATTTAGAAAGGTTGACTGTCCTTGGCCAGCCCAGCCTCAGCTAAACAATCTCAAGTACAGATGCTGCTGCATTGGCCAAAAAATTAAAATTAAAAATAATAATAAATCCACCAGTCCTCCTAGGGTACTGGCCATTTGCCTCTCTTGGAGGACAACTCTGTGTGTACCACAAAACCCCTCCCATTGTCTGCTCTTAGGCATGTCAAGGGATCCCATCCCATAGTTAATATTAAAGTCAGGTTCAGCTTATGGTACCTAGAATGATAGTGAACATAATTTTGTTATTCAGATCAGGAAGAAAATGTATTGGTGTGGCTTTGGGGCTGGTTTCTTTTCTATTCTTCTGCCAACAAGTAAAACTTTTTTAATTCAACCATAAATTAGATTATAGTTTAAGGGGGGGGGGGGTTGATGCAGTTTGGCAAAGTCCCTTTCTTTGAATTCCAACCCCCAGAATCTCCAGTCAGCATGGGATTTGAAGTCCAGAAAGTAACTACTCCAAAATGTGGATTTTAATAATGTTTTAATTAGTTTTCACAGTTGAACTGTGTTTGTTTAGTTGAATTTTATTGTTGCCAACTTATATGTCTTTTTTTCCCAGAAAGGCAGGATATAATGTTAATTAACAAAATAAGCTACTTAATAAATGACTTTGGAACTCTCTCCCACTGGAGGTCATACTAGCCCCGTCTTTGTCTTCTTTCTGCAGGCAGGTGAAGAACTTCAGGCAAGCTTTCCTTCAGTGAATAGCTCCCTGAGTAGAGTTTTTAAATGAGTTGTTGCACCTTACTGCATTGAACGTGTTTTTGTGTTGACTTTGTTTACTGTGTTTTAGTGTGGCATTTGTTTGACCCTTTCTAGTATTTGTATATGTGCTTTTTCAGCTTTAAATATTGTCTTTAATTGATGTAAACCACCTTGGGTCCTTTTTAAGGAGAAAGGCAGGGTAAAAATATTGTTTATAAATACATACATACATACATAATTAATTAATTAATTAAATATTATAAACCACTTTGGTATTTTGGGGTGGGGGAGTATAGAAATGTCTTAACAAACACATTAAATAAATCAGCTGGTTAGGCCCAGCCTCGTACACTATCCCTTTTATTGCTTATCCCTTCATCTTTAAAATCAGACTTTGATTAGACAAGAGTAACCAGTTACCTTTTCTTTTAACAAATCAAAGCCAAAATTCTCAAGAAGTAAATTATGAAGCTAGTATTTCATTCGGCAGCTTTTCCTGTCTTCTCACAGAATTATGACATACATGACAGTTCTGGAAATAGTGTCGCTGATTTTTCCCTTTGAAACAGTCTCCAGCTGCTGCTGCTCTGGATTCTACTACTGTAATCTAGCCATTGTTGTTATACAAGCTGGAACAGCCACAAAGTATTTCTATAAAACAGGATCATGCTGGCCAAGCAAATTGCCTAAAAGAAAAGGACTGTAGTTCTTGTTAAATGTTTTGTCATGACGGCTGTGCCCTTTATTTATCTCTAACACAACATGCTTATTCTGCCCCTATCTCCTATATTCACCCTGCAAATTTATGAGGCTCTATTAATCTTCCATGGTGCTGACTATCTCTGTTGCAAAGTGTCAGCAGAGTTTTGTACCTTGCTAATGTACAAAGGGCTTCTTATGAGTAATATCAGCATTTTGCCTTTTAATTGCACATATAATTTTTAGGGCTTACAGCTAATAAGGGAATTGGGACCACAGTTCATCATTGTCTCGAATGGTACTCCTGGGGGGTTGGGACGGTAGAAAGCCCAGAGAAGAATATAGCTCTACTGATGCCAAGCAATAGTTTTGCTCATTATAGGAGCACCATTCATGCCACGATAGTTAAAGATCTGTCAGTGTTTTCCAATATAAACCCTGCCTTTAAAAAAAAAAGAAAGCAAAAAAACTCTGGATTTTATCTCTCAGCTGTAAGAATATATTTCCAGTAAGAAAATCTGGAAGCATCAAAATTTAGAAGTCTTGGACTTGGGGAACATTTTCTTTAAGGTTATGGTGTCATAATCAGTGCCATAACTGCAGATTCTGTAACTTTTACCTCTTCGTAGGACTTGGAAATATTTTGCAGCAAAATAAGTATGTTTTTAAATCTGTTTCAGGGAGAGTGAACTGATGAGATATGATAAGGGAATTGAGACTTTGCTCAAATGTGTACCCCCATGCTGACCTACACACAACAGTTCCTTTGTTTCAAACACCAAGCAAGAAAGTATAAAGTAAAAACTGCATGCAAGTGAGTGTGTGGGCCAGCAGAGGACCAAGGATGGCCCTATCATGAGGCAGAGTGAGGTATTCACCTCAAATAGACACAAAACAAATCAAGCTGTATGCACCTAGTGGCCAGCTTTGCACTCTCTCCCTCTCCCACAAGAGATACAGTGCTCCCTCAGGTACCATATAGAAAAGGATATATTGTCACTGGTGTTGAAATAAGATCCAACCCCCTCCCCTTCTGGTCAGCTTTCATAAGAGAAGAACTGTTTCAAGGAGAAAGATGGGGTAAATAAATAAATGTTCATTCATTCATTCATTCATTCAATTTGTATCCCACTCCCATTAGCGTCACAACACTGTCCTGGGTGGGTTACAACTTGTAGAACAGAAAACAAAAATAAAAATAGAGATATTAAAACCAATAGTAATAACTGTAAAAAAAACCAGATGGCATCCACTAATCCCAGAGCAGATGGAGGAAAAGAGGGGAGGGAAGAAGGGGGAGGGAGAAAAGGGGGGAAGGCGGTCAGCTGGGGGTGGTGTGGAAAGCCTCCCTGAAAAGCAATGTATTTAATCGCTTCCTAAAAGTCCACAGGGAGGGGGCTAGGTGGAGCTGCTCTGGAAGCTGGAGCCATCACAAAGAAGGTCCTACCCCTTGTAGAGGATTTATGGGCCTCCTTCAGGGTGGCCACCCAGAGCAGCCTCAACTGGGATGGTCTTGTGGGTCTGGCAGATGACATTAAGGAAAGACGCTCTAACAAGTAACAAGGGCCTAAACCCAGGGGTCTCAAACTGAATTTACCTGGGGGCTGCTGGAGGCAGAGTCTGGGTGAGGCTGGGCCGCATCAGATTTTCCACCAAGTGGAGCAAGAGCCCAAGGAGCCACCCGGGGGTTTCCTTAGCCCGACTGGGGCTCCGAGGAGGAGGAGGGGTGTGTGAGCCCTCATCGCCAGCCACAACCCCCTCCGGCTCCTTCTTCACCACCACCACCAGCAGCAGCAGCCGGGCGAAGAAGCAGAGAAGGGAGGGAGCGCCGGCGACCACCTAGCGGGGGGGGGAGGGCACAACATAAAATGTAAACAAAACCCTCACAGAATTTGCCTTGCCAAAGGAGAAAAGCCCCCACCAGTACCCACAAAATTAAACAGAACGGGGCAGACCTCCCCACAGGTGCGCGTGTGCACACACATACACACAAATATAGACACACAGAGAAGTCCAGCAACTTTCCTCTGAGGGGCCCCCTCAAAAAAAGGCACACTCGGCAGCAGCAGCTACCCCCACCATGACAGAGGAGCAAACTTTGTGAGGCGAGCCCAGGCAGCCTCCACAGCCGAGGCGGCTGAAGCAGGATGAGGAGGAGGAGGAGGAGGAGGAGGAGGAGGAAGCACCACCGGGCGTTGAGGCGGCTGCTGGCCAGGCTGGTGCTGGGGGTGCCAAGAGAGAAAGAGAGCCAGAGAGCCACTTCCCTGGAAGAGGCAGCAGCGGGAGCTGCTGTTGGTGGCTTGGAGCCACTCTTCAAGGATGGGACGGGAGCGAGCTCCGCTCTCAGGCATCAATCGGGTGCTTGGGGGAAAAGGGCTGGCAGCGTGCCTTGCTCACTGGCTCTCCCCCAAGACAGCGCCTCTTGCACCCTCCATCCAGAACTGCAGCCTGCTAGCCGGCAGACAGTTGGGCCAGCTGGCAAGCTGCAGTTCTGGATGGAGAGTGCAAGAGGTGCTGTCTTGGGAGAGAGCTGGAGAGCGAGGCGAGGCTTCTTTTGACTCTTGACAGCAGAGGATGCGTGGGCGCTTGGGGTGGCAGGCAAGGTGGGGGCTACAAACTATCATCCGGCGGGCCGTAAATGCCCCACGGGCCGCATGTTTGAGACCCCTGGCCTAAACCATGGAGGGCTTTGTATTTAGATGTCAGAACCTTGAACCTGATCTGGGACGCCATGGGCAATCAGTGGAGGCAGGCCAGAACTGGAATGATGTGGTCAAATGAGGTGGCACCCACCACCAGTCTGGCTGCTGAATCCAGGACCTGCTGAAGTCTCCAGTTCAGGTTCAAGGGGAGCCCCACATAGAGGGCACTGCAGTAGTCAATCAGGGAGATGACTAGGACCTGCACCAAAGTCCCGAGGGAGTCCTTGTCTAGGTAGGGACAAAGATGGGTGGTTAGCCTAAACTAGTTAAAGGTTGATCTGGACACGGCTGCGATCTGGGATTCCCAAGAAATGTGGCTTTTTTTGTACTCTGCTCTTAGTTTGATTCATAACTTTAGCTAATTCTGTAATAATCTTCAAAGATACAAACACTGTTGTTATTTTATGGACAGTGTTGCTATTCTACAGGCTTGAAACATCGATGAAAACCAAGGACTTGTGTTGGCTTAATACACCCACTATTACAACTTACTGAACTAATCAACAAAATCTTACACAAACACAAGCTGCACTCGCTTTAATGCCACTTGCGCTGATAGAATGCTTTGAGGACAGGCCTGTGAGGCTCTGAAATTGAATGCAAGCCTCGTGTAGCCCTTCTAATTAAAAATAAAAATGACTTCAAAACTTTGAGAGCCTTATATTTCTTTAATCTCAGAATTGCTTATTAAAAACAATTATTTTTTTTCTCTGCTGACAGCTCTGAACTATGCCTTCATTATTTCAAGCTTTCTGATTGCTCTTTGTAAAGTAGATGTAAGTACTGCACACAGTAGGATTATCAAATGCACTTATACCGAAACTAGATTATATTAATTAGGGTTGTATGTGCACTTCTAGTTTGTAATATACAGTTCATCCTCTGGCACTCAGCTCATTAATTTCAAAATGCATGCTACTAAACCTCTTATCTTGGTTTTTACTTAATTAAATTATTAAGATGAAACTTAATAAAATCAGAGATTTTAAAATGTCATTCAGGGTACTGCTACAATTAAGAGATCAAATATTCATCATCTGTGGATACTCAAGTGAGCAAGAACATTTATGATTGGTTTTATTTTGACTTCTTTCCCCTAGACTGGACATTTTCTCAGATTCAATAATATTATGATTTCCAAATAGCAGGGAAAAAAATTATAAACACTGCTCTGGTTAGCAGAGATTAACTCAAACAGATTGCGTGGGTCTTTTTAGATATATCAAAGATATTTTCTTCAATCTAACAGAGCATGCAAAGAGCAGCTAGAACCGTTTATAAAGAGCTATTTGGGGGTGGGGGAGCTCAGAATTTTATGAAACAAATATTTAGTGGAGAAAAAGAAGGAGAAATCAGTGCCCCTCCTGAGCCTCCATTAGGTGGAATTTCATTTTAGTTTAAAGGGCCCCATGCACACAACAGCGAGTAGCAGATCGGAAAGGAGAATCACCTATAATGCATCCCTTGCACATGATAAGCAGCCAACAGCTAGACCGCAATAGGGAATCTGTGGCCATCCATCAACTCCAGCTTTTGCTGGTTCCAGCCAGCATGGCAGTCATGTCATGTTCAACTTCTTTACGGCCTCAGGTGCCCTCCCCACCAAAGCTAAGGCCTGGTGTGCTGAAGCCCTGTGCTTAACATGACCCTAACACTGTGCAATTCCCTTCCAATTAACTTGGAATATTGATTGGATTATATTTAGCCAACAATTAGCCTATATTATTGGAGCAGTTTTATCAAAGTAATGTGCATAAGTGGCTGGAATGGGGCACCACCATCCTTAAATGTAAGCATGAGACAACATACCCCTATCAGACCACACACAACAGAACATAAATGTTTTTCTTTCTGATGATGATGACTCTTTATTGTACTTTGTCTCATTGATTCTTTAGGGACTTTGGTTCATGGAACAGTATATGTTGGACTAGCTCTCTGTCCCAATCTTACTGTGATCCCAATGAATTGAAACAGTCCCATTTCCCTCCAGGATTTCCCCAGGATTTATAAGTGGGTCCATATTGCTGCTTGTCCAGTACAATTTCCTTATTCCCAAATTTTCATTGAAAGGAGGGGGGAATCAAACCTGTAGTCCTTGTGTCAGTCAGGTTTGAACATTTGGTCACTTTCCTGTTAAGCTGTTGACAAGAAATGAATCTACCACTGCCTTTCAGCCCTGCCCATGAGTGAAAGTCTGGTGGACAAGGTTATTGATTTATACTATAAAGCATTAGTCTCCAAACTTGGGCCTCCAGATGTTCTTGGACTACAACTCCCAGAAGCCCTCAGCACCACCTCTGCTGGCCAGGATTTCTGGGAGCTGAAGCCCAAGAACATCTGGAGGCCCAAGGTTGGGGACCACTGCTATAAAGTGATCTATTCACTCCCAGTTTCTGTATAGATGTTGCTATTCTGGGAAAGCTAAGTATGTTTGCAGACACTTTAGGTCTGTTTTGCAGAGGTGTGTGCAAACAGTGCATAGACAGAGAGCAGTGGAGCTATAAAAGGAGTAACAAAACAAAGTAGCCATGCAAAGTTGCAGAAAAGCAGGCCATATCATAATAAAATCAGCACAGCATGGACTCTGCAACAGTTTTGACACTGTAATGTATGTAATATTACAGTACAATATGTATTTCGTTTGGCTTCTGGTGGGGGAAAGTGTTATTAAAGAAGGCAAAACCCATTTGCCACATGAGGCTGGTGTCTGGTTTGAAATACATTTTTCTTCTTACACAAAGTTACAAAGTTTTTTTTTGGGGGGGGGACACCCATAGTTGAGGCAACTCACCACGCTCCCAAGAATTTTGTTGAACTTTAAAAACAAACAGGTTTTATTTGTTCTAAGCTTTCATGAGGTTCAGTCTCAAATAGCCAGTCCGGGGTTTCTCTTTTTTAAAAGACTTCAGTATTTTAGGGACACAAGCTATACATGCCTTCCTGGGAGTAAGTCTCACTGAATAATGAAACTTCTTTCTGAGTAGGCAGTCATAGAAGCACACTGTTTCCAGCAGTATTTTACTTGGTTCTACCTGAATACTCCATGTGAAAGCTTCATGCTAAATTACAGAAATAATTAGGATTATTCTGCAAGGATTTTGGATGGTTTCATTTATTATTTTTAAGTATATCAGGAAAAAAATTGCAGAAAGCACAGGCTCCTCAAGGAAAATAAACAGCCTGAAACAGCCATAACAAATATTAACCTTCTGTTTTTGCATCATTATTCAACCACAGTAGTTTAATATGTTTAATAAAGTATAACACAGTTCTCCTATTTTCATGAGTAGGACACATAATGGTTTGTGAAGCAGGCATGTAGGATCCTCTGCATGTTTAGAAAATACAATACATATATTAAAGATTTTCCCCTCTTCCCTCAGACTTCCCTATGTGTAATATCCAAATACAAAATTCTCTGTGCATCAAATATTACAGCTCTGGTGTTATTTGTTAAATTAATAACTTGTGGATTTGTTCACACCCTTGAGTTGCTCAGCCATAGCCTTGACCATTTTCTCATGATGTCATTCCATTGAACAATCCCCTTACACATGGTTGTTGTAGGTTTTTCGGGCTCTTTGGCCGTGTTCTGAAGGTTGTTCTTCCTAACATTTCGCCAGTCTCTGTGGCTGGCATCTTCAGAGGACAGCACTCTGTGTTCTGGTGCTGTCTTCAGAAGATGCCGGCCACAGAGACTAGCGAACCGTCAGGAAGAACAACCTTCAGAACACGGCCAAAGAGCCCGAAAAATCCACAACAACTATCAGATCCCGGTCGTGAAAGCCTTCGAGAATGCAGTCCCCTTACAGACTCATGTGTCTCTGTTCTCATGTGTGAAATGTTGGAAGGCATGAAATTGCCCTCCCAAAGTTGAATGAAATAACTATTAGTGCCACTAACAATTCCCCTCTTAAGGCAAACACATCTTTAGGAGGGTGAAGCTGCCTTGTGCCCAGTCCATCAGGGTGTATTTTCTTTGGCTGAAAGCTTGGACATGTATCTTGAGCAGCCTCTGTAAAAACTGTGTTGTATATGTGGCACATTTTTGTTTTAATGCACTTTCAAACTCTAAAACCTGACACGGTGTACGGCTTATGGGCTATTAAACCTAAATAAACTTATCTAATCAATACAAATAGAAGTCTTGCATGCCTTTTTTTTAAAAAAAAATGTGCACACGCATCCAAATATATATTTAATAAAACAGATCTTAAAATGAGCAGCTGGACCACATCAGGGTCAATGCATGCTTTGCCAACCCCTGTTGCTGTTCACCATGAGCTCAAAACAAAAACAAGTCTCCTGTATCTGTTCTTAATTTGTAACAAGCCCATGCCAACGTCTGTGGATGTTGTTCGTAAGGATAGGGCGGCTGCAGGAAGGACAGGATGACAGACTTCTTATTATCTATTCATTTCACATTGTTCCACAGAGGATTTATGAAGAAACAATAGCAAGGTGCCGCTCAGTGCTGTTTGCCGAGAACTGAAAGGGACCAGCCAGCAGTTAGGCTGGCTTCCTCGCTTCCCTTGTGGTCTCCCTCCAACAACATTCTAATCCTATTGTGACTTGCTTGTTTCACGGCAAAGTGCTCCACAGAGGCCTGTAATTGGCACACTGGTTCAAATTAGATGGCTGTGTGTTTAGGAAAGCAGGGGTCATTTCACATGAACAGCATCCCTCATTAAGAAGCAGAGAGGCTGGGGTATGAGTTGTTTTCTCCTCATTATTACAAATATAAGCATGAAGGTTAGTGATGGGAATGTTCTATTGAAACAGAATACTCCACTGGCATTTGTAATATGATGTGAATTCCTATACAAGACAGATACGTATCTAAAGCTTATCTACCAAGGATAGCTAGCGATCTAATCAAGGTGTGTACACCAATGAAGTCTATAGCTTTCCTCCCTTTCTTACCTCCATGCCCAGGTCATTCCTGCTTCCATCTAACTGGGTTGCATTTTTATGAGCTATTTAGGAGCAGGTATAGTTGTTAAAATATGTGCCATTTTCTTCACATTCCTGAATTTGCACACATTGCTTACAGGCATATGTACCTGCCCAGCCACTAAATCACACTTGTGCTATGTTTTTGCACATATTTCAAATGTGTGCATTTATCTACACACATCTTTAAAATATGAGCATTTCATTGGCTGCCTTTAAGGTGCCGCAACATTTGTATTTTGTTGCTGCTGCTGCTGTTTTATTTTTATTTTTGTCTGGATATAGTTGCACAGTCTAACATGGCTACTTCTTTGAAAATTTAGGCAGGGGAAGATGCAGAATGCTCGAAGCATTGAATGAGGCCACAAGCTGCATTTTGCAAACCCCTACTGAAAAGTAAAAAAATCACTCACCAATTCATTCGTCAGAGCCAACTGACAAGTAATGGTTCTGCAGCTCTGGTTCAGCCACAGGATGAGAGATTTTGGAGTTTTGCATGCTGTCTGTAGTTTGAGTGACTGGAAAGGACTTTTCTGGGCTGGGGTGATTGTGTACCTAGCACTACTAACCAATCATGCCTTCCAACTTCTGAACTTCAAAGAGAGCCTCACCTCTCTGCTGAGTGTTCTATCCTTCTCTTTTGTCAGTTGGCAACAGCTTTTTGTTGCAGTTGATCTGTTCAGTTTGTTTCTTGTATGTGTGCACTAAAGAAAGCAGTAAACAAAAGTCTGTAATGTCAATAAACTGTAAGAAAATAAACTTTTTAAAAATTCTTTCTCCAACAAATGTCTCAGAGTGAATTCTTGAAACTTTAAGTGCCGATTAATGAGAAAGTAGTGAGCTCTTAACTTGTAGCTATTCTCCTTTGTGGATCTCTGTACTTCTACTTTTTAGGAAAAAAGAGATTTTAATCAGAAACTCAAAACTCTGCAACAAGAGATTCATCAAGGCCCTGGCAATTGCTACTCAGTCAACCCTGCTGTTCCATGGATGTGGTATGTTTGGGAAACCCAGCCTGAAGGCTAGTTCTTGGCTTCAGTATGGGATTTGGTCTAGATAAAGTGAACCATGCTGAAGCCTTTTTGATTTCAGCAAGAGAGATTCTCTCTTTGGGGATACTGGTGGAACTAGACACTGGGAGTTCTTAACGGTAATGCTGGAAGAAAGCAGAAGAACAAAATTCGGCAATGGATTTGGGGGAACATAAGTTATGTAGTGAACTCTTTCAGCAGATTTTAAAACAGAATGAAAAATCCATCTTATGGGAAAAAATAACCCTTACAATGTGTTATGGGGGAGATTGTCAGAAAGCAACAACATCTCCTTGCCCTTGCTCTCTCCACCAAAATTCATTCCTGTTACTGTTGTTAATGTTATTGTACACAATTGCTTTCAAGCTTTCATGTTCCGAGAAGCAGAGGTGCTAGAAAAGCAAATGTATGCATGATAAGTACTGCAGAGTATGTTTTGATGGAAGTACTGTTTATCTTTACCAATAGTAAAGCAATGCATCAGCAAGCTTCGAGAATGTTTGTTTCGCCAAAACAAAAAACAAACAGACAAACAAACAAAAAGTGATCCCAGTTGGCCTCAACTACTGATCCTGGTTGGTGGCCCCTTTTGTTTCCCATGGGTCTCCCCGTGTGTAAGACCTGCTACTCTTTCCTCTGATTGCCTCTGCCTAGCCATATTCTGAAATTTGTGACACAAGTTGACAGATCAGAAATTATGATTTCTATACAATATTGATCAGAGTAGTTCTTCTCAGTTAAACAGAGCTTGAAAGGAAGTGGCAGGAGGCAGGGATGAGAGACTAGGATACATCAGAGAGAGAGAACAGGATATCTCTTCTTACTGGTATATCACTCCCTCCTTCCAATCTGGCTCCTAGACAATCCGACTGGTTAAAAAAAAAAACACTGAAACATTTATTGATCAATATTTCCCCCTAATGTTCCATCATTGTTATTTTTATGCTTCCTCTAGAGTGGTGAAATGGAAGCCTTGCTCAGCATCCCAGTGTAGTGTTTTATAATGCCCCCACCTTTCAATATCAAAGGGTATCCTTCTTAACTATTTCAAGCAAGCCATCCAACTAAGAATGGCAAATGACAGGTCAAAGAGAGTTCATTTCTAATAATGAAGAGAATAAACCCCAATAATTAAAAGAAGCATAACAACCAAATCAGTGACTGAGAAGCACGGGCATATGAAATTATGTCTCAAACATCAATAACCATGTTTTGCCCTTACAATTATTATTAGCTTGGTAATAGTCATTACCAACCTATCTCTTTCTGCTGATTTAGTAAAGAGCAACTAATAACGAGTAGAGGTCAAACGTACAAGCCAAACGACACTGTATTCCCTAGATGTTTACTACAGTTTCTAATGAGGAAATAAATGCCTAACAGTATTTTTTTGGCCCTCCAACCAAAATTAATCAAGCAAGGGCAAATTATTCCAGCAGAAGCAAATCTAACAAATTTTTCAGATGTGCTGTTCATTGATGTACTGAGTAGAACGGCAAGGATGTATTTGCAGTGCACAGGATCAAACGTTCAACCCTTATAGGATGGTTACAAGAGGAAATCAAACCACAGCAAAGACTAGTTGGCTCTCTCCTGAGAGAGGTGCCTGTCTCAGGCAGGAGGTGTGGAGAGAGCGAAGCGAGAGAGAAGAGATCTGGAAGTGCCATGTAGCAGAGCATAAATAAATAAATAAATAAATAAATAAATAAATAAATAAATAAATAAATAAATAAATAAATAAATAAATAAATAAATTGCTGCCTCTTGTGAAAGAGAAAAATGATACTCTCCCACACACATACAGTATCGTTCAGCATATTGGGTGCAATGGAAGATGTATGTCTTTGCCTGGGGAGGAGTAGAGAAGGAACTCCTGGGCTTTCCTAGATTACCTTTTACAGTGGGGTCTCTACTTAAGAACGTCCCTACTTAAGAACAATCCAACTTAAGAACAGCTCCATTTGCTAAATTTTGCTTCTACTTGAGAACAGAAATCCAAGATAAGAACAGGAAAAAAAAACTTTCCTGCTCTTTTTTTAACCTTAGGTCATCTTAGGTTAAAAAAAAATTCTCCCCCTAGTGGTAGAGTACGTATTAACCAGCTTTGCATTAGTTCCTATGGGACCTCTACATAACAAAAAAACAGCCAGAAGGGATTAATTGGTTTTCAGTCCATTCCTATGGGAAATTTTGCTTCAACTTAAGAATGTTTCAACTTAAGAACACCATTCCAAAATGGATTAAGTTCTTAGGTAGAGGTTCCACTGTAGTTTCTATGGACAGAAAAGAGCAGATACGGATTAAATGGTTTTCAATGCATTCCTATGGGAAATGCAGATTCAACATAAGAACTTTTCAACTTGAGAACCACCTTCCAATACGGATTAAGTTCTTAAGTAGAGACCCCACTGTAACTGTGCTGACCTTCCTAAAATCTGGGCTAGAATTCCTAGGGTTGTTGATGTCACTTCCTTCCCTTCTCCCATTTCTCAATTGAGCCTCTCTGGGAGAAGAGACAGGAGGCCTCTTGCCTTTGTTCCTGAGAGGTAAGCCGGCAGCCATGGCAGAAGTGTGTTCTGCTAAGCATTCTGTTTTTTTACGGGAGGGATCCTCAGCTTAACCTGGCTGCTGCTTGATTCTGCTTGCTCTGTACCCAAATCCAGTCATGTGACTTTGCCACATTGTGAGCCAGGAAATTCTCCAAGCACTGCTCATCCTCTTTTTCAGTAGAAGTACATCAATAGCAACCAACAAATAAGAAACAGTTTGCTGTCATTTTGTAATACTGAATTTTACTGGATGAAGGAACTATCTGGTGTCTCCCCTACCACCCATCCTGTCCTGCACCCAGTAGGCAAGCCTGCATTTTTCAAATGCATCACTGTCCCATTGCCTGCAGTGAAGTAAGATTCTTCTGTCAGACTGGCATGGCTGCATCAACAATTACATAAAATGCAAAAGGTCAGGATCACCCTTGAAGACCAAAACTACTTCTGAAATCTTAGAGAAAGTCTTATGATGATGATGATGATGATGATGATGATGATGATGATGATTAACAACAACCAGGCACAATCAATCAAAATTATAAAAATATTGACCAGTATGCATATGACAGATAAAAGTTTTAGTCAAAAACCTAAGTATCTGTTAAATATCGGCACAGTATGTATGCTGTTCCTAATATTGCCATTTTTTGTATTTCTGGTGTTATTTCTGAGATTTGCAACTTCTTATATCACTGTGTGAAATTTCTTGATATTGTTCCCAAAGCCCCAATGACTATGGGGACCACTGAAGTGTGTTTCATCCACAGGTGAGATGTTTCAATTCCCAGGTCTCTGTTCTTTGTTAGTTTTTCCAATTCTTTAACTCCTGCATCTCCTGGAATCGGAATGTCAATAATCCAGACAGTTCTTCATTCAATTACTAATTCTGTTCTTTTTTAAACAATTGGTACCCTTTGCTATGTTTCTGTTCTTTCTTCCCTAACAAAGAAACACTGCCATTTTCTTAGGAAACACTTTGTTGATCATTCCAGTGCCACATTTCAAGCCATGTCTCTGTTCTGCTCTCTTCCTCTTTCAGTTTTTAATCTTCCTTCCGATCCATCAGCAGCAGTTCTTCCTTGGGTTTCTCCCATGAAAAACTTCTCAGAACTCATATGTCTCAAAACGGGGCACAAGAACAGGGTTGGAGGAGATCAGAGCTTGGAAAAATTACTTTTTGGCCTACAGTTATCACAACAAAGACTGTTTAATTCTTGGAGTTGTAGCCCCCCAACATGAAGATGCAGCCACCTGAACCAATCAAAACAACTTTCCCCTGGTCTACAAATGATTTTTTGGAATGCATTCTAATAAACAGGATTGATCTGCCTCAGAGGGCACAGACCTGCCCCACTGCATTTCCCCTACTCAACACAAATATTTCCTTGGCACTTCATTATAGATCTATCCTTCTCCCAGATGAAGGTTGGATTATCCTTCTTAGTTTCCCTGTTGTCACATGTATAGCTTATCCTGAAGCTTGCAAAATACAACCACTCACATCTCCACCTGACCTAGACAAGATGAGGCAAGCAGTGACCTGCATCAGCGGTCCCCAATCTTTTTCGGAACATGGACAGGTTGGGAGGTGTGGGCTCCGTGTAGGGGGGCGGGGGCACCCCGGCGCTTGCAGGTGGATGTGTCATGCTCACGGGTGGGTGTGTTGCACTTGTGGAGGGGCATGTCGTGCTTGCAGGGTGGGCGTGTCGTGCTTGCGGAGGGGCGTGTTGCACTCGTGCACATGCCTACAAGTGCGACACACCACCCGTGAGTGCGACATGCGCCTCCACAAGTGTGGCACACCCATCTGCAAGTACGACATGTCCATTGTGCATGCGTGCGGGGGGGTTGGAGATCCGTGGCTGCGGCCCAGTTCAAGGAAGCCCACAGACCAGCGCCAGGCTGCGTGAAAAAATAGTTATCAAGGATATATAAAACAAAGAAAAGGAAACTCCCACTCATAACTGTTGTAGTCCAAAAGCTCTGGGCTACCCCAGGATTCCTAGTCTGGCCCCCAGATGGTCCCTGATTCTTTATCTCCCTCCAGAACCCTGTCCTCCACCCCCTTAGAAGGGAGAGAGTGCAGGATTCAGGGTCTTCTGTGACTGGGGAGCCGACTTCAGTCCTCCTTCACCTTTCCTGCACATCAGTCATGATGGTCAAATATACTGTACAATCTCCATGTGGAAGACCTGAATCATACAAATGACACTTGTATTCTAGTTGTGGATCCACCCACTTGGGAACCACCAGATTAAGAATCCATTCCTACATTCTTCTCCAGCCCTATTCAGTCATTAAGGAAGCACATGTGCTGAGGGGATTGCTAGAGCCTACACCCTCTGTCATGGAATTGAACATGGAGAGGCAGCCACCTGAAGAAGGAGAGGCTGCTCTATCTGACTGCCCTTGCCATGTGCGCCAGAAACACACACACACCCCAATTCTGGTTTGTTTATGGTTTACAGGGAGAGACTATTCCAGCACAGCATTTTCTCCCACTTCAGACAGTCATATACTTTCATCTTCCACACACTTCCTTAATGACTGAATAGGGCTTCTGTGATCTTGGGAATGGACTCCAATACACAGCTGTTTACTGCGGGTTAAATTGATCTAGACAAATAGTTGCTGAACTTTGTGGCTGACAATCTAGGTAGGATTATCCTATCCCTGAACAGCAGCCCCCCACCCCCACCCATGAATAATACATTTTGCTATAAGAGTGCAGTCAGAGACGAATATAATGAGATACATTTCTGAGGTCTGCCTGTGGTTCACGCATCAAACACTGATCCTTCAGGCTGCCTTGTATAGGTCTATAGGCTTGGGACATGAGAGAAATGAACAGAGTCATGCTAACAGTGCCCTCGCTCCAGTTACAGATGTAAGATGACAGTGATTGCTCCCAGGCATACTAATTACAAAGTATTTAGCAGTCAGTGTCTAGCATACACCTGCCAGAAGCAGGAAGAAAGAGGAGGGGACAGTGAGGAAGAGGACATTTTTTAAATGGGGGGAAAAATTACACATTCCCAGCTGAAAGGCAAGTTCTAAAGGATGGATATGCAAGAAAATGATAAAACGACATATATTATAGACTTGGGGAAAAAAACCATCATTAGGATGACTGGTGTGTGTTCCACGCATGGAACAGAAAAGAAGTCACTGTGTATTCCAGGATCCCAAGGGAGGAGGCATCTCTGCAGACAGAAAAATACTGCACTTCTCTCCAGATCAAGGATGGGGAAATCTACCAGTTTTGCTTTTGCCCCTGCATTCAGGTTCTTTCTCTCCCAAATATGAATTATGGCATATTCTTCCAAAAAAAAAAGTGAGCCAAAATTCTCCCCCTTTTGCACTGGCAAAATGTATGTAATCTTAGTGGTCCCTACAATGGAGAGAACTGTATTGTATTGGCTTGCCGTATAGGCAGTAAAGATGCAAAGCCTGTGAAGAAATGAGGGGAAAATCTAATTCAAGCAATTTTTATGTGCTAGCATATTCCTACAGAAATCGAACTGCAGTACCATTTTTGCTCATCCCTACTTCCTGGTGCAAGGTGGTGATGACATCATGCTCTGTACAGTGTTCATATTTCTGTGTTTTGCTTTATTTTATTTTTTATGACAGGGATGCAGTGGGGGGGGGGCACCAGAATGAAGACTGAGGCTGTAACCCTGAGAGTGGAATGAGATTATGGATTCCTCCTGCTAAAAGTGAGGAAAGCTTGATGTGATGGCCAGAGTTGCAAGTATTTTATCTGCTTGCCTGCCCTATATAAACCTGGTCACTTCTTGTATCACACAGAGTTGTTGGACTGTAATTCCCAGAATCCCCTAACTAGCATGGCTTGTGGTCATATCTTAGGCCAAAAAGAGTTATCAGTTTAACATATACACACAAACTATCTTGCATTAGATTGTTTTGTAATGTAACTCTAGCACAGACTTGCTCCACCACCACCCCCGCAAAAACTATTAGTTCTGGACTCCCACACCTCACTGCTACTCCCTGGTGCACCAGCATCTGTTCTCTGGACATACATAAATACCTCTTAACACCTGCTGATCTCAAGCTGGAATTCTGAAACTAGGGGTCCCAGATTAGATGGCTGGTCTTTCAGGAAGATTTAAATGGTGATGTCTCTCTTTTTGTATGGTCCTACAGGATGGGGTTTCCAAATGAGGAAGAAAAAATAGCAACTACAAAAACCTTAAAAGCCGCAGCATCAAACTGATTAATGCCATAACAGAGCTTTTGAATAATTCCTGAACACACTGGTGTTTGGATCATGAGAGGTACAAATGAGCAAGAGGAAGAAATTTCTTTGGGGAAATTTAAGGGATATGATAGTTTAATTTATTAAAGCTTATGTCCTCAGTGCACTAGTACTTTGTGTTAAGTAATATAAACACTTTCACACATCCCTGCCTCTTATCTGTGTTTGTAAGTTATTCTGAAACAGATGAGAATGGGTCAAGAAACACGTATGGGGGGGGAAAACTAACTGCATGAATGATGGATGAGGACTGAACTGTGGAAAATTTGGAAAAAGGAACTAGAGAGATTTTACTCCTGCATATGCGTGTTGCATCTTTAAAATATTAAAGAGAATTTAGAGCAAATGGGCTATTTGTACCAGTACAAATACAGTAGTAGAGTTACATTTGGGTGGCTGAAAGAAAACAGGTATCACATCACAAGGGAGCAAGAGCAGCCAGGATCTGAAATGACATTTAGTCATGATATACAAAATAAATGCCTTGCGACCAGCCTCAGCACTTGTAGGGCCAGCCCTACCATTACACAGAGTGAGGCAAGCACCTCAGGCAGAAGAATTTTGGAAGTATGGAAGAGCCACAGTTGAGTGCTTATTTAAATTATTTTAAAGCAGAGGGTGTGACTTTTCTGTCTCAGGGCCCAATGATAATTACCTGGCTGGATGTGGAGGAAGACACCATTGTTGTTTTGCCTCAGGCAGCAAAGTGTTGTGTGCTTCTCCCGAGCACCTGCAATCCATTAGGCAGTGCACAAACCTGACATTTCACTTGGCCTACCACTTTTAAGGTTCTTTCTTTAAGGAAATATTTCTGGTATGTTACCACCGGGGGGCCGGACATAGTCGCCATTTTGATTGTCCACAGTGCTCCAATGTATTATCATCTCAGAGCCACTCTGAAAAATTATGTCATATCCATCTGCTTTTGCATGAAGCAGTGTTGCTCCAGGTAAGCCCATCAGGATCCACCCATGAAGAAAGGGGTTCATCAGTGGAGGTTTGCCCTAGTTCTCTTCAGACCTAGATGGGCTCTGAAAATCCTACCATTGTGCCAGAGTTGGTTCAGACCAGAGTCATCCAGGAATGGTTCAAGAGATTTTGCTACCTAAGATGGAAGAAATGATGGTCCCTGACTGTCTATTTTCTACCTACAGAAGACAATTGATGGTAGTGTCTTCTGCCACAATGGAAGCAGCAGACTTGTAGGTTTTCAGAAGAGGTTACAGTAGGTGTCATACACAGCTCTGTCCTCTAAAGAGTGGTCCCCAACCTTTTCTGAGTTGTGGACCAGTTGGCAGGGGTGGAGTCCATTTCCAGGGGGTGGGGGACCTTCTGCACTTACAGGTGGGTGGGGCACACTCACAGAGGGGAGTGCTCACATGCATGCGCAGAGGGGATGCACTCATGCAAATGTGCAAGGGGGTGGAATGCACTCATGGGCATGTGCAAAGGGGTGGGGTGCATTGCAGAGGGGCGGAGCTTGCTTGCACACAAACACAAAGGGGATGGGGTGCTCACGGCAGGGAGGGGTGTGCTTACGGGTAGGTGGGGCACATGTGCATGTGGGTGGTGGGCTGTGCATATATGTGCGTTGGGTGAGAGTGCATGCGGGGGTGGCGGGAGATCTGTCTCTGTGGCTTGGTCCTGCCGTGGCCATGGATCGGTACCGGGCAGCGGACCAAGGATTGGGGACCAGTGAGTTAAAGCATTAGCTTTTTGGGACTGTGGATTAGTTGGGGGGTGCGGGCTTCCTGCAGGGGGATGGGGGCATCCCAGCGCTCCATGAGCGCTCCACGCCCACTATGCATGTGTGCGTGCGGGGGGGGGTGGAGATCCATCTCTACGTCCCAGTTCCAGGAAGGCCACGGACCAGCACCAGGCCGCGGACTGGGGGTTGGGGATCCCTGTTCTAAGAGATGGTCATAGAGAGGGGTTTTAGGAGTAAAGGCCAGGCAACCGCTAGAGCTGTCCTCCAAGATCTGCTGCCTCAGGCACTTGCCTGACTCTAGCTAATAGCAGAGCCATCTGAGGCAATATTTGTATCAAGCAGGGCAGCTTCTGTAAACCTGGGAGTTATTTAGTTAGTCAGGCAGTGCTTTGCAGACCAGAACTGTCCATTACTGAACACCTGAGTCATCATAAGTGATAAGAACATCAGTGCAGGAATTAGAGGTGTAAAAGTTGTGGAATATTTGGGCCCAGACTTAATTTATTTCAGAAAGAGACTGCAGTAACATTACAGTGTGTAATAACTTGTTTTTATTACAACTTCCAGTTTAAAATATTTCCTTAAAAGTAAAGTAACGGGAAACTTGTTTTACCCCATTTTTATTAAAATGTGACAGCACCAACAGGGAACCAGATAATATTACTTTCACCCTAGATCCACCTTGCAGGTCATCTCAGCTACTTTCTCTCTTTCTTTCATGCACATACATACATGCTGTCCCAATGCCTAAGGCATCTGCCACGTTTGGGGTGTGTGTGTGTGTGTGTGTGTGTGTGTGTGTGTGTGTGTGTGTGTGTGTGTGTGTGTGTGTGTGTGTGTGTGTGTGTGTCTGACAGCCTGAATATAAACACAAAAATGCATTTTCTTAATTGCTAAGATAATCAATAGCTCACGCCTCTCTAACCTAAGGATACCTCATGCACCATAAATAACCTCTGGGAAGATCATTTATGTCTCAGTAACAATTCGTAACAATGTCATGTCATTAAAATGTGTACTGGATCTCAATAATGTAGGTTAGTGACCAGTAAGGGACTTTATTACCAAGGTCAAGCCGTCTGGGGGCCGGACCTAAGGTGGTTAAAGCTCTGCATGCACAGAATAAGCAAAGTATCTTCCCCTTGGGTATCATCTGGAGAGAAGCCATTTCCGGGGATGGTGGTGGTGGTGGGTTCTTGTCTACAAAATGTTTTAGCAAAACCCATAAAAGCACTGGAGTATGCAAGTCATTTGTGTGTGTGTGTGTGTGTGTGTGTGTTTGTGTGTATGTGTGTGTGTGTGAGAGAGAGAGAGAGAGAGACAGAGACAGAGACAGAGACAGAGAGAGAGAGATGTAGTGTGCATATATTTGTATATATATGTAGTGTATAGCAATGGCTGTCTGAATCTATACAATCACCCAGACGTTATTTCAAATGCTCTGGCATCCAGTCATAATGAAAAGAAGTGGAAGGTAAAGGTGTACTGGCCCAGCAGACCGACTAGGTGTAACTTTTTCAAGATGCCTTTTTAACAGGACTTTTGTTTCGCGCGCTGGAGGGGCGTGGTAACGCCCTAGGAAGCGCAGCGGGGTTTGCTTCCGGCAGCACCGGAAGCGCAGACAACAGGGAAGGGGCCACGTGGGTGGTTACGTAGCCGGCGCTATTTAAGGAAGCGCCGGCTCGGAGGAAAGGGCTTTCGCTTCTGGCAATCGTTGGAGGAGCAGAGGCTGTGAAGAGCTGGTTTTTCCAAGGCTGAGTTTTGGGCAAGGGTGTTGTCTGGGCAGAGCGTGTGTGTGTGTGCGTGATTGGAGGGGTGAGTGAATTGTGCTGGTGTGGAGTGCGGAAGAGTGGACTGGGGGGGATCGAGTGGCGGCGGGGTGATCGGACCGCGCCTGCGGCGCCGAGAGGTGCCTTTTCTCCTTCTCTCCTTTTGCTCTCTCCGTTTCACCCCCCCCTCCTCTACCCGGGTCGCCTAGCTCTTCCCCCTATTTTCCCTGATCGGCCGCCGCGGGCTTGCAAAGAGCGGATTTGGGTCAGCGGTGGTTGGTCGGGGGTTGGCGGGGAAGGGTCCGGGAGGGGGGGGGACTTGTAAAGGGGGCTATTCGCTTGGTGGGGGGTAGCGCTACTAGCGTGGCCCCAGTAAAGGTATTGGGAGAGGGTTTTTCCTTTCCCTGGGTGAGGCCCCCTTTGGGCTGCAAGTGGCTCGATTGCGGATTGAACGTGCCTGGCATATTAAAAAAAAAAAAAAAAAAAAGCAAGCAAGGGGGATAACAATACAGGGAAGGCCAGGCAGGGGAGCTGTGCGGGAGCAGCCGCCTGTTACATAACAGCACTGATGTTACCTGTCTGTCATGGGTTTGGAGGGAAAGTTCCATCCTATGGGGAGAGGAAGGCGGGACATCAGGAGGAGGGGCTGTACTGTATAAATATGTGATGCCTGTGTGGTGAAGTGGAGATGCTGAGACAGACTGTGAGACACTGGGTGGTGACGAAGCAGCAGCTGGGAAGAAGAAGCTGTTGTGGGAGTCAGTGTGTCAGACAGGGTACTACTGTGTGTCAGAGTACCAACCTGATAGGTTCAGGTGTCTGTTGGTTAGCCAGAACTGATAGGTTCAGGGTCTGTGCTTTAAGTTAAAGGTTCTAGGTGAACCAAACTGTGTGTATGTGTGAGTGAAACTAAGCCACGTTACTTTACTTTATTCACCTGATTGTTTATTATCCCTGTGTGTATTTAAAATAAACCTTGTTCTTTTTATTGTTTAAAAATCCATCCCTGGTCTGTGTGACTTATTATAGGGAATGGTTGGTGGCAGCTTAGTTAACGTGTGGCATATCCCAGTAGGTCTGGGTTTGTCACATTGATTGGTGGCAGCGGTGGGATACGACTGGTCCAGTTGTCCAGCGGTCCAGCAAAGCCTTGGCAAGGTGTGCCCAGAGCAAGGGGGGTCTAGTCAGGGACAGTCTGAGGCGCGTAGGTAATCTTCTAGGTGTACCTCACGGGGAGGTGCACTAGTGGAAGAACGTGCCAACTGGGGAGACTTAGATTAAGGTGCTCTGAGGCAGCCTAGTTTTGGCGGGAAAAAGCTGAGGCAAAACTGCGTAGCAACAGTGAGCTAGCTTGCCAGCTGAGAGGCCCAGCAGAGGGGGGTAGGCTCTGACTTGATACTGTTGCAACTTTAGTGCTGAAGAACAGCAGCAATCTCTAGGGAGAGCTGGTTCTGAGGCAAGAAGGAAAAAAGTGGTCGTTTTATTTTGAGGCTTGACTTTTTAAAGCAGCCTGTTCTGAGGGGGGATTATGCCCTTGACTCGAAGCCAAGTAGCAGACATGAGTGAAGTGAAAGACCCCCAGATTGACCAAGGTTCTGAGGAGGAATTTGGCTCAGTGCAAGGTGACAGCACAGGAGAGCAGGACCCAGAACTCAGAAAAATAGTCCTAGCCCAACAGCATGAACTGAGGGTGAGGGAAATGGAGGAAAGGTTAGAGAGAGAAAGAAGGCAATTTGAAATAGAGAGATTGGAAAGAGAAGAAAGATTAGAGAGAGAGAAAATTGCTCTGGAAAAAGAAAGGATGGCGTATGAATTAAGAAAACTGGAAATGATGAACCAGAACAATAATAATAATAGGGATTCTGAGGGAGGCCAACTGTCTAAGGCTGACCTGAAGAAATTCCCTGTGTACCACAAGGGAGATTGTCCCGAGGTGTTCTTTTCCTTAGTGGAAAGAGCGTTTGTGGACTTCTCAGTGAGGGAAACTGAGAAGATGACCATCATGCGATCTTTAATCAGTGGTAGCCTTGCTGAGGTTTATGCCGAGATGCCTGAAGAAATGATGAAAGATTTTGCAGAGTTTAAAAAACTGGTGTTTGCCAGACATGGGATAAATGCAGAGCAGCTGAGACAAAGATTCAGGTCCCTAACCAAGAAACCAGAACAGACTTTTACCCAAGTGGGGGCCCAATTGGTGAGGCTGCTTGAGAAATGGCTATCGCAGGAGGGAACAGAGACCTATGAGCAGCTTAAAGATTTAATAGCACGGGGACAGTTCAGGGGGGTGATGATGAGCCAGAGACGGAAGCAGGGGGGAGTTCAGAAGCTGTGGTGGAAACCTTAACCACAGACAGCAGATTTGGACAAGAGCAAAAGGCAGACGCCACTCTCCAAAAGTGTTTTGAACAGGTGACTGACGCCCAGCTAACACCTGAAACCCCAGTGAGATTTCTGGAGAAAAAGGGGATTTTATATAGAGAGACCCTGAGGAATATCTCAAAAGGGGGAGATGGGATCAGAAGTCAGCTGGTGGTACCTGAAAAGTATCGCCCCATGATCTTACAAAGGGGGCACTCTGACATGTTTGCTGCACACTTAGGAGTGAACAAAACACAGCAGAGAATCACACAGAATTTCTACTGGCCTGACATAGGGAAGCAGATCAGGGAGTTCTGTAAACAATGTGATGTGTGTCAAAGGCAGGGGAATAACCGTGACAGGACCAAAGCAAAGTTGTGCCCTTTGCCTGTGATTGACACTCCGTTCAAATGCATAGGGGTGGATATTGTGGGACCTTTGCCCAAGGCCACAAAGAGGGGGAATAGGTTCATCCTAACAATTGTGGACCATGCCACAAGATATCCTGAAGCCATACCCTTGACTAACATTGAAACTAACACAGTGGCCGATGCTTTGGTGGGGTACATGTCCAGGATGGGATTTGCCTCAGAGATAATCACAGATTTGGGAGCATCGTTCACATCAAAGCTCATGAAACGCTTATGGCAAATCTGTGGAATTAAGCACAAGGAAACTACTGCTTATCATCCGGAAAGTAATGGGTTAACTGAGAAGTTCAATGGGACTCTAATGCGCATGATTAGGGCTTACTTGGCAGAGAATCCAAACAATTGGGACCAGAAGCTGCAATCCCTTTTGTTTGCTTATCGATCAGTGCCACAAGCCAGCACCGGGTTCAGTCCATTTGAACTTTTATTTGGGAGGAGGGTGAAAGGGCCTCTTGATTTGATCAAACAAAATTGGGAGCAGATCACCCAGGATGACCCACAAGACGTTGTGACTTACATAGACACCTTGATGAATGACCTAAAGCGAAATTTAGAGCTGGCAGCAGAAAACCTGCAAGCTCAGAAGGTCAGACAGAAAACATGGTATGACCGCAGAGCTAGAGAGAGGCACTTTGACCCAGGGGAGGAAGTGCTTTGGCTTAGGCCCTGCAGAGAGAATAAACTGCAGCTCAAATGGGCAGGACCATATAGGGTCATTTCCAAGATGTCAGACCTGAACTACCTAATAGAGCAGGAGGAGAACCAAGCAAGGAGGGTGGTTCATGTGAATGCCCTAAAACCCTACTACAGAGGGGAACAGAGGGTTCTATTCGCGATAAAAGCAGCTGAGAGTGAGGAAGCTGAATTACCCTTCTGGGAGGGTAGAGGGGAAGTAAAATACAACCCAGAGGAGGTAAAGATCAGTCCTGCACTCACCCATGACCAGCAGCAAGAACTAAAAATGCTGCTTGGTAAATATCAACAGGTGTTTTCCAACAAGCCGGGGATAGTGAAGGGAGTGATGCATCGGATCCACACAGGGGATGCACCCCCGCAGGCAGTATCCCCATACCGAGTAACGGGACCCTATAGGGACAAGGTGCGGAAGGAGCTGGACGAGATGCTGAGGGAGAACATAATCGTCCCCTCTTCTAGTCCTTGGTCCTCTCCGATAGTCCTTGTGGACAAGCCTGATGGGAGCATTAGGTTTTGTGTCGATTACAGGAAATTAAACCGTGTAACCACTCCTGATGCCTACCCAATGCCCAGGCTAGACAACCTGATTGAAACCATAGGGGGTTGTCGGTTCATTTCATCATTGGACCTGGTAAAGGGATATTGGCAATTAAGAATTGATCCCAGGGATCAAGAAAAGACTGCCTTTTGCAGCCCTTTTGGTCTCTATGAGTTTCGAGTCCTGAGCTTTGGTCTCAGAAATGCACCAGCCACATTCCAAAGGCTGATGGACCAGACCTTGGCAGGGCTCAGTGACTTTACAGTGGCCTACATTGACGACATAGGGATCTTCAGTAATACCTGGGAAGATCACCTGATACACCTGGAGGTAGTGCTGCAGAGGTTAAGTGCAGCAGGGCTAACAGTAAAGGCCAGCAAGTGTCAGCTGGGTAGCCCAGAAATAAAATACTTGGGTCACATGGTAGGGGGAGGAGTGATAAAACCCCTGGAGGCCAAAATAGAAGCTGTTCGTGATTGGCCTAGACCCAACACCAAGAAAAAAGTCAAATCATTTCTTGGGTTGGTGGGCTACTACAGAAAGTTCATCCCGAGGTTTAGCGAGATTGCGGCTCCGCTGACCGATCTGACGAGGAAGAAGGCTGATGACCGCATCCCGTGGACCAGCGACTGTGAGGCGGCGTTCCAGAGGTTGAAGGAGGCGTTAATCAACTATCCTGTCCTGCGTGCTCCAGACTTCGACCGGGAGTTCATCATCTACACCGATGCGTCTAACAGCGGGGTAGGAGCAGTTCTGTGCCAGGAGGATGAGAATGGTGACCAGCATCCAGTGTCCTACCTGAGTAGGAAACTTCAAAAAGGTGAGAGACATTTGGCAACCGTGGAGAAGGAGTGTTTGGCCATAGTCTACGCGATCCAGAAGGCCAAGCCTTACATCTGGGGAAGACATTTTATTCTGTGTACTGACCATTCACCATTGCAATGGTTAAAGACAATGAAAACCCACAATAGCAAACTTATGAGGTGGGCTTTAAACCTACAGGACTATGACTTTGAAGTGAAGGTGGTCAGAGGGTCAGTGAACTGTGTTGCTGACGCCTTATCAAGAAGACCTGAAGAATGAAGACGGCGAAAGTACATGGACTATATGTGTATATATGATGACAAAAAGTTAAATGTACCTGGTTTTGAATTTGGTTTGTATTAATAAAGGTAAATTGATGTAATGTATATGGTAAATGTTTAAAAGCATATTTGCAATGTTTAACTTAGAATGTAAGTATATGTAAGTATGATAAGGTATGTATAAATGTTGTTGTGTGTTTTATGCAGGTTGTTTTTTGGTGAAAAGCACCTTAGCTTTCCCCCTACAAAACAACTTATAAAGAGGGGAGGTGTTACATAACAGCACTGATGTTACCTGTCTGTCATGGGTTTGGAGGGAAAGTTCCATCCTATGGGGAGAGGAAGGCGGGACATCAGGAGGAGGGGCTGTACTGTATAAATATGTGATGCCTGTGTGGTGAAGTGGAGATGCTGAGACAGACTGTGAGACACTGGGTGGTGACGAAGCAGCAGCTGGGAAGAAGAAGCTGTTGTGGGAGTCAGTGTGTCAGACAGGGTACTACTGTGTGTCAGAGTACCAACCTGATAGGTTCAGGTGTCTGTTGGTTAGCCAGAACTGATAGGTTCAGGGTCTGTGCTTTAAGTTAAAGGTTCTAGGTGAACCAAACTGTGTGTATGTGTGAGTGAAACTAAGCCACGTTACTTTACTTTATTCACCTGATTGTTTATTATCCCTGTGTGTATTTAAAATAAACCTTGTTCTTTTTATTGTTTAAAAATCCATCCCTGGTCTGTGTGACTTATTATAGGGAATGGTTGGTGGCAGCTTAGTTAACGTGTGGCATATCCCAGTAGGTCTGGGTTTGTCACACCGCCCTCCCCCATTGGAGTAAAAGTGGTTTGAGCCTCACGGGGGTGGGGATATTATTAGATTGGAGTGGTGGTCCGGTTGCTCAGTGGACAGCATAGGAGGACGAAGGACAACTGCTTTTGGGGTGGCGGCCATTTTGTGAAGCTGTGCTCGGCCGCATGGCCGGCCGGCGGCGGCCATTTTAGATTGGGTTTCATTTTCAAAAAAAAAAAATAATAATAATAATAATAAAATAAAATAAGTAAATAAAGAAATAATATATATATATATATATATATATATATATATATAATAATAAAATAATAAAAAATAAATAAATAAATAAATAAATTAAAAAAAAAAAAGAGGATAAATAAATAAATAAATAAATAAAGGAAGAAGGAATAATAATAATAAATAAATACACAAATAAATACAGGAAGGGGCGAGTTACAGATTGTAAAGTTTATAAAGGACGGGTAGGGTATTACGGCTAGCAGCAGCCAGGTGGCCGGCGGAATATTCCTTTTAGTTACCGGCCTGGGGAGATAATTATAAGAGGTAGTCAATAAGAATAAAACACAGGATGCCGCCCAAAAAAGGAAGCGGTAAGAGGAAAGGGAAGGAACCAGCGAGGCCACGGGGGGGGAAGCAGCAATCCCCCGTGCAATCATCCTCTGATGATGAATCCTGGGCTATGTTAAAGGAGTTGCATTATAAGGTGGCAAGTATGGAGGCAAAGAGATTTGATAAACGGGCTCCCAGTGGGGACGAGGTTACGCCTCGCCGGTCTGCCAGGGAATCAAAGGGAAAACGGAGGGCTGAATTGAAGGCTCTTACGTGTGAATTAACCAGGCGTTTTGATGTGATTGAGTCGGAGCAGGGCCAGGAGCTTGGAGTCCACGACGAAGACGAAGGCACATCAAAGGGAAACATGGAGGACAAGGGGCGTAAGCGGAGACGTACAGGGGCGGCGAACAATGAAGAGGCGGGGGAAGGAACGTCCTACGGGTATGATCCATATGAGGACCCGGCTACATATACACCAGGGGCTGCTGACACTACAAGGAAGGATAGAAGGGGTGAGTATGATGGCACGCACAACACAGCAGCACAGGGGATATATTGGCCGTGGATGGAGGGTCAACAACAACCTGTGGGATCTCATAATGTAGGCATGTCTCCCATGTCATGGCCTGGGGGTTTTTGGCCACATGTGGCCCCGCAATGGTGGGGTTGGAGTATGCCTGGTATAACGCCAGATAAAACGGGGACGACAAAAACAGATAGGGAGTTATACACTGCTCAGCATCCTTCCGTTCCCAATACAGGCTATAACTCCGCCCCATATTTAGCTACGCCGTACACAGATTATAATTCGCCTCTGGGAGATCATTTGACGCCAGCTATTAAGGAGCGGATTTGGAAAGGCGATTATATTGACTTCTATGACCTCTTGAACAGGGAATATGAAGTGAAGGAATTGGACAAGGATGATGAAAAAATTAAAGAAAAACACAGGAGGAAGAGGCCAGATAGGAATTGGAATAATTGGGTGACTGGTTTCACCATTTATGCCGGGGTGTTGGTAAAGATGCAACCCTGGAAGGCATCGGCACTCTTTCAATACTATGATATCATGCGTAGAGCGAAGGCGGAATTTGAGGGACAGGCGTGGTTGCGGTATGATGAGGCGTTCCGAATGAGGAGTGCTATCAGGCCGGAATTGCGCTGGGATGAGGTGCACCCGGGGCTTTGGCTACAACATATGTCGCCGGCTAAAACGAATCTGGGCGACAGATTTGATTGTGGGCACCTTAATATTAAGTTCCCAGGGAATACTGGTACCCGCTCAGGGGCGGGGCAGACGGTTCAACCCCGGCTGCCTTGTTATGAGTTCAACAATAGGGGGTCCTGCAACAAGTCCCCTTGTAGGTTTAAGCACGAATGTATTACTTGTGGGGGAAAACATCCAAGGTCCACTTGCTTCCGGGCAGCAGGACAGCGTCAGGGCAGGCAAGGTGGTTCCGGTAGGAAGCCAGAAGGGGGCGGTAGCGCTACTGGGAAGGGGTCCAACGCCAATCAAAATTGATAGGTTGGAAGAGGGCTTATTACACTATCCCAGGCAGGAGGATGCAGCATATTTGCGAGATGGTTTTAGATATGGATTTCGGATACCAGCATTGGGGGTTCGAAAGGCATTTTTTGCTAGGAACTTGAAGTCAGTCAAGGGAATGGAAGAAGTGGTTTTGAGGAAGATTAACAAGGAGGTGAGGGAAGGTAGGGTACTGGGGCCATATGATAGGCCGCCATTGGTTGACCTAAGGGTTTCACCGTTAGGAATTGTGCCCAAGAAAAACCCAGGGGAATTTCGGTTGATACACCATCTATCTTATCCGGAGGGTGAGTCTGTAAATGATGCCATACCGGAAGAGCTGTGCTCAGTTAGATACACATCATTTGATGAGGCGGTAAGAATGGTCAGATCTTGTGGTATCAACGCTGAGTTAGCCAAGGCCGATGTACAATCGGCCTTCCGGATTTTGCCAGTTCATCCGGATGATTTTAACTTACTGGGTTTTCAGTTTCAAGGCCATTATTATGTGGATAGGGCCCTCCCGATGGGGTGTTCCATCTCGTGTGCGGCCTTTGAAAGGTTCAGCACATTTGTGGAATGGTTGCTCCGACAGAAGATTGGGTGCGCATTGACGGCTCATTATCTGGATGATTTTTTGTTTTGTGGGCAGGCAAACACTGGTAGGTGTCTCAGGTTTCTGGCAGCCTTTCGGCAATTGGCAGCGGAGTTAGGGTTGCCATTGGCTGAGGAGAAAACGGAAGGGCCGTCAACGACCCTTACCTTCTTGGGTATTGAATTGGACACGACTCAGCAGGCTTCAAGACTGCCGCGGGAAAAATTGGTAAACATAAGGAAGCTGGTTTGTAGCTTTGGGGATAGAAAAAAGGTAACTTTGCGGGAGTTGCAACAATTGGTAGGACACTTGAATTTTGCCTGTAAGGTGGTAGCGCCAGGAAGGGCTTTTGTAAGGCGTTTTTCCAGTGCCATGTCAGGGTTGAAGAAACCGTTTCATAAAACACGGATAACACGGGGTATGAGAGAGGATTTGCGGATCTGGGAACAGTTTTTGAATCAATTTAATGGGGTTTCTTTTTGGAGATCGGAGATTAACCTTAGGGCAGACGTTCAAGTGAATTCCGATGCTGCTGGGACTTTAGGGTTTGGCATCTACTTTCAGGGAAGATGGTGCGCAGGGATGTGGCCGGATGAATGGCATCAACTAGGTATTACTAGGGATTTAACATTTTTGGAATTTTTTCCAATAGTTGGAGCATTATGGTTATGGGCTGATGAATGGGCCAATACGGTGGTGCGATTTTGGTGTGACAATCAGGCGGTGGTGCACATTATTAATAACTTAACATCACGCTCAGAGAGGGTTATGGAGTTGGTTCGAGCATTTACTTTGAAGGCGCTCCAATGTAATGTAGTGGTACATGCGCGTCACGTGCCGGGCATAGATAATAGGATAGCTGACGCCCTTTCACGCCAACAGATCCAGCGTTTCAGGGAACTGGCACCGGAAGCCAGGGATCTGCCAGAAGTGCTTCCGGCAGAGGTCTGGCAGATTGGCGTGAGGAAGCGTCGCGAGCAATAGATATGGCTTTGGCCCCGAGGACGGGTGTGAAATATAGAATGGTAGTGAAGGAGTTTTCAGAATTTCGGTTCAGGGCACGACTGGAACCAAGGTGGCCGGCACCGGTTGAACACATACAGCAATTCATTGTGGAATTGCATCAGAAAGGTTTGGCCCCTGGTACTATTCAGGGTAAGTTGGCAGCTTTAAAATTTTATGCGAAAGCGAATGGTTGGAAGGATTGGTCAGGTGAATTTAGAATTAGAAAAATGATTGAGGGATGGTCCCGGGAGAGGGGTCGGTCGAGGGATGACAGGACGCCTATATCGCCGGGGATATTACTGAGTTTAGTGGATTTATTGGGGGCGATATGCAACGATGGGTACGAAGCAGTGCTTTTTCGTACAGCATCTCTGGTAGCCTTTTTTGGGGCGCTGCGGATTAGTGAGCTGGTAGCCTTAAGTAAAACAGACAACTCTCGGGTGGCGTTACAGAGGACGGACGTAGGGATGCAAAAGGATCAGGTCGTATTTCGGATCAGGAGATCAAAAACTGATCAACATGGAAAAGGTGGACAGGTTAGGTTGGGTCGTTGTAGTATAGACAAATTGTGCCCAGTGCGGGCGGTAAGTCAATTTATTCGAGTCAGGGGGGATGCTGCTGGATATTTTTTCCAACATGCAGATAGCACACCACTGACAAAATATCAGTTTTGGAAAATAACTGATATGGCGCTGGAAAAAGCTGGGGTACAGGGCATGCGTTTTGGTACACATTCATTTAGAATAGGGGCCGCTTCGACGGCAGCGGCCATGGGTTACGATGCTGAAAGGATCAAGCAGTTGGGTCGTTGGTCATCGGGTTGTTATACTAAATATATCAGACAATTACCTAACATGTAGGTAGGTGTTGTTTTTGTCTTCCAGGAGGAGAGATGCCGGAGGCACGATGGAACGTTATGATGGTGGGACATAGCTTCATCTATTGGGCAGCTCGATACGCTGCTGCTTCCCGGTGGGGAAGTGATTTAGGACTGGGAGCCCAGGCCTCCATTACTTGGAGGGGCATGCGAGGCATGCGATGGATTCAATTTGGTCGGCTCACAGCATTTGGAAGCTCGCCTCCTGACATCTTGGTAGTTCACTTGGGGGGCAATGATTTGCCCCAGGTGTCTGGTAAAGCACTGATACTGGATATATTGAGGGATTTGGATAGGCTACATGCCTTATATCCCAGGATGAGGATCGTTTGGTCAACGATCATTCCACGCTTAAATTGGCGTGATGCCATTAATGTGGACAGGGTAAACAATGCCCGTCGTTTGGTTAATAAGGAAGTTTGCAGAAGGGTCTGCAACCGCGGCTTCGGTTCTGTGATTGGCCATCACAGGATCTTGACATCCAAACTGGAGTATTTCCGCGAAGATGGGGTCCACCTGTCAGAGGCAGGTTTGGACATTTTCCTGGATGATTTGAGAGGGGGCCTGCTGGAAGAATTTGGTTTTCTTGGTGGGCTCATGGGACATAGCCGATGCTAGTCCTCATGTGGTGGCGGGTAGTGCGGGAATAACTGGTCGTCACGGTGTTTCCCTTTTGGTAATATTTCTTAAATAACAGTGCGTCAATGCTGACAGTTCCTGCGGATCGTGCGATTACAGGGCTGAAGGCAACTGAGGCACTGAAACACCTTCGGACCAAAAAGTCATTAAAGGAGATGGCTGGAGGTCCGGGTGTTTTTATTAAGCCTTACAGGTTCCACCGGTCGGTAGTACAGCTGGAACCTGGGGGCTGGGACTCGCCCATTGGCATATAAGGAATTATTTGGTGTTATTTCCCCGCACTACCGCAGGTCCCCTCAATATGGATTTGGTTATTTGGTTTAAGGAAATTTAATTTGGCTAATAAAGTGTGGCCCAAGTTTAATACCAAATGTATGTTGTCTGCGTCTTCATTTCGGTGCTTGGGGAAGCAATGTTTCGCGCGCTGGAGGGGCGTGGTAACGCCCTAGGAAGCGCAGCGGGGTTTGCTTCCGGCAGCACCGGAAGCGCAGACAACAGGGAAGGGGCCACGTGGGTGGTTACGTAGCCGGCGCTATTTAAGGAAGCGCCGGCTCGGAGGAAAGGGCTTTCGCTTCTGGCACCCGCCCGCCCAACCCTCTTTGTTCTAGTGTGTTCTGGGTCGCCTTTTCGTGGGGCCGGATAGGAATTTTTGACCTTCATCCTGATTGGCCGTTGGATGGGGGGATTTTTCGCCTATCCCACACTGGAACGGGAAGGGTGTTGTTTTAGGGCAATGATGGTGGGTTTTTTCTCCGTACAATTATGGTCACACTGGCGGGTAGTGCGGGAATAACTGGTCGTCACGGTGTTTCCCTTTTGGTAATATTTCTTAAATAACAGTGCGTCAATGCTGACAGTTCCTGCGGATCGTGCGATTACAGGGCTGAAGGCAACTGAGGCACTGAAACACCTTCGGACCAAAAAGTCATTAAAGGAGATGGCTGGAGGTCCGGGTGTTTTTATTAAGCCTTACAGGTTCCACCGGTCGGTAGTACAGCTGGAACCTGGGGGCTGGGACTCGCCCATTGGCATATAAGGAATTATTTGGTGTTATTTCCCCGCACTACCGCAGGTCCCCTCAATATGGATTTGGTTATTTGGTTTAAGGAAATTTAATTTGGCTAATAAAGTGTGGCCCAAGTTTAATACCAAATGTATGTTGTCTGCGTCTTCATTTCGGTGCTTGGGGAAGCAATGTGTTATCCCGACACTCAACCCCTGCCGCTTATGGTTGTTAATTAAATAACCCCAAACCACTTGGTACATTTTGCAATATATATACACTTTGTAATTACCTCCATTATTGAAATCGCTAACTTGATTTATCCTGCCATGGTAACATTCTTGCTTCTGTTATTTTTGTCTTTAGAAAAACAGAGGTCCCAGGGAGGGAATAAAAAACTATTACTGTAAATTAAATATTAAAGCTAACTTATTTTTTGCATAAGAACACAATCTTATAATGATGATAACTGTTCTTAAGGTATGAACCTCCTTGGTATTACTTTTTTTCTTTTTTAAAAAAAGGAAGCGTGAGTTTAAATCAAAAATGTAATTTACAGCTGTTCCCTTTTTTGTTACAAACCTCTACCCTCCTCTTAAATTTTGAGAGGTTCATAGATACTGTTTTTATGAATGATGGTGGCTTAAGGGGCAGCTATTATAGTCTTAGTTTAGTGATTAAGAAATACAACATTTGTTGAAGACCTAGGCCTTTTAGTCTAGAATGGATTATCACTTGATCCCTTCCTTAAGCATTTTTATACAAGAGTGCATTATCCTTGGAGCCACCCTGGGCTCCATGCCTCATTAACCTGGGCGTTAGATAAATCAAAGGCAGCCTAAGAGACAAAGATAAGCAAACTGCAGGCCAGCAAGACGATGATGTATGGATCCAGGAGGCTAATAGGAAAGTATTGACAGGAAAATGGTGTGCTTATCCTGCAATCACTGCATATTGCAATGAGAGCTCCCCAAAGCAGATGGGGATACACTTCAGGGAATGCAGAAGCCTGAGATGGCTCGGCAGAAATATATCCTTCTTATATCTTCTGTCCAGGCAAGAACTTACTTTTCTTTGGAGTAAACACGGCAGAATATACAGTGTTCATGTGGGGGCGGCAGGTAGAAGGGGACATAACAAGTGTATTTCATTTAGTTGTATACAAAACACAGTTCTGTTCAGATTCTATTTAAAGGTTAGCAAAAACAACAAATATACAGAAACATTGAAATGCATGCCACGGACAACAATATAAAGGCATTTGTGTGTATCACATGGGAGGGTAAAAGACAGTGTTCTTGGACTGCAGTTTCCCAGCATCCCTCACCATTGACTCTGCTGATGGGAGTTGTAGTCTGCCAAACATCTCAAAGGCTGCACTTTGTTCTCTCTTGACAGATAAAATGAATTGTTCATGTTGAGGTGCGGTTTGTTTGTTTTACAGCTCATAATTCCTTGCTTCCTTCCTTCCTTCCTTCCTTCCTTCCTTCCTTCCTTCCTTCCTTCCTTCCTTCCTTCACATAGGGGGCTCAAGGCGCCCCACAACAATTAAAACTATACAATAAACACAGATTTTAAAATGAAATTTAAAAACTATTGTAACACATAAAACATTTATCAATATTAAAACCACCATTAAAAGATTTCTTTTAGAAACCACTTTAAAACATTTCAAAATCTCTAAATTCTATAAAGATAGAGTTCCTGACCCCTTCACATTGCTTAAAAGCCTGCCTGAAACAGAAGGTCTTTGCCTGATGATGGAAGGATAAGAGGGACGGCCCTATGTCATGTCATGGGGCAGCACATTTCAAAGCAACTTTAGTGTTTAATGTATGCGTTAGAAACAACAGGATAAAAGTTCCTTCTTTTCTGATACTGATCCAGTTCAGATGCTTGGCAACTCCTGCAAAATCAACTAGAACAGTGGTTCCCAAATATGGGTAACCCAGGTGTTCTTGGACTGCAACTCCCAGAAACCCTGGGCAGCACAGCTGGTGATGAAGGCTTCTGGGAATTGCAGTTCAAGAACTCCTGGGTTACCCAAGGTTGGGAACCATTGAACTTACTAGAGGAACACTTAGGGCCATCAATGGAAGGGGATGGGATGGAGATGCCAGGAATACAGATTGAGGCCTCCACCTCAGTGTTATGCATGTGGTCCCCATGGGTTGTATGATTATGATGGTTCTGTCACAAGCCGAGGTACCCATGCCAGTTGTAGTGGTGACATATAAATCCTGGTTCATACAATTAGTACTGACACATGATTTCTCTAGCAAGGATCATTGTGTGATTGGTTTTGTGCTAAACACCTGAATCCTTCACTATTATTCAACATAGAACTGTCAGTGGTGAGGGAGACAAAGCAAAGCAAAAAGCAAAGCATGCTGCTTATATACCGCCCCATAGCGCTTCAAGCACTCTCTGGGTGGTTTACAAGTTAATTATGCAGGCTATACATTGCCCCCCCCCAGCAATCTGGGTACTTATTTTACCGACCTTGGAAAGATAGAAGGCTGAGTCAACCTTAGGACGGCTAGCTGGGATTGAACCCCAGGTTGTGAGCACAGCTTTGGCTGCAGTACAGTGGTATAACCACTGTGCCACGAGGCTCCACGACAAGAACTTTGGATATGAACAGGAACACTTAAACCTCAATTAACTGAGGGATAAGCTCTGGCTGAAATTAAGTCCCCCTTTGTCCTAAATAGAGCTTGGAATGTTACTTTAAAAGTTATTTGTTATTCATTGCTTTTAAGAAGTAGCTTATTAGCATTAGTCAATATCTATGTAGTATTAAAAAGAGTTACCTCATTGTATTACTTGTTGCAAATGAGTTAATTTTTAAAGGCACAAGAGTGAAATAACACTCATACACATAGAAAATAACCACCCAGATTTTGAGAAAATGGCATGTCACATTTTGGCAGCAAAGAGAAAATGTTCCTTGTTATGACTCCAAAATAATGAAATTGCTAGTTGTTCTTTTATTTTCAAAATAAAAAACCAGTGGCCAGAATCCGGTTTCCTTATTCAAATATGTAAGGAGAATCATACAATCAGTTTCAAGGCCATTACACTTTGATGCACTATAGTAATAATACTGTGCTGTCAAGTTGATTTGGATTTACTGTGACACATTGCAGGGTTTTCTAAGTGTAGAGTACTCAGAAGTGATTTACCATTCCCTCCTTGCGGGGGGGGGGTGCTCTGGGACCATCTAGGTTGCCCATGGACACCCAAGGTGGGCTCTTCTCCCAGGAATTGAACTCCCAACCTCTGGTTCTGCAGCCAGGTACTCAACTCACAACCAGCCAGCTACATGTGTCTAGTCATAGATAAAAAAGCTGTGCGTTCACTCAAGTGTCTATGTGACAGACAGAAACTAAGAACTTATTGTTCTTATGCACATGACTTTCCTTCAGTAGGATTTTGGTCATTAGTTAAATTGCTACCTGCAAAAGTAATGTATCAGAAGCAAAGTATTTGCCAACATCATGTTACTTCTCAGCACTGGTGCCAAAGAAATAAGGCTAGATTCAGATTACAGTAAAATGTGGATAACAAGGCTAGTGGAAACAAAATTCTCTACCATGCCTCTTCCTGCAGCAGACCCTCCAGCACTCACAAAATGCTACGTATATTGAGATATAGTGGCCCTGCTGAATGGGGTGGATTGTGGTGTCATGGGGGGGGGGGAGGACACTTCCAGTCATTCAGTGGCACCTCCTATTGTTCCAGCTAGAAACAATTGCCAATAGCTGTAATACAGTCATGGTAGGTAATGTTACACTGGAGTTTCCAAATAGCAACCCAAAAACACTGGCCTGAAAACCAGTTAGTTTTGCTTTGATTACTGGCCTGAAATCAGTCGGGCTCTTAAGTCAACTTCAAACCATGGTTTACAATTCTGGTCACCATTGCTTCTCTCTTTCGATGAAACTGTCATTAATTAACCCAGTCATGGTGTACAAAGGAGAAGGGAAGGGAAGGCAGACAAACCCAATGGGAGTTCATATCTCAGCACATTACCCCTCCCATCTGAAGTTACAAGAAATCTGGTACAGGTGGATGATAGAACAACAATAGCAGTATTGCCCAAGAATAACTAGCCTCCTAACACAATCTTTAAAATACGAGAATTCCCTTCAGAGATACTGTACATTTATTTATTCATTTATTAAATTTTTATACCACCCAATTAGTGTGAGGCACTATTCTGTGTGGTTAACAGTAAAATCAAAGCAAATGCTGTGATCTAACAATAACACTAAACAATAAAGACATAATGTGATAACGGTCAGATCAAATCAATAAACAGCATAAGACAATAAGCCAAGCAGCATCAGGCAATAGTTGAACGGACAGCACAAATTTGGCAAAATTCATGGGCAGATGCATTGTCTTGAGCAACCTCTTAAATGTTGAGAGGGAGAGATACAGCACAACAGGCAGACAGCAGGTGCCACAGCCAAGAAGGGTTGATTTCTGGCAAATGTCTTTCTGGCCTCCCTTAGTGTAGCATCTTACAGGAGCGTGGCCTGCAAGGGTCTGTTAGCACAAGTCAATATTCTTGGGGAAAGGCTCTCCTACGTGGCTTCTTTTGACTCAAATGCCTAGCCTCCCTAGGCAGAATATTTGAAGAACTACAAAGATCAGATTCTAAAGCATATCAAAGGAAATCAGCAAGCCTGTCTTCCTTCTTGATAAGTCAATCCTGGTTCATTTTTGCAGCAATCTTTATAGAATATTTGATTTTGTTGCCCATCCTTGTGACACAGAACAGGCCTCTATGGGTGTAAAACAACACGCTTTTCACCAGATATATCATGCTATTTTCCACAGAACAAAATAGTTTGTTCATTTTAGTATGCTGCCCCCCTTTTATAATGGTATTTCAATTAAGGGGGAAATCTTGCTTGGAATCAAGGTTGGGTTTAAGTGGTTGTTGTTGTTTCAGATGCAGGTAATAAATGGTCTTGTGCTTTCTTTTACCTGTTTTTTTTTTTTTTTTGGCTTGAGCTAATGAGACCTCTGAATGTCCTCTCATCTCAATACAGTGGTGCCCCGCATAACGGGCGCCCCGTTTAACGATGAATCCGCATAGTGAAGATTTTGCGATCGCAAAAGCGATCGTGTTGCAATGTTTTAGATGGAGAAAAATCGCTTTGCGATGATCAGTAAGCTGTTTCGCTTACTGATTTTCGCATAGCGATGTTTTTTCTAACATCTGATCGGCGGTTCCAAAATAGCTGCCAGGTAAAAAAAATGGCCACCCGCTGTGTTTTCGTGCCCTTTCCTCACTTACCGGGCAGCGAAAATGGCGGCCGTATGGAGGCTTTTCACTGAACGGTGAGTTTTTTTCCCATAGGAATGCATTAAACGTGTTTTAATGCATTCCTATGGGCTTTTTCATTTCGTATAGCGACGATTCCACATAGCGACGATTTTTCCGGAACGGATTATTGTCGCTATGCTTGGCACCACTTATATAACTTGCTATCCTGGGGCCCTTCAGATATGCTAAACTGCAGCTCCCATCATCTCCAACCAGCATATCAGTGATCATGCTGACTGGCAATGGATGGGAGTTGTACTCCAATACATCTGGAGGATGGCAGATTGGAGAAGCCTGCCTCAGGCAATGAACTGATGTAGGTTCTTAACATTATAAAATTCAGCTTTCCAGAAAACTAAATCAGAGCAAGAAGT
Organism: Pogona vitticeps; assembly: GCF_051106095.1. Taxonomy (NCBI): domain Eukaryota; kingdom Metazoa; phylum Chordata; class Lepidosauria; order Squamata; family Agamidae; genus Pogona; species Pogona vitticeps. The sequence continues at coordinate 158,263,179 of NC_135785.1, forward strand.
CCCAGTTTGGCTTGATTCAGCTTGATTCGACATTACATCTACCATCTTCCTGGCAGTGTTCACTGTTGAATTCTCTGTAGTCACTCACTTGGAAAAGAGTAATTATCCAGGGAAGATGGATTGCAGGAGTCTATGTGGGTGAGTGGGTGGACCTGCAACTTACTATTTCAATTCCTTACCTTCCTCTCACCCGTCTCTCGCTCCTTCAAGCTCCAGGCAACACCAGCAGTGGCAGCAGCTACTTCTTGGTGCAGTAGATCAGTGGTTCCCAACCTTGGCTCTCCAGATGTTCTTGGACTAAAATTCCCAGAAGCCTTCACTGTTCAGGCCAGGATTTCTGGGAGTTGTAGTGCAAGAACACCTGGGGACCCAAGATTGGGAAGCAATGCAGTAGAGCAGTGGTTCTTAACCTTGGGTTACTCAGGTGTTTTTGAACTACAACTCCCAGAAACCCCAGCCAGCACAGCTGGTGGTGAAGGCTTCTGGGAGTTGCAGTCCAAAAACACCTGAGTAACCCAAGGTTAAGAACCACTGGAGTAGAGGAATACAGGGACTTAGCTGCAGGAAGAGCCTGCCAACATATGGGATCACAGTCCACCAGTCTCTTCCTGACCCCTCTCCAGATTGGGGCAAAGGGCCCATCATAATCTCCTTCTGAGGTCAGCTTGGCTCACTGCCCCCTTCTCTGGTCCTTCTTTTACACACCTGCACCCTATCATCCCTTCCCCTTCTCATAAAGCAGTGGTGTTGAACTGTGGCCCTCCAGATGTTCTTGGCCTTCAACTCCCAGAAATCCTGGCCAGCAGAGGTGGTGGTGAAGGCTTCTGGGAGTTGAAGTCCAAGAACATCTGGAGGGCCACAGTTCGACACCACTGTAAAGCAACACTTGTGGGGGGGATGACTATTACTTGAGCTGTTTATGCCCTCAGTTTCTATAACTGGATCAAGTCAAATGACCACTTTGTCAGTCTGACACCCTTTCCGGTGGGCTCTCTGGAATAAGAGTGATTTTACAATTTATTATTTATTATTTTATAAATAATATTTTGAGGTAACCTAGTACTTACCTGATCAGTGATAATTTGAAAGCATCTTTTTAAAAAACTGTGTTGGGGGACAATGGGTGCTTGATTGGGGGAACTGACACCCCCATGAATACTCCCTTGCATCAAATCAGGTGACCACACAGGGCAGAAAGTGGAGAAACATGATGCCAGCGGCAAAGAAGTAAAATAAAACCACATCTTCCACCTGAACAAAAAGAGATATTTCCCCACTAAAAAGAGGTGATTCCCCGCAGTGCTTTCCTGCACACAGCTTTGATTTGGGTCGTTGCTGGTTTTCAATTCAATTTTGTCCATGCCAAATCCCATGCAAACTGTGGAATAAATGGGCAATGTCGATGCCCCCAGCACACAATTTTTTGAAATAGAAAAATGCCCTCTTCCTTTTATAACTCATGAAGAGTCTGCAGTGATACAGCCACTGGTCATCTGTACCTCATCGGGGTTGCTTATGTACATCTTTTTGCTTTAAGGAGGCTAACCCTATGCCTTTTTCATCAGAAGTAAGACCCATTGAGCTCAACTGGGCTTACTCACAGGTCACTGGGTTTAAGAGTACAGTCTCAGTGATGTGTTGTATTTGAATTAAGCCCATCTCTTTCTCCTCCCCCTTCTAGCTCTTTACAAATTTACTGCTTTATCTAAATGTCTACCGTAAGAGCCATTTGATTAATGAAGTTTCAGATCAGGACAAGGCGCTCTTATATGTTATGCAGTGGAGGTGAAGGCATTCCATCCACTCGCTGGTGGTCTGTGTACCTTTAACAGCCTCTTTTTTATCTGCCTGCCCCTGCGGCTCACAGCTGTGCCTCTTTGATGGCCTGATGGACTGGCTTGAGTACCAGGGGAGAGCGAGGGGGGTACATCCATTACTCATCCATGACAATAACCAATCCAGGAAGATGTAGAACTCAATTCCAGCAGAAAGAACTATAATGTTGGAGTCAGGAGGTTATCACAGAGGGACTTGCACCTTGCACCTTGCCTTTCTTATCAAGAGCTTTACAGCCAATGCTGGGAGCTGTACTTTGCAAAGCTGAGAGCTGCAGATTTAGGGCCCAGATTAGCTTGCATCTTCCTAAGCAGCACTGATCTTCATTTTAAGGCAACCGCTAAATTTAAAAAGGAAGTGGAGCGAGTTTTAACCAGAGCTTGGAAAAGTCATTTGGGACTACAAGTCCCAGAATCCCCAAGCCAGAAGGCCATAGGCCTGGGAGTGTGAGAGATGTAGTCTCCCCCCCCCGCCCCCCCAAAAAGGCTGCATGGTCATGGAAACATTACAAATGCAGGAACAGGTGATACCTTTAATTGACCATAAAGAATATAAAACACAAAAATCAAACAGTGAGCTTTGAGTGATAAATGGTCTTCTTCAGGGCTGTGCATCAAGTTCTTGTGGGTAGCTCCAAACTTATGTGCTGGTATTAATGTCCCAGATTGACATGGCTGGGGGTGTAGAGGCCGAAAAAGCTTCTTAGATGGAGATAGCGGCCGCAGCATGCACGTTGATTTCAGGCTCATCCTCAGCCAGTAGTTTGGAATTAATGGCCCATCTCTTAAAACAGTGGACAGTCACAGGCAATCTGCAACTGCCCCTCCTTCTCCCTCTTTACCTTTTCGGAACTTGAAGAGTTTCTTTTTATCTGGGAGAGAGAAGACTGCCCAGTAGCCTGGCCTGCCTCTAACAAAGTTGAGATTAGGAATTCAGTGAAACCACCAGAAACAGTCATATTAAAGCCAAATAAATAGTCTTGCCTGCTAGATGCTCTCTTTAGCATGCAGTACTGCTTGTTTGGTGTCAAGAGTCCATGATGTCCAAGAACTCATGTTGGTCTTCAGTTGATGCCGTGATCAGCCATTCTGTGGTATCTTAATGTTCAGGAAAAAGCCCGTTCCTGGTTTGTCCTGAACTTTAAGATACCATAGAATGGCTGATCAGGGCATCAACTGAAGACCAACTGAGTTCTCAAACATCATGGACTCTGGACACTACACAGGTAGTCCAAAAATGACTCTTCTCAGCATGGGGGAAAATAACCATGGAATTTACATAATTTTTAAAATGCAAAGTGTGAGCATCGTGAATGCAAACAAAAACCCATGCCATAGAAAGTACAATTTTCTTCTAGCCCCAAATGCATGCTACTCTCTGCAACTGATGGAGACTGTAGTTTAATACCTGTGGAAGGTGCCAGGTTGGAGAACATGTTGCAAATCTTACCAGAGGCCTACCAAATTCCTTCAACCAATTGGGGAGGGCCCTCCAAATTTACCTCAGCTTTTACTTTGAGAGAACCTCTCCACATTGATCAACCAAGTCTGTTGTAATTTGAGCACATCATGAGAAGGCAAGGCCCCCTGGAAAAGGCAACAATGCTGGGAGATGTTAACAGGAGAAGAGGAAGACCAAATATGAGATGGATTGGCTCAATAAAGGAAGCCATCGCCTTGAGTTTCCAAAACCTGAGGAATGGCAAGACCTTTTGGAGGTCACCCATTCATAGTGTCACCATAAGTCGAAGGCCACTTGATGGTACATGACAACAAGTCTATATTCTGACTTGCCACAAATGCCTGTTTCCCTGGCCATAATTACTGGAACCTGTTTCTAGTTTCATTTTTTTTATTTATTTATTACACAAATCTGTATATCGCTGACTTGGTGCAAAGACCTATTCTAGGTGGTTTAAAGCACTGGTTCTTAACCTTGGGTTACTCAGGAGTTTTGGACTGCAACTCCCAGAAGCCTTCACCACCAGCTGTCCTGACTGGGGTTTCTGGGAGTTGCAGTTCAAAAGCATCCGAGTAACAAAGGTTAAGAACCACTGGTTTAAAGCAACAATAAAACAATAGCCCCTACTGCCCAACAAACCCAACAATCAACGTACCAAATAAACATATATTTATTTGTAAGCTGCCCCAAGTAGACGCTGTTTGGGGGGGGGGGGCGGGGTAGAAATCAAATAAATAAATAAATAAATAAATAAATAAATAAATAAATACATACATACATACATACATACATACATACATACATACATACATACATACATACATACATACATACATAAAATCCAAATGATGGTGAACAATGGAAAACACAAATCAGAATCAGCTTAAGGGAAGATGTCCTTGAATCCTTCTTGAAATAAAACAGTCCTAAGCATCCTCTTGAAGGATAAGAGAGAGGAAGCCTTACAAACCTCTACCAGGAGTCCATTCCATAAGGAAGGCACCACAGCTAAGAAGACACTGGTCACAGTCTTCTTTGCCTCTCTTGAAGAAATGGGGGAATGGGCATTTCAAACCCCCCCCCCTTATTGGGCTCTCATGGAGATCCGTGCATGTAAAATGGCAGACACATTGCCCTGCCCTTTGCAGAGTACAGTGCTGTACAGTATATGCAAATACTGGGCAATGTGCTGTATGCACCACACTGGGTGGGGCTATGTAGAGAATCCCCATTCCCTGATCACGCATTCAGATAAAGCAGTTCGATAACATTCTAATTGTTAAATCTGCAATTGAGTAATAGTTATTGAGAACCAGCGTATAATGGTTACATGGTTAGACCGGGAATTGAGAGATCCAAATTCAAATTCCCCTTGCATGGCATTCTTGGGATGATCTTGGGCCAGTCATTCTTTCTCAGCCTGACCTACCCCACAGGGTTATTGTGTGGACTGTAGGGAGAAGGAGAGTCATGTACATGCCCTTCAGCTCAGTGGAGGACAAGCATAATATAAAAGCAGCAAATGAAAGGAAAATCTAGTCAGTGTATGCGTGTGTACATGAATAACTGGTCTCTCTAGCTCAAGGAACATTACCTCCAGTTTCAGCAGGCTATGGATTGTATGCTAAAATTCTCAGGAAGCACAAGTAATTAAAATCCCAGCAACAGCAATTGCGGAATGCAGATAATTGCAAGCAAAATATGGCCGCTTTTATTGCTGTATTCCAAATCTCCATTTTGGAAATTAATTTTCTCTTCCTAACAGCATATCAGGACACCTTGTGTGCATCAGTTACATACACAGAGAAGCCTTTTATCCAGCACATATCTTGACATCCTGCCCACCCACCCCAATTATCAAAAAAACATAGTGCTGAAAAGAATATCACATTCTCCTCCAGTAATATCCTCATCTGCAGAGGAGATCACTGAAGACTACTATATTCTTTCCCCACTGTTTGGCTCTTGCCGTGCTGTTTGACATCTCTCTTTTTCTCCCATGCAGCTTAAAGTTCACTTAACAGGTAATGGAGACAAAGCACTTTTGGCCGTTAAAGCATGCAGGAAGAAGAAAGCCGATTCCTGCCATCTACCGCCATCTACCACCTACAGCAAAGATGGAATTGCTCCAGGAATAATCAGAAACAGTAGATGTCTGTAGCCTCCAGTCAAGTGATCTGTGCATAGAATAGCAATTTGGGTAGTGTGTCGTAATGTAACTTGCCTTTCCTTTTTGATTCTAATATTTTCACTGTAACTATTAATTGCTCTGTTGTTATTATTTACTGTTGTTTAATTTCTAGACCACCCGTGTTGATTGGTCACTGTGTCTATGAAGACCTGCCCTGTACTCTCGGATGTCAGATCTAAAAATCGATCAGGAGTGCTGAAGGGGAGTCAATTCAAAGCAGAGAGTTTTTAGCAAAGCATTTCAACTATTAATCTTCTCTATATCAAAATGTCCGTCTTACAGCATCAAGGCACTGTGCAGATTTCTCCTCCCTTACAACAGCCTTGCAAGGTAAGTTAATCAGAGAAACTGTGACTAGGCCAAGGTTATCCGGTGAGCATCATACCTCAGGCCAACAGGAAGTTTTCCAGCTGTGGCCAATCATGCTCTCTGAATTAGCAGTGGGAAACTTCCTGGAGGGATATGTGATTCAGCGCTCCTTGTGTTCCACCCTTGGGACCACCACCTCATCCTGCCTGAAAGGAGGTCCTGCCCACACTGATGTAAAGAAAGATAAATTAGGAATTATGTGAGACCTTCTGGCTGGATAGCTCAGTGAGTTAGATGTCTGGCTGGGGAATTCCCCACGGTGCTTCCCAGAAAAGCCAAACTGTGTGGCCTTGGGCAAGCTGCACAATCCCGGGGTGTCCCCAAAAGATGGGAATGGGAAAACAGTTCTGAGTAGTCTCTACCTAGAAAACTCTGAAAAGGGTTGCCAGAAGTCAGAATTGATTAGACAGCACAGAATTATTATTAATTCTGCTGCCTTCGATACTGTCGACCATGGTATCCTCCTGGGGAGGCTCTCCGAGCTGGGAATTGGTGGCCTGGCGCTTGCCTGGCTCCGATCCTTCTTGGAGGACCGTCCCAGAGAGTACAGCTTGGCGAGAGTGTCTCAGCCCGGTGGAGCCTCAATTGTGGGGTTCTGCAGGGCTCAATCATCTCCCCAATGCTGTTTAATATCTATATGAGGCTGCTGGGTGGGGTCATCAGGGGGTTCGCGGCCTCGTGCCATCAGTATGCTGATGACACGCAGCTCTACATCTCCTTTTCACCTACATCAGTGGATGCCATTCTGTCTCTTCAGCGTTGTCTGGGGGCTGTACTGCAATGGATGCAGGAGAATGGGTTGAGGCTGAACCCGGACAAGATGGAGGTCGTGAGGATGGGTGCCCCCTCCATTGGCGGCTTGAGAAACTCCCTCTCCTTCGGGGGGGTGACTCTCACCACAAAGAGTGAGGTTCACAGCTTGGGAGTACACCTGGACTTGGTGCTCACCATGGAAACCTAGGTGGCGTCAGTGGTCCGCTCCACCTATTACCATCTATGGCGGATTGCCCAGCTGCATCCCTATCTTGATGGTGGGGCCCTCACCACTCTTCAAATGGTACAGAATGCAGCAGCCAGATTACTTAGTGGAACGAGAAAACACCAGCAAATCTCTCCCACTCTGGCTGCCTTGCATTGGCTGCCCATTCGTTTCTGCATTGATTTCAAATGTTATTTATTTATTTGATTTATTTGATTTATTTGATTTATACCCCGCCATCTGGACTATATGACTATTAACAAAGTGTTAATGATGACATATAAAGCCCTAAACAGTTTAGGACCTCGATACCTAGCAGAATACCTTCTCCCACCTAGATCTACTTGTGTCACTCGCTATAGCCAGGAAAGATGGCTGAGGGGCCTGACGCCGAGAGAGTCCTGGAAAGAAAGAACAAGAAACCAGGCCTTCTTGGCAGTGGCCCCTTGGCTTTGGATCAGCTTGCCATCAGAGATCTGCCTGGCACCCTCGCTGGGTGTTTTTAAGACTTGGCTCTTTAGGCAGGCCTTCCCGCCTGTCAATACTTGACTCTTACTTTTACTTAGTCTTTTGTTCTATTTTCCATCTTGATCAATACTAACATTGTTGATTTAATTCATGGTTTTAATTGTTTTATGAATAATTTTATTGTGAGCCATCCTGAGTAGACATAGTCTAGAAGGGCGGGATAAAAATTCAATAAATAAATACATAAATATTATTATTATTATTCTGAAAAGGACAGACAGTTGCTGGGGTTTCATCATCCAGAAGGTTCTCTCTGTAGCAAGCACCTGCTTCATTGCCTGGCCTCAAATGCCTTGTGGCTAGTCCAGTAAGGTGAAACAATAACTGGATTTAATTCTTACTTTCTCTTTACACAGTTGAGTCTGACATACACCCCAAAGACACGAATCTGAACATGCTCAGGGCTCATTCAGATGCAGCATTTGTTCCCCTATATGTGCCAAATGTGCACTGATAATACCAGTATTCTGCTACTATCCAGATCAAGATGCAAAGCTGAAATTGGTACTGACAGTGATAAAAAGCCGCAACAATACTGGGTATCCAGGTTTCTAAAAACCCCTCCTGAAGGTGTTTTATTGTTTTCACTTTGTATCACGATCTAGTTCAGGTGGGAAGAACTTCTTCAGTTGGAAAATGTCAATTTTAGTGTTAGTCCACTAAAAAACAAATAAGTAGACCCAGGAAGTCCAGCTTAAGATACCATTTTCCAAGGGGTTTAAATGCTTCCTCAACTTTTTTTGAGAGCTGTTGATTTCCCAAATAGGTTAGCAGTGGGGTGATTAGCCATTGAAAAGGGCTCAGTTTAGAAGTTTTCAATGATAGTGAAACCTGCTTTTTAAAAACCCCAGCAAAATACAACTTTTTAAAGCATTTCTTCAATTCGTTTAAAATGCTTTTGAAGCAAATATTTAAGAAGATGGTGGGTTTTTTTACAAAGAAGAGAAGTGGGACTTTGGGAATAAACCAGAAATCTAATAACAGACATTTGGAGATTTATGTTTTTGGACTATAACTCCCAGAATTGTAGACCAAAATGACAAATTTGCACCCCTGTGCCTGGTAAGATCCAGTCTTGCTTGGCACCAAGCAGAACCACCCAGCACACAAAGTGGGGAAGACCAAATGCTTTCTCTGGATGAGCCGCCTGTTACAACCTTTATAATGAAACACTTTGACTGTTTGATCACTAGGTGGTGGAATATAACACATAAGTTATGCCTCTATTTCAGTGAGACCAGAGTGTGTTCCACACCCCATCAGATTCTCCCAACTTCTCCCATGCGAACTGGCGAATGAATGAATGAATGAATAATTTCCACTACTGGATTCTCCTAGAGCAGCAGTTTGCTTTTAGATAGGCCACAGCTCTCCCAATATTTCTCATAAATATTGGTGAACTTTTATCCACTTCCAGGTTTTTTATTTTGAATTCACTCTCTCCCCGTGCTTGGGAATTTGTTCTGAATGTCCTAGTTTAACTGTGGATCTTCCTGGCTCATCTGTGTCAATGGGTGCTTTCTCTGAAAAGGTTTCATCAGGAGACACATGATCTGATATAGGAACCAGGACCTTGTTGGCCTCCCTGAGTTGTAGCAAGTGGATCTATAGCGACAAATACACCTATTTGTTCTTTATTTGCACTTCAACTGTGGACATTTTTAGGAAGCTCTTCTTCAGGGTAGAGACAAACTTAACTCTGATGTCAGTGAGGATGACATCATTTGGAGTTCTGCCACCCATAAGAGCAAGTGTCAGTGCGGTGATGAGAGAGTGTGTGATGTAGTGTGACCTGACAGCCAACAAGGTCCATTTTAAAAAGTGAGGGTACATACTAAATCGCTCACCAATAATGGTCTTCATGCAATTTTTAAATCGTAGAAGAAATTATCATGGTTCCTGCTTCTCACATACTTTAGTAGCTTCCTCAGGGCGTCCAGACCACTCTGGTGGGATAGGTCTACCAATCAATCATTCTGCTGGTGATTTTCTTATGGTGAAATCAAGTGTGCTGTGACATGATACTGGAAAAGGAATCCATCCCACTTTGTTTCCCCTGTTGCATAACCTTACTTCTTGTCCTCATTCATGGTTTTAACCGTTCTTTTTGCTAGACCACATGAAGCTGAGTGACATGCAGTCCTCACATAACAGGTGTGTATACAAGAGTTCTGGGAAAACGTCACTTGTAAACAGAGGTCTGCTACCAGTTATGGCTAATTCTAGCAATCCAAACACAGAAAAATAAAGGTGGAGGTTGTCAACAGTTACTTCAGCAGGAAAGGAAGACATTAGAAGAACCTCAATCTGCAAAGCTAAAGAGCTGCCAAAAGATCCATCACAGAGGGAGATACAAAAGAAACACCATTGACTTAGTACAGCAAATGGTAGCCTGAGAGGATCTCTGGATATAAGTTTGCAACAGTGCTTTGCTGAGAGATAGTGACTAGGGTGAGTTTCATGGTCTCTCAGGTTCTGGTTAAACACACTAACCCAACAGTTCCTAACCTTGAGTCCCTAGATGTCCTTGGACTAAAACTCGCAGAAACCTTCACCACTAGCTGTGCTGGCCAAGATTTCTGGGGGCTGTGGTCCAAGAACATCTAGGCATCCAGGGTTAGGAAACACTGCTCTATCCACTGTGCTACACCAATTCTCAATTCCTGTAAACGTTTCAATAGTACTTTACCCACTGAACACAGAATGTATGTAATGGACATTGTATTTTGAGGAATTTAACAGTGTGGTTGTGACAGAAAGCTTAGGTGTTTGGTCTTAGCACTACTGTCAGTAGTGCCATGAAGCTCAGGATCAGCTGTGGCAGTGGCCTCAAAATTTGTCTTAGTGTGGTATGTATTGATGGCACACATGTGATTGTGCACAGAGGTGATAACTTAGCAAGTACTGTATAGGATTCCAATAGCAGTCACAACTCAGATTGAGTTCTGCCATCTCCACCCGTTTTTGTTCTTTCATCGATTTGTTAATTCTGGTGGCAGGCTACTACTCTCACAACACTATTGTTTCACAAGCAGAGATTATATACTTTGACTTCACAAATGCAAAGGGATTTAGTAATAATCCCATTCTGCATAGTGGGAGCAACTGGAAGGCTGGATGTGCTCTGTTATTTGTCTTAATAATTTATATCCCACTTTTTGCAGTGTTGTCTGAAGCAACTTACATAAAACAGTATAAAGATGGGGTGTGCATGATGAGCTTATGGTGATGCTGACATAAATATTCAAATTTTAAAAACAGTATATAGGAGACCAATGACAGAAGTGATTCCGAAAAGAGCTGTAATCCCATTCTTCCATTGCATTACTCAACAATACCTTTTTCTGTGGAATTATTTCTCTTTCTCGAGTTATGTCATCTGGGTAATGTGCTGTTTAGAAATAAGTGTTAAAGTTGTCTCTTGGATGATTTTTTGTTTGTTGTATTGTTGTGTTTTTCTTTTTATTCATGTAAACTGCCCCAAGTAGACATTGTCTAGGGGGACAGGGTAAAAGTCTAATAATAAATAAAAAAATAAAGTAAAGGAGTTTTCCTTTATAACTTCAGACCTAAATAACAGAAAGAAAAAAGAAGACAGACAGGTCTATAATCTGGCTGCATTGTTTGCGCTGGACCCAGTTTTACTTCAACATTGAATAGACTTGTTTAAATCAATCAGATTCTTGTTAGTCTGACTACCCACTGCTTAGTAGTAACATGTTATGGATAACTTAACTTGCAATACAGTATATTTGGAAGTAAAAAGGGAATCGGTAATATTACATTTAAAAAATAACATAATGATTACTATATGTTGTTGGTTTTTGGTGTAATGAAAACTCTCTCTTTGGAACTCCATCCCACATCTTTGGTCCCATCTTTGTTGTCCTTCCACAAGCAGGTGAAGAACTTTCTTTTCAGGCAAGCTTTCCTTGAGTGGGTTTTTTAAATGGTTGGTTGTACCTTACTGCTTTGAATGTGTTTTTGGTGTTGGTTACATTTTTTGTATGATATTTGTTTGAGCCTTTTTAGTATACTCACTATTGTTAGCTTTAATATTGCCTTTTAATTATGTAAGCCACCTTGGGTCCTTTTAAGGAGAAAGGTGGAGAAAAATATTTTAAATGAATGACCAAACAAATAATAAGTAGCAAACAATGGATTACTAATTTGTGTTCCATTGGATTGAAGGAGAATGCTCTAACTAAATCTGTATCCAACTCATGCATTTTGTAAATATAAAGTTTAGGAATATTTAGAAGAGCGTCGTAGGAAAAAAGATTGAACTTAATTGCCCTTTGCACCTGCTTTTGTTATAGAACTGAAATACATTCTCAATCACAATAGTATACCAACACTTAATAAGCCACCTTTTTGGTGGGGGGGGGAGGCTTATTTACACATAAAGTAAGCATGTCAGTGATGGACAAAAATGTTTAAACTGGTTTCTTTCATAAGTGAACTCTTATGCATCTGTTCAACTTGAAGATGTTGCTTATTAATAAGGACAAGTGCATATTACGTTACATTGAAAGCTGTGTATGTCTCGTCCCATTTTGAATGCAAATGCATATGTTTGAAATGAACAATGAAAGTAGAGATTTCTAATTTTGACGTAGTCCTGGTTATGTCCCTTTTTTCCTAGTGTAAATGCCATGCCTTTCAACAGCATCATTATACAAGCATCAGAGAGATAAAAATCAAATCCACAACAAACATAATTCCAAATCTCTGTTGTAATACAAAAATAGCACAATTAATGTTGGTGAGCTCCCATAATGTAAAAGCAAACACAACAAAAACTACCGAGGAGAACTTGTCTCTAAAGGATCCACTTGTGTGCCTTTTATTTTATTTTATTTTTTTATCAATTAGCTTTATCTTTGATTTCAATTCGACACCCGCCTGCCTGCTCCCGGCATCAAGAGAATGCCTTTTCTTTTCTTAAACAAAGGATGATTCTTACTCAAAGGGGTTTGTCTCGTTCTTTTATGGTTTTATGTCACACAGGGGAAAAATGCTTTTGAGGCATTACCTCTGAATTTAGCGGGGATGAGAGTTTACTGCTATATAATCATTAGTCAATGCACTAGCTGAAACCTTAAACAAAAGAAAACAAACTACAAACAGGCAAGCATCCCCTAAAGGCACATCAGTACACCAGAAAGGGGAGGCATGGATTTCAAACGCGGCTGCCCTACCATGTGCTTAAATATAGCTCCTCCTGACTTAAAACAGCACTCCAAGGAATACAGCATCACCACCTCCTCTTTGAAATGATATCGGAGAGCAGGGCAGAGGCGGTGGGGGGGTGTTAGGGGGAGTGGAGAATGGAAAGGTTTTAGCAAATGCACTTCTTTTCTACTCCTCTCCTGTAGTGTGACTTCATGAACATTATACTTTTCAGGCGAATAAAATCTTTCAGCACAAAGAAGCCCTGCCAGAAAAGTATCATTAAACCTCCAGTGCCTTCTTTCAAGGTACTGAGGAAAGATCTAGTGCTGAAGAGCATCCTCGCTGCTCATGATACGTGTGAGAAAGGATTTACAGCATGACCTTTGTCCGTGGGTACGTGGTTCACTCCAGAGAGGAACCTTCTCATTTGGGTAGCTGACTCTGCTTGCTGTGTTCTAAGCAACAATGCATGACACACCCAAATAGGACCCACCCTTCCTGGATGAATACTTGCAAACTGAGAATTAGAAAGACTTACACAAACAGAGAGAGAGAAAGAGAGAAAGTTTGGTGGAGGAGGAGAAGAGGAAGTGTTCCAAGCGTGACTAATGTGCAACATGGCTCCTTTTCGGGGTTTTAGTTGATACCTTGCCCATGCATGTAGACAACAAATGGGGCAGAGGATGCAAGGCAGCACCCAAACCATCCTAATCAGGCAGGGAAGCATGGCAGTGAGAGGATGAGCTGGCTCCTGCCTCCTTGAACAGAGCACGAGGGGGGAAACAGATTCCTCCTCAACCCAAAAGGGAAAGCAATCTGAAGTGAGAGTGAAAATCTATGTATCCCTGTGAGAGGCAAGCCCTACTTGAATGCACGACTTAAGGGGGGTTGGAGTGTGTCAGTGAAGCCAAGAGCAATGCTGTCAGGAAGATGGGCTCCTCTATGAGCCTGGACTCCCAGCAGGATCACCCAAGGTGGAATGCTCACAGCTAAGGCACAGGCTGAGGCCCTGGTCACACAAGGGAAATGTTACGTAGTTATCCCCAATTTATTTATTGTTTTTCTGGTCACACAATGCAGAGTCAAGACGGAGACATGTTCGCGGCTAGCAGTGTAACTCCGGAACATTTCCCCATCACCAGGAAGGTTGTGTTATTTTGTACCTTTGTTGTACTGGTGCATGCCTTGCCGGGATTGGCTGTGTGAATGACCTGCCCTGCTTCCTTTCAGAATCAACACAAGGAAGGTGGCCGCAATTACTGCAATGCACACATTACTCTTTAAAAAATATTTGTGCCCAATACATCAATATGTTGGTAAATGTATGTCACGGGGGGGGGGAGGGAGGGAGGCACTGCCGTCACATTACTGGTGAGTATTTTTTTCCTGTGAGAAGATACATTGAAACCTTGGTATGCCAATGTCACAGGGTGGAGTGTAATTGCCAGTACTGTTGCGCGGACATCCCATGTCTATTGTGTGCAATGCATTTCTACAGGAGCAGCCAGTGCAACAGAGAGACACTTTCCTAAACAGAAACCCCCTTCCAGATCAATATTCCCTCTAATTTCGACCCCCTGTGTGTGAGTCTGCCCCCCCCCCGGTGTGGGGTTCCATTGCAACAACAACAAAAGGGTCTGGAAACAGTATCTGTGGGTGCACGGGGTGGTGGTGAGGAAAGCTGTGTGGAGGGGGGTGGAGTCAAGTGCACTCATGCAGTCATGCACCTTAGAGGGAGACTTGCTTCTGATATATTGATGTATCGATAAATATAATCTTTAATATATACATATAAATCAAGAGGCTAAATTGCCCCTTGAAGCAAGAAAGAAAATAAACCAGTAACATGGTGTATCTGGGCATAATGATTCAAATAGGAGGAAATAAATCAGTACTGCTAAATGTTCTTGGGACGTTAGTCCTTGGATGTAAACCACGTGACCAGGATTCAATGCAACAGAGGAATGGAAAGTATCAGAAGAACTAGAAAACATTTCCTCATGTGATCAGGGCCTAAGATGCATCCACCCCTCTTCAGGAATAATGACCACATCAGCAGAAGAGAAGGGATAGTTTCAATGGCAATAGGGGTGGAGAAACTTCTGGAGGGCAGCTACTGGGCAGCAGTGGTAGCTGAAGGTGATTTTGGCAGAGGATATTTCACAGACAATAGCAGAGACAAACTAACTTTAGTACTGTGCAGAAGAAGGTGATTGTAAACAATTGCTGAACATTTCTTGCCTTGAAAACCCTATGAGGAGATGCTCTACAATGAAAAAAGAGATAGTGCTGGAAGAAAGCCAGAAGTACCACCTAAGTCAGAAAGCACTCAATCAACTACTGGAGAAAAGCAAACAACAAGTATGAATAGCACTGTTGCTAATGATGCAACTAGATTAAAGTCAAAATTACATCTAGTGTCTGAGATAGAGGTGGAAGGAAAGTCTGATGCTGGACAACACATACAACTAGAACATAGGGCATGAGCAGTATGACTCGAGATAAACTGGAAACCATAAAGCAATAAATGGAATGCCTTCGCATGAAAGCCTTCGCGAATACAATAAATGGAATGTTTAAACATTACCATATTTGGTTTCAGTGAACTAAAGCGGACCAGAATGGGACAACTACAAAGTGTTTTTCTCTGGAAATGGCAAACTCAGAAGAAATCCAGTGGCTTTAATATTAAGACAAGATGTGACACAAGCAGTTAGGGGATATAATGTAAGGTCTGACTGAATAATATCAACCAGACTTCAGGGAAAACCTATCAGCATAACCATTATTCAAGTCTATCCTCCAGCTTCAAGATAAAATTGAAAGCTTTTATGCAAACAACCAGGGTGAAATTGATCACACACCAAAACACGACATGCTCATTGGTAAATGAACACAAAAGTAGAAAACAAAGCAGAACCAAATGTTCTTGGAAATCTTGCTCTAGGCATCAGAAATGAAACAGGAGAACAACCCATAGAGTTCTGTGAACCTAACAATCTGTTTATCCCAAATGCATGTTTCAAGTAACCAAACAGATGACTGGAGGTATGGACACCATCACATGGCCAATATATAAACCAAATAGACTATGTAATTGGAAGCAGAAGATTGAGAAGCTGTATTCTGCCAATACAAGACCAGGATCAGATTGTAGTACTGATCATGAACTATTAATATCAAATATTATAGTACAGCTGAAGAGCTCTAAAAGAATCCTGGTACCAAAATATAATTTAAACATTTCTGATGAATTTAAAGTCCACATAAAAACGGATTTGTATTACTAAATTCAATTGACCATGAACCAAAATATCTGTGAACTGAAACCAGAGATTTTATAAGAATGCAGAAAGACAATTCCAGAATATGGAGAGACAGAATGATTTCCTATAGGCAAAGGTGTCAGAGAAGGGTGCATTTTATCTCTCTTTCTGTTTAATCTGTATGCAGAACATATACATACAGCTGAACAAGATTCAGATAAAAGAGGGGTGAAAATTGGTGGAAGAAACATCAATAATTTAAGATATGCAGATGACACCATGATACTAGCAGGAACAACAATGACTTGAAATGATTTCTGGTGAAATGAAGTCCCAAAGCAGGACTGCAGTTGAACACAAGGAGAACAAAAATAATGACTATAGAAGAACTATAAAACTTTGATGTTGACAATGAAGAAACTAAAATTGTTACAGATGTTGAACCTTGGTTTGATTTCAATCTAAATGGAGACTACTAACAAGAAATCAGAAGAAGACTAAGACACAGAAGGGCGGCAGTGAAGGAATTAGGAAAGATCATCGAATGTAAGGATGTATCACTGGAGACCAAAGCCAAGATCATCCACACTATTGCATTCCTGATCATTATGAACGGGTGTGAAATCTAAAAAGAGAAGGAAAGTGACGGAAAAAAATTGATTCATTTGAAATATGGTGCTGGAGGAGAGCTTCATGGAAAGATGAACAAGTCAGACCTAGAGGAAATCAAGCCTGAATTATTTCTGGAGGTGAAAAAATAACAAAACCAAGGCTGTCATACTTTAAGAATACAATGAGAAGGCAAAATTCTCTAGAAAAGACAATAATGTTAGGAAAAGTTGAAGGAAGGAAAAGAGGAACACAAAATGTGAGATGAATTGACTCCCTAAAGGGGCCCCACAGGCTGAGGACAGGACATTTTGGAGATTACGCATCCATAGGATTGCCATAAATTGTAGGTGACTAATGATACCTAACAACAACAACAAAATCAGACCTATAAAAACCATCACAATGGAGATTGAATACTAATATACTGAGAGACAAGGAAGTAGTGAAGACGATTAGGGAAGAGATGAAATACTACTTTCAAAGAAATACAACACAGGGAATGTCATCACAGACCATTTGGGAAATCAGCAAAGCAGTGTTTCAGGGCATGACTTACAGTAGCAAAGAGGAGAATTACAGTAGCAAAGACGAGAGAAAGAAACAAAACATTTAAAGAACTAGAGGCAGAACTGAAGAAAGAGAGGCATAATTGAAACAAAACCCAACAGTGACACAATTAAAACAGAAGATACAGATGACACAGAAATTGAATATCTTAATATCTGAAGATTTAGCAAATACATTAAAATTTACAAAACAAACACATTTTGAAAATGCCAATAAAATAGGGAGATGGCTAGCATACAAGCTAAAAAAAGGAAAGGACAAAAAATTATATCTTAAGCCTCAGAAACCAAAAAGGAGAACTCATCATGGGACCTAAAGAACTCAGGAAAATTGTGAGAAATTCTATACAAAGTTATATACAGAAGAATGCATGCCATCCCTGAAGCAGAAAGAGTACATCCAAAGGAAAAATTGCATTAAACTATCAAAACAACAACAGGAAATTCTGAACCAGCCATATTCAATGCATGAAGTTTCAGAGGCATTTGCAAAACAGAAACTGATGAAATCACCAGGAAGTGATGGGATACCTGCAGAATACTACAAAAAAATTTGAAGATGTGTTGGCTACCCCCTTTTAAAAAATGATAAATGAAATGCATCAAGAGGAAAAAATACCCAAAACATGGAAGGAGGCGGTCATTACGATTATACATAAAGAAGACACAGAATTGGAGGAAATATTGAACTACAGGCCAATATCTCTCTTGAATGTAGACTATAGGATATTTGCAACAATATTAGCAACCAGACTGAAGAGAATATTGGTTGAGGTTATCCATCAAGATCAAGCAGGATTCCTACCGAAGAGGTATTTAAGATCCAATGTGATGAACCTCATTAACTTTCTGGAATATTATGAAGCACACCCAGCTAAACAGATGGCAATTCTGTTCATTGATGCAGAGAAAGCTTTCAATAATGTGAATTGGAATTTCATGGTATCACAATTAGAAGAAATGGGGACAGGTCAGAATTTCACTGAAATAATGAAGATTATCTATTCGAAACAGATAGCAAATATAAAAATTAATGGAGAATGTACACAAGAAATAGAAATACAGAAAGGAACATGGCAAGGCTGCCCATTATCACTACTACTTTTTTAAACATTCATTCATTCATTCATTCATTCATTCATTCATTCATTCATTCATTCATTCATTTATTTATTTATTTATTTATTTATTTATTTATTTATTTATTTATTTATTTATTTATTTATTTATACCCCACCCATCTAGACCGAAGTCTACTCTGGACAGTAATCAAAGTACTAATGCAGTAGATAACAAATATCAGATAAAATTAAAGGACTCAAAATACGAGAAGAAATATTCAAAGTTCAGGCCTTTGCAGATTATTTGCTTATAGCAGTTGAAAACCCCAAGGAATCAATAGAAGCTCTAATGGTGGAATTAAAAGAATTTGGTGAAATGGCAGGGTTAAAAATAAATCACATGAAAACAAAAATTATGACTTAAAACATTCAAAAACAGGAGACTGGTGAACTATTACAAATTACAAACTTCCAGGAAGGAAGGAAAGTAGAATACTTAGACATATTTTTCACAAAGAAAACAAGTACTCTCCTGAAAGATAATTATTCAAAACTGACAGAGGAAATTAAGAAAGACCTTTCTAGCTGGACAAATTTACAATTGTCAACGATGGGCAGAATTGCTACAACCAAAATGAATATTCTACGAAAACTCATATTTGTTTTCCAAACAATTCTGATTGTTTTAAAACAAATAGTATTCAAGGAGCTTGAAAAATGCATTTCCAAATCTATATGGCAGGGGGAAAAAAACAGAATTAAAATCAAACACCTACAAAACCTAAAAATAAGAGGAGCAATGGGGCTCCTGAATTGGTTTCTGTACTATAGGGCATCTGCATTGGTGTGGATTAAGGAGTGGATAACACTGGAAAATATGAGGCTCCTGAAATTAGAAGGACATGATTTAAAATAGGGCTGGCATGCATGGTATAACAGGACTGAGGATTTTAAACAATTTAACAACCATATATGAAGGAAGGCACTTCTGTCGACGTGGAATAAAGTGAAAAACCAAATGTATATCAAAATACCACATTGGGTGATGCTAACTGAAGCATTTGTTCTACCATATCTGAGAGAAAAAAAGAAAATAGTAAGATACAGTGAGGTTTTAAATCTTGATGATTCTATCAAAACACAACAAGAGTTAGTAGATCAAGGCATCGAAATGGATTGGTGGGCACAATCACAATTATTATCAAGGTTTGCTAAAGATAATCAACAGGGCTTTTGCCTAGAAAATGCCCCTTTTGACAGAATTCTTCTAGAATCAGAGAGAAAATGTATTAAGTTATTATATACTGTAATTTTCTGTTAGATTTTGAAACACAAGATGAAGTGGTAAAGGCATGTATGATTAAATGGGCATAGAATGTAGGACATAATATTGAACTGGATCAATGGGAACGAACATGGAAAACAAATATAAAATTAACCAAATCTGTTTTATTTAAAGAGAATATATACAAAATGTTCTACAGATGGTACATGACCCCTACAACTCTGGCTAAAATAAGCACCCAATTCTCAAATGTAAACATTTGTGTGGTGGATGTGCAAAGACGCCCAAAGATACTGGAGTAAAGTGAACCAGATGCTACAAGAGATATTAGAAACTTCAATACCGATGGCACCAGAACTATTCCTATTAAATATCTTGTCAGATATACTAGACTCCAAAAAAAAAAATCATATCTAACTATCCATATTATAACAGCAGCAAGAATAGTTTCTGCAAAACATTGGAAGGAACCTAGAACACAACAAATAGATAAGCTCATAGGTAAAATGCTTGAAACCGCAGAAATGGACATACTGTCAGATTGGCTGGATGCAAAAAAGAAAAAAGACCATTGGAAAATTTGGTCGCAATTATATACATGGTTACAAGGTAGATAGAATAGTGGACTGATACATAGTTATCTATATGGTTGTAGAAGAGATAGACTATATGATGGATAAATACTATCAGCTATTATTTATTTATTTATTTATTTATTTATTTATTTATTTATTTATTTATTTATTTATTTATTTATTTATTTATTTATTTATTTAATATCCCGCCTATCTAGTCACTTAAGACCACTCTAGCTACATAATCAATAATTAGAATAATAATATATACACAGTATGTCTGAATTTAATTTTTCCCTCTTACACACTGTCTATATTTCTTTATGATATGTGGAACTATTTCTAGAAGAGAATGTCTAGA
Source organism: Pogona vitticeps (assembly GCF_051106095.1). NCBI lineage: Eukaryota > Metazoa > Chordata > Lepidosauria > Squamata > Agamidae > Pogona > Pogona vitticeps. The sequence goes on from NC_135785.1 coordinate 158,283,444, forward strand.
ATTACTATGAAAAATATTGATTTGTAATGTATCCATTCAAATCCACCCTCTCCGAGGGTACCCTTACCCCAGCTGCCCCTTACCCTACCCTACATTTATAGGAGAAAAATTTAAAAAATTGTGGGGGGGGGGGGAAGATTCTTCTTTTGGGAAACGAAGGAACCATGACACTCTCCTATACCACTGAGAGCAAACAAATCTGAGTGGCAACTGAAGTGGTGATAAGAATCACACTGCATTTCAGCATTGACAATGGCAACAGCTATGATGGTACAGCCTGCAATGGCCTCGTAGGATTTCACACACCCTCTTTAACCCCTTAAACTTGTCCACCATGACCTTAACATCTGGGTGTCTCTCCTACCAAGACCTCTAGAAACAGACCCTTGTACTTTATGTACTATTACAGCACTTCACGGCACAGAGGAGCTCCTAGTCTAATATTTGCTGTATTGGATGGTCATTTCAAATGGCTAAATTGTATATTTCAGCTACCAAAGTTCATAGGACAGAAGGGGTAAGTCTGGTCCCATAAAGCTGCCAATGCTGGCCTGGCTTCATAAGCTGGGATTCTATTGGCTCCCCCATCACGATATGTCTGCTTGACCCCTTCCTAGCTTCCAATATCCTCAGTCTTGATATCTCATTCTAAATGAAAGTGCCTGGGAAAGAGGCACCAAAACTCCCTCCACGGCAGGGCAGAAATGAGCTTTTTATTGGCTGATCATATTGAGAGAGAAATATTTCGTCTTCCATACAGTTATCTGACAGTGATGAATTTAATTCCTGTTGAACGGTACATTTATATTCAAAATGTGATTTAGAAATTCATAAATGATTAAAGTCTCCATCATTTTAATTATAATATGACTAAAGCTAGGGGTAAAACGTATTTGCAAAGAATAATGTACCAGTCAATAAATTTGGTGACTACTCATGGTGACATATAAATAATGGCATTTAAAGCATAACTACCTGTAGATGACAACTAAGACATAAGGTTCTTTGAGTGCTTGTGATCAACAATGGATGAAGCTTTAATATCATCAAAATGGCACCTGTGTCTTCTTCCTATGGGCCCATATTATTTATATGAAATTAATCAATTGTTTCACACATGATTAGCTCTCATGATTGGACTCTAGTAAAGAGAGAATATAATTCCTGCTTAGAAAGAAGATGCTATTTCTTTTAGCATGAGATGTTCACCTGACATCTCTGAAATCTGGAGGCATCTCATGATTTCATATACAGGCAAATTATACTGTATCACTTGAGAAGGAAAGCATTCTCAGTGCTGGAATTGTGCACTACAATGGAAGAACTGCAAGTCAGTGTGATGTAGTGAACACTGTCAGGCTAAGACTCAGGAGACCTGCGTTTCAATCTCTGCTTGGCCGTGGGAAATTCACTGGGGGTGACCATGTTAAACCACTCCTTGGACATGTCACATATCTTGAAAACCTTGTTAGGGTCACCGTAACTCAGAGGTAACTTTATGGCATATAATTGTGACAAACCCAGACCTACTGGGATATGCCACAGTTTCACTAAGCTGCCACCAACCATTCCCTATAAGAAGTCACACAGACCAGGGATGGATTTTTAAACAAACAAAGGAATAAGGTTTATTTAAACAACACACAGGGAAAATAAAATGATCAGGTGAATAAGATACAGTAACGTGGCTTAGTCTCAATCATACATACACACAGTTTGGTTCACTCAGAACACTTTACATTAAAGCACAGACCCTGAACCTATCAGTTCTGGCTAACCATACAGACACCTGAACCTATCAGGTTGGTACTGACTGACACACAGTAGTACCCTGTCTGACACACAGACTCCCACTCAAGCTTCTTCTCTCAGCTTTTCCTCAGCTCTCCCTCCACACAAGCTCCACATATATATACAGTACAGCCCCTCCTCCTGATGTCCCGCCTTCCACTCCCCATAGGATGGAACTTTCCCTCCAAATCCATGACAGACAGGTAACATCAGTGCTGTATGTAACACCTCCCCTCTTTATAAGTTGTTTTGTAGGGGGAAAGCTAAGGTGCTTTTCACCAAAAAACAACCTGGACCCAAAACAAACAAAAACAGTCATATAATAACATACAATACCATACTTACTTATACTTACACTCTATTAGGCATTTAAACATTTACCATTAACAATACATCAAGTTACCTTTATTCATACAAACCAACATGTTTAATAAACAGACACATTTGACTTTTTGTCATCAAAATATATACATAGTCCATGTTTCTTTCGCCGTCTTCATTCTTCAGGTCTTCTTGACAAGGCGTCAGCAACACAGTTCACTGACCCTCTGACCACCTTCACTTCAAAGTCATAGTCTTGCAGGTTTAAAGCCCACCTCATAAGTTTACTATTGTGGGTTTTCATTGTCTTTAACCATTGCAATGGTGAATGGTCAGTGCACAGAATAAAATGTCTTCCCCAGATGTAAGGCTTGGCCTTCTGGATCGCGTAGACTATGGCCAGGCACTCCTTCTCCACGGTTGCCAAATGTCTCTCACCTTTCTGGAGTTTCCTACTCAGGTAGGACACTGGATGCTGGTCACCATTCTCATCCTCCTGGCAAAGAACTGCTCCTACCCCGCTGTTAGACGCATCGGTGTAGATGATGAACTCCCGGTCGAAGTCTGGAGCACGCAGCACTGGATAGTTGATGAGCGCCTGCTTCAACCTCTGGAACGCCTCCTCACAGTCGCTGGTCCACGGGATGCGGTCATCAGCCTTCTTCCTCGTCAGATCGGTCAGCGGAGCCGCAATCTCGCTAAACCTCGGGATGAACTTTCTGTAGTAGCCCACCAACCCAAGAAATGATTTGACTTTTTTCTTGGTGTTGGGTCTAGGCCAATCACGAACGGCTTCTATTTTGGCCTCGAGGGGTTTTATCACTCCTCCCCCTACTATGTGACCCAAGTATTTTATTTCTGGGCTACCCAGCTGACACTTGCTCGCCTTTACTGTTAGCCCTGCTGCACTTAACCTCTGCAGCACTAACTCCAGGTGTTTCAGGTGATCTTCCCAGGTATTACTGAAGATCCCTATGTCGTCAATATAGGCCACAGTAAAGTCACTGAGCCCTGCCAAGGTCTGGTCCATCAGCCTTTGGAATGTGGCTGGTGCATTTCTGAGACCAAAGCTCAGGACTCGAAACTCATAGAGACCAAAAGGGCTGCAAAAGGCGGTCTTTTCTTGATCCCTGGGATCAATTCTTAATTGCCAATATTCCTTTACCAGGTCCAATGATGAGATGAACCGACAACCCCCTATGGTTTCAATCAGGTTGTCTAGCCTGGGCATTGGGTAGGCATCAGGAGTGGTTACGCGGTTTAATTTCCTGTAATCGACACAAAACCTAATGCTCCCATCAGGCTTGTCCACTAGGACTATCGGAGAGGACCAAGGACTAGAAGAGGGGACGATTATGTTCTCCCTAAGCATCTCGTCCAGCTCCTTCCGCACCTTGTCCCTATAGGGTCCCGTTACTCGGTATGGGGATACTGCCTGCGGGGGTGCATCCCCTGTGTGGATCCGATGCATCACTCCCTTCACTATCCCCGGCTTGTTGGAAAACACCTGTTGATATTTAATGAGCAGCATTTTTAGTTCTTGCTGCTGGTCTTGGGTGAGTGCAGGACTGATCTTTACCTCCTCTGGGTTGTATTTTACTTCCCCTCTACCCTCCCAGAAGGGTAATTCAGCTTCCTCACTCTCAGCTGCTTTTATCGCAAATAAAACCCTCTGTTCCCCTCTGTAGTAGGGTTTTAGGGCATTCACATGAACCACCCTCCTTGCTTGGTTCTCCTCCTGCTCTATAAGGTAGTTCAGGTCTGACATCTTGGAAATGACCCTATATGGTCCTGCCCATTTGAGCTGCAGTTTGTTCTCTCTGCAGGGCCTAAGCCAAAGCACTTCCTCCCCTGGGTCAAAGTGCCTCTCTCTAGCTTTGTGGTCATACCATGTTTTCTGTCTGACCTTCTGAGCTTGCAGGTTATCTGCTGCCAGCTCTAGGTTTCTCTTTAGGTCATTCATCAAGGTGTCTATGTATGTCACAACGTCTTGTGGGTCATCCTGGGTGATCTGCTCCCAATTTTGTTTGATCAAATCAAGGGGCCCTTTCACCCTTCTCCCAAATAAAAGTTCAAACGGACTGAACCCGGTACTGGCTTGTGGCACTGATCGATAAGCAAACAAAAGGGATTGCAGCTTCTGGTCCCAATTGTTTGGATTCTCTGCCAAGTAAGCCCTAATCATGCGCATTAGAGTCCCATTGAACTTCTCAGTTAACCCATTACTTTCAGGGTGATAGGCAGTGGTTTCCTTGTGTTTAATTCCACAGATTTGCCATAAGCGTTTCATGAGCTTCGATGTGAACGATGCGCCCAAATCTGTGATTATTTCTGAGGCAAATCCCATCCTGGACATATACCCCACCAAGGCATCTGCCACTGTGTTAGTTTCAATGTTAGTCAAGGGAATGGCTTCAGGGTACCTCGTGGCATGGTCCACAATGGTGAGAATGAACCTGTTCCCCCTCTTTGTGGCCTTGGGCAAAGGTCCCACAATATCCACCCCTATGCATTTGAACGGAGTGTCAATCACAGGCAAAGGGCACAACTTTGCTTTGGTCCTGTCGCGGCTATTCCCCTGCCTTTGACACACATCACATTGTTTACAGAACTCCCTGATCTGCTTCCCTATGTCAGGCCAGTAAAAATTTTGTGTGATTCTCTGCTGTGTTTTGTTCACCCCTAAGTGCGCAGCAAACATGTCAGAGTGCCCCCTTTGTAAGATCATGGGGCGATACTTTTCAGGTACCACTAGCTGACTTTGGATCCCATCTCCCCCTTTTGAGATATTCCTCAGGGTCTCTCTATACAAAATCCCCTTTTTCTCTAGAAATCTCACTGGGGTTTCAGGTGTTAGCTGGGCGTCAGTCACCTGTTCAAAACACTTTTGGAGAGTGGCGTCTGCCTTTTGCTCTTGGCCAAATCGGCTGTCTGTGGTTAAGGTTTCCACCACAGCTTCTGAACTCCCCTCTGCTTCCGTCTCTGGCTCATCATTACCCCCCTGAACTGTCCCCGTGGTGGCTTGTGAACGTGTAATCACTAGCACCCGTTTCACATGTTCAGCCAGGTCATTTCCCACGAGCACGGCTGCTGGCAGAGTCGATGAAATCGCTAGCCGCCAAACTCCCCTCCAGCCTTGAAAGTTCACAGGTACCTCCGCTACTGGCAGTGAGATCACCTGCCCCTCAATCCCTGCCACCTTCATGCTCTCATTTGGGATTATATATTCCCTAGGAATAATATCTGGATGGCACAGGGTCAACTGGGAACAAGTGTCCCTCAGCCCCCTATACTGATGGTCAAGTATTCCTACGTCCACCCCTGCGGTTTCAAACAACTGCGAATCTGTTCTCACGAGCAAGCAGCGCCTGACCTCCACAAGAGGACCATTTTCCTCAGCCTGATCAGCAGATGTAACTGTTCCAGATTGAGTAGCCATGGCAACAGGCTCCCTCAGTGACAAGGAGCTTTGCTCTTTCTGGACACAGAACACAGCTTTTGGCTTGGTTCCACTCGAATCCTGAGGCACAATTCCTTTTAGCTGCTTTAATTTCTCACACTCTGAGATTAGATGGCCCTTTCCCTGACAGAAATAACATTTTCTGCTATATTTTGAGTCTTTCTCATCTTGTTTTGGTTTTCCCTCCAAAATCTGAGGTCTTGGTTTCATGTCTGAGGGCTTCCCTTCACCATGGGCCCCTCCCCCTTGCTGGCTTTTCCCTGGTCCCTGAGAGTACTTGCTGTAGGTTTCTTTAGGTTTCCCCATCGATTTCCCCTCACCCAAGGGCTTTCTTATTTGGGAAATAAAATCTGCGATCTCGGCTGCTTCTGCCACAGATTTCGGTTTCCTTTCCCTCACCTGGAATTTCAGTTCCCCATGCAGGACTGAATAGAACTGTTCCAGCGCTATCAAGTCTTTGAGCTGCTGAAAGGTCTCTGTCCCCTCCTGAGATAGCCATTTCTCTAGCAGCCTCACCAATTGGGCCCCCACTTGGGTAAAAGTCTGCTCTGGTTTCTTGGTGATTGACCTGAATCTTTGCCTCAGCTGTTCCGCATTTATCCCATGTCTGGCAAACACCAGTTTTTTAAACTCTGCAAAATCTTTCATCAGTTCCTCTGGCATCTCTGCATAGACTTCTGCAAGGCTGCCACTGATTAAAGACCGCATGATGGTCATCTTCTCAGTTTCCCTTACTGAGAAGTCCACAAACGCTCTTTCCACTAGGGAAAAGAACACTTCAGGACAATCTCCCTTGTGGTACACAGGGAATTTCTTCAGGTCAGCTTTAGACAATTGGCCTCCCTCAGAATCCCTATTGTTATTATTGTTCTGGTTCATCATTTCCAATTTTCTTAACTCAAACGCCATCCTTTCTTTTTCCAGAGCAATTTTCTCTCTCTCTAATTCGAAATGTCTCTGTTTCTCTCTTTCCCTTTCCTCCATTTTTTCTCTCTCTAATCTTTCCTCCATTTTTTCTCTCTCTAATCTTTCCTCCATTTCAAATTGCCTCATCCTCAGTTCATGCTGTTGGGCTATGAGCATTTTCCTGAGTTCTGGGTTCTGCTGTCCTGTGCTGTCACCCTGCACTGAACCAAATTCATCCTCAGAACCTTGGTCAACCTGGGGGTCTTTCACTTCACCCATTTCTGCCATTTGGCTTCGAGTCAAGGGCATAATCCCCCCCCCCCAGAACAGGCTGCTTTCAAAAGTCAAGCCTCAAAATAAAGCGACCACTTTTTTTTTTCTTTTGCCTCAGAACCAGCTTTCTATAGATTACTGCTGTTCTTCAGCACTAACTTGCAACAGTTGCGAGCCAGAGTCTACCCCCCTCTGCTAGGCCTCTCAGCAGGCAGGCTAGATCACTGCTACTACACAGTTTTGCCTCAGCTTTTTTCCCGCCAAAACAGGCTACCTCAGAGCTCCCTAATCTAGTCCCCAATTGGCACGTTCTTCCACTAGCGCACCTCCCCGTGAGGTACACCTAGAAGATTACCTACGCGCCTTCAGATTGTCCCTGACTAGACCCCCCTTGCTCTGGGCACACTTGCCAAGGCTTTGCTGGACCACTGGACAACTGGACCAGTCGTATCCCACCGCTGCCACCAATCAATGTGACAAACCCAGACCTACTGGGATATGCCACAGTTTCACTAAGCTGCCACCAACCATTCCCTATAAGAAGTCACACAGACCAGGGATGGATTTTTAAACAAACAAAGGAATAAGGTTTATTTAAACAACACACAGGGAAAATAAAATGATCAGGTGAATAAGATACAGTAACGTGGCTTAGTCTCAATCATACATACACACAGTTTGGTTCACTCAGAACACTTTACATTAAAGCACAGACCCTGAACCTATCAGTTCTGGCTAACCATACAGACACCTGAACCTATCAGGTTGGTACTGACTGACACACAGTAGTACCCTGTCTGACACACAGACTCCCACTCAAGCTTCTTCTCTCAGCTTTTCCTCAGCTCTCCCTCCACACAAGCTCCACATATATATACAGTACAGCCCCTCCTCCTGATGTCCCGCCTTCCACTCCCCATAGGATGGAACTTTCCCTCCAAATCCATGACAGACAGGTAACATCAGTGCTGTATGTAACAATAATAACAACATGGAACAAGCAGAGGGCAGAATCCTGTATGCAAATAGAAAAATGCAGCAGCTCTACAAGCAGAGTGCTCCATGTTTGATCTTCTGATCCCCAGTGTGCAGTTACACAAGCTGGAGACTGGAATCGAAATACTTAGTAGGTCAAGTTCAATAGGTGTGACTAGGCCCATGTTGTGCCTAATACAGATGTTAACGTGGAAGAGCTTCTTAAACAAACAAAGATATGGCAACTGTATATTTATTTTAATATGCTGACTTTCTCTTCATCAGATATTTAAGGCTGCTTACAATAAGTTAAAAGCACAATAATCATCAGTAAAAACAAAAACAAAAAACAATTAAACATAAAACAGTGTTAAACACTACCATGAAGAATGTTTAAAAACATTTACGTATGTAGTTGAACACTATGGGATTCAAAGTCAGATTTTAAGAGTTAAGCACTGAAACCCCTGTGCCCAGATAGATCCATTGCTATGTTTTTGTTCTTTTCCTATATCCAGTTTTTTTAAAAGTCCTTTGCATCCCAAATATGAAGAAATTTGCAGACTCTGGTAAATTCTCATTAAAAATAAACTGAGACTAAATTCTCACTCCTTCCTGCTATAAAGGAATCATCATAATCATTATCACCACCACCATCATCATCATCCAAGCCCAGTATGGCTCAGATGCTGACCTTCTTGCTATTTCACTGTTAGTAAACAATGATTGGAAAGCTGTCTGAATCAGTCAGCTATTCTCTACTGATGGTACTGACTATCTGACTAGACAATTGAATGGACACTCTAGGTCAGACCTGGGCAAAGGGTGGCCGGAGAGCCACATATGGCTCGCGAGCTGCTTCTGTCCGGCCTGCCAGACGTCAAAACCATTTATAGCTTTTTGTCTAAAGTTGATCAATTGCTTATCTTTAACATACTGCAAAAAAACCTCTTTAGTATTTGTGAAGATTAACAAGTTTAAAATAAAAACAATCATAACATCACTGTTTCATTTTATTTTTAGGTAAAGTTGGTTCAGCCCCCGAACACAGTTCAGATTTTTCATGTGGCCCCCTATAGAAATTAATTGCCCACCCTTGCTCTAGGTGTTAATCATGCTTGCAATGACTCCACCAGCATTATACATCTCGTAACAAATACATAGTTACTGAAAGGCATCTGTTTTAAAGCATCAACTTATATCTGCTTGAGAGCTCTTATCAGACTGTGGCTGATGCATGTACAGTACACAGATGTTTAAAAACACTAATTTAATATGCACACACTGCATTTAAGGATGGGCATTTATTGTGCTACAGAAAACACCGGTTTAACAACATGGTAGTGCCAATGCAAAACCCAGTTGAAAACTACATAGCCATTATAATGCAAGAGTGAGCACATAAAATAATGCATTCAAAGACCCATGATGCTCACTGCTACAAATGTAAGACCAACTTGGAAGGGTTTCATTATCCTCTGTATGGATGGTGGCACTATCCATGGCCATTAGTAATGACTAATTTTCTTTAGATCCACTGCTGAGAGATCAAGATCCACTTGAAGAGAGAGAGTACCATTACATTTATGTAGTATTTGTGGGTTTCCCATAGGCAACACATTGGCTGCTATATAACAGAGTGCTGCTCTTAAGCAGCCATTCTCAGTGGGGACCATAGGTCTCCTTGGGGGGCCCTGGCACATTTCAAGGAGGCTACAGAATGAAAAATATGATAAGGGCTTTTTTTCCTATTCAGCTGTGTTGTATCCTTGCTTGACAAAGGGCACTGGAACCTGAGAAGATCTCCGAAAAGGGCTGTGGCCAATCAATCAATCACTCAATCACCCAATCACTCACTCACTCAATCAATCAATCAATCAATCAATCAATCAATCAATAGGAAGTGGCTGCTCTAGAGGGTAGGACTCAAAGCACTGGATTCAAATTACCAGAAAGGAGATTCCAGTTGAACATCAAGAAGAATTCTCTGACAGTAAGAGCTACTTGACAGGGAAATGGCTTGCCTTGATCCAGTGGCGGCAGGGGTGAGGGATTGGATGGTCACCTGTCGAGGATACTTTAAGGATGGGCTCCTTCATTGGCACAGGTTGGAGCAGATCTTTGGAGTCTCTCCCAACTCTTCAGTTTTATGATCTGGAGTTCAGCTTCCTCAAATTTGCATCTACCAATGAATTTGGGGACATCTGTGCTGTGTTTTTATGAACACGCACGCACATCACAGGAAGCACAGCAACAGTGCTAAGAGATTTTCAGTCACATTCCCCCACCCTCCTTTTCAGAAATGTGCCAAGGCCCCGTGTTTCAGATCTGATGGTAGACATTCAGACATTTGCTGTGGGGAAATCATTGCAATGATATTTAACCACTCTATTTTACTTTGGGGTTCACTTGTCTTCTTAACTGCTAAATATCTCAGTGGTTTAGATATCTGGCTGTGGAGCCAGAGGTTGGAAGTTTGATTTCCCCACTATACCTTAACAGGAGCTAGATTCAATGATCCATAGGGCCCCTTGCAGCTGTAAAGTTCTAAAAGTGATTGATCGATCAACTGATCAATTGATTGATTGACTGCTCAGTCAATTGCTTGATTGTTTGTTTGATTGATGCACTTGCCCTCACACAAAAGCTGACAGTTGTAGCATCAGAATCCCCCTTTCATATTAAATGGTTTCTGCAGGAGGATAACATTTATATTTCCATGGAAGGTCAGACAGTCAAAATGGGCTGCATATACCATTCCATCTGAGGAGGAAAATTATTCCAGACATGTTAAATCACAAATTACTAGATCTCAATGTGAAGATCTCAATTCTTTCCTCTTTTTCTACAGACAATAGCCTTGTATCCCCCCCCCCCCCCGGTTAGGGATTCTTCTAATTGAATCTTTCTAGTTGGTAACCTCTTCCCTCCACTTCCTTAAGACTTTCCTACATTACTTTCCATACCTCATCACTCCCATGTTACTTCTTGCCCCAAGTTACTATGAGAACAACTCTTGGGAATCAACAGTAGGAAGGAATTAAAATTGTTTCCATTCTTCTTGACTCTCATGCATACATTCATTCATTCTCTCTCAATCTGTGTCTTTGGTAACTGTACAACACCAAGCAGGTGTAAGATTAGCAGGAACTGCACTTCACACACATTCAGAATTCTTAAGGAGATTAAAGTTTACTGAGTACATGAATAACTCAACAACCAAAAGTAGTACAAAGACTCACATTTCTGTCTGACGTTTAAAGACAAAATGAAAGGTGCTACAACTGCATGTGTTTCCCTCAAATGTTACTTGTTTGTTAAGTTGGTGATAAAGAAAATAGCAAGATTACCTTTGTCTAACTTTTTCTCCTTTAGATCTTGTTCATAAATTCGACTGGGGGGGATGAGGGTGCTCATTCACCTCTTTCTAGAGCAAGCCATCTTAGCGCTGGCATTGATGGATCTTTATAGATCCTAACAGGAGCTTATTTTCCCCTTTCAACTATCTTGCCTCTACCTATTCATATTGCCAGTCAAGCTCTGAATCCCTCCTCCAAGCTTTTGAGGCTGTTTATTGCATGCATGCCTTCTCTCAAGTAAACCCAATGGAGTGCTAAAAAGCCAGAGATATGTATGTGTTTCTCGCATCACCTCTGTTCTGTCCAGTTTAATGTCATCTAAATAAACTGGACCATCAAGAATTTTATTTCAGGTGAGTATCTTTTTTGCCATCAAATCTAAGCCAAATGATACCAAATCTAAGAGAGCTTTCAAGGTTTGTGAGATATTGGAGGATTGATTTTACCAATGCCACTCATCCACCTGGGTGAGGTTCCACCGTTGAGTTTGCATTTGAACCTAGATTTCCTGAGTCCAAAGAGGAGTAGAAACTTGTTTGCTCCCTTCTGAGTCCTAGTCCATCACTCTGTCCACAACTACACCACACTGGCTGTCTGGTTTAGGGTAGCAGAACAAAAATCTGCTAAGGTTGCAAGGAGGTTGGAGGTGTTTGTTTGATTTTTTTTAATCAGAGTTGCATTTCTGTTCCTCCAGCCCTGCTTTCGCAAAGGAGCTCTGGTTTATATACATGAAAAATGGCATAATATTTCCATTTGCAATAGTAATTATAGCTTTCTCTCAGTGTACCTCCAATGCAATGATGCAGTGCTACACCAGTGGTTCCTAACCTTTGGTAACTCAGGTGTTCATTGACTGCAACACCTAGAAATCCCAGCCAGCACCACTGTTGGTGAAGGCTCCTGGGAACTGTAAGTGAGGAACACCCGGGTTACACACGGTTGGGCATGGCTGTGTTTGACTACTGGACTGGGAAGACACAGGTCCATGATCACCACCTGACCCTCCACCTCCGACAGAATTGTTGTCTCTCAGCCTGACCTATCTCACAGGATTGTTATGAGGACAAAATCAGATCTTTTATGGCTCCCTGGACAAAAAGCAGCATAGAAGTGTAAGAAATAAACAAATCTGTATTAAAATAACTGGCTGGACAGTTTAGTGAGCTGGACGACCTAACTTCAAAGCCAAGCGTCAGGAGCCTGGTTCCTGACTGTGCCTTCTGGGGAAACAGCTCAGCCTGTGGGGCATTCCTCAGAAGAAGGAAATGGCAAACCACTTCTGAATATTCTATATATATACAGTAGAAATCCCCCAAAACATGTCACCATAAGTTGGAATCCACTTGACAACACACAATTATTTATTAATTAAATACCTGTAAGAGGCGCATTAAATACTATGTGAGGTGGTATTGTTATTAGCTTCATGTGGCAGGGGGAGGAATTCGAGCTGAGAAAAAGGAGCAAAGCTTGGACGACATTTCACAGGTCTCCCAGCCAAAACGACAGTCTGAGAAGTCAATTTTTCTAAGCATTGATAACAACTGCTCTTTGGAATGGAAAAACATTATTTAAGGAAGGGGGAGGCCCTCCAGATGACTCTTACATCACAACTCCTTATTATCCTTCACCACTCCCTATGCTGGCTAGGGTTGATGGGAGCTACAATCCAGCAGCATCTACAGAACCACTTGCTCCTGAGCCCTGATTTAAGATCCAATGGAGCATACTATGAAAAGTGCTTTATCATTCCTTTCAGTAGTCTGTAAACTGCACACTTCATACAGCAGGCCTTCATTTCCAGAAGTTACGCAACACAGATTTTCTTTCCTTAGGCTTCCAAGTCCTCTGACCAGCACCTCGTTGGAATAGCAACCTGCCGATAATGCCTTTAAGAGATTTTGAGGGGAGGGACTTCGGGTGAATGTTAATCACTTAGAGTAACCACTTGTTTCCCTCTGCACCTCAGTTTCTCTCTCCCTCCTTTTTACCTCAGTTAGGGTCAGGGTTTAGTGTCTGTTTAGCAACAAAGAGGTTACCTACCTGTAACCATAGTTCTTTGAGTGTTTCTCTGTGAATCCACGCAATTGGGTATTACTGTTCCTGCGCAGAACCTCTTGGAAGTTTCTAGAGCTTAAAAACGTGATTAGTGGGACGTTCCCCCATGGAGTGCATGCTCCACTTACCAGAGAACTCCTCAGTTCCCAAAAGTCCGCCGCTGTCAGAGGTAAGTGTTGAGAACAAATGACGGACAGATGAGAGGATGGGCGGGATGTGTGGATTCACTGGGGACCATTCAAAGAGCTATGGTTACAGGTAGGTAACCTCTTTTTCTTCTCCGTGGTCTCTGTGAATGCACACAATTGGGTGACTAGCAAGCTCACTTACTGGTTGGTGGGGCATCACTGAAGTAAGGAGGCTAGGACAGCTCGGCCAAAGGCTGCATCACTCTTTGCTCGAACATCTAGCCGGTAATGCAAGACAAAGGTCGACAGGGTGGACCAAGTGGCAGCACGGCAGATGTGAGAAATGGCAACACCACGTTGAAAGGCAGTTGAGGTTGAAAGAGCTTTGGTAGGGTGTGCACAAAGAGCATCTGGAGCTGATTTGGCTGATAGCTCATAAGCCAGAGTGATTGTCTGGACAATCCACCTAGATAGAGTTTGTGAGGATGGTGCTGAGCCCTTATGAGGGCCATGAAAATGTATGAAAAGTCATGGAGTTTTTTTCTAAGAGATCGAGTCCTGTCAAGGTAAAAAGCTAAGGAGTGCCTGACATCGAGCATATGGAGCATGCGCTCAGCATTAGTTTGAGGAGATGAAAAAAAGTGAAGTTAAGATTAATGGTTAGTTTAAATGAAAGTCTGATACAATCTTTGGAAGAAAAGAAATATCAGAGTAAAGGATGACCTTGTCTGGATGAAATTGTATATAGGGTGGGTTGGGTCGGAGGGCTGAAAGTTCACTAGCCCTTCGAGCTGATGTCACTGCAACCAAAAAGACCGTTTTGAGAGAGAGGAGTTTGAGGTCGGTGGTAGCCATGGATTCAAATGGAGGCTTTGTAAGTGAGTTAAGGACAACCTGTAGAGACCGCTATGGGAGAAGGGGTCAGTGGGTAGGTTACGAAGACCCTTTAAGAATCTTTTTAAGATTGGATGTGAGAATAGTTGAGCCAATTCAGAGTGTGGAGGTTGGTGTGCAACAATCACAGAGGTGTAGACCAGTGAAAGAGATGTAAAATGAAGGTAAGAAGAGTCTTTAGAGAGACTAGTGAGGATATCAAGCTATTGGAGGTGGTGAAGGAAGAAAATGATTTCCATTTCTGAGTATATGGGAGTTGAGTTGATGGTTTTCTAGCTCTATCGAGGACAGCGTTTAAGGTGGGAGAATCCTCCATGCTTGAGAGACATTAGATCTGGATGGTGGATTGCTCTGTTGTCTTATGTTAGGAGGTGGGGAATGGATGGGAGGTGAAGATGGTCTGATGACATCTTCTTGAGCTGGGTGAACCAAGTCTGGGTCACCATGATTGAGACTGATGAAGTTTTATAATTGTTCATGGGATTCGTGGAATCGGAGGGAACAGATATAAGATACTGTGAGTCCAAGAAAGCATCTCCCTGAGAGTGAGTGCCTGTTCCCACTCTGGAACAGTACAGGGTGCACTTTGAGTTGTGGGGGGAGGCGAAGAATCATGAAGATTCTTCTAAGATCGGCATTTGTATGGCTGTCTGAGGTGGATCTGGGTGAGTAGGTTGTGAAGATTTTCTTGGTTTCTTTATCTTAGTCTTGTTGCTTTTCAATTTAGATGGGTCCTTCGATTTTTGATGCTTCGGTGTCGGCGTCAGCTTTGGTCTCAAAGACTTAGAATGGTCTTTTAACTTCAGAGAAGGTGTGGCTGGAGTCAAGATTAAGCGAGAAGCCGGTGGAGAGCCTGATTCCATCTGTGGAGCGGGTGGATGAAGAGATGTCTCCCAAAGGTGAGATCTGAGATGCTATAATCTTATTCTGAGTGCCGGTTTAGTTAGTTTTTTACACTCTGCACAGTTATGGGTTTGATGTTGTTCTCCTAGGCAGAAAAGACAAAGATCATGCCCATTGGAGAGCCGGATTTTGTTAGTGCAGAGCACACACCACTTGAAAGGCCTGGGAGGGGGGACCATGAAAGAAGCGGGGAAAATGAGCAAGGAATGGGAGGGGGGGAAATAGATCTAGAAGGAAAGGAGAAAATGGGGGAAGTAAGATAAAAAGGAAGAACTCATGAGGGAACGCCAAATAAATTAAAAACAGCCATGAGGCATGAAGAAATAAGGCTTTCAAAAGCGAAAGTGGTACAGGTCTTGGTAGCATCGGAGAGATGACTATCAAGACCCGTACCACATTCTAGAACTGACCAGAACGGCGGCTAAAAGGAACTAAGGAGGTCTCCGGTGGGCAGAGCATGAGCTCCACGGGGGAACGTCCCACTGATCACATGTTTTTAAGCTCTAGAAACTTCTGAGAGGTCCTGCACAGGTGCAGTAATACCCAATTGTGTGCATTCACAGAGACCACGAAGAAGGAGTTAGAGTCTGTTAGTCTTTAGCATTGTGAGAGTTCAGAGACAAGTTAGTAACAGCAGTATTTCAGTGTTCTGAGGTAACCAGTCAGTAAGTGAAGAAACTAATGAACCTCTGCCAGTTAAGACTCCATGTTATGAAACCAGTGAACATGTTATTGTTTGCATTCTGACATGAAGATGTTGTAAGTAAAAGAGAAACTTTTCTTTTCTTTTCTTTCTTTGGCTATTTATATTGAGACTGTATGCAGTTGAAGTAAAGTGAGGTAAATCTGATTAAAAGTAGCTATACTATGAGGGGTGTTGTGATTGAGGGAGACTTGTAAACTTAAAATACTAATCTGTTCTGTGAGTCTCTGTCTGGACTATTGTGTAGTTGTGGAAGTTTGTTTTTCATTTAGAACCAGCAGCTTTTCCACACACACTGCCCAATACACCTGCAGATCCCTAGTAAAAGTACAGAAGGGCTTTCAGTCACCCTCTTCCTAAAGTCTCTGCCAATTTTTTTTTAAATGGACTGTATTCCATTTTGGCTGAAAGAAGTCCCATGCAACTGTGTACTCACTTGCTGAAAATCTACCTAAACAATTTTAAATTGTACAAGGTCTGTCCTCTCTCTCTCTCTCTCTCTCTCTCTCTCTCTCTCTTAACAAAAATAAATAAATGAGGATGGAATGCTCATTGGAAACCATGACAGACCATTAAGTAGAGGCATGTGTCCGGGCGCTACTCTAATGAACAGAAACTTCCAGTCTCTCTGGGTTAATAAGACACCTGTCTCGAAACTAACAGCCCTCCTGGTTTTCTGAAGGCTGCCATAATGCTTAAACTCTTGATGAAGTCCTTGCTGTGCCAAAGGAACTGACTAACAAAGCCACTGAGTCAATTTAACCTGGTGAAACTGGACCCTGTAGGCTGGGTTATCAGAGTTTTGTGTTGAGATAATTACCACACTAAAGAGAGCATATGGGCTGTCAGCCTTGGCACATGGCCTGCACCAGCTGTTACCTGGGTGCTTTGGAAAAATCGACTGAACAGCATTTTGGATGCAGAACAGCTCCGTGTTAAGTTTTCCAAGCTCTCTGATGGGAGTTCATAATAAATTTATTTCCTGTCAGGGAGGCAGCTTAACACCCAATGTAGTACCTGGAAAATGAGTCAGTCCTTGTCTTTTGCAAGCTAAATGAATGAATGAATGAAATCTTTGCCAGTAAAAAGGCTCCTACCTTCTCTTGGTTCAAATATAAAACCATGATCAGGTCAAGTGTAAGTCTAGAGGAATAGATTGTCTTGGGAGGCTGCAGAGTGAGCCCCTTTTTGTTTTCAAGACTCTGGCAGTTACATGCTCACGGCAAAAACAGAAGTGTGTGTGTGTGTGTGTGTGTGTGTGTGTGTGAATCATTTGGGAGTATGATTTACACTATTGTTTAGTTCTCTGGCAAACTATGCTAAGAAAAGTGGCCTCCTCACAAGCAATGTGCTAACGAGTCAATTCCAATTACAAATGATGAGGAGACCCTGTGTTTTGAGGCCTAGGAATTTCCAGATGTCATGATTACTCCTGGTGATCTCAAGCACCAGAGGGCAAATGGAACGTCTGTTCAGCATTTTGCTGTACGTGCCTCGTACTACATATATACACGCCTTATCAGTGGTACCTGCAATTGCATGCTAGCCAAAGGCAGAAGATAAAAGCCAGGAAAGTGAGAAGGGGTTCATGCTTCCCAGACAGAGAGTCTCAGCCTCAGTCCCTGGCACCTTCAGTTAAAAATAATAAAACAAACGTATCTCAGACAGCACCACAGTGGTTTCTATGTCAGGCATAGTTCCACTCTAACATGTGCTAGGAAAGCTCTGTATTTCAGTCCCTTTCCATTGTATGCCTTGTCTATAGGTATACGTATCTATTCTGGATCTTATATGCATTGAGAAGCATATTCTCAATATTGTAAGATTCTGAGGACACTGTTAGCATTCAACCTATTAGGAACAGGGGGCATGGACAGAACTTGGAAAAATTACTTTTTTGGACTATACATCTCAAAGTCCCCCAGCTAAAATGGTCATTTTAGGGATTCCACCCTAAAATTAAAAAAAAACCTTTTCCAAGCTTTGGGAAATGTGGGATGTGTGTTATTTTGATTAGGACTGCACAGTGTGTGTGTGTCTTATACCTCCCCTTCCCAATCCATTCCTGCCCGCACTCCATGTCCTGGCTGACTGCAACTCCTATAGCTGCTTGAGGCAGATGTTGCCCTTTATCTAATTGCAGAGCAGGCCTGGTGAACTGAGATCAGATGGGAACTCAAAATGAGTTTGCCATTTTTTGGAAGGCATTAATGTGTATGTGTGCAGGTAAGTGCGAGTGCATGTTTGTCTTGAACTAGGGCTCCTAGTTTAAACTGAAGAAAGTAGAAAAAAACACTAGGCTAGTCAGGTATAATCTAAACCAAATCCCTTATGAATACACAGTGGAAGTGAAGAACAGATTTAAGGGACTAGATTTGGTGGACAGAGTGCCTGAAGAACTATGGATGGAGGCTCAAAACATTGTACAGGAAGCAGCAACAAAAACATGCCAAAGAAAAGGAAATGCAAGAAAGCAAAGTGGCTGTCCAACGAGGCCTTACAAATAGCAGAGAAGAGAAGGGGAACAAAATGCTAGGGAGATAGGGAAAGTTACAGAAAATTGAATGTGGACTTCCAAAGAATAGCAAGGAGAGACAAGAGGGCCTTCCTAAATGAACAGTACAAAGATATAGAGAAAAATAATAGAAAGGGAAAAACCAGAGATCTGTTCAAGAAAATTGGAGATATTAAAGGAACATTTTGTGCAAAGAGGGACATGATAAAGGACAAAAATGGTAGTGTTGTGAGTTCTGCCGAAGAAGATCTGAAATCTGAGGGGTTAATTACAGCTGCTGGGCAATCTTAATCGCAGACAGCTGAATCACCACCAGATTCTCCTCCCCCAGTAGCTGGTATGAGGAAGAAGCCTCAGCAAGGACTCAAGACACGAAGATCCGAAGGCCGCATGAATGCTTCCCATAGAAATATCAGGTCAACCAGTCCTGAGTTTTAGCAGGATGAGGTGTTTAGATGACTGCTGTTGCTATTAAATCTGCACCCAGAGGCTTCCAAGTTTGTGGAAGCAATAAGTCAAATCTCTGGCTCGCATCCATGCTCCTGACTACCTTGAACCTAGTTCTCTGGACCCTTGGCTTTGGACTCTGCTGCCGGACTATGTTGTGTGATTTGACTTTGAATCCTAATCTCGGTTTATGGTTTGTTATTTGGCTTTGGTGTTTTGGTATCGGCTCTGCATCCTCTGAACTTCTGATACTGGACTGGCTTATCGGACTTTGCTCTTGAAACCCCTGGGAACGTGACAGGTAGGTACCTCACAGAAGCAGAAGATATCAAGAAGAGGTGGCAAGAATGCACAGAGGAATTATACCAGAAAGATCTGGATGTCCTGGACAACCCAGATAATGTAGTTGCTGACGTTGAGCCAGATATCCTGGAGAGGGAAGTCAAGTGGGCCTTAGAAAGCATGGCTAACAACAAGGCCAGTGGAGGTGATGGCATTCCAGTTGAACTATTTAAAATCTTAAAAGATGACACTGTTGAGGTGCTACACTCAATATGCCAGCAAGTTTGGAAAACTCAGCAGTGTTCAGAGGATTGGAAAAGATCGGTCTACGTCCCAGTCCCAAAGAAGGCCAGTGCCAAAGAATGCTCCAACTACCATACAATTGCACTAAGTTCACACACTCAAAATCCTACAAGGTAAGCTTCAGCTGTATGTGGACCAAGAACTTCCAGAAGTACAAGCTGGATTTCAAAGGGGCAGAGGAACTAGAGACCAAATTGCTAACATGTGCTGGATTATGGAGAAAGCCAGAGAGTTCCAGAAAAAATGTACTTCTGCTTCATTGACTACACAAAAGCCTTTGACTGTGTGGACCGCAACAAACTATGGCAAGTTCTTAAAGAAATGGGAGTGTATCACCACTTTATCTATCTCCTGAGAAATGTATATGTGGGACAGGAAGCAACAGTTAGAACTGGATATGGAACAACTGATTGGTTCAAAATTGGGAAAGGAGTACGACAAGGCTGCATATTGTCTCCCTGCTTATTTAACTTATATGCAGAATACATCATGTGAAAGGCTGGACTAGATGAATTGCAAGCTGGAATTAAGATTGCCGGAAGAAATATCAACAACCTCAGATATGCAGATGATACCACTCTGATGGCGGAAAGTGAGGAAGAATTAAATAACCTCTTAATGAGGGTAAAAGAGGAGAGTGCAAAAATGGTCTGAAGCTCAACATCAAAAAAATAAGATCATGGCCACTGGTCCCATCACCTCATGACAAATATAAGGGAAAGATCTGGAGGCAGTGACAGATTTTACTTTCTTGGGTTCCATGATCACTGCAGATGGTGACAGCAGCCACGAAATTAAAAGACACCTGCTTCTTGGGAAGAAAACGATGACAAACCTCGACAGCATCTTAAAAAGCAGAGACATCACCTTGCCGACAAAAGTCCAAATAGTCAAAGCTATGTTTTTTCCTGTAGTGATGTATGGAAGTGAGAGCTGGACCATAAAGAAAGCTCACCACTGAAGAATTGATGCTTTTGAATTTTGGTGCTGGAGGAGGCTCTTGAGAGTCCCCTAGACTGCAAGGAGAACAAACCTATCAGTTCTAAAGGAAATCAAGCCTGAGTGCTCATTGGAAAGACAGATCTTGAAGCTGAGGCTCCAATACTTTGGCCATCTCATGAGAAGAGAAGGCTCCCTGGAAAAGATCCTGATGTTGGGAAAGTGTGAAGGCAAGAGGAGAAGGGGACGACAGAGGACAAGATGGTTGGACAGTGTCATCTAAGCTACCAACATGAATTTGACCCAACTCCGGGAGGCAGTGGAAGACAGGAGGGCCTGGCATGCTCTGGTCCACGGTGTCACTAAGAGTCGGACATGACTTAAGGACTAAACAACAAAGGCTCCTAGTGGCCAATTTAGTTCATGCACTATCATTTAACTTCACATTAAACCAGCTGTTTCTCCAAGGGCTAATGTGGCTCCACCTTTGGACTTGTAAGAAAACACCAAGCCTCGGATCTTGCTTTTCACACTAAGCACATGGTGCCCTTGAGTGCTGTCAGGCAAAATGACCTGCTCCCACTTCTCACAACCACTCAAAGAATGAGAACTTCAGCCTGCCTGGGATTACTTCACCTGCTCTGGGCACTTCTAACTGTTACTTGCAGCTTTACAAAATTGAGCTACTTCTTGCCACATTTCTTACCGTTCTCACCTTTAAGTTCCTATTTTGGGGAAATGAGCCATTCCCTGTCCTGGACAATGTGAGTCTCTTCGTGGGCCTGTTGGATTTATAGCTATATTATGTCCCTAGAGATCTGTGTGGTTGGATCACGAACTTTGAAAGCTTTCCTCATAATCCCCCCAGGCAGCTTAGCCGCTGGCACTAGAATGCAAAACAAAAGCTTTAGTTGACTGATTGGTGAAGGCCAATTCTAACCAGTGAGGGCAAATTTAAACTGAAGCGTCTGTGAGTAAAGAACACAATTTTTAAGGTTATTTTTGTTTTGGAAATAAATAAATAAATAAATAAATAAATAAATAAATAAATAAATAAATAAATAAATAAATAAATAAATAAATAAATAAATAAATAAATAAATAAATAAATAAATAAATAGCATAACCAGTAAACTATGAATAACTAAGCTGTTTCTAGTAGTGTGAGATAGATTGGATTTGTTGTTTTTCTGAAATTGTGAGCTACCTTGCACTTGCTTCAGTATCATAACATCTATAGCTATGTTTCATAAAACATAACTTATAACTCCATCCTATGGGCTAACAGATCTGTTAAAAGGTAGCTGATTAATGAACAGTGAATTTATGAAATGGTTGAAGACACAATCATTGTAGTTAACTGGAACTCAAGTCTTCGTAGATCTTTTTGAAAAGAATGGTCATCATTTTCATCATTTTAGAAATGCAGAACTGCAAGGGACCCTATGGATCATCATGTCGAGCCATTGTCAAGGAGGCACAGTGGGGAACTGAACTCCCAGCCTCTGGCCGGAAAACTAAACCATTGAGTTATCCATGTGTGATGGAGGTTTTGTTACCAATTACTTTGGTGCTAAAATATAATTCTCTCTCTTAACCAGCTTAAGAGGCAACATTCCCTCTGATTTTCAGCCCCGCTGGGTGGGGATCTGCCCCTCCTGTGCATGACTTCACCCCCACATGTGCGCAACCCCTCCCCCTCCCTGTGAGATTCCATCACAGGGCTGAAAACAATTGCTGTGGAGGAGGAGGGGCACAGAGTCACACACACACAGAGTCACACACCTTAGAGGGAACCTTGCTTCAAGGCATTTGTTATTTCCAATAATTTAATAATGGGAATGGTGGTGTTCTTTCGAAGATTTAGGTCCAGTACATTGCAAGCTATTTTTAAAATACTGGTTTAATACAAAGGAGTAAAATCCAGCACTAGAAGCAAAATTAGATATGTTTACAAGACTTGTAAAGCGTTTGTTCCACCTGTTTTGCTTCTCAGTTCTGTCCATTTTTGCTTGTAAGAATTTACACTGATATTTAGAAAACTCCAGGAACATTTTTACTTCTCCCCCCCCCAAAGACAAGTCTGTTATGCTTTATATAATTGAAAAACATTCCATGTTAATTAAAGTAATGTATTTATGATTATTGATTAGGTTTACATTTTAAAAAAACACCATAGGTTCTCAAGAGCATTTGGAACAATGCTGAGGTAGGTACACATGAACTTCCTACATATAAATGCATTTCTATGATGATATTCTGCAAGCTGAAAGAAAGAAAAGAAAAATCCCCCAGAAGAATCTTAATTCTTATCTATGGAAAACATTAAACTGCTAAGCACTAACAACTGGAATTAGTCCTTAAATCTCTAATGAGAATAATAAAACAAGAGTGCAGTTTGTGCTGCAACTTGATAAGCCCTGGATTTACTTGCTGTTCAGAAAAGTTCCTGATCCAGCAGTATGGCTTTCTGGTCCCTGAGGTACAGGAAACAATATCTGTCCTTTAGGAGCATCCTCCGTGGTAAGCACTTCTTATCTGTGCTATCAAAGGACAGAGATAGCAGCATAATATCTAGTAACAGCAGCTTTATGGGAAGATCCATTACTGATTTAAATCAATCAAAAGCACGAGGGCTCTTTTAACCCATTCAGATCCTAGTGGCACTCTCCATTTTTTACTCAGTTTCTAGTATGCCTATGTGCAGTTTGCTCACAATCCACATTTTGCTAGCTTTGCTTCTCACATTATCAGCCCTCTATCGTTGCAACTTACTGCCAATGCGTGAGTTGCAAGCTCCTAGGGACATGGATCTGCCTCTTACAGGTATGTGTGTGTGTATATATATATTTCATCAAGGCTTTGATGGAATAAGGAAGTAGTAATGGGGAGTGGAGGAAGAGAAGAAAAACAATCATCTCAGCTTGTTTAGAGGCGTTTTTGTCGTATGCCACCAAGTCGCATTCAACTTACAGCAACCTTAACAGGTTTTTCGAGGGATGTGAGATATTGAAGGAGTGATTTTACCATTGTCACTGCCCAGTGAGTTTCTACGGCTGAGCAGGGATTCAAACCCACGTCTCCTGATTCCTAGTCTGGCATTCTATCCACTATGCAACACTGGCTCTTGACTAAAGGTTATGACTGTATTTTATGGATGAAACCAAAAATGAAAAGACAGGACACACACCACCCCCCACAATTGAAATGGTAAAAAAAACAAGCCAGAACAATAGGTAGATCATGAGCAAAGATCTGTTCAACATCAAGCCCTGCACACAGAATGGAACATCACTAGCAGCCCAGACTCAAACACAAACATAATGGTATAGATGCTCCGGCACTGAGCAAGCATTGTATTTGCTGGTGCAACAGGTTCCAGAATGAAGTATGGACCACATGGTCTATCAGGGCAGGTTTGTGTGAATCCACAAAAGATGGTAAGCAAATATTGCCGTAAATGTATTTGTTGCACATAGTAATAACAGTTTTTGAGAACCATTTGTGGCCTCCCGATGAAAGGGCTCTTAAAAATATTAAAGTATAATTGTGTTTTATTCGTGTTTTAAACAGAACACAGATATTAAAAACCAATTTAGAGTATTTTCACACTAAATGAGAAGAATAGTTATGATCACATTTTGAAGAAAATTCAGCCATGACAGCAAACATAGATAACACAATCTCAGGATATGTGCATGTATAAATATATATTGTACACATGTGCATGTGTGTGTGATGAGTTTGAATTAATGAAAAACAACAACACCATTTTAAAGTGTTTTGATTATAAGCCCCAGTTGGCCTTGTTTCTGCATATGTAGAAGCAGATTGTTAATTAAATGTGTATACAAATAGACATGTTGCATAAGTTTTTTAATTTTTGTATACCTTCTGCATTTATGATCTAATGATAATTTCCAGTCACTGAATATATAAACACATAGACACATTTTGTGTGCATTTTGTGATTCAGTAGATGCAGATGAAAGGTTATTTCATGTACTGTTTTAGCTGTTTTACTCTATATGCTTCTTATGTTTTGTTTTCTGTGGTCTTCATCTATTTCACTTTCAATAACTAGCTACCTACAATCCAAATGTCATAAATCCCATAAAATTATAGTCTGATGGTATTGTATTATGTTCTGTTTAATCATTGGGTACATTTGCTTCTGTGTAAATCTCCCACCTTTCAGAAGTAAGAACCCTAAATTATGATAGGTTTTCCATTAAGAACTAGAAATGATAGTCAAATTCCCAATGTCTGTCATTAGACAGGAAATACCAGTCTTATCATCCTTCTTCTTTTTTTTAAAAGCAGTTCGGCTACTCTACAGTGAATAATGAGAATTTTTTTCATTGCTAAAGGAATCAGAAATTCATGTCATTAAAAGCTATTATTTGTAATACTCTAAATATTGCATTTCATTCTTGCAATTCCTTCTGCAGCATATGATGCCTGATCTTATTTGTGGGCCTGAGAACATTTATGTAAGATTTCTGCCTTTGGAACAGATTCTGTTTTCCTTATAATTGTCTAATTTTTATTTGACTAGGAATTCATAGCTTTGGAGATGTGTATCTGATCACAACAGACTTCATCTTTATGTGCTCCTCTGCCAATGACTCCTGTTTATGAAACATTTCATAACTAGCACAATCCTTAATTTGTTTGAAGTAGCTTCTGATTACAATTGTTACAGATTCTATTTAAAAAAAATACACACAAATTACATACTTCTTGAAACGAACCCACATTATTAGCCATGTAGATGATATGTGTGAGATTACTGTATCATGATTTTCAGAAATGCCAGAACAGCCTTAAGGAAGTTTTGCTGAGATAAATGCAATAGCAATACTGTACCTCTAAAACTGCAAAAGGACCCTGAATGGTGAGATCTGAGGAGGACTTCATCTATTTCCTAATTCTCTATGTTAATCCTATTCACTGATAATAAAAATTCAGTATTTATTCAACTAGTGTAACAAACATCAAGTTATATTGGGTTATTGTTCTCAATACAAATGGTTCTCAAAAACTGTTGTTATTGTTTTCTACCTGGGGCAAAAAGTATTGTTGCTGATAACTCCACAGAGCTGATACAGTAAAAGCAAATTTTTTCAGGGCGTATATAAAAATGTTTTCTCCAAAACAGAATATGCTGTAAATTAACCTTTTTCACTTTTGAAAATACATTTAAAGAAAAAGATAATAGTTCTGTAGTGTTCCTTTTCCAAATAGAAATATGTATCATGTCTAAGAGTTCATCAAACCCTTTTAAAGAAGACAATAATTAAATATAACATCAAATTTAACAGTAAATACAGTATATTTTATAGAACACATTTGCCTAGCGAAAATTAGTATTTCCTTATTTGGATTAAAATAAATTATTCAGGCCTACAAAATATGATAAACATTCTAACAGTATTTCTAAACCTTTTGCTGATCAAAATATGAAAGAGCCTGAAGCGTGAAAGGAAATGGCACCCCTAAAGTCAGTATTTCCCCATGACTTTCAAAAATATTTGTCTTAGATAATTTTTCTGGTTAGTGTTCTGAAACAGTGTTCTGCCTGCTTGCAAGTTCATAGGAATAGCATGGTATTACAACTGGCAATATTAAGACATTTGCATTATGCGGTCTATTCAGCTTCATATTTTATAAGTATGATTTAGCAAGGGGAATATTAACAGTGTTTCTTCTCTTTGAATTAAGAATTGTTCTTTCCAATGTGTACCATCTGTGCAAATTAGCAGAGGGATCTAATTTCTCTTCTAACCTCTACCTCCATTTTCTCTCTCTCTCTTTTTATTTCTGTTACAGCAGAGAAGTAAAGCTATCTATCCAATAACTAACATGGAAAATAATTGCAATCAGTCATGCTCACTTGTACCATGAAGCATTTGCTTAATGACCCAAAGTATGTTCTTCCTTGTCCCTGTTTCGGCGTACCAGTCAGGTTACCACAGTTATATGTCTCCGTTTTCATTCCTTTTTTTGCAAGCCAGAAATGCTTAATACTGAACTCCGTTTCATATTAAAATCTGATTCAGAGCAGACATAGCATACATAAAAGCCCCTCAATGCAATGTAAATCTCATCTTGTCGTAGTTTTCACAGATTCTATTCCCTTCAAGTCACACTCACCTCACTTTGGCTATGTAATTAGCTCATTTTATTTGCTACATGACATCAGACAATCATTTCAGGCCAAACTCTACAGCAGCTGCAGCCACAGCAGCAACAAGAACAACTAATTCATAAGGGCCTTGTAAAGAGCAAGGAAAAGAAGGTATTTTAATTCTGCTTTAAAGCTGGTTTAGCAAAAGCAGGACAGGGGCAGACACTCCTGACAGAGTTAAGCAGAAAAGGGAGAGAGAAAAAAATCACAATCCAATTACTACTTTTGGATCACACTTATAAATTTGTCCCCAGCCCTGTACTGCAATTTGCTGTAGCTATTGCCATTTCCCAGTGTGTTTATTTTATGTAATTGTCGAATCTCAAGTGTTTTTAACCAGAACTCACTGTTAATTTTTTGTTCTCAGTGTTTTTTTAAAAAAGCACCCAAACCTTTAAAAGATTAGCTCTTTTGCAAAGTGAAGAACATCCCAGAGACTCTGAGTTAAATCAAGTTCAGACAGTGCAATAATGATGTCATTAAACCTTCGAGCTGAATGGGAATCAAGACAGTCCTACAGCAGAGCTGTAGACATAAATCTGGAAGAACTTCTCTCCTTTTTTTTGCCACATCTTCGGGCTTACCTTGAAAAGATATTGAGGAGCTGCTCCAACAATGTGAGTCGAAAGGAGATGTCATCCAAAGGAGGTGTGCAGGCTTGGAGAGACCCGGTGATTATACAGGCCCCACGGATGCCTTCTTCTGTGCTGTAGGAAGAAGTGTGGCATTCAAAGGAATGCCATGCATGGAGAGGGATCATTTCAAGAAGAAGCGCACACCAAGAAAACAAATAAACCTGAGTGCTATCACAAATAAAAAGGAGAGAGGCGAGGCAATTGTGGGGCTGCTCAAAGCTTCTTTGCCGTGCTGAATGAAAGCAATCCCTAAGACTGAATGGGTAATGAGATCCTGGCTCCTGAGATTTTAGCTTTCTTAATCATGTTCATAATTAATTCAAGAACATTGATAATTTCATTACATTCTTTTTGTCTTATCAATAAATGATGTGCCTGCACTTTTGGTCCTGTGTACAGGGAGAGAGGAGATGCTTTGGGTAATATTGCACCAGGAAGGAGAAGACGACGGTGAGGGTGGGGGAAATATAGTATGTACATACTGGTGGAATGTATTTATTAGCAGAGTTAATTCCAAAATATGGAACTGCTAATCATGGTCACTGAACATTTCCCTGCCCTCTAAATGTAATGACATTGTGCTGCAAATTATTAATAAGCGCTAGATGATATGGAGATGTAGGGGGAAAGAAATTTCCAAAAAAAGATCAAGTGAACTGTCTGGCTTGGTGAGCAGGAACGGGCTAGCCTGTGTTATTCACACCAAGTTGTCCAACAGGCCTTTGAAAGACTGAAACATTTGTTCTTCTCTAAAACATCTCAAAGATATATATATATTTGTTCGTTTTTAGCAAATCTGACAGGAGAGCACAGACTGGATAAGAAAAGCTTATATATACAGATACAGGTAGGTATACAGATACAGGTAGATATCATCTCTTATTATCTATCATATTATCTATCAGTCCCCCGAGTGCTAGGTCTTGATAAAGATAATATAGTATCCAGTTTTTCCTCCTCATAGGCCAGCACAGCTACTCTTTCTTTTTTTAAAAAATCTTTAATTATGTAGTCTATTCTGTGTATTTTAAGACATAATTAATTATTGTTGCAGTGAATTGTCGTGCTTCAACATTTTGATGGGGTTTTAACTTAATTTCCAGGAGACTGAGATCACCAAAGGATAAAAATGATACATTTTTTCTCTTCTCCCCACCAGGAGGTATGCACAAGAAGAAGTGTGCAGGCCTCAGGCCTAATCCTGGTTATTCCTCATCCAGAATCATGAGAATGAAATAACACCTGAGCAAATCCAGGAACTGCTTTTAAAAAGTAGAGCATCCTTTGTCAGCCTGAGCCCTCAAGGTTTCCTTAAACTATCAATTCCCCCCTGGAGGGGGGAAACACTTTCTTCCCGAGAAAGTGGAAGGGGAAAGCAGGAATCAAAGCGCTTGGATCCCTGCCTTCCCCCTCCACTTTCTTGCAAAGAAAGAAATTTTAGGTTAGAAAAGTGGGGGCATCTTATACATGGGGGCATCTTATACATGGAAAAATATGGTATTTTTCAAGTGAAGGGGGTGCTGGAATCTGGAATAAGACAGATTTAAACTAAAACGACTCTAATCAATGAGAGTCCTAGAGTTTGAAAAAATATACTTTTGGGGCAATAGCTCTCAGAATCCCCTCAGACAATGTGACTGCTGGCCATGCTAAATGAGGGATTCTGGGTGCTGTCCTCTATAACTGTAACTTTTCCTCGTTGGCCTAGCGGCAGCAACTCTCCTACTCAGGTCTAGGGCCTCTGCCTGATCAAACTGCTGGACAGCTCCTCTGCACATTTCAAAAAGCCTGGGCAGAACATCACAATGCCCAGAAACCATGCACTTTCTGAGCCAGAACAGTGAGCTGTGTTGGTGACCAACTTTGCGAAGTGTATTTGCTCCTTAGTGCAAAGGAGTGACATATACCATATGTACTTTCCATACAGTACTTAAACTGATGTAATAGCAATAGCCTGCCTCTTAATAACTTTGGGAACTATAATTGCATGAGGCAGTTTTGGGTTTCTAACAGATTTCCACACTAGACTATACAAACCTCTGGGGAAACATTATAGCAAAGCTCGTATAAAAGCTCTATGTGTTTAGAACCCTGCAAATTCTTAACACTGGCATATGGAAGTCCCTTTTCTGGGGGGAATGTGGTTGGGGGCTGCATATTAGTGAAAGGTGGGGACAAAGCCAAAACTGGGTGAGCTCAAATCTTGAGAAACTGCCATTTTCTATAATTCCCAGAACATTGCAGCCAGCACTGCCATATAAACCAGGAGATTGCAGAAGTTATAGTCCAAAAAACTAACTTTTCCAAGTTCTTGGTAAGACTATTTGGAAAATGTGGGTGGAAATACCTGTTCTTTCTCTCTTGGATCTCCTTTGTTTATCAGCATGGAGCTTTCCTCTCCCTTCTCTGTCCTCTCTCTTTATCCTTCCTTCCTTCATTATGTCACTCACACTCTCATGCACCTCTGGGAGGTTCATGGGTTGATATCCACCATTATTGATGGCCCCAATGTCTGTAATCCACAGGTATATTTTCCCAGCAGAGAGGTCACAATTATTTATTGTACTAATAGTGAACAAATGACATTTCTACCGTGAATGTGTCTAATTGTTCTTGTGCACGGAAGTATCACGTCTGTCATATCCTGAATTTATTGCAAACCATGGTTTGCACATACAGATTTGATTATTTGTGTGAAAATAATGTTTGTGGGATGTGCCAGGTCTAAGACACAGTCGTTTCTAAATCTCCCATACAGAATCATTTAGCAAAGCAAGCTGTTGTCTGTGACACTGATGTATGGGCTATAGATGATGTATATATTGGGTGGATTTATCAGTAAATCATTGACTCCATTTACTTCCCTGAGGAACTGGACCTGTCCAGAAAAGAGGTATCTTTGTCAGGACCACTGTTAAAGGATTAATATTGGCAAAACATTCAATGTGATTTGTTCCTATGAACTCTTCATAAAAAATAATTTAATAAGACCCCCCCCCCTCAAAGCACAGATTTCATCCCTCTGTTACTGACCCTGAGAACAGTAGACTCTTTAACATTTTCACTCCCTCCATTTGTCCTAAACAAAACTGTTTTCCTGATAAGAGTCTGGCATTCACACACTGTACCTCTTCCTGAATTCTCCTGTGCAAGTGGCATAATAAAACCATCTCACCTGAGCAACTGAAATCGGTTGCGCTGCCACAGGTCATGTGGCCATTACAGAGAAGAAAATAAAGTAAATGAAGGACAAAGCATTCATAGCCAATGGAAAAGAAGTTGAATCGTTCAACCATTCAAGAGCCAAGACTATTTTAAACTTTTCTCTATAAGCATAAGGACAAGAAATTTCTTTTTGGTTAAAAGGAAAGCAAGGGAGGAGGGAGAAGACAGCTTAGAACAGTTACTTCTCTGGACTATAAAGCTGGAATACCCCAGCTAGCATAGCCAATAGCTGTGCTGACTAGGAGATTCTAGGATTTACAGACCAAAAAAAAAGGGGGGGGGGGACTTGTAAAGGCTCAAGGAAGGAAGGAAGTTGCCAAATCTTGGTTTGATGCCAAGTCATGCATGCACAAATAGAAAAGGAATGGCCACTTCTGCCTCTGCTCTTCTTTCCATCTAAATGGATGTGGAGAGGAATGGGTTTCCCTTTCCTAAAGGAGAGCAATGCCTGCTCTTCAATAAGCTGAGCCAGAAGATGAGTCTACAGTCAATACATCTGGATGAAAACCATGTTGAAGTAAGATCAAAGTAAAGCATGATTATCCAGATCATATGGCCTTTTCACATTCCCTTTTTCTAGTAACGTCAGCTACAAAGCGGCTTATTCACATATAAAAAAAGCAACAACATTCAAGCAAGTATGCAGGACTGTTCAGTATTCTTGTTCTAATTACCACATACTTGTGGTAATCCTGAAAACCTTGTAGGTCTGCAGTAGAGAAGGCACAGCTCTCCAGTTTTTTAGTGGCAATGCCAATCACTGCTCACCAGCACAACCAGTGGTTAGGGATGCTAAGAGCTGTAGTATCACATCTGCAGAATCACATATTGTCAGCCCCTGCCATACAGAGAGCAACTGCAGATGTTCACATTGTCTCTGAGGCTGAGGGTCAAACTGCGCACGACAATGAATTGTTAGCTTGGGGATTTGCTTGATCCAACACTTTTGTTAGATATGCGGGTGGCATAGGTGGTGGAAATGGCCTTCTCTCCATTTCAGTTGGTACATTAGCAATGACCCTTCCTAAGGAAACTCAATACTGCCAGAAGAGTAATCCATGTCCTTTTGCCTCCAGATTATACTGCTGTAACCTGATCTATGTGGAGCTGTCCTTGGAAAGCATCTGGAAACTGCAGCTTGTACATGCAATTCAAAGAAATTCTAACTAGCAAACAGAATCAGTGAAAGATTTCAAACACATTTCATAAAATCTATAAATTAATCCTAACCACAACTTTATACTTACAGTCTAAATGGTTGGTGAAGTTCCCTGAATGTACAATTTAACTATTTCAGTTTTTTCTTGTGCCAGTCACATTATTTTAATTAATTAGGTTGACATTCTCTTCACTAATAAGAGTCAGATCATACCAATGCACACAAATCAACAGTTAAATTTCCTGTATTTTAACAGGCTTATTTTGCTAATGCTAAAGCAGTGATTATCACAACATAAAATATTAAATTGATGCATGTGGTACTTTTTGTTGCACTCACTATGACCTATACAAGTGACATTTGCTTGAAGTATTTTTAACACCAATGACAATCAATAATTTTGACATCACTGCAGCTAGATAGCACAAAAAGCAAAACCCAATATTTTAAGGCATAGCAGTCTGTCAAGAACTCACAGGGTTTTTTTCTCCTTTCTGAAAAGGATTAAATATTGGCACATACATAGCAATATAAGCAATCGTATGAAAATTTAGTAGCATTAAAAAAAACACCTGCCATCACTCAAATAAAAATATGTGTATTTGAAATAAATAACATTGGAAATAACCAATACTTATTTGTGCATAAGTGTTATTACTAGTTTATAATCTGATGCTTAGTAAGTTCCATTCAGAGTAGTGGTATTATTTTTCTTTTATTGAGTTTACATTATATTTTGGCTATCTCTGCAGGCAATGTGCATGGTAGAAACCAAACAAATCAGAGTACTTCTGAATGAACATACAGGCTCAAGCTGTTGAGATCTCACTTCAGCTGTGTTTGCATGCACACAACTCAACTGAATAATCAGAAATCATGCTGATTTGCTATTTGTTGAAGAATGCAGAGACTAGAAGCAAGAATTTTAAACTCACACCCATGTCCTACTTTTTCTGAACATCTGATCAGTACCCTCACAATTCTTTTTGACGGTGCTACAAATTTAAAGTCTGAGTCACTACATTAAGGAAGAAACTATGTATGCAGCGTTATCTGTAGATGATGCTTCACAGGCAACTTGGGATACACAGGGTTGTAGGGCCAGCCCTGTCATGAAGCAGGATGAAGCAAAGCAGGCCTTTGAGTAGACAAAAGTGGCAAGGCAGGAGAGGACACAGTGTTCTCTTCAGGCACATTGGAGGCTTTTATCTCATTGCTGATGCTGTGGTCAGAGTTCCGTGCCTTCCAAATGTGGAGTGGTATGAGAAGAGAGACTCAGAG
The DNA here is from genome assembly GCF_051106095.1 of Pogona vitticeps. NCBI lineage: Eukaryota > Metazoa > Chordata > Lepidosauria > Squamata > Agamidae > Pogona > Pogona vitticeps. The sequence continues at coordinate 158,316,191 of NC_135785.1, forward strand.
AGGATGGTTTCAACATGTTTCTGCTACTTGACCTAATCAGTGTTTTGAAATGTTTTCCCCAGTACAGCTACAGATTTATGCAGTGGTAAACCAAAGTGCCAGCTCCTACCAAGCCTGCATGTTGTATGGGCAATGAATGTTACTGAGTACTTCAACACTGTGGGAGTGGTGTTCATTCCACTGGTAGTTATGTGTGTGTGTGTGTTTGTGTGTGTGTGCATGCGTGCATGCATGCGTGTGTGCATGCACACGCACACACAAACTACTCTGAAATCCAAGAGAAACTGAAGTTTTGTCCTTCACCACATTTCTTAATGAAATGACACCTTAAAAAGAAGTTGCCCTGCTTCAGTTCTTGTTCTTCGTTGCACATGCACATCACACAATTCTCATGCTTCATCACTCATGTGTCTGTTACAACCATAGTTTACTCTGTGTTGGCTCCAGGGCACGTTTATCCCATATTCAAAGAATTTCACTTGCAAGAAACAAATTAACATATATATACTTAGGCAGCTTATAAACACCCCAGATTCTTACTGGTGCTGATCTATGGAAAAACTGCTTATAGAATTCTAAAGTCACTTTAAGAATAGGGATAACTCTTTATACAAACAGAGCATCAGAAATAAATAAGACCTTAGAACAGGAAAGTTTTTAGTTCCTCTTTCATCAATCACATACCCTGTAGCCTGACTAACTTCCTTTAGTTTTCTGTCTTGATTTGCTGTGCTGGAACCTTAAAACAATGAATGCTCTCTTTCTCTGTGTTGCATAAATAATTTTGCACTGTTTATGTTCTTGCTACAGCAGCTTCACTGCCATGTCTCGTGGACCGACGTAGACGTGCTTTTAAAAGCTAAATTAGCTCCGTCAGATTTTGTGGTTCCATTGTATTGATACCAAACCTAATATTAGTGCAACTCTGCCTTATACCATTACAGATTCAGGTTGTTCCAGTGCTCTCCAAAGTGGCAAGATGGAAGGTGCTCCTGAAGGGTGTGATGCAAAATAGATCTGCCTTCAGCAGAAACTGAAAACATGTTTTCAAATTACTTCTCTGATAATGAGGACTAAAAACATGGTATTCTTTCAGAAAGTTTTTTTAAAATGAAAGAATATAAAATACACAAAACAATACAAAACTAACAAATAAAAAACTTAATTCACGCACGCACACACATGCACACACGCACACACGCACACACACACACACACACACACCTCCACCAGGACCCTTTGAAGGCATGCTGAATTTATTTCATTTATGATGTCCCATTCCCCTTCCAAAACCTGCATTGATTCCTTTGATAGTTTATGACTCTTCCCTTTGATTAATACATAGTCAATAAAAACTCCCCAAATATCTCTAAAATATTTTCATTTATCAAAAATTCCCTCAGAAAAAGTTGAATTCCATGTGTGCCATGTATGTAGTGCAAAACTACATGCCATTAATACTGTGTGTGTGTGTGTGAGAGAGAGAGAGGAAGGGAGAGGGAGATTTGTATGTACTCATTATCCCCATAAATTAAAATAACAAGCACCTTTTTAATCCACCTGTTTGGGGGAGGTAGAGGGCCATCTTCCAGTTGGATACTTACAACTGAAGGGTAGATTTTATATAATTTACATCATTTGAGTATCACAGCAAAGTGAAGAGTTTTCCAAAGGCACTTTCTTCACACCACTCAAAAGAACAGATACTCTTGAAGTTCACATCTACAGTTCTTTGCAGGTCAAACACATTGGCTCAAATACCATCCTGGATACAACCACATTAGCTGATTTTACAAATGAAGCAGGATTGAGCCTGGTTAATACTTGAATGGGAGACTGCTATTGAAAACTAGGGAATTGCAGGCAGGACTAGCAAAGGATCCTGCTTGAAACTCTAGTGACCTGCTGCCCTATCAATACTGCCCTAGGTGGCCCAGAGAGCTGACTCAGTTCCAAGCAGATGTATTCCTGTGGCCAGAGAAATACGTAGCAGAGTAGAAGACTTTTGTTATCTCACAGGACTGTTAGGAAGACAAAATGTGATGATGCCATGCATATACCCTTTTGAATTCTTTGGAGAAAAGATGGAATACTAAGGTAATTATCAAAGAATATGACAGCCATGAATGATAGTTTCTCTTTGTCCAGCCAGTCCTAGACAAACTCCATCCAGTTGCATGTAATCAAGAATGTACCTTGGAGCTTCCACACTGTGGATTGTGATGTGATTGTGAACTTTCTGTTAGGGACAATCTAAAAGAAGACAAGAGGATATACTGAAGTAGACAAGTGGGACAATGTATATCTGATATTTATCCTCCTCTGCAAATACAATGGAGCCCAACCAGAACTTGCCATTGTGAGCATCAGGAAGAAAACCTACCTTCTCTGTTTTCTATTTTAGGGAAACATCTCCTGGCAATTGTCATAGAAGTACATCCCCTTCCTCCTCTTTCAAACCCAGGTCCATGATTAGAAGCAAAAAGATCCTGAGGGGATGAGACTGGAGATGTAGTGTTGGAGGGAATGGCTAATGCAATGTATGGTTGTTGGGAAAGGACAGATGAAAGGGGAAGGGGTGGCCCTCCAAATGTTGTTGGACTGTAGCTCCTATCCATAGGAAGATTCTTTCTCACCTACAATACCCAGAATACTTCAGCCAGTATGCCCACTAGCTAAAAAGGTAAATTTCCTAGCTTTGCTCCCCTCAGTCCTCTTCAGCACAGCCAGTGGTGATGGGTGATGGCTGTTGCAGTCAGATAAGGTATACAAGGCTACAGATTGCCCATTCCAGGGGTAGACTGAAATATCCTACTCAGCATCCTTCTACTGTGTCTAAATTATTACAAGGCCTTAGGAAGTAAATCCAGTAGCTGTGTGAATTGATGTACCCCAGTGACTAAGACATAATACTACAAATTTTATACTACAAATTAGGAAATATCAAGTTTAGATCTTACCTTTGCCATGAACTCATGAAATGGTCTTAGACAAGTCACTCCCCAATGAGCCTCAGGATTGCTGAAAGGATTATTGCAAATGGATCATGAATTTGTAGCTTGCTGGAGACTTCAAAGTACTGAGGTTATGACTGAATGTTCTTTGGCTTTTAATCTTAGTTGTCAGTGTGTGTATACACGTGTGTATAAAATTACACAAATCCATCACTATTTCTTGTAGTGTGGAGAAAGACTGGGAAACATGAATACATAGTAACGCATTCATATTGCACCAAAAACAATTTATATCATTGCCAGTGATGATGTTATGTCAATTTTTGTGAAATTTATGCTGTTGCCACTGTCTTTTTGAGATCTGTTATCTGTATTGTGCCTGACTATCTGAACAGCTGAATGGTTGCTTCCATGCTATCCACCTGCTAAATAGTGAATACTTCCCTGGCTTGGTCTTTAATAGCTCTCTTCCTTATATTGACTGCATTCGAATTAGTACATTAGTACATTTGAAGCCCATAAGGGCATGGTTTTCCTATCTTTCTCTTGTGTATGCTGGGAGCTTATTTGCACTCCTTTGGGAAGGCTGGGTTTTTGATGGGTTCTCAATATTGTACTTCATTTCTAGTAGCTGGCAGAGGAACTGTTACCATCATGTACATTAGCATAGATGTTGTAAGTCCTTTCCCTATAACAACAGATGAGTGTATGTCTAATAACTTGCCCTGAAAGACAGGTAAAAAAACATTATTATTATTTTTTAAAGTAAGAATGGGTATTATTGAGCTAGTAATCCTATCTAAAGGATAGAGGATACAGTACAAGATAAAATAGCAGCTTGGCAAGTGCTCTTCTCTATGTCCTATGGCACCTTTGTCCGTTTGAGCTGTGGCTGGATCCATGCAGCAAAATGACAAAACAAGGGATATATTTTTGGGCTACACTGCAGTATCCTGAAGCCCCCAAGGAGTATGGACTCAGGCCATGATGGCTGTGAGATTCTAGCAGTCATACTCCAAAAAGGCAACATTCCAAGTACCAAGAATAATATGGCAGAGTCCTGATATACTAGAATATATGATACCATTTTATTATTATTTCTGACCTCAGGACTGCCCCACTACCCAACGAAGAGCAGTTGTACAAAAGTCAAAATTGAGGTGTGAGTTTAGCCCTTACAATTACAAATAAAGAATGGAACTGATCTTAGAGAAGGCATTTGATTGTCTCCAAAACAGCAGCCCTTAATGCCCTATTCTTTCTCTCTCTCTCTCTCGAACAGGGGAGCCTATGAAGTAGGCTGGAAGCTGGGAAACACAGACCATAATGATGCCACATTATATGGGGTGTTCAAAAAAATTATTCTGACATATTTAAGAAAGTAAGAAATATTAAGTAGAGGATGAGGGGCTGTTCTGCCAGCCATGCTAACTGTTGCTTATCAGCACATGCAAATAGGCTCCCATGTGTGTACGCTTGGGTTCAATCCCACATCTCACTCCAAGTCAGGAAGGATCAGGTAACAAGAAACATGAAAGAGATCTCTTCTTGAGACACTGGAGAGCCTGCTACAGCTACTATGAAAGATCAGAGAGCAGTCTACCACAAATGTATTTTATACCATGTAATGGCCATAGTATACAGTACTCCATTACCTCTGAAAGGCTCCGCATTGAGAAAGACTGGAGCAAGCAATAGTAGGTTAGATAGACAAAGAGTCTGGCCTCATTTACAGCAACAAGCTTTGGAAATAAACCATTTCAATCCATTTTCACAAGAGGCTGTAAGACTATTATTAAAATTATTTATAGATGGTAGTTAATGGCAATTAATTCAGCTCACATAACCCAAAATACATTGAAGCTTTGCCGGAGATGATTTGGCAGCCCTGGTCTCTTTTCCCACATATGGTGGCTCTGCCCTAAGTATGTCAAGACTAGACCCAAAGCCATAAGGGAAATTGAAAACACACCAACCAGAGCTTCCAACTAGATCAACAACCGATGCCACTGAATCCCTTTTTGGGTAATAATGATGAAATTCTTCCTAAACAGTTGGTTATATTTCTGTGGTGGCAAGACAGTGAGAAAATGCAGCATACCCTAATTACCTGGTATGTATAGATAAGATTTATATGTTGAACAACTGACTCAAGAAGTTAGTTAATCAACAAATGATATAAATGACAACTTTGATGTTATCTGGTCTACTTCCATTACATACATTCAGACACAACTTGATAAACCCAACAAACATACATAGTTTGTTTTGGAATAAAATAAGAGGATAAATTTATTTTAATCATATACATAATTAAATAGATTACAGATACATGCTTCACATCCACCACTTCAGGATACAGACAGATGTCTAATCAATATATCAATGGGAATATAATTAAACAATTCGGACATTCCAAACAATAGAAGATAGAGAACTCTTAAGTTCATTTATACTCCATTTTGAAAGTTTTATTCTTGGTTGGTTCCACAATTATTGTATGGAAAACAATAAATGTTGAAACCATACTACTATAAATGAAAATGTTATTTAAAACAACAACCTTTGCATCTTCCTTGGCAGAGAGCCATGAAAGTTGGCATAGTAGGAAAATTAGTTTATAGTGCATATATGCTCATTCTGATCCTACAGAATCACTGAGAATTTAGCTACCTTTTTTGACTGGATTCACAAATGTGCTTAGAGATTTAAGTTATAAAGTTTATTTTAACAAAACAGCAATAGCAATTTCAAGATGTATAAAGAACAGATGGAAGTCCCAAAGTTTAACCCCAGCTAAATTACATACTTGATAAATATGTTAGCATGCAAGCAGTGTTATATACTGTAAAACCTTTTAAGAGAACTTACTGCAGGAATAAAGCTATTAAAAATAAATGTACAACGGTTCATAGAAGACATTTCAACTGGAGTAAGGCACATAAAACAATTGAGTACAGAACTGAGTTACAAAACTGCTTATATCTTATTCAAGGTTATGGTCAGATTTCCAGGGTGCAATGTTTTGCTTCTATGCATGAACAGGAGACTATACTGTGGATCAAAATCCTGTTGTTTTTCTGTGCACATAAGCAAAAATGCAGAAGCTCTAGAAGCTAATTGAAATCAATTAACAAGGTGCCAGTTGCATGACTGGTTGTGTTGGGTGCACAAACAGGCACAGAGGCAACATCTTATTACTTAGCTTGCTTGTTTGCTTGCTTTATTTATTTGTTTATTTATTTACGCTCCATCTGGCAGCCAAAGTGTGGTTTACAAAAAATAACATAAAACAACAAAGTATCAAAATAGCAAATAACAACATAAATGCATTAGGGGCGCAGATCAAAAGTCAAATTTGCCACTGCATTTGAGTGTACATAGAATAAAAAGATTATAGCCACATGAGCTTTAAATGTCACTTCTATTAAATAATAGGACATGGTGGGTATGGAGAACATTGCCTGAAAAAGTTAAAATGTGGCTGATACCATTTTGCTTAAATAAAAATAAAGACAGAAAGTTAGCAGATCAGTGAGAAGTTATTTATTTATCATCTTTTTGTCAATGTATTAAAAGTGTTTCTGCTCAGAAATGATGTCAGTATAAAACAAATGGAGTCAAGGAAGGATGTGGAAGGGGGAGGCAAATAAGCACATTCAGATACCCGCTTTTACATAATCCAAAATCTGTAAGTGGATTTTGACTTTGTTAGGAACCATTACACATTCATAATATGTATTTCAATAGCTTTCCGATGGGGAAAACATTGTTTCACTTAGCGATGTTTCCTATGGGGATTTTCACTTAAGGACGGTAATCTGTTCCCATTGGAACGGATTAACCGGTTTTCAATGCATTCCTATGGGAAATGTTGTTTCGCTTAACAATGTTTTCCCATAGCGATGTGTTTTTTTTGGAACCAATTAACATAGTTAAGCGAGGCACCACTGTACAGGCAAATACTGACATCTCCAAAACATTTCATCAGGTTAGATGGTTTTCAAAAAAAATGGTGAAAGAAGTAGGGGAAAGGCATGAAAGTTCAAACATTTGACTAGGTGGTTTGAAGCTTAGAGATCTGTAATTAAACTCAATTCCTACAATCATTGTTACATAACTGTTTCAACGCCCATGTGAAATGGTCACTGAAGGAGGCAATTCTGAAACCACCCGAGCAACAGTTTTGTTCCAGTGACACTGATGGCATGAGCAGTGTTGAATTGCCGCCTCATCAGATGCAGCTGTGCTGAAAGGAGTCATCTCTGCCTTTTCCATTGAGGTATTTGTATTCTATTGGCAGGGATATCAGGCAAAAAGAAAATAAAAAATAAAAAATAAAGACAAAAGCGTTGTGGCACCTTAAAGGCTAACTGCTACATTTTAATGCGACTTGTCCACAAAAGCTCACATTAAAATATATCAGTTAGTCTTTAAGGTGCCACAACATTTTCGTCTTCCTTATTTTTTTATTTTTCTTAGTTTTTGCCCGATATGCTAGCACAGACTAACACTACTATCTCTTCTAAAGCTATTTGTAGGGAATTCTTAATGTAGTCAAACGTTTCAGAATGCATTCCTTCAAACGGCTGTTTCAAATGATTCACATCATGCCATAGTCTGTCTTCTGCTGCCTCACCCTGAAGCACAGAGCTAGACCAGATGCAAGAGAAAGTACTGTATGAGGGAGAGGACAAGAAACTCCCTACAGGGGCACGGCTCCTAATTGCCCTGCATAAATTAGCTCTAGATCAGCGGTTCCTAACCTTGGATCCCCAGATATTCTTAGACTATAACTCCCAGAAATCCTGGCCAGCACAGCTAGTGGTGAAGGCTTCCGAGAGCTTTAGTCCAAGAACATCTAGGAGCCCAACATTGGGAGCCACTGCTCTAGAAGAACTGTACCAATTCAGACTATAGGCATGTAGGCACTGGACGCTTAAAGACTCTCTCTTCCCTATGGTAGGCCAAGCTTGAACCTTCTCTTAGATAGGCCAGTTTTAGCGTGTAACAAACTGTACACTCTACAATGAAAATGAGGGGAGGACATCTGAGGAATACCTCAGTGACAATCTAACCCTGAAACAGCTCAGCAATGCAATGCTGCCAAGAGTGGTTTGCCTTTTGTAGTTTAGATCTGCAACCTTTGGCTCAGCAGATGTTTTGGATCACATCTCCCTTGGTTCCTAACCATTGGCCAGGCTAGCTGGGGTTTTGGGGAGTTAAAATCTACATTTGAAAAACTGAAGTTTCCCAAGCAGTAGTGCCTATGAAGTGTCTTATAGTTGGGTTTGCAGAACACCTGGTGTGGTGTAATGGACCAGTGTAAAGCAATGGGCTAGGAGTCAAGAGGCCTGGGTTCGAATCCCTGCTCAGTCATGGAAACTTACTGCAGCAGTGGAACTGGTAAACTACTTCTTAAACATCTCTTACCTTGAAAGCCTTATTAGGGTCACTATAAGTTGGTTCCGATTTGACAGCACATTAACAACAACAACAGATTGGTCTGCACCTCTGAGGTTCTTCCCACTCAGTAAATACTGCAAATCAGTATGTGTGACAGAGCACAGAGTCCTTGTTTGACCTCTTCAAGATTCCATGTTCAGAATCCACAAGAGAGTTCTTTGTGGTAAAACGTATACACAGCACCACCTCAGAAATCGAACAGCACAAACCTACCCATGAATTCAATGTTGCCATTTCTGAAGAAGATGGACAATAAATATTTAATGGATAAGAGTGGGATGGATCCTCACCACCTTTGGGTGTTGTTTTTGTTTCGAACAAAAAGCCTCAACATCTCTAGTGTCACATTGGCACTAATTGCTCTGTCCAGCCGTTGTACTTAAATATAGGTCTCTAAGTAATGGTGAAAAATCAGACATGACACTGTCTTCTAGATTGCTTTGCTAATAAAGGGTGCAGATCTGCATCCTGTAGGAAACAGCTGGACCATGACGAGATCACATTAGCACTAATTAAAATTATATATTTTTTTGTGTGCAGGGATTTGTTTTGTTTTCTTGCTAATCCCACTTCATTGGACTCGAAAGGGTTTTGGAAAATCTGTAGGAAAAAAAAAACCCTATTGTGTCCTCCGAACCTGATTTTCTTGCACTGGGGTAGCATGAAATCTGCCTATAACAGTATTTCTTTAAAACTCTGACCCAATAAAGTCAGCATTAAGGTTTTATTTTTATATTTTTAATGACTCTAGCATTCTCCCCCGATATATGATCTTCATTTAATTAAAAAAATTAAAGCTTTAATTTTTTAATTTTTTTTAAACTTGACAAAGAAAGGAAAATATAATATGAAATGAAACTGCTTTGCAATGTTTCTCTTTCGGCTCGCTTTACTGGGTCCCTGTTGTTCCCAGTGTATAATTTGCAAAACATATTGCTTCAATACTTACAATCGGAGAGGCGGCCCAGCTGTGGGAGGGAGAGGACAGCAGTCTCCAATATTACCATAATAGTCTGAGGAAGGTCCCTGGAGCTCTCGGGTATATACAATTCTCCATACTGCAGACCCCAGCTGGAGAACATTCTCTTGACATGTATGCCAACCTTTGCCTGCAGGCGAGAGAGAGAAAGAAAGAAAGAGAGAGAGAGAGAGAGAGAGGAAAGTTGGGGGGAGGACACAGGGAAGTAATCATGAAAATAAAAAATGTTGTCAACTATAGCAGGATGCCTTTCTGTTTGTCTCTTTCGCTCCCCACTCTAACATGTTGGCCTCATGCTAAACTAAATGAAAAAAGACACAATATTTAAAAGAGAGAGAGAGAGAGGCTGCAGCTGGTACATGTTTAACTAGGAGAAGCAAAAACATGGGTGGATTGTATTAATTCTGCAATCCAGTCACCAGGAGGAACAAAACACAAGGCGCAGTGCTGTTACGACTGTCAGTGGACACGACAGCTTTATCTACATCCTCCTCCACAAGCTGCTCATTACAGGGCCTAAGCTACAAAATGAGGCCTTGTGGACCAGGTGCCTCAGGGGCCCTCAGACTGTTCTTGCTGTGGTCTTACAACATGCACAATTGGTACAAACCCGCCCCCCCCCCCATCACACTTGACTCTGCAGACAAACCACCTTTTCTTCTGTGAGGCAACAGGGCAAATACCCATCCCATTATCTTGTGCCATGGGATGGAAATAAGGGGAGTAAAGAGCTTGTAACCAAGGAAACCACTTATAAAGGACAGATTTCTCTCTTTAAAGCACTGGTTCTTAACTCTTTTTTCCCAGATATGTCCTGAGAATTTGATGGAAACTATGGACGCCTTATCCAGAAAAATGTACATAAGCTATTTTGGGGTGCACAGCCTTCAAGTCTGGCCACCGAGCCCTTAGGAGTCCATGGATCATAGGTTAAGAACCCCTGCTGTAGATCCCACTCTCTCCAAGGGAACTAATGTGCCCTTCTCAGAACTTGCTAAGGTAAGAACTGGATGTTTCTGGATATTTGTGGCATCACTGCAAGTGAATGGGAAAAGCTTCAGCTCTAGAATCCAACAGCCATCAGGGATACTTGCCATGCTGGCTGTGGGGTCAGTCTGGGAACAGTAGTTTGAAAACCAAACATTTCCCTTCTCTGCATTGATGTGTATGAATAAAGTTTGTGACCGTATGTACCTCTGTGTGAGACAGAGAGAGAATTGAATGTGTGTATAAATTGAATGTACCATAGGAAGGAAAGGGAGGGAGTGTCCCACCCATTGTAGGTTGTGGTCCTACCTACAAATGGCATGTGGCTTCCCAAGCTTGGAAATGTGGGATTCTGGGTTTTGTAGTCCAGAAAAGGAAACATTCCCAAATCCTGTTGGCTCCCGACAGGGGTATCCAAATGGCCCCATATGTTATCCTGTTCTAAATGAGTGCACCTTCAGCAGGGAGTGGATGGAGTGGTGAGGAGAGAAATATGAAATACTGCTCCATGCTTGCTTTTTTTCACACTAAATTGCACACTCCTTTTCATGCACAGATACAGACACATATGTTTTATTTTTTTCAGTGTGGGGCTCCGCACATATATTTGTGAAAGTAAATAGGGGTCTGAAACATCTAAGGGGAGACAACAGTGAGGAAGGGGCAATTGGGAGGAGTGAAAACAGTTGTGGGGAAGGGGAAGAGATCAGAGAAACTCCACCCCGAGAGTTAAAGTCACTGCCTCTTAAAAGTGCATTTTTTAAAAAAGCAGTTGTGCATGGCTTTATGCAGTTTGCTTGTTCATTCTGGACTGTGCTGAGGAAAATTACCTTTTTGGACTGTGCTGACTGAGGGATTCTGGGAGTCGAAGTCTAAAAAGTAACTGTTCCAAACGCTTCTTCTTAGTTCTGGGAGCATTCTGAAGGACTATGCCGCATCCCAAGCAGAGAGCACAAGGATGACTGTAGTACGGATCAACGGAAGTGGATTCTGCTGAGAACCTAAGAATGGCACTCAGAAAACTGTTTTGTAAAGGTTTCATTCATCATGAACGACCATTTTACAACCCACCCCCAGAGACAAGCGGGAGCTGCCATACACCATGTCAGCTTATTTGTCCATCCTGCCCAGTATTGTCTTCGCTGACAGTCGATGGCTCTCTGGGGCCTTGGGCAGGAGTCCTTCCTACCACCGATTGCCTGATCTTTTAAACTAAACATGTGGCGGATGTTCAGCATGCAAAGCTTGTAGTCTCTCATGTATACCCCTCTCCATGGGGGTGGGTGGGGTGAATTATACCAAAGTGCCCTTTAGTCTGGATTCAGAAATGTTTAGAACTAAAGAGCACAATTTCTCCTGGGGTAAAAAGGAAAGGATGCAAAGGAAGAAAGGCATGTAAATTAATACAGAATCACTGAAAAATCATGATTAAGGGGCTGCCTTAATACTTAGGTGCCTTACACCTCGCCTGGTAGCTCTTTAATTTCCCTGGATTTCATCCAGACTGGTCATACTTGGAGTAAATCAAAAGAAACCAGATTTCTCATGATTTGTTTGATTCCTGTTGATTTCAGGACTCAAGCATGTCAAAATTGCTGCTGCATTTGGTCTTTGTGGACAACCTCGGTTTCACTTTATGCCTACTTCACAAGAAAAATCCAGTTTATCCAGGAAGCAAGCAGGGATCCTCAAAACCCGATGCGAAATAAAAATTCTTTACGATTCTACTTTTTATCTCCTTTGGTCTTCTGCAAAAACTCCCACAATTAAGCATGTGCACTAGGTTCAGAAATTACTTGGAATCCAAAGCAAGTGGGTTCTTTTTTGTTGTTGTCAGTTTTCAAACTGAACCAAAGCTAAGTGTGGAGACTCAAGGAGGCACTTGAAGTCAATTGTGGCTCTCCAAATCACAGAATATTGTTTCAGCACTTCTGTTTAAAAAGTCGAGTGAGAAGGACGGTGTGTAGGAACCTACCTGGTGGTAGCAAGTTTTATTTGCAAAATGAAAATAATTTTTAACAAAACCAGATGCTCTCTGATCATGGAGCACCTGAGAGGTGAATCCTGATTTTGTCTTATAAGGTATTGAAGAGCCATCACAACTTGGTGTTATCTAGAGATTTGATAATAATAAATAAAAATCATGTGCTATCAAGTTAATTCTGACTTATGGAGACTAGCATACCTCTATTCTTTTATCCAAGTTATTTATAAAGGCATTGAGTAACATTAGGTCTAGGAGCTATATCTCTGTGTGATTCTTAAAACTCAATGGATGTCTCTTCATACCACTCAAGCACTGATGACAATATCATAGCATAACAAATAGATTTCCAGCAGCATTAGGAGGAATAAACGAGTAAATTATAAGTAAAACATGTGTAACTATCAAACAATAAGTATTTGGGTTTTCTTGAATACTAGTAAAATGACAAAGAGCAGTCACCATAGATGGATATATGGAAGAATATATGAAAAATATATGCAAATAAATATAATTTATTTGAGTCCTAGTATTCTGCTTTTATTGGTTTAGAATTTGGGTAGTTGTTACCATTGTCGATTTGCTCGGGGGGGGGGGGACACAAAGATTTCTAAGAATATGTCTGTTCTTTTAGTTAGCACAGCATAAGGCTAAAAAACATAATGTGTGGAAAGATCACCCCCATCTCCCCAAACCATCCCTGGCTGCACACAAACTAAGCATCTTTGTGCTGTTGTAGCTACACATAGTGTATGTTTAGGATCAGCTGTTCTCACAGCATGGGTTTGTTGTCATTCATTTATTATTACTGTTTTTTCTTTGCCTGCGGCAATAAAATAAGCATGGATCGGCAACACAACCTTACCATACAGAAAACTACATTGAAATAACTGGCAGGTACAATAATGAAAATGTCTGAGAGACCTAAGTGTTAGTTTAGAATCAGTGGACTTTTATATGTGTGTATTGTTTTGTATTTATGTACAGTATTGCTTTAAAAAAATACTAGGATTTTGCTTTAGTCATCTATCAAGAGTAATAACCATCTGAGCCCTATCGCTTCTATGCCAGCATTGGATAGTACAGACAAGCAGAGACAAGCTATGATTGTTTTCAACTCAGAAAACCTAGTTCTGTGATCATTCCTTAGATCACAGTTCTAGTATGATTTTACCTGTGTTGTTAGACTTTCCTTTGGAGGATAGCTTTGATGGCATGTTGGCTTTTCTCATCAGTGAGAAATGTAATATTTGTTATTTATCTGTTAGTGATGTGAATTGTTACAAACAAAATTCGAAGAAAAAAATTATTCTTTCTTCTCTGCCACTAATTAAACGTGTCTAGTTGGATTCCAGGTTATGCACTAATCCACCCACCTCTATAATGAAGAATTTGATACTTTAAAAAAACAACACCCTGGTTTCTGAATGTGGGATATTGTGCTTCTTTGTCCATGATTTTAAACGCCAGAAAATAGCCTGATACTGCTGCACAATATTGTCCCTGCATTGCCAGCAAGAAAAATAATGCCAAGCTTTTAATAGCAAAGGGCAGCCTAAATGATGAAAATACCAATGGCATCAGTCAAGATAGTCTACACCAGTGGTTCCCAAACTTGGGTCCTCAGATGTTCTTGGACTACAGCTCCCAGAAATCCAGGCCAGCACAGCTAGTGGGGAAGGCTTCTGGGAGTTTTAGTCCAAAACCATCTGGGGACCCAAGGTTGGGAACCAGTGGTCTACAGGATACCCTCTTGTGTTAATTATCATTCACAAAATGACACCAAGCATGGGAAAAGCCCAGAGGTTTACTCCTCCCTCCCCCCGCCACTTCTCACCCAAACACAAAGAAATTGTCAGAGCTGTTTCTCAAGTGTGAATGGTAATTACGGTACTGTGCAGCACTATCAGGCCATTTCCTGGTGTTCTGAATTGTGAGAAGCACAATATTAAGGCAAATGCAAATCAATGCTATTTTAGGCTGCATTAATAAAAGTATAGTTTCCAAATCCCGCAAAGTGCTAGCCCCCCTCTATTCAGCACTGGTTAGACCTCATCTTGAGTATTGTGTCCAGTTCTGGACACCACACTTCAAGAAGGATGTTAACAAATTGGAACAAGTTCAGAGGTTGGCGACAAGGATGATCAGGGGGGCTGGAAACCAAACCTTATGAGGGAAGGCTGAAAGAATTGGGCATGTTTAACCTTGAAAAAAGAAGGCTGAGGGGTGATATTATAGCACTTTTCAAATATTAGAAAAGCAGGGCAAGATCTGTTCTCGATCATCCCAGAGTGCAGGACACACAACAATGGGCTCAAGTGAAAGGAAGGCAGATTTCATGGCGGGGGAAACTGGTAAAACCATTTTTAAGTATCTCACATACCTTAAAAACTTTATTTAGGTTGTTGTGAGTTGATACAATTTTACTACACATAACATTAACCAATGAGTTCTAATTAAGGTACTGTACATGAATATCAGGCTAGCAAGATGCAAGTCTTTGCTTACTCCTTCAAGCACTCAGAGATCCCAATTTTTAAAAAGTCCCCTTTTATTCATTTTAGCCTTTACTGTATATGATTTAGAACTAGAGCAATCATCATTCGTATTTATCTCTGCACAACCTGAATTGTGTCTATGTTGTTATCATGCTATAGCCTGTACATACTACACCAACTCTAATGACAACAATCACCTGCAGGCAGACATAGAAATCTGTGTCAGTCCAGATGGCTTTTCCTCACTGCCAGGAGCTTCTTTTCCACGGTATAACAGTTTAGCTCCACAAATCATTGCCAGATAAAGAAGGAAGGGCTACCATTTTTTTCTTTTAGTTTTATTTTTATCCCAAATTCTGACAATGTATCCACACTACACTACACACCTGCTTGTATATTAATTTCCCTTCTCTCCTTTTGAAACTGTGAGCCCTGTCACTCTATGAGAGAAGCTAGCTTCACAGAAGGTTCAGTATCCTCACCAACCTCTAGTATCAAGACTCCTTGAAAGAAACCAGCAATACTGCTAGAAAGAAACCATAGTACAGTATATAATTGGTATTTATAGATCACGCAGACATGCCTTTGGACTAGAGCAGAGGTCTCAAACTCAATTTACCTGGGGGCCTCTGGAGGGAGAGTCTGGATGAGGCTGGGCCGTATCAGATTTTCTGCCAAGTGGAGCAAGAGCCCGAGGAAGCTGCCCAGGAATGTCCTTAGCTCAGCTGGGGCTCCGAGGAGGAGGAGGAAGAGGGGCGCCAACCATGACCTGCTCCAGCTCCTTCTTCACTACCACCACCACCACCAGCAGCAGGATGAAGAAGCAGAGAAGGGAGAGAGTGCCGGCAACCACCTAGCGGGAGGGGGGGAGGGCACAACATAAAAAATTTTTAAAACCCTCACAGAATTGGCCTTGCCAAAGGAGAAAAGCCCCCACCAGTACCCGTGAAATTAAACAGAACGGGGTGGGGGACCCACAGGTGCACGTGTGCACACACACACAAACACAAACACACACAGAGGTCCGGCAACCTTCCTCTGAGGGCCCCCTCAAAAAAAGGCACACTCAGCAGCAGCAGCTAACCCCACCACAACAGAGGAGCAAACTTTGCAAGGCGAGCGGCGCTGAGGCGGCCGCTGGCCGGGCTGGTGCTGGGGGTGCTGAGAGAGAAAGAGGGCCAGAGAGCCGCTTCCTTGGAAGAGGCGGTGGTGGCAGCAGCTGCTGTTGGCGGCTTGGAGGCACTCTTCGAGGATGGGCCAGGAGCAAGCTCTGCTTTCAGGCATTGCTCGGCGGCAGCCCGGGTGCTTGAGGAAAAGGGCCAGCAGCGCACCTCGCTTGTCAGCTCTCCCCCAGGACAGCACCTCTTGCACCCTCCATCTGGAACTGCAGCCTGCCAGCCAGCAGACAGGCTGGTAGGCTGAAGTTCCGGATGGAGGGTGCAAGAGGCGCTGTCTTGGGGGAGAGCCGACAAGCGAGGCGAGGCTTTTTTTGACTCTTGACAGCAGAGGATGCGTGGGCGCTTCAGGGGGGCAGGCAAGGCGGGGCCCACAAACTATCATCCAGCGGACCGCAAATGGCCCCCGGGCCGCATGTTTGAAACCCTTGGACTAGAGAATCCATATTCAGCTCAAAAAATCCCCAACAGATGCAAGCTCCTTCTAGTCATATTTCCATTTGGTGATCAGAGATGACGGTTAGAGTCCTATTGCTTAGTGTAGTAAGTCACAAACTAAAGTAGGGACTTTGAATCAATCAGATTTATAGAACAGTTGATTCACTGCATCTCTATTAAGTCAATGGACCTGCTCTAGCTATGACTTACTATGCCAGGAAATATGATTTCAGCCAATAGGTAAGAGGCTATTTAAAGTCCAGGAAGCTGTTGCCTGCAATTGAGTTCTGGTTTACAGTCCATGAGGCTGTTCTATGAACTAACAGTTGGTTTGTAGCTTGGAAAAATGTTGCGTTGGAATGGATATGCATCCTGGGAAGGTGGGGTTTGCACTTAATCTGGTCAACATTAGGGATGCTCTCAGTTAAAACACTCATGTTGACTTCATTTCAGGTTCTTTCCAGGGGGGTTGTGATTCTTCCTTTTTTAAAAAAATGTTTCTCACACAGCAGTCCTTTTGTTAAGCCTGAAGACTACTGCCTCTGTTAGGTTCTTTCATTTTGTTTTTCTTCATGTTATCTGTGGCACTTGTCTAATAGCCCTTTAAAAACCATGATAACTACTCTTTAAAAAAAGGAGAGGGGCAACCAATGCGTTCTAAGTTGCAGTGACTATGGGACAAGACTTTTGGCCATAACAGATAGCCAAAGGGAGATTAAAATCGCAATATTTTGTTAGTTTATGCTACTCAGTTGTCTGGGTCCAATGGCCTGTTGTGGGTACAAAACCTGAAAATTGTTCATGGAATGCTTTCATCTACACAGAAAGGGGTGCACTGTGGAGTTCTTTTTGCTGTTAAAAAATGGAAAAAAATTGAGAAGTTGTTTCTATACAACAAAAATAGCTAATCTGTGGACCTTCATATGTTACTGGATGATCCAACAATGATTCTCTTCCAATAAACATAAAGTAACACATAGGTCCCCTTCTTCCCATTTTTCTTCAATGACTGATGTTGAACTGAGACAGAGAAAGGAAGAAAGATTACAGTTTCATGATCCTTCACCTTGGTGGCTGGAGCTGATGGGAACTGAATTCAACCAACATCTGGGTGGCCACAGGCCCCCCAGCCCTGATGTAGAAAGTCAAAGTCACCCAATGAAAATTGTGCATAGCTTTGATTGTGGACCCTATATTTAAATGCATACACACATTTCTATATTATTTTAATGTAAAAACTAAAGGCCTTCAGATTCCTCAGTTCTGTATATTACTCTGGAAATAAAAAACAGCTTTAAAAAGTATGTTACACAAACAAACAAATGATGTAGATAAGGTTTCCTTTGGGGAAAAAATACTGGCACATGAAGATGTGGATTTCAGTAGACTGTGTACCCTTAAAAATCATTCATGGTCTGGGGTATTAGTGCTAATAGGAATGAATTGTCTCAGTTATATCAATTATTTGAAATATAGTCTTTGAAACTTCATTCTTGTCATCCGAATGATTCTTAGTCCCAAAAGATGACCAGGCTAGGGTTGGTAAGATTAGTTCTTTTATTTTCATTAGAATTACATGGATCTTACACAGTGATATGCTTCTCTATGATTAATTGAATGATTAACTATGCATGGGTACCTTTTATTGGATTAAATATTAGTTCCCAAGCCATCTAATGCGTTAATAGGATATAATATAAATTGATTAAATGTAAGAGCTCTAACAATTCCAGACAGTATCCAACTACTTGTTATCAGCATACAGTGGTGACCTAGGTAGATAGCTATAGTGGTGTAGAGAGCCAGTGTGAAGTAGTGGTTGGAGATGGACTACAAGATCCAATTCTAATCACCTTTGAGACATGAAAATCACACAAACCAGTCTCTCTTGTGGCCTGATCTATCTCACAAACTTGCCGTGAGAAGGATGGAGGGAGAAGATCCTCATATGTTTCTTTGAAGTCAAAGGAGGGTCAGAAGTATAATTGAATCATCTAGCATAGAATGGATATGCAGAACCTTCAGTCTACTATCAATCTGATGGGTTATCCCTGATACTGTACTTTGATTCAATTCTTCAAAACACACACACACACACACACACACACACACACACCCTCTGTTTCTGAACATGGGATATTTTGCTTCGCTATCCACAATTCAAAATGCCAGGGAATGGCCCAATATTGCTGCACAATGTCATGTCCATGTTGCTAGCAGAAAAAGATTGCCAAACTTTAAATAGCAAAAGGCAGGCTGAACATTAACATACATGTCAGCAGTCAAGATGGTCTACAGCAGGGGTACCCAAACCCCAGTCCGCGGCCCGATGGTGGGCCATGACCATGGCAGGAGTGGGTCGCGGAGCCACATCTCCCACCCACCCCACATGCACTCTCCACTCACCCACCCATGTGCCCCTCCCCTCCATGAGTGCACTCCGCCCCTCCATGCATTTGTGCAAGCGCACTTAACGAGCACAGTCCACCCCTCTGTGTATGCTTGTGAGTGAGCCCCTCCCCTGTGAGTACGCTCTACCCCTTCACACATGCACGTAAGTGCACTCCACACCTCCGTGCATGAGAGTGCGCCCCTCCCCTCCGAGACCGCGCTCTGCCTTCACGTATGCATGCAAGTGCACTCTGCCCCTCCGCATGCCCTTCCCCCTGCAGGTCCAGGGGGGTGCTCCGCCCACCATGCATGGACCCCCCCCAACTGGTCAGCAACTCAGAAAAGGTTGAGGACCACTGGTCTACAGGATACCCTCTTGTGTTCATTATCATTTCTTCTTGGTATTTAGATACCTAGAGAACTTGTTGAAAAATTGCTTTGTGTTTGGATGAGAAATGGTTAATGGATGAAGCTGATGAAAAAAGGAGTCAGGTTCTGGGATTTTCTCCTATTTAGTGTCTCTTTGTGAACGGTAGTGACAATTTACTGAAGATACATAGCAAAATATCCCCCTTTCTGAAAGACTGTCCATTCATTACTTTCTTTAAAGCTGGGTTGTTGTCTTTTCACTTTTTAAAATAAATCTTTCTTTTTTTCATCTAATTTCTGTGACTTTTCTCTCTAAATATCTCCCTCCCCCACCTATGAATGCATAAAATATTTCATCTGAGAAAGCTTCTAGTGGCTAGCCTCTCCCAAACATACTCAGTTTATAACAAAATGGCTGTTTTCCTCTTTCGACAAATCTTGTTATTAGGTTCAATATTTCAGCCCCTGCAGTCTGGATTCTTAAAAAAAAAAACCATGTAGGGCCAACCATTCCCTTTAAAGATATGCAAAACTGGTCTTTTCAATTTTCATTGGTTTAAAATCTGGGAACATTTAGGGGCATCTATTTCTGAGCGTGGGGAACAGTAGTTTACTTTTCAAAAAATCGTCACTCAAAGACCTTTATACAAACATCCCCAAATCAGAGACTAAGAACAGATTGTCTGCTACAAATGTTAAATTAGGTATACACGGTATATATATACTCTGTGTGTATGTATGTATGTATGTATGTATGTATGTATGTATGTATGTATGTAGGTATGTATGTATGTATGTATGTATGTATGTATGTGTGTGTGTGTGTGTGTGTGTGTGTGTGTGTGTGTGTGTGTGTGTACTGTATGTACAGTATATATATACTGTATGTATGTATGTATGTATGTATGTATGTATGTATGTATGTATGTAGAACATTGTCATTAACTGATTGTGCACGCATTGTTCACTGAAACAAAACATACAAAAATCCAAGGTGACTGCTCATAGTTAAAAATTGCAGCACCCATTCAGGATATTGGCATTCCTGAAAAGGAAAACAATATCACATTCACTCATTAGCAAATCCAATTCAGCATACTGAGTCTCTGATGAAATCCAAAACCTGTGAATAATACCAATTAAACTCTGTCATCATAGATGTTTTTGCTATCCCAAAGCTATAGGACACACTGAAGATGAATTTGACAGCCCTGAGAGATTTTTTTTTTGCTTGCTACCAAGTGCAAGATAAAGAGCTTTGTCAAAGTTTCCATACACACAGAAAGCAGAAGAATGATTGACTCTTAGGAAAGATACAAGCAACCTATTCAAGGCTTAAAACTGGAAAACATCTACAAAACAAAGCAATGGTTATCCTGGTTTGCTTTATTGTTCTGTTGTTCTATTGCTTTGTTTACTTCTTTATTTTGCACACACACACACACACACACACACACACACACAAATTGCCATCAAAGAGCAATAAAATCTTGCATAGCCTTCACAGTGACTAGAAGAATGTACAGTAATTCTACATCCTTCTCTATAATAAGGCAACCAAGGATTTATATCTGTTAGAATCCTGCAAAATTTCATTGCAGCACTAAACTGAAAAAGCAAACCAACATTGCATGTGCATATGCTCAAACTCAACCTGCCTTCTGCTCTGCAAAACCCAGTCCTGAAAACACTGATTAGGCAGAGAGGAAAGGGGGAAAAATAGAATCATATGTCATTCAACGAAATTACCACTCTGCAGAGGATAGTTTGGGGCTGAAGCATCATGTCACCATGCTGTGCCTTTCAAAGTTGCCGACAGTTCCTGTCATTAATAATCAGTAAATAAGATCTGCAGGTGGGCATTGAAGGCACCCGGTCCTGAGCCAAGAAACAGTAGCTGGAGCGTCTGTCTCTAAGATGGGTGGCCAGACTCATTTGCACAACCCTGCTTATGTTCCCACACAAAAGGGCAACCCTACTTAGCATAGCTTCAGGGAAGCTGCCACAGTACAGGGAATGCTAATTACAGTTACCAACTGGCAATGAGGCATCCAAAATTAAATGGTCTGCAACTGAACAGATGAACAATTTTTATAGCCCTAAGATCAGGGAACTTTTTTTTCCCCAATTAGTGCAATCCCGTTGGCCTAAATGGGTCAGCAGAAACATCTCATTGATTAAACTATGTTTGCGTATTTTACACGTAACTGCTTTTTCAGACTTACTTCATATAAAGATAGCTCACATTAAAACCCAAATGTTTCTTTATTGTTCATTTATATTTAAAAGCGTATATGCCATCGCTCTACCACAAACAGCTCTTGTAGAGTTTTACAACTGCAATAATAATAAAAAAATAAATTGATCAATCAGAAAACAGTAACACAATGCATCAATCATAACAACAAACTCAAAGCAAGGATTGCAACATCTAAAGCTAGTAGCAGTAACCTAGAGATAAAATGAGGAATGCTCAAGGACAATGAAAGGCAAAAAATATCATAACACACCTTGTAGAAAATATGGGTCTTCATTAATTGTCCATAAGCAATTGTCTATAAATCTCCCTTGGATGGAATTCCAAGCGATAGCCAATATGGTATAGTGGTTAGTGTGTTGGACCAGGATTTTTGAGGTCAAGACTACAGTCAGCCAAAAACTCGTTAGGTGATTCTGGGAAAGTGACTTCCTCTCAGACTCACCTACCTCACAGGGTTGTGAGCTGGATAAACTGAATAGGAGGATATCAGAGCCTGCCATTTTGAGCTGACTGGTGGAAAGGCAGAGGATAAAATGGCAAAAGGTAAATAATGGAAAGAATAATGCAAAGGCAAAGCCATTAATAGCCTAAAACAGGGGTCTCCAAACTACGGTCCGCGGACCACATCCGCGGCCTTGCCATTTTACCCAGCCCCTTCCCTTCAGGTTGTGTGTGTGAGAGGGGAGGCAGGTGGGGATGCATGTGTGTGCATGTGTGATTTCAGCCATAGTATAAAAACATATTTTAAATAATATTCCTGATGAATAAAGACTATGTAAAGAACCAGTTTGCATTACTAAATTCAATTGTCCATGAACCAGAGGAATTGTGGACTGAAACAAGAGATATTATCAGGGAAGAAGACAAAAAGCCTATTTATGTAGCCAAAGCAAAAAGCAACACCTCAATAGGTGATTTGTGAAATTCTTAAATAGTTAACAACAGATGAGAAACAAAAGTAAAAGGTAATACAGATATGGGCAGACTCCTACATGCAACTTTCTAGTGACAAAAAGAACCATGTCACTGCAAAGAAACAGAAGAGGGCAAGAGAAAAATGAAAAACAAATAACCTCTTCCATAAAATCAAAGAAATCAAAGAGTAATTTAAACCAAGAGCAGGGATGCAAAAACATCAACAGGGAGATATATTAGCAAAATCCTGTTGGGGTAACTTTGTAATGGACCACTTTGATCTGTGTGCTTGTAATATCGAGATTAGACTCCTGCAATGCACTCTACGTGGGGCTGCCTTTGAGGTTGATGCGGAAACTCCAAGTGGTGCAGAATGAGGCAGCCAGACTCCTTAGTGGAGAGAGAAAATACCATCATATTTCTCCTATTCTGGCCACATTGCACTGGCTGCCCATCTGGTTCCACACTGACTTCAAAGTCTTAATGCTCACTTAAAAAGCCCTAAATGGTTTAGGGCCTCAATATCTAACAGAAGGCCTCCTCCCACCTAGACCTCCCAAATCACTCGTTCTAGCCAGGAAGAGCAGCTGAGGGGCCTAACGCCGAGGGAGGCCTAGAGAGAAAGAACAAGAAACCGGGCCTTCTTGGCAGTGGCCCCTCGCCTTTGGAACAGTCTGCCCTCAGAGATCTGTCTGGCTCCCTCACTGGGAGTTTTTAAGAGCCAACCTAAGACCTGGCTCTTTAGAAAGGCTCTCCCTCCTGTCATCACTTGATTATTTTTATTTTTTCCCCATCTTGACCCATATTACTATGTTGCTTTTTATTTTATTGTACTGTTTTTATTCCATTTTAATCGTTAGCCGCCCAGAGTAGACTTGTGTCTAGATGGGTGGGGTATGAATTTAATAAGTAAGTAAGTAAGTAAGTAAGTAAGTAAGTAAGTAAGTAAGTAAGTAGTAGTAGTAGTAGTAGTAGTAGTAGTAGTAGTAGTAATAATAATAATAATAATAATAATAATAATAATAATAATAATAATAATAATAATAATAATAATAATAATAATAATAATAATAATAATAATAATAATAATAATAATAATAATAATAATGGAAGCATTTAATTGAAAGTAATTAAAAGAGGTTCCCTGGGATTCCCTTTTGCCCTGGGGAAGCCTTCGGGGGCCTTGGGGTGTGGTGTTGGTGGAGGCGTTAATAGTAAAAAGTCACTGTATTGCTGGCAGTGGTCTCGATCCCAGCAGCAGGGATCCAGCACTATTTTTTAAAAAATATTAATCTCTCCTCTGCCTCAGGTCCCTAGGCTCCCAAAGTCTTCCCCAGAGGAAAGGGGAGCTCTAGGGAGCATCAGAACCTGAAAAGAGGAATAGGAAGCTTTTGAGTACTTTAAATGCTTCCAGCACCTGAATCATGTTACATTGGCACAAATGTATGCAATAGACCTTTATTCATTATGCAATCAGGACAAAAGGAAGATAAGATGTTGCTTTTGTTGTTGTTGTGTGCCATCAAGTTGCCTCAACTTGTGGTGACCCTATGAATGAGCGATCTCCAAAATGTCCTATCTTCAACAGCCCTACTTAGCTCCTGCAAACTCAGGCCTGTGGGTTCTTTTAGGGAGTCAACCCATCTCGTATTTAGTTTTCCTCTTTTCCTGCTACCTTCCACCTTGCTTAGCATTATTGTCTTTCCGAGAGAATCCTGTCTTCTCATGATGTGCTAAAAGTAGGACAACTGTAGTTTCACTTTTTTTGTCTCCAGAGATCGTTCAAACTTGATTTGATCCAGGATCCACCCGTTCATCTATCTGGCACTCCAAGACATATCCAAAGCTCCATAACAAACATAAGAATGCCAGACTCCTTCAAAGAGAACACTTTTTATGCTAAACCTGCAAATAAAGAAAAGGGACTGAAAGCTCCCAGCTTGCTCCCTCCCAGCACTTGAAAGAAACAAATCAGTAAGAATAGAAGCTATTTTGAAACTATTTTAAATTACAGAGACAGAATTTATAAAAATACTAATAATATGCCAACAAATGTGGAAAGTAAATCAATGGCCCACAGACTGGAACCATTCAATATACATTCCACTCCTAAGAAAGAGGCCAAAGAGTGCAATAACTTTAGGAATACTGCCTTAATTTCCATATAGGTAAAATGATGCTTATTATTTTAAAAGAAATACTGTTACCATATATAGAGCAAGATATACTTTGTTCAAGATGGATTCAGAAAACGAAAAGGCACCATCTTTGTACAAGATGGATTCAGAAAACGAAAGGCACTTTTCTTCTTTTCTTGAAAAGAAGAAAAACACTCTGTGCTTTACACATTGCAATAAAGCCTTTGACTGTGTAGATCATGAAATGCTATTGATCATTCTGAAAGAAACAGAGTGCCATATCGTGGGACTGTCCTGGCATATAACTGGAGATAACCAGTGAAACAGAATATGAAGTAATAGAATATTTTCCATTTGACAAAGGTGTCACATAAGGATGCATTTTATCTCTCTATTTATTCAAACTACATGCAGAACATATCATACAGAAGACTGGATTAGACTGAGATGAAAGAGGAAGGAAGTTTGAAGGAGGAAATATCACTGATTTAAGATATATTGAAGATATTACTGGCAGAAAACAGCTTGAGGGGAACACAGAGGAAGGTTAATGAAGAAAGTGTACAAGCAGTATTATAACTGAATATGAAGAAATTGTGACTACAGAAGAACTACATAGTGTGTAATGCTTTCAACTAAGCAGTCAATCAAGTTTGTTACAGATTTTCTAGGTTCAATCATGAATCAACGTAGAGACTGCAGCTAAGAAATCAGAAGAAGACTGAGACTTGGAAAGGCAGCTGTGGCACACTAGAAAAGATCTTTAAGTGTAAGGCTATATAATCAGAGATCAAGGCACTGAAGAATACTGACATTGAAAAATACTGACGGAACAAAACTCAGGTCATTCAATATGAGGTGATGGAGGATAGCTTTACAGATATCAGAAAAATAAATGGATCAAATCAACCCTGAAATCTCACTGGAAGCTAAAATGACTCTTGTATCTTGGCTGTACTGTACATAAGAAGACAAGACTCAATGAAAAAGAAATAATTCTAGAAAAGGTTGAGGGCAGGAGAAAAAGAGGAAGACTTTATGCAAAATGGACTAGCTCAGTAAATGAAGCCAAGATCTTTGCAAGGAACTGAGCAGGGTTGCTAACAATAAGCCTTTGTGGAAATTAATTCACAGAGTCACTACATGCCAGAAACAAGTTGACAGCAATTGACAATAAATTATATTTACTTTATCTGTGCAAAATTGGCCCACTCTCAATTAAAGTTCTGACTTAATGAATCTTCTGTTTAAACCAAATCAAAAATTGTCTTTATTCTATACCCCAATACAGCATTATTGGCAAGTGTCAACTATTATTAGCAGAGGTGAGAAAAATAGCAAGGATACTACCAACATGTGGTGGAACTTCCACAGAAGATTGCCATGCAGTTTCTAGTCATAAATCCTATTAAAGTTGCCTGGTTATGTATGGAGCAAACATATGGATGTTTTGGATAAGGAGCAGTGGGCAGAAAACTGGAAAAAAAAGAGAGAACAGTCTAAAACTGTAGATAATTTTATGTTCCTATGTCTGTGTGCGTGCACACACAGAGACATGAGGTCTTTTGTCATATCTGCTGACTTCACCTTTGTGATTTTGCTAGTCTCAAATTTTTTTAGCCAATCAAAAGGTTCCATTAATCCAAACAGATTTATAATGAAAAGTCAACCTTAATTGAATTTCCTCATTAAGAACACCATCAAATAGATACAGAACACCTTCCACCACCTTGTTTAAATTAGATTCATTTTTCTGATTAATTATTAAAAGGAAAGTTTAAAAAATCATAAAATCTTAAGTGCTATTAAAAATTGATTGACTTCACTCTTTCATTGACCCATTTAGTATCAGTCACACACACACACACATGAATAGAGATAATCCATTTGGATAGATGGTTCAGAAACCTAACTTTGTAATCACATTTTCATCTGTCAGCTGATCATGGCTTCATAAATATTGATTTCATATCCAATTTTATTTTTCTTTCTTGAAAGGCAGCATGTTTTGGTTTTTTAGAAAATATGTGCTTCCCTACACCATCAAATCAAACATATTCCTCCACCAAATGTATTTTAAAGTGTGTATTTAAATATGTACATAATCTCTGGACACATGCAGAGTTCCTTTTAATCTAGAAGTCAAAATCAGAACTGGGCAGCCCTATATAACACACATTTATTCAGAAGTGCATTCCTATGCTCAACAGGATCAGATGTACTTACTCTCAACTATATATACATAAGAAAAAGGTTTAAAGACAAATTCATTCCCTCGATAGCCACCACAGTTACCATGACGTCATAAATTAGAAAAAGTCTGGTACTCTAAGAACATCTTTCTCAGCATAGCCACTGGGAGGGCAGGGAGTTGTAGTCCAAAACCCTAACTTTTCCAGCTCTTGAGTCTGGAATAGGGCTACGTATGCAAAACTGGAACCCAGACCACTTGGTGCAATCACATCAGATGAGTTGGAAAAGTTCTACAAAGTTAAGAATATAATAAATCCTTCTGTGCCAGACCAATGATTTCAATAGCTCAGAATACTGTTGGAATATTTTCAAAATAACTTTCTTACTCAGTTATTTTACATTTTAACGTATCTTTATACAGTATAAAACCATGCTGAATGTCTTCTTCTTAAACAATTGTGATGCTCCTCATGTTACATTATATACCAACAAGGAGAAACTGACTTATAATGCCCATAGCAGGGCTTTCAAATTAATTGAGATATTTAAAGGATCATTTTACTAGTTCCACCTGGAATTTCATGGTCTAGTGGAGATTTGAATTCAGGACCCTTGGGTTTTGGTTAGAGGTGGACATAACGAGGGTCAATCCTCCTGGGGCCGGACCATCCACTCACCTTGCGTTGTTGCTGTGGGCGCCGCACTCTCTTTCTATCACTCTGGAGCTCGCTGTCTGCAAGCCACCCTTTGACCTTGCAGTGAGGCTCATCCTCCTGCCAGGAGTGGCTCACAGACCACGAGCTCTGGAGCGATAGGAATGGAGCGCAGAGCCCACAGCAACAGGGCAAGGTCAATGGATGGTCCGGCCTCAGGGGCTGGACCCTCGTTATGTCCCCCTGTATGGGGGTATTTGAATATGAATATCTACCCACTACACCTACCCTTTTGAAGTGAACCAGTTAGAGATCTGTTGATATCAACTGGTATACAAATATTAGAGTAAATGAATAAATAAAATCCTAACATACATACAGAAAAAGAAACAGCATAGATTATGCCCTTTCATATATCCAAGATAAATAGCTTGGAAGAGTGAAGTTTAAAATAGCCGTTTGCCTTCAAGCCATGCCATCACATTTACTAAAGAAAATTACTTCACAATAATTTTAAGGATTTAAATAGTTTTAAGGAAAGAACTCTTTGGTTTAAAGAGCTAATGGTTGAAGTTATATGCTCCAAAGCAAGGAAATTAAGATCACAGGTCAACCACCCTGCCAAAACATGGGCACACTGAAGCACCTTTCTTGCATATCAACGTCTCCTGTTTTGGTTCCATGGGGTCCAAGACTATGGAGCCCCACAGGGGTCAAACAGGTCCCAAGTGCTATTCAACATATATATGAAGCTGTTGGGGTAGGTCATCCAGAGATTTGAGGTTTGCTATCATCAGTATGCTGATAACACACAGCTCTGTCTCTCCTTCACATCATCTGCAGTGGATGCCATTTGGCCTCAGTAACAGACTGGATGAGGACTAACCAGTTGAAATTAAATCCTGACAAGATATTCTATTGTTGGGAAGGTCACCAGATAGGTTAGGTAGCAACCTGCCTGGTCTGGATGTGGTTACACTTCCCCTGGAACATGAAGTTCGTAAATCAGGTATGATCCTGGACCTGTCTCTCTCTATGAAGAAGCCCACCAGCCATGGCCAGGTCTGCCTTTCTCCAACTGTGTCAGATTGTCTAGTTACACCCCTACCTGCATAGGAAGTCTCTGACAACACTACTCCATGCATTGGTAATCTCAAAAAATGATTACTGCAAGGCTCTCTATGTGGGCTTGCCCTTGGAGATGATACAGACACTTCAGCAGGTCCAGAACACAGTGGTCTGCCTAGTTTCTAGGGCTTCCAAATTTGATCACATCTCCCCAATCCTGGCCCACATGCATTGGCGCCTTGCCAAATTCAAGGTGTTGGTGCTAACACCCAAAGCCCTAAATAGTTAGGGACCTCAATACCTTTGGAGTATCTCTCCCAAAGAACTACTTCCCACGTCACACATACCTCACAAGCTTTGTTGCTTCGGGTGCCTATACCAAAGGAGCCCCTGAATATATCAACTAGAGACTGAGCCTTCTTGGTAGTGGCCCCATTTGTGTGGAAATCATTTCCATCGGAGGCCCGCCAGGACCCTTCCCTCTAGACCTTTTGTAAGCTAGTTAAGATAAGAGTTTTTAAAAGAAGCCTTTAGTGGCATCCTTCCCCTTCATTAGTTTTCTGCTGACCCTTAGATTCCATCATCTACTTCAGCTGTCACCACCTATTGTTGCTGGTCTTATTATTTTGTCATTGTTTTTAAATCATGTTATAGTTTATGGCTGGTGAGTGGCTGTATTGTAACATTGCTTAAAACTGCCCAGAACGTTGACTGTCTCTGGATGGGCAGTACAGAAATTCAATAAAAATAATAATAAATACTTCATATAAATACAATAGAGGAAGTCCAGTTTTTGATTCCATGAATCCTATGCTATGTCAGGAAAGAGCAACCTCACAGAGGCTGTAATACAGGTTCCCAGCAACCTGAGGCTACCAGCCCCCAATTTTGTTTTTAAATTTTTCTCAGAAAATCAATTTGCATCTCCTAATTTGCTATTTGTTTAAATATTTTTACCCTGCCTTTCTCCTTAAAAAGGACCCAAGGCAGCTTACATAATGGAAAGACAATATTTAAAGCTGAAAACAATGAGTGTACAATGGTGGTTTACATCATTAAAAGGCAATATTTCAAGTTAAGAACAATGAGTATAAAAAGGCAGCTTATGCAATTAAAAGACAATATTAAAGCTAAAAACAGTAAGTATACAAATATTTAAAAAGAACAAATACCACTGAGAAATGGTAAAGACAAGTAGTACTAAAAACCCAGTCAAATAAGTAATGCCTAGCAATCTGTCCACAACCGAGGATGAGATGGCTGGACAGTGTCTGCGAAGCAACCAACATGAATTTGACACAACTCCGGGAGGCAGTGGAAGATAGGAGGGCCTGGCATGCTCTGGTCCATGGGGTCATGAGGAGTCGGACACGACGATGAGCAATCTGTCTAAAATCAGGTGGGATGATGTGTGAGATCTGTTTGCCATGCCTGAAAGGGCCTTAGCAACCTCATGAGTCATGACGCCCTACATGCAAAAACAAAAAACAAAACCACACTCTGTGTTTTTAAATGGCCACTAGAGGACATGAGGGGGCTTTTCCAGTTAGTCTTTTCTTTCTCACATATATGGGCTCTGGAATTGTGTGGCCCTCCAAGTTCAGCCCTTGAACATTGGAAAGTTGTCCACCCCTTGATGAAGTCCATAGATCCACGGAATAACCATTCCCCAAAATACAGATCAGTTGGACTGAACTAAGCCTATGAATAGGAGTGCCCTGCCAATACGCTGTTTGTAGATGTTGACACAATCAGATCTTTCACACCACTAACAAGACGCTATACAGTGAGTGGGGTGGTGGGTGGGATGAGGCTATAATGTTTATTTGTGGCCAAAATACAGGTACTGTATATGGATGACACACAATTATGCCCAGGCAGAAGAGGAAACTTGAACTGTGATCTGGTTTTCCTTGCTTTTTTGATGCCTTACTGATTCAAACCAAAGAGCCCCCACTTTTTCCTCATTTTGAGACTTTTCCTGCTGTTTGAAACACAGGAGCACAGAAGCATCCATGTTTGAAAAGTACGTTTGTGCTTCTATGCCCAAGCCCCCCCCCCTTTTACAGCCACCGTACAAATTTTAAAAAATGAGAAGTCAACAACAACATAATGGAAGGAGGAGCAAATCAGCACAAGGAGTATTTATTAATTTGTTTCTTATTGGATTTTTATCCCGCCCTTCCAGACAGGAGTCTACTCAGGGGGGCTCACAATATATTATGTATTTAACAACAATTAAAATCTACAATAATACTATAATCAAGATGGGATAAACAGCAAGACCAAGAAAAGTAAAAGTCAAGTATTGGCAGGAGGGAAGGCTTGCCTAAAGAGCCAAGTTTTTAATTGGCTCTTGAAAACACCCAGTGATGGTGCCAGGCAAATCTCTGGCAGCCAGCTGTTCCATAGTCGAGGGGCCACCGTCGAGAAGGCCCGGTTTCTTGTTCTTTCTTTCCGGGCCTCTCTCGGCGTCAGGCCCTCAGCCATCTTTCCTGGCTATGGTGATTGACTCGAGTAGATCTAGGTGGGAGAAGGTGTTCTGCCAAGTATCGAGGTCCTAAACTGTTTAGGGCTTTGTATGTCATCATTAACACTTTGAAGTCAACGCGGAAACGAATGGGCAGCCAATGCAGAGCAGCCAGAATGGGAGAGATATGCTGGTGTTTTCTCGTTCCGCTAAGTAATCTGGCTGCCGCATTCTGCACCATTTGAAGTTTCCGCATCAATCTCAAAGGTAGCCCCACATAGAGCGCATGGACCAGAGTGGTGAGGGGCCTGCCATCAAGACAGGGATGCAGCTGGGCAATCAGCCACAGATGGTAATTGGTGGAGCAGACCACTGATGCCACCTGGGTATCCATGGTGAGCGCCGGGTCAACATGTACTGCCAAGCTGCAAACCTCACTCTTCGCGGAGAGAGTCGCTGCCCCCAAAAAAGAGAGGGAGTTTCCCAAGCCGCCAATGGAGGGGCCACCCACCCTCAGGACCTCTGTCTTGGCCGGGTTCAGCCTCAAACCATTCCCCTGCATCCATTGCAGTACAGCCCCCAGACAACGCTGAACGGACAAAACGGCATCCACTGAAGTAGGTGAAAAGATGTAGAGCTGCGTGTCGTCAGCATACTGATGGCACGAAACTCCACACACCCTGATGACCCCACCCAACGGCCTCATATAGATGTTAACCAGCATTGGGGAGATGATTGACCCCTGTGGAACCCCACAATTGAGGCTCCATGGGGCCGAGTACCAGCTGGCAACCAGCATTGTTAGGGAGGTCAGCAGGACCAAAGATCAGAATGAGATCTGGTTTTGCTACAGAGGTTAAAAACAACAAAAAGGCGGTTTTAGCTTTGCTCAGAGCAAGAGAAGATGAAGGAAGGGGTTGTTCTCCTATGTGGAAAGGATGGAGACGTGTTAATGGGTGGCAGGGAGGAGGCGTGACAAAACAACTCTTTTGCTTCTGTGTTATTCCACAAGGATAAGTGTGGTTATCACAGCACACACAGAATAAAGGAGACAGTGAGAAGACCACAGCCCAAGACAGGTAAAGAGTTGGTATGAAAACATCAAGGCTATTTTGAAGGTACTCAAGTGTCCAAAGCCAGAGGATTAAGCCAGAGGGTGAAGGAACTGGCAGAGGCAATCTTAGAGCTTCTGCCTTTGAGAGTTCTTCAAGGACTGAAGACAGAAGGTATGTGAATATTGTCTCCATCTTTGAAGGCAGGTGGAGAGCCAGGCAACTCCTAACCCACACCACCTGCTTTCGCCAACTCTAAATGGAAAGGCTTTCCAGGGTTTCAGGAAAGGTTTTTTTCCTGGCCCTACTGAGTGGTCTCCCATCCAGTGCTGATCAGATTTGATCCTCCTTAGCTTCTGAAATGAAACAAGGACATGTTCAGGGCTGGTGTGGGATAAAGAACTCATTTTCAGTACCATTGTCATAAGCCAAAGGAGGAATTAATTTTATTTGAAATATTTTTTCTACTTTTAGTCATAAAAAGGACCCAAGGTGGCTTATATCATTTAAAAAACAATATTCAGAAGCTAAAACAATAAGTATACAAATATTATTAATTAATTTAATTACATTTTTATCTTGCCCATCTAATGCCAAAGCCACTACTCTAGGCAGTTTAAAATGTCATAATGTAAAAAATATAATAACACTACAATGATAATCTAATAAAACATCAGGCAAAAACCCAAATCTCTAAATGTAAAATAACTAACACAGAAAATACAAAGATAAAATTACAGAAAAAATATAGATACATTCTTTCAGGTATGAATGTTGATGTATCAGAGGAAGTGGCAATTTTCTTGAAACTGATTATCCAGAGAAAACTGCTACCTGAATCTAGTCCACTGGGTCTTATTTGATCCTTGGTCTTACATTTGCTTATGGAGCTTCTACTGTATACCTTAACTTGCTGGATTTTATTTATCCATTTACTAGTTTATTTTAGTATGCCAATAAAAGTATTATGATGATACAAAGATACAATACACAGTAGATGGTGGCAAAACAGAGACAGTTATTCCAGAGTAAACGGAATATAAACTATCACAAGCAAAATTAGCTCAATGTAAGACTATGGAAAGCCTGTGTAAACAGCCATGTTTTCAGTTATTTTCTAAAGTCAAGGAGGGTGGGGGCCTGTTGCATCTCTGTCAGGAGAGAGCCCTATACCCATGCGGCCACCACAGAGAATCCCAGTCGTTGATTTCTGTGCCTCCTCCAGAGTAGCTACTCATAACATACTGAAATATGAGGGGCAGGTGGGGCAGGCGTTTCCCTCAGTCGTTCTGAGAGACAGGCACTCAGATGAAAAAGAATCAAACAAATACTACACTAAAAATGGGGGGGGGGAATCAACATCCAAAACAGATTCAAAGCAACAAGGCACAACTCCCCATTTAAAAGCCCTGGCACATAGCCAGGCACTAAGGCAAAGCCTATCTGAAGAGAAAGGTCTTTGCCTGCTGGGGAAGGGCGGCAGGGATGGAGCCGGTTTAGCCTCCTGTGGGAGGGAGTTCCAAAGGCTATGCGCAGCTACAGAGAGGCCCCTCCTGAACTCCGAGGGTTACTGACTGACCTTGGGCCAACAGGCCACTGGCACTCAGCCCTAGCCGAAGGAAGGGCTCCGACACTTCCCATCCCACGCTGCTTTTCGACCACAGGTGGTAATGGATGCCCCGCCAAGATAAAAGCGAAGGTTGACACGCTCAGATGCTCTTCTAAAAGCCCATCTCACAGAGCGTGAAGAAATTACTCATTGACTACAACTCCCATAATCCCCCGGAAAGCATAGAGTCTTGTAGCTCCAAACAAACATGTGCCCATTTGCTCCTCGCCCTCCCCTTGGGCGGAGAAAAAAAGGACAAATCCGGGGAAACGGGGCACGTTGTTCACGCTCGGGGTTCTCAGATTTCTCAGCTCCACCCCCCTCCGGCGAGAAGGCTGAAAAGCGCCTCCGTCCGTGCGAGGAAGATTGGCCTCGCTGCCCTGCCGTACTCGGAGCCTTAGCAGCGTGAGAGTTGGAAAGCGAGCCTTCCTCGGCCGCTGGTGCGGTTCTTGCAGCCTGTGGATTGGAACTTCCACGCTCGCGGGATTCGAAAACGTCATAATGGCTCAGAACGTTCAGAACGTTACTCTCTCTCTCACGCTGCCCATCACTTGCCACATTTGCCTGGGAAAGGTAAAGCCACCTGCGTTCGTGATGTAATGCCAAAGGGAATGGGGGGGGGGAGAGTTTAATCCGCCCGGCACCCACGCCACTCCCTTTAAAATGTGCACGGAGCGCAGGAAATCCATGCTCTAAAAGGCAGGAGAGCGACCCGAATTCCCGGGATAATTCCACCCCCTCAGCCTGTGACATGTGGCCGACGATTATTCAGTCCTAGTCCTGTCTCTTTAAAAAATCCGCTGTTCTCTCAACGCTCATGCCCGTGGTCGCTTTTAAAGATGGGAGGAGAAAGGGAGGCCCTAGCTAGGCGCGGTAGCGTTTGGTGATCGTAGCGGAGCTCCATTTTCCGGAAGATTTACAGTATTTCGGTTTTTCCGGCTGCTTGAGTTTTTTGCGTTCTTCTCCCGAATATAAAATATTGCTCTTGTTTTATAAAAAGTGACAAAAACTATTAGAAGATTGTGTTGGAGGCAAGGGTTTGTGGCGGGGAGGGGACGCAGCCCTTCCTCCTTTCCTCTTCCTTGTATTGTTCCTTTTTGAAGTGATTAAAGATTAATGTCGATGATTTCGATTAGTGTCGCCCCTGCCCCTTTTTTTGTTTTTAGAGATAGTAATAAGATTTGGGGAATTTTGAGATGTGTGCCAGTTCCAAGGAAGGCCAAATAATTTGGAGCCGGGATCAAGGAAGATAGACTTAAATTCTGCTAGGAGTTCCTGTGCTTTTCACTTGCCTTTGCATCTCTTCCTGCATTGCTGATGCACATTTGATTTTTTGGTTTTCTCATGGTTTTAGGTTCACTGAACTTAGAATTATTTTGTGTTCAGTAAATTATTTTGTGTTCACCTAGAGTGGTCCTATGTGATTCAGATAGGCGGGATATAAATTAAATAAATAATAAAATAATAATAATAATGTAGATTTTAAACCACCTGTAAAGCTAATCCTAATCTCTAATGATTTTTGGTTTAATTTGTAGGACCTGGTTTTAATTTCATGGGGGGGGGGAATCTGCAAAAGGCAATAGGGTGCTCTGGTTTCTGTACAACAAAGCAAACAAATTTTCTTAAATACAAAACTCATTGCTTCAATGCTTCAGAGTTAATAAATGATTTTGCAATATTGAATTAACTCTCCTAACTTATTGCCAGGATCTTTGCATCAGCCAGTCCTTTGAAAATGTAGGATCACTGTCAATAATACAACCATCATTTCCTGCTTTCCATTTTACTCTGATCCCACTTATGCAATGTTGTATATTGTACGTACATACCTAAGGCTCCGGTATTCTACTCCATATATGTCAGGAAGCAGGTTACAATCTCTGAAAGCTCATTCTCAAATAAATTAGTTTTAAACGTTACACAAGACGTGGGTTTTTTCCTTACTTATTTTTCCTGTCATTTTAAACTTTTTTTTTTGATGTATTGATTTATTTGATTTCCTGCCCTTGCCCATCTTACAAAGCCATGGGGAAACTTTGTTCCTTCTGAATAGTTGTGTGGTACTATTTTTCTGTAGACTCTGACATATGTACTGTCATATGAGTGTAGTGTTCGGGAAAAGATCTTAACCTCCTGCTTCAGAAATTAGTGGTGGTAGCAGTTCTCATGATGACAGAACTCCACCAGCTAGTTCCATCTTCACTGAAATTGGATACTAAAGCATGCTGCTTGGTAGCAAACATTTGGGGTATTCTCTCGGACTGCAGTGAGGATTGGCCATTTTCTACATGTAGCACTTCCACAGCAAGACAACTATTTATGTTTTGTTTATCAGTTATGTTTATCCCCACTCTTCCTTACCATAAGCTTGAGATGGTGTGCATGGTTCTCCCTCATGTATCTAAGAAGCTGATTCCCCCCACACATTGGTACTTATTCCCATTCCAATAGTCAGGTAGAAACCATGGGCAGGCCTATGAATGGTTAGATTTAGGGAGCTGCATCAGGTAGCAAGATGCTGAGTATGAGGAGTGGCAAATGGTTAATTATTTGATTTGTTGTACTTGTAGTTTTATGTTCAGGAAGGGAAGATATGTTTTTGAAATTTTCTGTCTCCAGTGACAGCTTTTGACTACTGTGTACCATAGACTTGTGGCAGGGAGGCAATATATGCCCCAGGCAGCAACATGTTCAGTACTAGGCTCTGTTAGTAGCCCTATCCTTGCTTGAGAACTATACCTAGCACGTTTTTGGAATGGAAATAGCACTGGAAAGGTTCTTAGGTTTGTGTCAGGAAAAATATATTCTGGTGCATTTCCCATGGTGTTACTTAATTGCTTCACTTTAGTTTGTTGGCGAAACACATGATTTCTTTAGCTTGGAGCCCTGCAGAAACAGCTTCCTCATTAAATGCTGTGGGTGCATATTGCTAGTGTGAATAAAACACAAAGGATATCCCCCCACACACACATACAGTTTTCAAAGCAACCTCATTCCAGTCCTGGCCAAAGAGGAGACATTATGTTCTAGATTCTAACAGCCCTCCCAATGCTTCTGGAGTTTCAGGAAGACAGGAAAGCGATTAGACCCTCTCCCCACCTCTCTTCTCTTTTAACTTACTCTGTATGTACTAAAAGGCCTTGGCAGTACACCTTTTTCTTGTTCTCTTCCCCAATTACAGCTTCTTTTCAGTTGAAAAAGGCCACCGCCTAGAGTGGCCTTTTAAGCCAGATGGGCGGGGTATAAATCAAATAAAGAAAGAAAGAAAGAAATATGTTCTGTTGCTGTTTGTAGAACAATTCCCCATGAACATGAGAGTACCTGTGCTGGATACAAGTCACAAGGGCAACATTACTCACTGCATGACATGCTCAAAATATTTTTGGAATACCACATTAATTCTGATGATAGTCATCATGCTGCTGATAGCCATTTTGTCAAAAGGTGGTTTGATTTCCATTTTGACTATTAGAATTTGGCTTTGGCTATTGTGTGATTAGTTTTTGGATGACTAAATTGCTATTTGGTGATTGGGTTGGCTAGTGCAATAAAAAAGCCAGGGTAAGCCCCCACCACCACCAATTTACCCATTGCTCTATATTAGGAGAAGGTGTGAAGAACAGGGAGGAGAAGGGTCTCTGTTTCATCATCAGGAGACCTTTGCTGGTAAACCATTGTTGGGTAGACTAAGCAAGATGGACAAAGTGTCAGGTCTGGTCTGGGACAGGTTTCTTGTTCCATTCTTCTGGTTGGTACTCTCTCCATATAATGCGAGGATAGAGACTGGTGCATTGCACCTACCCACCCACCCCAATTCTGAATCACTTTGTTTCATTGTACTGCCAAGCCTGGCCTTGCCACTAGGAAAAGTAGGGCTACTGTCTTGGGCAGCAGTTGCCAGAGCAGGCTCCTGGCTATGTCTCTGGAACTCCTCATCTGTTTCCTTTTGCTGGAGTACAGAACAGTGTCATCTAGCCCAGAGGAGCTGTCTGGGAGCCTCTGAACTTGTCTCCTCTCTCAGGTAGTGTGGTTAGTGCTCTCTCATTGCTACTGCCGCTGCTAGTTCCACTTGCTTCTGAATCTGGACTGGGGTAGTGGTGGGTGTATCCTCTTTTCCTTTGCTTCAGGCAGCAGAATGTCTTAAGCTGGCCAGCAGTTTGCAAGCGCCGCGTTTTTCTTTAGCAGAGCAAAAACCCATGTTTGGAAAAAACTATGTTTCTTGGCGGAACTTGCCGTATAGTTTCAGTAGCATATACTCTCTGTGGAAAATGAAGCTGGGTTGCCCTTCATCATTTATTTATCCTGTCTATGAGGCCACTGAGGAAAATATCACCCTTACCAACCATCTCCTTCATGTTTTCATACACATCACCATTGGACACAAGGTGTCGTGTGGGAGCTGCTTTTCTGTGACTTGGTCCCATTTGGGTACTAGCAAGAGCCTTGTGACTGAGTCAACCACACAGAACGTTTCTTGGAATCTAGGGTCTTGCACCCCATCAGAAAAAGTGTAATGCTAGGTATAGAAAAAGTATGTCTGGCAGTTGAATACATTTTATGTTATATCTACTTAAAGACTGAATGGTTTCAGCTAGTAGTTCTCCAGATATGAATTATCTTTGCCTAAAATCCGTAATTACTGTATATGAGTATTTATTTTATTTTTTTAAAAAAACAACAGTTTCCCTCTTTTCTTGCATGCATCTTTCCGGCCTTGATTCTCAATACTGTAAGATGCTAGGAATTGAATTTGATCTGTTTTCGGAGCCAGAGTGGTATAGTGGGTAGAATCTTGAACTGTGACTCAGGATTCAAATCCCTGGTTGGTCATCAAAACTCATTGGAGGTGGTGGTAGCGTTGATAAGACCCTCAGCATAATATCTCACATACCTTGTGTCAACTCTGTGAGGGCCACTGTAAGTCAGATGCAAGTTGACTGGAAATAAGAATAATACAATGCATCTGATAAGTCAGGTGTATCTTGGCAACACTTCGCACATGCACATTCTCTTTCCCCTCCTTATTTCACTTCACATGACCACTCTCGGTATCCGATGTCTCAGCAAGGCTCAGCTTTCCATAGGAGCTAGACTCCTGCAGGCTCTTCTGGTGCTGTTTAGAAAGTTGATTTGTTCTCTTAGTTTACAAATGAATATATTTCTCCACATCCAGGGGTTCTCCATGTATCTGGAAAAAGTTGTCTTATTTTTGAGCTTGACATTGGTTTCTGTCTTGGCAAGCATTAGGCTTTCCAGTTTGGCATTAGAGAAAGAACGAATGGGACCTTCCATACAACACTGTGCATCATGAGAGCAGTAGTTCTGTTCAGTGTTGCAGCCAACCTACACCATAACCCTGTTGTCTCTTTGAAGTCCTAAGGTTATGAGGGTTCAGAATTTGAAAGGACACTTCCAGCTCCCAAGGCTTTCGTCTGTTGTGCTACAAGGTCTGAAGAGGAAGTTATGTGAAAGAACTGCCTGCAGCTCCGGAAAGCAGCCTCCTGTTATAGTTGGCAGTAGTGGCCTAGATCAGGGGTCTCAAACATGCGGCCCGGGGGCCATTTGTGGCCTGCCAGATGATAATTTGTGACCCCCCACCTTGCCTGCCCCCCTCAAGCACCCACGCATCCTCTGCTATCAAGAGTAAAAAAAAAAGCCTCGCCTCGCTCGCCGGCTCTCTCCCAAGATAGTGCCTCTTGCACCCTTCATCTGGAACTGCAACCTGCCAGCCATCCTGCCTGTCTGCTGGCTGGCAGGCTGCAGATCCGGGTGGAGGGTGCAAGAGGTGCTGTCTTGGGGGAGAGCCTGTGAGCAAGGCGCGCTGCTGTCCCTTTTCCCCAAGTGCCCGAGCCACCACTGAGCATGCCTGAGAGCGGAGCTCGCTCCCGGCCCGTCCTTGTAGAACACCTCCAAGCCGCCAACAGCAGCTGCTGCCACCACCGCCTCTTCTAGGGAAGCGGCTCTCTGGCTCTCTTTCTCTCTTGGCACCCCAGCACCAGCCCGGCCAGCGGCCACCTTAGCACCCGATGGTGCTTCCTCCTCCTGCTCCTCTTCGTCCTGCTTCAGACGCCTCGGCTCTGGAAGCTGACTGGGCTCACCTCACAGAGTTTGCTCCCCTGTCATGGTGGGGGTAGCTGCTGCTGCTGAGTGTGCCTTTTTTTGAGGGGGCCCTCAGAGAAAGGTTGCCAGACCTCCGTGTGTGTGTGTGTGTGTGTGTGTGTGTGTGTGTGTGTGTGTGTGTGTGTGTGTGTGTGTGTGTGTGTGTGCGCGCATGCACCTGTGGGGGCCCCTGCCCAATTCTGTTTTGCAGGTATCGATGGGGGCTTTTCTCCTTTGGCAAGGCGATTCTTTGATGACTTTTTTTAAAAAAATGTTGTGCCCTCCCTCCCCCCCAGCTAGGCAGTCGCCGGCACTCCCTCCCTTCTCTGCTTCTTCGTCCTGCTGCTATTGCTGCTAGTGGTAGTGAAGAAGGAGCTGGAGGGGGTCATGGCTGGCGATGAGGGCTCCTCCTCCTCGGAGCCCCAGCCAGGCTAAGGAAACTCCTGGGCAGCTTCCTCGGGCTCTTGCTCCCCTTGGCAGAAAATCTGATGCGGCCCAGACTCTGCCTCCAGCGGCCCCCAGGTAAATTGAGTTTGAGACCCCTGGCCTAGATGGAGAAATAGCCTGATATGAATGTGTGTGTGTGTGTGTGTGTGTGTGTGTGTGTATGTATGTATGTATGTATGTATGTATGTATGTATGTATGTATGTATGTTAGGATATGAAAGGGAAGGTTTGGAAGCAAAATGTTTTCCAGGAAAATTTTAAGTGCTGGAACATTTTCTTCCCCAACATCATTCAGTGGAAGTAAGAAACTGGTGCATTTTCATTTTAAAAGTAAAAGACAAAAGAGTTATACAATCAGAAAATAAATCAGAGTAAAAAATCGTAGTCAGATATATACAAATAATCTAGGGACTGTTTCCCATTCAAAGGGTTTTAGTGGTATGTATAAAAATGCAACTGGAGCACAACTCTACTCACAGATGTGCCAAAGACTCAATCCTATGCCTGTGGATTTTTAGAAGTAAAACCCACTGAACTCAGCAAGGTTTGCCTGGGCTGCTTGAAATCATATGCTCAAGGGTTGTATGAGGCTTCTTGAATCATGTTGGTCTCTAGCGTTTGATGTACTTATATGACAAGTGTTCTAGCGGGTTCATTATGAAGGGCTATATTTAGAAATTGACACAGAGTAAAAGTAGAGCTGTCATCTGATTGTGTGCCTCAACTGCTTGTTTAATCCCTCTGAATGCATGTATTCCTATCACCTTAATGTGAAATCCATTTTATCAGATGTTGGCTCTACCCACCATGCAGTTATGGTTGATAAGATGTTTCCATGTCATTTTCTCATGGAAACCAATTATGAGAAATATGCTGCCTCCCCCTTTCTAGGAACCTGTTTGTTTAGACTGTTATTCCCCAATCCTGCATTTCTACATTTTGTTCTTGTCATCTTGTGAAACTTTGCCGATTTTCCCCAGGGGGACAATAAATAGTGGCCAGATTGGATAAAAATCATTGATTTTTATTTTAAAAAGATTGATTTAAATCACAATTTAAATTAAAAATCTATTTTTTGATTTAAATTGTCAAATAATCAGATTTTTAAAAAATTTAAATTGTGATTCAAATCAAATAGTGGTAATTAGGGGATGAAAATTGTGGTCTCCTAGTCCTTTCTTTTTGACCAGACTCACTTTTGGTGGAACATGTATCATCCTATCATTTATTTTAGAGGGTGAGCAGACTTTGACTAGCACACCACTTGTTGATGTGGGGGTTGATTTCTGAGTAACACCATATAGCATGCCACACTTCTTCAAGAGAAAAATTTAAGAGGCAGCTTCCTCTTCTTTGTATGGTTTCCTTAACAGATCCAGATTATGGTTTGCTTAACAGATCCATGTTCTTGATTATGTTTTGTTTATTTACATGGTGGCTTAAGAAAAAA
Source organism: Pogona vitticeps (assembly GCF_051106095.1). NCBI lineage: Eukaryota > Metazoa > Chordata > Lepidosauria > Squamata > Agamidae > Pogona > Pogona vitticeps. The sequence goes on from NC_135785.1 coordinate 158,357,789, forward strand.
TTAAGTTGCTTCCCTTTCCCAGGTTTGATATCTGTGTCTTTCTGCATGTTAAAAAACAGGGAAATTTCCAAAAGATGAAAAAAAAACTTAGATTTCAAGCAAAAGTCCTGGTTGAATCTGTGCCCTCCAAAGTGTATAAACTCAGACCACAGATTAAACTCAAAACAGGTACACGGATACATCTTTCTTGTACCTTCCACCCAGAGTAAACACTGCAGCATAATCCCACTATAATCCCTCATTCCCAAAATAGCAGATCACTAGTGGTGTTGCTGAAATGAAACACAGGCTTTAGTAGTGACATCTACAGACTCTGTGGTACGATCCTGTCCACAGTTCCAGAATCATTGCTACGTCAGTCACTTGGTTCATATATATGAAGAGGAAGTCTCATTGTGTTTCATGGAGAAGTGGGTTTTTCCTTCTTCTTTGTGGGATTCATTGCTTAGGGCTAAAACAGCACATTCCAGAAAAACTGGATGGAATCTGGAGCAACTCCTCTTGTAGCATACAGTACCACACACTGCTGCAGTTCAGAATGGTGCTCATATTATCCTTTTTCTGGATTCTTTTCTGCTCTGGATTTTGCAGGCACACTCCAGTTTCAGGTGATACAGGACTGCCCTTTTTTCCCTCACGTTGTCTGCCCTCCCCTTCCTTATTCACCACCAACATTTTTTACTAAAACCAAATCTTGTTTCTCTTTTCAGAATATATATATATATATATATATATATATATATAAGAACCCATAGGTTTTTTTAAAATTGTATTTATTATCTTTAAAATGTGTTAAACTATCTAGAGCAGATCATCTTATAAAATAAAAATTAAAGATAAGGTGTGAAAATTGACACTTCAGTGATGAGAGCTCATTGTAAATGATGAATTACTTTTGGAAGATAAAGCCAAAATTCTTAAACTGTTTGATTCCTGTGGCAGTTCACTCTAGAATTAACATAGTGTCGGAAAGAACCCCATTTTGTAGCTACTTATCTATTAGCCACTAACCCACCCAGCACTGTTGATTGGTCCCTAATAATTCATTAAAGCAGTTGATCTACAGGTTAAAGCATGCAGTCCTATGGCAAAATAATTTAGTCTTGTTCCACTCTATGAAATTGTTTGAGTTTTCAGAACAGTTGTTTAACACAGATTTAATAGACTTCCAGATACCCAACAGTTATTTTTCCTGACACTGGGCCAGCTAGAAACTCTGTGGCTGAATTTATGTTTGTTTATTTTGCACCGCGGGTGGCCATTTTAGAGCCGCCGATCAGCTGCTGCCCAGAGTGGTTGACTAGACCAGATGGGTGGGATATAAATCAAATAAATAAATAAATAAATAAATAAATAAATAAATAAATAAATAAATAAATATTTCTTAGATTCAAATTGCCTCATGAATTCTAGTTCAGTTAAGGAGACAGAATACAGTGGTGCCTCACTTGACGAGGATAATTCGTTCCATTCAAATCGCTGTTAAGTGAAATTCTCGTCAAGCGAAATTAAAAAACCCATTGAAATGCATTGAAAACCGGTTCAATGTGTTCCAATGGGCGAGATACCTGCTCATTTTACGAAGAACCTCCATAGGCGGCCATTTTCTGGTGCCTGTAAAGCGAGGCGTCCGTCCTAAAGCACAGCGGGGAGCCATTTTGCACAGCGGGTGGCCATTTTAGAGCTGCTGATCAGCTGTTTTAAAATTGTCGTATAGCGAAAAATAGGTTCCCAAAGCAGGGAACCGATCGTCGTTAAGCGAATTTTCCCCATAGGAACATTGTTTTGCGGTTGCAATAGTGATTACAAAAACTTCATCGTAAAGTGGTTTCGTCGTTTAACGAGGTAATCGTTAAGCGAGGCACCACTGTACTTTTAAGCAGTCTATCATCCGGCAATTAACCAGACTCAAACCATATAATCTTAGAACTGAGGAGCTGGAAAGGAACCCTATGGATCATGGAGTCCAGTTCCTGTCAAGGAGGTATAGTGGAGAATCAAACTCCCAACCTCTGGCTCTGCAGCCAGATGCCTAAACCACTGAGATATCCAGCAGTTCAGCTACAGTAAGGTGACTATATCTCATGTTGCACTTTCAGATGGTAAACTATAATGATTATCTCTTTGTGTGGGCCTCCATCTGAAACACATAGGATTCTGCAAATAACACTTGGTATAGCATCCTGGTCTTGGAATAGGCTACTTTTCTGCCCATCAGAAGATAATATTTGAATGAACTTCCCAGAGAAGCTCGCCTGGTGCCAGCTTTATTTCCAGACCATGTGAAGACTTCATTTGCTCAGGTAGACAAGACAGGAATAACTGTTTCTTGTTACAGTTGACTTTTACCTTATTGACTTGTAATTGCTGACTGCCATGAGACTATGTCCTGAAGAACAGTTCAGAAATAAGCGGAATAAATAGCCATTGTCCATTGTAGTCCTGTGACAGTGTGTTTGAACTGAGGTTGGCTTCAGACTCTGTAAAACTTTCTCTCACTCTCTGTTCATTCATTCATTCATTCATTCATTCATTCATTCATTCAGCATGCCACCCCATTAGTGCAGAGGCACTAAATAGCTGAGTTCCCCAATGTGACATTCACCAAGTGTTTAGGAGTGCATGTCTGCTGTTTGTATTTTGCATATGGCCATTGCAACCTATGATCTGCAGTGACAAACACATTGACAGCTCCGTAAGTTTGCAGCCCCTGGTAGCAGCACAATATGGAGACTTCAGATGGTGGTGGAGGGGTCACATTCATTTTGTTTGCATAGACCTGCTATATGCTGTTAAGCATGGGCAAAGCCTGCAAAGCTGTAACAAGCACAGCTTGGCACAAAGTCTGATTCTTAAAGGGACTGTGACAACAACAAAGGGGCAAGGGCAGACCTTGCTAGAGAACTCAAATTACCACATTAACATTAGTCCCACTTACTCTGTAATCCAGGGTTCCTGATCACGTACAAAGCCTCGATGCAAGCAGGAACCTCCTCCTCTTCAGACTTGTGACTGCTTGCATGAGGAAAACAGTAAGGGAGGGGGTAGAGCTAGCTTCTTCTCTCTAAGCAGGTTGATGATCATGGATTACAGTCTAACTGAATAATTCTATTGTCTTACACATATACTGGTCTCTTAGAGCAGTGGTTCTTAACGTGGGCGATAATGCCCCCCAGGGGGCAATTTCATTTTTCAGGGGGGCAGTAGAACAAAAAGGGGCGGTGTGGGGGCGCTGGAGCAGAAGGGGGGCAGTAGGGGGGCGTTGGAGCAAGCTAAACCTGTGAAGATGGCTGCAGCTTTTTTACAGTGTGCATGAATATATATTTTCCTCCAATCTTAATTTAGTTTCAGAGTTTTTGTCTTGAAATTTTTAGTTCCTGCATTGCGGTTTGTTTTTATGCCCTTTTTATATTTCTTTTTGCGTCTTAAAATTCACTTACAACTAAATAATTACATGTTACTTTTTGGGAGCATTTCATTTTCTTGGAATTGAATTTTGTTTTCAGCGGTCATTAGATTTAAGTGTCTTAAATAAATAAATAAATAAATAAATAAATAAATAAATAAATAAATAAATATCATCACCGTGGGGAGGGGGCGATGATAACTTCTTCAATGGCTCAAGGGGGCGTTTCTTTCAAAAAGGTTAAGAACCACTGTCTTAGACTCCAGAGCTTCTGAAATAATTTCAAAAGTTTCCGTGTTAGCATTACTTCTAACAAAAATGTTATTTGTGAGTAAAGAATAACACAAGTGCTAAAAGCATATTACTTTTTAATATTTTTAAAAATCACTTGGAAATGGAAAAGGGATAAAAGACTGCATGGAGAAGGTGAAAGATAAAGGAAATACAAAAGAGTTTGGGAGGAGAGGGGATTTCTTGTCTTAACACCATTCAGATAGAAAGGTGGACAGGGGAACGGAAAAGTAAGGAAGGGAAAAGTAGAAAAATGACAAAATTTGAAGAGATTGAAAAAAGACTGAAACTAGAGGAAAAGACAGAAAGAAAAGGAATTTTAAGTCAAATATATAAATTATTAATTCAGGCTGAACAGGATGCACAAAGATTAAAAACACAGTGGCAATATGATTTGGATAAAGAAACAGTAGGAGAAGAGTGGGATAAATTGTGGGATCAAATAATTATGAAGAATATGACTGTAAGGATAAAGAAAAACTTAGAAGGTAGTATGGAGGTAGTATTTAATGCTGGTGAAACTGAATATAATAAATAAAAATATCATCACTATGTTGGAAGGGTGAAAAAGGGAAGAGGACATATTTACATATGTGGTGGTTATGTGAAGTAAGTAAGAAAGAATGGAAGCAAATTTTTAAAGAAATATGGGAAATAATTGGATTAAATATTCAATGTCCGTGTCAATGGCTTTATTGAACCTGGTTAAGAAAGATCAATTGTTGAAAGAAAATAAGGATTTAATTTTAATAATGGTTATGGCAGCAAGGTTAATATTTGCAAGAAATTGGAAAAATGATAACCATATTAATTTGGAGGAATGATATAGAGAATTATGGGATATGGCAATTAATGATAAATTGACATGTGATATGAAAACGAGGAGATCTATCAAAAATAATATTAAGAAAACATGGAGTGTATCGCTGGAGTATGTGTTTTGGAGAGGGAAGGGGTATACGCTGAGGGAAGAAACAATAAGTTTTTGGAGAGAGAATGGATTGAATGAATTTTAAAAATATTGTTAACGCCAGCACTGAGGGTGATGGTGGTACTGGTGTAGTAATTGTATTTTAATGTGGTGTTAGGTTTATGTTGTTTAGGTTGGATATTTGTTTAATTAAAAAAATGTTTTAAAAAAGGAAATACAGTGGTGCCTCGCAAGACGAAAGCGTTTTGCGATTGTTGTGGTGACTCGCAAGATGGCTTTTTCTATAGCCGTGCTTCGCAAGATGAATTTTTTCCCACAAGAGCGATGTTTCACAAGACGAAAATTTCGCAATACCACACTACTCATGGAATGAATTACTTTCATCTTGCGAGGCACCACTGTACAAAAAAAAGCTCCGAGTGACTCCTTCAGTAATGCTTTAGAGTGACTAGTAAATGTTACTTACTATACCCCTTACAAAGTGATTACTTTGATGCATCTTTGTTACATAATAGGTAACACATTCATTCTGGGCTTTGAGACCAATTCCTTTGTTTCCTTCAAATCCTATGTTAGATGTTCACAGGAATTCACCTGTGATATTGCGTGATCTGTCAGTATGGGATTCCACAAGCCTTTACTGATAAACAAAATTTTACAACTTTTGTAGGGGTTCTTAACTCAGGACTCTATTTGGCAGAGTGCTAAGAGACTCTATGAGCTTGCTCTGTGCCATATTTGGAGAAGTTTGTACATAGACTTTTAAACTTCTAATTTTTATTTCAACAAAGAGATTCCCCTCTTATGAACTTGTTTTGCTCCTATTTTAATAGTGTGTAACCAATTCAGTAGTTATTTTTTCAAATGCTAACTGAAAGAAAATTGCTTCCTCCGGTGTGCTCCTTTTTATATTTGAAACAGATCCATTCTGTCATTTTACATGACCTTTACGATGCTTGTTTTCCATGGGAAATCTCTAATAAAGTTTAGCTTATTGAAGTATTCTGTAGTAGTTGGCTAAATTTCTTGCCAGTACTTGAGGACAATAACTTTCTGTATGCCATTCAGGTGTATGTGGCTGGCTTCTGAGCAAGGGGGAGGATCATAGTCTGGCCACAGGAATAAGAGCATCTGGGTATCAAAAAAGTAAACCATGAGGGGGAAAGAAACAGTAGCCTCAAAGAGAGAGGGAAGTATAAAGAGAGAAGCAGCAAGACAGAAGAGGCACAGGGGAAAGGAAAAAAGAGAGAAGGATTGGACCAGAAAGGAGGAGGCGGAGCCACAAAGAAGAACCATAGAGAAAGTGAGATAGAAGGAGAACAGACCAATGGGGGAAGGAAAAGGCATGAAGTGATTGTGTGTGTGAGAGAGAGAGAGAAAGAGAGAGAGTGAGAGAGAGATTGATAAAGAGAGAGAGGTGACCCACTGAGAGAGAGGAAGAGTGCTTTTCTAGAACATCTTTGGGCCACGACAATCCAAAGCAGTTCTTCCCTCAACATGAATTTCTTGCCTTCTCAGATATTTAAATAGTGCAAGCTAGTGCCTGCTATTTTAACGTGCTCTTCATTCAGTTTAACAGGATTTATTCCCAAGAGGTACTTTTAGCCTGTAGTTCTGCCCCTGTGAACTCAGCACTAAGTCTCTTTCATGTGAATGAGATTATATCTGGGTAAGAAAGTATATTAGGATTGCAGCCTCACCACAGCAGTAATTATCACTGATCTTGGTCAGATTTCCTTCTGAGTTTCCTGGCAGGTTGGACAACGTTCAGCCATAGCATCCAGAAGCATTTATTACTTTGGGTGACCATACATACACATGAGCCTACTCAGAAGGGAGGAAGACTTTCTGAATCCAGTGGAACTGATTTCCATGTATAAATGTGTATGTTGCCTAGATGTCCAGATAATTTTTTTCCATTGTAAATTTACTCTGTTAACTTTATGTTTTAAAAAAATGGAAATAATTATCATTCCCCAATGAGTTTTCGTGGCCAAGTGGAGATTTGAACCCAGGTCACCCAAATTCTAATAGAACTCTGTTAAGTACACACCGCCTCTCTTCCATGTAGTAAGAGAAAAATGTTCTTTCAGACGCAACAATATATTGCACAGTGAAGACTAGCGTGACAGCTGCACCTGTTCGTGGAGAGGTCTGACCTGGTCACAGTTACACATGCCTTATTTTACCTGAGCTATTGTCAATAAGTGACTATTGCAAGGAGAATTTTCTTCATAGCACCTAATAACTCAGAAATCCATTTTTGAATAGAGGATTTCTTCTAGGTATTTGGGCTCCTTTGTGCCCCAATCAATAAATACCTAGAAAACCTGTTGAAAAACAGCCATGGCCGTTGCTTGTGTGTTTGGGTAACAAGTGGTTGACTGATAAAAAAAGGAGTTGAGTTCTGGAATATTCCCTCGCTTGGTGTCTCTTTGTGAATGATAGAGAGCACAAAAGGGAATCCTGTACACAATCTTGACTGCTGCCACTGGTGGTGTAAATGTACAGGCTGACCTTTGCTAGGTAGAGTTGGTATTCTTTTTTTCTGTTGGGAACAGGGGTACAATATTGTAAAGTCAGACCATTCCCTGGCATTTGAACTGTAGGCACAAAACCAGTATCCCAAATTTACAAACCAGAGGTGGGTTTGTTTTTTAAAAGATCAAATTTTTATGACAAACCCAGTGCTCTGAGAGTTGGTCTTCATGTAATCAAAATGGTGAATTCGTATCACAAGAGGATTAATTATTAGCAGGCTTGGGGAAGCTTCATGCTTTGCAAAAATAAAAAAAGTGTGTTTGAAAGGGCAAAACCCAACTAGCCCTCCCAGGAAACAGTGCTGGGGGGACAAAATATATGCTATCTGTTTGTGGATGAAGGAATGATAACTGAAAAGCAGGGTGTAAAAGTAGACAGTTAGAAGCCATAACAATCTTAGTTCCTCAGATATTCTTGGATGCCACTCCCAGAAATCCTGCCCAGCTAAGAATTTAGGGAATTTTAGTCCAAGAACATCTTGGGACCCAAGGTTGCTTTAACAGGAGCAGTCAATGCATTGACATTTTGTGATGGGCCCCACACGGCTCTCTTTAATGACCGCCTTTCCTACCTTACTTTTTCAGTGGTGCATTTTCACTGCTGAAAAAGCCCCAGGAGGCTTCCGAAAGCGGCGCTTTGCCGGGGTGGGGGTGTGGTAGGGGCAGGCCATCATCGCAAAGCAATTTTTCCCTATAGGGAACATCGCAATGCGATCGCAAAAGCGATCACAAAATCTTCATCGCTATGTGGATTCCTTGTTAAACGGGGCGCCCGTTAAGCGAGGCACCACTGTACTTGCGAATGTGTGCATGGTGCAAAATGTTCAGGCTGGGGACCTTTTGACTTGCCTCACTTGCACTCCAGGGTTATGCATCATGTGGAGACAAGAGTTGAGTAATTACATATTTTTGTGAGCTCAGCTGAGGTAGAGCTCAGCTCATCGCCGGAAGCTTCCTTCTCTTGCCTCTTTCCAACTCGTGTAGCACCAGGGTTCCTCGTATGCCATACATGGATTTTATTCCCACGCCAAAGGGCAACCATTCATTGTTTCCTCTCTGTTCCCAGGTCCGTCACCCTGTAATCTGTGCCAACAACCACGTGTTCTGCTCCATTTGTATCGAAGTTTGGCTGAAGAACAATAGCCAGTGTCCTGCTTGTAGAATCCCTATCAGTCCAGATAACCCTTGCAAAGAGGTCCTTGGTAAGGATCATCCTCTCCCCAATATGTGCAGAATATTTCATTTATATGCTGAAAAGCAGGATGGGGATAATTTTTGTTGCTGTTGTTTCAGGGCTGTCCCAAAAAGGTGCAGGCTAAAAGTCTGGGGAGGCGCCCTTTCTCTCTCTCTCTCTCTCTCTCTCTCTCTCTCTGCCATCCCTTCCCTCTCCTCCTCCCAGCCCACTCTGTTCTTGCTCTGGTACCCTGTTCTTCTGCCACTACCTTCTCCCTCTCCCTTTTGCTGCTTCCCACCCCTTTTTGTGCACTTGTGCTCTTCCATCTCTTTCACATTCTCCCGCCAGGGAAAGGACAGGTCATCCTTGCCAGAGGTTTGAATGGAATGCATGCCAAGCCCGGAGGCACGTGAAATTAGGCTGAAAGGTGTAGGTGGCCAGGGATGGCAAACCTATGGCACGTGTGCCACAGCTGGCACGCAGAGCCCTTTCTTCTGGCACACGAGCCATAGGTCGCTACTCCCTCCACCCCCTCTCACAGCCAAACTTCATGAGGCAGCTGCAGCCGGGATTCTCCCTTCCACTGCTACTTCCGGGTCCTCAGGGTCCATCACCATGATTCCCCCTTAAAATGCCACTTCCGGGTCCGTCGCTGCTGCTATTGCGGCGGGGGTGGCACGCCATCAGCTGTCCCTCCCCCCCCCCAATTTGGGCACACGAGCCCAAAAAGGTTCACCACCACTGTCTTAATGAATGGTATGGAATCTGTGATGCCCCTTGTAGCGAAGTTTACTCCCCCCCCCGCCCGATGCTGAGGGCTTCTGTTTTCAATTCAGAACAATCTGAATGTGTTTTTTTCCCCTGTGATCAGTTGTTTCATTCTCCAAAAGGATGGAGGCTGTGATTGTGGGTGGTATTCTGGTGATGTACTAACCTAGGTGTGATGTTTTGGACTGTGGAAACACCCACCCCTGTGATCTTTCTCTATAGTTGCTCCAAATAATTTTTTAAGCTTTAAAAAAAACACACTGCAGAGTTTAGTGCTGCATCACTTTATCAGTGCATTTATATATTAGTTTAGCACTAGATCACCTCTGCACAAAAATATGTATGAAATAACGAAGAATTACAGCAGACTACTGTGTTTCTATGCTATGTTTATATGTGTTTGTACATTATGGAGAAAAACTTAGGAAAATGTCCCTTTTCTCTAACACTGTGCAACACTTTGAACAGCCCACTGGCTTTACAGTGAATCATAAAATGAGAGTAAAAACCTCAGCGGAGGGCTGGATCAAAGGCAGAGGGGCTGTGATACAGATCAGACAACATCAGATTGAGGGTCTAGTGTGGATCTTGGCACAGAAACACGCTGATCACCTGATCTGATTGGAAGGACAAAATGGGCTGCAAATCAAACCAAAGCAAAGCCGAATCGCTCCTATTTAGCTTGCCAGTGTAGTTGCAGGCTCTGTTTCTGAAAAAGGGTCGGCAGTGTAGAAATCTGCAGAGTTGGCCTGCGTGCCTCACCCCTCTTGCCACCTTGCAACAATGTCCTGACTTGTGCTTATTTGTTGGCTTGGCTGTGGTAGGAACCTGAGCTGTGTGACCTAAGCATGCGGCACCTCTGTGTGTGTGTGTGTTATTTTGCTTAATGAATATTGAATAGAGATCAACATGTTGTGTTGCTTTAGGAGGAACAAGCGAAAGTAATCCTGTGTTTAGCCCTGTGATCAGAAAACAGCTCCGTAAAACGAGGCTTGAGATACTGCACAAAGAGTATGAGGTAAGAGTGTACAAAGATTAATATCAAATGGTGTGATTTGTAAAGATTGCCTTGTATGAAACTTCCCCTCTTGGAGCGTGGTTCTTCTAGAACAGGCACACACAGGCACTCTCCTGTGGTAAAGGACAAGAGGGACTTGATCACTTTGCAATGGAATGAGAATGCCTCCAGATCTAGCTTCCATTATTCTGGAGATGCCTCATAGAGTGTAAATTTCCTCTGTAGTCAGTAGTATAGGAAGTAGGGCCAACTCGTGTGGCGTGGAACCGTGGTTCTCAGCCTTTGACCCTGCAGATGTTCTCGACTTGAACTCAGATTCTTGGGTCTGCTTCCTAGGGATTATGGAGGTGAAGTCCAAAAACATCTGGAGAGTCAAAGGGTGATGACTGCTGATATAGGTCATATGAAAAAGAGGGACACAGAGTTTTTGGGAGGATGATTAGTGTGTGTGTCTAGATTTGCATGTGCTTCCTGCAGTCAGGTGTATCAAATGTGTACAGGCAGAGAAACAGCTGCTGTTATGTATGACTATCTGCAAGCGAACGGTACACTTTGTTTAGTGCTTCTTTTGCTTTTCATTTCCACCCTTATCAAATCAGTCAGGGGGACAAAGAGAGAACCAGGCTGGTGGTTCATATTCAGACCCTGTCAATGGCATTAAACAAGTTGCGCTCTCTGATGGCATCAATGCCACATCTGTATTGCAAGGATAATAGTGGCCTAACTCTGATGGTAGGAACAGCTAACTTCTGATTATCTAAATACTGTGAGATTGCAATTCTTGGCACCCTTCATTTTTGGCTATCGTGGCTAGATACAAGTCGCTCACCCCATTTAGGCTAATGGGGAGATGTTGGAAGTTTTTTCAGTAAAGACTGGTGGGTCATCTTTCAGGGATGCTCTTGTTCTGCAGTCACTCAGGGTTAGATTAGACAACCTTTCATGATGCCTTCCAAGTCTGTAGTTCTAATTAAACAGTGCTGCGATCTGTACTTTCAAACATAAAGCTGTAATAACGTCTGTCTCGTTTCTTCACCTTTTTTCCCTCTTGCTTCTTCTTTTAAAAAAAACCCACACAAACCCTCACACAACTGGCAATGGGTTTGACACCCTCCAAAGGATGAGATTGAATCTCTGCAGAGAGAGATGGAAGAGCTGAAAGAGAAGAACCTTAGCTTGGAGTCCCAGCTGAAATCTGTTCTGTGCCCCCTGACATTGGATGTGTCAGGAAAAAAACAGGAGAGTCCTCCGCTCTCAGACGAGGAGCACAAACCTGATCCTGAGATGTTGGCACTGTGGACCCAGAAGCTTCAGGCAGCGAATGATCTGTATGAAAAAGCAAAAGATGACATGGACAAGTTAATGGAGGTAATAAGTGTCTCCTAACCTGACTGGGGAGGCATCTAAATATTTAATATTCCATGACCTTTGAATCATTCTTCAACGCTCAGAAAAGTGAAGTAGGTCTGGCAGGTCCATCAATTGACCTTGTGTTATCTGACCACAATCAAATATCCTATGCAATTCTGGGGAGTCCCGTTAAAATGGCAGTTCTGCCTCACCTTTAGAATGTTGCCATGTAACTGTAACATCTTGGAAGCAATACTCTTTAGCAGACCTTTGAGCAGATATCTCTTTTTTGGACTACAACTCCCAGAATCACTTGGAATGGATTTGGCTTCCATGTATACTTCTTGTTCAGACCAGGGCTCCAAAACCTTGCAGTGTTTCCCTCCAGCAGGTCTGTGCCCTCTTCATGAATCTGCACAACTAAACACGGTCTTCCCCAACATGGTTCCCTTCTGGTGCTTTGGACTTCAGTTCCATGGCCAGAGGTCAACAATGCTGGGATTTGCTGTGCAAAACTTTTGGGATTACAGAAAGTCCGGGATTGTAGAAAGATCAACAAGAATTGTAGGGAACAGTGTTGGTAGCAAGCAGCTCGCTTTGTCTCTGAGAAGAGCCTTCTGTAAACGGGGTACCACACTTCCAAAGACTCTTTTCCCAGGTGGAGGTACCTGCCTTGCAACAGACAGCAGAGCACCCAGAGGAAGGCCTCCAAAGAGATGTTAAGCATATCAGTGTTTTTTTGTGTAATGAGGCAACCCTTCAAGTCCCAACTCATGTGGTGTTTTAAAGGTAGCCCAGTACTAAGACTCTTGAGTCCTGCCCAGAAATAGAGTTAGAACCCCTGCATGATGTGTTTACCTCACTCAGTTACTGAGTACCTTTTAAAATGCAGTGGGGAGGGATCAGCCCATGGACCACATGCAAGTCCAACCCTCCATTTTTTTTGCCAGCATCGCCTTCTCTGACTCCCTACGAAGAGTACGGAGTTTTTCACCATTTTTAGAGGAGGTTTAAGACCCTGGACTGTGAGCTTTGACCCTAGTACTGAAAACAAGTGATGAGACTGAGCATGCCATGTTCTGTAATTCTATGCCCATCTTGTGGGGCAACCGTTTTGCATCTTGCATGAGCTGCTGCACCTTTCAGGCTGTAGTGGAAAAACAGAGTAGATCCTGCTAGCCACTGATCTGCCTACTCTGCTTCACGCTACTGAGAGAGATCACTGTGGCCAAGGCCACACCTCCAGTCTTGGCTCCCTAACTCTGAGCTGTGGAAACTCCAGATCTGAGCCTCTGATGACAAAGCTGGGTGTAAGAGGCACATCTGGACTCTCAACCGGCCAGTTTGGAGCGAGCCACTCACCAGCAGTGCCTCTGTCTAGTTTGGAGGAGGCCCTCCTTGACAGGCAACTTCTGAAATCCCTCAGGCAGCATGACAGCTTGGTTATATAATCCAGAAGAGTAGCTTTTCTGAGCTGCAGCAATGACATCAAGGCAGCACTGATGTCATGACACAGGCATAGACTAGAAGTCCCCTGGATTAACAAGGTTAGTTTCATTTGCTGTTAAATTACATGCTGAAATTTGAAATTAACAGCATTAATATTTTACCAGCCAGGGTGGTATAATGGATGGAGTGATGGACTAAGACTCTGGAGACCTGAGTTCAAATTCCCACTCGGCCATGGAAACCTACTGGAGGTGGCATTGCGAAAACAGCTCCTTGAATATCTCGCGTATCTAGAAAGCCCTCAGAGGGCCACCATAAGCCAACTGTATCATGACATCACACAGCAATAACATGATGCTTTACCAGTGCTTGACTGGTCAACCATCACCCCTTTTTCCCCTTAGAACCCAAAATAAAACATTGACTGTTGGTGTCATTAATTGCCTGTTTTGTCCACAACTTTTTTTTGTCAATCCAGCAGCCACTAATTAAGTTAGACTGGCTTTGCTTGTTCAGTATTGATGACCAGATTTCCCCCATTCTCCCGATAATCTATGGAATGCATCCAATTGGCATTCTTGGGATTTGCATAAATCTTTCTTTCTTTGGTTTACTGATTGCTGAAACGACCTCACATTTCTTAGTGACTTAAAGCCACACCATTGAACAAATGTATTTGTAAACTACAATTGGCCATCCAGTTGGAGGGTCTTGGATATTGTCTGCTCCACAAAAGTAATTTTTACCAACTCTCCATGGAATTCTGGACATATGGATTTTCTTATATGGATATTGGAGAAAAGTTCAAATACCCAACAAATTCAAGTGATACTGCTTTCCTTGCCTCCGTTACCAGTCAAATGACGAGAGATGTGCTTGAACCCCTCTTACCAGGAGGCGGGAGAAATCCTAAATATACCAACAACAACAAAACAAAAAAAAATATTAGGAACAAGTTGTTCAGCCAGTCTGCACAAAGCCAAGAATATGAAATTATACACCCTCTTTAGTTATAGTTGTGTGCTGTCAAGTTATTTCTGATTTATGGGGACCCTTTTTGGGGCTTTCCAGGTAGAGGATACTCAGGTGGTTTTCCATTCCTTTCTGCTGGGAGTATCCTGGAACTGTGCAGCTTGCCCAAGGCCACGCAGACTGGCTTTTCTGGTAGGGAACAAGGTACAACACAAAATTCAAACATTGCATCAGTTGAACCCTTTGAGTTTGTAACCCCTAGTCAGTCCTTCCTTGCCTGAATAAGCTCACCGTGCTTCGAAGAGAGTGACTAACTCTCTCCCTGTCACTTGTCATTTTCTGCATCTGAGAAATGAGTCTGCCAGATGTTTCTCCTTGTGTGAAATCAAGACCCTGACTTGCCACTGTATTTATTTATTTATTTCCTTTATATCTCAGCTTTCTCTCCCTTTAAAAATCCAAGGTGCTTTACAAAATGACGGGTGGTTGAAAAAGGGAAACATGCATTAGAATTCTAAAAATGCCATGAGAGGTTATTTATAATATCAAGCAAGATTTAAAAGAACAACTTTTTGAAGAACAGATTTAAAACATTTTCGAAAGCTGGTTCCAAACTAGTTTCAAAGACTGAGAAGCATGGGGAACGATACTGTCTTAGCCACCACCCAGAAACTCAGAAAGGACAGACCCAGTCAGGTTGCATGGGAGAGGGATTTACGCAGTTCCAAAGACAACCTTGTATCATGTACTGAGTAGTCTAGCCCTTCAGAGTGGTGGGATTGTCCATTGAGGATCTTAGATTCTGGGTCGGCTCGTGTGAGAAGGAAGACGGTCCTTTATACACTGTGCATTCCATGTCCACATTTTGGGCGAGATAAAGTAAACCATTAGTATTTCATTGGAAGTAGAAGCAAGAGATTTCCTGTTTAACCTTTCCCAGTTGAAAGAATGTTTTAGTCATACTTTTCCTCAGCTGGAGACACCATATGTGTGGCCCTCAAGATATATATTTGGATGGCAACTCCCATGAGCCTTTGCCAGTAGCTTTGCTGACTTTGGTTGATGGGAGTTGTAGTCCAGCAACATTGGAGCCCCCCCCCAAGTCACCTTGCCCTGGTTCCAAACAACACAACTAGACAGTAAGTGGCTTTTTCTTCATTCATGCTTGCATTCTTCCTTCCCACATATCCTACTTGGATTTTAACAGTGGGGAAGATGTTGACTTTATTGTGTGAGACAGAGAGTCTGTAAATCAAGAGGCTTAATAATAGCAACATTCTAGAAGTAATACCAAAAGAGAAATGGCAACTAAGATGTCATCTTGTATTTGTTTTCGGTTCTGCATGTCTGTTCTTTTTTAAAAAAAAAAAGCCACCAGGCAATCTTAGTCTGCTTGGGAGAGTAAGGACGCTGTTCAACATTCATTTTGCTGATACCTGCACATTGTAATGTTAATGCATTTAAAGTATTTAGTCATGTGAAGAAAGGGAGGGGGGGGGACATGGAATTACCATTAGTATTTCCCCCTTAATGACTGTCAGACTGAACTAACACGGCTCTGTTTATTTCCCTGGGTAGAAGCCTTGCGGCGTATTTTGGGAATATAAATTAAAAATGGCCGTTCTTCCCTTCAGTTTTTTGCAAGCCATTTCCCAGGGTAATTTTTAAGTGGTGTCCCTGTCTGGTGGGGGGAGAGAAGTGGGGAGGAAACAGTCTGGGTTAACTGTTGCTGCTCTAATATGTGCCTTCTTTTAAACCCTCAGATGGTTTCCCTTTTGAACTTGAGTTGCCTGGGGTGGTGGTGGCGGCTTGTGGCCCTGGTACTGCTGTATGCTTAACAACACTCTCTTTCCATGCAGGTAAATAAGAAACTGAGGCTTGAAAACGGTGGTCTTCTGAGGGAGAACTTGAGGCTAAAGGCTGAGGTTGGAAGCCGATC
Organism: Pogona vitticeps; assembly: GCF_051106095.1. Classification (NCBI taxonomy): domain Eukaryota; kingdom Metazoa; phylum Chordata; class Lepidosauria; order Squamata; family Agamidae; genus Pogona; species Pogona vitticeps. The sequence continues at coordinate 158,373,627 of NC_135785.1, forward strand.
ACCCCAGAAGTATGTAAATATTTTAAACTCTGCCATGCATTATTCATTTGACTGTACTTAACTCTTGGAGGGCTGTAATCTGGTGTTCCGAGGATGCCAATCCTTGGGGTAGGTGAGCAGGGTTGTCTTTCTGTTAGAGATGTATTATTATCCTGCCTTTCTGCTGAGTTGTTCTCATACACTCAAAAGAATGGAATCTTTACTGAAATTTAAAGTTGGGTAAGTTGAATGATTCAGTTGAAAATGCAGTGAAAGAGACAGCCAGCACCTAACCCCACTGAACGGGTCTTTATCAACAGGCCAACAGCCAAGACAGAGGCCTGCCTGGATGAAGAGGGTTTTGCCTATTGGTCAAAGGACAGCCAGCAGGGAACAAACTCAGCCTCCCTAAGCAGGGGGTGCCAAAGGTCAGGAGTGACCACAGATAATAAAACAGCACTTCAGGATGGGTCCTCTCCTTAATGCCCCTTGCACTTTCTTTACTGAATATATTGATTTTTAAAATGGTATTTTTCAAACATGGAATGCTGTTTCTAATACTGTATTTGCTGGTGTATAAGACTACTTTTTTGCCCTGAAAAACATGCCTCCAAGTGGGGGGGGTCGTCTTATACGCCGAGTGCACTTCAGTTGGGATAGACATAGCTGCCCCTAGTGGCCTTCTGATGCTCACCCAGTGCCCATAGTAGCCTCCCAATGCCTGCCCACCTCATTCTACATACCGTCCAGTATCGCGTGGTATCCAGCGCGGCCGTGGCGAGCATCAGCAGCGAGACAGGGGTGCCAGCCTTTTCGGCGTGACCGGCCCGTTCTGCTTGGCTGGAAGCAGCGGTGCTCCAGCCCACCCCTTGTCTACGCAGAGCTCACACATGCGCACTTGCGCACTAGTGCCGGTCACGGAGATGCAGTAGCGGGCCGGAGGTACAATGAACAGCACCTTTTATTTGGTGTGTGGAAGGTGTGCAGAAGAGGGGGTAGTCTTATATGCCCAGTCTTCTTATACGCCGGCAAATACAGTACGGTAGTTTGTTTTCTGTACTCATCCTGCTATCCCCACCCAACCTCCTTCATTTATACGTTATATGACAAATATGTATCTCCTGCCTTCTGACTGGACTCCTCAAAGCATTTCCCAGGTCTTCTGTCAAATGGCAGTGTAGTGGATCCATGAAAAGTAAGCAGCTCTGCAGGAGCAGGTGCTTCCTCACTCCGCTTCATTGTCCCATGGCCTCCATCACAGAGCCACTGGGTTTGGATGGTCTTTGGTAAGGGAGGGCCAGTCCAGCTGGAACTGGAGCTTACCTCCTTTTCTCTGACAAGTAATTTCCTCGCAGTGTAGTTGGTTTGGACAGCTTTGTGTTTAAGGGTTCACTCTTGATCACCACAGGTGAGAAGGAGTTCTGCAGGGGCAGGTTAACGGAACAGTGCAGAAGAGAGGGAATCATCTGTCCCACTTCCACTAGCCTGCTGCATTTCCATCCTAGTTAATGGGGAAGGAGAAGCCTTTTCGACATGGAAAAGATGGATTTCTTAGTGAGCTAACTGGGGAGGAGGATATTATCTGCTTGTTCTTTGTCTTTAAGGCTGCCACCTTTCTGGCTTATTGAGAAGTTGGGATTGACTCGAGGTCAGCCCTGAATCATCTTGAATGGGGATTTGATCCCAAGTCTCCTTGCTCCTTTTGCAATGTGGTTCTGGCCAGTGTCTCAAGAAATCCCCTCTTTTCTCTTGCTTCGTTAGTTCCACGAACAAAGTGACTTGCCAGCAGACTGCAATGTGCTGTTGGATTGTGTTTGGACCATAAATTTGAAAACTTGGGGGCATGCAGGGGGGAATACTTCATCAGTTTCTTGGGCTGCTAGTCTGTGACCAGTCACTATTTTCTTTTAAGTGTAGTAGTTTTGATGAAGTTACTGCACATGTGTGTAATGTTTTGTGTTTCTTGCAAGAGTTGTTCTAGACCAGTGATGGCGAACCTATGGCACGCATGCCACAGCTGGCACACAGAGCCCTCTCTGTTGGCACACGAGCCATAAGTTGCCATAGAGAAATACTTACCCATCCTCCAATCCTGGATTTCGGCACTCCCCTCTGCTGGCGCAGTGGTCTAGCGGAGGGATGCAATGGCGACCATTACCGGTCTGGCCCAGTGGGGGATTGGAGGACCAGTAAATATTTATTAATACTGCCCGGGGGGGGGGGGAAATCAGCATTTAACCCTTGCAGTACAGGAGCAGTTGTTTTTTCTAAATTAAAATTTCAACATTTGGGTTTTAATTGCAGTATTGTCACTTTGAAATAAATAAGTTGATTTTGTGTTGCAGTTTGGGTTCTCGGGCTCAAAAAAGGTTCACCATCACTGCACTAGGCACTCAAAGGTAGCCACTGCCCTCAAGCAGGAGATTTTGCAGTACCAGTGTATTTTTGCCATCTATTCATGGCATAGATCCACATGAATTTTAATGTACGCTCATCTCCAAATCATTGCCCATCTCCATTTCCTTGGTTGTGGCACTGGTGTGAGAGGTTGGACTGGAATCTTCTTCGAAGTGGCATATTTTCTCCCCACTTGTACTCTGCAAGGAGCTGTCCATGGAGTGCTCATGGTGTTGGTGATGAAGATGAGGCTTGCCAGGTCTCAGAAAATGAGCTGCTGTGGCAGGAAATGGTTGGGCTCCCCTGAATCTCCAGGCCAGGCAAACAAATGTGAGGAGCAGTGGTGGAAGGGAAGGAGTGAGTTCCATTTATTGTTACAGGGTGGCCATAGTGTTTGGGTACCCAACTCCAACCCTCTCCGAATGGCACCAGGGCTCACTGGCTTCCTGTGTCTGTCCAACACGACACATAATATACTTGCTTAGGAGCTCAGACAGGGAACCCACAATACCTAGTTTACTCCCTCACACATGCATGAAGAAATATTATGTTCCCAATTTCTGTGACATCACAAGGCCCCACACCATGACGTCACAAAGACCCACCCCAGGCATTGGGCCCCAGATATGAGGGGATGGGGAAGATAATCCCGTGACAGCCCCTGACAAACAAGATAACACTTCAAAACTTCAAAATCTCTCTCTCTCTCTCTCTCTCTCTCTCTCTCTCTCTCTCTCTCTCTCTCTCTCTCTCTCTCTCTCTCTCTCTCTCTCTCTCTCTCTCACACACACACACACACACACACACACACACACACACACACACACACACACACACACACACAACCTCCCCCGACACACACACCCCTTCACTCTACCAGCCATTCACACACACGCCCAGGCTTCCATCCACCAAGCTTCCGCCAGCTGGTTTCAGGAGGCTAACATCCCCCACCTTCATCCACCAACCTCTGCCGGCCTCCGCCTTGCAACCTCAGCCAGCTTCCGCAGGGAGATTCCACCAGCTTCTGTCTGCCAACGTCCACTGACTTCCCCTTGCTCCATCGCCGACATCAGCCAGCTTCAAGCTGTTAACTCGCAAGCCCACTTAACAAGTTCATCTGCTTTCACAAGAGAATTTGCCTTGGGCAGAAGGGCTGGGTCCCCTGCAGCCACTGCCACTCTCTCTGCCAGACTGCCCTCTGGCCACTGGCCTCTCTTCTGGTCTCCTGCCCTGCCCAGCCAGCCTCTTTTATCTTCCAGCAGAGAGGTGGGGCCCTGTGAGGTCACAAAGACCCAGGTGAGTGGGGTTGGGTTCCCAAGGCAGCAGCAGCAGCACCACCCTCGGGATTGGCTGAGTCCTGAAGATGATGTCAGCAGTCCCTCTGATCATGTGATTCATCCACAAAAGCTTGCATTGTGCATGATTTTATTTTTAATTTGTGGCCTATTAATGTACCCCCTTTCACCAATCCCTCTGATTGTTAAATCTCCCCATGGTGACCTTCTGACAGGATTCTAGGCTGGTGCTCCAAAAAGTTATCTTCCAGCATTTGCACCAAAAGGAATTTTCCTAAGCTCCGAGCTAGGGGAAAAAAAGAAAGTAATAAATGAAGAAGGATGGGCACAGTCACACAATGAAGTCTTTGACCCTTTTTTTTCTTTGGCCTCTTTTTGGACATTTTTTTCTTGCCCTTGCCATGAAAAAGATATTATAAGGAGCCTGTTAAGAAAACAACCTAAGTTTTTGAAACACATATGAGTATTTTAACACCATCCCTGCACTATCAAAGATGCAGCTGTGTTTCAAAGACTCTCCCAGCTTTTGGAACTCCCTCCCACTGGAAGGCAGATATGCCCCACCAGTAAGTATTTATTTGTTAATACCACCCATGGGGGGGGGGGAGAACAAGCATTTAACCCTTGCAGTGCAGGAACAGTTGTTTTTTCTAAACTAAAACCTCAGCATTCAGACTTTAATTGCAGTATTGGCATTTTGAAATAAATAAGTTGATTTTGTGTTGCAGTTTGGGCACTCGGGCTCAAAAAGGTTCATCATCACTGTTCTAGACTCTCACTTCTTCTTGGGGGGAGGGATAGGCCTCATACCAGAAATAGAGACATGCACAAAATTGCTTTGGTTTACATTTTGATAGAAACCAATAAAATCTTGCAAGGTGCATTTCTCCATGAGAAATAATGCAAGTGTTGTTCTGCATTAAAGTGAATTGAATGTGGAAAAGTGCACGTTTTTATGTTGGCTTCGCTGCTCCATCACCTTAACCTCCCTTTAAGCATGAGGAGTTGGTACGAATAACATTAGATTTATGCTAATATGCTTCACTTCATTTGCAAGATCATAGAGAAACCTGTCTTGCTTCTTGGATTTGTAGGATTAACAGCTGAGCTGTATATTACTCTGATCTATGGCTGTTTTCTACCCTGCTGCAATAGCATCTAGATCAAAGGTTCAAAGTGGGTGCCATTTAGATATATAGGACTTTAATTTAATTGGATGGCTTTAAAAGGGATTTGGCAAACTCATGAAGCATAAATTGACTGGTGGCTGCCAGTCATAATGACTGTATATTGCTTCTAGTGGCAGGGGCAGTATGCATTTCACCGCTGGTTACTGAAGAACAGGAGAAACAGGATGCACACATAGTCACAACCAGCTTCTGCACATCCCATGCACATCTGTTTTAACCATTGTGGAAACAGAATCCTGGACTAGATTAGCCCTTGATCTTCTCCAGGAACGCTCTTCCTCTAGTCTAATGTTAATCCTGATCTTCCCTATGCAACATGACTAGTGGTAAGGGATTATGGGAACTGTATTTCCCCAAACATTTGGAGGATCAGGTATTCCACCCACTGTCTCTGGAATGGAAGAGTCTGCCTCTTCAAATGGTAGAAAATGAGGTGTGATAGTTCTCTCTAACCTGGCCATCTCATGTGCGAAAACCACAAAGTAGGGTCAGATGTGGGCACATCCCTTTGTTTAATTTTGTTGAAATAATACTGATAATAGGCACTTGTTTGCTAGTTTACCTTTCCTAGCTTTCTCTCTTGAGGCTGTTAAAATATCAGAACCTCTCGGGAAATTTTTGGAAGTGTTCTTTAGTTTTCAGCAGGAATCAACTTCTTAAGAAAAACTACACTTGAGAACATGGCACTTTTTCTTTGTAAGCAAATTAGAGATTGCTTTTAATGCAGGTTGCATTAAATAAACATATTACACATTTCTTCCATTGAAAATTTTTGCTGGATCTGCATTTAAGTGAACTATGCCAAACTTCTGGACATTTTGCATCAACAAGTCGGGCTCTTCCGTGGTAGTGACAGTTGGTTCCCTGCAATTGGTAGGAGGCAATGAGTCTTGAATCCTTTCATTCCCATGTGGCTCGAATGCGCACAGCATAATCTAGTGAATGCTTGTGCGAGTTCTACAAAGCAGACTGCTGATCATATCTTAACAGTTGGCAGTACCTGAAGGGGCCTTGAAGTCTGCAGAGTGGGTATGTACCAACTAAGGATCGGATTTTTTTTTATTTCTTGGACCAAAACTCCCATAACCCCCATTCTAGGAGTTCTGTCTGAGTTCCATACCCCTTACAGTCACCTAAATGTGGCTGTCCTGGGAGAAAAGGCCAAACCGGAAAACTTTGAGTCTTAGCTAGGCCGAGCTCCACGCGGTCCAAAAGGAAAGCTCCCAGGTAGCACGAGCAGGAACATGAAGCTTGGCACAAACCAGGTCTAGCTCAGTCTCAAAACCTTCCAGTTTAAGCTTTTCCCCCCCAAGTGAGCCACATTTAAGCATCTGTATGATGTAGATAAATCAGATAGCACTTCCAGAATGGGGAACTGTGAGAATTGTCATCCAAGAAATCTGAAAACGCCACCCCTAGTGGCAACATTTTACCCATGTCAAAGCAGAATCATCAGGGGAAGCCGGAAACACCTTTTGACCTTCTTGTTCTAGGAAGATTTGGATTCTGATAATCAGAATGACTGTTCTCAAGCAAATCATGGTTCTACAAGGAGAGAGCTTTTTGCATTGGGGCACGTCAGCCATAAAGTACCCTTCATATGCAATTGCGGATGATGGTAAATCTACCGTCACCTCAACTCCAGGTCATTTGGGAGGTGGAAATCAGTTGAGTTTTATTTGCTGCCTGAAACCCTGTTGCTTGGTGTAGTAGGTTGCAATTACAGTAGGCCCATTAATTCAGTAGAAATTATGGAGAAGCCGACTTACCAAATCCCTACTGGTTCAATGGGCCTACTCAAATTGCAAACTGAATACAGTGGTGCCTCGCTTAACAATGACCTCATTAAACAAAGAATCTGCTTGACGATGAGGATCACAAAACGATGTTTTAATGGGAAAAAATCACTTTACGATTATCGGTTCCCTGCTTCGGGAACCGATTTTTCACTTAACGATGGTTTTGAAACAGCTGATCGGCGGCTCTCAAAATGGCCGCCCCCTGTGCAAAATGTCTCCCCGCTGTTTTTAGGATGGATTTTTCACAAGACAGGCACCGGAAAGTGGCCGCCTTATGGAGGATCTTCTCTGGACGATTAAGTATTTAGCCCACTGGAACGCATTGAGCAGGTTTCAATGGGGTTTTTTCCCACCCGCTTGACGACGATTTCACTCTACAGTGATTTCACTGGAACGGATTAACGTTGTCAAGCGAGGGACCACTGTACTCTGATCAACAGGATTTTACCCACCACCTATTTTTTTGTTATGATGATGTCTTATAATATTGTGTGTTTGTACTCTACCCTGATACCTGGCTAAAGAAAGTATAGCATAAGAAAATGTATTCATTAACGTACGTGAGACATGTGGCTAGTTGCTGTTAGCAAACAGAGAAAGGAACTAGATGAAGGTGGCAGCTCTGGTTCTCCTTGTGCTTACTAATGATCTCATACATTTCCTGGAGGAAAGGGAGTAAACTGGGTAAGAAGCCAGATTCCATTCTGGTATTTTGGATGGCATTCTCTGTAATCCTTGATAGTCAGGTTTGCTGGAGCTTTGGGAATCTAGGATTTGTGGCCAGCACTAGGCTGCCTGCACCTAGACCAAACTTTGTTTATGACCCTGGTATGAGAAAACAGAACAGGGAAAGAAAGAGGACAGGACAGAGCCCTGCCATAAGGCAGAGTGCGGCACCTGCTTCAGGAGCCATCACCTAGAGAACATCTGAGTTTCCTTCCCTTTTTGACCAGTAAACTTCATGTGCTCCTCAAATTTTAAAAAAAGATATCCAGTTTTTGATTTTTCTAGTCATCAGTAGTACAGTTGTGTTCAAAATTATTCAACCCCCACTGAAATTGAATGTTTTGGCCATTTTGACATTGATTTTGATCATTCAGTCATCTTGCTTACATTTACATGAAAGAGGCACTTGTAGGTCAGAGAAATATAACCTTAAGTTTATAATGAAATAACCACAAATGTCTTTTCTGTGCTCACATCATTATTAGTTTTTATTCAACCCCCAAGTGACATTCAATCTTAGTACTTAGTACAACATCCTTTTACAGTTATAACAGCTTTTAAACGTGAAGCATAGCTTGACACAAGTGTCTTGCAGCGATCTACGGGTATCTTCGCCCATTCTTCATGGGCAAAAGCCTCTAGTTCAGTCAAATTCTTAGGCTTGCGCACTGCAACTGCTTTCTTTAAGTCCCACCAGAGGTTCTCAATCGGATTTAAGTCTGGTGACTGCGATGGCCACTCCAAAATGTTCCAGCCTTTCCTCTGCAACCATGCTCTAGTGGACTTGGAGGTATGCTTGGGATCATTGTCCTGTTGAAAGGTCCAACGTCTCCCAAGGCTCAGGTGTGTGACGGACTGCATCACATTTTCATCCAATATCTCCTGGTACTGAAGAGAATTCATGGTACCTTGTACACGCTGAAGCTTCCCTGTACCTGCAGAAGCAAAACAGCCCCAAAGCATTATTGACCCTCCGCCATGCTTCACAGTAGGCAAGGTGTTCTTTTCGTCATATGCCTTGTTCTTCCTCCTCCAAACATAGCGTTGATCCATGGGCCCAAACAGTTCTAATTTTGTTTCATCAGTCCACAGAACACTATCCCACAACTTTTGTGGTTTGCCCACATGACTTTTGGCATACTGCAGTCGACTCTTCTTATTCTTGGGAGACAGCAAGGGGGTGCGCCTGGGGGTTCTGGCATGGAGACCTTCATTACGCAGTGTGCGCCTTATTGTCTGAGCTGAAACTTCTATACCCACATCTGACAAATCTTTTTTCAGTTCCTCAGCAGTCACACGGGGACTTTTCACCACTCTACGCTTTAGGTAGCGCACAGCAGTCGAAGTCAGCATCTTCTTTCTTCCACGACCAGGTAGCATTTCAACAGTGCCCTTTGCCTTGAATTTGCGAATGATGCTTCCTATGGTGTCTCTTGGTATGTTTAACTTCTTTGCAATCTTCTTATAGCCATTGCCCTTCCTGTGAAGACAAATCACCTCTTCTCTTGTCTTCCTGGACCATTCTCTTGACTTCACCATGTTTGTAACCACACCAGTAAATGTCTAGAAGGAGCTGAGTATCACAGTCATTTTCAAGCTGCCTAATTGGTGCTTATTATGCTTGATTGGTGCTCGGTGACATCCACAGGTGTTTTCAATACCTGATCGAAAACACCTGAATGAACCTCTCTTCTTCAGAGTGGTAGTCTTTAAGGGGTTGAATAATTGTGGCAATGAAGAAACCACAAAAGAAACATTTACTACTGTATTACATAAACAATTGATGTTATTTTAGTTGCATTTGGTTCTTTAAAACGTCCTTGTAGGATTTCATTCTGAATACAATTCCAAATGTACACTATAGTCCCTAAACCCCTTTACAGCATTGGGGGTTGAATAATTTTGAACACAACTGTATCCCTTGGGAGGTCATCCAGCACAGAAGGCTTAAGGGACACCCTTTGGGGACAGTTTAAGGGGCAATGTCTCCTTCATAGCCTTTTCTAGTTCTTTAGGGTTCTTGAGGTAGGCTTTTATCAAGGATCCAGCGTCTAGCTCTTTGGAAAGATCCCAGCAATTTCCTGTGATACCCAACCACATGTTGTGTTGGTATTGTCTTTAAAATGTGCATTCTCTGTCTCCTAGTCATGGTTCCTTTTTTTTCCCCCATACATGCAGTAAGTGCTGACTAAAATAGATATTGTTAGAAAAGCTGGGGGGAAGGGACGTATAAATAGTAGCACAGCACAACAGAGTTAAAATCAGGAGTTCAGAAGGCTGAGCCCTTCTGAAGACCTTAACCTGGTCCTGCTTGTGTTGAGTTAACAGACCCCAACTGAGGCACTAACACAGAGAAGGGCTTCTCCCCAGTTATCTTTTTCACATCCAATGGCACCTGGAGGGAAGGGTCCTTTGAAGATCACAGCATGGGAAGAGTATTCTGGAGATCATCTAGCCCAACCCAGTTCTCACAATAGGATCTGCTGTGCAGGATGCAGTCACAGTGTCTCTGACAGTTAGCTGTCCAGCCTTTGCTTAAATGCTTTGGCAAGTATTTTGTCCTGCGTCCACCGAGCAGTAACTCCCACCAGGGTGGTAGGGTAGAATCACACACCTTGCCCAAGGGGTGTCATCACACAGGGAGGGATCTCCATGATGAGAGCCTGCGGCACAACATTTACCCTGATGCCATTGTTGTCTATTCTTGTTCAGCAGTAGGATGCTGACCTCCCAGTGGAAAAGAGCTCATCTCTTCTTGAGGCCCTCTGCTGCAATGTCAAGTTCTTGTCACTCTTAGGAAGCCATTTCTAATGTTTTGCCAAAACCTGTTTCCTTGCAGTTTCCACACATTGCTTATTGGGATTTAGGGCTTTAAAGCCATTTATGACATGGGCAGGGAAACTGTAGGCCCTTGAGTGGATGTGGGCAATTACTTCCATGGTGCCTTACCATGGTTCTTGCTGGGTGACGCTAATGACAACCACAGTCAAGAAATGTGTGGGGTTTCTCTGCCCCTGATTTCAGTCCTTAACGGCACCAGCTCTTTAAATTGTGCCAGGGAATATACAAAGAACAAACAAACTTGGAAACGAAGTGATCAAGGAGGCAGCATACGCTCTTCTCAGAACACAACTCATCTCCAGTGGTTGCTGTGTTTTTGAAGTTGGCACAGGGTTCCAAAGAAACCAGCAGCACTGCAAGATTTTTTAAAAATAAAATAATTTTTTTTTACACTGCGAGCCCAGTGGAGGCTGAGTGAAAGCTGTACATCAGAGAGGAACATAATCGAAAGGCTCCAAATGAGTCTCTTTTTAAAAAAAAAATGAAAGGGGGGGGGAACCCTCTAAAGGATGATGACAATTACTGAATTTCATACTGGCATTTTTATATTTGACAAGGTGACATTGTGGATGAAATGTATATTGTAAAACGCTGCTGTGCTGTAAGAAAATGATTGAATGTAAATATTTCAAGATGTGGACCGCTGTTCAAATGTTATCATAAATCTCTGCCATTGTTTTAGGGGATAATTCTTCATGCATATTTGAGTCGAATGGATAGGTCCAGCCCCTGGAAGGGTAATCTTCTGCTTGTTATTGCCTGAGTGCTGCTAATGGTTTAATTCTCAGCTGTAGACATTTTTTGGGGGGAAATAGGTTCTGTTCTCTTTTATAATAAATGTGGAATTTTGATTCTGAGGAGCACAAAGACCCACACTTTTCAGCAGTCTTATAACATGGAGCTTTGGTTAATGTTAAAAAGCAGGGGTGTGAGGCGTCCAGTGTGAGCGCAGTACCCTTGTGTAGAAGGTTTGGCTTCATGCCCCTGTCAATGCAGTGAATCTCCGCTGATTTTGGAAGATAACAGGGCCTAGTTACTACATGGGTGGGAAAATCAAAGATTTTCAGCTAGGGCTGGGCTTGTTGAGCGTATCTGCCCCCCTCTGCCCTTTATTATGGGGTGAAAGCAAGTCACAGTTTCAACAATGGTATATACCGTCTTCTTTAGCTTTTCAGTGTTCCAGGGAGAGCCATCATTGGCCATAACCCAAGCATTGTCTGTCTGCTTCTGAACAAATGTGCCAGAGGTGTGAGTTGTTAATATGAAACTTGGGATTCCTCCACTCCCAAAGCGTCTTTAAAACCAACGTTGAATTCTGATCTGTTGGTTTCTTGCAGGTTTGGGAGGTTCACGGTCGCTGCCCTTCAGTCCAAGCTAGAACAGTCCGAGCGGGAAATGAACCGCCTGAAAAAGGCCCTGGAGAGAAGCGATGCCTACATAGAAGATTTGGAGTCACAGATTTCTCAGCTGAAGAGGGAAGGCGAGCAGAGGAAAACTGCAGATGCCGAAAGTGATGTTCCTGTTCCCATGGAGGAGAAAGAGAGTGAAGGTGCCCCCAACAAGAATGCATTGTTAGAAAGCCCAGGGGAGAGCATAGACCCCAACTGCCTGTGTGTGAACCGTCCCCCTGATGATCTTGAGCAGCCGGCACGTAGCGGACTGTTAAGCAGCAGCAATGACGTGTGTTTAAATGCAGGCAGCCAGGGTTGCTCGGATGAATCTGTAGCCCAGCAGTGTGCTGCTGGAAGGGAGGTTTTTTCGGGCTCTCAAGGGAGTCTCTTGGATATATCGGGCTCCGATATGGATACCTGTTCAGAACAAACATGGGATAAAATTGGACCCTATAAAGAAGAACTTTATGACCTTCCGGATCCATGTACGCCATTGTCTCTTAGTTGCCTCCAGTTGAACACACCCAACAACAAAGACGATCCTGTGGTGAAAGAGGAGAGCACAAGGGAGCCCCCCACCTTTCTGAGGAAACTGGAATTTGAAGACTTTGGGGAGGCATCAGATGACTGTAGCAAAGGCTCCCCACAACACAGTGCAAGCAGTTGTGAGAGTGTTGAAAACAAGGTGACTTGCTTTCCATCAGAAAAACCAGTCTTTTGGAACAGGTGCCGGCCCCACTACGATGAGAATTTGGATTTTGAAGGCTCTGAAACAAATACAGTCACCAGTGACTCCGGGGAGTCTTCATCCAAATCCAGTGAAAAATCACACAACCAGAGTGTGCCTAAGAAACTGAGTTCTGTCCGTTCTTTGGAAATGAACCGCACCCGAACGTCCAGTGAGGCATCTATGGATGCTGCCTACCTTGATAAAATCTCTGAACTGGACTCCATGATGTCTGAATCAGACAATAGTAAGAGTCCCTATTACCCTTCCAAGTCTTCTTCAGACCTGGATAATTCTTGCAAGTCAACACAATGTCCTGATCATCTGACTGAAAAAGAGAAAGGTATGAAGGAAAGAAAGGAACAAAATTCCCTCAAATGTCCTCTGCCGAGCGAACATTCGGAAGAGGGGAGCGAGTGGAAATCTACAAGTTTTTCGATCCTTTCTCCCACAGCATTAGATGTCACAGAACCTTTTCCACTCTTTGGTGGCCGGACGTCTGAAACAAATGAAATGAAACCTCAGAGCTTCTTATATCAAAGGGAGCTTTCCCCGAGCTTTCTCTTTAGTAATTCGCGCGGATCATTTGAAGAGCACAAACTTGGGCCCTCTCTTTTTAAGGTGGCGCCTGAGCTGCAAAACCTCCACAACCAACTCCAGTCTCCATGGTCATCATCCTTTGTACCAGACCGAAAAGCCAAAAGCATCCATGCATCAGCAAAAAGGAAAATTCACAACAGCCTGTCTAGCGCCAGTCCATCAAAAACCACCAAGAACTGATTCCCTTGTTGACTGACATGTTTTCTAAGCAGAAATATCTGTAGTGCCAATGTGATGATGTTCAGGTTTCCTGCCCCCACCCCCAAAATTAATTCGTCTTAGGTCCTCCTTTGACCTCAGCTTGTCTTCTACTTAAACACTGAGCGATGGAGCCCACCTGTAGCCTCTGGTTAGAGTCCCAAACTATTTTGCTGAAGATGCAGTCTTTAAAATCATTCATAGCTTGATAAATGTCTTCTGTTTTAGAGCACTTTGGATTTTGTTTTAGTATTGGGTTACATGAAGTCTTCTATCCCATGAAGAGCTGTTAAATGTCCGGTTACTGAGTGTGATAGATTTTTCAGGACAGATTCTCATTGAAACCAGTGTTTCTAGGGTAAGCGACTTATAGGAGAACATCTTAATTGCGTCTCTTAAGGAGGGATTGTGATGGCTGCTGTTGCTGAAACCAGCTTTTCTCAGAACCTGGCTTTCAGAATTAAAAATTTGCCTGCTCATATCTGCATGAGTCTCTCTCATATCTCTCTCTCCTGCATCTGTAGTGTTCAATGTGTAGCTAATAGTAAATTTCTTTGCCAAGTTTTCAGCTAGAAAAAACTGTCTCGTTGCTCAAGGCGGAGAACCCAATTATTTTTCTTCCTCCTTTTTTTCTTTTAATTAAACACCACTTTTAACCATTTCCTTTAAGGCGCCACTTGTACAAGACTGTGTGATTTGTGCCTGTGTAGTTCATAAAAATGGGTTGGTATGCTAATAGCTTGTTTACCAAATGTGCACTGAGCATTTTACATGAATACTGTACTGTTTTACATTAATACTGCATGCTTTTCTATGTGGAATGAATAAAAAGTCACAAACACCAGAATGCCTCAAATACTGCAGTAGCATTGGAGGAACCGAGAGCTTCTGCAATGAGACAATCTCACCCGAGTTTTTGTTCTGCTGTGCTCTGAGATAGAAACACATAGCCGGTTCATTCAAATAGAGTAGAAATAATGTAGGTGGTATCTTGGATTGCTTTGCATGCATCTTTCAAAATAATAGTCATTAGTAGGTGGAAAGTTAGCACTCTGCAAAATTCCCAAAGATCTGATGTGTATGAGAACTGCATTTGGTGGTTATATATTAGGATATTCGTTGTAATACTGAAGTCAAATATCATGGTTAAAAATGTCATTTGTATAATACCTTGTGTGTCCTAAGAATGTGGGAACATAACGGCGTCTGAAAGAAGGAATGGTAGGTCAAGTGAGCACTCGGGATGTTCACTGCCCTTGGCCAAAAGTGTGAAAATGGGCCAAATCAGTGGGATCTAAGAGTGACAACATGGCAGAACAAGTAACCACCAATTGCCCTAAGGCAGAGCGCTCCCTGGCAAATCCTTTAATACTTCTCCTGAGCAACCACTGTGATGCTAGGGTGGGTTTCTGCTGACTTTGCTAGGCGCTATATCAATATACATATCACCTTGCATTTCTTAGTGCTGCTGAGTGATGTGAAAGACGTGCGTTGCCACTGGTAGCTAAGATTCATATTGTAGAATTTTGTCCCACCCCACCCCCATTCTTATGCAGCACAGTGTGCTAAAGTTTAGACCACTAGGATTGAAAAAATGCATGACTGTGGATGAATTCCTCCATTCTTCTAGTGGGGACTTGGCTGACTGGGTAGCTCAGTGAATTAGGGAGGCTGGGAGTTTGGTTCCGCACTGTGCCTCCTGTGGGTAGAGTCAGACTGTGTAGCTTTGGGCAAGCTGCATAGTCCCAGGGTGCCCCATAAGAAGGGAATGGTAAGCCATTTCTGGGTACTGTCTGTTCGAAAAGGGTCACTGTAAGTCAGAACTGACAGCACACAATGAGAAGGAGGAGGATGTCAGAATCAGCGTACTTAGAAGGCTGGGTTGTCTTTGTCTCCCCCCGTTTTTACTTGCAATGGCCACTGTTTGCTTGCCATTATGCCATTGCTAGAGTAGGGTTTGTGGGCGGAAGAATGTTTTTCTGTATCACTCCCTTGAGTATTTGCATTCCACCACATGACTGACATGGATGGCAGTGGGTAGCCCCACCCTAAGTCGTGGTGGTTTGCATTTCCTGTGCATGGGGGTGTGGTATTTTGCAGAGATCCAAAAACGCATAAATGGTCTCATGAATCCGAACAAAGATCAAATTGGAATGGCACCAAAAGGGCCCTAGTCAGATTGGGCACTCGTAGGTGCATCCTTATTCAAGCAAGAAATGGATTGAGAAACTAGTACACGCTCCTAGAGAGCATTGTCCCTATAGTGTTACTAGAACAGAGAAGTGGGGCCAGCATGGCTAATCTAAAGCCGCTGAGAACTTTATTAGCAAAAGTGAAATTAATAGCCAGGGAGTAAGGAGTCATAGCCTATTTTGTAGGCAAAAGAGTGCAATTCTTTCTCTCTCTCTTTTTAAGGTCAATGGTAATGGCTTTTACTGCTGCTTTTGAGTGACCGTTTGGGAACTGCCATTGTATGTGGTCATAACAGAAGAGTGGAAAAATTATTTTTTTAAACAACTGTGACCATACCAGTGGAGGAATTCCAGAAGCTTTAGTCCAAAACAATAATAATTTCACTATATACAGTACTCAAAACCACTCCTTGGAATCAGAGGTCCAATGAAACATTGCAGCTAAATTGTTTCAGTAGCAGAGTTTATAGGAAACTCTGCTGTTCTAAATAGTAAATATTTATGCAGGAATACAGAGGGGACATGTGGGAGCCTCTTGTCAACCTGTCCCATTATTGTCCACTGTGACTGACGGCAGCACCAGGTTTTCACCATTGTCTGCCACCTGATCGTTTGAACTGGAGATGCCAGAGGGTAAAGCTGGGACCCTTTTTGCGTTCAAAGTCTGTGTTCTGCTGGTGAGCTGTGTAGTTCCTTCTCAAATGCAAGTTGGTAGTAAATGCATCTCTTTGGATAAACATGCACTTGCAACTCAGGTGTACAAAGGGTTACACAAATGGGAACTGCAGCATTAACATATCTTCTTTAAATGCAGATCTTTCTCTTTCATGACCCACTCAAGGGCATAACGTATGCCTCATGTTCATCTCTGTGCACGTTGTTTAAATATTTAATAATGTACAGTTTGCACACAGGCTAGTGTGTATTGAAATCGTTACTACAAATGAAGGAAGGGCTACACCGGCTACACAAACATATTTTGTCTAGTCTCCTCTCTCCCCTTCCCCCCCCCCCCCCGGTTCGGCAGTGTCTAAAATCAGCACTGTCCTATTTCGAAGCCACCTATGTAATTCCCGGATTGCTGCATCACCCAACCCAGAGTAGCTGTATGTCGTCCTTAATAGTGTCTTGATTTTGTAGACCTATATGCTGAGGCTATTTCCCAGCAGTAGCAGTTGCCAAATGTGGCTTGTTACAACATTGGCTCTTAGACTCTGTTTGCCTTCCCATGTGGAGCTTAGACCATGTTTCTTAGTTTCCCAATTGATTACTCAGGAGCCAGTAGTCAAGGTTAACAGTGTGGTGTGTCCTGCCACCTGTGCAGTCCCAGAGTGCCACCAGAAAAAGGGAGTAGCAAATCAATTTTGCCTACTTGATACCTAGAAAATACTATCCTTTGGAATCACCTGAATGACATATTATCTTTAAGTATTAGCTTTGGTTTGTCTCTCAAGAAGCTCTTTCAACGGGGTTACTCCCGAGCAGACCTATGCAGAACAGGCACTGTGGGCTTGAAAGCTGCTGAACCTGGATCTATTCTTTGGACAGAATATTTTGTATGCTTGGTGGAAAATGTCCATTGAAATGGCTGATAGTGTTATCCTAGACATGTTTACTCCAAAGCAAGTGGTACCATTTTCAGGGAAGCTTGTCCATTTCTCAGGTCGACATGCACCAACCTGCAGCCCAAGAAGATAAACTGACCTCAGGTTTCAGATCTCACCTCTGCCACACACACACTTTGGTTCGGATCCTGACTGCCTTTCCTAGGGAGTAAGCTCCACTGGACATAGTCATGGTTACTGCTGAGTAAGCATTCATAGAGTTGCACTCAGGCACTGTTACCCAAGCCACAGTGCTGTTAGTGTCAGCCTCCAGTTTGCAATAAAGGACTTGATCTACCTTGTAGGATTCTTTGTTAGACTTGGAAAAAGATACAGTAATGTGTGTGAAATGCTTGGAACCCTGTGAAGTGCCCTGCAGATGGGCCCTTACCTCCCGGGGAGCATGTTTTGCCCTGGCATGCTGGAATTCTGAACCATGCTTGTTACTTGTTGCAAAGTCTCAGCCTGCCGTCCTTGTTGGGTTATCCAGACTTGTTCTTGCAGAACATTCTGTTGCTCAGCTAGAGGTCATGCTAATCAGTCCTGGCTCTCTGAGGCCCTGGGCAGCCATTGTTCAGCAATTCCCAGGCTAGATGGAGAGTCCCCACGTTGGGAACCGCTGTGAGCTCTGCCAACACTTCCCTGGTTGGCAGGTGGTCCCTCCACCATGTCCAGATCAATGGAGGTCACACCAGCTTGTACAAAAACAACAGGCTTTATTGAAACTTGGGAGGGGAACTCAACCATCAGCAACTTTGTGGACAGTCCAGTCCCAAGGCTAGTTGACTCCACTAGCCCTGGTTCAATCCTTCTCTTTACAATTCCCCCCGCCCCCAGTTGACTCAGACTGGGGGAATCCACATTTCATCTCAATGGTGGGTACCACTGGCCTCCAAAGTTTGAGGCCCAGAGATGCAAAGTCCAGTAGAATCGCAATGAGGGCAGGGCAAAGTACCAGGGGCCCCTGCTCCTTGGCTCACTGCTCTTTCTGAGTCCTGCTACAGTTCCTCCTGCTGACAGTGCAGCTTAGCCTTCCGGTGCTGCCATGTCCAACACTGCAGTTGCATTGGGGTAGACTCTCCTCTTTGAGTATCCCCAGGGGTTTGGAGTCTTGTCTGGGCATGGTTTTTTTTGCCCAGTAATTAGGATGAGGGGTTGAGCAAGAGTATTGGTGTTGAGGCCCTTCATTCTTCAGGACCTGCAACTCCACAATTTTTTCCATCCACAGATTCTCCTTGATTACATAGTCCCACTCCTGGGAAGACCCAGGGGTCTCAGTATCCACTTTCTCAGCTTGATACACTCCCCCCTCCCCCCGTTCCTCTGCAGCATCCTCCCAAGTCTAGCCAACACAGGTGTACTTCATTGTGATGCCACTAGATTATTGAGAGAAAGCGTGTTTGGTCTATCCATCCAGTTAGTGTCAGAATTACCACAGCACAATTAATATATCAGATAATTTCTCTTGATAAAACAGACAGAAGAGCCTCGTGGCGCAGTGGTTAAACCGCTGTACTGCAGGCAAAACTGTGCTCACAACCTAGGGTTCAATCCCAGGTAGCCGGCTCAAGGTTGACTCAGCCTTCTATCCTTCCGAGGTCGGTAAAAAGAATACCCAGCTCGCTGGAGGGGGGGGCAATGTGTAGCCTGCATAATGAACTTTTAAACCGCCCAGAGAGTGCTTGAAGCACTATGGGGCGGTATACAGTATAAGCAGCATGCTTTTGCTTTGCAATGTCAAGAGCATTTGGGGCAACTAGCATCAAATACATATTGAGGGACATAAAGTACCCTGAGATAGATGCGAAGTCGCCTGTTTCTCTCTGTACTCATAAAACACTGTGCTGTTGCAAAAGCCCCATTTTCTTAGGTTCATCTTAGTTCTGACAACTCCAGTCCATAGACTTATCAAGTGACTTCCAGATAACCCAAATCTCTATGAAATCAGGAGCCAGAATTTCTTCTATTTCCATTCATTTTACAAGATTAGTTCTTCTTTCCACATTATAGTTCTGGCATTCTTTGCTGTTCTTTCAGGATTCATAGATGTTCTGACAAAACTGTTCCTTGATTTTAATCTGGGAGGGGGAGGGTGGCAGCCAAAGAGTGGGTGTGCATTTGATGCAGATGCTTTGAATCTTTCACCGTTAGCTGCTAACTCTGTCACTGGATGCAATGTGTTGGCTTGATTATTAATTATTTGTGGGAGAGTCCTGATCAGGGATGCCTTTTAGTAGCTTCAGTGGTGTTACCTGTAGGCATTTAAACCCACCTGGTTTCTCTATTCTCTGGAGCAATAAACCAGACAGAGGTTGATCTGAAAAGTAAAAATTGGTTTCCAAGATTTCATTAGAAAATACATAGACAGGAAAACCTGATCCTAATCTAGATAGCTGCCCTTGTGCTTGACTGGAGTACATGGTCTCAGGAGGGGGAAAGAGAGGTCCATAACTGCGCCCTCAAGAGAGAGATTCAGAGGATGAGTGGGAAAATCAGACTGATTGATGGAGACATGAAATGGAAAATTTTGTACTTTTGAGGGGGGGGGAATAAGGTGGAAAAATAGCTAATGAAAAGGACAGACTCAAGCTGCTCTAGCACCAAGTACCCCTATTGATATTTGTGACAGAGAAGTGATGTTACCAGAAGAATCTTCCAACATAATGCCTGCTAGGTAACTGATTTTATCAAAAGGTGTTGGCTTCAGGCACTGATTCTAAAGCTTTCATTGAGTACCCCGTCTACCTGCTAACACCCAGGTGGCATATTCACTTACAGAGTGACATAGGACGAAGGATATTGTTCGTAGCATTTGTGGTTGTGTGCCCCAACTGATTCCATGGGGGATGTGGAAGGAGCCTCCCCGAAGAATGTGAGGAACACACGACAGTGACCTGTCAGTTGATCCTTCCGTTCTGGAAGCACCATTGGATGGATGTGTGGTACAACCGACTAAGAACAACTTACTGGACACTGTCAGTGAGACCATTGAACCTAGTATTAAAGCAGAGCTCGGTTACATGCAGGAGGTTTCCTCGCTCAGACCAGAGGTCAATTCTGCAGCCAGGTTCCCAGATTTTAAATAGTCTCCTGTCATCAGTTACTGTATGGAAATAGCTGGAGAAGAAACTTGCAGACTAGGTTAGATGGGACGCTCCTCCAGCCACACCTGGCCTGAAAGATGGAGAGTTTCCAACCCTAGTTAAACCCTACTCTCGCATGTGACCCCCATCCCAGCCATCTGTATCTTCATTTAGAAGTGGAAGTGGTTTCTGTAGGACTCCCTCTCGAGGAAGAGTCCTAAGGTTACACACAGCTTCGCAGCTGCCCAGTTTGGGTTGGATCATATCCAAGAATGTGGTGATGGTGATTGTTTGCTTGGCTGTTTAAGTTATTTTTCCTAATAGCAAAGGGGCACCTCAGTGTTGTTTCCGGTCCCTTTTGACTCCCACAACAGTGGTGGGAAAAATTAAGTGGAGGAAGGGGACAGGAAATGCACTCCAAAGGCTAAGGCCCTTATCCTAATTCCTTTGAAATGCCTTTACAGTACATCACCATGAGGCTGTCACTCTTGCCCTTTAAAAAAAGCCTGTCTGTGTGAAGTGAAATATGGTAAAAGTTTGCCTTTCAGAGATTTCAGGCAAATATATTCCACTAAGGTGTCTTTTCATTTCTCAGTCTCTGGATTAAGAAAGTAAATAAAGAAATTAGGAGGACAAGCACTGCTGTGATGGTACAGATACGGAAACCTCTAATAAAATGTTGAATTTTAGGGAAACAGGGTGACATCTGTTCTATTAAGACTGTTGAGTATGAGCAAATATGTATTCTTAAAAATAACATACTAAACTTATCGCACCATTTATTCGGCCTGTGCTAGTCTAGTAGAAGAGAGTTTAAATTGTGCAGGGCACCTTAGCCCATACACATAATAAAGTGATAGAGTGGAAGCACTTTTTTCTGAAAGCTGCATTATTTATTTTATTTAATACCATTGCTTTCTCTTATGAGGATGCCAAAAATAAAATTTACTCTTAGAAGACAGAGAAATCCAGGACTTGGGGTGGTATCTCTTAAAAAAAACCCAAAAAGCTGAAATAAACATTCCTTTCCCTCTACCCAGTCCGCTAAACTTCTTACATGAGGAAAAAGTAATTCATTTATAATTTAATTCATTTATTTGTGAATATTTATAAACTATTTACATCTGAAGATTTCAAAGCAGCGTGCAACAATAATAAAATATGCAATGTAAAGCAATATGTACAAGACCTACATTTGTGTATTGACATTCATATGCTGCCCCATAGCAAACAGTTCCCAGGGTGACTTAATTTCTTACACATATACTGTTCCTGTTCCAGGCTGGGGGAAGGGAGCTTAGTTGTTTGGCAGTCCTGGAATAATTATACCTTCATTCCTTGAGTAAGCTAATGACCATCTGGCATTATGGTCTCCATGTTTCAGCTGAGGCTGACTGAGAGGTAGAGGCATACAAAGACTGTCTAACAACGGTTTTAAGATCCTGCTCCTTTTTTACTGGCAAAGTAGAACATCATAGAATCAAGTAGTCCACTAATGGTAGCACACGTACTATAGATAAGAATTGTTGGATAACTCAGTGCTTTAGGTCTCTGGTTACAGAGCCAGAGGTTGAGAGTTCAATTCCCCGGTGTGCCTCCTTGACAGGGGTAGGACTCCATGATCCGCAGGGTCTCTTCCACCTCTGCAGTTCTAAGATGATGATGGTGGTGGTGTTATTTCAGATGAACTCATTTCACTGCCAACATCTGGAGGCTCAAGTTCACAATCCCAGATGGACAACTAGGGATTACGTCATCAGGATTGCACATTAAATCAGATGAAACCATCATGTACTCACAATAAAAACAGCTATGTGTGAGGCTGTTTACAATTCTGCCCCAGCTCCTCCATGAAGCTCATCGGGGATTACATAGTTCTATTTGTTTTTAATCTACATCACATCCCTGTGAAGTGAATTAAGCTATTGGACTCGGAATGACCCAAGGTCACCTGGTACATTTCTGGATAACTTTGGGAGTTCAGCAAAGGTCCTCTTAGTCCTAGTCCAACTAGTGCACCGTGTTGGTACGATAAAACATATAAAACACAAAGCATACCACAGGCTTCAGCAACAAAGGCCAGTTTAGTTCCGTTGCCCTGCAAAACCCAAACTTAATATTCCATTGAACCCATGGAATATACATAAATGCTGAGTCACCAGCAGTTGATTCAATCGACCCCCTTTAAATTAGCTGAGGGCCAGTTGATTTGGGATGCTCCATTTTAATCACTATCATCAAATAAAATTCCAGATTAAATTAAAAGCAGATGTGCATGTGCTAAAGTTGGCTTTCTGTTTCTGCACTGTAACTTTGAAGATTATAAATCTTATTTTCCTACTTCTCTGTCTTTTGACAGGGTCAGGTAAAAACAATTCCTCTTCTGAAGCTGAACACAAGAAGCACAAGGGACCAACAATTGAAGAAGAGACTTGCTTCGTGATTCAGATTGCTCTTCTACTCCCATTCACCTGGGAAGTGTACTCAAGGGACTTACTTCTGAGTACACATGTCCAGGAGACTGTTGGCAAGGCATGACTTCCATCCTTTCTCTGCTCTGTCTTATGATGCCACCGGGAGCAGCTTGCTCCATCTAGCCTACTTAAGTAGCATAAAAAACATTAATTTTACAAGACAACGTATGAGAAGTTGAGATCATCTAGGAAATGGACTTGATATTGGAACTACACTCTATGACAGCGTAGAATGAAAGCATTGTTATTCTTTTCCTCTGTATATATAAAGGTCTCGCATCAGTTTAGAGAGCCAGTATAAAGACCACTTATTGAAATCCTAAAATTCTATGAGTAATTGGGAATAAACTGATGGATTCGAATGGGGTTTTTGAAAACACACACATCAGGTGGACAATAGCATTTTGTAGTTCCGTATGTCACCTAATATGCTGGGAGCAATGACATGCTCGCTTGATCACGAGCAAGAGACAGGGTGATCAACCAGTCAATGGGGTCTTGCTGCAACCAGAGATCCTAACACAGTAACAACCATAATGACACAGTATTGGCATCAATGTAGATTCAAGAATGATGTGGCAATCTGCAGAGGCATTTCTTTTTGTTCAGAATTGTACGGCATTGAACTGTTCCAGGAAGAGATGCATGTTACATAACAGCACTGATGTTACCTGTCTGTCATGGGTTTGGAGGGAAAGTTCCATCCTATGGGGAGTGGAAGGCGGGACATCAGGAGGAGGGGCTGTACTGTATAAATATGTGATGCCTGTGTGGTGAAGAGTAGATGCTGAGACAGACTGTGAGACACTGGGTTGGGACGAAGCAGCAGCTGGGGAAGAAGAAGCTGTTGTGGGAGTCTGGGTGTCTGACAGGGTACTACTGTGTGTCAGAGTACCAACCTGATAAGTTCAGGTGTCTGTGGGTTAGCCAGAACTGATGGGTTCAGGGTCTGTGCTTTAAGTTAAAGGTTCTAGGTGAACCAAACTGTATGCTTGTGTGTGTGAGAATAAGCCACGTTACTTTATTTTATTCACCTGATCGTTTTATTTACCCTGTTTGTATTTAAAATAAACCTTATTCTTTTGTTGTTTAAAAATCCATCCCTGGTCTGTGTGACTTCTTAAAGGGAATGGTTGGTGGCAGCTTAGTGTAACTGTGTGACAGATCCCAGTAGGTCTGGGTTTGTCACATTGATTGGTGTCCAGCGTGTGGGATACGACTGGTCCAGTTGTCCAGCGGTCCAGCAAAGCCTTGGCAAGTGTGCCCAGAGCAAGGGGGGTCTAGTCAGGGACAGTTTGAGGCGCGTAGGTAATCTTCTAGGTGTACCTCACGGGGAGGTGCGCTAGTAGAAGAACGTGCCAACTGGGGAGACTTAGATTAAGGTGCTCTGAGGCAGCCTAGTTTTGGCGGGAAAAAGCTGAGGCAAATCTGCGTAGCAACAGTGAGCTAGCTTGCCAGCTGAGAGGCCCAGCAGAGGGGGGTAGGCTCTGACTCGATACTGTTGCAAGTTAGTGCTGAAGAACAGCAGCAATCTCTGGGGAGAGCTGGTTCTGAGGCAAAAAAGGAAAAAAGTGGTCGTTTTATTCTGGGGCTTGACTTTTTAAAGCAGCCTGTTCTGAGGGGGGATTATGCCCTTGACTCGAAGCCAAGTAGCAGACATGAGTGAAGTGAAAGACCCCCAGATTGACCAAGGTTCTGAGGATGAATTTGGCTCAGTGCAAGGTGACAGCACAGGAGAGCAGGACCCAGAACTCAGAAAATTGCTCATAGCCCAACAGCATGAACTGAGGATGAGGCAATTGGAAAAAGAAGAAAGATTAGAGAGAGAGAAAATTGCTCTGGAAAAAGAAAGAATGGCGTTTGAATTAAGAAAACTGGAAATGATGAACCAGAACAATAATAACAATAGGGATTCTGAGGGAGGCCAATTGTCTAAGGCTGACCTGAAGAAATTCCCTGTGTACCACAAGGGAGATTGTCCTGAGGTGTTCTTTTCCTTAGTGGAAAGAGCGTTTGTGGACTTCTCAGTGAGGGAAACTGAGAAGATGACCATCATGCGATCTTTAATCAGTGGTAGCCTTGCTGAAGTTTATGCCGAGATGCCTGAGGAACTGATGAAAGATTTTGCAGAGTTCAAAAAACTGGTGTTTGCAAGACATGGGATAAATGCAGAGCAGCTGAGACAAAGATTCAGGTCCCTTACCAAGAAGCCAGAACAGACTTTTACCCAAGTGGGGGCCCAATTGGTGAGGCTGCTTGAGAAATGGCTATCGCAGGAGGGGACAGAGACCTATGAACAGCTTAAAGACTTGATAGCCCTGGAACAGTTCTATTCAGTTCTGCATGGGGAATTGAAATTCCAGGTGAGGGAAAGGAAACCGAAATCTGTGGCAGCAGCCGCAGAAATCGCAGATTTTATTTCTCAAATAAGAAAGCCCTTGGGTGAGGGGAAATCTGTAGGTAAACCCAAAGAAACCTACAGCAAGTACTCTCAGGGACCAGGGAAAAGCCAGCAAGGGGGAGGGGCCCATGGTGAAGGGAAGCCCTCAGACATGAAACCAAGACCTCAGATTTTGGAGGGAAAACCAAAACAAGATGAGAGAGAATCAAAATACACTAGAAAATGTTATTTCTGTCAGGGAAAGGGTCATCTAATCTCAGATTGTGAGAAATTGAAGCAGCTAAAAGGAATGGTGCCTCAGAATTCTAGTGGGACCAAGCCAAAAGCTGTGTTCTGTGTCCAGAAAGAGCAAGGCTCAGTGTCACTGAGGGAGCCGGTTGCCATGGCTACTCAGTCTGGAACAGCTACCGCTGCTGATCAGGCTGAGGACAATGGTCCTCTTCTGGAGGTAAAGCGCTGCTTGCTGATAAAAACAGATTCTCAGTTGTTTGAGACAGCAGGGGTGGACGTAGGAATACTTGACTGCCAGTATAGGGGGCTGCGGGACACTTGTTCCCAGGTAACCCTGTGCCATCCAGATATCATCCCTAGGGAGTTTATAATCCCAAATGAGAGCATGAAGGTGGCAGGGATTGAGGGGCAGATAATCTCTCTGCCAGTAGCAGAGGTACCTGTCAACTTTCAAGGCTGGAGGGGAGATTGGCGGATAGCGATTTCATCGACTCTGCCAGCAGCCGTGCTCGTGGGAAATGACCTGGCTGAACATGTGAAACGGGTGCTAGTGATTACACGCTCACAAGCCACCACAGGGACAGTTCAGGGGGGTAATGATGAGCCAGAGACGGAAGCAGGTGGGGGGAGTTCAGAAGCTGTGGTGGAAACCTTAACCACAGACAGCAGATTTGGACGGGAGCAAAAGGCAGACGCCACTCTCCAAAAGTGTTTTGAACAGGTGACTGACGCCCAGCTAACACCTGAAACCCCAGTGAGATTTCTGGAGAAAAAGGGGATTTTATATAGAGAAACCCTGAGGAATATCTCAAAAGGGGGAGATGGGATCAGGAGTCAGCTAGTGGTACCTGAAAAGTATCGCCCCATGATCTTACAAAGGGGTCACTCTGACATGTTTGCTGCACACTTAGGGGTGAAAGGGCCCCTTGATTTGATCAAGCAAGGTTGGGAGCAGATCACCCAAAATGACCCACAAGACGTTGTGACATACATAGACACCTTGATGAATGACCTAAAGAGAAGTCTAGAGCTGGCAGCAGAAAACCTGCAAGCTCAGAAGGTCAGACAGAAAACATGGTATGACCACAAAGCTAGAGAGAGGCACTTTGACCCAGGGGAGGAAGTGCTTTGGCTTAGGCCCTGCAGAGAGAATAAACTGCAGCTCAAATGGGCAGGACCATATAGGGTCATTTCCAAGATGTCAGACCTGAACTACCTAATAGAGCAGGAGGAGAACCAAGCAAGGAGGGTGGTTCATGTGAATGCCCTAAAACCCTACTACAGAGGGGAACAGAGGGTTTTATTCGCGATAAAAGCAGCTGAGAGTGAGGAAGCGGAATTACCCTTCTGGGAGGGTAGAGGGGAAGTAAAATACAACCCAGAGGAGGTAAAGATCAGTCCTGCACTCACCCAAGACCAGCAGCAAGAACTAAAAATGCTGCTTAGTAAATATCAACAGGTGTTTTCCAACAAGCCGGGGATAGTGAAGGGAGTGATGCATCGGATCCATACAGGGGATGCACCCCCGCAGGCAGTATCCCCATACCGAGTAACGGGACCCTATAGGGACAAGGTGCGGAAGGAGCTGGACGAGATGCTTAGGGAGAACATAATCGTCCCCTCTTCTAGTCCTTGGTCCTCTCCGATAGTCCTTGTGGACAAGCCTGATGGGAGCATTAGGTTTTGTGTTGATTACAGGAAATTAAACCGTGTAACCACTCCTGATGCCTACCCAATGCCCAGGCTAGACAACCTGATTGAAACCATAGGGGGTTGTCGGTTCATCTCATCATTGGACCTGGTAAAGGGATATTGGCAATTAAGAATTGATCCCAGGGATCAAGAAAAGACTGCCTTTTGCAGCCCTTTTGGTCTCTATGAGTTTCGAGTCCTGAGCTTTGGTCTCAGAAATGCACCAGCCACATTCCAAAGGCTGATGGACCAGACCTTGGCAGGGCTCAGTGACTTTACAGTGGCCTACATTGACGACATAGGGATCTTCAGTAATACCTGGGAAGATCACCTGATACACCTGGAGTTAGTGCTGCAGAGGTTAAGTGCAGCAGGGCTAACAGTAAAGGCCAGCAAGTGTCAGCTGGGTAGCCCAGAAATAAAATACTTGGGTCACATGGTAGGGGGAGGAATGATAAAACCCCTGGAGGCCAAAATAGAAGCTGTTCGTGATTGGCCTAGACCCAACACCAAGAAAAAAGTCAAATCATTTCTTGGGTTGGTGGGCTACTACAGAAAGTTCATCCCGAGGTTTAGCGAGATTGCGGCTCCGCTGACCGATCTGACGAGGAAGAAGGCTGATGACCGCATCCCGTGGACCAGCAACTGTGAGGCGGCGTTCCAGAGGTTGAAGGAGGCGCTAATCAACTATCCAGTCCTGCGTGCTCCAGACTTCGACCGGGAGTTCATCATCTACACCGATGCGTCTAACAGCGGGGTAGGAGCAGTTCTGTGCCAAGAGGATGAGAATGGTGACCAGCATCCAGTGTCCTACCTGAGTAGGAAACTTCAAAAAGGTGAGAGACATTTGGCAACCGTGGAGAAGGAGTGTTTGGCCATAGTCTACGCGATCCAGAAGGCCAAGCCTTACATCTGGGGAAGACATTTTGTTCTGTGTACTGACCATTCACCATTGCAATGGTTAAAGACAATGAAAACCCACAATAGCAAACTTATGAGGTGGGCTTTGAACTTACAGGACTATGACTTTGAAGTGAAGGTGGTCAGAGGGTCAGTGAACTGTGTTGCTGACGCCTTATCAAGAAGACCTGAAGACTGAAGACGGCGAAAGAACATGGACTATATGTATATAATGAAAACAAAAAGTTAAAATGTACCTGGTTTTAAATTGGTTTGTATTAATAAAGGTAAATTGGTGTAATGTATATGGTAAATGTTTAAATGCCTATTTGAAATGGTTAACTTGGAGTGTAAGTATATGTAAGTATTATATGGTATGTATAAATGTTGTTGTGTATTTTATGCAGGTTGGTTTTTTGGTGAAAAGCACTTTTAGCTTTCCCCCTACAAAACAACTTTTAAAGAGGGGAGGTGTTACATAACAGCACTGATGTTACCTGTCTGTCATGGGTTTGGAGGGAAAGTTCCATCCTATGGGGAGTGGAAGGCGGGACATCAGGAGGAGGGGCTGTACTGTATAAATATGTGATGCCTGTGTGGTGAAGAGTAGATGCTGAGACAGACTGTGAGACACTGGGTTGGGACGAAGCAGCAGCTGGGGAAGAAGAAGCTGTTGTGGGAGTCTGGGTGTCTGACAGGGTACTACTGTGTGTCAGAGTACCAACCTGATAAGTTCAGGTGTCTGTGGGTTAGCCAGAACTGATGGGTTCAGGGTCTGTGCTTTAAGTTAAAGGTTCTAGGTGAACCAAACTGTATGCTTGTGTGTGTGAGAATAAGCCACGTTACTTTATTTTATTCACCTGATCGTTTTATTTACCCTGTTTGTATTTAAAATAAACCTTATTCTTTTGTTGTTTAAAAATCCATCCCTGGTCTGTGTGACTTCTTAAAGGGAATGGTTGGTGGCAGCTTAGTGTAACTGTGTGACAGATCCCAGTAGGTCTGGGTTTGTCACAATGCATACTGTGCTCACTTTCAACATTACTTTTAGAAAGTAATTGGTTCTTGTCATAGATTGAAAATAGATTTGAGAAGTAATTATAGTTATAGTTGCTGTTTTTCAAAAGTACTTCATTTTTCAAAAGTAACTAAAACAGTTGATTTAAAATAAATATCTGAATATTACTGTGGCAAACCCAGACCTACTGGTATCTGTCACACAGTTACACTAAGCTGCCACCAACCATTCCCTATAAGAAGTCACACAGACCAGGGATGGATTTTTAAACAATAAAAAGAATAAGGTTTATTTTAAATACACACAGGCAAAATAAAACAATCAGGTGAATAACATAAAGTAACGTGGCTTATTCTCACTCATACAAGCATACAGTTTGGTTCACCCAGAACCTTAACTTAAAGCACAGACCCTGAACCTATCAGTTCTGGCTAACCAACAGACACCTGAACCTATCAGGTTGGTACTCTGACACACAGTAGTACCCTGTCTGACACACAGACTCCCACACCAACTCCTTCTTCCCAGCTGCTGCTTCGTCTGCTTAGCTTCTCCACACACGCATCACATATTTATACAGTACAGCCCCTCCTCCTGATGTCCCGCCTTCCACTCCCCATAGGATGGAACTTTCCCTCCAAACCCATGACAGACAGGTAACATCAGTGCTGTATGTAACACCTCCCCTCTTTAAAAGTTGTTTTGTAGGGGGAAAGCTAAGGTGCTTTTCACCAAAAAACAACCTGAATAAAACATACAACAACAGTTATACATACCATATAATACTTACATATACTTACATTCCAAGTTAACCATAGCAAATATGCATTTAAACATTTTCCATATACATTACATCAATTTACCTTTATTTATACAAACCAAATTCAGAAAAACCAGGTACATTTTACTTTTTGTCATAATTATATACACATAGTCCATGTTCTTTCGCCGTCTTCATTCTTCAGGTCTTCTTGATAAGGCGTCAGCAACACAGTTCACTGACCCTCTGACCACCTTCACTTCAAAGTCATAGTCCTGTAGGTTTAAAGCCCACCTCATAAGTTTGCTATTGTGGGTTTTCATTGTCTTTAACCATTGCAATGGTGAATGGTCAGTACACAGAATAAAATGTCTTCCCCAGATGTAAGGCTTGGCCTTCTGGATCGCGTAGACTATGGCCAAACACTCCTTCTCCACGGTTGCCAAATGTCTCTCACCTTTTTGAAGTTTCCTACTCAGGTAGGACACTGGATGCTGGTCACCATTCTCATCCTCCTGGCACAGAACTGCTCCTACCCCGCTGTTAGACGCATCGGTGTAGATGATGAACTCCCGGTCGAAGTCTGGAGCACGCAGGACAGGATAGTTGATTAACGCCTCCTTCAACCTCTGGAACGCCGCCTCACAGTCGCTGGTCCACGGGATGCGGTCATCAGCCGTCTTCCTCGTCAGATCGGTCAGCGGAGCCGCAATCTCGCTAAACCTCGGGATGAACTTTCTGTAGTAGCCCACCAACCCAAGAAATGATTTGACCTTTTTCTTGGTGTTGGGTCTAGGCCAATCACGAACAGCTTCTATTTTGGCCTCCAGGGGTTTTATCATTCCTCCCCCTACCATGTGACCCAAGTATTTGATTTCTGGGCTACCCAGCTGACACTTGCTGGCCTTTACTGTTAGCCCTGCTGCACTTAACCTCTGCAGCACTAACTCCAGGTGTATCAGGTGATCTTCCCAGGTATTACTGAAGATCCCTATGTCGTCAATGTAGGCCACTGTAAAGTCACTGAGCCCTGCCAAGGTCTGGTCCATCAGCCTTTGGAATGTGGCTGGTGCATTTCTGAGACCAAAGCTCAGGACTCGAAACTCATAGAGACCAAAAGGGCTGCAAAAGGCAGTCTTTTCTTGATCCCTGGGATCAATTCTTAACTGCCAATATCCCTTTACCAGGTCCAATGATGAGATGAACCGACAACCCCCTATGGTTTCAATCAGGTTGTCTAGCCTGGGCATTGGGTAGGCATCAGGAGTGGTTACCCGGTTTAATTTCCTGTAATCGACACAAAACCTAATGCTCCCATCAGGCTTGTCTACAAGGACTATCGGAGAGGACCAAGGACTAGAAGAGGGGACGATTATGTTCTCCCTCAGCATCTCGTCCAGCTCCTTCCGCACCTTGTCCCTATAGGGTCCCGTTACTCGGTATGGGGATACTGCCTGCGGGGGTGCATCCCCTGTGTGGATCCGATGCATCACTCCCTTCACTATCCCCGGCTTGTTGGAAAACACCTGTTGATATCTTCTAAGCAGCATTTTTAGTTCTTGCTGCTGGTCTTGGGTGAGTGCAGGACTGATCTTTACCTCCTCTGGGTTGTATTTTACTTCCCCTCTACCCTCCCAGAAGGGTAATTCAGCTTCCTCACTCTCAGCTGCTTTTATCGCGAATAATACCCTCTGTTCCCCTCTGTAGTAGGGTTTTAGGGCATTCACATGAACCACCCTCCTTGCTTGGTTCTCCTCCTGCTCTATTAGGTAGTTCAGGTCTGACATCTTGGAAATGACCCTATATGGTCCTGCCCATTTGAGCTGCAGTTTATTCTCTCTGCAGGGCCTAAGCCAAAGCACTTCCTCCCCTGGGTCAAAGTGCCTCTCTCTAGCTTTGTGGTCATACCATGTTTTCTGTCTGACCTTCTGAGCTTGCAGGTTTTCTGCTGCCAGCTCTAGATTTCTCTTTAGGTCATTCATCAAGGTGTCTATGTAGGTCACAACGTCTTGTGGGTCATCCTGGGTGATCTGCTCCCAATTTTGTTTGATCAAATCAAGGGGCCCTTTCACCCTTCTCCCAAATAAAAGTTCAAATGGACTGAACCCGGTACTGGCTTGTGGCACTGATCGATAAGCAAACAAAAGGGATTGCAGCTTCTGGTCCCAATTGTTTGGATTCTCTGCCAAGTAAGCCCTAATCATGCGCATTAGAGTCCCATTGAACTTCTCAGTTAACCCATTACTTTCAGGATGATAAGCAGTGGTTTCCTTGTGCTTAATTCCACAGATTTGCCATAAGCGTTTCATGAGCTTTGATGTGAACGATGCGCCCAAATCTGTGATTATCTCTGAGGCAAATCCCATCCTGGACATATACCCCACCAAAGCATCGGCCACTGTGTTAGTTTCAATGTTAGACAAGGGTATGGCTTCAGGATACCTTGTGGCATGGTCCACAATTGTTAGAATGAACCTGTTCCCCCTCTTTGTGGCCTTGGGCAAAGGTCCCACAATATCCACCCCTATGCATTTGAACGGAGTGTCAACCACAGGCAAAGGGCACAACTTTGCTTTGGTCCTGTCGCGGTTATTCCCCTGCCTTTGACACACATCACATTGTTTACAGAACTCCCTGATCTGCTTCCCTATGTCAGGCCAGTAGAAATTCTGTGTGATTCTCTGCTGTGTTTTGTTCACTCCTAAGTGTGCAGCAAACATGTCAGAGTGCCCCCTTTGTAAGATCATGGGGCGATACTTTTCAGGTACCACCAGCTGACTTCTGATCCCATCTCCCCCTTTTGAGATATTCCTCAGGGTTTCTCTATATAAAATCCCCTTTTTCTCCAGAAATCTCACTGGGGTCTCAGGTGTTAGCTGGGCGTCAGTCACCTGTTCAAAACACTTTTGGAGAGTGGCGTCTGCCTTTTGCTCCTGTCCAAATCTGCTGTCTGTGGTTAAGGTTTCCACCACAGCTTCTGAACTCCCCTCTGCTTCCGTCTCTGGCTCATCATTACCCCCCTGAACTGTCCCCGTGGTGGCTTGTGAGCGTGTAATCACTAGCACCCGTTTCACATGTTCAGCCAGGTCATTTCCCACGAGCACGGCTGCTGGCAGAGTCGATGAAATCGCTAGCCGCCAAGCTCCCCTCCAGCCTTGAAAGTTGACAGGTACCTCTGCTACTGGCAGAGAGATTACCTGCCCCTCAATCCCTGCCACCTTCATGCTCTCATTTGGGATTATAAACTCCCGAGGAATAATATCTGGATGGCACAGGGTTACCTGGGAACAAGTGTCCCGCAGCCCCCTATACTGACGGTCAAGTATTCCTACGTCCACCCCAGCTGTCTCAAACAACTGAGAATCTGTTTTTATCAGCAAGCAGCGCTTTACCTCCACAAGAGGACCATTTTCCTCAGCCTGATCAGCAGAGGTAGCTGTTCCAGACTGAGTAGTCATGGCAACAGGCTCCCTCTGTGACACTGAGCCTTGCTCTTTCTGGACACAGAACACAGCTTTTGGCTTGGTCCCACTAGAATTCTGAGGCACCATTCCTTTTAGCTGCTTCAATTTCTCACACTCTGAGATTAGATGACCCTTTCCCTGACAGAAATAACACTTTCTGGTGTATTTTGATTCTCTCTCATCTTGTTTTGGTTTTCCCTCCAAAATCTGAGGTCTTAGTTTCATGTCTGAGGGCTTCCCTTCACCATGGGCCCCTCCCCCTTGCTGGCTTTTCCCTGGTCCCTGAGAGTACTTGCTGTAGGCTTCTTTGGGTTTACCTACAGATTTCCCCTCACCCCAGGGCTTTCTTATTTGGGAGATAAAATCTGCGATCTCTGCGGCTGCTGCCACAGATTTCGGTTTCCTTTCCCTCACCTGGAATTTCAATTCCCCATGCAGGACTGAATAGAACTGTTCCAGGGCTATCAAGTCTTTAAGCTGTTCATAGGTCTCTGTCCCCTCCTGCGATAGCCATTTCTCAAGCAGCCTCACCAATTGGGCCCCCACTTGGGTAAAAGTCTGTTCTGGTTTCTTGGTGAGGGACCTGAATCTTTGTCTCAGCTGCTCTGCATTTATCCCATGTCTTGCAAACACCAGTTTCTTAAACTCTGCAAAATCTTTCATCAGTTCCTCAGGCATCTCGGCATAAACCTCAGCCAGGCTACCACTGATTAAAGATCGCATGATGGTCATCTTCTCAGTTTCCCTCACTGAGAAGTCCACAAACGCTCTTTCCACTAAGGAAAAGAACACCTCAGGACAATCTCCCTTGTGGTACACAGGGAATTTCTTCAGGTCAGCTTTAGACAATTGGCCTCCCTCAGAATCCCTATTGTTATTATTGTTCTGGTTCATCAGTTCCAGTTTTCTTAATTCAAACGCCATTTTCTCTCTCTCCAATGCCAATTCAAATTGTCTCTGTCTCTCTCTTTCCCTTTCCTCCATTTCAAATTGCCGCTGTTTCTCTCTTTCCCTTTCTTCTCTTTCCCTTTCCCTTTCCTCCACTTCAAATTGCCTCATCCTCAGTTCATGCTGTTGGGCTATGAGCAATTTTCTGAGTTCTGGGTTCTGCTCTCCTGTGCTGTCACCCTGCACTGAGCCAAATTCATCCTCAGAACCTTGGTCAATCTGGGGGTCTTTCACTTCACTCATTTCGGCCATCTGGCTTCGAGTCAAGGGCATAATCCCCCCCCAGAACAAGCTGCTGTAAAAAGTCAAGCCTCAAAATAAAACGACCACTTTTTTCCTTCTTGCCTCAGAACCAGCTCTCCCTAGAGATTGCTGCTGTTCTTCAGCACTAAATTTGCAACAGTATCGAGTCAGAGCCTACCCCCCTCTGCTGGGCCTCTCAGCTGGCAAGCTAGATCACTGTTGCTACGCAGTTTTGCCTCAGCTTTTTCCCGCCAAAACTAGGCTGCCTCAGAGCACCTTAATCTAAGTCTCCCCAGTTGGCACGTTCTTCTACTAGTGCACCTCCCCGTGAGGTACACCTAGAAGATTACCTACGCGCCTCAGACTGTCCCTGACTAGACCCCCCTTGCTCTGGGCACACTTGCCAAGGCTTTGCTGGACCACTGGACAACTGGACCAGTCGTATCCCACACGCTGGACACCAATCAATGTGACAAACCCAGACCTACTGGTATCTGTCACACAGTTACACTAAGCTGCCACCAACCATTCCCTATAAGAAGTCACACAGACCAGGGATGGATTTTTAAACAATAAAAAGAATAAGGTTTATTTTAAATACACACAGGCAAAATAAAACAATCAGGTGAATAACATAAAGTAACGTGGCTTATTCTCACTCATACAAGCATACAGTTTGGTTCACCCAGAACCTTAACTTAAAGCACAGACCCTGAACCTATCAGTTCTGGCTAACCAACAGACACCTGAACCTATCAGGTTGGTACTCTGACACACAGTAGTACCCTGTCTGACACACAGACTCCCACACCAACTCCTTCTTCCCAGCTGCTGCTTCGTCTGCTTAGCTTCTCCACACACGCATCACATATTTATACAGTACAGCCCCTCCTCCTGATGTCCCGCCTTCCACTCCCCATAGGATGGAACTTTCCCTCCAAACCCATGACAGACAGGTAACATCAGTGCTGTATGTAACAATTACTACCAGCTGTTGGGTTGTGGTGCAGGTCAAGCTCTCCAGTCCATTTCATTGCTGCCTCAATGCCAGCCATTGAACAACAGGGACAACATATCCCAGGACTTGAACCATGTAATGCTCCCTCTCATCCTCCACCTTTTAACACCCTAATAATCATGGGCCAGAAAAGTTGGACCGCAAAAGCAGTGAAGTTATCTGTCATTAAGTTACAGGCTTGTCTCCAAGATTGTCAATATGCTTGCACAAGGCCCCTTTGCTGGCAGTTCTGCATGTTCAGTGTTAGTGCAAGGATAGCTTCTAACATAGTTTGTCCCACACATACCAGTGGAGGC
The DNA here is from genome assembly GCF_051106095.1 of Pogona vitticeps. NCBI lineage: Eukaryota > Metazoa > Chordata > Lepidosauria > Squamata > Agamidae > Pogona > Pogona vitticeps. The sequence continues at coordinate 158,409,097 of NC_135785.1, forward strand.
AGTTGTGCAAATGCTTGAAGAATGGTGTAACTCAGTGCAACTTGCACTACTGGGGGGATTTTCAATCTGCTAGTCTAGCATTGACTTTATGCCTTAGTTATTAGAAAACAACTAATTCCAGGTAACTTGTCAGCAAGAACCCTGTGATATATGCCTGTCAGTGAAAATCCAACATAGTTTTCAGCCATGAATTTGCACAATTCATGACATCAGTGTGGATGTGCCCTATTGCACACCAGTCACGTGACTCAGTGTGCAACAGCAAATGCCCACACTGAATTCCTCACTTGTAGGAGTTTCCTGCTGAAAATTATACCAATGGACTTAACACTGTCATAAACATGTACTCAGCAGGATTTGTAAGGAATTACTTTCAAACTCTTCTCTCCAGATATTTTGACTCTGCACTGACCAACAGCCCTCCTAATCCAAATTATTGAACATGGCATTCTAAGTTATAAACTGCAGTCTGTGAAGGTACAGTATCTTGACAAACCTCTGTCCTCACCACACATACCTTTCCCTTAACAATCCCTGTCATGAAGAGTTCTATGGAACTCAGAAATATGTGCTCTTTTTTTCTTGATAAAGGTTAAAACTACTGTATTCTGAAATGGGTGAGGGAAGTGAATTTGGCTTTAGTTTTGCTTGTTTTTAGTTTGCTTTAGCTGGCTGTAGGTGGGTGAGGGGGAAAGTGTGGCTTATGAACTCACAACATTTGTAAGAATTCCAAAGATCTCTCTTGAGTGTACCCATATCACCAGTTGAAACCTGATCAAGTCCATCAAGCATGCTTCACAATCAAGGAAACCTGGAAAAGCTAGGAAAAGGTGTGGGACTGCTAGTTCGATCCGAAGTGGCTACTTCTCTCCAGAGTTCCCCTAGACAGTTTCAGGAGGGAGAGGACTCCAGAATTGTAGCCTGTTAGATATGTCCCAGCAGTATGCTCCCAGTCACAGTAATAAATCGCCCAAGACTGTTTAGGAAGAGCCATGGCTACTGGTCGGTGCAATGTCGGTGTAAACGTGGAAATACTTTAAGGATTCTTACGTGACCTCTCTCTCATCCCGATGCCTGCTTGTTCCTACAATCTGCTTTAGTCGCTCCTGCAATCTGAAATCCAACATTAAAATAGCCGGGAGCCCAGATCGACGTTTGAGCAGATTTAAGTTAACAACACGTCCGAAGATGGGATTCTAGTATTTTACCATATTCACTACTCGCAAGGTTTCTGGCCATTTCCCCCACTCCTAAAAGGCAAACCACAATACCACGAGGTTGTGAGAGTTTTAAGGCATTAGTGCGTGCTCCAGACAAGGAACGGATCCCGAAGGCGTACAGCGTGTGAACGATGACTCTTTCAACGCGCCATCCGTGTTCCTGTAAGGTTGCTGATTGATATCGATCCGTGTATTTCTCTCCCCCCCCCAACTCCCCGACTTCGGTGTTCTCACCGACAAGAGTTGAATCTCGCACCGGCAACTTCCCCACTAGACGAAGCAGCAGCCACTGTTGCGATTTCTTCTTCTTCTTCTTTTAATTATTATTTCTGCTAACAAAACCTGGCGATTAAGCCACGAAACTAACAAAGAGTTTTCCTTCCACCTTAACCTTGCCCACAATCCTTTAACAAATTAATTAATCCTAATGAATTAACACTTCATTTATTTAAACGTGCTACAGTTCATGAATTAAATTTTCATGCAGTGATTAAAGGCTGTTAAAATATGCATGATTTCGTTAAAATTTTATAATAAATCAGCGCAATGTGTTACATGACAAGGCAACTATTTCCTAGCCTCTTCCCTCCTTCTCTTCCACCCCCCCCCCCCCAAGACTTCACTTTCCCCCGAACGTGCTCGGAGTTACAGAGGGAAGAGGCGGAAAGGAGGGGAGGGGGATCCGTTGAGACCAGGACGAAAGGTCGTCTCTTCCAGATTTTTGGCAGGACCAAAAATTTCTCTGATGGCCTTTATATTTTGACTTCTGCTCGACCTTCTCCCTTTCGAGTCCCCTCCCACTTTTCCCCCTCGTCTAAAGATGCTTCTGCTGGTTTCAACCCACCCCTACCCACCCACCCACACACATACACTACTTCTTCCAAGAAAAGGACGGAGGGTCAGCCTCAGAAAGGAAAGTAACCGAATCTGAAATAGAGTGAAGGAAGTAAAAATATATATCTGGGGATTGGGATGTAGGAGAAATTGAATTTTAATTTGCATCTTCTGGAACAGTGATAGTGAGCATCTGGCCTTCCAAGTGCTATTGGACTACGATTCCCATCATTGCTCACCTTTGATCGTAAGTAGATAGAACTGATGGGAATTGCAGCCTCAAAAAAAAAAAAAAAACCCACGGAAAAGCCACTCTTCCCTTGTTTTTGTTCTGGAGAGGGTCGTTGTGTTGGATTGCATGCATCAGTGGTAGAGAACCCATAGCGTAGCAGGTGCTGCTATGCTATAGTTCCCGTAATCCATAACATCTGTCTGTTTAGAGTCTAGCAACATCTGGATGGCCATCTCCCACGTTTGCCATGCAAGAGGAATTGAGGAGTGATTCAAGTGGAACTCTTGATTTAACATCACCATCCATGGAGGACTTCCAAGAGTAAATTAATGGCTCATCAGAGACACAACCTGAAGTTTCTTATCACCTCAGACACAATGGTTTTCAGTGGAATCAGTCCATATATTTAGCTGCCACTAGTCAAGCGACCCATAACTGTGAAGGCTAATGGCCTACCTGCACGTATGAACCAGCTGTGAAGCCTCCACCACTCCCCTCAGCTACCGGCTCCATGGAAAAGGAAATGCTCTTTGTTTTGGTGCTGTCCGTGATCAGTTCTGATCCACTCACACACACACCCAGTCTCATGCCTTGATATGGGAGTGGTCTGGTAATGAGCACTGCGCTTGCACGTGTGAACCAGCCCACGGTCCCCGTGGTTTGCAACAGAAGCCATACTGAACGACCCGCTCAATTTTCCATGAAAATAAACAGGATATTCAGACAGACGTTGTACATGCTTACTTGAAAGTAAACGTCATTGAGGACCAGGGAGGTAACTTCCATGAGAACTTGGCTGCTTATTCTTCAGGTTATCAACTTTTGGGCGACCAGAGGTTTTGGGTTGTGTGACCTTTAGGAACTGAAGCCTAGAGAAGGCCAGTGCTTTTGATTTCAAACTCATACTAATTTACCCGGGAGTTATCTACCTTTAATTCTCCCTCGACCCTACTTTTCAGAAGGCACATTAGAGATGGCAGAATTAAAGGTGCTTTACGCCGAACGGGTTGGGCCCGTGTGTGTTTGTGCGGGCCCTATGGAGCATCCCTTAATGGGCACGTCCCATTTACACGCTCACTTTCTCCCAGAGACCCGAAAGCTCCGCCATCTTTCGCCCGCCTCGGAGCTCCCTCCTCCCCACAACCCCAACTCCTCGCTGTTCTCCTCCCCTAAGGGGACATCGGGGGCTGCCGTGGGATTTGAAATCACAATCAAGCTGTTCCATATTTAATATGACAACATTCTACACTTTGGCTGCAAAGGCAGTCATTGCGGCTTGCGCCTGGCTTAATTAGCAGGGCCTTGCTTGTTGTCAGGGAAGTCCTCATTAGGACATGGAAAGACTTTTTGTGCATTCAGCCAGATGGATGGGTTTTAAGGTAGATTAACGGGTTCTTCCCAGCCTCTCTCCTCCTCTCGACTCCGTGAAGGGAGACCAGTTTTTCCAGGGCGTTCCTCGGTTTTCCCCTCCACGCTTTAAGCAAAGGGACCAAGTCTACGCCTTTCCCCGGGTTCGCGAAGGGGGCCTTGACGTCTGCGCCCTGAATCTTTAGGTCCCTCATCAACCGATTGATCAGCCCCCCGATAACTGGCAACTCAAATGTGCAGATCGACTCGACTCGGTTGACAAGCAGACTCGAATCCGGAATGGCAAGGGGAGTGAAGCGCTCTCTCGCTTCGATCCTCGATCCCGGATGACAGATTCACACGTTCAAGGCAATCCTCCTTGCTTCAGCCACCGAGCAATGGCCATGCACATGTGAACCAGCCCCCTGCGGCCTGGTGGCAGTGGCGAACACTGCAGCCTACGGTGTTTGACACCAACCCGGGTTTGAAGGCAGAAGGACACCGACCTAAGCCAGATATGTGAGCATCAGTGAGGTTCCGAGCGCAAATGTCTTTGTTAAGTGGTGCAAAAAAAGGTTGCGATCCTGCCTCTACGGCATGCACGTAAATCTAGTCAGGACAAGAGTAAGTCCCGCCTAAGAGGAAATTCTGAGTAGACCTGGGTAAGATTGGGCCCCAGATTTGGCTTCAGCTGTTTGCAGAGTTCGGCACAGATGCTACATATCGCACACCTAAAACGGATTGTGAGTCCCTCGCTCTTCAGTGGGAACACTCGCTGGGCAAGGGTGCCCAGGATCCAGAAGCAAGCCCTGTAGTACAAGTTGGGACTGACTTTCAAGTAACCTCGTTTCATTTCCATCCTGACTTGAAAGCCAGTTCCGATGAGCTCCACGGGATTCGCTTCCAAGGAAAAATCCGAGTGTCAGGCGCGAACGCCGGCCTTGTCCCTAGAAACGTGGCGTGGGATGGAGAGCCGGGGGGGGGGCGCGCATCCGGTTCGGTTAAGGAAACCTGATGGGTGAGACGTGGGGCGGGGGGGGGGAGGTCCGGGAGACACGTTTCCTTTTGTGTCTCTGTTAACGTCCTTTTTATGAAATATGGGCACTTCACGTGGGTTTTACCGACCATTTTCGGTCATAAAAACAGAACTCCAGCCCAGCCGTGTCTCCAAAGATTGTCGACCCTCCAAGCATGAGTGTTTATGGCTATCAGTATTCATGAGTATTCAGAACTAGCCCGTAGGAAGACAATGAGTCTTGAAATATATTAGGAGGCCCGAGGGAGAGGCAGGCGTCAGGTCCGCCAAGTTTCTGGAGGAAATAGGATTTCCTTTGGACGCGTGGGGTACTCCGGGCCCGTCTTCGGAGAGAAGGGGGCGGGCAGGGGACTAGCGGATCCATTCCAGCTTGTATCCACGCTGCCCCCCCCCAACCGCCATAGAAACGAAGGGCAGATGGAATCTAGGAAAATAAAAGTGCTGTCTGTCTGTCTGTGTCTTTTTCTGTGTCTTGCTTTCGTCTCCGCACGCGCACAGAGCTGAAAACAATGGTTGGGCTGTCATTGATTTCATTTAGACAACATCAATAATCTCCCTCTCCCGGCCGCATCCGCCTTCCCACCCACCCCCAGCCCAAAGTCATGAATCCGAATCCAGATTAGCTACAACACCCTGAACATTCTCCTCCTTAAAGTCCAGAACTGGGTGAGAATCCTAGGGAGCAATCCCATAAAAATGTAAGTGGAAAGAAACGTGATCATCAGCATCAAGACTATTCAAGATTAAGGAACACGGATCAGTTTTAGAATTGTATGTTTCTGGGACTGGCCCCTCTGTTCACTAGGAGAGATACATGATGAACAATCTCGTGTAGCTAGAAAGATGGCCTGGATTCTCGCCAATAGCATTTGTTGTAGGGAAACTCAATGCATCGATTTTATATCTTTCCTTTCCGGACAATTGGCACCTCTGACCTTTGGGACGGCATGGGGGATCTCGATGACCTCACGTCACCAGGGAGCTGTCCAGCAAAAAGAGCTCCTGAAAAAGCGTCCAGACCCTGTTGCGAAGCTCCTTTCCACAGAAAGCTCCGCGTTTGAATCCTCAACTTCGGTATGGAGAATAGCAGTAAAAAGAATGGTTAGCACTGGTACAAGCAGTCAAGGGTCCTAAGCGCTCCGCATGCTTTGTCTGGTTGTAATCCTTACTACAACCTTATAAAGCAATCGTCTGCAGTATACTGCAGACGAAGGGCCTGAGGCTCAGGGAGGGTGGCTTGCCTAAGGGCACCCCAGAAAAACAGGGCAGAAAAGGAAGTCCAGCAAAGGGCTTTCTGTTTTACATCTGATTGTTTTAATCAGAGCGCTGCCCCCGCTTTCTATAAACTTGGTGATAAATGCATTTTAGGTTATTCACAGCCGTCAATTATAAACCGTAAGCCTTCCATCTTTTCCTCAATTCTCTCCCATTAGAGGTGGAACATCAGCAAACATTGATTTTGGTTTTCCCTGTTACTCCCCAGAATATAAAAAAGACCTGGCCGATCTTATAGTCCCATTTCGGATGGTCTTTTTAAAGACGTTTCCAGCAGGAAGAACAAATCCAGATTACTTTGTGTGTGTGTGCCTTCCTGAGAGAATTTCGACTTCTTTCTCTGTCTTCTTGAGACACCTAATCAGAATTTTGAAGACCAAAGCTAGTGCTGCTAGGAGGCCAGATGTTATAGGAACCAAAAAAAGAGGGGGAAGAACTATGTGCGGTTAGCAAAAGAAAATGAATTTAATAATCGAAGTTGAAAATGAGCGGGGGAGCTGGTTTCTCTTTGGATCCTGCAAATGTCCCTCTGCCCCACCTTGCGTTTGGCATCTTTTCATCCTGTGTCGAGTGTGTTACAGGCTATTTGCTTTGCTTTGAGATCGGAAGGAACGGGGTTTTTTTTTAGGTGGGAAGAGGCTTTGCAAGCCAAAGTTGTGCAAGGAACAGCAAGAGGGGTGTCCAAAACTGGGCTAAGGTGATTCAGATTCAGAACGTCTTTTAAAATGTACTTACTTACTTACTCACTTATTTACTTACTTATTTACTTACTTACTTACTTACTTACTTACTTACTTACTTACTTACTTACTTACTTACTTACTTATTTACTTATTTAATTGGTTGGTTGGTTGGTTGGTTGGTTGGTTGGTTGGTTGGTTGGTTGGTTGGTTGGTTGGTTGGTTGGTTGGTTGGTTGGTTGGTTGGTTGGTAGATTTTAGGTCCAGGGGTAGAGGAAACAGGCAGTTTTTACCTTTGGTAGGTTCACTTTGATGACCGCGGATCCTGTCTTCCCAAGTGGGGAAAAACGTGCTGGGGGAAAGCTGCAGTGGTGTGTTCGAAAAAAGCATCTCTGCCCATTCAGCTCTCCCTGACGCTCGATGGGAAGAGAGTAAGTAGCATGGGTTGCCCGCCTGAACCGTTGTCCCATGGGAAGTAAACTCGGAAAGCTCCCCCCCCCCCCCGCTTCGTAGGTCTCGCAAAGGACTCTGGCCATGCCGAGGTCTCATCCAACCCTACTCCTGAATCGGGAGTCATTTTCCTATGACTTGATCGGAATCCCAGCAATCGATCAGAGAGAGGGGGGAAGGGCGAGATGGTCTTTTTTAAACGGGAGGTCTGACCGGCAAGTTAGCACGATCAGATCACTACACATCTTTAATAAAGAAGCAATAATTAGCAATCTTATAAGATTAACCAGAGTGCCCGTGTCTAGCCTCTCCTCTGCCCCTCCTCCCCAACACGGATCGGGATGTTTTCTTTTCCCCAAACATATTTCAAGGAGATAAATTTGAATCCAGGAAGCCCACGGGACGCATTCAAGGATGGAGACAGAAATTAATGAGCACCGTGGACCGTTCTGGCTGCGGGAGAAAACAGGCAGGAAGCCCGCGATTGAGAATGTGGAGTGCGTGTGTACACACATCTCGGTGCATGAAGCAGACGGCTGACCCTTTGCCCCTCCAGCGTGACTCCAGGCGGGGAAGTCAGATCTGTTGCTCAGCCCTCCTCTCCACCACCACCTCCAGCACCCCTTTGCTACAAATGAATGTACATACTCTGGAGTGTCTTACTCCAGGAGCCAATATTAATGCTTTGAGGATTGACGCTGGAAAGAAGGTAGGAGGACACACGGTTGGGGTGATAGTTTACAGGGGCTGATTCTCATCCAGGTGAGGTCCATTCACATACTTGGAAGAAATGGGTTCTTTTTAAAAACAGGACAGCCCCATTTTCAAAAGAAAATTTTCTTTTGAACTTGCCGTTCTTTCTTTTCCATCCACTAATGCCTGAGAATAATAAAGGCCAGAGTCATCTGCGTTTGGGTGGGCGTCGGGGCTTGCTCCAAGACGCGGGCCCAGGTTCGTGGATCAGTTTTCCTTCCATAAAATGGCGACAATAAGGGCTTGCTTCACAGGTTTATTGTGAGGGTGCCTAAGGCAGTCGCCTTCGGGACAGCACTCCAAAAGAAGGAATAACGTGATAACATTGGTTGAAATAATAGAGGGGAGGACGGTTGATAGGCAGGGGAGATCCTTAGCGTCTCCTATTCCTTCCAGATGCATTTACTTCCAGTTAAGTGCGCTCCTGCTACACTGGAGAAGCAGGCACTCCACCTTCAGCAAAGTGTGTGTGAAGCTTTCCCTTTATTAACCCGGCTCATTAGTCTCTCACCTCTCTTTGGAAAGGTGCAGGCAGACACGCTTCTTATCCGTCCTGAATTTAGACTACGAGGTTTCAAGAAGCCAAGCATGGACTTCTCCGCCTTCGCGGTAAGCAAATCCTTCTCGGGGGGGGAGCGGGGGGGGGCTGCGGCGGTGGACGGGTTACAGGGCACTCTGTGTAGGGCTAACCCCAAGACAAAGGTGCCTCCGTGTGTGGTCTGGAGGTCGGTGGAGATCAAGACGCGCCTGGCTTCCTTCCGATCTCCCCCTCCCAAAATGCACTAAGACAACTCAAAACAAAACCATTTGTCCTCAAAACGCAAGGAAACCGTGAAGGATAAATGAAAATACTGCGCAGTGGGACTAAAGTAGGGCCGGCGTCTCCACCAGGGCAGGAACGCAGGAGAAGGCCAAGCTGAGAGATGCTCTATGGAAAAAGAAGGTAAGCCGAGAAACAGACCCAGCTACAAAGAGAGGGTAAAAGAGAATGCGTATCTTTGAAGAATCCCATCACAAGAAACAACGGTCGTCGTCATCCCTGATCCACAAAGGGACTGAAGCCGATCTGGGCATCCCGCCTTCCCACACTTTTTTTTTTTTTTTTTTTTTGAAAGAAGGAAATTCCTTGGACTTCTTTCTCCGAAGAAGGAATAAAGGATGCTCTTTGCAGTTCGATTCTGACAAATATGGGAAGCGAGTCCAACGGAACTTCTTTCCAGGGAGGCGCACTTCAGGAACCGAGTTTTTTATTATTATTATTATTATTACGTTGAAGACAACGACGGAACGAATTTGGCGTTACACCGACGCGCTTCTGAGCGGTGGAGGTGGAGACCCGTTAGATCTAAAGGACCTCACCGGATGCACAGAAATATAAAGACAGGGAGGAAGAAGCGCCAATACTTGTAAATAAGAATGCTGATGACACCACTTCGGCAAGACTTGTAATAACAGGAAATACCTCAATGATACTTTCATAAGAATATCGACGCGATTAATATTAAAGAACACAGGTGGAGGCTATGGCTAACGCTTATTTAAGAAGAATGGAGATAACAAGCGTGATGATATCGCCCCAATGCCCAGTCAAAGTAGCAATCGTAAGAACTCAGACGCATCATGACGTGACACCCGCAACAAAAAGACCTCTCTTTTCACAACGATGATGCTGACGTTGCTAGCAATGATAAGAAATACATATACCAGCGCGCACGACCCTAGTTGCTCCTCCGCTACACCTCCACCCGCGCGCGGCGGCATTTGCGCGCCGACTAGGGCGCCTCAATCGCTCCAAGGCGCCGCAACGGTGCGTGTGAACCCACAGGCGTGCGCGGGCGCAAGGGGCGCCGCTTCCCACCCCCAACCCCCCCAAACCCCCCCGTCCGCACCCTCTCCTTCGGCTGCGATGAGTGCCAGCGGCCCCACGCGTTGGGTTGCTCCGAGCTGAAGGGCCCCTGCCTCGGCCTTTGTCAGGAGCTCGCAGGGACGTGAGCCGCACACGCCGCGGCGGCAGCGGAGGAAGGGTGGGCGGGAGGTAGGAGAGCGGAGGGGGGGAGGGCGAGGGGGAGGAGGAGGGAACGCGTCGGGAGGAGGGGAGAGGAGGCCAGTTCATCAAAACGGGCGCCGCCAGTTCTCGCGAGAAGGAGAGCCGGCCCGGAGCCACGGGATGTGGGGCGCAGGTGTAAGGCGAGCGCATCTCCTGCCAGCCCTGGGATAGAGCGGGCGCGCAGAAGTCAGACGGCAAAAGGCTGGGCGCGAGGCTGGGCGCGCGCGCTCCCGGGGAGCTCCGAGCGGCCGAGCCCCAGCAGCTTCGGATGTGCTGCTGCGGCGGCGGCGGCGGCGGAGGCGGCAGGAGCAGCGGCAGCGACAGCGGTAGCCGCCTCGGCGGCGGCGGCGGCGGCAGCCTGGTGGCGCTCGGGGCGCGGCGGAGCCCCCGGTCGCCCTGCTCGCTGGCCGCGCTTTGGGTGGATTTCTTCCTTCTCTGGCTTCGGGTCCCCCCGCACCGCCGAGCCGCCAAGATGATGTCCATGAACAGCAAGCAGCCCCACTTCGCGATGCACCCCACCCTGCCCGAGCACAAGTACCCGTCGCTGCACTCCAGCTCCGAAGCCATCCGGAGAGCCTGCCTCCCAACTCCGCCGGTAAGGGACCCGCCGCCAGCCGGGCTTTCCCCGTCCGCTCGCCCGCCCGCCCGCCTGCCCGCTGATCCTTTCCTCCCTCCCTCCCTCCGCTTCTCTCCCTCCCTCCTTCCCTTGCCGCCGCCGCCGCCGCCGCCTCGCCTTCTCCAGCTCCGTCCCCTCTTCCGCCTTCCTCCTCCGGTGCAGGGCGGCTGCCTCTCCGCCTTGCACCCAGCCGCGTCGGCTGCTTCTTGGCTTCCTTTGCCCTCCTCCGCAATGCTCAAGGGTTGGGATGGTCGAGGAGAAAAGGGGTCCATGCGCCCCCCCCCCACAAACGCAAACACACACACTGTGGATTTCAATTTACTTTTCCAGGTTCCAGCTCCAAGCAGACAGACCCCCTCCCCCCCCCAGGAAAACGTTGGCTGGGGCACCACTGGGAGCGCCCCAGCTGAAAGTGACGGAGCCGGCGGTCTTCCTCCTTCTCCCGCACCTGGGCGCCTCTGGGTCTTCCTCCGGCCCTTTTCCTACTCCTGCTCTCCCCTTGCCGCTTGGGATCCCAACCCGGGTCCCCTTCAGCACCGATTAGCTTTCTGGACTGACAATTTTTAAAACTTCTTCGCGCTCCTTCAGCCTTGACCGCTTTCCTCTCCCCTGTCCCCCAACTCCTCGCTTTTCCCCTTCCGATCTTTGGCGTCCTTCTCCCCCCTATTTGATCTCAACACTTCTCCTCTCCACGATTTTCTACCCACCCTCTCCCTTTCTGGCTCCTCTCCTGTCATTTTGCTCTCTTTTCCCCTCCTCGATGGCTCGGCGCCGTCCCTTCCTCCTCTCTCTCCCTTCCCCTTCTTCTCGCCTCTCTGGTGCCCTTCCTCCCTTGCCTTCCCTTCTCGTTCCCCGTCCTCCGTCGCCCTTGTCTTTGGACTCCACTCGGCCATCCGCGGCGATACCCGATTTACAAACTTTTCCATGCCCTCCGTTCGCCTCCTGCGCTTTCCTGCCCTCCTGCCCTCCCCGTCTGCGTCTCTCCGCGTTGGCTCTCCGTTTTGCGCTTGGTTTTCTAATGGCTTTTCTTTCTCCTTTCCTTCTTCTTCCCTCGCTGCCTCTTCCCGACCGGCATCTGCCCCCGTTCCTTCCTTCCTTCCTTCCTTCCTTCCTTCCTTCCTTCCTTCCTTCCTTCCTTCCTTCCTTCCTTCCTTCCTTCCTTCCTTCCTTCCTTCCTTCCTTCCTTCCTTCCTTCCTTCCTTCCTTCCTTCCTTCCCTGGTCGCTCCCTGGTGTTTTTCTGTGTGTCGCTTGCAGCTGCAGAGCAACATCTTCGCCAGCCTGGACGAGACGCTGCTGGCCCGGGCCGAGGCGCTGGCGGCCGTGGACATCGCGGTGTCGCAGGGCAAGAGCCACCCCTTCAAGCCGGACGCCACCTACCACACCATGAACAGCGTGCCCTGCACCTCCACCTCCACCGTGCCGCTGGGCCACCACCACCACCACCATCACCACCACCACCACCAAGCGCTGGAGCCCGGCGACCTGCTGGAGCACATCACCTCGCCCTCGCTGACCCTCATGACCGGCGCGGGAGGCGGCGGCGGCGGCGGCGGGCACGAGGGCGCGGGGGGCGCGGGGGCCGGCGGAGGCGGCGGCGGCGGAGGAGGAGGAGGCGGCGGCGGGGGCCTGATCTCCACCTCGGCCCACCCGCACTCGCACATGCACGGCCTGGGCCACCTGGCTCACCCGGCGGCCGCCGCCGCCATGAACATGCCGTCGGGCTTGCCGCACCCGGGCCTGGTGGCGGCCCACCACGGCGGGGCGGCCGGGCAGGCGGCGGCGGCGGCGGCGGCGGCGGCGGTGGGCGCGGCCGGGCTGGCCTCCATCTGCGACTCGGACACGGACCCGCGGGAGCTGGAGGCCTTCGCCGAGCGCTTCAAGCAGCGGCGGATCAAGCTGGGCGTGACGCAGGCCGACGTGGGCTCGGCGCTGGCCAACCTCAAGATCCCCGGGGTGGGCTCGCTCAGCCAGAGCACCATCTGCCGCTTCGAGTCGCTCACCCTCTCGCACAACAACATGATCGCGCTCAAGCCCATCCTGCAGGCCTGGCTGGAGGAAGCCGAGGGCGCCCAGCGCGAGAAAATGAACAAGCCCGAGCTCTTCAACGGCGGCGAGAAGAAGCGCAAGCGGACTTCCATCGCCGCGCCCGAGAAGCGCTCGCTCGAGGCCTACTTCGCCGTCCAGCCGCGGCCCTCCTCCGAGAAGATCGCCGCCATCGCGGAAAAATTGGACCTCAAAAAGAACGTGGTGCGGGTTTGGTTTTGCAACCAGAGACAGAAGCAGAAAAGGATGAAATTCTCCGCCACCTACTAGGCACCCGGGCACCCTGGCACGCGCACAGACCCGCACCCCCCGACGACACCGCGGTCGGAAACGCCGGCCAAAAACCCGACGGACGGAAAAAGACCAGAGCAAAACAATAGCCGAGCGCGCGCCCCCACTCCCTCGCCCCCCCAAACAAAACTCGCCTTGACCCGGGAAACAGCCCTGCCCTTGCCCCCCCCCCCCGCCCGGCCCGCCATCCCGCGCGGTTCCCGAGCTCCCCGGAGGATCTGGGGAGGGAAGAGCGGGGAGGAGGAGACTGTCCCCCCCCCGCGGCGCGTCTCTGGATTTTGTGGTTTCGGGAAGGAGAAAAGGGAGGGGGGCAGAGCCGGGAGGGGAGCCTAATCAGGTGTGGAGGCGGGTGAGCTGACGCTTGGGGGAACCGACGGACTTCTCTCTATTGGACTAGAGACTCTTCGCGGGCCGGAAGGAGACAAACAAACAAACAAACAAACAAAAGGAGGCACGAACTCGCTTGGGGACCAAGGACGCACGACGGGGTGAGCGTCGAGCGAGACAAGTCAGACGCGTCCGCGGAACAGGGGATCACTCGCTCGGGACACGGAAGGCTTTCCATTGTGTGTGCTTGTAAAAGGTAGTGGGAGGGGAGGGCGGGGAGGGGGGACCAGGCAGACAAAAGTTCACTTCCAGAGTCTTGATCCCGAATCGCAGCAGAAACACGCGTTGGGCCGCCAAGAGAAAAGTGTACAAAATTGCCGACTGGACATGCAGGGGTGGGAGGTGGGGAGTCCCTGAAAGTCAGCATGTGGGCGGGAAGGGAGGTGCTGATCGATCGGTTTTGGGTTTTGGATCCCCTCCCTCCGTTTGTTTTAATTTTTGTCCCTTCTCTCTGAATTCCTTATTCCTTTGACACGGCAGTTCTTGCGAAGGCTTTCCGGTGGGACGTATTGCACGGGGTATCTTTTGGGTGGTGGGAGGGCGCAGTTTGCAAAAGACCAGGGGGAAGCCTAGCGATGATCAGGAGAAGTTTTCGTAGCTTTGGGCCAGAGATGATCGGGAACAGAATCATATTTACCCAGGAAGACGTTTATCCTTCTAAGCCCTTTTCCCTAGCCCAGAAAAAAGTCTGAGAAAATCGCTTATTTGCTTTAAAAAAAAAAAAGAATAGAAAACAAAAGTCGTATTTTCCGCCTCACGCCTTGTTTCGCCCCACCCTTTAAACCTATGAAAAATTTGAAGACACACAGAATTTCGGTAGAGTTGACGTTTCTCGTCGTTGGTGCCAGGAATGGATCCTTAGGCTGGACTTTGTTGCGGCCCTTCACTTCCGCTCGCTCTTGTAGCCTGTTACCTTCTTTCTCTGTGGGCTGCAGCGGTCTACTGCATCCTTTAATTGGCAGTAAGTCCGAAGGAACTCCGTAGGATTTATTTCTATATTAAGACACAGGGCGTTCTGAGAGATTCCCCCCACCCACCCACCCATTTTGCAAGATTGTCCCAAGTGGTTGGAAGAACAGATTTGCTTTGTTTGAAGAGAAGTTCGGATGCCCGGAGTGTGGCGGACGATGGTTGTTTCTGCTCAGTAATAAACGCTAGGGTAAGACGATACGCTTAGGACCAAGGAATTTTGCACTGATCCGAGAGGAGAAATTGGAAGCTCATAGTTCCGAAGGATCATGGCTTCGTGATTCGGGAACTAAGATAATAAAACTTCCTAACTGGACAGAGGTTAATTCTGTAAAATGATAGCGTTGTACAAGGAAGGAATGATGGGGAAGGAATGGGTGGAAAAAAAAAAGACTTCTGGATCTTCAGCAGGAAACATTTTAATCTCCAAAATCGTTTTTGAGGGGGGGGAAAGTACCATAAAAAAGAGAAGAAATTAGGTGCGGGATGGGGTGGGGGAGGGACTGAGATTATGCATGCATGCCCTGAAAAGGCACAGAAAAATTCCATGATCAGGTCTCGGGAGGAGTTGTTTGTTTGTTTGTTTGATTTATTTATTTATTTATTTATTTATTTATTTGGTTTATTTATTCGGTTTATTTGTTCGTTGTTTCATAATTTCTAATGTGCGTTGAAGGATTTCTTTTGGTGTGTATCATTGTTTGCAGAGCAAACGTTCTATGCATCTAAAACTGAGCACTAAAAAAGAACTAGTTTCAACTGTTTTCTTTCTTTTTTCTGGATCATGGGTGTAATTTCACATAGCTGACTGCCTGTTTTGTCACTGAACACACACACACTGACACATAGACACACACATGAAGTCCTTGTCACATTACTTGTATTTAGATTTTTAACACAAAACAAGCAAACAGGAAAAAAAACAAATAAAAAGATGTTTGTAAATATTTTCTTTAATGCACAGAGGGGGCAAAAACGAGATGAGTTACAGCCACGTGTCACTGAATTATCTACCTGTCCATGTATGTGTGCTGAACTTTTTCCCTTGGTTGGGTCTTCTTGGTGTTTTTTTAAAAATTATTTTTGATTCCCATCAGAAATATTTCTGTACGCCAAATTATACAACAGGGAGATGTGTCTCAGCACACCTTCAAATAAAACAAACCTGGAAAACAAAAGAGAAAAGTATTATTATTATTATTATTATTCATTATTATTATTTCTTTATTTTGAGGTGCTTTCTCTCTCCCCCCCCCCCCGAAACACGGCTGCTAAAAATAAGATAAAATCAAGATGTGGAGCCGAAAGACAAAACCAAGACAAAGAGTCTACCAAAAATTTTTAACAAAGTAAGAGTTGTATTTTTCTGCTAAATTCAGAAATCCTTACTATAAGATAGATCTTATGTGAAAATGGATGCTCTGAATAAAATGAACTATATATTAGCTGCTTGTGTTTCTTGACCTTTATTCAGCATAAGTACAGAATATCGAGGACCATGTTTTAAGAGGCCAAACATAAAAAAGCCTTCATAAGTAATTTTTGAAAAGTTTTCTGATAAGATTGCAAAAATATCTGTAACAGAACCAAGGTAGAATAACGTCTGCTTTATATTTTGCACTTAATGATGTAACAAAACTAAGTTCTTTTTTATTTTGGGTTAATAAATATGGAAATCACAAATTCATCTCTCCTTATGTTATGAATGGAATTGATCCTTATGACTGCATCTTCAGCCTATCAAGGGCCCCGATCCAGCTAATGTTATTCTTGACAATACTCCGATTCTAGACATACGGGTTTAGCAGTGCTTCCGCCCAGGAAAGTAAATATAAGATCTCAGCTTAAGGCTGAAACCGGTGGAGATCACCTCTACTTCTGAGCAAACCTGCTGAGGCTCGGGTCCCTGTCACGACCTGGTCTTTAGCTGGAGATCAAACCACCACCACCAACGTTTTGGTGAATCTGGAATTCTAACACCATTATACTTGAAAGGAGTACTTCAAGTTTGGGATATTTTTTCCCCTTGATTCTGTCTCCTCCATCTCCGGTGATGCTTGATCTTGGCCGTAGATCTGCGGATCAAGCTGCTTAACTCGGTAAACAAAAATAAATTCCAAAATACAGCGTCTAGGCAGGAGGTGGGATGCAGAATCCTACCCTTGCTTATCTGGAAGTCAGGCCCATTTAATTTAGAGGGTCTTACTTTTGAGTAGACACATGTAAGATTGCACTGTACAAATCCTTTTTTTCCAAAAAAGAAAAGAAAGAAAAGAAAGAAAGAAAGAAAGGAAAGGAAAAGGAAAAGGAAAAGGGGGGCGGGGGAGTAGAATCATTTTACCGAAAATAGATTTGTTTCTTATGTTACTCAACTGGAAATGTCATCTGAATTTTTAAATGAATGCATTTGTAAAAGCGAAAATATTTTTTACGTAAGTTCTATCGGATATTATTATTATTATTTGGAAAATCGGGAATGACCAAATAAAATGAATATCAAGTTGTGTTTTATTTTCCGTGATGTGCCCTCCAACAGAAATGTTGCTGGCAACCTCGAGTCGTGGACCTACTGCTGGAGAGAGGCAGGCGTAGGGTCCCTTCCAGTTTCACCCGCAATACTGGGAGCAGAACAAATGCTGATCATTAGTTTGTACCTAGCAAAGGGTCTAATAGGAAACGCCACAGTCTAGCCCTGAATCACTTCACGGGCGACAGCATAAAACATGCTGGTTTTGTTATGTGCACCACCACCCCAAATCACTTCCGACTTCTGTCGCCTCTGTGAAACACTTAAAACAGAAGCAGTGTGTGGAAATCGTACTGTCCGCCTCTCAGAGAAATAAGGCGCTTCGCACGGAGAGAGGGCCGAGTCGGACTGAAACAATTTCCCGACACATTCTTAAGCATGCCTGCTCGGAAGGAAGACCCATCCGATCCTGTGGGCCTTTACTTCCAGGTTAGCGTGGGTAGGTTTACTTCAATGCTGCGTTCCTTTCTAACGGAGCCCCAAAGGCACAGCCCCCCCCCCCAAAATCTCCCCTTGAAATAAATGGGATTTGAAAGTGCGTAGCTGGAAATGGATATTTCCTTTTAGCTGGCGCCGCCTCAGTTCCCTTCCCTTCTCTGCTCACAGCAAGTAAATGGCTTTCAGGGGATCTTGCCTGTAAGGCAGCCCTTCTCGGACTCCCACCGTCCGGAGCGTTCCGGTGCCAAGGCCGAAACGTGTATCTGGGACTCCCTTCTGGAGCTAATCCGGCTTCCTTTTGAGTTAGACGTCCGCGGGATTGCGCTCGCCTGTACCGGGGAAGGGAGGCCCAGTGAGATTAACCTCAAAACAAATTGATTTAGGTCAAGATCCGACGGAATGGGGCCATGTCAGAACCCCGACCTGACCTCCAGCGCAATAGGCGCCTTGTCAGAAGTTAGTCTGACTGAGTTGTGTGGGACTCCCTCCCCCCCCCCAACAAGGAAAGGGATTTAGATTTCCTGTGAACACGATCTGTTGTATTATTTTATGTTATTCTCTGGGTTGGTATCCTTTGCAGGAGGCAATGTCTGACTACAGATGCAACCGTTCTGAGTATCTTCTTTAAGGACATTCAAATGTTATCTCAGTTCTCCGCAGCCACTCGAAGGATCTCCCCCCCCTTGGTTCTTCACTGGCAGTTTTCGGCTCCTCCACTAACACTCTTCGCCTCCCCTCCCCTCTTCCTTTTTAACATTTCCAGCCCGTCGTTTCTCCCTCGTCCGACCCAGGCTGGTGGAATGTCTGTTTAACACTTGTTCTGAAATTGCTTTCAACTTAGATTAGACCGTCATAAATGAATTATAGGCAGACCCAACTGCAGGGCTAATATTGATTTCCCCCCCCTCCACTTGCTCAGAATTCCAAGCCCCCCGTCTCTTTTTTTCTTCACTCTCTCACGATAATATGTAGCTTAAACTGGTCCCACTTCCAGAAGTCCAAAGATTTCCCCATCAAAACTTTTTTTTAAAGTATTCCCTCGTCCAGATTCACTATGTTTCTATACGGTGAATTTAAGCCGGGAGTTCTTATATGTTCTAGGGCCGCCCGTCTCCCCTGATGATATATCTTAGGGCTGCGTCCACATAAAAATGAGATGTTCCTCTGACGCCTCCCAGTCGATTCCGGGTCTCTCGGAATATTTGAGGTCAAGGCCCCGCCCACTTCCCATTTCCTCATCCCCCCCCACCCCCGCTCGCGTTGGGTTTTTTTTCACCTGCTGATCCCTCTTTTTCTTTTTTTTTTGGGGGGGGAACTGTAATTGGCAATTCCCACCCGCCCCACTCTCCTCCACAACCGTAATCAACCGCAAATACCCTCCCACGCCTGAGAACTTGCCCCCACCTGCGAGACAAGCCTCCGATGAGCATTAATTAATCTGTGATTTAAAAGGTTGATAAAATATTAGTGCTTCTCTGCCGCGGCCCATTCTCCCCCCCCCCCGCCCCGCCCAGACCGGCACTCGGGCGAGCTTGGGCGCGGAGCCAGCGGAGAAAGCAGGGGTGGTTCCGCCGAGCCAATCACGTGCTCTCCGCCAGCATGGCTGCAAACACAATTACACGGCCGCTCCCTGCATAATTCATGGGCTGAGAGTTGGAAAATTAATAAAATGAATTATAACAAGAGGCTAATTAAAAACTTTAGTAATTGTTGTCGAGGCGGCTTGATAGGAGGCTGGGTGCGCTCGACCCTTCGCCGGCTCCTTCTCGCCTTTCGAAAAGTTGGTCTTAACGGCTTATATTAGTGTTGCTGCTGTTGTTACTACTGCTCCTAATATTACTGGTTCGGAGGAAGCGATTTTGTTTCAAGGATAAAAAGGTGATGCCAATAGGTCGGATCCAGATTTCGTCCTACCTAGAGTCGACCTACTGATGTCAATGTGACTTCAGTTGAATCGAGACTCACTTCAGTGTCCGTCCTTTCTAAGGATCCGTATTCAACGGGGGTGGAGTGGGGTTTGCAACTTCTGGAATTTTCTTTACCCCACGTTCCTTCTGGAATTTGACACTCCCCCCCTTGCTCCCGCTCCCCCCCCCCAAAAAAAGGAAGAGGTCGGGAAATGTACTTAAGTCTCTGATCAAATCAATCTTCGTCAAGAGAAACGGCAGCTTTGGGAAGTTTCAGCAGAAATCGACACCTTTTTTTTCTCAGAAGAAGTTAAGTCCTATGATGTTCAGTGGAGGCCACCCCCTTGTAAATCTACTCCGGGCGGCAGCCTCGCCGATCCCTCCTTTTCGCTTTCCTCCTTTCCTCCGCCTTCACACGCCTACAGGTCTCAGGCACCGAAAGCAGGAGGCGGCTGTCCTGTCGTCTCTGCCACGGGCCTCCTCTCTTTTTGTTGCTTTGCTTTGCTTTGGTTTTCTTGCGACTGAGGCTTTTCCCTCCGAAGGGGGTGCGACGCATTTCAAAGCGAGAAACGCGTGTGCAGCACAGCCGACGTGACAAAAACGCCAACGTGAAGCGGCCGGCATACCTGCGGGACCCATCGCATGGGGGGGGCGGCGGGGGCGGGAAAGGCGGTGAGACAAGAAGAGCCCTCGACCTTTCCCACTTAAAAGAAAACACCCAACGAGGCTTCCTTCACACGAGTGTTAAGTTTGCAAAGTCGAGCTGGTCTTAGGCAAACACGCAAGGCCTTCGAGGGCTCCTACCCTCCCCCGGTCCTTGTATGGGTGGGTTCAACTTGAACTTCTTTTCCCCTTCCAGCGTCTCCTCGCCCACCCCGCCACTCCCCCCCCACACACATATTTCAAGCAGCTCTCTCGGATCCAACCCAGAAAGCGTTGGTTCTGGGTGAATTTTGTGCTTGCTTTCCTTTTAAAAGTAGTGGAACTAACAACAGGCGGAGTCGAAATCTGTTCACACGCACATGGCTGTTCACAGGCTGCTTTTGTGACTTTGGCAAAACCTTGTTTGTTTGCTTGCTGACGTTATAAGAATTTCCTCCCCCCCCCCCGGAAAGCAATATAACCCCAACCAGCGGACCTCCATCCGGATGAAACTCTGCGTTTTGTCTGGGTTCTCCCTGTTTCTGTTGACAGGGAGAGGAGAGATCGGGCCCCGAGAAGGATCTAGTGAAGCTGGTTTTCGGAGGGCGGCAGGGAAGGGAGAGCCATAATCCATACATTTCCTGGCACCCCGGCCTTAATAGCCTCATGCCGTTCATTGTGTCAATACGCATTTATTGACATTTAAAGGCGGGGTGGGGGCGAAGGGGAGAAGGAGAACGGAGCCGCACGGTTTCAAAGGCCTGAGATCGTCCGAGGGGAAATGTATAATTACAAGTCACAAAAACAACACACCTGCTTAGAGCGAGGTTCCTGCAAGAATGGGAGCTGTACGAGCGGGAAGTGAAAAGGAACTCGGTGTGCTGGTTTGGGGAGCCAGATCGGAACAGAAATTCCAAGAATTTCAGGGATCGTTTGTCAGGAAGAATCTCGATCTTCTAAAGACCCTTGAAAACTCAGAAACGGAGGGCGAGTTGTGGCTAACTTTGTGGTCAGACAAAAAGCACTCTGCTCATGCTCCGAGGAATGCGAGGATCCCTTACATTTCTTTCCAAACAACTAAAGCCGGCAGAAGGTGAAGATTCTTCAAAAATACCTAACACACGTTTGGAATTTTCTGTTTAAGAACTCCCCCCCCCCCCCCCAATTCATGCGATCCTCAAGACTGGAAGGCATCTATAGGGCGCAGGCTAGATTTACCGATTAAGGTAAGACTTGGGATGCAGAAGTGCTGTGCATTCCAACGGCCCCCTCCAACCAATGTATTTTAACTCCTCAATTGACCTCGAGAATGATAATGTAAAGCTAAGAGTGGCTTATAAGGCTCCAGAGGGCTGTAATTTGTTCTTCAATACTGGAACTCCAAACCAGCACATGTGATGCAATATTGATTAGGCAGGTGCCTCTGAGCTTGTGTAGAGGGCCTTGCCTTCTTTCCACAGATTAATTACAGCCAGAGTTTCACAAAGGTGGGGTCAGAACACAGGCCTTTACATCCCGGGCATCTTTTGATTTTTAGAGGTGAAACATGGAAAAATAGCACAGAACAGTGGAAGGAGGATTCCACAAAAGCAAGCAAGGAAAGTATATTTAGTACACTTTCTGCGATATGGCCTGTGAATAATATTGCTGTAATGGTCTATATTTCAACAAGGACAATTGTCTCGGACGGATGGTTTGTTCAGTTGATTGTAGGGTTTAATTACTGAGGGTTTATGGCTGTGGGATTGTTTAGCAAGGAGGGGCATACAAGGACACAAAAATGTGCAATATTTTTCAATGGGGGCAGATGACACTTTTAGCTGTGGGTTTCCCAAAGGGATCAAAATGAGAGATCAAAACTACACAAAAAACACATGAAATTGATATCCGAAGAGCTCTCTCTCACTCACTCTCTCTCTCTCTCTCTCACTCTCTCTCTCTCTCTCACACACACACACACACACACCCCTGCCATTCACGAAGAAATTGAGGGTTTGTGGTATTCTAGATGCATGCAGACTGGAACCCCGAAAACCCCAATGAGCATAGCCAGCAGTCATGGATGATGGTAGCTGTAGTCCAAAAACTTCGGGAGGTACACAGGGTTCCTCAACCCTGAACTAAAGGCTGCAGCAAGTGGAGATCTGCCGCCACCCCCACCCCCCAAATGAAAGTTTGACATCAGGTGCAATACATGGTGTGTAAATTGGTTTCCGCCTTCATCTGGGAGTGATCAAATACAGAATAATCATATGAGAAGAAATCAAGCAACATGCAGTCACGTGTAAACAAGCATACCGGGAAACACAGACACACACAGGCGAAAGCTGGTGAGTTGCTTTATAATGAGGGAAGAGGAAGTCCTCACTGCGAAAGCTTGTTATATTATGTGCGGTCGACTCGGAACCGACTTATAGCGATCCTAACAGGGCTCCCAAAAGATATTTAAGGAGTGGCTTTACCAGTTCCACGCCCCCCCCCCGTAAGCTTCCATGGTTGAGCAGGGACTCGAACCCAGGTTTCCTGAGTCCTAGTAGGTCACTCTGTCTACTGCACGACGCTGAGTAACTTTTACCATGAAAATAAATACTTTAAATGGGGGAACCAAAATATATTGTTCTGTTTTAAATCCAGCAAATGATCTGAAATAATACGTTGTATATTATCCTCTTATCAATCCTAAGTGGCAAAGCGAGCTTTGTTTTGCTTCCTCTTTTCCTAGTGTTTTCAGTGTGCAGTATCAGAACTGGCCACTAGCAGGAACCTTAGCGTATCCCCCTTGTGTTTTTTCTGGCACGCTGCAGACCGCACTGCAGCGTTAATAACGTGCAACAGCGGCGAATTATTCTCGCCCTCTGTAGCGATTATAACGGCAGGCCCAAGGTAGTGGGTAAGGCAAAAGGTTCCCTTTGAATATAGGATTCCAAGAACTGTTGTGCCGCCTAAGACAGTATAGCACATTTTTAGTGTAGTCTTGTTAGGAAAACTTTGTGTGCTGCTGCTGATGGCAGGAAAATTGAATAATAGATAACAGTATGACACAGTTGATGCAATGGAGGCATTAAATGGGGGGGGGGGGGCAGTTCGAAATCTAAAAAAAAGGAAGGAAGGGGGATGCAAGTCGGTTTGTCAGAGCCAGCGAACTTGGCTCTACGCTGTGGTGATGATTTCGAGGATGGTGATGAAAAAACATTAGTGAGATGCTGTTGATGTTGGCTTTGGGAGCTGAAGTCCAGGGACCCCGGCAACAGAAGGCGCAAGATTGGCCCCCGCCCCGAAACACAAATGCTGGCCTGTGGGCAACATTTTGAAAGAAAACAGTACGCATCAGCTCATGGGGGGGGGAAGAGATGTGTGTGTGGAGACCATGCTTAACATTATTTAACTGCGCCGTTGCCCACGGTCCTTTTAAAGTAGCTCGGAGCTGCCGCGGGTCCTGCGACTGCGGGGTAGGGGAGCCTCGGGACTCTGCTTCTGAATTCCACCGGCTGAAGCGCTACTCCGAATTCAGCGAGGCAACGCGTCTGGAACCGCCTCAGCCTCTCCCCGCCCGCTTAGAAACAGGAACAGCCCCGAACTTCCGTAGACTCTGGATCAAAACCCAACAAAGCCCAGGCAGTAATCAACGGGGGTAGCTCACTCACACAACAATTGCTTTTCTCTCTCCCCCCCCCCTCTTCCTTTCTTCCCCCCCCTCCCTTCCTCACTGAAGTGTTGACAATAAACATTTAATGAAAGCAGAGACTCCGATGTCTCCAGACAGTGTCAGAATACTTTAAACAGACCATTACCATGGAAGCTTCCTTACTTCAAACGCCGCCACACACCAGACCCCCTAACATTATTTTTAGGGGAAAAAAATACAAAGTATGAAACAAATAACCTGTTTATACAGATAGTTGCAGCTGTTTGCTCCGCTTCTGACATGCCTCTCTTCCTAATCGACCCCCCCCCCTCCAAGAACCCCTCCATCTTTCCTGCCGTATTTAGTAACAGGAACTTAACTCATTTCAGATTGCTCCTGGTTGAGAGAGAGAGAGAGAGAGAGAGAGAGAGAGAGAAGGGGGAAAATGTTAAATACAGTTAATGTAATATTAATCGCCCTTTGGTGATATAAAACGCAAAAACTTCAGGCGGCTATTGAGCTTTTTCGAGCGGCAGGCGCCCCGGAAAACAGGCACCGCGGAGGAGGGAAGGGAGAAAGGCAAAAGAGGTCTGTATTTACGGCTTTTGTTTGCTTTTTGGGGACAGCCAAAGGAGGCAGGAAGAGAGAGAGAGAGAGAAAGAGAGAGAGAGAGAGATTCAGCCGGCTTGTGCTCCTCTGGCTTGGAGGAGCAGCTGGGAAGCTTTCGGTGGGGCTCAGCAGCCTTCCCCCCCCTCTCCCCGGCCTTTGGAGCAAATCCGAATAACTAATAATGATTTATGTTAATTCCACTCCACTTCGGTGACTTTATTAAGGCAGGCAGCGGCTAGAGCAAGGGAGAGGGGGTGGAGGTGGGGGCACAGCAAGCTGGCTTTTGAGTGGCTTCCGAAAGATAAAAAGGCTCTGGCTTTCGCGTTCGTTTGCTTATTTGTTTTCCTAGAGAATGTATGTGGATCGCGGGTTGGCGGTCTCGTCCGAAGACCGCCTGGCGCTCAGTTCCTTTAAAAGCGGGGCCTGCCTGAAAAGCACGTGGGAAGCCAAAGGGCTTTCCAACAGCGGCGGCGGGGGGGGGGGGGAGACACGCGAGGGGAGCTGAACCCGGTGTGGCTTTGCCACACTTCGGGGGCTTTCGTTTTCGTTTTGGCTCCGATTGCGGGAAGGGTCACGTGACCATCTCGTTTTTAAAGCGGGTTTAAGGACCCCCCCCCCCCGCCACTACTCTGTTCTTCCAGGCAGAACTCCGGCCGTGGCTTCGGTTTTCACGAGCTCAGCTTCAGAAGGAGGCCAAATGCTGGCGTGGCTGGGTTTGGAAGTCGGATAAATAAAGAGGGGGCGGGGCTTGCAACGTCATCGGCGGGCTACCAGCCAAACACACGGGTCTCCAATCCCACTGATTCAGAATGAAAGGACACCCCTAGGTTGCAAGTTCTGACGCTTTCGGAGCTGAAGGAGGGTGGTGTTGATTTGCCAGTCTTCAGTCAAAGGGTTTAGTGGAGTGCAGCACAAACCTCCTCTTGTCTACTCAGAAGTAAGTCCCACCGACTAGCATGGGGCGTATTGTGTATCAGATTGCCGCTTACCAGGCGGAAAATCTCCGGGGATTCACTTCCGACAAGACATGGGGAGAACAGAACTGCACATGTGAAGCTGGCTTTAAGGAGTGAAAAACAGCCGATTCCCAAAACTGTTAAGAGGAGCCGCCTAAGTTGAGCCCTGCTGGATCAGTATTTGATCTGCCATCCTGTTTCCCAGAGTGAACAGTCACTGAGGTGCCCTTCGGGATCATTGCAACAAAGGAAGCTCTTCATGTTTTGTCTCGATTTCTAGTATTTACAGGTAGACAGTGCCTGAATGTGGAAGTTCCATAAAGTTAAAATGACCGACAGTCGCTGCACTATTAGACACACTTTCCGTGGCGTACAAGTTCCCTTGAACTCAAGGGGACATATTTCTGAGTTGATTGGGTAGAAGATTGTACTACTTTAGGTTGTGATCCGTGTGAGGGGGAGTGGGCGGAGGGAGGGAGCAGCGATTCGTTGCCCGTCGTTCTACAATACCTGGAAGACTATTGCACGGGGAGGAATCTTGCTGGAGGGAAAAAAACCCCGAAACCACGCTGGCTGACAATGGCAACATTTGATGGGGGTGGAAGATCTCTGTGCCTTTAATGATACCAGGAAACGCAGAAATCCCAAGGAGGAACTTTACATTATCATGAAGATGCAGAGGTGGCGGGTGAGTGGGTGGGTGGGTCAGTGGGGGAAGAGACCCTGCTTTCCATTCTGATTTCTTTAAGAGAAGTATTTATTTTCTTGTTACATAGGATTTAAAGGCCCGGGAACTTTGTTAGAAAGAGTTGCCAACCCTAGCTCGAAAGACAGCCTTCCCATCTCTCTTCTTCCTTGCCATTCCCAAGGAATGGATTCAAATACTGTACACAGAAACAAATTCCTATCTAGTCTAGTGGAAGTCGGCAAGAAAGGACGACGGAGAGAGTCTGACGTTTACTCCGAATCAGGGATGGGGGAATTTGCCTTGGTATGAAAGAGAAGACGCGTTCTACTTCCTGGTCGTTTACTTTCTCCGCTTCACTTGCAGCCGGAACCTCCCCCCCCCCGCACTCCTACCCACCCACCCCCCCAGGCCAAAGGATAACCAAATAGGCCCATGTCAAACCTCTCTTTATTAGCACGAGGTGGTTTTATTTTTTTGGGGGGGGGATCAGAAGACAGAGTCACGTGGGGAGGAGATCCTTCATTAACCCTTTCTGGGCTCCCCCCCCCCAAATTCGAAAGAGCCGAGCCCTATTCATTCGGAAGAGGGGTGCCTTCCTGGTGCTTGCGGTCAAACGCTGACACTGCCTCCAGCCGCAGCCTTTCGCGGCCGGCCCTGCTGAGCCAGCGCTCCTTACCTAACCCTAGGCCCATCCTCCAAAGGGAGTGTAAGGCAGTGACTCCGCCTGGGTGAGCCTAATCTTGGAACGAATCAGCCAGAAACAATTTAGAATTCTTTCCTAAGCCTTCTTTTTCTGCAGCCTAGAAGCAAACTTTATAGCGAGACAGAAGCCAAAAACCTTTGCCCGCCCGTTCGAAACGATCCAGCGAACTTTCCAGTCGATCCAAGTTGACCTTTTTACTGACAGCGGACCCAACAGCGGCCGCGGTTATTTACCAGGTTGGATCTCAGTTTCACACACTTTGCAAGAGACTGGGGCGGTTTTTTGTTTTTTGTTTTTTTGCGGGGGAGGGCATCCCCTGTTCTAGTGACCAGCCGCTTACAGATCAGGAAATTGAATTTGTAGGGTGGTACACTTCGCCGGATTAGGCTCAAAGCGGGCTGATATTCCGGGCCGCTCTCTGTCATTGCAAAAGAGCGGAGTGTGTGTGTGCGTGAGTGCGTTTAAAGCAAAGCGCATTCACAGAATAGAGACTTACTGGAAAAGGTCGAGCTGATCCTGATTATTCTTGATTATTCTTCCAAGCGGAGCGGAGAATGTCACCGCGTGACCACGCTTCCGCTGCAGAAGCACTACCAGACTAAACACGGAGGGTATGCAAGGGGTGTGTGGATGACACATTCCTTGTGGAACCAAGCTAAACCCCAGAGGCCCTGGCAAGGTTCAGAAAAGTATCTTTCTGTCTAATCTGTGGGTGGGTGAGGGTTTCAGACTTTTAAAAAAGTTTTAGAAGTATTAACACCGCCCCCCTGTAAACATTCACACAAGGAAACAAATCATCGACAAGTGCATGCGCACTTGTCAAGGATGCACACATGAGGGTGCAAAATCTCTCTCTCTCTGGGATCAATTCAATTGCATACAAAACTTTTCAAAGCCAGCAAGATGTTCTAGTTACTTTCTGCACTCTTTTTTGAGGGGGCCTTTTATAATGTGGGTATATTGTTCAGACGTTTTGATCAACCGTTTGATATACGTAGAGTATAGTGTATACGATGCTCTATACAACGCACAGTTTGTGCCGTATTTTGCTCTACTTATTTGATGAAACAAATACTCATTTTTAATGCAGGTGTGAAAGGTTCAGGAAGAAGGTAGACAGAAAAGAGTAAATCACGATTCCTAAAACATTCGATTTAGGGTTACTGTGTGTCCATAATTGTAGCTATAAAGATATGTAATCATTATGTTGTTGAGATATTTGGAAATCAGTATTTGTTGATACCACCAAATTGGTGCAAAATGTGTCAGAAAAAAATAGGTATAGGTGTAAATGTTGTAGGTATGTGCTGCTGTATTTCTTTAGACCTACACATCCAAGTGCAATGACGAGTATTTTAGCTTTTTCTCTCTCTAGTTGAACCAATACTAAGAGTATGGCATGTGTTTGTGCATGAGAGCATGTCTATCCGTCTGTCTGCCTGCCATTGTCCATTGTCTTGTTTATTTAATTTGATTTCCAGAAAGGTTAAAAAAAACCATACACCTATGCTGTGTGTTTCATTTTCAGATGAAACATTTCAGGTAGAATTCATTTGATAGCGCTCTTCCCCCTCTGCCCCCAACACACAATTCCTATCCTCTTTTTTTCCTCTTCTCATACATGGTAGATGCAGCTAGGAAGTTTGTATGACATATATTTTGTGTGTGTGTGTGTGTGTGACATATTCAGATATATGCCTCTACATATGTATATATGCACACATGTACTGTATATATGTAAACATGCATATACGCGTGGGCAGCGTCCTCCTCCCTTCGTTCACGAAACCTTGGTGGCTCTTTGTTGCCTGAGCAGGCGAGTCAGTTGCTCTGGAGCATCAGCACCAAGAACAGCTCCCTTAGAACGGGGAAGCGTGATGCATTATTGAAAGCCTGTATCCAACAGCTCTGGGGTGCAGCCTTTCCGCGCTGGGCTGGAGATGAAGTCTGACTGTCTGACTGCACAGAAGCCTCTAATATGTTAATGGCCGTAGGGGATGCCTAAGGTAGCGTCTCAAGCTGCTTCGCACACCATATGTCAGGCCGTTAGCCACATGGATCTATTAATCAAACGGAGAGGGAGAAAGAGGGGAAGGGGTGCGGGTGGCAGGGAGGCGGTGGGATTGAAAGAAGAGAAGGGTTTCCAAAGCCCTCATCCTATTTGACTACATCTTTCCTCTTCTTCTTTTTCCTCCTTCTCCCCATCTTAAAAAGTACAGAAACTACTAGGAATAAAAAAAAGACAAAGAAACCTTGATGTTTCCCTGTAACCCAAATAGAGCATTTATTACTAGAAGGGAAGAGGTACGTTTCTGTCTGGAAGGCCGCTGAAGGATCTCATTGGGTGGAAGGAAGTCTGCATCAACCCATAGCGGGAAATAATAAATTTGCTTCAGAAAGGAAACTTCCTTTTAAAAGCAGTTTAGTTCAAGCTGCACTTAACAACATGAACTCCCATTTTATATGGCTAGTGTGACTGCTATTCTGTTATGCCTCCACACTTTTCTGAAAACTCTTCTGCCGAAACCTTCTGCTGAACTTCCCCTTCAACTATATCAAAGCGCGGAATCCATAGTATGACTTCCACATCAGTTCGGTGGGTGGATGGGAATTCTTTAAGAATGCAATTCACATCCTACAGAGGTCAGTGATACATCTTCTATCGATTTTCATAGCTGTTGATCACACCCAAAGTTAAGAGCCAGGGAGTTAGGAATAGATACAACAAGATCTAAAGGAAAATAAGGTGCCCAGAGAAAACTCTCAGATCTCCGAACTGCACAGTGTTCAGTTTGAGATACTAAGAGGGAAGGCGTCCTTAGATTATCTTGCGTTCCTTGAACACAGAGGTGGGCGTGGGGAGGGGAGGGCGGCGGATGATGGTGATCTAGCCACTCGAACTGTTCTGTTTTCAGTGGAAACTAATCGGTCTGGAAAAAAAAATCGTTGTTTTGGTTCTTCTTTTTATTATAGGTAGCCAAACAACACTGAATTTACAGTGGCAAAAGAAAAACATAAAATTGTAACAAAGTTTGACATAACAATAATTATCTGCCGTCGAGTCAATTCTTTTATGGTGACCCTTTCCAGGAGTTTCTAGGTAGAGAGGACTCGGAAGTGGTTGACTATTTCCCTTCTTCCGCCATAAGTCAGAATGGACTTGAGGCCCCGCAATTATTATTAAAGTTTGAAATCAGAGTTCATGCAGAAATATCCATAGTACCATTCGTCAGTAGGTCGGGGGCACAATCTGTTTCGAAGCCTTTCAGGTCGCCGTCCTAGGCACGCTTGAGAGGGAGGCCCATAGGGAAATCAGTGGGGCTTACTCCTGGAAAAGCATGAAGAAGATCGCGCTGTTTAACAGCTACAGAAAGCCCATGGATTTCTTCCTTGGGAAAGACTGTGGGGCGTGGCGACGCTTAAATCCACCGGATCTTGCCCGCGCTACATAACAACCGTGTGGGGGGGTCAGTGCACTTAAGAGGATTTCTTGGGCAAAAGGTCTTGGAACTGCAGATAGTGTCAGGGCACCCGGCATTGCTCCCAAACCAGGCAAGAAACCTCCTGGATGTTTTCTGTAGAACTGGTGCCCGTGGCAGCGAAGACCCGTGGGGGGGGGGCACAGGCAGGCGGGGCAACCTGCGCCTGGAAGGTGCCTGCAGAATATCGCCTGGCCGCCACGCCGAGAACGCAGAGAGCCTACGCGTGTTGCGTGACCTACCTTAGAGCTAAAGTAACCCCCCTCCCCTCGCCGCCTCCTATTTTCCTCTCTTTGATGATAGATGATTTCTGTTCTGTCGCATGATTAGTGCTCAGGTCTGCGGTGCCCGTCTTTAAGCATATGTTTCCTTTAATGAACATTTTATTCAACCTGAACAAATTTCCGAGGCCGTTCGAGTGTCCTCAAGCTACGGCTCAGATCAAGATGGAGACAAATATAGGAGGAGATCCAATAAACAATACAGGGAGAGATGTAACCGGTTGTGCCTTCCATTTTTTGCTCTCGCTCTAGGAAGGCGCTTATTACTTATTATCCACCCCACCACCCCGGCACACAAACACGCGAACACAGAGAACCACGGAGCCACTCCATACATACCCCTTTTTTCAAAATTTGGTGTCCAAACCCGACTTTCGTATTCCTTCTTTCAATCCCCCTCCCCCCCGTTAAAAGGTAACCCCATATATCTGTCGCTTCAGGTTCCCAAAGACTCGTAACTTAATTCCTTCGGGCTATTCATCAGCCCAGTAATTAAACTAGCAAATGGATGTAAATAACGTGAAATTGGTTTCATGACAGATGAGCCAAAGAGGCCTCTGACATGAAACAAAGCAGGACAATTATTATTTCGGCACTAGGCTATATGAGGGACTCCATCTGGATTTATTAGGTTCTGCAAGTTATTTGCTGGAAGCAGGCAAGACAGGACGGCTCACTTTAATTTGACAAGGCTCTCCCTTCCCCCACCTCGCTTCCCCCTCTCACCCGCCGAATCCAACCTTTGCATCCTAAATAGGCTGCAGCCGCAGAAACCCAGAAAATTAGCAGGAGCAAATCTTTAAGGCAGGATTCCCCACCAGATGTCCAAAGCGGTTCATTCCAAGAGTCGTGCACACGTGTATGTGTTGGCGGCTGCTTTTTCAAAAAGTCCCTCTTCTATGCTGATGTAAATATATCGCCTTGCTAAATACGCATTGCTGGCTTCTGTAAAATTTACTCCAAAGCTTACCGTAAGACTTCGTCCTGTTATGACAACTTATATGTACTCCGCCTTAGAAGTAGACCCATTGAATTCAGCGGGCTTTACTGCCAGGTGAACAGCTTTAATCGAATCAGAATTACCTTGCTCAATTCAAAAGAAAGGACAGATTAAAAAGAAGCTAATCAAATTAATTTTCTCTCCACCTCACCCCCACCCATCCATGTTCTGGACTTCAGGACACGAGAAGTCAGTTGGAAGCGTTAGGAATCCGGGGAATTTGCAGGCACTTGCAGTTAAATCCTTCTGATTTAGGACCAGAAAGTTTGCCACTGATTTTCGCAACTGCAACTTAATTATTGGGGGAATCCCGCACCCCAGCATCTTTATTATCATCAAAGCCAAGAAATCTGAAGTAAGATTGGTAAGTTGGTAAGTATCAGTATCATCTCTTCCTCATCATGCTATGATGAAGGTATTGATACAAAAAACTATTGGCCGGTATATGGAAAGGCTAACATTTGTCCCATATAAAATAGGCATCACACAAAGTCCTACGATGTAGATGAGCTATTGTTTAAATGTAATTAGAGGTATGAGGCCCTTCTTCGAATTGAAGTAATGCACAGAATAAATACACTTAAAAAAAGAAAAGCTCTCCCAGCAGGTGCATATTAGTTCCTTTACCCCTGAAAAGATTAGAAAGGGAATGCTTTACGCTTAAACGTACTTTCAATTATTTAAGCGCCCCTCCGTGATTAGCAAGTAAAAGTAACAGCGGTCTGGAGAAATGAAGCAAGCGTAATATCTCTTCCGCCTCCTCTCCTCGTCACTCACGCCGACCTTCAGCACGGTGGCCAGCTCCCTGCCAGCCAACAACCTTTCCAACTGAGGGAACTCTCTTGGTAACATAATCTACCTAAAACGGGTGGAGTGGAGGGAAAAGAAGGAGGGAGGGAAAGGCGTCCCTCCAAACAGAGAGACATCCGAACCACATACTGTATTAGAACCCCTTTCTTTCTTTCTTTCTTTCTTTCTTTCTTTCTTTCTTTCTTTCTTTCTTTCTTTCTTTCTTTCTTTCTTTCTTTCTTTCTTTCTTTCTTTCTTTCTTTCTTTCTTTCTTTCTTTCTTTCTTTCTTATGTTATGAATATGAAACAATTTCTAATAAATGGAACAGAAAGTAGAGTAGATGTGAGAAGGGTTTTTCTGTATATTTTTAAAGCCCTGTATGTTATCCTGATAAACGCAGTTCGGTGTTTCTTAATCTGCATAGTTTCAAAAAATAGGGAAGGATTTGGTGGGAAGATTTATACTACTTTTACTTCTCTCTCTCTCTCTCTCTCTCTCTCACACACACACACACACACACACACACACGCACGCACACACACACACACGAGACTAATTATTTAAAAGTTCTTGTAAAATTCTAAGCCCTCGCCTAGTCCTTTAATTAGAATACAGTATGAATGGGGCGGTGGGGGGGGGGAGCATATGGAGGAGAATGTCAAGGGGAAGCTGCCAGGGGCGCATCCCAGGAAATCTGTATTCATTTCTGCCTCCTATTTGTTCAGTAATCTCTACCATCATAACTAAATCTTGGAGCACTGATGTAGTTCGAGTTGTTGTTGACTCAACGTCAAAATTCAATCACTGGGGGTTTTGCATCAGCCGGGCTACTTATTTGTCTAATAAATCCGTCATTTTGTAAGAAAAATATTTGAGCAGCCGTACTTGACCTCTTGGTATCCACAAGTCACATTTATTCCTCCCAGTTTACAAATGCAAAATGGAGATGAACATCTAATGCCTCGAGGTAGGGTGTGGGTTTCTGATTGGATTTTAGATGGAAATGTCTATTTTAAATATCCAGTGATTAAATTGTACATAGAACAGAATGCTCTCTTTGCACGCTGAAACCAGCCTGCAACTGAACATTATTGAGAGAGAGAGAGAGAGAGAGAGAGAGAGAGAGAGAACCAGCCACATCACCTTATTCCGAGTTTTTAAAAAAAATCCAAACTGAAAATCCCAATTAAAAACAACATCCACCCGACTCCGGAACTGTATTTTTTTTATAGGCAGAGAGAAAGGAAAGTTATTTTCAGAGGCTTAAGAGCGCGCTGTAAAGATCCAGTTACACCAATGATGTTAACAGACTCCTTAAACCTACACCAGTTCTGCAAAGAAGCTATTCTGGAGAAAAAGCCCCCTTGGCTCAGCCAACAGAGGGTCTCCCCAGGACTCAGAGCTGCGGTGTTAAGATAACTAGCAGCTTTTGTCAGAGGGTTCAGATGGAACCTGGTGAGAAGTCCCAGAAATGAATGATTTCTCATCTCGGAACGGGTTTGTGCTCAGGGCTGACCTGCTGGCTCTTGTTAAGGCTGTTTCTACGGGGAAAACTAATTTTTGCACTGAAACCGTTCCTTTAAAATGCTAAATCGAACTCATGGGGTCAGCCCAGTTGAAGATCAAACTCCTAAAGGAAGAGGCAAATGAACTAGGGCATGTGGCAGAGGAGATCGTTAGGCTCTCCTGATCTGAGTCATTCTATGGCATTGCACTGTTGTCAAAAGTTGGAGGACAGTAAATTCAAGAGATGACTTCAGTTGCAGTTTTTAGAAAGAGTCTTAAAACTGAAGGTTCACGGAATCATCACAGGTGACATGGGACATAAGCGAGTGACATTTCAGTTGGGGAGCTGTGCACGGTAGCCGGCGAGTCAAGCCACTGTTTCCCCACCTGGTTATCTTGCAGAGTTATTAGGCAGATGGGGGAAGGCATTGCTCCGCGCATCTGAGTTTCTCGAAGGAAGTGCTCTTAATGCCAGGTAGGGCCAGATACCGAGTGTCTACCAGCGACTCTTTGTCCCGAGGAGAGGCCGGGATGTTTCCAGCCAGTTCTTCGGGCAGTCACGTGGTGTCTCAGGATGAGAACCGGGAGTAAGACTAAGAATGGCGACACTGCCAGGCCGACCAGTTCCCTCATAGCAAACCACTACATTTTGTTGTAGCCGTTTTCATAACAAACTGAACCCGTCGGCGGTTAATCCTATACCCACGAAACTGGGAGTGAACGCCTCTGAACTCATCGGGACTCCTCCTATTGCAACTCTCCGTCTTGCAACCCTTCTTCCGCTACAGACACCCGCAACTGTGAATTAACAGGAAAGCTTATGCCATTATGAACGCATTGGTCTTTAAGATACCACAACGCTCTTTCCTTGTTTTTACTTCAACAGAACAACATGGCTACTTTCGTGGAAATCAGCAGACAATGCCTAGGATCTGAGATTCGGCACAATCCACAGGAAATTTTCTGTAAGGATTATTGCTCGAGGCCAGAGGGAACTTCGGGCTCGGGTTTTCAGCAGAACATTCACCGAAAAGGCCACTTAGTATTTTCTCTGTTCACCAGTCCCCTTTTGAATGAGCCGTGCTACATGATATGATTGTACTGGAAAAGAGGTAGGCCACTGGGCAGGGTTGGTCTGCAGCTGCTATGGTTCCTCATCATTGGGTATGCTAGCTAGGGAAGTTACACGTGTTGCCCTAGCCTGGCATTCTTGTTGATTCCTGGAGAGAAGAATCGAATGGCTCGGTTGAGAGAGAAAGAGAGTGAGCGAGAACTCATTTCATCACTGTTAATTCTAACTTTAGAAAAGTACAACTTGGTCTTTTTTTACCCTTTTATGATCATATATGATTTGACATTTTGGGCCAAGGAGTTAAACTCCACATAACAAAATAGCTTTTAAAATAGAATTTTAACATAACTAGAGGTCATCTTAAATGGGTGGATCTGGAAGCTGCCAGAAGGAAAAAGTGAAATGGTTGGAGTGGAAGGTGAGGGAGAAAGTGAGCGAGGAGGGGTCAGTGAGGAAAAGCTCCATGGTCGCAGATTTCTTAGAACATTTCTGTAATTTCCGGTGTTTTTACAAACGCCCGTCTCTGTGGGGCGCCAGTGAGCTGCCTCCGCAATTGCGTCGCCTGCCAACCTCTCCTGCCAAATTCTCTGGACCAAAAATGTGCGAACGCATTTAGTAACATTGCCTTGGAAACAAACAAACAAACAAACAAAAACAGGAGGATAGAAAGCACACACGTAACACCCCTCCCTCCGCAACAATCTAGGAATCGCGTCTTCTTCCGCACCCCTCTGCTCTCCTCGGATTCAGGGTGGTAAAGAGCCAAACGGAAGGACTCTCTAAAATGGCCTGGCCCCATTGTTTCTCAAGGGTTCAGTTTGAGAAAAAAAAATTCAGGAGCAGGACGTATTCTAAAACCATGCCCTTGTTCCTTTTATCGGTTTCACTGGGACTTGACGAAAGAGGAACTCTTTCTGATCCAAACAGCACAACCGAAGGCAGAGGGTGTTTTTTTTTTTTTTTTTTACCTCTTTCTGCTGGTCTAGACTCTGAAATGATCTTACCTGAAGGCTGTTTTCACCCGTGATGCATCTAAACAAATCACTAGCGGGAGAAAAGCTTTACCTCTTGGTAGGATCCGAAGATCTTGGTTACAGCTACTCTAACTGTACATAAGGGGCTCGAGAGCAAATGACTTCAGAGATGAGTTGCCAGAACCTTTATAACCATTGCATCCTGAACTGACTGATCCCTAACGCTGGGGAACCATCTTTCTTCTTTTGCAAACATGCAGGAGGATAGTGAAGATCGGGGCGGGACGGGGGGGGGGGAAGCTCACGGCCTGGTAAGGGGAAGAAGTTATTATTCAATACAATTTTACTTTTGCCGAGGACGGAGGCTGTTTGCTTTGGCGAGGAACCGTGAGGGTAGCTAGTCAGCTGTGGAATCCCTCATGCATTGCCAAAGAGATTACTTTTTAACCGCCCCCGCCCCCAAGTTTTTTTTTTGCTGATTCTTTCGTTTCTTTGAAACACAATTGAGGGCAAACATCGACTTGAAAATATCTGCCTACGGCGTGGTGGGACAAATCACTTAAACCCAAAGCATGGAATTCAGGAGGACTAAGCGAATTTCACTTCATGTTAGATTCTTTCTTGGCTAGGAATAGAGAAGCGCGGGTGTTTGAATTCATTTATCCTCCTTTGTTCCTAAACGTCTTGTGTGCCAATAAGTCCCGCGCTGAGAGATCAATGGAACGCTACTCAGGACCCCAAGCGTTTTACTTTCGGCCGTAAGGGAGACTGGAGCATTCAGCACTTCGGACAGCGCACGAACGACTGGCGCCGCAGTTGCGGACGTTTTACTTGCTCCGTAATTATTAAGACCACCAGGAATTTGCAGTTAGAGTGACTAGGCCCAAGGCTTCCACTGCTTTCTAAAAATCTCAGGCTGCAGGTATAAAAAGGAATAAGAAACATGACACTTGCGAGCTTTCCTTTTATCATGCAGGAGTACAGGATATCTGATCTCTTTACCACCCTCTCTTAGTACAGTATCTCTATTTCCCTACCACTACCTATACTGTAGCTGCATGTGTCTTTCTGTAGCAACTTTAGCTCTTATCTTATGTTTAGCTGAACCACCTGAAAAGTCAGTTCCCCATCCCATTGACTGACTAATAGCATAATTCTGCCAACTGACAATAAGTGACATAGTATTCTGGGATGACCAGAGTACAGGTTGCTGTCCTCTGAAGATGCCGGCCACAGAGACTGGTGAAACGTTAGGAAGAACAACTTTCAGAACATGGCCAAAGAGCCCCAAAAAAACCACAACAACCATTAGATCCCGACCGTGAAAGCCTTCGCGAATATATTCTGGGATTCAACTTGCATTCTTAATTGTTACTTTTAAAAGATCCATTTAGTGAGGGGCCTTTTAAGAATGAGTAAAAAAAAGCAGAAAGGGAAAACTAGAGCCTGGAATAATACTTTTTTTTTTACTACAGCTCCCAGAATCCCCGGATGGTACACTGGCTGAGAGGCTATAGGCATTGCTGTCCAAACAATAATGTTTCCAAGTTTGGGGGTGGGATGGGACACACTTTAGAAAATACTGGTGTGAGCCTAAAGTCAGAAAGGCCTGACCCAACATAAATCAATTTATATGTGCTTTCTTGTTACCTTGTGCATGACCAACTTGAAACATTATGTTGATGGTCATAGGAGAGAGGATCCAGTTAATATTTTCCTGACCCAAATTCCCAATCCCTTTAAAAGTCAAGTGAGGGATGAGAATTCCTCTGTGGGGAGTGGGGGGAGGTACCAGCCTGGGCCTTTGTGTCAGGATATATGGGCTGTCAAAGTATTAATGAGTTTTAGCTGATTGATCATATGAATTTCAAAATATGAATTAATTAAATAGTTTATTGTATCTGAATAAATGCACAGAGTAAGAGAACTGCAATTTATGTGTCTCTCCACATGACAGAAAGGAAGAGTGGAACAATTTTTAGGCACCACTTTAGATATAATTTCCTGGTACAAAATAGTAGTTGAATTTTAATAATTGAAAGATAACAGTACATCTCACTAAGAAGAGAGATAATTGTACATGGTTTCTGCCCTCTTATTCCACCCTTTACCTACACAAAATAGCATCTGTCTGTCTGTCTGTCTGTCTGTCTGTCTGTCTGTCTGTCTGTCTGTCTGTCTGTCTGTCTGTCTGTCTCTCTCTCTCTCTCTCTCTCTCTCTCTCTCTCTCTCTCTCTCTCTCTCTATCTATCTATCTATCTATCTATCTATCTATCTATCTATCTATCTATCTATCTATCTATCTATCTATCTATTTTTTAAATGAATGTGTAATAATAAATCTTTTCCTTTCAACAGACCTTTTCTTTCCCTGACTACCTGAGTCAATGTCTGATGTCTTTGTGTTGTTATTTTGATGTGGCCTTTGTTCAGTATTATTTACCAGTGTGCCTTTTAAAAATGTACGTTGAGTTCATTTCTTGTGGACCTTTATGCAAAAATGCCATGCTGTCCTAAAGGAGTCAGGGTCAGTGGGTCAGGCAGGATGGAGGCACTAACTTAGCATAATGGGTTTAACATTTCTGTGACATCACTGGGAAATCTGAAAAGCAGTGTAGGGATAATCAAACTGGTCATTCAGGAGAATGGTAAATATTTGATGAGGATAGATAGAAGGCAGAAAAAAGACCGGTCAGAAAGGTGAATCACTATTGCCTAGCTTCTGTGAAGAGGCATTTCCTTCTGGCACCCACTGTGATCGAAACTCTGCATATACTTAATATTAATTTTTTTAAAAAAGGAAGGCAGAGCCTCACT
The DNA here is from genome assembly GCF_051106095.1 of Pogona vitticeps. Lineage (NCBI taxonomy): Eukaryota > Metazoa > Chordata > Lepidosauria > Squamata > Agamidae > Pogona > Pogona vitticeps. The sequence goes on from NC_135785.1 coordinate 158,447,292, forward strand.
CCTTGAAGCACCAAATGTCAACCTCGGTTTTGCTGTTTTTCAGAAGTTCTATGCCACCTATTTTGAGTATATTATCCATCATGATTCAAAGCATTCATTTTGCAATCCTACACATGTCTTCTCAGAAGTATCTCCAGTGGGGTTTACTTTTGGATAATGAGGATTCCAGCATAGGTCTCTTCTATGTAATTGGGAGAAATGGAAGCACACATCTAACTTCCCTACTGATATCAGTGGGACATTACAGTTTTTCACTGTGGTTGGATAATGTCCATAAAATACTTATTCACTGTTGTTATTTTCCTATATGATTTATTTTGCAACACAATTCTACTGCTATTCCATATAAATCTATGAGGTAGTCTGTAATCAAAATGGAATAATGTTTCCACGTTCTCTAAAAGGTATGGCAGGACAAAAGTACGTGTTTTTCAGCTCACTGTCACTCTTCACTACAAGATAAAATAAAATTTAGCAAATAAGGAGGAAATGGGAAAACATACCTTGAATTTGGAAAGGTTAATTTTTTGGACTACAACTGTTGCAGTACAAAAAGTAACTTTCCCAGGTTCTGCATATCATCAGCAAACTGCTCTCCCTCCCATACACATCACACACAATTATAACACTGTCTTCAAGGAGTTGGTAAGGTTGAACGCTGATAGGTATTCTTTGGGTGGGCTTTCCATAGCTGACATCTGTAGACCCAGTAGACTTTTCTCCTGACCCTCATAAATCTCTTATCACAAGCATAAAGAAGACCAAATATGTCTGCAGATCTTAATGAGTAACTTTATTTCCTTTCATAAGTTGTTTCTTGATGACGCTTGTAGCCTTCTCCAACCTGATACCCTATGTTGAAATACAACTCCCATCATCCAAAACTAACATGACTATTGGGTATGCTAGTTGGGCATGATAGCAGATGTAGTCTAGTTCATCTAGAGGGTGCTAGAGTATAGATAGCTGATCTATCTGTCTTTAGTTCTTCTGCACTCCTTTCTTCCCCTTTATTATTTCTCTTTTCATTTAGTTTTTCTAATACATCCTACTTCTTGACGCAACAAGTTGCAATGTGATGTACAATCAAAAGGATTTGTCATTGCAGAGCAAAGCAAGACTGAAGGGTTGTATCCGAAGAGCTGGAAGAGCTGTATGGATGGGGAAGACACCTCCTATTTTTCAGACAACCTCTGACTGTTTCTCAATAGCACTTGTATCTGTGGTTATTATGAATAATAAGTCAATTCTCATTTATGGGACCCCTTTCCAGGATTTTCTAGGTATAGAACATCCAGAAATAGTTTACCATTCTTTTCTCTTGGGGGCATCCAGGGACTGTGCAGCTGACCCCACACTACATAAGCTGGCTCTCATTATTATGAAGCATTACACTGCTCTTTTAAAAAAGAAACATTGCTTTCTTTTTTGCAATACAGCTCACTCTGTATTCCAGAGCACACCTTTAAAACTGCCATAAAGCCTGTCTTCTCCTCAGCTGCAGCTTGAATGGGTGTCTGTGGGTCTATGCATTTATTGAAAACCATGGTACCCTATCTTTCCTTCCCTGAGCCCAAAGGAATGAAAGCCATACACATATTTTTGGTTAATTCTTGCCAACAAACAGTACAATCAGGGACTACCACTGTAGTCTTACACATGTCTACTCTAATGTAAGTTCCACTGAGTTCAGTGCTACTTTGTCCCTGGTAACTGTGTGTAGGATTACAACCTTGTAGGTTGAAATCCTGCTGCTTAGCATAGCAAGTTGCAACTAGAACAGGTTCATTTGAATCAATGGGACTTTCAGAGGAATTGACTCATCAAATCTCCACAGATGCAGTGGGCCTACTATAGTGCATCTTGCTACAGTATGCAACAGGGTTTCAGCCATAGACGTGTAGAGGTCATCTGGGAGGTCAACTGGATCACTTGCCTGATGCTGATCTGACATGGGAGATACAAATACAGCATCATTGGCAGATGGCTCTCCAGTCTGCGTTTCAGCACTACTGGAAGAGGAGACCTGACCACCACCAAGAGCAGATTGTGCTACTATGGGATGGTTCTTACTGTTAGGACATTTCTCCTAATGCTTAGCCAAGATATACTATTTCCACTGATGATAGTCTTATGTTCTGAATCTGCTGAGAACAAGTCTACTGTGTCTTCTACACAAAACCACTTTGAACCTTTGGAGTTGACTGTCATAACTTCCTAAAGCACTCTTTTCCTCAGGTGCTCACACTGTTTGGAAGTTTCTCTTAATATTTAGCCAGATTCCACTCTTGGTTTGAATCTTCCCCTTTTGCTTCAGTTTGTCTATGCCCTTCTTAACATGTAGGCCCACAACCTGGAAAAAGTACAGCTTCAGAGGCTAAAGATCAGCATTTTAGACTTGGCCCAGCAGCAAACTGAAAGCCACTTATCTCAAAAGTGAAGCTGAGATATTGTTCTCTAGCTTGTACTAAAATTGTGTGAGAACATGGGCTCATTTCCTGGCTTATAAATGTATCACAAATGTACCTCCAACCCTTCCTCAGGCAGAGCCTAGCTGGCCAGCAGATAGTAGGAGTTGCAACCCCTAAAAAAGCAACTTCCCCAAAGTGAGGGCAAACCAACTAAATGCACAATTAACTCAGTTGTTAATGGCACCACCAGCTTTGAGTTGTATTACACTGTCCTGCTCCTCTCATTGGCCGACTGATCCTTCCACACAAGCAGGGTAATGAATTTCAGCAAGGACCTTAGTAGAAACTTTAATGAAGTCTCTCTCTTTTTTACAGCCTGTAAAAATCATAGTGGCAGTTTTGCTTCTGGATAATAAGGCTAAGTAAATCTTGATCAGTGGCATGTTTTAGCACCATTCAAAGGCAATAATTGTGAAGGACCATCTTGCCTCAGCCTAGCAATGAGGAGAGGCAAAAGACAACTCTGGCAAAGCATTTGGCCTCAGCTAACTAGATGTCATTTCTCATAACTGAATACCACTTTAGTATTCATAAATAGGTAGCAGGACATATCCCCACACTCTCTTTGTGTGTGTGTGTGTGAAAAACTATCCCATCAAATCAATGTATTTTAACATCTGTAAGAAACTGAAGAAAGGGAACAATTTTATCATGTAATAAGGGATGAAAATGGAAGTGGAACTACACTGGCAGGCTAGCTCAGTGAACAGGATCACTGGTCAGCAGGTTAATTCCCCATGGTGACTCCCAGGAAAACAGGCAGCCTGTGTGGCCTTGGGCAAACTGCACAGTCTGAGGGCAGCCCCAGCAGAAGGGAATAGTTAAACTCCTTTGGACGACCCAGAATACCCTGGAAAAGGTCAGGATTGCTTGATGGCTCATAGTTATTGTTAAGTGGGGCTGAACTTCTGGTTTTTTGTGTTTAGGGAGTTTGTTACTTTTTTGAACTACCACTTTCCAAATTCCTCAGCCGACACGGTCACTGGTGGTTTTTTTTTTAAAAAAGTGCAGTTTCCAGGTAATATTCCACAAATAACTGGAAATCCTCAGTTAGAGCCAGGGATGGATTCAGAAGTGCCCTTCCTGGAGTTTAAGCCTTTTTCCATGAGCGGCAATGCTTCTCAGGATTCATGGCAAGTGCTATACATTTACAGGAATAAGCACAACGTGCAGAAGGGCTTGTGGTGCTAAGCAGGGGGAGGCCAGGGATCAAAAAGTACATCTTTTGCCCAGGCAAGGCTCACAACATTTTGTCGCCTGAGCCAAAGATGGCCCATCCACTCACATACACATAAAGAAGAGACTGGATTGGCACCTGCCTTTGAGTTCAACCCTGCTGATGCATCAGGGACGTCTACTGAACCTGAGGATGGCATGCTAGGTTAGGGGATGCTATGTGGGTCTGTGGCACACAGAGCAGAGGGAAATGGCCAGGGAGCTCAGGAGAAATGGTTGAGACCAACTAAGCCTCCACATCTGCCATGCAATGCCACTGTCTCATTCTTCTAAATGGTAGATCCATCCAGTATTGTTCTTACCTGCCTGCTACCCAAATGTGGCATGTGATTCGAGCAAGGGTAGGTGTGCACCTCATCCTGTAATTTTGGGCAGAGTGCCCTTGCTTCGGTCAAAACCTGCCTACACTTCAGTCTGTGATTTATATTCAGCAATGGCAACCAGTTCACAGAAGACAAGACACTTATGATCAAGTCCCCACTAGTTAGGGGGAAAAGAAGAGAGGAGGAACAGGCTAATCCAGTCTACTGCCTTCTTCCCTTGTCACCCCATCTTTCTGCTCTACACCCTGTTCTTCATACATAGAGCAAAGGCAATATTGTTGGCAAATTTTACCTAATTAACACTGAGCTCAATGGCTGAAATCCAGTGGTAACTCACAATCAGAGTAGGGCCATTGAATCTATGGGGATTTGATGAGTCAACGCATCAATGAGTTCCATTGATAAAATGGACGTACCCTAGTTGTGTCTTACTACTGGATTTTGATTCCCAGTGTGGTGTAGTGGACAGAGTGACAGACCTGGACTCTGGAGAACAGGGTTTGAATCCCTGCTCAGCCATGGAAACTCACTGGGGAAGTGAAACTGGTAAAAACCATTCCTTAAATATCTCACATTCAAAGCCCTGTTAGGTCTGCTGTAAATCAGTTCCAACTCAACAGCACAGGGCTGCCCCCCCCACTAGATTTCAGCCAATAAGTTGCTGCTGTTTCTACAAGGCAATACGCCATGTGCAAGGTATTACACCAGGTCTTAAGTTGTGTGTTTGCATTATAACTGTGCTTTGTTACTTTTTTTTGCTAGCTCTTATGCAAAAAGCTGCAGAACCAAAAACAGGGCCAAAATGCCTTTTTTTCTGTGTATGTCTAGATCCAAGCCAGCATCTAAATGGGAACATCTGCTCCTTTCTCGTAAGTGATCTGACACTCTCTCTCCAGGCACAGCTGGTTATAGATGGAGGGTACATGCTTTGCGCAGAGGGTCCCATTCATTTTTTCCCCAATCACTTTTAGAATCTGGCCCAGCAATTGCAAGGGTGTCTTTGAACAATGTATGACACTATTTGGGAACAAAACAAAAGAAAGGGAAGTGAAGAATTCTGAGTTTAGGCTTCCAGGAGATTTGCAGAAAATATGGGAACATTAAACAAGCTGTTTGGATTAGGAACTAGATGAATCAAATGACCTTCCCCGCTCTCAATCATATGCTGCCAGCTAAGTGTTTGAGTCTGAAAAATTGCACTAATGAAGCTATTTGAAGGCTTTTGTGGACAACTGCTTCCTCTTTGAAGATTAAGTGAATGATGTTGATGTGATTAATCTTAGTACAGGGAGTGATGCAGCAGCCAGAAAATACCTTGGTGATTTTCATAATTAAACTGAATCAACATTTCAAAGAAATGCCAGTGTTATCACTTGTATATTAGAATTACGTTCATTAGACAGAAGAAACAAATAATTTGAGCAAACAAGATTTTCCTTTTGGTGTATTGAGACTTCCTGTCATGTTTCTGAGCATCTTACTATAAATCACCCCTACTGTTTTAATTTTAGCCTTGCTGTTTTTTTCCCTGGGACTTGTTTTCTGTTTATTTTCACTAGCATAGATCTAATGAACTGCAAGCCACTCGCTCCACAGCTTCATCAACCCCTCCCTTGCCCAGGCCACTGCTCCATGAGGTATTAGTCCCTTCAGTAAATTATGTCTCTGTATCCATAATATGATACTGCACAAATGCCATGAACATATGCTTTCAGGTCAAGAGATCTAGATCAATATTCCCCATTTCTATTTTCCTTTCTTACTTGTTGTGAAGATAGCAGCTAGCTGACATGATCAAATTAGAGCAAAATTATTAACATTCATGGAAGATCGATCCATTAGTAAAATCCAAGAGGGGATAATGTTAGGTGAGATAGTCACCTCTCTCATAGATGAGATAAGGAAGAGGAAGACTATCTCAGAATACCAGAAGCTGATCAGTCAACAGAGAAGTTACTTGCAAACATCCCAGGGTCATCTACCTGGCTATCACTGGGAACAGAAATGTGAGTGTGAATTGCAGGACAATTTCTACACTCTTTTTTGGTTGTTATCCAAGTTGGATTCCAGTTGATATTCCCAAAGAATAACATAAAACAGTGGTTCTTAACCTTGGGTTACTCAGGTGTTTTTGGACTGCAATTCCCAGAAGCCTTCACCACCAGCTGTGCTGGCTGGGGTTTCTGGGAGTTGCAGTTCAAAAACACCTGAGTAACCAAGGTTAAGAACCACTGACATAAACCAACCTAAGGAAGCTGGGGAGATAGGAGAGAGAGAGAGAGAACTGTCTACCAGATCAAGTGAGAATAACTTATAGTCCTCCAGATCTTGTTGTACTACAGTGGCCATCATCCTTTACCATTGGCTATTTTGGGTGGGCTGGTGGGAAGTTTTACTACAACACCAGGAGGACTATAAGCCTCTGACCCCTTCCCTCCCCACAGTTTATACCCATAGCTAAACCTGGGCCAAGGGGCATTGAATATATGATAAAGAGAGAAATTTTACAGCAGATTTTGACGTTTCTGTCAAGCAAAATGCCAGATAAATTTCGAGAACTATATCCCTGCAGGCTGTATTGATATGTTCTACTCACACCTAGGATGCTACTAAATTATCCTCTATGAAAAATAGAGGCAAATGTGACATTCTTATGTGAGCAAACCATTAAAGCATTAATGGATGACAAACCTCACCCTACATCAAAGACTCAGGACATTTCATAAGCAAGATCAGCACCCTAAAACTCAGCCCTGGGGACAGACTGATCAGCTTTGATGTAGTATCCCTGTTCACTAAGGTACCGATAAAGGACACCCTGACACTCATCCAGCAGATATTTCCAGAAGACATCAAGGTCCTCTTCCAACACTGCCTAACGGCCAGCTATTTCCAGTGGGATAATGAATTCTATGAATAGACAGATGGAGTGGCCATGGGCAGCCCCCTCAGCCCATTTATAGCAAACTTCTACATGGAGCATTTTGAAAAACTTGCCCTGGCTTTGGCACCCCTTGCACCCACATTCTGGTTCCGATATGTGAATGACACCTTTGCAAAAGTCACGGTGAAGGAAAAATTAGAAGAATTTCTCAACCATCTCAACAGCATCCACCCAAATATACAATTCACCATGGAAAAAGAAATAGAGGGCCTACTCCCGTTCTTAGATGTCATGGTCCTACGAAAAATTGACCTCTGACTGGGACACAAGGTCTACAGAAAACCCACCCACACAGACAGGTACCTACACAAAAACTCTAACCACCACCCACAGCAAAAAAGAGGCATAATCAAAACACTGGTAGACCGGGCAAATCGGAACCGTGAAGCTCAGTTTCTCAGCACTGAACTCAACCATCTGAATTGGGCCCTACAGGCAAATGGCTACTCAAAAAATGAAATCACAAGAGCCATCAAACCAAGAAAACAACACCGAAATGAAGAAGAAAATACACAAATAAAGTATTTCTGCCATACCTCAAAGGGGTCATGGACTGCATGGGGAAACTTTTGAAAAAGCACAACCTACAAACAGTATTCAAGCCCACCACAAAAATACAACAAATATTACAGTCAGCAAATGACAGAAGGGACCCCCTCACCACTGCAGGAGTATACCGGATACCTTGCAGTTGTGGCCAGGTATATAGTGGAACCACAAAATGAAGCATCCACTCCAGAAACAAAGAACATGAGAGACACTGCAGACTAAAACAACCAGAAAAATCTGCAGTAGCTGAACATGCCCTAAAACAAACTGGACATGAAATTCTATTTCAAAACACTGAAATACTGGACAACACCAGCAATCATTACATCAGACTGCACAGGGAAGCCATTGAAATCCACAAGCACCAGCAGAACTTCAACAAAAAAGAGGAAAATGTGAAGCTCAACAAAACTTGGCTCCCAGCTCTCAAAAATACAGCATGCAAAAGGTCAATGAACTCCACCCAGCCACAAGGACAGAGGATCACTACACACAAAAGACCAACTAACGACACCCATCAACCACAGTGACAGATAATCTCTTCTCCTTAGCACAACAATACATCCACAACAAGACGCGCTAATCACCCATCTACAGAAAAAGACAAAAGCCTATCTCACAGCCATAAATACTGCACTCCCAAACCAACTACACCAGAGCACGGAGTGCTGTCCTCTGAAGATGCCAGCCACAGAAACTGGTGAAACGTTAGGAAGAACAACCTTCAGAATATGGCCAAAGAGCCCGAAAAACCCACAACAACCATTAAAGCATTGCTCTCCCAACCCCAGAATGAAGATGCGAGACAAGAATTATGGGTTAATCACGGGCCACACTTTATTAAATATAATCATTGTTGCCATCCTTTGGCAAAGGGGGGTGGGTTCCTGCCATAGTGCGGAATCAGGTTTAAGCGCAGAGGTCTCAAAGGACTTACCTGAGTTTGCAGTGGGACTCACCAACAAAACCTGTTATATCTGCACTATCTGCCACAGCCTAGGGACTAGCCAAGCTAAGTCCCATGGCCGCCATCGAGCTCACCAAGCTCCAAAAGCAGCCCCCCCCCTTGATGTCTTCAAGGAAGACATCCAAACCGTACACCATCGTTCCAGAAAAAACAGGCCTATCCAGGCAGATCCTCTGGTGACCAATCACCGTTCAAAGGCTGCTGTAATCAGCTCTGCAGACTACCCAGCTAACATTGCTTTGTGCAGCGTTAGTGGGCCAAAAATGCCTCGCATCCCTCCATACCAGCTGAGGGATGGTCGTTGGTCATACAGTGTTCATAGCATAAGGTGCCTGCACCAATTGGAAAACTCAAGTCTATCTGTGGATCCTCGGGTGGCCAGTCACTGATCCAGGCCACTGCAGACAGCTCTGCAGGCTATCCAGCTAATACTCCTTCATGAAGTGTTAGTGGGCCAAAAAATGCCTCACATCCTGTCGTGCCATCTGAGGGATGATCATCGGCCATACACTGCTCATAGCAGGGTACCGTGCCATCACCGATCATAAAAATCCAGGCCTAACCGTGGCTCCTCTGGTGACCAGTCACTGATCCAGGCCACTGCAGACAGCTCTGCAGACCACAGAGCGCACCAAAAATGCCTCACATCCCTCCACCAAGGGATGATCATTGACCATACAATGTCCATAGCAGGGTACATAACCCTCAACCGTGTGCAGTCCCAAATCACATCAAGGATCAAGGCCTTTCCGCAGATCCTGATCAGATAATTACCATCCAAGTGTGTAACTAATACATCTGGGGGATGTTGACCAAAGGCAGCTGCAGGGCAAAGTTGGCCTCGCAGCATCCCATGGCATCCTTTCCCTATGATATGAGCTCTAGCTCCCAGGCCGAGACAGCTGCCCCATGGGGATAATGCAACATACTAAGCTGTCCAAAACATAGCTGCAGCCAGCAATGATGATGTGCTTCCTCTCATCAGCATTATGGCACCTGCAAGATAAAATAAACCAGGCCCCTGCCTAGACGTTACGGGGTGCCTCATTAATCAGCCTTGGATCCATGGATGTGAATCTGCCCCATCCCGTTGACTACCCAAACATCCTGCCATTGTAAAGCTACTCTGGTTCTGTCTCCCTGTCCAGTGGCTACCACTTCACTTAACCTGAAGGCACAGAAAAAATTATTAAGGACGCTGCCCTGAAGAAAACAACTTCATAAACATCTCTACAGATAACCTACCACTGCTTACAGGTGCTTCCTAATAGTCCCGTTGATATAGGTACTCCCAAATCTTTAAATCTGCCTCTTTCCTTAGACTAACTTTCAATCTGGTAGTCGCAAAAATAATGCTGATACCAGAATTATAGGTCCTGGCCACGTAGGTTCTAAGTCGACTAAGTTCCTCAGCTCCTGCCTAGCACACTGATCATGTCCTCGGTACCAGGTCCAGTCTTATTACCCTTTCCACATCATCACACCAAATTGCCAAGCCCCAGGAGGAAGAGTCTCTGGGAACTCATTGGCTCCTGCATCTAACTCCCCGAACTTCTCGATCTGTTGGTGTGATAATGCATCGGCTAAGCTATTACACCTGGTACATGTCTAGCCTGCACCAGTGTTGTGACACGGTCTGAATGCACGTGGGGTTATTGATGATATAGATTGTCAGATTGTCACACCAAAAACATACAACAGTATTAACCCATTTGCCTGCCCAAAGCCAGAAGGCGCCAACTATTGGGAAAAATTCCAAAAATGTCAAATCTCTGCTGATTCCCAGGTGGTGCCACTCCTCTGGCCATTTGCATGTGCACCATCAGCCTCCAAAGTAAATTTTTGAACCCGAAAGAGCCTGCAGTGGCTGACTGGACCTGAATTTGGACCTTAAGCATCTTGTCTCCTCTCCAAAAAGAAATACCCTTGCACTAAGTTAAGAACTGACCCCAAACCTTCAAGTCTTCTCTCATGCCATATATAACTCTAGCCCTATGAAATGGGCAATGGAGCCCACTCATTGCCTTGGAAAGCCACGCTGAAAGGCACAACCAGGCACCATGAATCTACAAGCAAAATTTAAATGCCCTACCATCTCTTGGAGCTCCCTCAGGGACATTTGTTCCTTCTGTAACATCTAGGCTACCCTGATCTTAAGGTCAGCCAATGCGACGTCTGGCTGGTAAAGTATATTTGGTTCACATGTGAATGCAATATGTACTAATTTGCATTTAGGCTGACCGCCAAAGAATTGATGCTTTTGAATTGTGGTGCTGGAGAAGACTCTTGAGAGTCCCCTGGACTGCAAGGAGATAAAACATATCCATTCTGAAGGAAATCAAGCCTGAGTGCTCACTGGAAGGACAGATCCTGAAGCTGAGGCTTTAAAAGACCTTGATGTTGGGGAAGTGTGAAGGCAAGAGGAGAAGGGGACGACAGAGGACGAGATGTCTGTAGAGTGCCATCGAAGCTAACAACATGAATCTGACCCAACTCCAGAAGGCAGTGGAAGACAGGAGGGCCTGCATTCTCTGGTCCATGGGGTCACGAAGAGTCGGACACAACTTAATGATTAAACAACAACAAAAATATCATTAAAACTCAATTCTCCTTTGAAAATTGTATTTATTCAAATATGGCAATGGAGTTTTCTACTAAAAATGCTTACAAAATGTCATAGATTAGGGGAGGTAATATCAAATGCATATATTAATGAAAATAGCATTCAAATATAGTGTATTAAGAAAACTGCTTGCAAGAAATGTGTATCTTAGGCAAAACGGTACACCAAAATGCATGTGTAAATTGAAATATATTCTAAAATACATACGAACGGTTACATGAACTTTTTTAAAAACGGGTTTCAAGACAAACTGAAATACTGGAATCATTCTCAAGGTTCAGGAAATCAAACTTAAGAGAAATCAGGATAAGCCTGAACGGGCAGATTTCATCCATCCTTCCTTAGATGAAATAATTAGCCACTGTTTCTAAAGAATAGAATAATCAAGGGCAAAGTATCCAGGTGATCAACACTCATGTAAGAAGCAACCACTGAGATGGTATACTGAGAAGAGACAGAACATTGGGGTGAATCAGTAAGGCAGGGCTTGCTTTCACGTACACAGTAAACATCTAGCACTCCCCATAACACACCCTCCAGAGCCATGCATTCACCCCCCCCCATCTGACATACTGTTTTGCAGGTTAACCAAGTCCCCCTTCCTCTATTCCCCACCCTGACAGCTGCCTGCTTTTCTTAATACAAGTAAGAGTGAAGGTGTAGGGTTAATGACTGCTGCATCAGTACAAATGCAATGTATTACTTGTCCTATCACCACTTTAAATTATTTTAAAGGTTTCTCTGTGACTTTTGGTAACCCTGATATTTGCGGTGCACTTTCAGTCACCGAACAATCTTTCCCATCGCTGCTGTTTAATAGAAAAAATGAAATTACTTCCTTAGCTTAGTGGATAAAGAAGTAGCCTTTCACCTTGGGGCCCTCACGCTTGGTCCAGCTTGTCATCTTAAGTGAAATGAGTTTAGTGGTCTCCACACAATCTCTGGTGTGCCATAGCCAAGAGCTCACATGTACACCAAGCTGAGGCTCAGAGGCAGAGCAGAGCCATCTAGGGGAAGCGTGAGAGTCTTCCTTCAACCTCAGGCAGGCTTCAGGATTTTATAATTACGATGTCTGAAATATTTTTTTTTCAAAATAGGATCATTAGGTAAGCAGGAAACCACCAGAAGTCTGCATCGTATTCCAGGAAATCCCTGCCTTGCCTCAGCCACATGTTTACTACTGCTTTGGTAAGACAGCCACATCACCACCCTGAGGATAAGGGTAAAATTAGAAGACACATCATTTTCTTCTTCTTCTTCTTTCTTTGCAGAGATACTCCTGCAAGTGGTGAAAGGCATCTGTTTGTTTTAGCAGGTGATTTCCCTCACTGTCATATCTTGCGTGTAGCATGCTTTGTTTTATAATTGATCACCAGGAGCTATCCTTGGAGTTAATCTGGAAGTCAGATAGCTGAGGCGCATATCTTTAAAAATCCTACTGTTTGAAGGAAAATAGGTCAATGGCTGGAAAATGCTCTTCTTTTTAATATCTTGTTTAATACTGAGTCATTGCATTGGATAGTGCTTGGAAGTAACAAGTAATCTATTCCTTTTTAAAATCTTTTTTATTTTTCTTCTCAGATCTTTTATATATCTGAGAAGAAAAATAAAAAAGATTGAAAAAGGAATAGATTACTTGTTACTTAGTCCTCAACTATTTATTTATTTATTTATTTATTTATTTATTTATTTATTTATTTATTTATCTATCTATCTGTCACCCATCTAGCTAATTGCTACTCTGGGTAGTGTATAACAAAAATATAAAGCATAAATTATATAATTGCTACAAACCCTGAACAGCAGCACAAATTTTAAAAAAACCAAGATTAGTGGCAATATGCATAATGGATAATACAACACAATATTCCTCTCCTCCGTTATCCACTGAGGAAAAGTGTGAACAATATTAATTTCTCAGAGGAACAAATAATATTTTCTAGTTACTTTTAGAATTGCTTTTTCCAAAGGGATTTTACAGCTTCTCAAAATACTATGGCAAATTTGCCCCCTACTTGTCTCTAAAGAGCAAAGAACTTTCTGAGGTAATTTCTTTTGCAGAAACATTATTCCGGAGTGTGGGAGATGTTGGGAGGGCCACATTTGAGCCCTTGGGAGCCTCTTGTAGACTACAAATCACTTTTTCTCCACCCTAAGAATATCCCCAATGTCCAGAGCTGAAGTGTTGCACCGAAGAGTAGAGAAGGACCTTCAAGCCATCCAACACCAACAGCTCATCACGACATTGGTGACCAGGGTGGGACACTGGAAGCTCCCTTCTTGTGGCCCCCTACTTCCGTTGCCCCATTCCTTCTATTGTTGCCTGCCAAAGGGGAGAGAGGGAGAGCTTCTATGGACCTTGCCCTTGGCGACTGACTGCTGGGGCTTCTCAGCCTGTAATCTAAGAAAGAACATTTGGTGCTGCCCCCTAAAATGTTTGCGCAGGTCTGTTTGTGCTGTAATGTCTTAGTAATTTATTCCTGTTCATCTGCAGCCCACAACAAGGGCAGATGGCAATCCAGCGATCTTCTCTCTCCTCAGTGTGGTCCTCAACAATGCACTGGCTTTTCTTTGCTAAGAGTGACCCAGATTACCTGCCTTTTGTCTCAGAGGCTACATCTGCCAGACTGAAACAGAACCCTCCCAGCCTGCTTTTCTTTGGCCATAAGGATACTGTGTGTATTTGTGTAACTGCTATAGAGATGTCTCATGATTAAGTAAGTCACTATTGATCAGACATAATGGTAACATAATAGTAATGGATGAACTGAAGCTGTAAGCGATACATATAAGAGTAAATCATATAAAATTAAATGTAGTTCTTTGATCACACAAATATAAATGAAAGAGACAATAACATTTTTAAAAACAGAGCTTTATTGTTGTCAAGCACTTTCAAAATATGAATTAAATGTGGAACATAATAATTATATATGTGGTTTGTGGATAAAACAAATATGATTCTTTGTAGAATTTAGATGAATGGACATTTGCATGCAACTGTGCAAACACATATACAGAGGGGAAAGATGGAGGGGGAGGTTTTTTTTTTAAATGAGCCACAGGAAAGCAGATCAAACACCTAACAATAATTAGGGTGGGAGCAGGGGGGGGATAGAATATGTTACCCTTCCTAAAACATATCAAGACACATAAAATAATTAGAGTTTACTACACAATGGTTGAAATCCTGTCGCACAGCCCTGGATGCACAACATAAAGCTGTGGCAAAGCTGGGGGAAAGCGTGTCAGGGTGGAAGTACTATTCACAAAGCAATTCTGCACACATGCTGTGCAATAGTCCAAATGAGAGAAGTGTGGTCAATTGCACAATCTAATTGGGCAATCTGGATTGTCCGGATGTAATGTACAGCATGCTTTCACTGGGGTAAGTTTATGTTACATGACAATGAACAGGATTTCTACCAATAAGCAAATTAGAAAAAGCAAAGGGAAGATAAGGCAGAAGGCTATTGGAGCTACATCAACAAGACAAGAGATAGGGAGATAATTCAAACAAAGTTCAAGCTACAATTGATGCAACTCTGTTCTCAGAAGTCTTTTGTTTTGACTGCTACTGACACTGTTAGATCTGGTAAAAAGACGAGGAGTTGTGTGGGATAATTGAATTATTCAGCTTGAGATTTAATGATTGTTAACATACACCACAGAATTATAATCCTCAAAGGACAGAGATTTATTTTATTTTATTTCATTTTATTTCCCTCATTTCTCCTAGGACAGGAATGGAAAGCATCTCACAACAAAACTAAAGAATTTACAGGTAGTAACAGGTTTACAAGAGGCATAAATAAGAACCAACCCCCAAAAAGGGGAGGAGCTAAAACAAAGGTAAATGATGAAGAATTTAAAACACTATGATGTGAAAGACAATTAAAACATTTTAAAAAACTGCAAGGCCTGTCCCCTAAATGTACTTTGAACCGATTAAACCAGTTTAATAGAAACATGTGTTCAAACTATATGATCTCAAGACCTCTTTCCTATGTAGATGGAAAGGGATACAAAGAGCAGCACAATGCTTCTTCTCTGAGATAACCTCTTCGTGATGATCACATTGCATTCATCAGGGCTGGAAGATCTTAGCAATTGATGGCTAAAACCCTGTTTGTGCAGCTCTGCTTTGTAAGGCTGATGACATCTGCCATGGGTGATTTTATAGAAAATTTTTTTAAAATCTGATTCTTCTTCTAAAGGTCCTGAGGCTTCCATGGAATCACGAGAAAACCATGACAATATTGACTCTTAGGGAGCCTTGGCACTATGGCTGGGGTGGGTGGGGTGGGGTGAAGAGTCAGAAGTTTTTTTTTTAACTTTTGAAAATTTGTCATAGCTGATGAGGTCATCAGCCTTATATATCACAGGTGAATGGACAGGATTTCAGCAAGTACAAATGGATTATAGGTTTCTGTGATTGGGTTCTTTTCCTGAAGAGGGCGGACCAAGGGAATCGGCGGGAATAATAGCCGGAATCGATGTAACAGTCAAAAACGGATTGGTTTTATTAACTTTAACATCAGATAACTCTGGACCGAATGGGTCCGGCAACTCTTCGTCTGTTAACAAGTTATACTTCTTGGGTTTAGTCCCAGGCGCCACATCTTTATGTTTCATTGTTTCCTCACCCCAAAACGAACGGTTGCGTTCGGGTTCGCGACCGACGCAGTCAGAACTGAGCAGGTAGTCCTGCAACAGGGATGGACCACGGTCGACCCCTCCAATCTGGGTAGGTAAGGGCTGACACCACCAGGGGTTGCCTTGTCCATCGTAGGGCGAAAAGCCATACCCCCTCCCGGTTTCCATCCCTCTTTGGACTCACGGACTCCCGCCTGACTCAACTCTTTAGGCAGAGGCAGCAAGCCGTCTTCTTTCATAAGGTTGGGAAAGTTCTTAACCAGAGTCGCGATTCTTTCCCTCTCTGCTCCTGTCTCTCTCGTTTGGGTGCCCTTTTCCTCCTTTTCTCTGTCTGTCTCCCTTTCTTCTTTCCCCTCCTTTATAACCTCATCCCATCTCCACCCGCTCGACTCCTCCCCCCAGTCTCTCGTCCTCTCCGCTAGGAACACCTCTATGGCTTTATTGACGCCCCCTTCTTCCTCATCTAGTTTTATCAATTCTCCCACAGCGCATCCTCCACCTCCTTCTTCTGTTGACACTTGTGAGGACGGCTCACTTTCCTTCCTTCGCTCACACGCCCCCCCTGAGGAGTGGGCCGTCCTCTCTTCGGTTTGCTGTAGCATCTCTCCCTGTCGGGAAAAGTAATCCGCATTAGCATGGGCACTTCCCTTACGATATTTCACTGTGAAGGTAAATGGTTGTAAACTTAGGTACCACCTGGTCAACCTGGGATTCACATCCTTCATCCTGTTTAACCATTGTAATGGGGCATGGTCTGTGATGAGCGTAAAGGGTGCTCCTAACAAGTAATACCTTAAAGCCTGTATAGCCCATTTAACCGCAAAAGCCTCCTTTTCAATAGTTGAATACTTCTGCTCTCTAGGGGTAAGTTTCTTACTTAAATACATTACTGGAAATTCTACCTCGTCCTTCTCTTGTGATAACACTGCTCCCACTCCTCGGTCTGAAGCATCAGTCTGAACTATGAAAGGCCTGGAAAAATCTGGAGCATATCTACTGGGCAATTCAGCTAGTATCTGTTTCAATTCCTCAAAAGCTTCGGTCTCCTTTTCTCCCCAATGAACTATTTTTGCCTTCTTCTTTCTGGTCAAGTCGCTTAGGGGAGCCGCAATATGGGCAAAGTTGGGAACAAACTGCCTGTAATAACCTGCTAGCCCTAAAAATCTCTGTACTTCCTTTTTTGTCCTGGGCACGGGCCAAGCAGTCACTTGGTCGATTTTGTCTGACACCGGTTGTATTCTACCTTGTTTTACTTGAAACCCCAAGAATTTCACCCCTCTACGCGCCACTTTGCACTTGGTCGGATTAACTTTCAGATGAGCCTCCTGCAACACCTGTAGCACCTTCTCCAGATGCTCTAAATGCTCCTCCCAGCTTTTACTATATATGAGTATGTCATCAATATAAGCTCTGGCAAAATCTTTTACGGGGGCTAACACTTTATCCATCAGTCGTTGAAACGTCGCCGCTGCCCCATGCAACCCGAAGGGCATACGCGAGAATTGGTAAAGGCCCTTAGGTGTTACAAATGCTGTCTTTTCTTTATCTTCTGGCCTCAAGGGTATCTGCCAATATCCCTTGGTCAGGTCTAATGAGGTGAGGTACTCCGCCCCTCCCAACCGTTCTAGTAAATCATCAATTCTTGGCATCGGGTAAGCATCGAATTTGGACACTTCATTTAACCTGCGATAATCGATGCACAGCCTGACACTCCCATCTGGTTTTGGTACCACTACCGGATAACTCCTCCAAGGGCTATAAGATGGCTCAATCACGCCCAGCTGCAGCATCTCTTCTATCTCTTTATTAATAGTCTCCCTCAGGTGTCTAGGCCAGCTCCTACTTCCTGATCTGACTATGACCTGTGGTTGCGTGTTGATTGCATGTTCGACTAACGTGGTGTTACCCGGTTTTCCTGAGAAAACTTCCTTGTATCGGTGTTCTATCTCTCTCATCTGCCTCTCTTGCTCCGCAGTTAACTCTTCTCCCAAATCTAATTCTACTCCTTGACGCAAAAAATCCTTCGTTTCCGGGCCAAATTCTTCGTCCTTTACTTCCCCCCATAATGCTTCTCTCTCCTTCCACTCCTTTAACAAATTTACATGAAAGATGCCTTTCTTTTTAACTTTGTCAGGCATCCAGATCTCATAATCCACTTCTCCTATCTTTCTCAACACCTTATAAGGCCCTTGCCAAGTGGCGAATAGCTTTGATGAAGCTGCTGGCATCAATAACAAAACCTTTTGTCCCGGTTCGAATTGTCTTGCTTTAACTTTGGCGTCATATCTCCGTTTCTGCCCTTCTTGGGCCTTTCCCAAATTTTCCCTCGCCAAGGAGGCTACTAACTTCAAATGTTCTCTCATCTCTATGACATGCTTAACGTTCGTTTGTACCTCATCTCTCCCACTCTCCCATTTCTCTTTGACCAAATCTAGTATACCTCTGGGGTTCCAACCATACATCATCTCGAAAGGCGTAAATCCCGTGGATGCCTGTGGAACTTCCCTCACTGCGAACATTAATGGCGCTACTAGCAGGTGCCACCTTTTCGGTTTCTCCATCACTAACTTCCTCAGCATCCCTTTAAGTGTTTTATTAAATCTCTCCACTAATCCATTAGTCTGAGGATGATAGACTGCTGTATGGAGGGGTTTTACTCCCAATAATCCCCACATTTCCTTCAAGGTTTGTCCCATGAAGTTGGTGCCTTGATCTGTCAAGATTTCCTTTGGAAAACCCAGCCGGGTAAAGACTTGTAACAATTCCCGAGCTAACACCTTAGATGTTGTGGACCGCAAGGGCACTGCTTCTGGATACCTGGTAGCATAGTCTATAATAACCAGAATGTGTGTGTGGCCCCCCGCCGACTTGAGAAGGGGCCCCACAATGTCCACCCCTATTCTCTGGAAGGGCTGATCCACTAGGGGCATGGGTACTAAGGGAGCTCCTGGTCTGGGTTTGGCTTGAGTTTTCTGGCACTCTGGGCATGTCTGACAATAACTTTCTATTTCTTTCCCCATTCCTGGCCACCAAAACCGTTGTTCAATCCTGGGTTTCATCTTATCATATGCTAGATGCCCCGCCATAGGAATATCATGGGCCAAATGTAAAATCGCCATACGCCATTTCTGTGGAACCACCAACCTCCTTTCCCCTTTTTCTGTCACATTATACAATAGCCCATTGTCCAAAATCATCCCCTCTTTTCCCCCAGCTACTTCGCCCACCTCACGCGCGGCTCGCAGGTGTTCTTGTAGCGTGGCGTCATCTTGTTGCAACATACGCATGTGGTCGCGTGTTGTCTCCTGCAAGAAATCATCTCCCACTTCAATTTTAACACAGTCTCCTTGCATCACTTCTTTACATTCGGCTAATGTTCTATCACCCACCCAGTCTCTTCCCAACAACATTTCTCTCGAAAGTCCTGGAACAATCCCCACTTTCATTTTCCGTTTCTCCTCTCCAACTTTAACTTCGGCCCACGTCGTCTTATAGGTCTTAGAGTCTCCGTGTATGCACTTCACTGTAAACCCTTCTTCCACCCCTTCTAATTTTATGTCCCGTACCAAGGTTCTGCCGCATCCTGTATCAATTAGCGCCTGTTTCTTCTCCCCATTCACCCATGCAACCACCTCCCAACCTACTTGTTTCCCAGATTTCTCTTGGGTATTATTCGATCCGCCTACCCAAGAGCAGTCTGTCCCAGGGCAATCCCGACGCACGTGGCCCGGGGTCCCGCAGCCGTAACACACAAGCCCCCCAAACACGCGGTCGTCCACTGTAACTGGGCGCACTGGCTTCGGCCCCATAGGTTCGAAGGGGCGCCCGCGAGGACGAGCTCCTCCTGGCACGTCCATCCCTCTCTTCACTCCGCCGCCTTGTGTCTGCGTCCCCGCCTTCTCACGAGGTCTCCCGCGTTCCCCTGAGAAGGCGGGACCTTCTTTGATTGCTTCTTCTGAGGCGCAATAGTCTTCGATCAGCTTGATGGCTTCTTCCAACTGCTTCGGGTTATTCTTCTGCACCCACCCTTTCAGATTCCCGCTCAAAGTCGTCACCAAATGTTCCAACACAAACGCCTCCATGACTTGTTCTTTAGATTTGTCTTCTGGTTTAACCCATCTAGTCATGTTAGCTTTCATTCTTTGCACTAAGGTTCGTGGATGCACCCCAGGTTTCCACTTAAGCTCCCTGAACCTTTTCCTATACGCTTCCTCCGTCAAATTAAGAGTCCTTAGAATCGCTGTCTTTACGGATTCGTATTGTGCGGCTTCTTGGGGGCTCAGGGTGTCTACCACTTCTTGCAATAGTCCCGTTAGGCAAGGTACCAATATTAAAGTCCATTGTTCTTTAGGCCACCCTGCAGCCACCGCTACGCGCTCAAATGTATGTAGATACGCCTCCGGATCATCGCTAGCACTCATTTTTTGTATCCTGATGGGGGCAGGGCCGGCCACTAGACCATTCTTTATAAACACATTGTTCTTTGAGGTTCTTTCATCGTCCATCCCCAGCTTCATCATGTGTCTGGTAACCAACATTTGCTGTTCCGTCAAACTTTCAATCATCTTCTCTTGCCTCTCTATGGTCTTCAACATCCTCGTCATTTCTTCCCTGCCTCCCCATTGGTCCGCCCCACGTTGGGCGCCACTGTGATTGGGTTCTTTTCCTGAAGAGGGCGGACCAAGGGAATCGGCGAGAATAATAGCCGGAATCGATGTAACAGTCAAAAACGGATTGGTTTTATTAACTTTAACATCAGATAACTCTGGACCGAATGGGTCCGGCAACTCTTCGTCTGTTAACAAGTTATACTTCTTGGGTTTAGTCCCAGGCGCCACATCTTTATGTTTCATTGTTTCCTCACCCCAAAACGAACGGTTGCGTTCGGGTTCGCGACCGACGCAGTCAGAACTGAGCAGGTAGTCCTGCAACAGGGATGGACCACGGTCGACCCCTCCAATCTGGGTAGGTAAGGGCTGACACCACCAGGGGTTGCCTTGTCCATCGTAGGGCGAAAAGCCATACCCCCTCCCGGTTTCCATCCCTCTTTGGACTCACGGACTCCCGCCTGACTCAACTCTTTAGGCAGAGGCAGCAAGCCGTCTTCTTTCATAAGGTTGGGAAAGTTCTTAACCAGAGTCGCGATTCTTTCCCTCTCTGCTCCTGTCTCTCTCGTTTGGGTGCCCTTTTCCTCCTTTTCTCTGTCTGTCTCCCTTTCTTCTTTCCCCTCCTTTATAACCTCATCCCATCTCCACCCGCTCGACTCCTCCCCCCAGTCTCTCGTCCTCTCCGCTAGGAACACCTCTATGGCTTTATTGACGCCCCCTTCTTCCTCATCTAGTTTTATCAATTCTCCCACAGCGCATCCTCCACCTCCTTCTTCTGTTGACACTTGTGAGGACGGCTCACTTTCCTTCCTTCGCTCACAGTTTCCATTAAATTTCAGTGAAACACATGAAAAGAAGATGCATAAAAGCCTTCCTTTTTTACTTTATTCATTTATTATTGGATTTTTATCAAACTCTTCTAGATAGGAGTCTACTCAGGGTGGCTCACAATAGCATCATAGCAGTGATGCCTTCTAAGTAGGATTTTGGGGTAGATGTCCTGGGGAAGGCCATACACCTGGTTTGTATCTAAGGCTGGATCCTCTGAATATATAGGTGGAACTGTTTTACCAAAATTCTTCATGATTAGAAGGGGGGAAACTGACATTTGTGTGTAGGAAAAAAGAAAAGAGACAGTTTTGTCCACCTAAGCAAAGAGCTTTGAAGTTTGGTTCTCTCCACATTCTCTTGTTGGAAAGCTCCTAAAGAGGTATAAAGCAGGCAGTATAGCATTCTCTACTCCATGCAGGGAATTACTGTACAGATTATTGTATCTGGTCAGTATAGAAGGATGAGAGCTTTCTTCAATTAATTATCTTGGTAAAAACTTAACAAAGTTCATACCTTTCTTTGAATACAGGACTACTTGAGTGTTAAACTACTTGAGTTTTAAACATGTGAAGTCAATACAAAGCTGACAGATGAATCTATCCCTTCTTGACATATATTGAACTAACTGAAATAATATGTAGATGGTTCCTGGTCCAAGCAGGGCAAGTACCTTACTTCAAAATTGGAGATTGAGGCACACCCTTGCTTAGATCAATCACAAGCCACACCTGGAAATGAAAGAGATTTCCATACTGGAGGTTGGTAGCCTGAGTTTCATGAGGGCCAATGGATCTGCTCTAGATGTTCACCTGAACTTTACAGGAGTGATTCAAAGCATCAAACCCTCACCATAGATTTAACACTCGGAATAGCTCCTTTAAACTTCAGACTAAACCTTAGAATGGATTCACTGCCCCTGAGAAATCGGAGTCATCAGTGCCTAGTTGATTGCCCTATAATTGGAGGAGGGCATTCCTTTCAGACCAAGAACTTCAGGGGGCTTAAATGACTCAACTTACACCACTGCCTCTTGGTGCTGAAGCTTCAAAATGACAGCTGGTATTTCTGGAGTCACAGAAAATGTAAGATGAATGCTAAGGAGTTCCCTTTTCAGTCAAACAAGGAGTTTTCTAGAATGGGCGGGGGTGGGTGGGTTTGGAAACCCACAACAAAGCCACAGATATATTTTATGATACCATTTTAGACATTAAACAAACAAACAAAATATATGGCCCTGATGAAGAAAGGAGTACAAAATGGAATGGCATGAATGAGCTTCCCTGTCCACTTAATCATGGTATGTCGGCAATGTGGTGGCTCCGTTATGTCTGAAAGTTTTTCACATATTGATCCTTGCTTTCAGAAATTATCTGCCATCCCGACTCTTGCATTCTCCTCCCAGGCTGCTGTCTCTTTCATCCAAAGCTTCTGCTGCATTTGTTAGGGCAACTGTCAGCTTATACGTGGTGTGGTCTGCAAAATGCTGACCTGCAAGAAACCAGCTTCATCTGATGTATTTCTGAGGGCCTGATGCCCTCACCTAAGATATTCCTCCCATCTGTATGATCTGTCTTGCTACTGACAAGGTAACATCATGGTTTGTAATGAACCTGAAGCATTACGTTTTGGACTATGGCTCCCAGAACTCCCCAGTTAGCAGCTGAAATAACCTGAAATAGTGGTTGGTATAGATGTTTTGTGTGCCTTTCTTTATTGACACATGCACACCTCTTATCTTGAGATTTCTGTGCACTAACTCCAGCCTCTGTACGGATCCCAAACATGAAGGTTCTATGTTGAAATAGTTTTCATTCCTATTCTTGTTGTTGGTCTGATTCTGTAGGGGTGGAGTAGGCAAGGAGATGCACAAGCAGTGCGACAAACTGGCCTAAATTTGCCTCACATTCCCCACTTTTAGAAAGTCCAGCTCTAAGAAATATATGTCCCAGTTATGGGGTTGGGTTGCATTTGATGATATCAACAAATATGTACAGGATCTGTTCCTTACGATTTCCTAAGGCTGCTCATATCATTTTAGATCTGGTTCCCTCTTTCTTCCTTGCTAGAGAAATTCATAATATTCTCATCCCTGCCATATAACTAGGACAGTTCTCTTCAAAAGTCAAATGTAGTGTTTTTCAGTGGCATCTACCAATCACAAGCTGTCCTGCATCCTGAGTAACTGGTACACCCTGTTCTAGATTCTAATATGCTAGTACAACACAGCTTAAAACTAGTCTTCAGCAATGCAGTTCTTCTCCTGCAAGCAGCCCTGTTTTACTTTACTTATTCTCTTATTTACTTATATGGAAAAATGTGATGTTTGATGCAGGCAAACCCTGATAATGGCCAGAAAGTTCAATAATTTGGGTGGGTGGGTGAGGGAGGCAATACTTCTTCCCTATTTCCAGAACCACACAAAGCCCATATCTATGACTTGGACCTCACATTATGCTTGCCCATATATATGCACTGATGGGGGGGAATGAGATCAGAGCACTGGTAGTCTATTTTAATTACTAAGGTCTACACAGATCATTGTGAAGGTCTTTCCAATGAAGGCAGTGCTTCTGCAGTCCTGTAAATCTAATTACACCACTGTCTATGATTTGGTATAGGCCAGCTGTATTTTACCACACAAAACAGCACTTTGCAAGCAAAGCTGCCAGAATTAAGAACATGGTTTCCTCAAATTTTTGGCGGCAACGTGAAGCCAATGTAATGTGAGGGCAGTGCTGCACTCCCTCACTCTGGTCTGGCTTCATAATGATGCCACACAGACCTCAGAAAAATTACTTTTTGAGACCATAGTTCTTAAAACCCTCCAACAAATGCAGCCAGTGACAACACTGGCTGTTGGATTCTGAAAGATGTACTCTTTAAAAAGTAGCATTTCCTCGCTCTGCACATAATCCCATGAGAATTGTTTACATGGATCAGTATGTGGATAGAATACAAAGGGAAGGATTTTATCTCATACCCATAAATTTTCATGTATTACAACTCCTTCCACAAATTTATTTGGTTAAAAAATATTTCATTCATTTATCACTTAAACTTTCAATTTAAATAATACTTTTTGAAAAAGTAAAAGTCCTTTGGGCAATACATCCCTAGGTACTTTTATTCAGAAGTGAGCGCCACTAATTCGGTGGGACTTTCATCACAGGAAGTATGTGCAGAGCAACAGCCATAACTACATGAAGTTTGCCTTCTGTTGTTTGCACCTCACAAAGCAATGGCATCTGCAAAGCAGAGAAATATGTGATTAATCCCATCTTCATTTTAAGCATTGCCATTCCACTAGAAAGCCTGTGGCAATTTTCAACAGAGTGGTTAGTAGCAATTTAAAGCCCATCTGTTATGACTGGGCTGTCAAGCGCTTTGCCAAGAAACTGGCTCTGGGAGAGACTGTGCTTTTTAAAACAAGAAAACATTGGTCTCCACCCAACCCCTTTACAGCTACGCCACTTGTTCAGTGACAGTGCCCAAGCCTGTTTAACGACATGCCGCTCGCATCTCCATCCCACGCTGGGTTGGCTGGTGACCCTGGGCAATCTCCCAACCTTGCTTAGTGTACAGGATGGCTCAGCTGCTCCAGCCATCTGCAGAAAGGTAGCCCAAGACATTTTGACATCTGAGGCAGAAAATACAAATGGCAATCCTGTTGTGGTAAAAGAAATAGAATCACAAGCACTCCAGGTCTCATCATCTCCTGCCATCTTAACCAATGGTGAGGCATGATGGGAGTTGTAGCTGAGCAGCTCTGAAGGGACACAATTTTCACTGTGCCTGCTTGACAGGAGCAGGACTTGATCATCCGTAGGATCCCTTCCAGCTCTGCAGTTCTAAGCTAGCGAAGGTTATGATGAAATAAGATACACTGAACACTTCGAAAAGTAGATAGAAGACTGTAATACTACATTGCCGGAGCTATCCAAGGTGCTAAAACCTGTCTCCCAAAATAGATCCAGCCCCTTGGTCAGTGGTGATTAAGTCATCCCCCTGATTTCAGCAAGACTCATGTGCGAGTAACATCCTCTAGATGGGGTGATACACGTAAGGACCGTGATAATTGGCCCTCACAACCCATACCAAACCTAGTTTCAGAGATAACTGTCTTCTTATCCCCATGGCCTTACGCTTCCCCCTCATCCCCCAAAGATAACCTGCTATGTAGGATTACAGGTTTCTTTCCCAGTTCAGAAAAAGTTTGTATTCTGCTGCCAGTGTTCCCGACAGATGTTAGAGAGGGAGTGGTAGAAAAACCATCGGCTACATCTGGCTGCCTCATACAAAGGCCTGGGGCTACACTACACACTCTGACACCATAATGATGAGTGAGAAATAAAAACCTGAGCAGGAGGAAAAGGAAGGCAGGAGATCTCACTCCTAGAGACTGACCTACTTCCGATCAAACCTAAAGTGTAACCTGCAAATCACGCACAATTCTGACAGCTAGTGGAAAACACTCTTTCTCTTACTCATATGGCTTGTCATTACGTAGAAAACATCTCACTGAACTGAGCAGCCCTACTTTTGATAAGAACACTATTAGTAGGTGCACATTCGGAAAAGGGCTGCTGTAAAGGGGGGGGGAACACACTCTCTCTCTCTCTCTCTCTCTCACACACACACACACACACACACACACACACACACACACACACACACACACACACACACACACACACACACACACACACACCCCTCCCTTTCAGTATTGTATGTCATTGTTTCCTGCATTCCAAATACAGTGGGGGAAATATTGCAAACTGATGATTCAGTAAAAAAGCAAATATTTTTTATTTAAAAAATCAGAACTTAGGAAAGTTGGTTTTTTGAACCATAGTTCCCCAAATCCTCAAAGCCTAGGTGATAATAGGACTTGCACTATAATAATAATAATAATAATAATAATAATAATAATAATAATAATAATAATAATAATAATAATAATAATAATAATAATAATAATAATATTTTTTTAATCCTTTGAAATACCACAAGCTTGCTACACACTAGAGATGGATGAGTCCACCAGTTTCACTTCCTCACACACTTGCTTGTTAAAAAATCATAACCTCTCCCTATTGAACATTAAGATATTTGTTCCTGTTGGCAGATTCTCAACAAAATCTCACTGACCCATGCTTGTCAAATTCAGTAGGTATAGTCACCCTTAGGGAGAGAGTGCATTATCCTGCCCCTATCTGTTATGTTGCTGTTACAGATGAAGAGGCTGTCAAAAGATACGAAACAACAATCAACTTGAATGGCTGAATACCTCAGAGTTCAAAGCCAAAATTTTAAGGGCTCAGTATACAAAGACATGGGCCTGGACGAATGAACTAAACAGTTCTACTTACATTTTTTCCCCAATCTCAAGCTTACTCCCTTTTCAATATAAAAATCTGTGGATTTTTGTAAATACTTATTTAAAATGAATTGGTCAAGAACCTGTTGCTTAGTGTAGCAAATTGCACTAGAATAGGTCCATTGAATCAATGGGGATTTTGGTGAGTGAACTCTTCTGTAAGTTCCATTGATTCAAATAAGCCCACTCTAACTGCAACTATGCTAAATTAAGTCTCAGTTAAAGTCGGCCCCTTTGAATCAATGGAACTTACAGAGAAGTTGACTCACCGAATCCCAATTGATTTAAGAGGCCTACTCAAGCAAGATTTACTGTACCAAACAATAGGATTTTGACTATTAATATATTAATATTTTATATGACAAATTTACCCCCAACTCTAATATTTTTTTAGTTTCATAAGATTTTTCAAAAAATCATGAATCACAGTGTGTACTGGAAAACTACTATAGAAATAAACTGAACATAAACATCAGTGACCAAATTCATATTACACCCTTAGTTCTGCTATGCAGTCAGAATTTCTTTCCTCTCTCCAGCACTATGCTGCCTTCTCTTGTTTTGGTTCTCCAAGAAACGGTGACAAATTCTGTCTAGCAGCATAAAATCAAACTGCAGGAAAGCAGCTGCCCCAATCTTAGGTATGTCTGTGATGGGAAATCTACCAAACCAGATCAGGTTCAGATTTCCACCAGACCTACAATGCCCTGGTTCTCTTGGCTCTTTAGCCTAAATTGAAAAAAGATCACCTGATGTCGACTTGATTGCTTCTACTTTGCAGTGTGCATTTCAGTTTCAAGCACAGTTTCAATAGTTAGCCTCTAGAACATAACAAGAGTTTCAAAAGTACATTATGTTTGCAGCAACTGTACAAAAACCCAGGGTATTCAACAGTTTTGTTTTTGTTTTAATTACGTTGTTGTGTCAGTCATGATAATTCCAAAGAACACCTGATGAACATCTTAGAAGATGCTCTGATGGAGGATCCAGTACATTTTTCTAACCAAATGCTTCACAAGCTCTTCAAGTTAATCTTCCTACTTGATACTTCTTTATGAATGTTTATTTTATTATTTCATACTTTTCTTATTGTTTATCTGTACAGTGGTGCCTCGCTTAACGAGTGCACCGTATAGCGATGTTTCCGTATAGCGATCCCTTTTTCGGGATCGCTATACGGAAACATACCCGATCTTCGCAATGGGGAAAACCCGCATTGCGAAGATCGGGTATTGCGGCGGCCATTTTGGAGCCGCCAAACAGCTGATCGGCGGTTCCAAAATGGCCGCCGGAAGCCCGGAAATGGCTGCCGGCAGCCGTTTTCGCGCCCTGCCCTCGCTTAGCGAAGGCGCGAAAATGGCTGCCGGCACCTGGAATCCTCGCTGAACGGGTAAGTAACGAAGGTATTGGAACGCATTAAACGAAGTTTAATGCGTTTCAATACCTTTCCCCTACCCGTTTAGCGATGATTCCGTATAGCGAGGGTTAATCCGGAACGGATTAACCTCGCTATACGGGGCACCACTGTATTTATATTAGAAGTGCAGTCTAATTTGCTATGAAGCAATAAAGACTTTCCTAATTCCCATCTTGGTACGAAGTCTGTTCACAGCTGCATTTGCCATGATGGTTAAATGTATAAGGTATCATGTTCTATGATTGGGGTGGTGAAATATGTAGATATATGTACTGTACAGTGTATATATACACACACACACATATATACAGTATATATATACAGTGTATACACACACACACACATATATATACACATACCTACATACATGCATGCATGCATGCATGCATGCATGCATGCATGCATGCATGCATACATACATACATACATACATACATACATATATGCTATGACCTACTTAAAAATGGAGCATATCACATACATGTTTGCTACATAAGAGGATGATTAATATTGATGAATGAGGAATGCGCGCGCGCGCGCACACACACACACACACACACACACATGAGCATGCTCACACACTCTCACACATACTTTTTTTATTTGTTCTAGGACTCCCTTCCTAATTTAAAATGAAATTGCTTAAATTCCTATGAACTAATCCTAATTAAAGTAAGTAGTGCAGAGTAGTGGAATGTTTGAAGTGATCAAGGACAATGGTTTTGCAATTGCATTTATGGCAATGTTATGGGGAGGGGGGGAATGGAATAATAAACGAACCTGAAACTAATGAAAATTACATCCCCCTCCCATAATTTCAGGCTTTAATGTCTTTAAAACCTTCAAACCAGTGATGAACTGAGTTCTAGAGTCAAAACATCTCTTTTGTAAAGAAACATGAAGCAGAATCTAATTTTTTTAAAGCTAATCTAAGTTTATATGCATGAGTGATTATTGCATAAAGAGATTAATAATAAATCACAGAGAGATTTATAAATAAGTTATCCATGGGAATCTGAGCTGATGCTGCCAATTTATTGCTTTACTTTGTGCTCATTGGATTTACCATTAAACTATTTAGATATAATCTGTTTAACAGCCTGCTCCGTCTGCTGCTATTTGGAGGTGGGAATCTGCTCAAAAGTTTGTGTGTAGGGCTGGCCTATTCCAACAGTGGACGGGATGAGACGATGATTCTTTGAAGATAACCACTTGAGAGGATGGGTGAGGTACCAGATGAGTTGCACATTCCCTCCCAGAGGAAACATCTGTGCATAGAGCACCAGGTGTGCGTGGGGAAAGAGCCTAACTTACAGTAGCTGTTTTCCTGAAATAGTTTACTTCAATGTTTCATGGGGAGAGGCTCACCAGGAGTGGGGTTAAAACCACTGCTCTGCCACTGTTACTAGTCTCCAGTGGTACACTCCAGGGAATTTTACCATCTCATCTGTTAAGCCACCTTATGTAGAGAAGCATGTGACATTTGCTGTGATAGACAAAAGGTGGCCTTCCAGATGTTGCCATTTCCAGCATTCCTCACCATTGATGGTGGTGATAACCTAGGTATGAGGAGAACTGATGGCCCAACAGTATCTAGAGATCCACAGTTTGACTACCTGTGCTCAAGCTGAACCAGGGCTCATCCAAAATAAATCACAGACAGTGATTTATTGGAGCCAACATATAAGAAGGGAAGCACCCTAGGCCTGCCATCCATGCTTCCGCAACATGAAAGTGACAGTTTGAAGTGGTGGACACTGTTCTATCTAGGTGGCCTTACCATGTGAGCTAGCACTCTTGCTGTGGGATTCACACACTTAGATAAACAGCTGAATTGATCTCAGGAATAATAAGGAAGTGTTAACTGAGTATATGGAGAGTATACACCATCTCATCACGAAGTGTAGTCCCATCGCTTCTCAACTGGAACGGCGCAGTTCAGAAGAAGAGTATTTACTGCAAGTTAGCTGCAACAAGGTCTGAGATTGGTTGTAGCATGTGCCAGAGTTGCAGAGTTGTTTTGCTTCGTTGTGGGTGGGTGTGCACATTGTTACAGTGGGCATGTCAATGTCATATTATGCTATGCTCCCACCCCTTTTTTATTTTTAGAAACAGTGTTTATGCAAATCAGCACTTTGATTGCAGGTTAATAAAAGTGCACATATGTGAATGGAGGTGCAAAGGAGAAAAAAGAAATTGAAGATACAATAGTGATTGAGGGAGAGCAAAGGGGTGTTGAATGGGGAAGAGGGAAGGGCTGGGCAGATGACTGGCAGAGAAAATGGGGATGGTCGTGTACCACCCAAAATCTGGATCAGGGAAAAAGTAAACAGATTAGGTGTCATTTTGAACTACAGCAAGAGGCATGGGGGAGGCGGAAATCAAATTCATGACTCTTGCCTTGGCAACCTGGTGCTAGTTCTCAATAGCTGGACAAAAGAATTCAATATACATTAGGACTGCACTTGAAATGCTATTCAATAGACACAGAACACAGTGAGCTTTACATCTATCTGTCAATCTATTGATCTATTGATCTATCACTACTGCATGTTCCATATCCATAACATATTCCTGTGCTTGCTCTAAAACATTTCCTGTGCCATACTTAGCTTTTTTGGAAACAACCAGAGGATAATGATGACTTTTGTGCAACCCCCTTAAATCAAGTTCTGAAACTTGGCAGACTTGATTTCATTGGAATTGAGAAGTATCTGTACAAATTATGAAAAAAAGGTAGCGCGCGCTCTCTCTCTCTCTGTTAAAATCAACAATTTAAAAGCAAATAATGAAAAAAGCACAGCAACTACTTATTATAAATTTGGTAAGCACAGTCCCTTCCTACCATATACTGTATGCAATGTTTTCCTGAATTCTAACATTCATAAAAAATTAGTGGAATTTGTTGATTTCCAATGATAGTCAACAAGAGGTGCTAAAATATGAATTTCCAGTCTCAGATTCAAGGCAAAGACTGATGTCATAGATAGCCTGTAATTAAAATAGGAAAATTCTTAACTAAAAAGAGTCCTTGTGTATCAGACCAGAGATCTTTCTCGCCTCTAGGAAAAGTAGGACTTAAGCACAGAATTCCTTTGAAGCATTATACAAACCCAAAAGACAGATACAATCACTCTCCAACATTAACTTGATTTCCACTCTAATTACAGACTATGGACTAGGACTACCTGCAATGACTACTTCTATCCTCAGATTCAAAACTGAATAGAATCATGTGGCCTCCAAACTGATCTAATCTAAATTTGTTTTCTGACTCAAGATTTTGTCCAAACAAATCTTGTCACTGATACACAGTCAGGTATGTTGAGAAAGAACCAGCCAGCCAGCCAGCCAGCCAGCCAGCCAGATAGATAGATAGATAGATAGATAGATAGATAGATAGATAGATAGATAGAGAGAGAGAGAGAGAGAGAGAGAGAGAGAGAGAGAGACAGAGACAGAGACAGAGACAGAGACAGAGACAGAGACAGAGACAGAGACAGAGAGAGAGAGAGAGAGAGAGAGAGAGAGAGAGAGAGAGAGAGAAGGCTAGTGAATGCAGATTCTTTAATGGATTCTAGTGTGGTGAAGAAGGTTTTACAGACCTTCTAACACATTTCAGTTGGTAAGACTTTGTCTGAACCAGCACCTCCATTCCACCCCGACTCAGTTCAAATATTATGGCAACAGACCAGTAGCTCTTCTGCCCTCTAGCACTGTCATTTGTAGAACTGAAATTAGTTGTGGGAGAAAGTTGACTGAATATTTAGCTGAACATGTAAACCAGATGGAAATCTGTATTTTGTAACTCCCATCAATCTTCTCAGCTCAGTCAAGAGTGAAGAATGCTGGGAGTTTGTTTGTTTGTTTAGTCTCATTTATAAATTGCCTTTCTTCCCATAAGAGTTGCAGTCCAGCAGCATCCAGAGGGTCATGCTTTTATAATCCCTCATGTAAAATAAACAGATTATAAATTGTGTGATGTTTAGTGGGTCAATAAAGGTATCACAAAACTGTTGCATTTGTGTAATCCTGAACCACACAGCCTTTTCCTATTTCTTTCCAGATTCTAATGTAGAAAGCTTTTTTGCAGTCCTAGGCGTATCTATTAATAGTACAGGCTGAAACAATCTCTAGTTTGTAAATACAGGACTGCAAAACTGAAAATACTGTACATTAGAGGTACAGGGAAAGAGTGAGGGGTATAGAGGTATAGGTGTGTGCGGATGATCATCATCATCTGTATAATAATAATAATAATAATAATAATAATAATAATAATAATAATAATAATAATAATAATAATAATAATAATAATAATAATAATAATAATAATAATAATAATAATAATTTTAAAAAATAAACATGTCTGATTAGATCAAATGTTCCATCCAATAGAAATAATTGGTTTTATCCTATCAGGCAAACACAAGATAAAAATAAAAAAGAAGCAAGACAAAAACAATGTGTCACCTTAAAAACTAACTGCTATATTTTGTTAGAGATTCTCCTGTTACACTGTCATGGGAAAAGTCAATATTGAATAATGTAGCAAGAATAGTCACACAGGGTTGTGCAATGTTCTGAGTGTAAGATTGAGAGAGGCTTGGAAGATCCATCAAACAGGTATGTGCCACTCAGCTGGGGCAGAGCACAAATTATTAGTAGATATGGTACATTCTTGTGATGGATCTGGAAGCCTATCATAAAACCGCTGTTGATATAGCCATGGATTGCCATGATTGACTGCGGTGTCATTTTATCCCCTTGCCTTCCCTCTTCTCTCACTTCAGGGGATTATCAATAAAAGCAGTCATCACTGAGCAGGACTCAATTGATTATCTCAAATTTTTTGCTCCCACCATTGACCATAATGGATTGGAAGGGGGATGGAAAGAGAAGGCTGCCCGTGAATTATTCAGAATGAAAACATACACAGGAGAAATCAATAGGGCACATCTGATATTAAAGACAAATTAAACCATGCAATATATGCTAGCTCAGGCGCATTAGATCCCTATAAAGTCGGAGGGAAGTGTTTGAAGATTTTTTTTTTTAAAAAAAGGCTTTCCCACCTTCTTTTTGTTGTTGTCATCAAAAACACTTAATCATTGCTAACTTACTTCAGAAACCTGTGTCTTTATGAATGGAGGCACTCAAGAACCCCCTTTTTCATCTAGTTCTTTGTAAATGCTGACTTCCAACTGCAGAGTTGGTTGCAATAACGTCTTTGTCTCTCCGCTGTCTTTTAAACTTAGCTGTAACAGCCCATGCTGGAGGGATAAAATCACAGAAGCACGTTCAGGTCAGGAGGAAAAACACATTAACAAATATCTACACATGGCATCTGGCCTCTAAAGAATTGGAGATTAAGTGTAGCAAAACATCCTTGCTTCAGGAAAAAAAATTTTTTTTCTTAACATTAGGGGAATATGCTTATTTTAATAAGAAGAATTCTGCTATTCTTCCAAAAGTGTGTTGGGCAAGGTAATCTATACCTGAAATTGTCATTTTTTTTGTAAACCCTAATGAAACTAATACTCCAAAGGGAATTCACCTTCTAATGCTCCCTCCATCCCCCAAAGTGTATTCTTACTGAAGCTAAGCTAAACAAATTTTATTAGTGTTTGATATGATTAGTGACTTGGAAAGCTAAAATGAATATTTGATGGGAGCTGATCATTCATTTCCATAAATTCTACCGCCGTGACTTCAACTTATAAATCTGTATCTTTTCTTTTTATGTTTGGCAGTAGTTTTTTCCCCCTGCCAGTTCAAATAGGAATGTAGGATCAGATAACAGTCAGTAACTCCAAATGGGGAGAGGAAAAAAATAGTTTTAGAGGCAGTTCGCGGAAGAGAGAATGTGAGATGCCTGGAAGCTGTTCAGATTGGCCCCTCTCCTGAGCGATACATGCCTTACCTGTGCCAAGCCTTGGCTTTCCATTCCTGATGGTTGACACCCCGTTAATTTTCTTCATCCAAAATCAGATGGTTCAGAAGCCACTCCAAGCCTGCCTCTCAACCATTGCCTGCCATGCCTCTTTGAAAATAAAAGAATCCAAGAATCCATGGCATGGTTCCCAGTGCTGGCCCTGAAATCTCAAAGAACAGAATGCAGTCCAGCCAGGAAAACCCTTGTGGCATCTGTGGCGGGTCAGGAGGATGGGACTTCAGGTCCCTGAACAGTTTACTGCCTGACTGCATGAGTAGAAAAAGCAAGATAAATTCTGCTGATGGGGGAACTAGTCTATGTCTAGTCCATTGTTCCATTTTTCTTGGTATAGAATTTAAATTGTGCTTGTGCCTATTGCTGTTGTTGATGAGGGCTTCAGCATAGACATACATGGCACTGATGTTATTGGTTCCATGATTATTGCTGAAAGAGGCCTGATTGCTCAGCTGCAGAAACTCCAAAGGTCAGGCCTCAACTGCTCTACGCAATACGGTTGGCATCCATGGTTACGCAGAGATGTTCCAAGTCACTGGTTCTTAACCTTTGTTACTCAGATGTTTTTGGATTGCAACTCCCAGAAGCCTTCACCATCAGCTCTGCTGGCTGAGGTTTCTGGGAGTTGCAGTTCAAAAACACCTGAGTAATAAAGGTTAAGAACCACTGTTCCAAGTGACAGCTCCCTGCCATTAGACCCCTGTTTACCACAGACAAAGAGGAGACTACTACGTAAACAGAATGCTGGACTGGATACTGTAGGTCTCCGGTTTGATCCAGCAAGCTTCCTGTTACATTCGCAGGACTTCAGTCAAACCTCATATATTTGAATAAAATGTGGCTGGGCTCTGGGGCTGAGAGGGCTAGCCCTGCTTCCCACACAACAGCTACATATGGTAACATATATACATAGCAGGGCTGGTGCTGGACTAATCAGCATCTTCTTATGAAGAGGTTCTGTGTGCATCCATGGACACGTGGAACATGTGGTCCTATTTCCTTACGTCTGAATACACAGCTGATGGAACACAGCCGACATGCTACCTGCAAGGCAGATGCTTGACAGGCCAGATCCCAGCTCTACTTTCCCTCTCAGTGCCTGAGAGGTACTTGTTTGAATACACCTACTTAATAAAGCACTCTGAAAAATCACTAAGTAAGCTGCTCAGTCCTATGGCTGCTTCCTCAGCAGTAAGTTCTAAGGTGTTTTTAGTGGGGCTTACTTGCAGGCAAGTGAGAACAGGGTTCCAAATTAATTCTTGTTCAAAGGCTGATCTTGAGAGATTTTTGAACGGTATTGCAGGTAAGAGCTTATCTTGATAACTTTCCACAAAACAAAAAAGGAGACGCCCCCCCAAAAGTGTACCAGCCGGCTGTAACCTATCCCTGGTGGTCACTCTTCAACTGAGTCTCAGCTGCTGACGTGCATGCTCAGATACAAGTATGAACAAGCTTTTAGTCTTCTTTTGCTACAATGGCTTTAGGCTATTGATAATTTCTTTATGTGTAGTATAATAGTATGCCAGGCTGCTTCTTGATTATTCTGAGAAAAGCTACCTTCAAAATGAGTGCCTTCCTGTTTGCATCTATACAGCTACAGAGAGCTGTTGGTACATATAGTCCTTCAAAGCCTGTGCGTTATTTCAGAACTGAAACTGGAGTAAAGTAAGGAAAGGGATGGCAAGGAAGTGACAGGTCTTGAGCCAGATAAATGAGTGGCACCTGTACTTTGGGCTACCTGTGCAATATTCTGTATGGTACATGTGTGCTCTCTGGAAACTACACATCACATTTCAGTAGGAAAACCCTTTAAATCAAACATGGAATGATCATTTTGAGTGTGTGTGTACATTTGTGTGTGATTTATGATCACATTTGGGTGGCATTTTGGCATTAGAGGGGTTCTGTTCAAATCAGGTTTTTGGGATGGGGGATTGGCCTCTGGATCCACTGAAGACCACTCCTGCTTTGCAACATGGATCTACTGTATATTGTTTGCAGAGCATTTATTTCACACCCCGAGGAGGGTAAAGAAATAGGGGTTAAATTCCATAGTAGCAAGACTTGAGATGGGAACCCTGAATTCTGACTGTGGCAGAGTGAATTGTGGACTGGATGTGGCATCTTCATCCTGGTTGGTGAGGTGTTTCTTGGGGAAATTCTCATGGTACACAACACCTTGCTTTGGACACCAAGAAAAACAAGGTGTATTACTTTATTGACCTCTGAATGGACAGCATTTTCTTCATGCATGTTCCAAAATGTAAGACCTTTCCTAAGTGAAACTAGGTCTCTCAACACATACCCAGTATTCATTTCATGCTGTGGTTTGTTTCCTACACCCTGCTGAAGAATCCAGATTTTATCATCAACTCAGAAATAGTAACAGATCAGAATTAGCATATTTTGGACCAGATTTCTGATAGTTGTATTCCAAGAACATCTGGGGACCCAAGGTTTGTAACCACTCTACTAGAGGGACAGTTAAAAGGGCCAGAAAGAGGAGTAAGCAAGAGAAAATTTTTTGCCCATACCTGAGAACTTCAGAGTTCCAGGGTACATACCAGATTGCTAGCTAAAGGCAGTTTCTAGTTCCTAGAACTGAAGCAGTTAAATTTTAATCCCTCTACATCAGGGATGAGGAACCTTTTGTCTTTTGTATGTTTTGGGCTTCAGCTCTCATAGGTAAGAGCCACCATTTCCAGTGGTATAGAATTACATAAACTGTAGTCGAAAATGATTGAAGGTCTCTCCTTCCCTAAGTCAGGACAATTTTATTACAGTACTACAATATAATACTGCAATCTGCACATTATTTTATAATTATTTTAAGATTTTCAATTTAATAAAAAGAAAATGCATGTTCCAACAACAACAAAAAATATTAACATTTAAAACACATGTACACAAAAATAGTGGATTAAACTGATGGCAATGAAAGAATATTAATGAAAAGCAAAGTAAAAATTGAAAGATCATCATAAAGAAAGTTTGCTAGCTGACAAGCAAAGGTTGCTGAAGAAAGAATGATATATATGGACACCATCATTAGAGAAGATCCTCCTCTCAACTGCCTCCAGTTCTGAGACCGGAGACACTCAACACAAAAGCAAGCTGCCTTCAAGATGGAGACACCTGCGAGCTCCATAAACTCAACAAGCAATGGCATGCTTTTAAAAAAATCATGCTCTGTTATGCTTGACATTATGCTTGAAGGGTTGCTTACATGAAAACTTTTCTGTACATAGAAAAAGGAACACATCATTTGAATCAAACTAGGCAAGAATTTTAGCATGTTAGATTTCCACCCAGAGATCTTTTAAAGTCACATGAACTCCCTCAGTGTTCCCTCTGAATGGTAAATGTGGGTTGCCCAATGTAGTACTTCTCAATCGGTCACTTAGCTTTCTCATCCCAACCATGATCAGGCTGAAGACTTTTGGATCATGGTGAGCAACCATGGAAAGGAATGTTATGTTTGTTTGGTACTTCAGAGCTTTTGCCACCATGGGCCATAAAAGCTGATGCTGTAAACTAACCACCCTTCGTTCTGTGATTAAGGAGCTCTTGATGACCTTGTGAACCATCATTTAGACTTTTCAGTGCTTCTCACTTTAATATTCAACACTGGATTTGCCAACCTCTTCTACAGATGCTCAACATTCCATCCTGGAGGCTCCACTTCATCATCAGGTAATTAGTATTTTCATTAACTTGCTTATTGTCAAGGAAAATGAGCCTTGATCATCTAATTTTTCCTCAATGAGTTGAATATTGTAATATATCTATAATTAATGTGTTTTATGCCACAAACGTGTAATGGAGTGGAAATCCGAGCTTGCTCCCAGCAGTCACTGTCAGTAAATGTTTGATGAATAAACAGAGACTTTCTAATGGGAAATGGTGGCGACTTTTATAAGCAGACACAATAAAGACTTTATTAACATACTTAAGAAGCATTCTGGGAAATAGAATTGACTGCATTATTACTGTAGGCTCCTTTTGTGAAAAGTAAATTTTACCGTCCCCGAAACAAACGTTTTCTTGCTCGGTAAAAGTTGCAGGGCTTTTCATTGAAAAGTTTATCCGACACGGTAATTGGCCCTGTTCTTATAGAGACGTGGTTAAACTACCCCCCTTCTGCACACACTTTAGATGAACTGATCAACCACACTCCTAGCTGTCTCTATGAAGGGAAGTAGGTGAGTGGGTTAGGCTTTTCAGTATGAATAATGGGAGGGTAAGTGATGGCATTTGGGATAGAGAAAAAAAA
The DNA here is from genome assembly GCF_051106095.1 of Pogona vitticeps. Lineage (NCBI taxonomy): Eukaryota > Metazoa > Chordata > Lepidosauria > Squamata > Agamidae > Pogona > Pogona vitticeps. The sequence goes on from NC_135785.1 coordinate 158,485,516, forward strand.
AGGAATTTGTAAGAGGTTCTGGTTAAAAGATTGATGAGGTTAATAACCTGATGCAATGAATGAACTGGAGAGTTCTGGCAAAATCTGACCATGTTCTAATCACCACATGCTTGAGCAGATTATCATAAAATTATATTTGTTACAGTAACATCTGGCTATATCTCTCAGAGAAGTGAATATCAGACAATATAAATCATTTTGATTATTTATTTTACTTTGAATCTGTCAGGCTTGAAGATCCAAAGTGGCAGTATTTTGAACAAATAAACAATCAGGAAGAGAAATACCTGAACGCATAACAAACTTGTACATCCACACCTACACTGTACAACAGTGCACATATTAGTACACACATATACGTATAAATATACAACCAGTAACTGCAAATCTGTAGTCCACTTCACTTACATATTTAGTGCAGCAGGAACTATTTTCTAATGGTGTAATTTTGCGTTGTTATAATTTGTGCAGGTCTGTAGGGACAGAAATGGTATATCAAAAAATACATCAACTTACATCCCGGCCGTGAAAGCCTTCGCGAATACATTCATTTTTTCCCTTTTCCCTTTTCAGGTTTAATCAGGCTCATTTCCTCAGCAATTTCTTTGTATATTTATTTTAAATTATTTTAAATAAGAAGAACTTATATAAAATGTTCATGTTTCTCCTAATATATAACATTTTTGTATAACTAATATATCTTATTCTTTACCTTATTTTTGTGAATATTTTTGTGAATATTTATTTGTACTTTCTCCTATTATTACATGGATGTATGCAGAGTTTTTTTTTTGTTTTTTTTTTGTTTTTTTGTTTTTTGTTTTTTTTTTGGCTTGCACCACAAAATTCATAGAAGTGTGACTCCTGAAGGATAACTGCATTTTGGTTTGCAAACAGATTTGGGAAGTGCAGATGGAAGAATTGTGCATTAATATATGATCTAAAAAAATTCCTTCTCCCCATCCCTACCAGTATCATCCTCTAAAGCAATGTAAACAAACAAACATAAGTGGATTTAAAACTGTTAGGACCACCCTCCTCAACACAAAAATGGCCATCACTAGTTCATTATGAGTTAGACTAAGGGCAGTAGAGTTCACACCCAATGTATGACCAGAACCTGATTGCCCATTTATAATTGTGTGAATGAAGTGACATATGTTGAGGCGGCAAATTGCCACTAATCAGCATGGCACTATTTGCATTCGTGCAGTACAGTCTGCCGGAATAGAAAAACCACTGCATCAGAGCACACGAGTGCATGGATTTTCTCAGTTGGATCTTCACTTTTGGGGTTTTCTGCAACAATTGTACCTACCCGCCCAAATACATCTACTCTGCACAGAAAAGGAGAGAAAATAATTAATTTTATAGCTGAAATGATTACTTAGCCCTCTTGGGAGGACCTTGAAATGGAAACCATGATCAATAATGTTTAAAAAGCAACTTTCCAAGTTCTTCCTTTACATGGTCAACACAGCAGGAAGTTCTGTTTTCTCCACTCTAAAGCCCAGCTTAAATCAAACTATGCAGTGATTGTTGCCTGAACAGTATTAGTGTTGTTACAATGTGAACATGGTTAATGTTGTGAACTGTGGTAGGGGCTTGCACTGTGGTGGGAGGTATAACGAATACTGAATAAATACCTCATTCCTGTTGATTTAGGGTGTCTCAGCATGGTGACATATCTTGATGAGAAATTTCAATTTTCTCAGCAAAGTTTGCAAAATATCTTTGTTCCATTGGCTGCAAAATTAGTACCCTTTCCCTGTCTTTAAGGGAATCAGCATGCATAGACAGACAGCATACATAGGAGGGCTGGGTGATTGCTAAAAATGTTACAAACAACCCATCCAATGCTTCTAATTTTTTTAAAGAATCTATGTAACAAGGCAGCAGCTATTATAATTCTATATAATTTTCAGTTCATCCATGCTATACAATTTATTTAAAAAACCAGTTAAGCATCAGAAAATATCTTATAAGATGAGAAAAATTTTGTCTGTCTGTGTCAACAAATAAGCAAGCCTTTACATATTTACTGTGGTACGTTTCTGCTCTATAAATGGTTGTTACTAGTAACTCAGGTTATATTGTATTTATCCAAATCCAACGAAACAGGAAAGAAGTTTAGGGCAGCTTCTTCACACCATAAAAAGGTATGGGGGAGTCATGTGAGTTGAAAGAGATAGGTATGTCCAGAGTTAGAAAAGCCACTTTTTGGACAATGCCCAGTAGCGGGGGTGGGGGGTGGGAGGAGGCAGAATTGACAAAAGCAGAATTTTCCAAAATTAATCTAGGCTGTAAAACCTAGATCTTCATCTTGATCTTGTTAAACCAGTGCTGACATATCTATTTTTAAACTTAGTTTTCTCTGTGTTTTTAAGTTTTACGACTCTTTTGTTGTGGTTTAAGGATTTCGTCTACGTTGGCTTGGGCATGTCGTGAGAATGGCTAATGGTCGGATTCCAAAGGATCTCCTGTATGGAGAATTAGTGCAGGGAAATCGCCCCAGAGGGAGACCACAGCTGTGATACAAGGACATCTGCAAGCGGGATCTGAAGGCCTTAGGAGTGGACCTCAACAGATGGGAAACCTTGATGTCTGAGTGTTCAGTCTGGAGGCAGGCGGTACATCATGGCCTCTTCCAATTTGAAGAGACACTTATACAGCAGGCCGAGGCAAAGAGGCAGTCCCGAAAAAAGCAAAACCAGGGAGCAGGACAGGGGACAGATTGGATTTGTCTTCAGCGTGGAAGGAATTGTCACTCTTGAATTGGCCTTCTCAGCCACAACAGACGCTGTTCCAAGATCTCCGTACAGAGCCTGATACCATAGTCTCTCAAGACTGAAGGATGCCTACTGGTAGTAAGGATTTTGACAAGTTGGAACCTGTCCAGAGGAAAGCAACCAGAATGGGGACAGGTGTGAAAAAAGACTGTGTGAGGAACAACTGGGAGAGCTTTGTATGTTAACTAGTGGAAGAGAGGATGAAGGGGGAACACTCTATCCATTTTTAAACATTAGAAAGAGTGGACTGGAGTATTCTGTTATTTCAGAGAGCAAAAGCAGAACCCATGCTTAAATTGAGAATTTTGGTTAACCTTTAGAAGAAACACTCTCACTGCAGGAACTGATCATCATCAGTGGAACATATTTCCTCCTGTACTGGTGGCCTGACTGGCATTTAAGAAAGGTTGGACCACCATGTCTCATGGTTGTGCCCTTCCGCTGAGCAGGGAATAAAACCCGGAGATTGTCATTTGCCGAGTACCATCAGATTCTGTGGTTCTTCTAGGTCCACCTAGGTCCATCTAGGCCCATATTTTCTAGTTATTTGGGGTAAGCACAAGTCCAGTTCCTCAGGACCTTGTTTTGATTTGGAGGTGTGGATCATCTGCAACCTCCTCTTTTTAACTGGCAGTCCCCAAGACTATACATGGCACCCTCTGTGTGTAATGCAGAGCCCTGATTTGTGAACCATCCCTGCTATGAATGGTACATGGCAGGCTGCCACAAGAAGTGGAGGACTGTTGCCTCAGCTTAGCTTCAGAAAAGGATTAGGCAACTGCAGGGATGATAGGTTGGCAATTGGCCTTGGTAGCTAAATGGGGCACCTAAAAGCAGTGTGTCACCATTCCCTGGCCGAGCCCTCAGCCACACTATTATTGCTCATCCTGAGGTGGAAAAATCCAGAAAGAGGCAGATATGTAGTGAAAACTGTGGGAGTTTGACTGAAACCATCTCACTCCCAATACCTGTTTAGACCCCCAGGCTTCGAGGTGCTCCAGGGAGTTTAAGAGAAGAAAGGAAATCCCTAAGGCTAAGCACTGAAAATGAACGTGACAACCTGCAAGGTAGCTGCCACCACTTCCACACAGAAACACTCCAAACATTAATAAATAAATAAATAAAAAATCCCAGGATCTGAATGAGGCTACAACTGGTTTCAGTACTATCAGCCCTCTCAGTCAAAATCCAGACAACAGCACAAAAGGATTATTATAGTTAATTAAAAAGAAATGGAGAAGAAAAAAGTGTCTGTGGGGTGGGTACGACGACAATTCTAAAGGGTAAAGAGCAAAAGTTCCAAACTTCTTACAAGAAACAGCCTGTCAAAATATGGGAGCAAAGTATAGATAGACTTTCGTGCATTCAGGTGGGAAACACAGCAGAAACTAATAAATATAACCTATTCTATCTAATCATTGTATCAGCAGACAGATAGAGTAGTTCTGGGAGGTACCCACAGAGTGCTCTCTCTGGCACAGCTTCATGTCTGAAGAAGTAGACTTGTCTACAAAAGCTCATATTAATATATACCAGTTAGTCTTTATGGTGCCACAATGTTTTTGTTTTCCTTAATTTTGCTCTTTTTTTTTTGCCTTACAAGAAATAAACATGGCATCTTCTGCATGGAGAACAAATGCTTTACTGTCACATGTCCATTTAGTGCTGCATTTTATTTCCTCTAAGCAATCCATATGCCAGGTAACAGAGCTCTCCTATTTCCCTGTCCTACCCCAGAGACTGATATTCAGAAATACACTGTGTGAAGAAACTGAGAACTTGGGGTGTATGAAATATAAAGGATGCTAATTCCTGAATTGAAAAGCCCCAACCTGCTTCCTTCCCAGAGAGTTAGATAGATTTGGACAGTAGGAATGACATCAGGTCAGGAAGCTGACTTGATGCCATTTCTTGGTGTGTCTTGCTGAATTTACGTTTTATGTCCTGGTGTCTTTTACAAAAAAAGGGGGGGGGGTTCCAGGACATAATAGGGAGGAAGGGAAGGGCAAAGTACATTTCTCTCCCCCCCCCCCAATTTCTGGGCATCCTTAGTTTTAAACCTAAGGTGCCAGATGATGGGAAAGACAGCCAGTTTGAGATCCCAAAGAGCTATCGTGTCATGAGTTCAGCCGAAGATCCGGAACCTGAGGTGTTAACTACAGCTGAGGATCTCCCATGATCACAAGGGTATACCTGTGTTCTAGTAATAGTGGACCTGTTCACCAAGATGGCTCATTTTGTCCCGTGTTCCAAGCCTCCCACAGCTCCTGAAACAGCCCAACTCTACCTTCGCCATGTTTTCCATCTACACGGGCTCCCAACACACTTAATTTCCAATCGTGGTTCCCAATTCACCTTCAAGTTCTGGCAAGCCTTACACATCAGTTTGGGTACCCAAGTGCACTTGTTGTCAGCGTATCATCCCTAAACAGTTGGACAGAATGAGTGTACTAATGCCACTCTTGAGCAACAATATCTATTGCTATATCTGCTATCAGCTGTTCAATAGCTGTTGCTATACCTGCTACCCCTGGCTGAATTTGCCTACCATAACACCATACACTCATCCACAAAACAGACCCGATTTGCAGCCACCTATGAGTACCATCCTCACTTTTTCCCAGCTGTCCTGCTGTCAACCGTGGTTCCTGCTGCTGATGCTCACATACGCGAGTTGCAGGCTCTCCAAGACCTACTCCAAGAGCAGCTTCAGCAAGCTAAGGATGCCTATAAGACAGCGGCCAACAGAAAATGGCAAGAAGGGCCACCTCTGAAACCAGGGGACCAGGTCTGGCTTTCCACACGTTATCTCCGCTGACCTGGCCGGTCCCGCAAGTTGGACCCTCAGTTTATAGGACCTTATTTAATCACGGACCAAATCAACCCCATTGCTTTCCAGTTACAACTCCCAGCCACTTTCCATATTCACCCAGTTTTCCATTGGTCCCTCCTTGTTCCTGTTGCAGCACCAGACCCTGCCCAACCTCCACCCCTGGCTCCACCTCCGCCTGTTTTGGTCGATGGTGAGGAGGAATACGAGGTCCGTCAGATCCTGGACTCCCGAATCCACCTGGGAGGCCTTCAGTACTTCATAGATTGGGAGGGTTACGGCCCTGAGGATCGATCATGGGAACCAGCCAGTAACTTACACCCCCCCGACCTTGTACAGCAGTTCCATGTCACCTATCCTGATCAACCCAGCCCATCTGAAGGGGGAGCCCTGCGGAGGGGGATAGTGTTATGACTTCAGCCGAAGATCCGGAACCTGAGGGGTTAACTACAGCTGAGGAGAATGCTGAGTGATTAGAAGCACAGACAGCTGAATCACCACCAGATTCTCCTCCCCCAGTAACCAGGGTGAGGGCTAGACTTTGGCAAAGACTTATGATGCAAAGGTCAGAGGATCGCTTGAATGTTTCTCACAGAAACATCATGTCAGCTAGTCCTAAGTTTTGACAGAATGAAAGGCTTCCAGCAGTTCAATGACTGTTTTGCTATATAATCAGCTCCCAGATGGCTGGGAAGCTCATGGAAGCAACAAGTCAAATCTCTGGCTCGCATCCACGCTCCTGACCACCTTGAACCTTGTTCTCTGGACCCTTGGCTTTGGACTCTGACCCCAGACTATGCTGTGTGATTTGGCTTTGGACCCTGACCTCAGCTTATGGTTTGTGATTTTGCTTTGGACCTTGGCTTATGGTTTGTGATTTGGCATTTTGGTATCGGCTCTGCATCCTCTGAACTTCTGATATTGGACTGGCTTATTGGACTTTGCTCTTGAAACCCCCAGGAGCATGACATATTGCCAGTCACAAGAGGTATGATTCAGCTAGACAGGCAATTAGGCTGGTCTCAAGTAAGGTCACATCCAATGCTCTTGTTCAGCAGATCTGTTCTTCAGGGTCAAAACTGTAACCCACGAACTGCTGTCAGGAAGGTTCTTATCCAGCTGGCATACATTTGGAAAGGATGCTTTAGAAGAACAGAAGGAAGAATAGGCCCGAAAATAAAACGGAAGGACGGACGGACGGAAGGAAGGAAGGACTACCAGTATGATTCTTGTTTGCTATTTGACTTCATAACAAGAGCAAAAAAGAAAGGTAAAAAAAGGGATAAAGATAAAAATAAAGCTGAGGTTGGCAAGCATATCGAGGCCAGATAGTTGTATCCTGGGGCCATCAGACACTTCCTAATGCACTGTGCCATCCATAAAAGTAATTAATCATGCAGCAAAGGAACTGTCAGGGTTAGGAGGTTACACTGTGGTTTTTAATGGGAATGCTCAGTGACTGTGTTGAATGAAAACTTCCCTAGTTCAAGCTATGGAGCATCTGTCGTCTTTAACTCAGAATTGTTTGGGGCACAGTAAGATATAGGGCCACAATTCAGCACTTTTATTTCTTGGGGTATTAAAGCCATATATAATGCAGGAAAGGCAAACATATTCTATAAATGGATCTGGACAGGCATGCTTTCTGTTTTGTGTTAAAATAGACAGTTACAAGGTTAAAGCTACATGCTCCCAGAGCTGTATTCTCATACAGCCTGTCCCCAAGAAATATATCTCTCTGAATAAACTACTAAATTAAAAATATGCACCCTGATCAAGCTAGGGAGATTAGAAGCTCTTTGGGGAAAGGGACAAATCTCTCTCTCTCTCTCTCTCTTTCATTCTGTGCTTGTGAAACTTTAAAATAAATACACCATTGTACACTGACAGTGCAGTCTGCTTTTCTTAAATATATTAAAAGCTAAAAAGGAAGTTCAAAATGTCTTCTTCTAAATGTCCCCATCAGCTTTTCTTCCCCACCCCCACTTCTCCTTTGGTTTCAACAATGGAAAGGGGTGAAATTGAAAATCCAAGTACTGCAGAAAGCTTGAAAGTAACCCATATCAAATAAGAACATATGTAAATCGTAAGCAATTAATCCTTCTTTCTGTAAGAACATTAACATTCTTTTAACATGTAATATGGTCTGTGACATCTTTTTTTTTTTTTTTGCTGAACTAAGTAATATATACTTGTTACTGAGGGTGGCATATTTTGATAATCAGGGAGAGGCGATCATTTTAACTTCATTTTCTTTTAGAAAGAAGGGTTAAATGCACTACATTTACTATGAAAAATAGCAGGAGAATAGATGAGTTCTGCTAATGAGGTACTGTCTAAAGGTAAGAAAAAACAAAGCACTTTTTAAATGCAATGCTTCAAACTTAGGGCATGCATGGGCAACATCAGAAAGCTTTAACGGGGGGGGGGGAGTAGAACAAGCGTCATCAGTGATGAAATTAAAGCAGGTCGGATTAAAGCAGAAACTGAAGGGAATATTATGGCTACCAGTGTAATTACTACCCAGAAATAGTCATGCTATACATGAAGAAATGTTGATTTCCTTGAGGAGCAAACTAGATGTGACATTTGCTGTACTTTTACACTAAATGTGTATGTGTGCGTTCTTTCAGTGAAAATGCCAGCCAATGAGGGCAGTTGTGTTGATTGTGGTGGACATCAGAGATTTTCTCCCAATGCATGCAACAGCCACAAAGGGGGAAAAAACCCCAGGACATAGTAGGGAAGGAAAGGGTTAAATAGCCATCCACCCATCTGCTTGTTATGTGCCTTCAAGTCAGAACTGAATGATAGCAACTCTAACAGGGATTTCAAGGAAATGAGATATTTAAGGAGTGGTTTTGCCAGTTCCACATCCCTGGAGCTTCCATGGTTGAGTGGGGATTTGAAGCCAGGCCTCCTGAATCATAGTACATTATCCTATCCAACTGCTATCGTCCCAATAATTGTAAGCCCAATAATGGAGCTGCCCTGGGTTCTTTTAAGGAGAAAGGTGGGGTAAGAATATGATAGATAGATAGATAGATAGATAGATAGATAGATAGATAGATAGATAGATAGATAGATATTAAATTCCTAGTGCTACCAATCAGAAAACATTGTGCAGCAATTCCATCTTTTTTCTCTGTAGAGTTTGTTTTGTTTGCTTGCTTGCTTGCTTATTTTGGAGGTAAAAAAATGGAAAGCCTGGTAAGAAAACACAGGGGGATTGTAAGTGGGGATGATGATTTGATTCCCCATGGCATTTTGTTAATGAAGCATGCAAAATACTTGATAAAATTGTCATCTGGAATCATCTTTAACCCCTATGCCACTCAACTCTCAAGATCAGCTGCAAAAGCTTAATTTTTAAAAAGTAACTAGTTACAGTTATAGTTCCAAGCCCCTGTAAAGTACTTAAATACTTGAGTACAGTTCTTATAAATCTTCACTTTCTGTTTCCCAATAGCAACTAGTTACTTCAAGCTAGAATCAACAGTAGTTTTTATACTTTTTTGGGGAGGGGGATCAGAATGTCATAATCTGTTGGCCAATTGTGTTCTCCTCCACCATTTAGTGCAGGCAGATCTCCTAAGTATAAAAGGAGCCAAAAACATACAATTTTGAGTGATATAATCCTGCATTAAGTGATTGTCATAATGTGATCCAGTTATACGTTTGTTATTGGTGAAATGAATTCTCTGGCATTAAGGAGTGGAAACAAACCTCAAGGAGAATATATGTGACATCAGTTCTATTAAAAGCAACACTATAAGCTGTTTTTCTGCAGGTTTGACTTATAAGCAGAAAATGCCCACAAGAATGGTTAACCCAAAAAGAGTCTTTATCTAACGCACACCTTTTAAGTCAATACAGGAAACAAGGAAGAGGAGGGGAAACTGGCCACCATATCATATTGAACTGGTGCTCAGAAATAACACATTGAAACTAATGTGTTAACATTTAAATTTGCTGCCTTCCCTATCAAATAGGAGAAAAAATTCTTTAATTTAAAAAGAACATTAATACGTTTTCACTGTGTGAGAACAGCTCACTATGTCTGTGTGTCCACATTTCTCCTCCCCAGCAAGTAAGCACCCACACACCTCTGCATAAGAACTGTCTCTGAACCAGTGAGTTCTAGCCTCAGTATTTCAGAGGTTTTTGGACTACAATCCCAGAAGCCCAACCTAGCTCAACTAAAGGGCAGAGCTTCTAGAAGCTGTGGCCCCAAAGTGTCAGGAGTCCTGCAGTTGAGAACTGCTGATTTAGAAAGAACTAGTGGTCTTCTGACCTTTTTCAGATGCTTTTTAAACAGCAGAGCCATAGAGGCTTTGCCTGAAAATATCATCTTAAGGAAAGGCTGCTCAGCTCCCCTCAAGCCTTACTTTCCCACAGCATACACACATCACAGCAACAAAGTCTAATTCTGGTTCAGATTTCCCATTTCTAAAGTGACAGTTTAGAAGGAGCCAAGAACCAATGCACTCTTGGGGTCACTTGAGAAAAAACAACAACATGCTATGTGCTGTAAATTCAACTATTTATTTTAAAACCATCAGTTTACCTAACAAATTAATAATGCTGATCCAGCAACATTTTCAGATTTCCATGTAAAGAGGAAACTAATATCCCAATTTCTAATGCTTAGCACCAATAAATTAATTTTCAGGCCTCTTGCTGCCATGAACTCACCTAGTTTTGTCTGATTTTGGAAGGTAGACAGAGTCAAGTCTGGTTTGCATCAAATGGGAGAACACTAGGCAATGCCAGAGATTCTCCAGATAAGAAGGAATTCTGTCAGAAACCCTGAAGTTACACCACTGTTTACACATCAAGTCCCCTTCCTCACCTTGAAGAATGATAACATGCATACTTCTGGCATGCAACCCAGGAAGTCTAAGAAGGTCAAAGAAGAACTTCACTTCTTGACTTGGCTGGTTGTGTAAATAGACTGTGAGCTCAGTTTGCTGGAACAGTCATGGCATGGAAAAGTGGAAGTGGCAGGTATATGAATCCGGAATGTCCAGCTGGATTAACACTATGGACTGATTTATGTAGCTCTTTCCTTAACCAGAAGTGGTAAAATTAAGAACTATTAAATCTGTCTCGATCATCCACAATAAATAATTCAGTATGCAGAATTTAATGTCCTTTTCTGCTCACAAAATATCTACAAAGAGGTCACCATTTGCTTAATTATTCAATGAATTTTATAATGAACATTTCTGACTTGGTGAAAGGCTATTGCTCCCAGTGCATCTCTCTGGAAATAGCTTGGACACCATGGCAGTAAATACACTGGGACATGCTGAAATGCACTAATTTGGATACTCCCATCAAAACCCATGGAGTCTTGGCTAGTCAAGACTCAGAGCTGTGAAATATTATTTTGCCTGCAGAAAATTTGCAGAACTGATAATCCACAAAATGTTCACATGTGCAAATGTAACTCATGCCACATATTGCATTATTTATTTAAAGACATGTGCAGGGCTGTGTCCTTCTGCATCTCTAAACATTAGATTTCTCTGCAAGTATTACCCAAATTCTATGGTTTGTATAAATGAATCGGTTGACATACTGACCAGCTTCTGTCACATCCCAGTTTGAAGAAATGGGATAACTGTCATGTCTGGGAGACGTTAGATCATAGCGTGTTGCTGGAATGCATAAGTATCCACAATTCCTAGTTGTAAACCACCCTTAAATATCTGCAATATGTATATTTATGTGGAGAGACAGTGTCATGGATAGTGCTGGACTGGGACTCAGAAGACCAATGTTCACATCCCACTTGGACATGGAAACTGACTGGGGGTGGCATTGGTAGAGCCATCCCTTAAATATTTCGCATATCTTAGAAACCTCACTAGGTTGCTGTTAAGTCAGAACTGACTTGATAGCACATAATACAGACATGCATACAGATATTTACACACACAAGAAATAAATATACATAAATAAGCATATTTATATTTATTTTGCAGTGTGTACTGTATGCTATTTTGAATAATATATTGTTACTCTTTTGGAGGACTAAATTGCTATAGAGGATGCTGAATCCCTGCTCCTGATCAGTGGAAGCAGTGCTACTCACTGGCATTGTGATGAATCTTTAAAATGTTCACTTATTCTTCCAGGTGTTGCCCTTTATCTATGTCCCATTTTATCTAAGGACCGTGTCTCACCTTAACTTTATAAAAGGATAGTTCTTCTGCCTCCACAAAGTTGTCTAATAACTTGCTATCAGTAGGGACTGCCAATTTATTCAGATCTCAAACAGAAAGACACGGACACTGGGTGGGGGGGGGGAGGAGAAGGAGGGAGGAGGGGAAAGATAGAGAGAATGGATTTTATTGTTTCTGCGCCACAGTTAAGATTTATACTTCTCAGACTAATGTATGGATCAGAAAGGTGATCGTTTTCTCTAAACATTGCCGAATAGTTCTTCGCTTTTTAAAAAGGCATCAAATGCCTGCAAAAAAATGCCTGCTTTCAGGTGAAGTGTGAATAAAGTTGTGTAGCTTGAGGAAAGTACAGTGAAAAACAAGGCACACACGTGCATGTGTTAAACTGCAGGTTTAGGTAGAAACAGGGCATGATGACTTAAACATGAGACCGTGCATAACTAACATGGCCCTGAGATAAGCCAATCTGTGGGCAGGGCTGCTAGGGTTGCCAGGAGCTGAAAGATTTTGTAGGAAAAGGAAGACACCATACACTTTTAACACACTGGTTTAAAATAAGTAACCCAATCTTTGGCTTTATTCTGCAACTATCATTATTGAGACTTGGTATTCGCGAAAGGCACACACCTGGTAATATGACATTCCAGGATTATCAAGGCACAGCAGTCCCCCCAACCAGCATCATATTTAAGTGGGGAATTAGCCCATCCTGAATACCTGATTGCTGTGCACTTCAGATGTTTAACAAATGTTATGAGCTCAAGTGTGCATCTCAAATGTATATTTATATTGTTGTGCATTGTGTAATGTGTCTTTAGGGCCCTATTGTAAACAAGCTGTCAAGCTTAACTGGGTTTTCATGCAAAAATACCTTTCCATAAATAAATTAAAAATCCTCTAAGAAGCCTCTCTTAATGGCTCTGATTAGCAGCAACCAGAGCAGAGCTCAACACTCATATTTCTGAGTAATCTCACCTAATTTGAATGCTCTCAGTTTAGACACTCAGTGTTCTCTGAATCTACAGACTTTAAAGGGGAAGCTTATATGAGTATTTACTGACTGGAACAGCTAAACAGATTGCAATGAATAGTCAATAGTTTTCAATTACAAACATTTATTGGTTGATCTTTTTATGTGGAGGCAAGGCTAGGGCTGCACTGAATAATTGAAAGGAGAATTCTTTGTAGGGTTGAGTACAACTGATGATTTTGTCTTGGTCAATTCCCTCGCACCTCAGCACTGAGGTTGTGCAAATGTCTTCCGTGAATCAGTCAGTCCTGGTCAATCAAGAGTCAACTATCTTCTGCCAGAAGAAGAAACTGAGAATTAAACGTAAATTATTACAGGACGCAAAACAAAGGGGAGGATTTGGTCTGCCAAATTGGAACTTTATACTATCAAGCAAGCATATTAACCTGGATTAGGGAATGGATAAAGCTCAAAAATAAGAGAATATTATACCTAGAAGGACACAAACTGCAAGTAGGATGGCACGCGTTACCATGGTAATGGAAGAACTAAAACCCACAAGTACTTTGAAAGAATTATAATAAGGAATTCTCTTTTAAAGGTCTGGGAAAAAATTAAGCTTAAAATATATGTGAAAATACCTAGATGGGTCTCACCCATGGAAGCATTTACACACCAAAATTTGTTAAATTTTGAAAAAATAACTACGTATAATGAGCTCTTGAACTCTGAGGGTCTTCTAAAGACAAAAACTCAACTAGAGAACCAAGGATTGATCTCTTCACAGTGGCCCCAAATACAATTACAATCAATCTATAATCAAGATAAGAAGGCACAAGGATTCTATAAAGAATATTTAATATATATAAATATTACTATTTGACAAAATATTACTTACCACAGAAGAACAACAAATTCAAAAACTGTATAAATTTCTACTGCAATGGGACACACAAGATGAAGAAGTTAAAGAGACAATGCTAAAATGGTCTAAAATTTTTGGATATCATATAGATTTAGGAAAGGGCAACAACTGTGGACAAAAAATTGTAAGTTGACATTAGCAACCGCCTATAAAGAAAATGTATATAAAATGTTCTATAGATGGCATCTGCCACCAGCTAGGCTTGCAAAAGTGTTTCCAGATATGTTGAATAAGTGTTGGAAATGCAAGGATCATGAAGGAACTTATTACCATGCATGGTGGACATGTGATAAAGCAAGAAATTATTGGGTTAAAATTCATATGTGGATTAAACAAATGTCAAAACAGGAAATATAATTCAAAACACAAATATTTTTATTAGGATTACTGCCAAAAAATATAAATACACAAAGCTTACTTAATACTACATGTTCTGACAGCTACCAGGTTAGTATGGGCACAGGTATGGAAGGAGGAAAATCCACCAAGGCAGTGGTCCCCAACCTTGGGCCTCCAGATGTTCTTGGACTATAACTCCCAGAAACCTTCACCGCCACCTCTGCTGGCCAGGATTTTTGGGAGTTGAAGTCCAAGAACATCTGGAGGCCCAAGGTTGGGGACCACCACACCAAAGGATGACATGATTATTAAGAAAATACTAGAAAATGCAGAAATTGATAGATTAACCGAAAGATTAAAAGGACAAGAAAAGTCAACTTTTTCCTAAGCTGGAATTTATTTTACAATTGGTGGAAAGTAAAAGTCCCATAATAAAGAAACTAAAAATGAATAATAAAGGGGGAGGAAGGGGGGAGCTATGGGATAGGATCTCACCAGAAAAATTATTCCAATAAATAAGAATGCTTGTAGGTTAAGTTTATAATTTATATTTAGCCTTTAAAGATATATGCTGTTATATTTATATGCTTTTAAACTATATGTTGGAAAATAAAATATATTAATATAAAAAAAGAGTCAACTATTGAAAAACATGTCATGATACTAAAATGGATGTGATGATGTCGCTGAGATGCATGTGTAGAACCAAGCTGAACTCTCTGAAGATGACTCTCCAAGAAAGATCAGAGCCAAGCAAGAGCAAGGCCACTGGTTCCCAACTCAGAGAGCCTCTCCAAGAAGATACCGTGGTTGACAGTATCAAAGGCGGCTGAGATATTGAGGAGGACCAACAAGGATATTTTGCTCCATCAGCCTCTCTCAATAGGTCATCAATAGGTCATCAAGCACCAATGCCATTTCCATGCTGTGGCATGGCCTGAAGCTCAACTGAAATGGATCCAGAGCATTGGTTTCATCCAAGAGAGTCTGAAGCTGATTGGCCACCACCCTCTCAACTAGCTTGCTAAGGAAGGAAACATTGGCAACAGGCCTATAATTGCCAATATTGTCCTCTACCAAGCTTGGTTTCTTCCTAGAAATGTCCTTCTCATTGCATAAGTTGAAATCTACCTGCATTGATATGAATGGAAAAATCCTTGCTGATAGCAATGTTCAATGTGTGGAAGTCACCTACCTACAAAAAAGCACTGGATTTGGGATGGTGTCTTTGATGAAATACACCATCAAAAAGGGACGTGGTGGCGCTGTGGGTTAAACCATAGAAGCCTCTGTGCTGCAAGGTTAGAAGACCGAGCAGTCATAAGATTGGATCCACACGACGGAGTGAGCTCCGGTCACCATAAGTTGCAATCAACTTGATGACACATTATGCTGATGACAACAATGATGACAACAATAAAAATGATGGTGATGGTGATGATCGACCCTACTGCTTTAGAATACAACTTGTGGGATCACAATTGATTGTTGCTTTCTGTATAACAAATTCCTTACAACTAGGCAAGTGATGCAGCATAATGACAGGTCAGTTAAGACTCTTCTTTCTGGTTCTCTGTCTTTCTTGAGTGTCCACCCCACAAGGTGAGCACTGAAAAACAGAAACCACAACTGACACCTGAATAGGTATAGTCATCCTCCCACCAGACAGGACTTTACCATCTTACCCTCCTTTCCAATGTTATGCATCAGAAGCAGTCAACACTTTCTATAATTAGGAACTAGATTCTAAGCAGTCCTATATTCTTTTGATGACAGCTCTGCTTCCCACACATCTCCAGATTACTGTCAAATAAAACTGAGACCCATGAAAGTAATTCTTTCTCATGAGAATTAATGTGCCAGGTGACTAAGACCAGTCTCATATATTAACAAAGGAATATCCAAGTGAGAAATAGGAACCTCCTGTCTATTTTTTTGCCCTCACATCCCTTTCAGCCCCCACCCCACCCAAGAAACTGAGAGGAGCAGGAAAACATGGACATTGATGTTCCTTAAAGCTTCTAAGGGCAACAAGTCTTCTCTAGAGCAAAACTACCCCCTATCTTGTTCTACAATAGTCTGTCCCTCCCCCCAAGATAGTTCTAGAGTTTTCTTTATGATTTCGCATAGAGAAGATTCTTCAGCCCCACCGTCCATGAGCATTCTAGGGTCAGGAGAGTGTGGCATCTGGAGCTTGCCCACTCCTCATGCAAATACATCACATCTGAATTAAAGCAGCCGAGGCTCTATAAGAATTGGACCCAAATGCACTATTGTAGATACATTAAAATCTATCCTTGATACTCATTTAAAAAAAAAATATTTTACCTTCAAGACATTCTGTTCAATGCTCTGCTAGGAGAATGAGTGAGATGGAATAGGGCGAGGATAAAGAAAGCAAATGGCATGTTAATCAAGATAGAATGAAGCCGAACACAGAAATTTATATTATTTCATAGTCTTCCTCTCCTCCTTTCCCCCCTTCTTTAAATCCTCCTTGCTTTATTTTATTTTCCCTTAAAAAGAGGGAGGTTTTTGCATATGGATTCACAGCAGCGGGTAAACCACCACCATTACCACCACCACCACCTTGCCAGTTTGCACAGGTCTATTTTCCGCCCCCAATATATTGCATAGCACTTCTCAGCCAATTATTATTTGCGTGAAAAGCTATTATGTAAATATATTAGCATAAGCAGGCTCAAAGCGCATGCCTCAGGAATGGGGTTTGCTGTTCAGATTTACCGCAACAACGTTCTGTGAATGCAGAAGGGCCTTTAATTGAAAGCTGAGCATCCTCACTCAAGCATTACAACCAGAACTCATCTGTCTCTTTTAGTGCTTATGTCCCTGAAATGAGGCACTTATTCCTCTTCTAATATTTTCCAATAAATATATACAGGGCCAGTCAGCTGTCAGTGGAAGCATATATATACATATATGAGGGAATGAATTAGTTACAGTGCCACACAGGGCTCCTGTAACAATGAGCTGCTTCTCTAGAAGACCCTTGAATGGAAGCCGATTTGCCTCTTAATCCAAATGAATAATTAATGATAATTATCATGCTGCAGTTATTATCTGTGATAATAATATATCCGTAAGGTGAATAAATTCAATCTGCTACTATGCAGAAATGGCAACTCATAATATTCTTAAGAAATACAGATATAATTATCAGTATTAATGGTCAAGCAGGGAGGGGGGGAAGGGGAGAAACAGGAGATCACAGCATCAAGAGTTAGAACCAAAGGTCCACTGTAAAAACACACACACACACACACAGAGAGAGAGAGAGAGAGAGAGAGAGAAAGAGAAAAGAAGCAAATCCTAGTTGCCCCCAGTGTGAATCTTGCTGTCTCTTGCCATTTCTAATGCAGAGGCTGGCTGTTCCCTTTTTAACAGCATTATCTCTCTTTCAGAGTCACTTGAAATGAGTGTTTGTTCATGAGTTGCTGGTCTTTATCTCCAATGGTTCCCTGCTAAAAAAATTTTTTTTCAGTTCCTTTTGGGCCCTGTAAATAGCCTTATGGATGGTTGTCAGTTGAGGGGAGGAAGGGAGGGAGAGGGGGGAAAGAAAAGCAGGGAGAGGGAGAGAGAAGCACACGCACACACAGAGAGAGAGAGAGAGAGAGAGAAAGAGAAGCACACACACACACACACACACACACACACACACACACACATACACACTTTAGAAGGTTATTAGTATTAATTACTTCACTTCCTTCAGAATGTGGTAAGCCAGTCTTACTGTGTTTGGGCCTTTCCAAGGCCAGTCCTTCCATGAGGCAGAAGCTGCCACCTCAAATTGCAGATGCAGAGGGTCACTGAATGGACAGAGCTGCGTGTACTGTAGGATCTGCTATGTGCCCTATATTCCCAGTGGATGGGAATTGAACAGAACCTTGTGAGGCTTTGGAGTCTGATGCTGTTTGCCAAAAGCAAAGTACAAATAATTAAAAAAAAGATATTTGTTGAACCTGCTTTCAAATGTGTGGGTTTTAAGGAGTGAAATGAGGATTACCTGCAAGAAAATCATTTTATTGGTTGTGCAACTGTAACTACTGAGTTCACACTAAAGCACTGCCAGTCTCATGAACCTGCCAGGAATGTAAAGGTCTTCAGGAGTGGCCTGCCTAACAAAATATCAGAGAGGTATTTCTGTTAGGCAGGCACCAGGCTGTGGAATGTACTCCCCTCAGAGTTAAGATTAACTTTTTTACAGTCACTACTTTAAAAAAGGGTATGAAAACATATATATTTTAATTGGTATTTAATATTGTTTCATTTACTGAAGTGATTTTAACTGCTTATATACATAATTGAAGTTCACTGGGCAGCTCAGTGAAATGGGTACCTAACTGCAGAGCTAAAGGTTGCGAGTTCGATTCCCCACTCTGCCTTCCAGGAGAAGAAGCCACCTGTGTAGCCTTGGGAAAACGGCATTGCTCCAGAGCATTACCAAAAGAAGGGAATAGTAAATCACATCTGAGTACTTTATACCTAGAAAACCTTAGAAAAGCCTGGATAAGTCAGAATCAACTTGACAGCATGTTATAAACTTAGTTTATTTTAAATATTTCTATGGCATTATTGCTTTTCTCTTTTATTAATGATTATATGTTTAAATTTGTTTTACTTGCTATTCAAAGCAGCACTGAGCGCTATCTAATAGCAAAAAAAAAAAAGGATATAAGTGTAAATCATACTCATTTTCAGTCCCATATTAGTTCTGGTGGGGAGTGTTGTACTATTAAAATAACATTTACTTTGAAATTTACCTATTTACCTGTGCAATGCACACATTTTCAGAAGTCAAAACACTCAACTATTCAACTATATTTAGCAACTTTCAACACACATCCACCTCATTATCGATTCATTTAATTAATTATTCATTCTGCATCTAGCAGTTCCTTCAGACATCCTGCAAGCTGTTGATTGTATTAACTAAGGTCTTACGATAAAAGAAATATTAAAAAAATATTTTAAAGTGCAAACTGATTGTTGGGAAAATGTGACAAGGTGCCAGTTTCTAGACTCTTCAAGGCACAGTTGTAATACATCATTTGATATATGTAGTTTGAAAACAGTCATATGGTTTCAGGCTAAAATTTTGTGTAAGGGCCAATTGCAACTGAAATTAACAGGGATACTCAGCAAACAGATAGGCGAACCTTACTCAGGTGTTCTTTCAAACAGCGTGGAAATAATTTATGAAAGGGATACAAGGCCAAACAATAAATTTTTGCCTCCCATGTTCAAGGCCTCACTGATGCTGTGGCCACAGAAGAAGGTCAAACCCACAACCAGACAGCGAATTTCCAAGCTTCACACTGATTTTGAATTTGAATCCGTAGCTTCTAGGATAAATGGATGTAAAGCTAAAGGTGGATGTAAAGTCCGCCTTAGCTTTCTCTGTATGCTTTCGACTATTCACCTCTCGGAATTCCTGACCATGGACCAGGCTGGCTGGGGCTGATGGGAGTTGATGTCCAAATTCCTGGGGGGCGCAAGTGCCAGAAGCCACTGGCAATGGTGCGGCTAAAAAATATTGTAAATAAATAAATAAGTTAGCAAAGGCTACTATAAAGAACAATGAGATTGACAACAACATGTTATACTGTGGAGGGCCGTTCGGGAGTACAGTCATTCAAATCTATGTATCTCCTTCTCCATTTTCATCTGTGATGGCTACACATTCCATAGCCCCACTTAGGGAGCCTTGTGGCACAGTGGTTAAATTGCTGTACTGCAGCCAAAACTGTGCTCATGAGCTGGGGTTCAGTCCCAGGTAGCCGGCTCAAGGTTGACTCAGCCTTCTATCCTTCCAAGGTCGGTAAAATGAGTACCCAGCTCGCTGGGGGGGCAATGTGCATAATTAACTTGTAAACTGCCCAGAGAGTGCTTGAAGCACTATGAGGCGGTATATAAGCAGCACACTTTGCTTTTGCTGACTTAGTCCTCAGTAGGCTGACGGAAGGTGCATTCTCTCCCTTAAGGTCTCTTTCAGAAGATTGCTGTGTGTCTACAAACCCTTGTGTTCCAGCCAATCCTGCAGGTACCTCCCTCTTTTGTGGGGGTGTTACCATTTTGGCTACAAGTAACCACACACCCTCTGCAAAGACTGAGAACAGAGAGAACAAGGAATATGTAAGAGAAATTACAAGCAGACCCCAAGAACAGATTCTGACTTCTGCTTTTTTTTGCCCCCCCCCCCAAGAAAAAGAAAAGAAAAGAAAGAGAAGTTCAATGCATTTTCCACACAGAGATCTTGCCTCACCACATAATTCTCCATACTGTCAGTGGGGCATATGTACAACTGAAGCGGAACAAGAGTCCCTGAATGTGAGGATGGGTATGGCATTTTAAATTCCATTCTGCAGCGTAAGCAACACAGATGCAACAAAAGAGAAATATAAGCTCTGCATTTTCTGTCCATGGGATTATTAAAAATCCTTTTTATTGGTGGTTATAAAATGCACTGCACAGGATTGATCAGCAAGACTGAAATGCTTTTTTGGATTTCTTTCTTTCTTTCTTTCTTTCTTTCTTTCTTTCTTTCTTTCTTTCTTTCTTTCTTTCTTTCTTTCTTTCTTTCTTTCTTTCTTTCTTTCTTTCTTTCAACTTGATGTTAGGTGAGGGTTTTTTAACCCTTTCTTTTCATTGTGCATTATTTTTATGTCATATCACGCAGCAGTTCTTATCCCCTCAGTATCCAAGAGCTACATGAAGTCACAGTGGTATTCAATTCCTTGGGTGAAAGGAAAATTGCCAAGACAGAGACAGAGGCAGATGTAGGGGACTAGGTAAAAGCCAGAACAGAACAGAACGGAACAGGCTGGAACATGGACTTCTTAACAAAACTTAATGCCAAAAGTAGCGGGATGTGATGGACAAGCATCAGAACAAAAAACTTCTGGAATGTATTGCTCCCACCCAATCATGAACTGGTTGCCGTCACCAGCTTGGAGGCAGCTGTTCACGGGTCTTTTTGAAAATATGAGATCCGGAACAAGCTCTGAAATGTGGTTTCTGGGACTATGTTGTGTCTGGTTGCCTCTGTTTCCTCTACTGCAATATAGGGATCAATTTTGGTGTGCTGTCCTACTTGGAAATTGCCAGTTCTGGGCTTTTTTGCATAATTTTGGATGCATAGAATCATAGAATAATTGAGTTGGAAGGGGTGTATAAGGCCATTGAGTCCAACACCCTGCTCAGCGCAGGAATTCAAATCAAAGGATATCAGCCAGGTGGTTGTCTAATTTTCTCTTGAATGCCTCCAGTCCTGGAGCCATCGATACCTCCTGAGGGAATTGGTTCCATTTCTGTACTGCTCTAACAGTTAGGAAGTTTTTCCTGATATTCCTGCCAGGAACAGGCACTGGAATGTGCTTCCTGGTGATGTTTTGTACATTTTTACATCATTCCCCTCTGATCTGATCTAACAAGTGAATAGCACTGTTCCAGACTATTTTGTGCAATATGGATTTTCTGCCTGGAACAGGTACTGGAATGTGGTCTCTGGCGCTATTTTGAGGCTAGTTGCAATCTGTCCCTTCTATTTGGGTGGGGCAGGTGAATTTCGCTGGCCTGTTCTACTCAGAAGTTTCCATTTCTGAGTAGGATTTTTTCCTCTATTTTTCCCACTTGGAATGTCAATTTTCTACTTGTAATGGGGACAGGAATGTTGGGTATTTTGTGGCTAGCTGCACCAGTCCCCTTTAGTCATCAGGAATGAGCAAATTCCACTGGGTTGCCCTACTCAGAAGTTGCCACTCTAAGTTGTTTTGTTTTCATTTTTTGTAATATTGCTTTTCATCCCAGAACAGATACTGGAATGCTGTTCTGGTGGATGATTTGTGAGTTGCTTCATCCATCTTATCTAGCTGTAAGCGGCCCAGAGACCTTTGGGTAGTGTGAGTGGCATATAAGTTAAATAAATAAATAAATAAAATGTGTGACTGGATAACATGGATGCAATGTTCCAATATTTTGGGCATCAATTTTTATTAAGAAGCCTCTGTTCCAACCTGTTCTGTTCCAGCTTTTACTTACTCCCAAGACAGAGATAGCGATAGAGATAGATAATATGTGTATTTTGGCTTCAGGAGCCTTTGAGAAAGAAGATTTGTATAATAAATGATAAACCAATTTACTGTCAATGCACGTGGTAACAAAATTTTCACAAGTCACATCTTACACAAGGCCACATGAAGGGGTGCAACAGTCACCTTGTATCTGCGTGAGGATGGGTATGCAGGTGGCTTTGTTGAAAATTTAATTCCCCCCCCCCCCGAATTCACAAAGTTTTCTTCATTGTGGACACAAGGGACAACCAGCCACCATCATGATGGGACACTGTGGGAAACTTCCTCATGTATAAAAACCTTGCTGCCTCTATAGTGCATGGGTTAGAGATCTTTTGGCCATTCGTACATTTCGGAATACAATTCCCATAATTTCTTATTATGGATCGTGCTGGCTTGAACTGATAGGATATGTAGGCCAACAAAACATTTCCCTTCCCAGCTACAGTGCCTTTTAGATTCACACTGAAAACTATCTAGCCAAGAAGGTGAATGATGATTCAGTCCTAGAGCAATTGATTTCAAGATCCACTGAGTTATGCATGACAAAGCCTGGGTGTCTGTTTCTGACTGTGGCTAGAGAAGCTTGCAAGCAAGGCATGGAGGTTATGGCCTTTCATTTTTCCTTGTCTCCAGCTAAGGATGGATGAAATTGATCCTTTTCATCTTTGCTGTTTCTCATCTTTCTAATCTTCCATTCATTCCACTCCCTTCCTGCACCCATGGGCCACCTTAAAGAGAAATTAAAATCATCATGGAAATTCATACTCTTTTTGTATGCTCCTGATACTGTATGTGTTTTGTACACACTTTTACTTAAGGGGTCCAGTATAAAAACCTGCTTCCCCTTTTGTAATGCTTTCTCGTCCAACATTCCTCCATGCACACTACTAAGACGTGCAATTTTGTGCATCCTTTCTTAATCTTAAACATTACTATTTGCCTTTTGTCTTTTGAAGAACTAAATAAACAAACTCTAATGAAATATAGATACTTCAGGATAACTGTATCCTGCTTTGCACACATTCTTTTGCAAAATATCTGTGAAGATTCTCAGTCATCTAGGTGAGGTTATCTGGAAGTTGAGTCATGGCAACTGGACTTATTTCTTGTTGGGTTGAAACGTTTCAATACTCATCCAAATAGCTTCTTCAGTCTGAGGAGAGTTGGCAGGAGATCCCTGATATATCCTCCACATTCTTTTGCAAAGTGTGTGTGGTGAACAGCCCACACATCACTCCTGTCAGTCATTGTAGAGCTCTAGTGCAGGAGCCTATGACAGGACAAGAGAGGCGGAGTCAACAGAATTGGGAGAGAAAGAGAGTCAGTTAAGGAGAAGATTGGGAAGTGTTTAAACAAGATATTGGAAAGTTGGTGTGTTAGAGAATATAAAAGAGTTAAAAGTAATAAGAAATAGACAGTCAGAATATATTGGGACCTTGATTAAAGTGAATGAATACAAGCAAGCTTACATGTAATGAAATCCACATTTATTGAACGAATAATAAAAGAACAGCCATAATTTTTCTTCTGTGATTTACCTACCAAACCTTAAATAAACCTTGTTATATTTGGCAGCAATAGTCTGAGATTCATAATTGGTACAGTGAGAGTAATACCCTCTGGTGGCAGTGAAAAAAAGGTGAAAAGAACAAGTCGTGTCCGAAGGTGAACTTGTGAGTGGGAAAACAAACAGGGGACGCTGAGAGTGTGCGATAGTTCCCTACCCTGGAGTACGTTATCTTGATCATTTTGGAATCCAGAATGGATCCTTCTGCCTCTGAAGGTGGATATTTTCTCATTTTTCCTGGTCGATGCCTCAAATTTACACCCCACCTGTGTGTGGGAAAACAAACAGGGGGTGCTGGGGGTGCGTGACAGTGTGCATTTGCTAAATTCATTTCAAAAAGCAAATTAAACAAAAATCTCCCCTCTTCTACCACCTACCCACAATGTACTGCAAATGTACATTGTCTACGAGCATTTACTCTGTATTTAGGTCACACACCTTGATCTTCCTTTGCAATCTTGCCACAGTGCCTCCTTACACATCACCAGAAGGGAGGACAAAAAGGCTATTGATTTGCCTAACATTCAACATGCTAATTTACATGAGTTCATGCAAAATTATCAGAGCAATTGCAGAGCATCTCGGTTGAATGGGCAAGAGAGCAAAAGCGTGACTTGCGGGCCTGCTTCCCCCTCCCTCCCTTTCTTATTTTCTTTCTCTCTTTTTTTTAAAGGCTTGGTGTCCTTGTGATAGGGCACCTGGATGGCCAAAGGAAGAAAAAGAATGAGGAGTCAGCAGACAGAGAGGGGGAAATTGGAAAGTCTTTTTTCCAGCTTGTTAAGATACGTGTGCTATAACTGTGTCTCATGTAAATCTGGAGATTGCAGCATAGCTACTTCAACGAGTTGCAAACCAGGATGATTGCCCCCCCACCCCACGCCATTGACTTCTCTGTAGTGGTCTGAAGCAAATTAATCTTGTGAAACCCAACTTTCTGGGTGTGACTTCACAGCCAAACCTTTTGCATTTTCCTCACTGTTCAGTCACACCTTCAGTTTCCCAGAGACGCTGATGGTTTTATGTTTCCTTTTCATAAGCTTTCTGTCCCACCAAAGTTTTATTTTTCCCATTCTTCCTGACATTACGCAGCTCATACATTACTAACGTGCCAAAACCTCATGGTCAGTGAACTTTTTATGACATTACCAATTTTGTTTTAGGTGAATTTTCACATTTATGGAGGGGTACCCCATTTATTTCACTGTGTCTGTTCTAAGCATGAACTGAATCTTGATCTCAGCCCTGGATAAGACAATTTTGCATTTGAACCAGCAAGGCACTACAGCAAATAATGTAAGTCATCTCCTTAATGCCAAATGTGCAGAGCTCTGCTTATTTAAATAAAGGATGCCTGAGTATCATATATTGATGACACAGACATAATTGTATGAGATATGTTACCACATAATTCAATTTCTCAAGTATGATCACTGGTGGGGGACTTTGCCAGCAAGAAGTTGTTCTAAAGAGTAAAAATCGGAGTCAAACTCACTGTAAGATCATGAGTGGAATATCTGAAGTCCTTCTCTCTCTCTCTCTCTCTCTCTCTCTCTCTCTCTCTCTCTCTCTCTGTATCTCTAGGTTGGCTTTTGAGGTATGGGGTCTTGTTATCCTGCCTTTATCCTTTACCCTTCCACTTCTACATAACCTATTCAAAATGTAAATTTAGAAGTTGTTTTTTTACAAAGCTCGCCTCCTCAGTCCTCAAGTACGCCCTTCTCCTCTAAAGAAGACAGCCTGTAAAGTTTGCTTTCAGATTCCCAGAACTGGAGGGAGGAAAAGGCTTAAAACAATGCAATAAACCATTAACTCGCACAAACCAAAACAAACAAACAAATAAAACCCCAAGCTTTTTCTTTAAAAACCACAATATTAATGCATTATGCACACTTTAATAGAACGTTTTAATTTTAAAACATACAAATCTAGGCAGTGATCCATAATGTATTATGTTTGACATATTTCAAAAATAAACTTCAGTATGAAACACAATTAGAAAAAACAAAAAGCTTTCTTCTACTCTGTCAAATCAACTCAGTCTTGTCTGCAGAGTGCACAGTAGACTCTATACTGACTGGCAGCAGTTTTCATGCATTTCAGACAAATGTCTGTCCTGGCATCTAAAGGAAGTGCTCTGTTTGTAAGCTACTGTCCTGACCCGAATCGGCAGGAACATTCTACTTTCTGGGGGTCAAGTACTAGCAGTACTAACTTCTGAATAAACATGTTTATACTCACATGATTGGATCCTTTCTCATAGCTTCAGCTCCAGGAAAAATGGTAAAAAGACATGTGGTAGATTCATGTATCAAACAATAAGTACAGGATGCTTCCAGATGGAGAATTTCTTCTCCTTAAAGCACTAGCTTCTGTACTGATGTGATCAGCATTTTCCCCACCATCCATATGACATTCTATTTATCTCACTTCATCCAATGCTTTGCCTCCCCCCCCAAAAAAAATGCCTTTCCACTTCTTTCTGTTCCTCCTCAAAGCATGGTTTGTTTTTAGGATTGCATTATGCTGGGGGTGGAGTTTTCCATCTGCACTTTCCTCTCTTGCTGACAATACATAAACCACATGTCACAGCACTAGTTAGTGGTCTACGTGAGTATAATATTTTATGACTCCTATCTATAACATAAACCAGGTTTGTAAATCAAAAGACTTTTATTTAAAAAACACAAAAAGAAGTAAAAAGATTCAGTGGACAGGTAGAGTATAAAATATAAGAAGAATGTTTCAAGCAGTCCATTTCTGCAAAATATAAATCTTTACTTCTTTATAATTTTAAGCACCTTCTGTTCCTTATAGAAATGTAGGTAGATACTTACTTTGACACAAGTACCAATAAGATCATACTTTTGCTCATAACCTCTTCTTGAAATATATCATGTTCATTCCCATTCCATTCTAACTTTCAAAATATAACTGAGAGCAATAACACTAGCTTACATATAGTTTTAATGGATAGCACTAACTAACTTTGACTAACCCATATCTCTCACAAACACCCTTATATCATAGACATATGATAATAGAGTTGGAAGGGATTTATAAGGCCATTGAGTTCAACCCCTGCTCAATGCAGATCAAATTATATCTGACATATCCAGAATAAAATCTTCCCAGCCAGGAAACAAATGGAACAATCAGCTTGCAGTTCAATTCATACTTCTTCTTCTTCTTCTTCTTCTTCTTCTTCTTCTTCTTCTTCTTCTTCTTCTTCTTCTTCTTCTTCTTCTTCTTCTTCTTCTTCTTCTTCTTCTTCTTCTTCTTCTTCTTCTTCTTCTTCTTCTTCTTCTTCTTCTGCACACTTCTCAGCTGTCTTAAGTGTTGGTCTTGGCACACATCCCATATACATTTGTCAAATCTCAGTCACTTATCATGCAAACCAATAAAAACATGTACACAAAACAAATATACAGCACAAAATCTTTCCACCTAGACTAAGGCTTCAAGTGTCAATTCCTTCCTTTTCACATTTACTTCAAAACACCCCCTGGGAAAGGAGAGAGGACACTTCTTGCCTTTGTTCTCAAGAACTGAGGGGGCAGTCATAGCTCCCTGCATTTCTACCTTAGTTAGCTAGAACTGGATTCTCATTATTTTTGCTATATCAGTGCATTTCACTAACACACACTAACTTTCTTATTTTCCAACACCAGATGGAGATTTGTCCCATAGTTTAGTCTGTTTTGAGGATGTGCTGGTCCACTCCTTTTTCTGGTGACCATATGTTGTACAGACCATCACAAACTAGCCGGCCCCTGATCTTTGCCTATCTGTACCTCTTTGGGGCTACATTTTTTGGTGTGGGTAGGATGGCTCTGTTTTGGTTTGTTTCCAAGGTGTGTGATCACTGGGATCAAACCAAAGTGAATGACTTAAGCATTGTGCTTAAGCGGCTTCACAATTTTGGGAAAATGAAAGTTTCCTTCTGCTCCCCCATGGATAGGGAGAGAGAAAAAGCAATTTTTTAAAAAGCCCTTGTAATGCAGTGCTGATGCATTATGCCATTTTTTTAATTGAACACATCCTCCTGCTCCCCTATGGAGTACCCAGCAGGGTACAGTATAAGGAAGTTGATCCTTTCTTGTCCTGTCCCCTTTCTCTTCAAAAGGAAGAAGCCTCAGATTCGGTGACTTGAGGCTCAGTGTGGTTTCCTGTCCCAAAACCACCTGGTCCTTGCATGTGAGTGCAAGGATTTCACCAAACGGCATAGCCTACCTCTATGTGACCTTAAGTGGCCCCATTTAGTCTGACCCAGCCTGATGCAATTTGGCAATCTAGTGGGTGTGAGTCCTTTTCAAAGGAGAGAGAGTGCTCTGTTATTTGATATTTGAGGCCGAGTAAGATGATCTCAACTGCTACTTACAATTAACAGTCAAAACAATAACAACAACAAAAAAGTCCCTATGGAGAAGCTCCAGCAGGAAAGTGGATTTCTTTAACTTTCTTAAGTGATTTCTTATGTGACTTCTTAAAGAGAAGTGCTTTTAAAAAAAGAAGAAGATACATGGATTTTTAAAGAGAAATTTGGATAAAAATCCTGTTAAGCCTGGCGTACCTCCAACACCAAATTTCTCCCAACCAAGGTTTTCAGTCTCTGATCTTAGTTTTCAGATTTCTAAACATTCAATGGTACTAATCCATATGTTGTCACATGCATCATGTTATGGCCCCCAAATGTGGATATGTATTTTAAAAAAAAGCAGATCAAGAACTCCAAGTAAGCAGAATAGGGCTTGTCTGTATTGATGTCAGTTTCTGCTGAATCAGAACAATCATATTTATACTAAAATGCCAGCAACTGCAAAAAATATTATGTTTGTTTGTTTGTTTATGTATTTATGTATTTATGTATGTATGTATGTATGTATGTATGTATGTATGTATGTATGTATGTATGTATGTATGTATTTATTTATTTATTTATTTATTTATTTATTTATTTATTTATTTATTTATTTGATTTGTATCCTGCCCATCTGATCTAATAGACCACTCTGAGCGGCTTCCAATAAAAAGAACATATACAATAAATACTAATAATGTTACAAATAGACAGACATATATAAGAATATAGGGAATAATAAATAAAGAAGAAAATTAGGTATTAACAGGAGGGAAGGCCTGGACATACAACCATGTTTTTCCTTGGCTCTTAAAAGTCCCCCGCGTAGGGGCCACCCGAATCGCCGGAGGAAGATTATTCCAGAGGCGAGGAGCCACTGCCGAGAAGGCCCTATTTTGTGTTCGTTCATTCAGGGCCTCCCTCGGCGTTAGGCTCCTCAGCCTCACCTCCTGGCTCGAGCGGGTGATCCGGGCAGATCTAGGTGGGAGCAGGCATTCCGCCAAGTACCGAGGTCCTAAACCGTTTAGGGCCTTATATGTAAGCATTAACTCTTTGAAGTCAATGCGGAAACGGATGGGCAGCCAATGCAGCATGGCCAGAGTAGGAGAGATATGTTGGTGTTTTCTCACTCCCGTGAGGAACCTGGCCGCCGCATTCTGCACCACCTGGAGTTTCCGCGTCAGCTTCAAAGGGAGCCCCATGTAAAGCGTGTTGCAGTGGTCTAATCTGGAGATTACAAGCGCATGTACTAAGGTAGTGAGCGCCCCCGTGTCTAGGTAAGTACGCAGCCGGGCAATCCGCCAAAGGTGGAAAAAGGTGGTGCGGACCACAGACGCCACCTGCGTTTCCATGGTAAGCGTCGGGTCCAAATGAACTCCCAGGCTGCGAACCCCACTCTTTGTGGCCAGGGTCACCCCCCCCCCCAATGAGAAGCAGCATTTGACATATTGATTAATTTATCTCTTACATAGTGCAAGTGCAAGTAGTTGGATGAAATACTAGTTTAATTGGTAGACAGCAAAATAAATTATGAAAAATTATAAACACTGAAGCATAGTCCACTTAATAAACTGAATGAAACATAACTAGTTTTGATAAAACTAAAAGGTATTTGATGGTTGTTGTAGGTTTTTCGGGCTGTTTGGCCATGTTCTGAAGGTTGTTCTTCATAACGTTTTGCCAGTCTCTGTGGCTGTCACCTTCAGAGGACAGGAGTCAGAAATCTGTCCGTGTTCTGGTGCAGTTTTGTTGGATAGTTGAGTATTTATAGCTGTGGGATCAACTTTTGTCCTT
Source organism: Pogona vitticeps (assembly GCF_051106095.1). NCBI lineage: Eukaryota > Metazoa > Chordata > Lepidosauria > Squamata > Agamidae > Pogona > Pogona vitticeps. The sequence continues at coordinate 158,515,374 of NC_135785.1, forward strand.
TTCAGGAGATTGGGTGATTATGGTGATCAGTGTGTTTTTGTTGTGGGTGTAGTGTTGTGATAAGGGGGAAGAGATGATCTGTCACTGTGATTGATGGGTGTCGTTAGCTGGTCTTTTGTGTGCAGTGACCACCGGTCCTTGTGGCTGGGTACATACCATCTCACAAAACTGCACCAGAGCACAAGCAGAGTTCTGACTCCTGTCCTCTGAAGATACTGATCACAGAAACTGGCGAAACATTAGGAAGAACAACCTTCAGAACACGGCCAAACAGCCTGAAAAACAACAACAACTATCAGATCCCAGCCATGAAAGCCTTCGAGAATACGTTGAAAGGGATTTATTATTTATTGTCAGTAAATATACAGTAGGACCTCTGTATCTACTGGGGAATCAGTTCTAAGCCCTCTCTCGTGGATGCTGAAAAACGTGGATTATAGTGAATGCTGTTTTAATTGTGAACTCTATACATAGCATTGTCTCTGGCTCACTCTAGTGCCCAATTCTGATAATGACATCATGGAAATACTTTTTCTTTAGCACACACTATACATAGCATGTTCCCTGGCTTCCTCTAGTGACCAGTTCTTGTAATTTCATCTTTAGAAATACCTATTTCTATGATTATTCCTTTAATATTTTTAATATGTTCAGACCCTGGATAAGTGAATCAGCAGATACTGATCCTGTGGATAAGGGAGTCCTACCGTAATGGCTATCTTGAAGTGTTAGTTGAATTATCTAGCTTGAGTAATAAACAAGCTATGGTCAACAACTGCATTGTAAGCCTGTATACCCCCATTTCCCAGTCACTCAGTCCTAATTGCCAAAGTTATAGCAAATAAGAAGGGCCTAGAGACAGATGTGAAATTTATCAAGTTTGTATTTCCATAAGGAAACACCGATTTCACACCTCCCGTTTTTCACTGGAGTTGGGAGAAAGCACACTTTGACTCAGAAATCTTTCCAAGGCTTGTGATACATATTAGCAAATAAAATAAGGTTCACAAAAATGTGCATATATTTGTCTAAAAACATATATTGGGGGGGGGGGAATGCGTGCATTTGGAAAAATGCATAGCAAAATACAAAAAGATTTTGCATGGGGGAAGTTAAGACTCCTGCCCTGACACAGAAATGGGACAGGATGAGAAGGGTGATGGGATTCGAAGAAAGGCTAAATAAAAATAGAAATGAAACAGATCCGTTTCAAAATTCCAGCCATGCTGCCAGGGGTGAAGCCTGAGACACACCCCCTAGGGGCAATTTCTAGCTAGCATTTGAACTCACCTCTCACAAGCAGACCTGGCACAGACATCTGCCATGAATTTTGGGGACTCTTATTTACAATTTTTCCGCACTGTCCATAAAATATTGGTGCCTAGCCTGAAGAAGGGGATTTTGCCCACAAAAGGTTGCCGTTTGTTTGATGTTTTTAGTGGTCTAATAAAGATATCACTTACTCTTGCATTTCTGTAATTTTAAGGGCCACGTGGCCTTTTCCTCATTTTTTTCTAATAATCACTGTAAGCAGTTTAATGAGACAGATAATTATTATGTGGCAAGGTAGGGTGAGGGATTACTAGGCTGATACCAGAAAACAGAAATATGTATCATTATTTTCCTTGAAAAATATTGAGAAAGTTTAGCTGTTGCAAAACATTACTGCCAGAGTGATGGTTGAAGCAAGCCATATACCTATTGGCATATTTTTATGAGCAGACATAAGAGCAACTTACCTGATAGTTTGCCACGGATCTTGTTACCTTCAGGATGCAAGTGCAGTCCTCCTGATTCCAGCCTGTTGCCCGGAATTCTGAGAGGAAAACTTTGGCTGACACACCATCCAAGGGTGCCTCATGACAATGTAAGCTGAATATTGTTAGGCGCCATTTCTCATTTAAAAGAATGCCAGTTCACACCATCCCTTCTGTAACTCCAGGTCTTCACTTCAATGTAGCCAAGGTTTCATCGTTCCAGGTTTGTTTATGGTCTGAGGAAGCACCAGTGGTTTCAGTCTCTGTGAGGGGGAAAAAAACAGGAAAGCCTTAGGCAAACGAATCATTCTGATCCATAGTGGGTCATCCAAACAGAGAGGGTCAGCTGAACTCCTTCAAGCCCCTTTGTCCACATCCTCAGGCTGCACAAACAGAAATTGATGCCATATAGCTGAAGATATGGTGCTCCGGATTTTTTAAACAATTCTTTCTATGCTTCACCCTTCGTAAGAATTTAATAGTGAGTAACAAGGTGAAAACAAGCCTAAAATGATGATATAACATCGATAAGGTAGAAAATCAACTATAAGAACACCATCAATATGTTGTAAAAGTCAATAAACTACAGCTGAAATCCTGTAATGCAAAGTTGCCCCGTGAAATTCTAGGCTATCAGCCATAGCTATATTTTATTAATAAAAAAATTCTTACCTCCCCACTCCCCACAGGGGTCTTAGTCTCTGTAGGATCCCTTTGGTCATGGGGAAGTCTTTGGGGACAGTGGGACAGAGGAAGGAGTCTAAAATGTCTGAAAATCTACACTGCCGGTCCCATTGGCTGCAGTAGGATGAGCAGCAGCCATTTTCAGCCATTTAAGACCCCCCCCCCCATGCTGCTGTACCCAAAAGCTTCCCCAGAACTTAAGGTATCCTAAAGAAGCCTAAGAACCTTGGGAGGGGAAGGGTAGGAAACATTTATTAACAAAATAATAACATGGTGCCTAACATGGTGTAAGTTTGCACTACTGGATTTCAACCAATGAGTAACAGTCAGGACTGAGCATTGGCTGCTGCAGTAGCAAACCATATGGAAGAGCTAGGAGGGGAAAACTATGTCTTAACTTGGTGTTAAGTGTCAAAAAAAATCAGGAAGTGGGCATTCTGTGGTCAGACTTCCACCACAGAAGAGATTATATGTTTGGCCACTCCTGCTATATTTCCCCAAGTTTGATGAATGTCCTCTACAGATAACACTGGGAGGACAGGGCAGAGAGACTGCATAGTGATTTCACAGGCATTGAGCCAACAATGGCTTCAAGGTCAAAGTAAACATAAGCAACTGAACTCTCAACATGAGCTAAGAGTTGCTTCTAAGTAAGCTATGGCTTTACCTTCAGCATAGAATTATAGAATAGTGATGTTGGAAGGGGCCTATAAGGTCATCAGTTCCAACCTCCTGTTTGATGCAGGAATCCAAATCAAAGGATATCTGTCCAGTGGTTGTCTACGTTTCTCTTGAATGCCTCCAGTGTTGGACCACTCACCACTTCTCAAAGTAATTGGTTCCACTGTCTTACTGCTCTAACAGTTAGGAAATTTTTCTTGATATTCAATTGAAATCTGGCTTCCTGTAACTTGAAACCATTGCTGCCTGTCCTGCACTCTGGGATGACTGAGAACACATGTTACCCCTCTTCTGTATGGCAGCCTTACAAGTATTTGAAAAGTGCTATCATATCTTCCCTCAGTTTTCTTTTCTGAACGCTTAAACATGCCCAATTGTTTCAGTCTTTCCTCATAGGGCTTGGTTTCCAGCCCCCTGATTATCCTTTTTGCCCTTCTCTGAATGTGTTCCAATTTGTCAGCATCCTTCTTGAAGTGTGGTGTCCAGAACTGGACACAATGCTCAAGGTGAGGTCTAACCAGTGCTGAATAGAGGGACACTGGCACCTCACGGGATCTGGAAAATACATTTTCCCTGTATAAAACACCCCCATGTATAAGACGCACCCCCACTTTTCTAACCCAAAATTAAGAAATCTAAGGGGGCCTAGCAAGTGGAGGGGGAAAGCAGAGATTAAAGCCCTCCAGGATCACTTTGATCCCTGCTTTTCCCTTTCTTGCTAAGCCCACTTTGATCCCTGCTTTTCCCCTCCACTTTCTTACCAAGAAAGTGGATGGGGAAACCAGAGATCAAAGCACTGAAAGCATGGATCAAAGCACTTTTCTTGGTAAGAAAGTGGAGGGGAAAAGCAGGATTCAAAGCAATGAAAGCAGGGATCAAAGTGCTTTGATCCCTGCCTTCCCCCTCCACTTTAGCAAGAAAGTGGAGGGGGAAAGCAGGGATCAAAGCGATCCTGCAGCACTTTTATCCCTTTCCCCCTCCTTACTTCAGTGTATCAGACAACCCTCAAGTTGTAGTCTAAAGATTTAAGACAAAAGTATCATCTTATCCATGGAAAAATATGGTACAGTGGTGCCTCGCTTAACGATTGCTTCGTACAACGAAAAATTCACTCAACAATGGCTTTTTCAGAGTGATCTTGTGCTTCACTTAACGATTTTATGGGCGATTTTTGCTTAACGATTTTGGGACCATGCTTCACTTAACGATGACAGTTTTAGGTGGCCTTGTTTCACTTAACTTTTTTTTTACAGCCCCGTTTTTGCTATTTTTAAAATATTCTAAAATGTTTAAAAAATGTTTAAAATGCTTGGAATCATTAGTGCACCTAATAAAACCTTCGTTAACTTAATTTGGCTTTGTTCTGAGTCTTTTTGAATTTTTTGTGAATTTTTTTCCCCCATTGAAATAGGCTTCAATGCATTTCAATGGGTTTCGCTTAACGTTTTTTCCTATGGGGATTTTTGCTTAAGGATGGTAATCCGTTCCAATTGGAATGGATTATCTGGTTTTCAATGCATCTCTATGGGAAATGGTGTTTCGCTTAACGATGTTTTCACATAGCGATGTTTTTTTTTGAACCAATTAAAATCGTTAAGCGAGGCACTACTGTACTTCTGTTAATGCAGCCTAAAATAGCATTTGCCTTTTTTGAAGCCACATCACACTGTTGGCTCATTTTCAGCTTGTGATCTATGATAATTCCAAAATCCTTCTCACTTGTAGTGTTGCTGAGCCAGGTATCCCCCATCTTGTTACTGAATATAATAGTTTATTTATGGTTCTTAGACCATCTTGTTACTGTGCATTTGGTTTGGTTTTTTTCCTGAGGTGCAGCACTTTGCACTTATCCCTGTTGAATTTCATTCTGTTGTTTTCAGCCCAGTGCTCCAGCCTATCAAGATCACTTTGAATTTTGTTTCTGTCTTCTAGTTTATTCCACCCATCATCCACAAATCTGACAAGCATTCCCTGCACTCCCTCATCCATGTCATTAATAAAAATGTAGAAGAGCACCGGACCCAGAACTGAGCCTTGTGGAGAAGTTGGAGAAGGAGCCATTAATTATCAACCTCTGAGCCAATTGGGTATCCACTTGACACTTGATCTATCCAGCCCACACCTAGTTAGCTTGCTAATCAGCATGTCATGGGGCACTTTGTCAAAAGCTTTGTTAAAGTCAAGATATACTATGTTTACAAGATATACTATGTCTATGTAGACATAGTATCAGGGAGGTTACCCAATCAAAACATGAGATAAGATTAGTCTGGCAGGATTTGTTCTTGAGAAATACATGTTGGCTTCTAGTTATTACTGCATTGTTTTCTAGGTGCTTGCATAGTGACCGCTTTATAATTTGTTCCAGAAATTTGCCTGGAATTGACATCTGGTTGACTGGCCTATAGTTCCCAGGTTCCTGTTTTTTTGCCCTTTTTGAAGATAGGGACAGCATTAGCCCTTCTCCAATCATCTGGCATCTCACCCATTTCCCATGATTTGAAGAAAATAATGGACAGTGGTTCTGAGAGTTCTTTGGTCAATTCCTTCATTACTCATAGAAGGATGTGGTGGCGCTCTAGGTTAAACCACAGAAGCCTCTGTGAGGCAAGGTCGGAAGATCAGCAGTCGAAAGATCAAATCCACACAACGCAGTGATTTTCCATCGCTTGTCCCAGTTCCTGCCAACCTAGCAGTTTGAAAGCATGTAAATGCAAGTAGATAAATAGGTACCACCATGGTGGGACGGTAACAGTGTTCCATGTCTAGTTGCATTGGCCATGTGACCACGGAAGATTGTCTTCGGACAAACGCTGGCTCTATGGCTTGGAAATGTGGATGAGCACTGCCCCCTAGAGTTGGATACGACTGGACCTAACATCAAGGGGAACCTTTACCTTTTACCTTTTCATTTCTCTTGGATGCAGTTAATCTATCCCTGGATCACAAGGAGGCCCAATAACATGCTCTTAACAGTTGCTGTGAGAATCGTGCCACCTGTCTTTTGCTCCGAGCTTAGAAAAGTTACTAAGTTTTTTACAGCTCCCAGAATCCCCCTATCTGCATGGACGTTGGCCATGCTGGCTAAGTATTCTGAGAGTTATACACTGAAAAGCAACCTTTCTACTTCTACTTGCTTCATTGCCTTCAGCTCCATGATGAACCAGGTTGCTGCCAGAGCGCAGCCATCTAGGGGATTCAGGTAAAACCGCTAGCAAGCATAGGATACTTGAGAGCAATCCTGTTACTAACACTTTCCATTCTATGGTTTTAACAAGAATGCCAGCTGTGTCAAGGCAGAGGGAACCTCCTCCCATGGCTCTAGACAGTTTAGAAATTCCTTAGCTTCTGTAAGTCTCTAGAACCAGAGGAGCTGAGGGGATCCACCACTCCAGCAGGTAGGAGTAGCAGTTGCCCATCTAAAACATGAAAACATCAGTGTGGCATGTCAAGCCTGCCTTGCCTAGAGCTAATTGCTTGGGTCACATTTGAATAAGGAAGATCTTAAATAGTGCCCTACGCCTGTTATATTATCAGATAGTTTTGTTCATCGCCAGAGCTAAAACAGATTTGGGGAAATTTCAATGATATGGTATGCTCTTAATGTCGATTTCTGAACGGTCAGATTTCTATGTGGGGATCTGTCATTCAATATTATAGCTATGAATTTTTAAATTACATATTTACCATATAGAATTATGGATCTAAATTTTGGTTTCGGACACATTTTCAGGGGTTGGGGCAGTGGGTGCTGACATTAGACTTGTGGAGTCTGTAGATGTTCGTGAATATTCATGTTTCAGTATTCCCAGTATTGAAATTGAATTTAGCCCCACCCCCAAGCAATTTTATTTTTAAATACATCAAATGCTTAAAATCAGAACTCTATATTTTGAAAGCCTAGAAGTTCTTGAAGTTGACTTCTGAGGTTTGATGTGGCAAATTCATGCAACAGACTTGTACAATTCAACATGTTCATTGTTTAGCTGCATAAAGTTCAAACAACTACGTGTCAGAGCTGTTAAGATGTTGCTCTTGCAAGCAGTGCATCTTTTCAGATTTGCAAATCCAGCCAGTTCTGCCCAATGGGATAAATTATTCCACAGTCTGATCAGGAAATGCATTAGGAACCTAATTTATTCCATAGTATAGCTGGAATAACTTGAGCTTCTCAGCCTCCTCAGATGTTCAGTCACTAGAGGACTGATTGGCTGCATGAGGTGTTTTTTTTAACAAAATAAATTTCAGCTAAATAAAAGAGTCCAATGTGAAATCTAGCACTTGGGGAGATCACGCGAGCATGCAGACACTCCCTGGAGGACCTGATCTTCATAAACCAATGCATAGATTACAATGAGCTAAATATACAGGATTTGTCATTAGAATCACCCTGTGATTTTCCAGTATGTAGGAGGAGAAATTGTGCATAACTTGCTAACTTGAGGGGAAAAATGTACAATGTTTACTACATACACAATCTGGGGCATGTATTGAGGTGATGTGAGAATGAGTAATGCCGTTTTGAAGCATGTATACAAAAGAGAGAGAGAGAGAGAGAGACAGAGAGAGAGAGAGAGAGAGAGAGAGAGAGAGAGAGATTTGTGGTGCCTTAAAGATTAACAGATTTATTTCGGCTTATTTTGTGAATTATGACTTACTCCCTCAGACGCATGCTTCATATGCCGAAGTATAGCTACTTCACTGAAGCCTGCTATCTAAAGCCTCTTTCACTTTCAAATATGCAGGTGCACTTGCTTACAGTGAATAGCAGTGCATGTGATTCCAATATGTGCTGTTTAACTGATTTGATGGTGCAAGCCTACATTGGTCTACTCCAAAGTCAGATCCAATGAGCTAAATGGGAGTACCCAGTACTAAATGTGAGTAGGATTGCAGCTCTGTTCTTTCTTATCCCAAAAGAGGAATGTAGCAAAAGCTTGGGAAAGGCGATGTCTTAATGTGGTTTCTAAAAATTACACAGGTATGCAGTTTCCAATTAATCACCCAGCAATTACTGTCAGTTTAAAACCGTATAATGAAATATTTAAAATGGAGGAAAGAGAGAAAATGGTACGAAGTTGGCAAAATGGAAAGCTAAGTGTTACATAGGTAAGCTATGACTGAGCTGAAAACTAAGAGGGATTTGTGTTTGTCATGACAACATGCACTGGTCTTAGACAGTCTGTAGTACAAGAACTGTCTCCACTCCCAGAAAAGACAACACAATCCACCCTTGCCTTGTGACACCTACACACAGAAATCAGGATTCCCAACTAGCAGCTGACACAGAGGGGCCCAAAATCAGTTTACAGTATCTGAATGCCAATCATTTCACTCATCAAACTGTAATTCCCAAATTGCAACCTAGAAGAATGAGAATATCCAGACACAAAGTCCCAACTGTCCATTGGTAGATCTGGGGCTGAGCTAGGGCCTGAGGTCTAACAGGCAGAAGATGCAACTCTAGTGGTGAGCCAAGGACAGAACACAACATCCCTGATACTTAAACTGGGTGTCTAACCAATAGAGAAATTTCATTCTCCAAAAACGGAACAATGCTGGAGGTCCTTTCCATAACAATCCTCTCTCCACATGAGAGTCTCTCTACTAGTGGCTCAACAGGACGTGCCATTTTTAGAGGAGGCCCAAACAGCAATGGGGTGACCAAAGATAAGGCTTTTGCAACAGTTTCATGTTCACTGTACCTGTGGACTAATTTCTTTTAGAGATAAGAAAAGCTCACTCATGATGGCTTTTCAGAAGGAGAGTAATTTTCTATGAGATGCTTGGTGAACAATATTGCTACAATATTGCTTTTAGCACTGTTTGTGGTGACCATTTCACTGCTGTTCGTCTTGCTTTTCTTTCTCCCCTCCTCCTCCTGCTCGTCTTTTGTTATTGTATGTTAGTTTTAAATTGTATTTTGATTCCTGTAAATCACTTTGAACTTCCCCAAAGAGCCCCAAACATATGTTTCATTGAAAATAAAAATAAACACACAAAAAGCTATGTTTTGTGTCTTTTAATACACAAACGTGCCTATAAAATATTAGTCTAAATCCTACTGACATTTGCATAAGGTTTGTGTAACTTGCCATGGGTAATTATGGCTAATTAATGAGGTGCAGGGGCATCCTTCAGTCCTATGTCTCATCAGCACCCAACTGTACTATGGAGATTCTCTCTGGCACCGTTTCAATTAGCTACAATTAGCTGTGGCAAGTTATGCAAACATTACACAAACATAAACTGGGTTCTGACCATTACTTTAATAAAACAGTTAGGTCACTAATGTTTATTCCTAAATTAAACATGTGAAATTAAGAGTGCAGAAGGACTTATGCAGAAAATTTAGGCTGCAATTCTGTACCCTCTTCCATTAAAAAAAAATCCCAATTTAATTCAGTGAGACTGAAATGTAGAGTAGCTGGACTACAAATAACAAAGATTACTATGATAGTGGGCTCTCTTTCAAGGAAATACACCTTAACTTTCACCCTGCTATTTCACATGCATTTCTGCAAAAAAACATAGCCTCTTGTTCTACATAGAATAATTTATTTTATATTGGTTACTTTCCTTGCTGAGCATATACAGTAGGGCAAATTAACTTTTATTCTTATTGTAAAACACTCTTCCTGATGTGTCTGGTACAGTGAGGTCCCATAAAAGTTTAAGTGGCTCATCAGCGTAAAGTTCATACCTGACGAAGTATAACTAATGCAAAGCTCAAAGGTGATATCAAACCTCTTTTATATTATTCTACCCGTTACACTTAAATAAATGCCAAATGAGTCCCTTGGAAGTCCTGGGGATGGCCCCCATTGACTTCTGGGATAGGCACACAAAAGATCACCATTAGAGCTTTAACCTATGTTGCGTGAGGCTAGTTTGAAATTCAGCCGTTGCCTGCAATTCAAATCACCCAAAGCCATTGGTTTGAAGGCTCTTGCAGTCGCCAGTCTTGCAAAAGTCCTTTAGTTTCTACACCACTTTCGTCCTACAACAAGAACATCACCCAGCGAGGTCTTGCACTGGGTTCCCTCTAAATCAGTGGGCTGCTGGCAAGGCTGCCATTCAGAATGGGTAGAACACAGCCTCAGAGACCCCAAAGGATCATTTCTCTGAAGGCGGCATCTCTATTTCTGGTCACCTCATCGGTTAAGAATAATTGGTAAGAATATAAGAAGATCTTTGATGGATGAGGCTAATCCGGCATTTTAGTTCCACACTGGCCAGTCAAAGGTGCCTAGGGGAGGCCTATGAGCAGGATATGCATCCACAAACACCTTGCCATCCATGTTTCCCCATCATTGGTATTGAGAAGCTGAGGGTGTGATTGCATAGGGTAATAGATCACAATTTGGACCACTTGTGGGGCAGTGCTTCCTGGTGAACACATGTTGTACAGGGAAGTGTGTAACAGTCTAATCCATGCCCAAACGAGACCTTTTTGATCCAGCTTCAGGGCTTCTAATTTTGGAGACCAGCCTGGAGTGATTCCCCAGCAGAAAGAAGGGTCACTTTAAGGAAGATTTCTCCTGTTAATGCAACCCTCTCTGGTGTGAGCAGGCATGTGCTTTTCCAGCCATCTGATTGCTCCCTTACTCCTTGCATAGTAGCTATTCATTAAAAGCCCTATCCCTCCATTAATTCATCTAGTTCCCATTCAAAACCACCCAAACTGGCGGCCAGCATTGTATCTTGTGGAAAGCAATTTCACAGTTTACCAGTGTGTTGTGTTTCCTCATATCTATCTTGTTTTTCTTAACATTCAGCTTTGTCAGATGGTTTCAAATCTGAGAATTATAACAGGGAAAGAAAAACCTCTTGCTATCCACTTTCTCCACACCACACGCCTTCCTGCTATGCCTGTTATCCTGTTTCCCCCCCACACACACACACATTTGCCTGTCTCTAAGCCACTTGCCAGTCACTTTTTCTTAAAAGAGGTAATATCTGATGGAACAGCTGAAGAAAACAGACAAACCGAGAGCGTTTGAGTTGCAAACTTGCATGCTGAGGGCACCCACAAAGATGAGAATTTATGCCAGAGAAAGCACTGCCACGAGACAAGAGTGAAGGATTGGCCATGAAAGCGATGGGTTCTTTAAATAGCGCTCTTTAAAAAGAGCTGAGCTAACAAGACAGTGATTTGTCTGGTGGGTCAAAGGTTAGGAATGATACTGCGAAGACTGACAAGTTAATCAAGAGAATTGGCAAACAACATATGGCAGGAAAGAACGATGGAAAGAGGAAGCAGGCAGGACAGAGTGTGAGAACGAAGGCCCGAGACAGCTTGCCAGGGAGAAGGGCAACGTTTCATGTTATGGTCCAAACCTTTCTTGCGTAATTACACTGGTGGAAGGGAAATGGTATTACTCACCATGTTAAATTACCAATGTTTTTACGAGTTTATACACCTTCAGTAAACAGATGCCCAATGCTAGGGGTGATGATGCTCGGGTTTATGCCACCAGCAGCCGCGTCTGTCTCTTCCTGCTTCTCTGTAACTCCCACTAACATTTAGCCGGGTCTTGAAGCAAGAGTGGCTTGTGTGCAGGGTGGAAGAGTGCCTCCTCTGCAATTTTAGCGTGAAGCAAACCTGGTCTGATCCACAAGCTCCCTCTGTCCTGAAGACACCAGCCTCTGTTTTTCATAGCAACACTTTACTTTAATGGCACCAGCTCTTGGCAAAGGAGGGAAACTACACCATTCTCACACAGCTTTGAAATACTACAACACACATAATTCAGGGAGGTACCTAGCCGCATGTGGCTGCTGTTTGGGAGCAAGATGCTCTAATAATCAAAACAGTTGCCTAAAACGTGCGAGGGAGACAGTCATTTGGGCTGTTCAAAGAAGAAGCACAGTTGTGGAGAAGGCTCTACCTTGGTCAGTGGGGGCAAATTTCAGGAATCTTGAGGTGTGCTAACTGCAATATAAAGACACTTTGAATTTAAAAATTCTGAACCAAGGGCTTGGTTTTGAGTGTCAGACTGAAAGCAGAGCTTGGAAAGTTATTTTCCCCAAAGTAATTAGTTACATTGTCCCAAAAATGCAGTTACTTACTGTTATACTCTTAAATGAGTAACTCTTTACTCCCCTGGTTCTCAAAAGTAACAAAATTCATTTCATTCCAGTTATTTTTGAAAAACAAAAAAAACCCTGAATACTGCAAGCCATTCACATGTACAAAACACACTCTCCTCTCGTTTCCTCAATGTCAACAACTGAGGCAAGAGCACTAGGCCCAGTTAGAATCAGCATTTCTTCTACCATTTATCAATGCCACACCCCATAACTATAGACGTAACTACAAGTTAATGTTTCATTGCAAAAGGGGTGATGTTATTCCTCTTTAGGTCACAATTGTAAGGTAACTGAGCTCTAGAGCCATTAAAATTGATTACAGGTAACTAGTTGTTTATAACTAATTACTACATTCACAGCCCTTTTACATATTCTGTGGAGTTGCTTCCAAGTCCTTTTGTTGTCATTATTAAATAAGTGGGAGTTGGAAGCCTGTGCCAAGTGTCTTCATATAACTAAAAATATCCCAAGACACCCTGATACATTCTTTGCCTATTGGTGCTTTAGATCTAACAGGGGCTGAGTGCCCCTCTGGAAAATAAGATGCTTTCCTTATAGAGATATCATGATGTATGTTCTATAACCCTCCTACTTTAAAAGAAAAATCTGAATGGATGAGTAAAGCGGAAATGTCACCCCATTTAATGCACTTGCCCTTTTAAAAACAGATGTATGCGCACCCAGATCTATATACAACACAGTGCTGGATCACTGTTAATGGATTCGTGCTTAAAAACACCACGATGGTCTAGTTTGCGGGAAATGATATAATAAACTACTCTGACATTTTAGCTTGTAAATTGTGTTGAGAATAACAGTAACAAGCTCCGTGTTTACAAGCAAAGAGATCCTGATAAGAAAAACAGAAACTTTGATCATGGTGGATTTTAATTTCTCAGATACTTTCCTGGGATAAGAGGTATGCAAAAATCGGTAAGGTGGGGGAGCATGTTCCCAGAGGCAGTGCATAATTGCTTACTTACTCAAGTCAGCTTATTGACTGAACTTCATGATCAGAGACGCCTCTCCTCCTAAAGCTAGGAAATTAACCGATCTTGATAAATAAAATTGCGTTGATCTCAGGATCACAAAAAGCACAATGTAATCATATGCAAAATAATGGGAAAAGAGAGGGGGTGCAGGGAGGCAGCTTTTTTTTGATGTAGCAAGGAAGGCAAAAATATGTTGAGTGCCTTAAAGAAGACCATGATACATAAATTAGCAAGGTGTTGAGAAGGATACATATAATGCCATCATATTCCCTACACAAGACTCTCCTTTTCAGCAGAATCAGTACTGTTGAGTATCACACACCACTGAGTGAACCTGATAGAAATGACACAGGTTCTTGTGCCTACGTGAAGAATAATGGGAATTATTTACAAAACAGCTGGACATGCCGCAGTTACAATTCATCCTGGCTAACTCTCAACAGGGGGAATGTAATAGGGTCCAATCTTGTTCCATGAAATGACAACAGAAGGATGTCTTCTTACATGAGGCAATAAAGCCTGCTTAATGCATTCTTTTTCTGAGAGAAAGAAATTGGGACATGGGACAATTAAAAGGAAGGCAAAGGACTACATGAACAAAAAGGGATCCATGGAGAAATATGATTGGGATACGATGTCCAGTTGGTTGTTCCTCATTTCTTATCATGTATATCAATTAAAACAAAGTTTTAAATTTCATATATATACATAACATCACTGTCCTTAGAAAGTATCATTTGGAAGGATCTCATATGAAAACTGGATGTCTGTTCACGCTGGAAATTGAGGGGTTGGAGCAAAGTCATGATTTAAAAGAATCATCTAACAATGAGGTCAGTGGCTCAGCAGTTTCTCATTCCCTGAGATTTCGAGGCCAAAACCTGCCCTGGGGGCGGTGGACTTTTGTGATGTACCCATGGTGGAAACATCAGTAATTCTTGCAAAAGGGTGTTGGGAGAGACAGACCAACAGTGTGGATATTTAATGATAAATTGGAAAGCCTATGCATGAATGCCACTCACAGCAACCTCTCTAAAGCATGCAAGGTAATGAAAAAGATAAACATGTTTCTGAGCGTGCCAAAATGGCATGCTCTCACGGACTTTGTAATATAGCCTTCTTGGGCCCATATAGCTGGGACTCTTATGATGCAACACTGCCTCACTTTAAAAACTCAGTGAAAAATATTCCGTCATCAAGAAGATACTAGTGTCAGATTAGGAACTTGGGGCTGTCTAGATGCCCTGGACCCCACCTCCAATCAGACCTGGCATGACCAATCACCAGGAATGATGAATATTGTTGTGTACCAAGAGACTGCCCACCCCACAGCCCAGTGCTCTTAATGGTCTAGTTATTTATAGGCAGGATTTTATGTTAGTTTTAGCATTAGGGAATACTCAAAGATATAGTCCTTTTCCTCTACATTTAGATAATGGATGTGAAATGCTTGACCATGTGAAAATAGTACATAAATTTTACACATGATCATTTTAGAGAATGTCAGAGATGGGGAAGCACTCTGCACAGACAGTAGCTTACACTTTGACATACACCAACCACTTCCCCAGGGCTGATTACTTGAAGGAGAGGTAATTTTCATATGCACAGAGTGCTTTTCTTTATTATTGCCCATCAGTACCTCGGCCATGTAAGCAATGAGGTGAATTTTACCTGGTGTGGGCACTCACTCGCCACCAAAAAGGAAGACCAAAGAGGGCACTGGTTGACCTATCAGTACATATATTATCATATACAGAAGCAAAATTAAAAATAATGCCCCAAATCCTTTTGCTTAGCATGTTAGTAGCATGTTGTTTATCGAGCTGCAGTTAGAATAGCCCCATTTGAATCAATGGAACATATGGAGGATTTGACTCATTGACTCTCCATTGATTCAATGGGCCTGCTCTAGTGTGATTTATTATGCTTAGCAAAAGAAAATTTTGCTTATGATTCAGACAACATCTCCACTTGAGTGGACAAGCTGGTGATGAGGTAGCCTTTGTGCCTAGTGAATCTGCTTTTATGGTGTTCACTGTGGGTGGGCAACTTTAAGATCACTGATCTCCTACGTTACTTTTCTTCATTTTTACATCAAGACTTCAACTGGACAGCCTTCTAAAGGAGGACACCTTCCAAAACGCAAACCTTCAAATGGAAGCTTGTTGTCTGAAAAAAAAGACATGTGACCACCCTAGGTTTACCTCTTGTGCTAGCACAGGTGGGGAAAAGAAACATTTGGAACTGGAAGGGAGGATCTATACTCTCTCCAAAGCCAGTGAGAAGGACTCACTTCAGACTTGAGCACTTAAGGCTTCAGCAGGACAAATGCTTATTTATGGGTTAAAAACACACAAACATCAGCCACAATCTACAGTATAAATTATGTGACAACTTGCAATCCTACATCCATTCACCTAAGAACAAGCCCTATTGAATGCAATGGCCAGAATCCCATTGGTGTTTACATAACGTGCTGCAGCCAACTGAGGTTAATTCACAAGGTGTTGGGCATCTTGGTTGTGTACTGCTCATGAACCTAGTTGCATAACCTAGGTGTCCCCCGGTACCTCATCTGTTAGCCACAGTGAGATGAAGTGAGTTGTGCAAACCTTAGGTGACCAATAGGATTCTGCCCAACTGGAATGATCTCTGAGCAGACAGGTATAGGCTTACAGTGTTTCAACGGTCACAAAACAGATAGATGGTTTGTGGTGTACATGTGCCCTGCCTCCTATCAAAGGAGTGTACCATGTCTTTGTCATTAGTTTACAAATGATGCTTCATCATCTGGTTGTAACCGGTGAAGTAAAGGTCATTGAAACCCAACAAATAAAGAGACAACAGAAACATAAGGAGGCCCAGATTCTGCAAGTGCCATGGAATGACAGGGTTCTTCACTAAATCCCACTGTATCAGACCAAAGCCCTGCCTAGCTTCACAGTGGTGGACCCAATGCCCTTGAGAGCTTGCAAAGCAGAGCATGAGCTCTTTTGCTTACACTGCCCAACAACTGATAGAGAGATCAGACAGGCTGTAGTACTGAAGAGGCTACAGATGCATCATAAAAGTGGAGCCCCTGGCCGCCTCATCCTCTAACCCCTCTTCATTAAAGCAGCCCATATTGGCAGCCAGTCTCACCCATCTTACAGTACAAGAGTCTACAGCTTAACTGTGGGCTTTCCCAAACTATTTATTCACCCTTCTCTGGTCCAGGGGAGGCAACTTGATGCCTTCTCTCATGTGTTGGGCACCACTTGTAGTGCAAATTATGTTTGCACTGTAACTCCCAGAATCCCCCAGCCAGCAGCCATGTTATCACTGACGACTGGCCTTGTTGATTGGGGTTAATTGGAGCTGTAGTTCAAAACAGCTGAAGGGGGACCAGGTGCAGGCCTACATTGTCAGATTCACACTGTGGTCAGTCGTCCGGTTTTTAAGAAAACGTATGTGTGTGGGTGTGGTGGGAAAGCACCCTTCCCCATAATATGTCATTTGAGCTGAACAGAGTAAGAATTAAGTGACCCAGTGTTTTCCCTGTCTGTGAAATTATGTCCACTCTGGGTTATAGCTATAGCCATAAATGTAGCTTAGGAAAACTTTTATTCAATAAACCATCAGGGATAAATCCCAATCTTCTGCCTTTGGCTTGACCTATCCCATAAAAGCATGGTACACACCTATAAACAGCTCGTGAAGGCAACCTCCATGAATTCCAAAGTAGTGCATTAGCTCAGGTCTTCTATGATCTCTTTGACAGTAGAATGGAAGACTCACTTGCAAAATGCATATGTAGGAGCTGCATACATTGCTCCCTGCACAGCCCACCTTTGTGTCTCAGAATCTGGGGGAAACCACCATTTTGCACTACAATTCCCAGAAGGCCCCAGTTACCATGGCCATTGGTTATACGGGCTGGAGAATTGCGGGAGTAGTAGTCCAAGCATGTAATATTTCCATGTTTTGATGTGTACACATTCACTCTTGACTCTTTGCTTCCAGGCTTCTTAACTGATACTGTTCTTCTCCCCTTTCTTAAGCTTCCTTGGTGCCTTCCAGTTATGTTGGATTACAAGTTCTCCTAATCTCCAGCCAGCACAGCTAACTGCCAGGCATTGTGGTAGCTATGGATGAGCACAAATAGAGGCTGACATGTTGTGGCAATGTGTCTTAGTTGCCGAGCAGTCAGCTAGGTCTGGCATAAGAGTAAGGCAGAAATAATGCTAGCCAGTATCAGAAAGCCACCAATATTTCCTAACCCAAGGGTAGGGGGCAGCTTTATAGCCTGTGGGTGCACGTGAACCATCATGGTCCTTTACACAACCCATTTGAGGCCTACTGTTCCATCACACCACAGCTGTCACCCTCAAACCGAGCGATTCTTCTGGGAAGCAGGGCACATGGAAAGACACACACATCTCAACCCGGTGTGCCTGTTTCACTCAGTAACCATGTTGTTAGGAACATGATTATGCAGAGAAATGTGATGTGTCTCCCCCTCAGACCCTCTTTCCTAGTGGAATGCCATTTCTGCAGTATCCAAGGCCACTTTTTGGGGCCAGGCTGAAATTTCTTGGAGCTGCAGTCCAAAAAAACTCAGGGGAAGGGGAGAAAGTAGACTCGGAAACCCAAGCAGAGGTCCATCTCTTCCTAAAACTAAAGCAAAGCAATAATATTCTCCAGTCTGTTTCCTAGGGAAAAGAACATCTGATTGGGAAGGCGTTCTGTCCCAGGCAAAAGGTGAAGGGTGTGTGTGACTCACTGTCTGTTACCTCCTCCGACTCACAATATTTGTTACCTCCCTTGGCAAAGCAATTCAGAAAAAGAAGGCAGTCAAGTCAGACCGACAGACAGACAGACATGCTTGCAGACATATGGGCCATTATTATGGAGGATTCTTGAGAGAATTGCAGGCTGCTCGTGAAAGTTTGCCTCTTTTGTGAGTTCCCTTTGGGCACCGCAAGCTCTCTTTCTCGTGGCGGCTGACACTGATGCGATGCGACACTTGCACCTGTTGTCACCATCTTATGGTAATTAGCATCGTGCCCTAAGTAGCAGCGCCAACCCGCGCATCCAAACACACAAGCCATTAACATATTGCAGCTGTCATCAGGAGAGGCAAGCTAATGGAGTTGGTGGATTTGCACACCACTGCATACCTTGGCTCCACTCGCTTGCGTTTAAGGACGGCTCCCCATATTGGGGTCATTGGGGATGGGAGAATGAAATGTGGGATGAAGGCAGTCAGGAGTGAAAGAATACATTTTACTGCAGGTTTACTTTCATGTATTATGCATGCCCTTCAAGGTCACTGCATGATCATTTATAAGATTTTAATGAGATATCAAAGTGGAAAGAATGGAATGTAATTAATGGGATCCTTATTGAAATGATACATTTTTAAAAGAGGAAAATGCCAACAAATTAAATAAACAAACACACAAATAGCAACAAGGAAGGGAAAGGGAAGTGTTGTGCTCAGGGAGAGTTCCTTGCTGAGATCCTGAGTAAATTTCCCTTAAGAAAAAAAAAAGACGAACACCTCTGTGCCAAGTGATTCTTTCGCGCTGACAATAAAATAATGGAAAGAATTAACAGGCAGCCGAACCTACATTTTCTCTTTGAATTCAGGAACGCATGACTTTTTTTAAAAAAAAATATTATTATTCTTATGAGATAAACCAGGCTGTTTGCAGATGAAAGCCTGAAAGGCAACTTACTGGGGTACATTTTGAGTGGACTAAGAGCTGTATGCTGGCTTGCATCTGAATTAAGGCGGTGCATCAAGCTCTTGTGGGTAGCTCCAAAATTATATACTGTTACAGCTGATGTTGAGATCACGCCAGCTTCTTAGTTGGAAATGGGTGCAGTCTGCAAAAGGCCTACAGCAGGAGGACGGGGTGGTTTCAAGCCCTTCCTTAGCTAATAGTTTGGAATTTGTAACCCATCTCAAGGACAGTCATACCATCTGAAGACCACTGTGAGTTCTCGGACGTCATGGACTCTCGACACCAAACAAGCAGTACTGCATGCTAAAGAAAGCACCCACCAGGTTAAACTACTGGTTTGACTTTAATTTGGCTTAAACTAACTGTTCAGGGTGTTTTAACTAAATTCCTAATCCCAACTCTGTTAGACACAGGCCACGCTGCTGGGAAGTCTTTCCTCCCCTAGCTAAAAAGAAATTCTTTGAATTTCAAAAAGGTGGAAAGGGGGAATGCGAGGGGGTCTCAGAGCCTTCAGTTTGCATCAGGGCATTGGTGGCTTTCCAAGGCAAGTACAAGGCAGAGGAAAGAGCCACTGGTGACCCACAGGGTGGTGTAACAGCCCTGCAGATGCCTTGTCTCACATACAGCCTTGACATACCACAATTAGAAATGGAGAGAGAGCAAGAAAAACAAAGGAAGGCAAAAGACGTCATGCTCTTTTTCTTAGAAATTAACATTCTTTGACTTTGACTTTCCTGAAACTTTCTTTTCCAGAAAGAAGGGGCAAAAACTGTAGAACAACTAGCTCCCTGCATTGCCCTCTTAAGAAGAAATTCAAGAGGACCACACCCATTACCCTTTTAAGGTTCCTCACTCACTCACTCTCTTTGCAGTGACTGCCTTAGGAAGCCAATGAGAGCTTTCTTTTTCTGGCTGAAAAAAATAGGAAGAAATAAGAAATAAATCAGTGCTCCCAACTCTGCAGGTGCCTCTCTGTTCTCCCTGTACCATTCAGTCTACAAACTGACATTGCCATTTGCACTCTCCCATTCACAGGTCTTCAAGGAGACCCAGTTGCAGACAAATACCAACCTGGATCTGACCACAACTTGGGTTAGCCAAGGGAGCACAGGGAGTTGGCTCTGTGTGCCTTTTATGCAGGAACAACGCTAGCAGGATGGTGGTGGTTCACATTCCTAATAAAAATATGATACAGCTCCCCATAGCACAGAAGATTGTGAACCAGTAGAGGCTGGTGACTCTGACTGAATGGAGTTAGTGTATCTGCTCTAGGTTTGAGGGCATAGGGTTCAGCACTTTGGATAGCTCATGTGAAGTTCAAACTAAAACCCAGGGTGGATTAACCACCCTTGCAAAATCAGTGTCATCAGACTCCAGTACAGGGACAGATGTTCTTTGTGCCTGCTGCCTCTGCTATCAAGTTGCTCCTGATCAGCAGGTTCAAGACCCCTGCCTTACAGTTCTTTATCTTTGATCTAAATTTGAACCAATGAGCTGATGGCTCTTCAAGAAGAAGACTGGTTTTTGTGAAAGAGGTGATATAGCCACCCTATTCCAAACTTTTGGCCTCCCGTTATTAGGCAGTTGTAATGATTGTCCCCCGCAGGCATCCCAGGGAATGGTAATCTTCTCCCTTCCCTCAGAAGAGACAGAAGAAAAGTGTATAATGGCAACACTGGTAATGCAGCACTAACATGATTGAATATAAACTCAAAGGATGAAGCTCGACAATATGATTTGCATGTCATTAAAAGCAATGTTTCCTTATGTGGTGAAAGATGGCATTTGCTCTCCACCAGCAATATATCTTGCATTCCAATGAACTTTCTTTTGTGATTGGTCACTGGAAATAAATACATGCTTAATTTGCAAGTGTCAGTCTTGATCACGTAGCTGATTGTACAACTGAGATACATCCCAGTACCATATCAATTAGCCACAAATAGTCGTGGCAAGTTACACAAACTTCACAAAAACACCAATAGGCCAGTTAATCTCACTCATTTATTAAAGGTAATTAAAGTAGTTACCTTGAAAATCATCATGTGTCATCAAGTCAATTCTGGCTTATACAATAGGGAATATTCAGAAGTGGTTTAACATTCCTTTCTGCAGGCACCCTGGATGTCCAAGAATTCTGCCTGGACATTTTTGGAGAATTCTGAGAGTTCTGTCCCATAAATACATCTCCGCAGACACCTTCATTTCACTCACCTTGGCAAGGCTCAGGTTTCCTTCTAGGCCTTTTTTTTTAGATCTCCATTTCTTTCTGCAATGCATCCTGGGAGAAAACTGCCACAATGCTTCCTAGAGGTGTCATCTTGTTGCCCTTTTTGCTTTGTGAAGGGTGCCTTCTGAAGACACCACCACCACCACCACCTAGAAACATTGTTGTAGGAAATGAAGGTAGAAGGAAGCCTCAGTCCGGTCCAGCTGGGTGAAATGAATGTTTCTGCAGATACGTGCTTGTGGGCTGGACTTCCCAGAATTCTGCCTGGGGCATTATTGGGGAATTCATGAGAAAGAATTGGTAATTAAAGTTAAAAAACAAAAACAGAACACAAACGGCATCCCTGTATACGTCACATATGGTCAAGTCAAGGTACATAGCAAAGAGTGGGAAACGTAGGTTTTTGAAGCACTGCCATCCAACATGAACACCAAGTGGAGGATTCTGAGGTTTAGAGTAAAAGAAAAAGAAATTGCTCCCAGCACTGGTATCTAATGGTCATAGCTGGTCAGGTTATTTTGGTGCCTAAACCCAAAATCTTACAAGCACTTCTTCCTTCTCTGATAGGAAGGGAAGAACAGTTTATACGTGTCATGACAAATAATGGCAACACCTTAAGTTTGTAATTTCATTTCGTTTAATTATATTGCTAGACCAGCCCTAGTAAGTTGGTTTAGAATTATAGCCCCAAAGTAAGAGACAAGTGCGGTTCTAAGACAATAAAGAAAACAGTGTTCCTCAAAAGCTTGAGAAATGCAGGTCAAGATCCAGTTGCTTAGTTCCATGAAAGGCTTAACTTTTGGAGGTGAATTGCCTCAAGTCAAAAAATCTCCATAGGCATTATTTGTTAGATACTGTGTTGTGCGACTTGAAATGCAACAGATATTGTCAACAAAGATTTCTTAACCTGAGGGAATTCACCTTCAAATGTTATGCATTTTGTGTAAGTAAGCAGGAGGATTTTGGCCACAGTGTTTAGTGACCCAAAGGAAGTGCAGCCAGTCCTCAAGATGATTACAAATAGGCTACTTTGTGTGTGGAGGGAGAGGAATAATACTATGGATGGAGAAGATATCCTTCATTATGGATTGTTGTACTTTTATTTTCATCAAGTTAAGAGAAAATATTCACTTATATTGCTATTCATAGGATATCAAAACAGCATTGTGAGAGGATTTGTGGGTGGGTGGGGATGGACGGAAGGGCAAAACATTTGTAGACATCCTTATGAACAAATGTCTGTCTTTTTCTCCAAGAAAACCAAACCTATTTTGAAACCGGAAGATGAAGCCATTTAAAATGCATGAAGTTACCACCTTCCCATTTATAAAAGGTTAAGTTCCCCTAAGTCATCAGAGAAAGAATGAGAAAGGGGGGAGGTGGATGAGAGAGCATGGGGGAGATAAATACATTCCTCTTCAGACACAGACAAGCAGTAAACACTGGTGGCAAGTGACAGGAATTGATCCTGTTTTCCCATTCCTGTCATGTCTCTAAATTTTATTTCCATCATTTCCAAGATCCCATTTGGGTGAAAGGAAGAAGAGGATGAATGTGCACGTGAGAGAGAGAGAGTGGAGGGGAGAGAGAGAATGAACAGAAGCAGGACTATGGCCCCAGGGCAGTGGGTACCTGTGTCTCTGACTTTTCTTCAATTAGCAGACTTCCTCGCCTGATTGTGAGATGTGTGTCCAACTGGGGATTTGGACAGTTGCAAGGTATTGATTAGCTATAATGTGAAGTCAAATCTGAATAAGAAAGCACCGTGATCAAAAGCCTTTCAGCGGGGACTGCGTGCCCTCAGAGCCGAAGGTCTGCTCCTTCTGATGAGCACCGGCTTTTCCTTGGTGACTGTGAAAGATTTTCTTGGTTTACTCATAAAGGCTCTCCTGACAGGGGAAGTTCCAGAAGACCCGCTGCTAAGACTCAAACACACAGATGCAAAACATATTCTCCCTCCCACCCCTTCTCAAAACAAAACAAAAAACAAAACCCCAAACGCCCTGACAATAATGTCTCTGACACGTGCTTGTTAGTTTTAATCTTTGGTTACTCAGCATGTACTGAAAGGAAGGTTGCTAATAATGCCAGGTAGAGATGGATGCCTGCCAGGTGAGATGGGGCTGGGAAGTGATAAACACCTGTTTGTCTGAAGGACAACCCATCATGAACCACCGAACCAGCACTTCATACCAATGTCTAATGCCAATGTTGGACAGCCTTTTTTGTTTTCTTACCAATTCTTTCTCATGAATTAAAGGAAACCACAAGGCAAAAGGTGGGTGAACCTGTGGAATGGTCTGCCTATTGAATGGCTTTGAGGAAATATTTGGGTTTTAAATATTTAAAACCCAAATATTTCCTCAAAGCCATTCAATAAGGAGACCATTCCAATATATACAATTGTTTGTGTAAACCCAAATTGTTTGTGTATATATTTGGGTTTACACACACGCGGGCGCACGCACACACACACATGGACAGGCTACAAAGTTGAATACTTTCACTCCATCCATGCCCAGAGTACAGCCTGATAAGATGCTACAGTCATGTCTTTTTGTCTCTGGACAAAGGGATGCTTTACTTTCTGAGAATAAAGAAAGGAGGTACAAGGCGCTTTTTCTCCTAACTTGCCATCTACTAACACAGAACTGATTTTTACTGCTGAAGGTAAAGAAGCCACATACCAGAATGCATAAAAATTAGAGTTGACAGCGGAACAAAAAACAATTGCTATTTGGGTGAAGAAACCCTCATATAAAAACACACATATCCACATACAAAAAGTGGAATCTTTTTCTTATGTAATTAGATTGTTCATCAGCCTTTAGGCCTTAGTTTACTTTCATTTTGAGAGAAACTTCAATTTTTACAATGGACTAGATTACTCCTTCTGGGAGATTCCACATCTCCCTTTCTCCTGCAATTTTTTTTTTTTTTGAACAAAGATATAGGATTTCCTGGACAAGATTTCTGGTCTGCGGACTAGCTCTGAACTTTGACCCCCTTACTTCCTTCTTCTCTCTTTATTCTCTCAGTGGCGTGCACACACAACAGTGAGATCCAGACTTCACTACCGTATTTTGCATTTTTTTCTTCTGATTTTCCCATCCAAATTTTCCCAGTCCTCAGGAGCTTGTTCTTTGGAATAGGTACCTATATGACCATCTTTCCCAACCTTTAGGCTAAAGACTGCTAAATGACAGGAAATAAAATGAGCTCCAATTAGAGGGCTGGTGGAAGATTAGGAATATATGTAGCATTTTATAAAGGGTTAGCTGTGGCTAAATCTGCATGCTATAATTTCATCTGATACTGTAATCCAGATTGTTCTCCACTGCACTCTTGATTTCATCATTGTATTGTGTTGTGTTAGACATTCACTGATTTTTTTCTCATCTTTTACATTTTGCTTTCATTTCATGTCTCTTATTCCCAGTTCGTCTGTGATTTGAAGAACTTTTCAAACTAATTGAAACATTTTTTTTTTCAAATTAATAGCTTCAGATCATCTCTGGTTACACCCTCTTACCCACTGGGGCAAACGCTGAACCTCGTTTTCATTGTATACACTCTGCAATTCATTTTCCATAATCAGCACTTATCCAAATCTGCTGATTTTTTTAAAAAAAAATCAGCATGAAATGAATCTGAGATTTTATAAGGTTTGAATGACAAAGAGGGTGACCTTAAAAATTATCTTAATAAGTGGAGAGCTTTGAAAGCTTTGTGTTTATGAAAATCTACCTGTTAATTCCAATGTGATTAAACATGACTGTGCTGCTGAATTAGGGTTGCCACCTGCTCTATCTGACAAGCTCCTCATCTTTAGCAGCTAAATGGCATCAGCTTCATTCTGGGAATAGCTGTCTCTACTGAACTTTGGCAGTGCAAAGGATAAAGAACTTTGCCTGGCTTGTTTTATTGATAACTTACCAGAATTCCCCTATAAAGAGGAGAAAAAGAACCAGAGGTGTTTTTTAAAAAAATAATAATGGAGAAGACAGCAAAAGTGACATTTATTTTTTCATTCTCACCTTTCGCAACAGTTGAAGGCAGCAGTGGAATAGGGGAAGACAAGGCATGTGATTAATATTCCTCTCACTGTTTCATTACTCAGATGGAGTAGATAAACCAGAAGTAATAAGGTGGAGGAGAAACAGATTTTACATGTTGGCACTGAGACCTCTGCTAGGATCAGGAGTTGCCCTACAATTCAACCAAACTCAGCCCTTCCACACTTTTAGCTTCTTAGTTATAATGAGACAGTGTCCATATCCATGATCCCCAAATTTGGCCAATAATGATAACCCATCGCACTAACTCTATTTTACAAAAGGAATGTTGTACTTCCCTTTGGATCCATGCCATTTAGTGATCAATGCCTGTCTTTGCACCCTTGAGACTGTTCCACTGTAACCTGATCTATGTGCTAAAAGTGAATAGGTAAGCTGATTTGTTCGTGAGAGAATCTTTGCTACATTCCTCAAACTGGTGCTATTTCATAGTATCACTGCTGCTGCTTGGGATTACCACTTAGCTATCTGTGAGGCCAGTTCCTTCAGGAAAAAGCTAGAAAATGGTAGAAAGGCTGTAACTTAAAACACAAAAACAGATTATGAGAAATCCCATGGCCACCAGCATGCCAGACACAGATGACAAAGGGAAAAGCTAAGCATGACACAAAATCTGGAAGTACTTAACTACAAGTAACAAAAAAGCCTGTAATTAACACCTTTTTGCAATCATAAGCTATCTGGCTAGTTGGACAGCTCAGTGGTTTAAGTGTAGGCTGTGGGGAGTTTGATTTGATCCCCCCCCCTTACTTCCATTTATAAAACAACCCTCAATTTTTCCTGTAATTATTTTAGGAAAAAGTGTTGTTTTATACATGGAAATGTACGGTAATACCAGGCTCTGTCATAACAGACCTGTTTGTCCCAATGGAATAATAATAGGCCTACAAATCAGAAATGTAGATACGGAACATTAGGTAGAAAACTTTTTATGGACTTTGAGATATTATAGAAGCCACGTTTGCCAAGTCACAACCCGGAATATTGCTCCATTCATATAAAACTCTCTGGAACTATCCAGTTAAAGTGGGTAAATAGAAGATTTTGAGACAAATAAAGGTAGAGAAGCTTTTCATAAAGCACATATTGTAGAAGCTATGAATTTCATCCGCACAACATGTGGTTATGGCCATCCACGGAGACAGCCTTTAAAAGGGGATGAGACAAATGTGTGGAAGACAAGGTTCTGCAGAACTACTAGTCATGATGTCAAAGAATAAAGCTTTTCTATGGTGACACCTTGCAGTAGAGGTATGCTGGTGCCTACCTGCCCCAGGTGAAGACCACCCCCAGTTTTCCATTGCATTTTAATTTGAGGTGTGTCTCCACTTTAGCCTGCAATATGTTTTAAGTTGCTGCCATATTTTGTTGTTAAGTTGCCATTAATGCTACAGGTTTATGGTACATTTGGGTAATGGGAAGCCTAAATAATTTAGTATTTAAATTTGCAGTTCACGACTTTGTAATATATTGGATGACAATCAGCAGGTGGGCAGAAGGCTAAAGAAAGAAAACAGTAGATGCTATAGTTGCTGTGATATGCCTCTTCATGTCCCTGAATTATTTCACTAATCTAAGGCCCACACCACGTTCTTATTTACACTGCCGCCAGTTGATCTCTGTCAGTATAATTTTCTTGGAAAGACTGAGGTCCATACTGCATGTAACTTTTAACAAAAGCAGGTTTATTGGATACATTTCAAATCTTGAGTTTCACGTAAGTAGATTCGTAAAAGACGTTAAAGCTTTCAGTAGTTTCATAATAATTTATTCCATACTTAACTCTCTCTGAGTTCCAAACTCTTATGCTTGATTGTTCATTTTTTAACAAAACGGTAGATTTCAGGCTGACCCAAAATATTTTCTTCCCTGAGATAAAGAATAAGATGGATACAATAGCCAGCTGGTCTGTCTGAAAGCTAGATATTTCTTCAGCATCCTCCCCTGCAATAACGAAGGCCAGCTTAAAGGGTACAGTTCTGTTTCCCAACTACTTGCTGCTGCCTCCCACTACCATTGGAAGTAAACATCTCATTCTGCCTAATGATAGGACTGGCCCTGTCATGTCTCCAGATTGAGACATGGAAAAATGAATAATGGCACAGTGAATTCCAAAGCATCCTTTCAATCCCAACTGCAAACAGTTGTTCAAAGTTGCAAATCTTTTGTGGAACCCAAAGGACTTGCTATACAAAGTATGTGATATAATAAATCAGGTGGGAATCATACACACACACGCACACACACACACACACACATTTTTTCTGATAGCAATCAAGAAACCCTATACACAGGATCAGCAACCTATTGCTTAAATTGTTGTTCACGTACTTTCATGAATACCTTAATGGAACATAAAGACAACGACAAGAAGTAAGTAAGGGGTTTGCCATACAAAAGTATGCATTCAAATCATTTGTGCCATCATTAAAAAGGGAACACCGTGATTTCCTTCCTGTCTCTCCCTTGGCTCTGCCAGCCTTCAGCCTCCTAGCTGTCTGTTCCCTCCCAGCAGCAATCCCTAGCTCAGCTGCCACCTTCAATTTCATTTATCTTGCAAAGAGATGGAGAGGGGGAGAATCCAAACTCCAGAAGAGCTTCCAGCATTTTTTCCCCTTGCATGACGAGTTATTTAAAGATGAATGATGGCAATAAACAGATGTTAAAAGGGCAACTTGGAGGAAAGGGGTCAAATTTAGAGCTCTGCCTTTTATCCCTTCTACCATATTTTCCCTTTCTAGGACTGCCAAGTGTCTTTTTATTTGATGCATTCACTAGCTTAAAATGCTACATCTCCACAAAAACATCACGGGATCTGCAGCACTATGAAAAGAACGAAGATCTATAAAATAAGGGGCACTTGGCAATTGCAGAGGGTGAGGAGGATGCCCTTGCCTGTAAAATAATCCAGCTCTATTTGGATTCCAGAGCAATTCTCTTGACCAACAATGTACTAAGGAATTATCAAGACCCTTATACTAAGCATTATACTAGTACATTATCAGCTTCTCCAGATCTGGTTTTCCCTGGTATTTATGCTTTAATTCTCAATGGTTATCACTGGCTAATGACAAGGGATTACAAGAGCCATAGCCCCAAATGCCTGAAGGGTACTAGGTTGAAGAAAGTTGTGCAAAGCCACCAGCCCACTGACACCCCCCCCCCGTTCTGTCTGTTCTCTTACTAGCAAAAATTTCCTATGAGTGTTTCCTGATCTTCTCATTGACATCTCCTTTCACTGAAGATGCTGAGGAACAAAACTTAGAGAGTCACACAATGTGTAGGCCTCTCCACACAAAGAAACAAAAGAATGATGCTTGGGGAGTCAACTTGGTGTTCTACCATCCTTCAGGAATGCTTTATATTGGAATTGTAAGTACCAAGTATGGTATATACAGTTCTTTCCATTTTTTTAGCCAATGTGATGTGGGAGTGTCTATGGAGAGAGGAAGGGATGGTGATGGTGATAATTCAGATATATATTCTCATAGGAGCCTATGGATGCCTAGACCACCAAGGATTATTTCATTCCTTTTCCCAAATGTTCAGCTTCCATGAAAAACAAAGGAAGCTTCCACCCCTCCCTGAAGGGGACCCTGAACTATGGGCCCCAGTATTACTCCTTCTGTCAGCAGAAAAAGAATCCTGCCTGTGGAAAAGAGGCTCTGCTTGATGAGGCCCTTCCCTGACCCACAGCAAAATGCTCTGCCACCATGGCTGCCACAAATGTGGTGATCCACAGGTAGCGAGGGAGAATTTAAGGACTGTGTGAGTAGTTGACAGGCCCATGGAAAAAAATATTCCAACTCTGAAGTTAGTATAGCAATTTTACTTCCAGAAAGAAAAAGATAAAAAAAGAAGGGGGAAAATAGGAGGGAAGGTTAAAAAGAAGCAGCAACACTCCACACCCTCATCCCTTCTTGGCAGAGCTTTAGAAGTGGCAGTTACTCTGACAACCTGCATGGAATCGATCCATCCAGCTACAGTCTTTTATTCCAGGGGCTGAAAACACAATCTGAGGCTAAAAGTCCATGTAAGGCCCTCCCCAACCACTTCCTCTTTGGCCACCAAGTCAGAGGAGGTCCCCACTCCTTTTTTACCCTGTGGGAGGAAAAGCTTCTCAAACTGCTATTTCCCTCCATCACTAAGAGCAGCAAAGAAACATAATTCTTTGTGGGCACTGCTGGGAGGATGGGAGAGGCTATCATTCACAAACACACATACACACACACCAGCAACCCCCATACACGGAGGCAAGGAATGTATGTGTGAGAGAGAGTTTATGTACATGTGGAGAGAGTGTTCATCTTTGTGTGTGGCAAAGAGTATGTGTGTAAGCATGTATGTGAATAAGCAGACCCCTTGCATAGTCCCTCACTCTCCATTCAACCTAAGTCATGGCCCGTAGGATTGAAAAAGTTATATCCTTCTACTTCACCCACTCTATGGGCTGTGTATCTGTGCACGCACAGATAGGATTTTGACTCAGAGTATGTGTGTATCACCCTCAGAAAAAAGTGTCCAAATGAGGTGAAGCACAGATATTTGCAGCTCACTGGAGTGGATACTGAGTCCTTCAAGAAATCTCCAGTCATATGCCCATTGGTTAGTGCACCCCCTGCCTACAAATCGCTTAAGTTTGCTGCAGTGTTTGGGGGAGGATTTAAAAAGTTGAAATTTGAACAAAGACAGTTGACAGCAACTGCTCTACCAAAGGAAGAAAGAACCAAAACAGAAAGACATTGACAGCTGAAGCTCCACAGAAAGCCAAAATGTTGAGTTTCTGGGGAGGGATCAGATTGACCTCACCAGAATCCATTTATTCCCCATCCACTAGATTATGTGGCCATTTCACATCCGACACAGCAAGAGGTGGGTACTACCTTGCTTATTAGATTGACCATGTTCTGGGGAGATAACACTTTATCTACTCTGGAAACTTCTTACTGTTTTCTATTGTTTCAGTTAATCCTTTTCTAAAATGCCTCCCTCATCCTTCAGGAGCTCATGGGTTCCCAGGGCAGATAAAAAAAAGAGTTAAAGAAGGCCCCATGCTAATACAATTTTCTGTTTGTTTTATGAATCATTTGTGCAAAGGACATCTTAAATTGGGGATGCCAAGAGTTCCTGTCCATGTACATTTCTATATACAGTGGGGTCTCTACTTAAGAACTTAATCCATATTGGAAGGTGATTCTCAAGTTGAAAAGTTCTTATGTTGAATCTGCATTTCCCGTAGGAATGCATTGAAAACCATTTAATCCATATCTGCTCTTTTCCGTCCATAGAAACTACAGTGGAACCTCTACTTAAGAACTTAATCCATTTTGGAATGGTGTTCTTAAGTTGAAATGTTCTTAAGTTGAAGCAAAATTTCCCATAGGAATGGACTGAAAACCAATTAATCCGTTCTGGATGTTTTTTTGTTATGTAGAGGTGCGTTCGTACATTGAAGCATTAGTTCCCATAGGAACTAATGCAAAGCTGGTTAATACATACTCTACCACTAGGGGGAGAATTTTTTTTTTAACCTAAGATGACCTAAGATTTAAAAAAGAGCAGGAAAGGTTGTTTTTTTTTCCTGTTCTTATCTTGGATTTCTGTTCTCAAGTAGAAACAAAATTTAGCAAATGGAGCTGTTCTTAAGTAGGGACGTTCTTAACTAGAGACCCCACTGTATGTAGAGAGTGACCTCTGATGGGTCTCATATTGGAAATTTCTTTTCTGATTTTCAGACTGTGATGTCAGTTGTTCTGTATTGTACCCTAAGGGAGACAGAGTCGGAGTACTTAAGGTCATGAATGCTGGAGACAGTAAAATGTTTAAAATTGACTGGCTGTAGACAAAATATAGAGATAAATTTAAAAGATCAAATGAAAACAAGCAATAAAATATATCAGGGCAGTTTCAGTAGGAATGCCACAATTATTATTCTTTCCTATTTTTAAGAGGTGGGCAACAATGGAATTGTTTACAAAGATTTTTGAAGCATAGTTAGAATGCTCACCTTGGCTCAATAAATGAATTCAGTTTGAGGCATTGCAATTTTACTGTCTGGGGGAAGAAGAGGGGCTTGCGACATTTTTCTGCCCCTTGCACCACAATAACTCAGAGGGCTTGGAGCACTGCGCATGTTGATGTGGAGGGGTAGCTATTCTACCTCAACCTAGTCAAAGATCTTGGGCTATCCCTGCTGCCACTTTGTGGTTATTGTGTGCTTATGGCTCTTAGAGAAAACTATCTCTCGCCTTTCTCTTCTCATGGATCAGAGACTTAGAAAGCTGAGAATGCAGTGCTCAGTACCCATTAGCCTCTATATGTACATATGTTAGGGAATGAATATTTCAACAGCACCTAGTAAAAATACAGGGACTTAAAAGGGAGATGTCAAAGAACCTTATGAGATTCATAAATCCTTTGTGAAGCGACTGTATATGTGTGGGAGGAGTAGTGAAATTCGGGCGCTCAAACCATTTATTACCATACAGGGGAGCTGAAAAGAAGCAAAGCATTGCATCCGACACTCCAATACGAATAAAACCACCACTGAAGAAATATTGTGTGTTCTGTTACAGGCTCCAAAAACACAGCAAATGTCAGGATCTCGATCTCTCTCTCTCTCTCTCTCTCTCTCTCTCTCTCTCTCTCTCTCTCTCTCACACACACACACACACACACACACACACACACACACACACACACACACACACACACACACACACACACACACACACACACACACACACACCATCCTTTTAAAGAGTCTTCACTCTTGTTCAATAACTTCAGCTGTCAGAGCACAGAGCAGTATCAAACAGAATTTCAGAGAATCAAAAGGGGTCGTCTCTTAGCAACTCTGTCAACAAATTTAAATTGCTGCATATCATGGCTCTTTCACATACCATTTGCATGCAAGATTTGTAAACATGACTTTTCATTGTGCATCCTGTTGTTATGGAGGGCGGAGAAGCAGAGAGGTGGATGGGGGAGGACTGTACAACCAAGAGGGCAGTCAAAGAGAGGTGGCATCAAAACGTTCATATATACAGCATATACACACTTGCTGCATTGAACAGTAGTTTGCTAATCATGCTAATTGTGTGTATCTGCTTCACAAAGTCTACTTCTATAAATTAAGGTTTCACAATGTATTCTACCCTCTGCTTGCTCCATAATCTAACTTGTCCATTTGTTTGGAAGCTTTAATACAGAACTTCTGTTGTATTTTTAGGACCCAAGGAGAAAGACAGGGAAATGCACACTTACCAGATAAAATGGCAATCACATGAACAGTTCCCTAAGACTCCATTGTGTCTACAGACAAGGGGTGGAGTCTGTGAGAGCTGAATGAAAGGCTTCAGCCTGATCCTAGACTTTGAGTTCTTGCAGCTCTCCACGGTGCTGGAATTAGCAGTCTGTCCTTTCCCCCCCATCATTTCTTGTAATTTTCTTGTCAACAACAGAAGAGGCCAAGAGAAGAAGCACACACCTGACATCTGGACATCTACAGGAATAAGCTTTGGATGCAAACTGAAGCCACCCTACTCATGCAAACTCCCAGCAGGCATCCATATTTATATCATGTGCAAAGACTGTATCTTAAAGAGATCCATATCTAATACATGGTTATCAGGCGGCAGAGCAGAGGAGCTACACAACCTCACACCTTGGGCAAGTGATGTGGCTGCACACCCCCTTTCAGGGCATAATGCCCTTTCAGACAATGCATATACAAAAGGCATTACAATTAAGTTTTCCATGTTGACTTTATTGTGCTCATTAGGGATGGAATTTTTAGATTTGGGGACCACAGATACCATCATTCTCCATTTTGGGAGTTCTACCTACCTTACAGGCACCTAACAAATACCTCAATGTGATACACCTGGGAGAAAGGTCTGAATCAGTAGGGTTTGAGGTTTAACTAGGCCTAGCTCTCTCCAAGCTTCCCATTCTTGCTCCAGTGCTAGCTGGGAACTTCCTTTCTGCGCAGGAAGCTTGGGTGGAGTTAGGCCTAAGTAAGCCTCAAAGCCTTCCAATTAGGTCTTTCTCCAAGGTACATCCTATTAGGGTGTTTGTAAGATGTCTGTAAGATAGGTAGAATTTTCATAGAATGGAAATGATATATGAAAATCCAGTTCCTAGTGCCTATAATGCTGTATGGGGGCAGGGTAGCAGACCATTTAAGTATTTTGAAAATTGACTTTCCAATGAACAAGACATTTAACTATTTTAATTAGCCATTGTATCGGAATGCAAAAAGGTGACATCATTCCTGCTTGTCCATCACAGCAGCTCATGGGGGAGGAGCTAAGGATAGGGCAGGAGGGGCAGAGCCAGAGAGACAGTTAGATAGAGTTAGAGAGACAGTTAGGGAGTTGGGGAGACAGTTAGACAGAGAGAGAGAGAGAGAGCTAGGGACAGTTGGAGATGTGGAATGAGAGTTAGGGTTTAGGAGAACGAAGGAGAGGGTTAGTGAATTGAGAGATATTGATTGAAAGCAAAAGAGACATTGATTGACAACAAACATGATCCAATACGTATTAACACCTGAAACAGTTCATATGTGTTTTATCTTTTGAGCCATGTGGTCTAATCCAATCTTCCTGAATCTGGCACTCTCTAGATAGTTTAGGCCCTAATCGTCATCATTACTGGCCAGAATGGCCCACACTGGTTGAAGGCCATAGGAGTTTCAGTTCAGCACATCTGGAGACAGCCCAGCTAGGAAAAACTAATCTAACTGAACATTTGCAGTTTGCAGTTCTATACCCAAGTATCTGGGAGCAAGCTCTAGTGAACTCAATGGGTCTCACTTCCATGCAGACTTGGACAGAATTGCTAGTGTTAATAAGCCCACTTTCCACATACAATAATAATAGATGTTACATGAAATCCAGGATTGGCACTTGGAATTGCAGTAACTTGGTTAGGGCCTGCTGTTGATCCATCTTTTTGAAGAGTGTGCTTAAGCGATCCACAACCATTGAACTACCCTTGGCATTTGGATGGCACCAATAAAATGTCCCAGGAATATACCGTATCTAATCAAATGCAAGGAGTGCCTTACCCAGAGAATTTGTGGCAGGATGATAAAAAATCTATTAATATCCATTTAGATCTAGATGCATGGATGGGCAACTCACTTTACTCACTTTGTAAATCCAATTCTTTCTTTCTTTCTTTCTTTCTTTCTTTCTTTCTTTCTTTCTTTCTTTCTTTCTTGTAGTGCACCTAGGTCTCCTTGACAAGGTGCATGAATTGTATATAATTGGATGCTTGGTCAAATCTCATCTGGAGTCCATTTCTAGTCACTATAGCTGGACAAAGATGTTGATATACTAGGACATGTGCAATGGAAAATGAGGAAGATGGTGGAAGGGCCTAGGAACTAAAAATTCTATGGAAAGGCTTAACAGAGTTTGCTGTGTCTAGAGAAGAGATGGGCAATGGGATAGCTATCCTTGGGTATCTTGTGGCATATGAAGCGTCCTCAGGCAGACAAGGAAGCAAACTCCTATTTTATTCCTGTGTAAGGTAGGGGGATGTCAATCAATGACTTCAAATCTTTTTTTTTTAAAGGATTTATAGGTTGGTTTGTCAGAGACCTGGAGTACGATCTCCAGTTGTAGGCACTCCTGCATAAAAAGGATATAAAGAAGCTGTAATGTGTTCACAGGAGAGTAATGAAGGTGATAAGGGATCTGCAAACCAAGCCCCATGAGGAAGAGTTGAGGGAGTTTGGCAAGTTCAGCCTGGAGAAAAGAAGATTAGGTGGTGATATGATCACCATCTTCAGTTATCTGTCCTGCAGGTCCTCTATATACATATCCTTCAAAAAAAAAACAGTGTACTCAACTTGCTGGAAAGGAAAGTCTTACACCTTTGACCTCTTTTGTGCTGTAACCACAAGGTCAAGTTTTTGTTTCATACAATAAACCCCAAAAGTCTGAGCATCAAGCGTGCATGGCTAAAATGCACAGCACATGTGTGTCGAAGAGTCACAGCCTATTGACAGCTCCCTGGCACAACTTAAGAATGAGTGCCTGACATCCCCACTTGCCATGCTTCCTTCAGGAAATAGCACGGCATGTTCCTTCCATTTAACCAACATGAAACAAGCCATGATTGTATAAGCAGCATGTATAATATTTTCCTCTTGTTAGCTGGGACCTACTTAAGGCAGGCTCATGGGCTTGGGCAGTCCCAACAAAACATTTTTGCTTCTTTGGGTTTTTGGACAGCAGATTCTTGTGTCATTCAACAGCACAGACAGTTTTGGAAAATCCCCTCCAAGGGCAAATAACAGGTCAGCATGCAAGGTTGCTTGAGGAAGAAGGTCACTTGAGGACAGATGTGAACTCTTGAGTATAGACTTGAGAGTAGATGCCTGTCGGCCTCAAACCTGGAAGCAAATGCAAATAGCATCAAGTGGAGAAGGGGACGCATATGATAATAAATGGGCTTAGAACAAGCATAGAGAGGAAATTGAACTTTCATAGCACTGCTTTGGTCTGAAGCTAGTATTTGTGCTGGGGGAAGTCACCTACTGGTTGGCAATGAGGGGAAGAGTAGGATTTCCCTCCAAAGCAAATGACACTTTTAGAGGAGGGACTTTCTTCCAAATTTTGGAAGAGGAGCCATTTGGCATTTGGGTGGGTGTGCTGCTCTTTGGAAACCAAAATGCCATAGGGATGCTAGTTTTGTACTTCGTTATGTTCACAGATATGCTACCAGTATGCTATTTTTGGCACATTTACATCTCTTTAATTTTTATAATAGCAGAGGCAAACCAAAGGGATTTGATATGTGAGATAGGTTTTATCCAAGCACTACCTTCTACAGTTCCTTATCTTAGAGATGGATCTTTTCATCTCTGAAAAAAAAATGATTGTAAGTAACTCACGGCTTTCATTAAGATATTCAGGGGAAGATATTCCAAGGCTGCCTCACACATGCATTTGGGTTGTCTAGGGCAGCCATACTCAATCTTTTTTTTTTTTTTTTTTTTTTTTTTTTTTTGGCCATGGCCGTAAGCACAATATGAAAGACATATAGGCCAAGTCAGGATTGTATAAGTTGCAGAATGAGCCTTATAAGGTGGTAGGTGAAGAATTGTTTCTGGTCTGTGGCCCTCTTCAAATGTGCCAGGACCCCCAGTGAGCCATATGGTCCCCATTGAGAATGGCTGCTCTTGGAGCCAGGTTCTACCCAAAAGATCATCCATCATCAGAATTCCTGAAGTGCAGTGGCCATCTGACTGACTCTATATTATTGGATTACAGGATTGATGCTGAATGTGAGAAACGGACTCCACTGAAAAGAAGGATTATAAAAGTTCTGTTTCTGAGATTCAGGATGGGATGGGAGATCCTCCACACATATGAGCATGATATCTGAAGCTGGAGTCATGAGGCAATAAAGATTTTCA
Organism: Pogona vitticeps; assembly: GCF_051106095.1. NCBI lineage: Eukaryota > Metazoa > Chordata > Lepidosauria > Squamata > Agamidae > Pogona > Pogona vitticeps. Next base: position 158,552,050 of record NC_135785.1, read on the forward strand.
ATACCAGGCAACTCTAAGGTATAGATACTAGGAAGCTCTGAATCTCACAATTAAGACAGAGGTATTTTATGGAATATTGGTCTATTGTAAGAGAAGGAAGAAAATAAGAGCAAGACTATTCACTTATCTAACAGGGAAAGGGCTTGAGGGGGCCTGCCTTTCCTCAGCCAGCCATAAGAGAAATGTAAGGGGCAGCCTTCTTTGTGCATCAGATGTTTTTCCCTTTCTTTTGCAGCTGAGTCATCTCACCTGACAGCAGATGAAAACCCTTTTCTTCTCTTAACTCAGGAAAAAGGAAACCTTCCCTGTGAAGCTCTATTAATCTGTTTAAAAATGCACCAAGGGGCAACAACTGATAGCAGGAAGAGGCAGAACCAGACATAGATTAAACTTGCAGGATTGTAGGAGTTACAGCACAGAAAAGTTCCTTTTTTGGACTGTCATTGTTGGAAGCCCCCAGCCAGCATAGCCATTGTCTTTGGCAGCTGAGGAGATTTGAATAATTTTCCAAGCTCCTGCAGGATTATCTGCTTTCCCTCACTTTCTCTCTCTGTCCCTCTCCCTCTCCCTCTCTCTCTCATTCTTCCACTGTCTTTCCCTTCTCTCCTTTGTTGCAGAGTTTTGAATTTGGGTTAAATTCCTCTAGCTGTGCAGCAGAAATACAAGGATTCACAGAGCAAACTAATTTCAAGTTCCCTAGAGCAAACCATCCCATTTCTCCTTAACTGGCACTTACAGTCTCAGTAGCTCACTTTGAGACATTAGTAGGAGGAATAATAAAAGGGTTCATTACTTTCAGATCAACAGCAAACTGACAAACATGACTGCTCCCCACAAAATTCAACAGACTAAAGAGAGCAAGAGTGACATAGAGGAGAGAGGCGGGTCTCTCTTTGAATTCAGAGGAAAGAAAGCAACAATTGGTTAGTACTTGATAGATTGACAGTCACTCCAGCCCAGAAAGGGCTCTCCCAGCCACACAGACCACAGACAGCATGCGGAAATGTAAAAACCTCCAACATCCTTCTTCCTGCCACACCCTTGTGTTGCCAGTTACCTGGTAAAAATAAAGCACCAAAAACTCAGGAGTCCAGAAAGTCAGTTTTATTCACTTGCAAGCTGGCTCAACACGTTGAAAGAGTGGTGAGCAGGGATACATTTTTTTTTTCACCCAAATCTTTTTTACCTTTTTCACTACACAAGATACATTTCCATGAGTACGTTATCAACAAAAGCCAACAATTGTTCAAGGCTACAGGCCAGCAGAAAGTAAAAAGCAGAAACTAGTTCTATCCAGTTTTATTTAATTAATGCATACAGGAGCATTAATTATCTAACCGAACATTCATGAGGAGAAGGGGTCATGAGCAGCCGAGAACCTACACCTCCTGGGTCATTCAAAATGGAGTCACTCATGGCAACACTCTCTTTTTTGCTCTTTCACTCCATCTGTCTGTCGCCCTCCATGAAATTCATCAAACTCATGTGAAATGGGACTGGGGCTCAATATAGTTATCAATGTTTTAAGTAACAGTACAGTAATGCTAGCTGAGCTGTTTGCTGCCCAGGCACCTGAGTCATCAGTTGGTATTTGTACAAGCACTGTTGGAACAATTTTGTTATCATCAGAATGATAATTTGACAATATAATCATTGGTTGCCATACTTCCCTCCTCATTTTCCCAGAAGTCATTCCATCCTTCTTTCAGAAACACAGTCGAAGAGAAATGGAAGCAACACAGGTGGGACTTCCTGTTTGCTTTTGTAAAATATAGTGTCGTTATTTTTGGTTCTGTAAATAGCAGCTATGGAATTGCCTCAGCAGGCCTGGGACTATGAGGGTGAAGGGGAAATTTAACTCCTCCTTTCCTTGCCACTGCCCTAGGGAAAATCAACTTAAAGCTGCTATCTGTTCCAAAGGAAACTTTTCTTTGGTGTCAAATACCAATTATCACCTGTGGCCATGTGATGACTTTCAGACAGATCATTTAAACTTAGGTAGTAGTCTGAAGAGAAGCCCCTTCCCCATAGTGCTCATGGTTTCTCTTCAGATCATGGAAAGTTACTTTTAAAAATTAGTAATCATGGTTAGAGCTCCTTGGTCCACAGAAGTAGTTAGATACTATTATAATCACAGATTTAATTTTTTAATTATTTTTTCCACAACTGAAAAGCAACACAAATAATCATTTAGACAACACACATCTGGCTTCTATGAGCCAATGAAACTGTGCTCTTATCCACCTTGGTGCCACCTCAGCACACACAACAGGTCAAACACGGCAGCCCAAGGTAACAATAAAAGCCAACACTTGAACTATGTGATATTCTTACTCCTTTCAATGAGGTTACAGCCCCTTAACTTTGGGGCTGCCTTTGAAGATGGTCCAGTGACTGCAACTGGTCCAGAATTGAGCTGCGCGGCTGGTGAGTGGTGTGGCCACCAGGGAAAATATCAAGCCGATTCTGTATAAGTTACATTGGCTACCAGTTGCTGCCCGGGCCCAATTCAAAGTGCTTGTTTTGACATATAAAGCCCTAAACAGCTTGGGCCCTGGATACCTGAAGGACCGCCTCCTTCCATATGAACCTACCCGGCAGTTAAGAGCTAGCCAGGGGGCCCTTTTGAAAGAGCCGTTCCTCTAGGAGGTAAGAGGGACAGCTTGTAGACAAAGGGCCTTTTCGGCTGCTGCCCCCAGACTATGGAATGCCCTCCCGACTGAGATTTGTCTGGCGCCCACACTGATGACATTTCGGCGCCAGGTCAAAACCTTCCTGTTCCAGAAGGCTTTTAATTGAAATAATATTAGCTGTGGGTCCGATGGCAATTTTATATATATTTTAATTGTTACAAATTTTTATTGTATTATAAATGCTGTAAGCTACCCAGAGACCTTTGGGTAGTGTGGGCGGCATATAAATAAATAAATAAATAAATAAATAAATAAATAAATAAATAAATAAATAAATAAATAAATAAATAAATAAAATTTAGTTAAACTGCAAAAGTAATGAATAGAGAAGGAAGGTATTATTTTTTTGTACTACAGTCACCAGAATAATCCAGCTATGGTTTGAATACATCCCTTTCTAAGTTACAGTCATAATGTAGAGCACTAACACCTTCAATAATGGAAAAAATAAATTAATTCCAAGGTAACTAGAAAAATAAATGAATTGCTCCTTATTGGTAACTAGTTACTTCACAGCTCTGATTCACAATATCTTGCCTGGCCCTTATAACCCAGCATCTGACTGCTGCCATTTCCTTTTTTATCAACATGCAAATCCTTCTCATCTTTCTACAGTACAATATATCTTACTTTCATAAACATCATTTTAAATCCCCGAAATAATTATTCCATTCAAATAAAATCAGCAAATTAAATTCATTTCATGAATGTCTACTATGAAAATAGTCTCCTATGGTTACGTCTGCTTTGGTTGAGGAGGACATAAATTCCTTATTGACTTTATTAATGAATCCACCTCCAGCCACAAATTTACATGTAGCATATAACCAAGGGAACTCTAGTGTCAACTGCAGGCTCCTGTAATTCATGACAGAGTTATCTTCTAAAATGAAGAAAAGGAGGAAGCAATCATGTAGCAAAAGGAGCAGCTTCTACAGAGCCTCCAGGCATTCATTGGCCCAAACATGACAAGTCTTACAACGGTAACCACATAAAACTTTCAAGAGTGTGTGTGGACTTCAGAGTCATATATTTGCATATTTTGCACACAATGTGCATGTCATTATAACACATGGATATACTGAAGTAATAAGTAAAAAAACAAGCTTCGCATGGAAGGCCCCTTTGCCCTGCTGAGGAGACCCATGATATCTTCTAACAGTGATGAACAAGTATCCATTCCCATAGGTCTAAAAGAGAGGGACAGGACACAAGGGGCCATCTTTATAAGGTGTAAAGGCAGTAAACATTGAACAAAACCCAACAACAGCAAAATTAAAAGGAGAAGGGTCTAGGTATAGCTGATCATGCCCTTACTGTGTTGTTTCACAGGGCTGAGCATCACTACTTGGCCCAGTGTTTTCACAGTATATGAAAGGAGCTGGTCCACGGACCCAGAAGGTCATAGTGATCCCCCACCCAACCTACCTTTCCAAAGCAAAGAATGGACTGCGCACTGATCTCACCAGTCTGCATTTGCCCTTTCTGTGCACATATTCTTTTCCTTGTGGAGGAGGTGGATTCTATTTATTAACATAATTTAAAGAATGGCTACTTTACTTTTAAGCCTGCTGTTGTTTTCTGACCACCTCAGCTCATAATTTCTAGATATATATCCATCCCCCCCCCCAGACAGCACCTAAGGTTCTGGAGGGGTGTGAGCCTCACCCTCCAAGGTAGTTGCTTGCCTGTTCCCCACCCCACTGCACCCCACCTCACCCAGCTGGTTGCAGCAGATGTGGGCACTACAAGCTGTTCCAAGGAGCCATTCTATTAGCCGAGAGTTCGCTCCAGAAAACAATTCCCTCTCCTTGTCCAGTTATTTGCAGGACTGCTCTTGCTCTGCCTCTCCGTTACCACCTATGAATGGTTCTTGTCTTCATCTAATGAGACGTCACACTCATTGGTGGGTAGCGTATATCTGTGGAACACCAACAGCCACCTCCAATCTTTGCCTGCCTGTACACATATGCATACAGAAAGGCAAACACATGCTCTTCTTTCTGTAATTATGGTATTTGTGCCTCCCTTCCAGCTATCCCCATCTGTCACTTCTGTGGCCACAAGAGGGAAAGGAAGCGGCAGCTATGCCACTGAGCTTAAAACTCATGAACTGCTGAACAGAATATCCACCAAACTGAACTTACTACGTGCTATACAGAATTAAGAGTGTGCTCATTTCCCTTCTCCCACCCAATCCTTTTTTTTTCCTTTTGTGCAATATATTTTTAGTTGTATTGGAGGTGAAAGCTCCCAAAATGTCCAGACATTCACAGCTGAACCACTCTGATGTGATTTCGGATATTTGTAAACCATTTTGGGTGCTTTCTGGGGTGAAGAAAAGAGTTAAAATTTGGGTAAATAAATAGTGCCCCATTCTGTATCTGGTGAAGCTGGCACTGGCTCGCATGAAAGGTAAGGCCACAGTACACTTGTCTTAAAGCTGAAGTACTCTTTGTTCTTGGTGTCACAACAGACTATGAAAAATGCTTCTATGCATTTTAAAGCTGTTCCCTGTGTATGGCTGGGTGTTTGTTTTTGGTATGTTTTTTTTTTTTAGTTATGAAAGAAGGGGGAAATGGCACCATTTGTTAAAACCATATGGTGCAATTGAGCTGAACACAACATGAGTATCTGTAATGCTCAATTGGTTCCCAGATGTTTTCTTAAACTGAAATGAACATTTGAGTTTATTATACTAATACAGGCCTTGCCATGTCTTTAAATTTATGACTTTAAATGAGTGGAGTCAATGTCATTATTAGACTGGTTGCGGGTCAATACTAAAAGCCTTTCATTAGTTACAGAAGACAGAAATGGTTCTGCATTATAGATTTTCTTTTTTAATTGTCAAGCAAAATATCCATTTCCTTTGGATGGGGTTCACCAAAAAAAGCTCGTGAAGACTCCAGTGTATCTTGATATTCCCTTTTATAACGAACAATGGTTTGATGTAATTTCTCACTTTGTGTGTGGGAGGGGTGTCGTGGATACATATTTCTTTTTTAAAAAAAACATTTTATTAGTTTTCCAATCTATCTACATTAGTTTGTGCTTGTCAAACATTGTGTTACATGTTTTGCTTACAATTATTTGTTTTTTTACATCTCAGTGTCTTCCCAGTTATCCCCCAAATTCCAAACATCTTTCAAACATTCAAACCATTCATATACATATTTTGATATATAATATGGCTATTATCATAACACTCCTTTCATAATATACAATATTGTCAAGTCTTCTAATAGCATTCTTATTAAAGGTAGTTCCAGATCCATACTCCAGCTTTATATCTAATTTAGTTTACCTAAAATGAAAAACCACCATATTACATCTTTATCCTGATTAGGGCTCCCTTATTTCAATTTAATTCTACTTTTTAATATAAAGAATACAGTATACCCTTTTACAATTCTCGATTTTAAATGTATACATGTTTTCCAACGTTAAGGGGCCCTTTCTCGTTTTTCCCTTTTTCATCTTTCTAAGTAATTCCCTCTCTCATTTCCCTATTTTCACTTTGTGTTTTTGTGTCTCTAAGCATTATGCCAATAGATGCATATTTCTGTACAGATGATCCCTATTCAGACATCATGGTGTCGGGGATCATCAATATGGTTGGAGGGGAATGTGTCTAATTTGGCCTCTCTCTCCATCGTCACTCCCATGAGCAATGGGGGTCTGAAATGGAGGTGTTAGCTCTAACTCAAGCAAGACTTCCTAGGCTTCTTGCTTGTGTGTAAAGCCACAGATGAGCAAGGATCTCTTCAGATTTGCCAAATGATTGTGAAAGACAGACTGTGATAGAGGGGGTAAGATTATGTACTCCCTCTGTGTTTGTTCAAAGGATGACCCTAGGAAGATAAAGGGGCCAAGTTAGAGATGGGCATGAACCGCACAGATGTTCCACAGCTGCCACACACTTCCCTCCTCCATCTCCTCTGGGTGATCACCCACTCACAGCTGCAGCATGGACTTCCCTGGCCCCACCTCCTTGTTTGAGTGGGTGATCACCCTAGAAGGCAGAGGAGGGAAACAGACTCCTGCCGGCGAGTGGGCAATTGCCCAGAGGAAGCAGGGAAGGGATGAAGCACCTGTGCGAGCACTACACCAAACTGAGCCATACCACTGAACTATGCCCATCTCTAGAGGCCATCTTGATCTTCACCTAAACACAAAGACATCCATGGGAGCAGGACAAATGTTGAGGGAAAGGGGTGCAAGGATTTCTGGCTCTCTTCTTCCAGAATTTTTAGGAAGACTTTACAACATGACTTCATGTAACACTGTTGTAAAATTGTAGGGGAATAAATATGTTGGCCACCAGCTCGCGGGGGGGGGGGGGGGACGATGACAAAAGATCACCATCAGATTTGCCCCTATGCCCTAAACCTTTGAGCCAACCTTAAAATGTAAACAAGGAAGGTAATAAGGGCCCCTTTCTGTGGTATTGACCCCTTTCACCCCAATTTGGGCAGAAAGTTATCAGTTTATTCCAGCACTTCTCAGATAGAAGGACAGAGGTGATTTTTCTTATGGCAAGATGTTGATTTGCAGACACTACTTTGATATCAAGATTGTGACTTCCTGCAGTAGCTTTCAGGTTTGTTTTGGGGGGGGGGGAATCACAAGAAAACATACATACAGCAGAATGAACATCTACCCTCCTTCCAATAGACAGATCTAGATCCCTCTCAATTATGTACACTCTTCTTTGATTCCTATCCATATGACCTATCTTGGGGGAGAGCATTCATTGTCTTGGGCCTGTCTTGGAAATAATAATTATTTGAATAATGACACCAATTTTAAAATAAGGAATTCTGTATAATTTGATTAGTTTTTCGACAACAAAAACAGAAACAACACCGAAGCTACATATGAGATATCTAGGGCAACAAAATCTGTGTAAGGCTGTAGACTTGCATCTTTATTTCCCATTTCCTGTGGCTTTCATTAGAACATTTTCTGATCCTCATACATTTTGTGTTTTGCAATCAGTCACAAAAGATACATACCCCACTTCTGGGCATATTATTATCTTCAAAATATTGGGGGGGGGGAGGGGAAAATCAGTTTGCAAATATATGTTTTTAATGAACAAGTAGTCAAAGCTAAAGTTAGAATAGTTGATGTGAAGCAATTGATTGCTGGGTGACAGCTTTCTTTGCCTTAATTATAAAAATAGAATTACCATCTTGCCATTTATTTTTTAACCCAAGCTTATTTAAAAAAGAAAAAAGAAAAGAGAGAATGGGAGAGCTAGGAGAACTATTTCTGTTCCACAGCTGATTAGATCAGCCTTGCTACCTCTTCAGTATTTCCCCCTCTTCAGATTGGTTTTGATAGTAATTACTTGGAGAGTGTTTGATCTCAATGATGAATACATGATTAGTTTTTCATGAAACCAGTCAACCACACCAGCCTGGCTCTACTCATGTGAGACCTTGTTGATTTAGCTGTTCGAAAGAACATATTCCGTCTTGCTGCAGTTATGGGATGCTGGTCTTTGGGGAGAAAAGGGGCGGGAAAAGGGCAAGTTTATGGGTAATGATATTGCAGCGACAGATATTTAAGGTTTGCTAATTCTTGACTCAATTATGTTCATTCCTTCTTTCTCCTGGCTGCTGGCTGCCTGGCTACAGAAGCAATTGGAGGAGTAAAATACATTTCCTCTCTCTTTCACAAAGAGATTTCCTGACACTATTGTCATCTGTGAAACCCTTGGAGGGCTTTGCCCTGATGAATAATATTTCATATGGGGAATGTTTATGTGATTTTCACGGAGTGATAACTCCACCACCATCTAACTTTGATGCATGGAGATTGCTGCTTTTCCTTACTAAAGGGCTTTTACACACCACCTCCCGCAAATTGACAAGATGTGGCAATGAAGGTCTCATGCAAGTGGAGCTCCTCACAGAGGGAAGAGGGTGGGGTACAGATATTGGACACAATCCTTCTGTTTCATTTATTTAAGAAGCATATTTTGTAAAATAAAAGCTTTAGGGTTTACTTTCTCTGTCTTGATTTTTCTTTCTTTGGAAATTCAACTGCAATGCATTTTGAAAGGAAACACAAAAATTATTTGCTCCACCATCTTCTCTTCACACAATCAAGGGGAATATATGGCCATCCGAAGCTGAAAGCCTGTCCTTGTTCCCTGTCAAACAAAGCATTATAAATGTGCAACCAATTTGTTTGAAGCCCAAGCTGTACTGGGCTAATTTTGGACTGATTCAGAAAACTTCTGAAATAGATTGGATTGGTCCGAAATGGATGTTAACAGGATCTGCGGTCATCCAGGTTGCTTCAGTCCAATTGGGCAAGTTGGACACTAAAACTAGACAATGTGCACCCCCACCCAATGTTGCATAACAGCACCACGCATGGGAAACACCAGGGTGGTGTCAGAGGGAGGGGGGAAGAAAGTGGACTTTGCTCATTGATAGCTCCAGCTTGGAATCTCAGACTCACCAACACTTTCCAAACACCTTGGTTCTGGGGAGGGATTGTATGGTGTCACCAGTTAAACGTTCATTTCTCTCATACAGCTCTTCACTCTTGCTTTTCTTTAGCAATTAGTAGTAGATTGTCACTAAAAAAGCTACGAGTGTTTTGATGGTTGCCAACTGTCTTCATTAGTCTGAGTCTCTTGCTCTTCACTCCTAAAATTTTTGTCTTTTTAATATCAATAACCTAGGCTAATCATCTCTCTCTTTTTTGCCTTTCTTGTTCATTTGTTTATCCATGTAATAATCTGTTTATTGTGCATGAATCTTAATGTGTTAATAGTGACACTTACTCATTTCCCTCTACCCACATGGTACAGAAAAACAGCACATATTTTAGCATAATAAAGCAGATTTTTAAGATGTGAAGTTCAAGAATCCCTGGAACTATCTGTATGCTAGGATGTATCAATGCCACTAAATTTCATGTTCACATGTTTCATATGAAGAAACAAAACATTATAGCAATTTTAAAGGAAAACTTTAAAAATTACCAGCAGAAAAATCCCTAGACATACTCAAATGGAATTTTGTAGGGACATTTCCTGAAGGGGCTACTGTTTTGCCAAATTTGATATACATTCATAAAAAAAAGTCATGAAAATTGCCATCATTTGAAATTTTTCATGCAAATTAATGGAATACATGAAGATTTGGATTTCCAAAATTTGAGTCATATCCAACTTGGTTTGGATAAAGTTTTAATCAGTTTGAACCAAGTCAAATGCAAATCTGAATTGCCAGATCAGATTCTGAACTGAATTAGGTTCATATAGTCCTCATTATCCTCCTTGACAATGTTTATATTTGTGTTTGCTTGAGCAGCTGTGATGTCATGGAAAACTGACAACTAACTCAAATTACACCAGGAGAGTTCAGCAATAACATTTTTACAAGTGTGGCTAATAAAATCTCCCATACCCTCCCCACTAAAAAGAGATATAATGGAAATTCAGTCTGATAAATATGGTCTAAAAATTGGGTCATGCTTAATTGATAATAAAATTAGAGCAGTAAAACTATAGACCATTAAACTTTTTGAGAATTTTTTATTCATCTTCTTGCTTCCATATCCATCTAGCACAGGTATACAGAATGTGTGGCCACACGGAGGTCCACCTGTCCTAGCCAGGAGATCAATCCACCCACCCTCCCATGTGTTCACACTAGAGAGAGAGAGAGAGAGAGAGAGAGAGAGAGATCTATATTAGTCCCTTGTACAATGTTCCTGCACATATGTACCATTCTGAGTCCCCAACTACTTCACACTGACCAGGGAAATATGAAGAAGACATCTACTCATCTTTCTCTGAATACAAGTAAAATGCCACCTGTTCCAAACAATTTTAAATCCTCATGGAGGAGGACCCCCCACACACTTGCATTCAGATAAATGGCAGTAGGAACCCCTTTGAGATCTTCCTGCTTAACCAAGCAAAGTGAAGAACTGGAAGCTGAAGCTATTGGGGCCCAAATAGATGCCAACATGCTGTATACTCTGCGCCCTGGCACACATACTGTATATGTAAACCATTTGGATCAAATGCCTGAACTAACCTGCAGTTTTAAACAGGGATGTATATTGCTTCCAGCATGACCTCCATAACCTGGCCCTTGCCCAGATAAAGTTACACAGATTGGTATCTGACCTACCCTGTGTTCCTTTGGTGAAATTCCAACTTAATCCTTGTCTGGATCCATGGTAGTATTTGTGTGTTTCTAGATCTCTGTGCTATGCAGACAGGTATGAGTTATGATTTATAAGGGTAGGCCTGTAGAGTGCCATGCATTTCTGAGGAGCCCTTGTGAAACTATTAAGGACGGGCAATGACAGCTTCTGAATCTTATTTCAAATGCAATCCACCCCTTGTTGAGTTGTTTCTTGCCTCGTCTCACTACATAAAAACATTGGGCAAAATCTTGTTAACAGCAGTGTAACTACACTGGTGTAAAAGTGCTAGCCATGATGCCTGGCAAAAAGGAATTGTACAATTCCTTTGCCGAATTGGTCCTGGTGTGACCAGTTACACAATGTTGCAGTGGAAATGCTTCATGGACAGTACTTTCACCTCAGCACTACCATAGCTATCACAGGCAGAATGCCAAGCTGCATGTGTGCAGTTACACAGTAGGATTTCCCCCCATCATTTACAACTTTTCAGGTGACAGAATTATAGAAATGCCCAGGTTGGAGATCAGGTTCCACAAGAAAACAGATCCCGCAACACAGTGTAGCTCCAGCAGGCACAAATGACTCGTCCTTGTGTGTTAAACTAGTCACCATTTACCCTTACTGAATAAAATAGCAAACAGCTGTAGTGTAGCAATACCTGGTGAGCCATATGTTCCCATCCTTGTGTTACTGCCAACACAATGCTTGCATTCTTTGTATTCAGTGTGTGTCTTCTACATAGTGAGTGGCAAGCTAAGGATGTGAATCTTGCACCCCACACTCGTAATGAAAAACTGTGTGTGGGTAGGGGAGAGATCGCTATTTTCTTCTCACGGTATGATTTATTTGCGCAAGATTCCCTCCCCCCATGAATCTCATGGGAAATCTTGTGGGATTTCTCAGATGTGTTGTGATCATTCCCCCCCCCCCAAAAAAATTAATGTCAGGCTGCACAAGATTGTTATGATTCCTGTGAAGAATAGCATATTTCCTGTGCAGACATCCTGTGGAAAAGGCAGGAAAAAAACACCAAGCTGTGCAGGTTTCTTAGAACTCCCATGCACAAAAGCACCTTCTTTGGGAAGGGTTCACTAGAAAGGGCATTAAAGTGCATTGTGTTTCGCAGTTTCCTGCACAGAGAAATGGGCAATTAAAAAAAAAAATCAAAAAGTGAAGGTGCCTGAGATCAGCATCTTGTTTTTGTTGGAAGCAGGGAAATGATGCAGGGAAAGTCTCAGTAGGGAATCTTGGCATGGCAAGACTCAGAACATCACAGAGAAAAAAAGGTATTTTGCAAGGACTTCTTAAATCCCTGCTGCAAGTCATCAAAGGGTGAGGAAGCAAGTGATTTAATGTATATGTGAATGGTCCTAAGGGTAACTATATCCATCACAATGGAATTTGGAACATTGTGCCAGAAGTGTGCAAACAAGACCTCTACTGTGTTTCAGCTGCAGCCCTAGATACATTCAAGACGTCCCATTGAACATAATGGGACAGCCTTCTGGATAGACATGGAGCAGACTGCACTGTTAATCGGAATTTCACTATAGTTAATTTTCCCACTCTGACTTATAACTTTCTGTAAACAGAAGTCTTTCTGACACAAGTGTAAGAGCTCAGATTAATGACTCTCTGGTTTAATGTCACTCTTCTCAACAAGTGAAGATGAAAAGCTTGTCAAAAATGTATCCTTCTTGCAGATTAAAAGATTATTTCCTGAAGTATATTCACAAAGAAAATCAACGTGAAAGCCACCCTGTGAGATTTGGGGAGTGGCAAAAGGAAGGGATTGCAAGATACTTTAGAGACAGACGGATTCTACCCCTCTGCATCGCTCTTGTTTGGATCTCTTTCTGGTATTGATGAATACTAACTATGGAAGGATGTGGGTCCTGATGGACCTCCTTGGTGAGTGCCCAGAGGGAGGCATATGTACACAAACAGGTTTTCCTGTGCAGATGCAGTATCAGCGCAAGATCCAGTTGCTCACATCAAGGTTCACAGGATCCAATGCTAAGCAAGTTGTTTTGGAACACGATGCAGAACCATCCCTGAAGCCCACCCCTCACATTTCTTGGCAGTAAAAATGTAAGAAAAAGAAAAAAACAAGTAACCATTTGCTGCCCCTTCGTGACCCCCCCTCCCAAATCTACTGCTTGAGGTAGCTGCCTCACTGTGCCAAAATCCAGGGCCGGACCTGTACAGAAGAAGGCTCATTCACAAGGGCACTTGCCATTAAGTACACACAATGGCAGAGGTTTCTGTTTTCTGTGGAGCTTCTGTATCTCCATATTGATCAATTTTTTTGATTTATTTATTTGATTTATTCTGTCTCAACAGTAACATGCATCAAACTGAAGGAATTGGCAACAGGTCACTGAAGATTCTGTGGTTCTATATTTATCATAGAACCATAGACACGGAGAGGGTATTGCAGGCCATCGGCCCTGCCTAATTTCAGAAACTCAGAGTTAGAGCATCTTCAAATCAAGCAAGGCCTGTCACATCTCTTCTTGAGATAGCTAGAGAAAGAAGGCCCACTCTCCAGTAAGTGGTCCCACCATCAAACTAATTTTACCATTAATAAATTCCTGCTATTGTTTAACCGATGCTTGCTTGCTTGCTTGCTTGCTTGCTTGCTTGCTTGCTTGCTTGCTTATTTATTTATTTATTTATTTATTTATTTATTTATTTATTTATTTATTTATTTATTTATTTATTTATTTATTTATTTATTTATTTATTTCATTTTGTTTATAGGCCATCTTTCTCCTAATAAGCTTATCCTCCTCTTATCCTTTCCTCCAGCACCATGGGGAATACGAGGGGGTACTGATAAGTATTGAACCTTTCCCAGAAAAAATTGAGCTAGAAAGTATTCAATGGTGCAAAAATCAACTACCTATGATTTTAACTGATCTTTCATGTTCAGGTCCAAAGTGAACATGGCAGCACCTACAGAAAAGTTCAGTGTGGAAGAGCATAGGACCATAATCAAGTTCCTGTTTCTCCAAGGGAAAGGTGCAAAGCAGATCCATGATGAAATGTCACAAACTATGGGTGACAGTGGCCCTTCATATGCAACAGTTAAACGTTGGGTTGTCAATTTAAAAACTGGCCATTTCGGTGTTGAAAGTGAGAAACCCAGTGGAAGGCCTGTTTCTGTCTCTGTGCCTGCAAATGTGAAAGCCATCCATGACATGATCATGGAGAACCACTGAATATCAGCCAGAAGTATTGCTATATATCTGAGAATATCATGTGAGAGAGTTGGTGCCATTATCCACAACGACTGAGAAATGAGAAAGCTGGCAGCAAAGTGGATCCCCACACTTTTGACAACCGAACAAAAGAGGAAACGTGTGGAGTCATTGGTGGCTGTTTTGGAACATTTTGCAAGAAATGAGTCAGATTTCCTGGGCAAACTGGCAACTGGTGATGAGACATGGATCTACTGTTATGATCCTGAGACAAAGGAACAGTCTAAGGAATGGAGGCACAGTGGTTCCCCCAGGCCAAAGAAGTTCCCAGTGCAAAAGTCGGTGCAGAAGCAAATGGCAATGGTTTTTTGGGATAAGAAGGGAGTTCTGCTGGTGGACTACCTCCAGCAGGGTTCAACTATCAATGCAAAATATTACTGTGCTTTATTGATGAAGTTGAGGCAAAACATCAAGGAAAAACGTCGAGGAAAACTCTCCAAAGGTGTCATCTTGTTGCATGACAACACCTCATCACACACTGCAGGTGAAACAACAGCAAAACTGATGTCCTTAGGCTTTCAAGTGATGCCCCATCGACCCTATTCTCCCAACCTGGCTCCTTCTGACTATTATCTGTTCCCCAAACTCAAAAAACACCTAAAGGGACAACGATTTGGGAGTGTTCTGGAGGCAACTGATGCTGCAAAAGAGTGGTTACATCCGCAGTCGGTTGTGCAGGTCTGTCATGCTCAGTCTGGACAAGGTCTTCTTCTTTTTCTAGCATCACAAATATTTTGATTTAGCCCTATGATGGACTGAGGACCATTTTTCTCTTCCATGAAATTTTGCATTCGTTTTCATGTATAGTTTTAAAAACATGTTGGTGTATATTCTTCACATACATATATCTATATATCTGTATTTCTCCATGCTTATGATTCTGTATTACATTCCAGAATTATCCCATCAAGTAAAGCATATTTGTACACATTTTTCATCATAACCCCTGGAATATACAGCTGTCCAGTAGCAAATGGTGTGTAGGTCCACATTCACTTGCAAGTTGAGCACAGCTACATTTTTCACCTATTCAGACCACATATTTTGCATTGCACAAGAAAACTAGGGGCAGCCAGGCTAGTTCTACTACCGGGGCCATTAACATTATCATTTTACAAAAGCGTATTCACTTCTCCACTAAAGAATCCATGAGAAGCTTCTGAAGCACAATTTGAAAACCATCGCTTTAAGGGAACAGAAGGATTCATGAGGAGTGTGAATCATATTCCACCTTCCTTTTAATAATCTGAACCACAGAATAAATCTTCCAAACAAGGTGATAGAACAAGGAAGCAAAATTCACAAACCTGCCGTATATGCATCCACAAATATAAAGATACACTTGTAAGTTGGCACTGGAATGGGGCATATTATTCTGTGTATGTTCTTTGAGGGGAAAAAATCAATAAAATTCACATTCCGTACTGCTCATTGTAAAACTACATAAACTGCATTTAATGCTCACCAATGTGACACTTAACAAACAGTCTTGAACTGAGCTCTATTTGCATTTGATTTCTGTCATAGCTTGACAAAAAAAAAACACCTCTGTTGCTTTCATCTGCCTTCCTCTTTTTATGCTCCTAAGCAAAAAAGCAGAAGTTTACCTTGCAGGCAGAACAACAAGCATAAATAAATAAATAAATAAACAAGCAAAGAACCCATACCAAAACATTTGCCCTCTGAGCAGTTCCAATATCTTCTCAGTATATTCTCCCCACATCATTTTCTTTAACAGGATCCCAATGCTCAGATACCTCCTACATAAAACACAAGGTGGAGGTGAATAAGCTTGTGTGAAAATCTATGAGCATTGAACCATTATGCAATGACAATATTATTATTATTATTATTATTATTATTATTATTATTATTATTATTATTATTATTATTATTATTATTATTATTATTATTATTATTATTATTATTATTATTATTATTTATTTATTTATTTATTTATTTATTTATTTATTTATTTATTTATTTATTTATTTATTTATTTATATCCCCCCTATCTGCTCGTGTCAGGACCATTCTAGGCGGCGAACAACAATAATTATTATTATATGCTGTCAAGTCTGTTTCAATTTATGGTGACCCTTTTCAGGATTTCCTAGGTAAAGAGCATTCAGAACTGGCTTATTATTTCTCCCTTCTGAGGGTACCCTGGGATTGTGCAGCTTGGCCAAGCTTACATAAGCAAGCTCTTCTTCTGACTGGCACAGTAGGGAACCTAATTCATTATCTGTGGGTCCACAAGCTATCACAGATATAACCTTAAATGTGCCTTCAATGCATGCCTATAGGTTTCCCTGTCTGTGACATCTTGGGCAATCAGCATAGCTCAGTGGTAGGGCATGCGCTTTGCACACAGAAAATCTGTAGGTTCAATATCTAACTAGCAACATTTTGAAAGACCTTCCTTTTGAGCCTGAGATGAACCATTACCAATATGCATAGATGTATATTGGGAACAAAGCTTGGAGAAGCTATTTCTTGGACTACAGCTCCCAGACTCCTCCAGCCAACATGGTGATACTGGCTTGAGGACTTCAGTGGTTGTAGTTGGAAAAGTATATTTTCCAGGATCTAATTCAGAAAGATAAACCAGAGCTCTGATAGAGACCCAAATGAGCCATCACAGGTAAGCATGATATCTCATTATTCAGGTTAACACACTCCCTCAATCTCCACCTCAACACACAGGAGAGGCATTTACAGCTCCTAGCCAGAGCTGGTAATAAATGGTATAACAAACCACATACAGCCAATGTCTCATATTTGTTAGCATGATTGCACTGGCACATGGGAGATCCATGTTTATCTTCTCACTGAGCTATGTATTTCATTGGACTAACTTGAGCCAGTTACTCTCCCTCTGAATCTGACCTACCTCGTAGGATAGTTGTGAAGATAAAGTAGGGGAGAGATAGCCAACATTTCAATGACTTTTTAAAAACCCAACACTTATATGCATTCATGTAGAAGCACACTTTGTAGTAAGGAAGACTCAGGAGATTTCCTGGAGCAGGATTCTGCTTTAAAACGAGATACACACTCCACATGTATGTTGTTTCCCAAGAAAATTCTGGATGTGTACATTTGTTCCCTCCCCCCCACACACACACACACCAGTACTTTGCCCAAGTATGCTGGCATACCACTAACTTTGGTTGGCTGGGGGTGGGGGCAGAAAAATGGACCTGGGAGCAACATGCATTCAGTGTGTCAGCCCACAATGCATCTATTTCAAAGGCCAACCAGTTCAAGTCTGGTGTGAAGATAAAGAATCAAGGGGGGGGGGGGGGAGAACAGTAAGCCTGGAAGTTGCCTTTTAACAGTTAGCTCCAGGGTAGAAGAGACTGAACAGACTTACAGATCATCTGGACACAATCTTTTCAATAAAGGAAAGATGTATTACATTTCTGTTTGATTGGAGACATTATTACTCTCTCTTTTTTTGTAATTGTTTCCCTCTCGCCATAAAAAGCATTCTGTTGCATTCTTACCTTTGGAACAAAATATGGGCATACAAAGCAAACTTTAGCTAGTATGACCAAATCTGCCACACTGTACCTACAAATGTATGCAGATTTTCTCGAAACAATGCATATAGATGCAATTTCCTAAAACAGAATGGCCTTGTCTGCTTTTTCAGACTGCATAAATTTCTAAATTGTATCACTCTGGTCACATCCATGTCCTATTACTTAATCTGACAATAATTCCTTCCGTATTTATATCTATATCCATAAATCAGCGTATCCAAATTTTATGTAAAATCATGTCCTCTTTGGGGGTCATGATTTCCCCCCCCCCTTTTAGCAGTGAGTAACTGGTCACTCTGCAACCTCACTTGAACCTTGCTCATTTAGTGTTAAAAGGATTTCCTTTGCTGAAGTAAATACTCCTCCTTATGATATATGTTTGCTACTTGGGAGAAATCATTGCAAATACACCAAGAAAGGCAGATGAATTTTAAGTGCAACATAGATGGAGGAAATACAGTTTTTTACCCCATGAACATTCCTGTTCAGGAGAATCAAAATGGCGGGATTGGGGGGGGGGAGGATTTGACACACAGACATAGCGTTTCTCATGGAGACAGTTCTCAAAGTTTTGCAGAAGACATCAGCTGCTTTTTAGGCAAATTGTTTCATACAAGACAACAAATGAGAGTATTACGGAAATGCTCACTAGACTAATCATGTAGGAACAGTCAGAAATTTGTGCAAACTTTTACTCAATAAGAATATGAATTTCCCCCATCAATCTGTTGCTAGAAAATAAAATTATTAAGGCAATTTGCTCCCAAATGCCAATCCGTTGGCTGATCTTTGCCACTGGACTCCCTAGCTCTTAGACCGCAGTAATAATTAGTAGGGTGTGTAGAGTATAACATTACATCTGTCGCTTCTTAAACCATATGTTCATGTAATAAATTAAATTTAAAATATAACAGACTCAGGCTGAGCCAACAGAGTTTTGTTTTTGTTTTTGTTGTTTTTGCTTGTGTTAAGGCCTCTGTGATAATAGAACAAACTTTCTATTTGCTCTACAATGGACCAGATGATCTATGACAGCCTGGATGTCCATAACCTGATTCTTCAAAAGCCAGGATGCCACGTATCTACCATGATACTGTTGTGGTCATTTCAATTTATTCCTGGGGTGTAAATTTGAGGCATCTACCAGGAAAAATGAGAAAATGTCCACCTTCAGAGGCAGAAGGATCCATTCTGGATTCCAAAATGATCAAGATAATGTATTCCAGGGTAGGGAACTATCGCACACTCTCAGCGTCCCCTGTTTGTTTTCCCACTCACAGGTTCACCTTCGGACACGTTCTTTTCACCTTGTTTTCGCTGCCACCAGAGGGTATTACCCTCACTGTACCAATTATGAATCTCAGACTATTGCTGCCAAATATAACAAGGTTTATTTAAGGTTTGGTAGGTAAATCACAGAAGAAAAATTATGGATGTTCTTTTATTATTCGTTCAATAAATGTGGATTTCATTACATGTAAGCTTGCTTGTATTCATTCACTTTAATCAAGGTCTCAATATATTCTGACTGTCTGTGTATTTCTTACCACTTTTAACTCTTTTATATTCTCTAACACACCAACTTTCCAATATCTTGTCTAAAGACTTCACAATCTTCCCCCTAACCAACTCGCTGTCTCCCCCAGTTCTGTTGACTCCGCCCCTCCTGTCCTGTCATAGGCTCCTGCACTAGAGCTCTACAATGACTGACAGGAGTGATGTGTGGGCTGTCTACCACAGGAACCTTTAATTCCTTGGATATTTGGAACTTCAAAACCCATCAGTCTAAGCCAGCATGGCCCATGGTAAGGAATATGGGAGCCGAAGTCCAAAACAGTAGGGACAATGAACCAAGATTTCCCAACCCTGTTTTCACTGATTATTCCAGCACTTCTGTTTCTGGCTTGGTAGATCAGTACAACATAGCCCCATGTCATCTTACTCATCATCAGACGGATAAGTCCCCCAGATATTTAATAATCTGTTTTAAGTGACAATGACAAGTCATCTACAGTAATGTTTCCCAACCTGGGGTAACCCAGGTGTTCTTGGACTGCAGCTTCCAGAAATCCTGGCCAGCACTGCTGTGGTGAAGGCTTTTGGGAATTGCAATCCAAGAATACCTGATTTACCCAAGATTGACAACCACTGATCTGGACCACTGGTGGCAGAAAATGCAGACTGACATTGCAACCATGCAGTGAGAAGAATGCTAATTGATACACTTTGAAATTGCAAGTGGAGATGCAGTTTTCCCCAAATTAATTTGCTCCAGCAAATTGTAAGTAATTACAGGAACTTCAGCCAACCACACAGGAGTCAGCAGAGGGAAGGAAGAAAATTGGCACTCAGTTTTGTCTATGTCCTGTTAAGGTGGTTCTGCTCTGCTTTTACTGCTCGGATTTCCAGGAGGCAAAGTTACAGCACAGGTAACCATTTTAAATCCCTTTACTTTTCCATGCACGTGTTCCAATAGCCATTCATACATTTTTGATGCCTGCTCCCTAGTTGTATTGGTAAATGCAACACAATGTTCTTCATATAAAGAAGGAATTGCTGGAGAGTATGTGGTCAATATGGCTCATGTATTCATCTATAGCTGGAGTGTCCTCCTGTAGTACAATCTTGGAATGAGAAAACTGGCCAAACCATGGAATATTATGGTCAGCTTTTACTTTCATCCATTTTTATATATAGTAACTTATTACTACCAGCTGCAAGGATGGACATTTCTCAAAAGCAGAAAAATGTGGTTGATTTGTCGATAGACACTGGGATGAGTCTGTTATGGTCAGTTGCAGTCAATAGAAGATTAACATGCAAAATGAGAGTGGCGAAAGATTAAAAAAGAAAGACTAATATATAGAATTCTGGTCACCAGATTTTTTACATTTATCATCTACTTTCATTGAGATTCCCACAAGACTACGTAACTTAGATGCTGGAAAAATGTTGTGTGAAATATTATGAAAATAATTTTTTCCCCTAGGGAACAACAATTACCTACTATCCAGGAATTGACTCTGGCCTAAAAATACTTTTATTTTATTTAACCTCTTCAGCTTTTAGCTATTAGAGAGTGTTGTCAATGGTTAGTGCTGTTTTAGCTACTCAAATGCACTTTGTGTATATATATTTTTGCATTCTGTACCATATACATCTTTGCACCATAATTTGCTAAATAAATACTTTTTTAAAGCCCAAAACCCCCAAACCTGTGGTTTTCCTTCTACCTGAAACTATATTCAAGAAATAGTAACAAATGACTTAAAACTTGTCCCATACCATATTGTTCCTAGTGTTGTCTAACATCCATATGAAGATACTGGAAACTTTCACACTAACATTTAGATGGCTGGATACACTTTCTATTTACTTCAGAACCAGAAACAATGAGTTCCTGTTCTGGGCTGGATGAATATGAACAAACTCTGGCTGAATTCTGATCCATGCTGTTTGTTGAGGGTTTGCAGAATTTAAAGGCACTGCCTTTACTGAATGCTGTTACACTACCCCTAAAAGACCAAACTATATTGGAATGTTCCTGAATCCTGCTGTCCTGTTACTCACCCAGCTGACAGAAGTAGCTTTTAAAGGGACCACCTTTCAATTTGGTTTCAACCCCTCATCACAGACCTCTGCTTCTTACACTTCAATTAATTTGAATTACTACAATTCCAATCTTATTACTGGAGTACCTTCTCTGCTATATCCTTCCTTGTTCATGATGGATTATACAACTAATTTTGTTGAGGATCTGATATTTGTATTCTGAAAGAAGGCAGAGTATGTGATCTTTGTGTTTTATCCTCTACTTTGTGGAACTCCTTCCCACTAGAGATTAGACTGGCCCCTTATTTATTCAGCTTCTATCAAAAAGTTAATTTCTCTTTATCTCTTTTGTTTGAAACAGCTTTTTCTGTCTTGCACTAATCCTCAGAGGAAGTTTTGTTTGCTGTACTTCTAGCTGCAATTGGATTGTTTTTATGTAATGAGTGGCCAGAAGCTTTCTTGTCCCTTGGAACATCATACGGTTATGAAATCTGATCTGTTTTATCTGAAGAAGAAGAAGAAGAATGTAGAACGAACGTGTATATAAACAACACACACCCCACCTTGAAGAATTAAGGAAAACTAAGCCTCAATCAGTTCATAATACCAGGATTCAACTGACACAATTGTTCTCCTTTTTGTTCTACTCAAACAGATCAGATCAAATCCCCTTAGGCATGCTGGACTGAGACCTTTTACGAATTTAATAAGATAACCACAGCTCCTTGGATTGTATCTCAGAGCTAATTGATAGCTGGTGCAAATCCCTCAGGAGTCAGAGCATCCCACCCGAGCAAAGAATTCTGTGCTCTCCTTCACCAACTGCAGCTCCCAACTGCATTTTGAGAGCACCCCCACCCCATTCTCCAGAAACCACATTACTTTAATCAAGGCCAGTGCTACAAAAACCAAGATGATTGTCTCAGGATCCCTACGCTCCGATGTCAGGAAATGGCTTTCGTCTCTGTGGTTTCCAGTTTATAGGTCGATCCTTGTCACTGGAATCAGCTTTTCATAATCAGCCTCAACTTAATCGCACCATTTAGTCAAATATAGTTTCTGACTTCCTTTTAATTAAATTAAAATTCCTGACTCTGACAAATGGAGAATCAGATGGATTCTCCCATGCTGCTTCTCTTTCCTGTGCTGGCCAGGATTTCTGGGAGTTGTAATGCAAGAACATCTAGGGACCCAAGGTTGGGAACCACTGCAATAGAGAGACAGCTAGCTCCATTTAATCCAGAAGAAGTCACTCAGCACAATAGTGTCTTTTTAATGTATGAAGAAAGGTCCAAGAGGTGGCACATGTGCAGACATGCATATACTCAAACACACACACACAAAGAGAGAGACTTCAAATTAGGAACTATTGTGGCTCTTTGGGTGTACTTGTTTAAAACAACTTGAGAAGCACTATTAAGAAACATGGGCAATAACAGTTCCTAGTGAGCACAGCACTTTGCATCCCCTGTGTGATCCCCATCTTGCAGTTTGTACAGGCTTGAAATTGCCCCAGGATTTCCATACATTGAACATCCCCTTGCACAATACCCAGTGGGTCATTTCGGCCCATGTCTTATGTGATGCCTGAAAAGAACGTAGAAGATAAAACCTTGATGAGGGAGCCCTCTCCAAGGGCTTTAAGAGAGGGGGACTCCCCATTAAAATCTACCACAGTTGTCACATTTTGCCCTTTCCTGTTACCTTCATCCCCCGCCCTCATACCTTTCTGTTACTGCCAAGAAGTCAACTCACTGTGTTTCTTTTTTAAAAAATCACCAAAACTCCTGGCATTGCTTCAGGGATAAAATTTGTCCTCTCCTTCTTATTTCCCCTTTTCAATGCCGGTGCCATGAATGCCACCATCGTCTTTGTCACAGTTCCAACGTGAATGCATTTCAGGGGAGCCACAATGCATCTTTGTCTGCCTTCAGCTAATAGCACCCAGAGTAGGTCATCTGCATCATTAACATTTGCTGCCAATTCGTTTACACAAGGCCGGAGCTGGTGCTTTGGGGACCCGAGAGCCCTTTTGTCATTATTTTTGAAACCTATACGTACATATATATATCTATCCCTACCTACCTCTATCTACCTCCCACCCTCCTCTCTGCTCAGCCTTACCCTCACCCAAATGTATTTAAGGATGAAACTATTAGATACACAATTGGTGAATTAATGTCATGAGGACTGCTGCTGGCAGCTCATCAATTTTTGATATGCCACTCAGACAAATGAAACATAAGCCACCCAGAACAAGGGGACCTTTTGACAGTTCAAAGGAAACCCCTATGGGTGGTTTCCTCTTGAAGCCACACTAAACAGGCTCAATCTCCTCAGCGGGAAGCTGCCGGTGTCTCATTAACCCCTAAACAGGCCCGGCGTGAGCTTTTCTTTTCAGCTATAATTATGCCATGCGATCCCTGTTAGGCTGCACTGAATGGCAACACTGTCACTGGAACATTATAAACATCCCCCCCTTCTAATTGAAAAGCAGATTAGGCTCCCGTGTTAATTAGCCCAAAAGCCCGCCCACTCACATGCATGATGATTGCCTCTTAAATACTCAGGATGTCGAAATCCCTCAGAAAGGCAAGGCAGACTTAATTGCAATAACCTGCAAATTAAGTTTAATTTACTTTAAATTTACCGGTTTAGCAGGCTCATTTGATGGTGTTAATGTTCTGGCAAATTAATTACCTGAATTAGTCATGCCTGGTGGAGTTTTGCAGCTGAATATATTGTACAGTGGCCTATTAATAACAGACAAACAGGAGTGGATTAATGAAAAGATTATGGTAAAGTTCTTTATTCTTATTGTTAAAGAAACGAGATCTTGCATGAATTCAAATATAATCACAACGTGCAAATACAGGCAGAGAGTATAAACAAACTGAAATTTATTGCACTCTGTGGCATACCATCGAGAAGAAACTGTAAAACATTTCGAGTGAAATATCTGATAAAATAAGCTTCTTCTATGCACTCAAGTAGATCACTCCTATAAGCAAACCAATTCCCATTAGTTGGTGTCTCTACACTAGACAGCAAATACATAAGTGCTTTTGAGAGTACATATGAGAGGAGAGAGAAAGAGAGAGAGAGAGAGAGAGAGAGAGATTATGTTCTGATAAATAAATTAGAAATAACATCTCATATATTAATTTCACAGTCCACTTTGTGGCCAAGTAGGCAGTAAGAGGGCTTTTTCTTGTATTTCATTTCTAACCACTGTCTCTGTAGCAAAATTCCATAAAAAGAGATAAATGAAATATTGTGATTGGGTTCATTAAAGATCTGAAGCAGTTCCTCCTTTTTGGCAGGAAATGACAACTGAGTCTCTTTTTGAACGTTAACAGATTTATTTAGTTTAACATTAGGCGAGTCTGCAACAACTTCTGTTGGTTCAAAACAATTAAGATGTGGTAACTGTCCAAACTGTGAGTGCGATAACTCTGTCTGAAAATTGACAGGACTCATTGAGGGGCTGGCTCAAAACGTTCCTGATCGGTGTGATTCCTCAGCGGAGCACTCCGGACCGTGCATATTGTCCCACAACAAGGTTGTCTGGCCCAATCTCCTTCTGGTGGTGGATGGTTGAAGGAAGGGTCCAGCTGAATCACCTTCCTCAAGTGACCTTGTCTCCATGGAAAGACCATGACCGTCCATTCTAGAGCTTCTGCCAATGTCTCCTTTTATTTAGACTTTTCCAGGTCAGGTAGCAACCCTCCTACCTTCAAATTAGGGAAGTCCTCCAAAAACCCGTGCATTCTATCATATCCGTACCCTCTTTTTCCTTCCCTTCCTTCTTTCTCTCTCTCCTTGGTACACTGAATTGTCTCCTCCCACTTTGTTCCCCTATATCCTCCTCCCACACGGGCAAAATTAATTCCTCCTCCCCTTCTCCCTCTCTCTCTTCCACTAGACAGTTTTCAATCTTCTCCTCTTTCCCCTTTGATTCCCTTATTTTCCTTTCCTCCACATTCAGCTCCTAACTTTCTGTTGTCTTCCCTACTTCTATATCTCTCCCCCGCTCAGACATCTCTGAGCTGAGGGGGCAGCTCACTCTGTTCTTTCTCCTTTGGATCTACTGCTCCTTCACAATATGAACAGTACAAAGAGCATGCTCTACCCCCCTTTTCTCTGCTATAAAGGCAAGGGAAAGAGACTGACCAATCATGTTTCAAAATAAAGGTACAGTGGTGCCTCGCAGACGAGCACTCCGTTTTACGAAGAAATCGCATAACGATGAAGTTTTTGCAGTCGCAAAAGCGATTGCAAAATGATGTTTTCTATGGGGGAATTTCGCTTTGCGATGATCGGTTCCCTGCTTCGGGAACCGATTCTCGCAAAATGACGATTTTCCTATAGCTGATCAGCAGTTTCAAAATGGCCACCAAGTTAAAAAAAAATGGCTGCCCGCTGTTTTCTGGAATGGATTCCTCACTGCACGGGCAGCGAAAATGGCCACGCTATGGAGGATCTTCGCTGGACGGTGAGTTTCAAGCCATATGAACACATTAATCGGGTTTTAATGCATTTCTATGGGCTTTTTAATTTCACTTTACGATGTTTTCATTCTACAGCGATTTCGCTGGAACAAATTAACATTGTAATGCGAGGCACCACTGTATAATTGGCCTTGTAAACTCCTTTAGTCATCCAGCCATGAAGACATTGGTGCACAGGATGGGTGGAGTCACAGAAGCAGCAGCAGCAAATATCTGCCTTGTGACTTGTTACTATGATCACATAAATTACCTATCCATAAGATGGGCAGAAATGAGAGAATCCTACATATTGCAAGTATCTGGGTAGATGGAAAACTGGCAACCTCTGGGTTGGCCACTGGAGGTGGGATGTGCTTTCAACACAATAGCTTTTCCAGGTGGATCCCTTGGTTTGGATCTGCATGAGTCAATGGTAAATATTTGCCAGAAGGAAAGAAAGAAAAGGGCATGTTTACAGGGACATTCCTGGGGTAGAGAATGTGCCTGCTGTCCATTCCATCTCTAGCCTTACTGGATGATGCCTGAACTTCCCTCTGGTGGAGTCAATCTCCAGAGTCAGTGGGAAAGCAGCATGTTTCCAAATTTCTAGGGCCAGCTCTACTACTAGGCAGAGAAAGGTAGCTGCCTCAGGGGGCAGATGGGGGCGGCAGAGTAGGGAATGTCAGTGAGGTGCTATATGGGCCACATGGCCTGACCTGTGCTCCCCTATTTTGCTTCCTCAGATGTATTGCACTGACCCTGCCGCTTTAAGAATCTTTACTTTTCCTGTAGAACTCAACAGGAACCACTAATAACCAAAGTGACTTTTACCCACATAATGCTCTTTTAATCCACATACAGTAGTTCAATGCAAGAGCCAATATGGTAGCATGACTAGAATATTGAACTACAACATGGAAGACCAAGATTTAAATTATGCTAAGAAGCTGAATGAGTGACCTGGGACCAATCACTTTCTCTCAGCCTCATGTACCTCAAAGGATTTTTGTGAGGAAAGAAAGAAAAAAGGACAAAGTATTCTGCACATTCTCTTAGAGGTGAATTAAATATATACATTAAAGGCATTCCTCTGGGTTCCATATCTTTCTTAACTTGTGTGCACTCCTAAAGCATGTTAACGAGAGGTCTTTCATCACTATAATTTTGAAAGTCCGCAGCAAACAATCTACATAGGTCTCTGGCGAGTGATCTGCTTAATTGTGTGAATTACCTAAGGCAGAAAATTTCACACAATTGGAAAGATCCAAATGGACCTGCTGTGAAGTTGGACAAGGGAAGTTGGACTTCCCTGGGTGAATTTGCTTCAGCCAACCCACACAGAAGTCAACAGAAACAGGGAAAGAAATTGGCACTCAGCCTTGTTTGCAGCTTGTTAAGGTTGTTTTGCTCAGGCCCTCCAGGTTTGCAGGAGGCATGGTTACATCAGAACTACCTTAACAAGCTGCAAACAAGGCTGAGTGACAATTCCCCCCTCTCTCTGCTGATTCTCTGCTTCCCCCCCCTCGCTAGGACAGCAAGTCTATACAAGAAAAAAGAAAGAGGACAGGAAGGGAAGAAAATAAACAGACCAATAAATAAATACAACTGCTACAAACTGCTCTACATTGACTCAAGTGATCACATCACCAGCAGTAATATGAATGCATTCGCTGCAAAAAAAAGGTAGAAGCCCCAGTGGTGGAAGAAAAACATTCAGGTGGGGAGGAACTCTGGGCCGATTTGCATTAGGTGGCATGTTATGTAGTCAATGGAAAATAAGAATCCGACAGTCCCAATCCTGGAACATTTACCACATTATTTGTCAATCTAGTCACCCCCTAGAGGAGCTTTGGGCAGTTTACTAGCAGTTGCAGAATGAGCTTTTATAAGCATACAATGGTGTATAAGTGTACAACGGTGGGTTCTATACATTTTCTTTCCCTCCTGTTGCATTTTTAAATAAGCTTAGCACAATTTTAATTAAGTGGATTTTAAAAAAAATATGAAAAGGTATTTGTTTTTTAATTGTT
The DNA here is from genome assembly GCF_051106095.1 of Pogona vitticeps. Lineage (NCBI taxonomy): Eukaryota > Metazoa > Chordata > Lepidosauria > Squamata > Agamidae > Pogona > Pogona vitticeps. The sequence continues at coordinate 158,579,810 of NC_135785.1, forward strand.
TTTAACATTATAACAAATGGTTTTGCAACCATATTTAATTTATTTTGTATATCACCTTGGGTCCTGCAGTGGTAGAAGGGTGGATGAAAAATTAAATCAATCACTCAATTAATCGATCCATTCCATCCCTGGAAACCCACAGAGCTAGGTATGGGAAAAGATAGAGAATGGGAGAAATAAATGAGCAGTCCGATCCACTTTGGGATCTGTTCAATCCTCATTTTGAATACAGGAAAACTGCAGGACACATCCAATGTCTCCAAAATAAACAGTTATTTATTATATTTTTGTATCTGGAACACAGAACAACGGCACTTATTTTTTAAAGGAATCATAAACTACACATTTGCCCCCTGTTGGTACATCCATCTATTGGTCCAGGATTGTCTTAACCTTTGACAAGATGGCAGAGCCCCAACTTGCTTTCTGCCCCAAAAGTAAAATCATTGCCTTCCGTGCCTTCTAAATTACCTGCTAGGTTAGAGGCCCTCTGAAACCCACCTCTGACTTCAGCTCACATATGAGCCTCAACAGAAAAAGGCACTGTAACAGCCACCTTATACCTCACAAAGGGGCTATTACGTCACACTCAATCACTCTTCGTTTCCACTGCCACCAACCATTCCCTCAAATAAAGCTTCAGGCCAAAGTATGATTTCAAAATAAAAACTTAGGTTTATTATATACAAACAAAAGGAATGGTAAATCACTTGAATATAAATAATACTTTAATCACTATTAATAATATAACAATCACACACACACTCTCACAGACCCTCACTATGTAGCACAGTTCTTATCTCTCAGTATCACCAAGCCCTAACCGTCCCTATCTCAAAGCCCTATCTGGCCCTATCTGGCCCTATCCGAAACCCTCACACCATTTACTCCCCTTATATACAACAGCTCCACCCCTTATGTCCCACCCTCCGTCACGCCATTGGTGGATGACACACAGCTTCAGCAGTGACGGGCAGGTGATGTCATAGCTGTATGTAACAGGCACTACATCTGAATAGGTTTGAGGTAGAATATTGTTGTCCCTCCTCTCTGTGAGAGAGACAATGAACTTCTGAGAGAGAGAGAGAGAGAGAGAGAGAGACTCACAACAATTATGTGCAAGCAGATGTTACCTTTGCTTAAATTGTTCCACCCTGCCACTCAACAAGGAACAATATAAGGAAGGACTGTCTTATATGACATTACATATAAATATCACCCAGTGAAACATACACAGCCATATTTGCTACAAGACAAATAACTGTCAAGCCTCCTTCAAACTGAACTATTTTTCACAGGCTTCCTCCTGGAAATAGCTACATGTTAGGCTGCTAACTAAAACACCCATTAAAGCATTGGAGTATAATCTTTACTGAAAGATGCAGGAGCTGTCCAGGGTTAGCATAAGGTATAAGCCGATTCTGCCAGCAGAAATCGCTATCTGCCAACAGGATCTTCCTGTGGCAGCCGATCTCAAGAACTGATCTCAGAAAGTAACCTCCATGCAGAACCAATTTGCTGGGCAAGATGTGATGGTGGAAGAGTCAAAAGAAGGGTGGAAAAGCAACAAAGAGAAGAAATTGTTGAATTCCTGCAGATGCAAACCTCTGCTGGTGCAAAGTTAGGCAAAGCAATTTTCTATCTCCCTAGGCTCAGATGAATTTCAGTGTTGACCGATCTGGCCCTTGACTATCTTCCCCAATTAGGATTTTGCTTTTATTTTCAAAGGCACAAGTGCATTTTGGGAACTGAAACTTGTGGTTAAGCTTTACTGGGAATGCAGCACATATTGGCAGAAAGCCCGTTGTTTAGCATAGTAAGTTTCATTAGAGTAGGCCCAGTGGTTCAGTGGAGATTTGATAAATCAACTCCTCTATATGTTCAAATGACCCTACTCCAGTTGCAGCTTACTTTAGTGTACTAAGGGGGTGAACACATTGATTTAAAAAGTAGGAAATAAAGTAGGAGTCCCTCATCTGTGGGATTCGTATCTACCGTTTCACTTACCTACAGTCTGAAAATATTAAAAGTATTATAAGAAAAAATCCCAGGAATACGTATTTCCACAATGTCATTACCAGAACTGAGGGAGCCAGAGACCATGCTACGCAGGTATAGAATTTCCTGTTGTCTACAATTTTCAGCATCCACTTTGGGGTGGTTTGGAACAAATCTTCTATGGAATCCTACTGTGCTACAAGTTTGGAGGGAGCTGATTTGCATTTTCCCCCCCCATTGATCTCATGATGCAACAGGAAATGCCAATCACCTGAAGTTTCCCTTCCCCCAAATCCATAGTTTTTCATTTCTACTGTTGAGATTTCTACTTTAAAAAAAAAAAAAACGGATCCTTTCACATCACTTTAAGTATGTGATTGCTTTAACCGATACAGAAAAGGGAGGATGAGACATAAACACACAGAGAGCAAGCAGTGCTTTCCTGAAGCACTTTACCCCTCACCTCTTGCCTCATGATGGAGAATGAGCCACATGCACACACAAAACCACACCAGCACACAGAGAGTCACAAATATTCAAGAACTGATCAAACATTTAATGCATTCAAGCAAATTGTGTACTTTAAGTTCCAAAGTTAAGTGCTTTAGGTTTGCTGACATCCCATGATGTTTTGATTTACCAGGTGTGAAAAAATGAAATCTCACTAAGGGTTTACTTCTATGTAAAACAGAGTGAATGGCTACCAGGGGAAGGGTATTTCTGGTAATGATCCCTCTGATTCTCTGGGGACCTACCATTATGTCATTTTTGTGACTACTTTGATGTCATTTGGTGCCTAGATTTTTTTAAAAAAATAATTAAAATGAAAGATTTACCTAGAATCATAAAAAATGTAGAGACTTGGAAGGAATCCCATGACTTACCTAGTCCAAACTCTTGCCAAATGCAGGAAATCAATAACTAAAGCATCTCCCATTGGTGTCCGTATAACCTCTGTTGGAAAATCTGTAACCAAGAAGAGTCTGCTATTCTCCAACGTAGTCCATTCCATTGCTGAATGTCCAATACTACAAGGAAGGTCTTCTTAATGTTTAGTCAAATTTTCCTTTCTTGTAATCTGAATCCATTTGCTCAGACCCTGACCTGAGATCCAAAGAAAACAAACTTGCCTCAAGAGGCAGTCCATCAAATATCTGAAGAAGACTATCATACCACTCCATAAGTCTGGTCTTATTTAAAAAAATAGGTGTGTTTCTAAAAAAGAAAAACAAAAAACATATAGTTGTGGGTTTTTTGGGCTCTTTGGCCATGTTCGATACACCCACAACAAAAACACACTGATTACTATAATCACCCATCTCCTGAAAAGGACAAAAGCTGATCCCACAGCTATAAATACTCAACTCCCAAAACAAACTGCACCAGAGCACAGAGTGCTACTCCTGTCCTCTGAAGATGCTGGCCACAGAGACTGGCAAAACGTTAGGAAGAACAAAGAACCAGAAAAACCCACAACAACCATTAGATCCTGTCTGTGAAAGCCTTCGCAAATACAAAAAACATATATTTGAGACCCTTACATTTTCAGAGTTCTGTTTAAATGTTTAAATGGGATTGCCATGGCCGTGTGTGCATTTTGAGCATATCAGGGAGCAATCTGTGGCCCAGGAATGCAGCCTACGACCACACGCTAACACATTCCTGAGGATGCTGGCAGCCTATTTGATCATGATGCCCACATCACCGAACCTTTAACAGCTAAGCTTGCTCTCACATTGAACCGGACGCTTCATTTTGAAAAAAAAAAAAGTGAGGAAACATAGGAAAAACCCACCTCTGTGTGGTTTTCTCTATTGTCTTGATACATGTGGGTTTTCCTTTTCTCCTCCACCTCCTCCACCTTCTGCTTTTCTCGACTCAATAACTGCAGCTTGAAATGAAACTGGCGCGGGCACACTTAAAACTGGGCAGAAAAGGCATAGCAGCAATACTGAGGTAAATTCCCTCCTTAAAGGCTTGGGATAGAATGGGATGGAATATGTGGAGGGGGCAGAGAGAAGAAAAATACACCACAAAAGAAATGAATCCTGTGACATATAAACAAAGGCAGTTGACTAATATATTTAAATATAACATGTGGTGTATTCAATGCACACCACAGTGACAGGCTGGTTTATTCCATTCATAATTTATACGGGGAACCCTTATTATATGTGTAACTAGTTTGCCTGATGATAATAATATAGCCTGTGAGATTAGTTTTCCATTATATGCTGTCATTAAGAACAAAAGATTTTCATTTGTTAATTCTTTTTCCCCCCTCCTCCCTTCTGCTTTCCATTCGGCTCCTTTCTGACTGCCTACACCCTGCCCGTAAGTATGTTTTTCTTAAATCATGCTGACAGGAAGGCAAGAAGAAAGTAGTGCAGAACTTCTAAAAACAAACCCTTTGCTTTAAATAGTCCTCATTCCCCCAGTCGTCTACGATATCAGCCCTGACAAGAGAAAAAGAAGTCTCCTCGTATGATGTGGAGGGACGATTAAAAACAGGGAAAGAAAAGAAATGTCAGAATAAATAGAGGCTCCAGAAGAGCGCTCGCTTCTGGAAAACAAAAGGGAAAAGATTTCAAACATATATCCAAACTAGCATTCAAATCGGAGATTAGAAGCAGATAGTTCATTTCCGATTACAGGGAACTACCTGAAAAGCCCTGGAAAGAGCAGTTTGCTGGTAAGGACGTGTTCCCACATGTGTATTCACTTGATCAGTGCAACATTGACAGAAGCACATGTGAATGGGCAAGCCTCAATATAGTAACATCATAAGTGAAATGTTCATATCCTCTTGCTCTCTCTTTTTAAAAAAGGCTATATATATCCGGGTCTTGATTAATTCTACATGCATGCATATTTATTATTATATTATATTATATTATATTACCGTATTTTTCGCTCCATAAGATGCACCTTTCCATAAGACGCACCAATTTTTTAGGAGAAGAAAACAGGAAAATATAATCTGTTTTCTTCGCTCCATAAGACGCACAGACTTTCCACCTCCCTGTTTTGTGCGTCTTATGGTGCGAAAAATACGGTATATTATATTATATTATATTATATTATATTATATTATATTATATTATATTATATTATATTATATTATATTATATTATATTATATTATATTATATTATATTATATATTGTGTTGTGTTGTGTTGTGTTGTGTTGTGTTGTATTATATTTACTGTTCTTCTTTTTTAGCAAAACTTTTGTCTGGGGTGTTAGACCTGTTGCAGTTATTCTCAGACACTGCTCATACAAGGAACCTGCAGCTATCAAGGGGTAAACATGCATGGAAGAGAATGGATAGACAAAAGAGAATGGATAGGCCTCTTTTATTTGTCTTGGAATTGTGAGCTGAACTTGAGTAGGGGGAAAGTCTGCCTGCTGCAAAGGAAGTGCTCTGTTTGAATTCCTGTGAACCAAATAGATTCTACCTGGATTTCTTTTTTGTCCCTTCCATCGCTCAAGATTCAAGGTGGTCCAAGTCATTTCGCTGCACTTGGACCACACCAAGAAATGGCTCTCTCTCAACCAGCCAAGACAAGGTCCTAACACCAGTTGAGTTATTCTGACCTATAAGACCAAAAACAAAAACAAACAAACATTTCTTCATCTTTCTGCCTTAGCTATAAAAAGATAATAAGTAAATAACGGGCTGCCCACATTGACCCAAGGCAGAATGCTGCCTAAGAGCTCAATTCTACTGATAAAAAGAACCACTGTTGAATCAAAGTTTGCTTTAAAGAAATTAGTTTACATTAAGGTGTCTTCATAGCATAAGTGGAATCATGGTGGGGTTTTTTTGTTATTTATTTTGCCTGGAAATCATGCTTTTTGTTTAGAAAGAGAGGCAACAAACTTTTCCACCAAAAGGTTGTTTATTTTAAATTGCTTGTGAAGCTGAATTATCTCAGTTGTTTTGGCATATGTAAACCTGTCTGTCAGAGTAAATTGCAGCTTTGCCAGCATGAGGCATGGGCAGGGCTGGAAAGGAGGAGGACCAACAGCAGAGACAGGAGGAGGAGAAAGCAGAGGTAGGAGCTGGTGGAGGCTCAGAGAGAGGTGGGAGCAGCAACAGGGCATGGCCCCAGGAGCCAGCTGAGAGGAGCAGTAGCAGCACAACTGGGTTGCTGTGGCTGAGCAGGTGGCATGCCACCCAGTGGTGAAGTTGGGCTGCTGTATCCTATATGGAGGGCAGAGCAAGCACTCCAGGACATGAGGATGCTCTCTGCCCATTCGACATCCTCTCTGTACCCAATCTGCCAAGAGGAGCAAAAGCAATGAAGTTGGGATGCTGTGGGTGAGCACGCATGCTGCCTCCCCCCCAACTGTCAGTTTCAGCCTGTGTCTCTTCCTTTGTCCCAGTTGTGTATGTGTGTGTTTTGTTTACTCACCTGTGGCATATGTAAACTGCCAGTCACCACCAGGCTCCCTTGCATGCATCAGCCCTTACAAGGTGCCTCCTCTAAGCGCATAGACATACATGCCTGCCTGCCTCTTCCAGCCTTGGGTTGGAGAGAGAGTACGCATATCTTGTGATGGTATCCCTTCAAAACCACAGGATTAAACATTTGTTCCATGAGAACTCAAACTGCAATTCAAACACCATGTGACTTGGAGCTGATTTAACTTGATTTCCCTTTCCACTGACACTGCTTTAATGTGAACGAGCCTTAGAATAATTCTACATTCAGCCAATGTAGAGGTTCCATGTTGCCTGCCAATTATGGTAGCTGGCTTTGAACGTCCCTCATACCTTCTACACTTTAAGAGGACTCTGAAGCCACAATAGAAAGTAAAATCAAAGCCTCAATCTCAGAATTATCCATCTGAACGCCTACTGTTCCTCATGATAGGAGAATTTTTGAAGGTTAGGTTATGCGGAAACTACATGATATACATAATACTTATCACCACTTTTTTCATGTGTTTCTTCCTTCTTTGGTATTGTCAGAAATACCACAGTGCAATTAATAAATATGTCAGATAATTTCTGCCCAGTGATGGGCAATATCACGTTTTTCATAGTACACATAGAGGCACACCGCTAGCTGTGTTCTCTTTCAAGAAAGACAATGCTGGCCCAAGGCATTTTCTGTATGAGAAAAATGACACATGGAGGGAGGCTAACATAACTAATGGTTCAACCTGCCTCAGCACTGGCACTATGACAGGATCCTCTGCCACAACTGAAGGCAGTAGGGACGGTTTAATGGTCACAGGGCCAGCTATATGGCAAATGCAGCTGTTGTGGAAGAATCGGGCAGGAAGGGAAAACAGACACGAGGGACTCACGTGGCTATCTGAGGTGATTGTCTTTCTGTATGACATGGAGAGGGGGGATTTGCTGGTTGGGTAACAGCCTATCCTCCATATTATTTTACCCAGGCTTCGTGCTCTGGGGAGGACACTCCAGCTTCGCATACAGCGTCAAAACACTAGACGCTGTTCCAAGTCCTCCATACAGAGCACGTTACCATAGTCTCTCGAGACTGAAGGATGCCTATGATGATGATCTGATGGTGAGACACATAATGTGAATAAAGGTGAAATTGAAACTGACTCACCGATCCATCCAGGGCCAGAGTTTTCAGCAATTAGTGCTTTAAAGTTTGGGTTTTTCCATTTATATATTTCCTATGTGAATCCCTGTACAGTATATTCAGCCATGTTAGCATTGTTTTTAAGGCTGCCACCTCTCTTCAACCTGTTGTGGTAGACTGGTACAATATGGTCCTCCTCTCCATACTGGGAATAATTTTTATTATTGACTTAGGCCAGAGCAAATAGAATGTGTTTTAAATGGGTGTATTGATTTTACTTACCTTTTTAAAAAATATATATACTTGTTTAGTATTTGTACACTTACTGTTATTAGCTTTTGTATATTGTCCTTTTAATGATGTGAGCTGCTTTGGAGAAAGGTGGGGTAAAATATTTTAAATAAATAAAATTGAATCTCATTTTCTTTGTTTAAAAAATTACCAAATACACACATATATTCATATTAGGGATGGAGAAAAAATCTCAAGGTTTAAAAGATGCATGCCTGAGAGAAAGTGACACTTTTTTCTTCTTCTTCCTATCAATTAATTGCAATTATATACCATCACATTAATGCTAAGAAATGGCTATCCTCCCAGAATTTTCTAAATTAAAGATTGTAATCTGTTCCCTACCTTTCTATTTGTTTCCCCAAGAGCCATGAATCAAGCCATTTCTTGCCTTTGCCCTGAAACTGTGACTGTAGTGCTGATACCAAAGACTAGCTTTCCCCCCAAACCTAAAATACTGCCAAAAGTTATAAGATCAAAAACAATCAGGTGTGAAAGAGAATACTGGCATGTTAGCAGTGTGCCCGCACACATGTTTGGAGAGGTTTTGAGAAGAAGAAAAATAGTTTGCCTAGGTAGCAGTGAGGTAGAAAGCATCTTTCCCCGAATCCTAAAGCTATTTTTGCAACCACTCCGTTAGATCCTGTTACAGGAGGAGCCGAGAGAATGGGATTTCGGCTTGACTCTTGACAGATCAAAAAGGAAGGTAACAAAGGAGAAGCGAACGATGCAAAGGAGAAGAGGGAATTCCAAAAGTACACATAAGAGTGAGGCAGCTTTCCCTTTGGTGGGGAGCATAAAAATACGGCTTCACCAGCATTTGTCTTCTGTTTACTTTTCTTCCTCTTGTGCTTTGTAGTGTGGCCCAAAGCTAAGCTAGGCCAGGACACTCGAGATCCACACAAACACCCACACTGTGTGATTAGAAGGTTATTTTATGTTTGGTATGATTCTCCAGCCGAAGACTAGCCATCACAATCAGACAGAAGATGCAGCTACTCCCCCTGGCCACAGCCTCACAGCGATGCCAGTGTGCTGCTTTTAATAAGAGCCTGATATAGGAGTCAGGTGGGGTTACGTTTTTGTATCCAACCTCTACATCTAAAGTGGGGGCATCCCCTAGGATTTTGCAGCCTACGGTAAAGGATAAAATTGTGTCTTTCTACCATTCCATATGTGAAGTGTGAAAGCAAGAGGAGAAGGGGACGATAGAGGACGAGATGGTTAGACAGTGACACTGAAGCGACCAACATGAATTTGACCCAACTCCAGGAGGCAGTGGAAGACAGGGGGGGCCTGGCGTGCTCTGGTCCATGGGGTCACGAAGAGTCGGACATGACTTAACGACTAAACAACAACAACAAATCATTCCATATAGGAAAAATGGCTGGACTAACCCTTCAACAAGACTTCAAGGATGGTGTTTTGGATACAATTTTCCAATGCTCCGGAGGACCAGGTGCCAACTGCAGGACAGGCCACCTCACGATACAAAGGTCTCTTCCTCAGCAAAGGAGAATGGCTGGGGAGAGGCTCAGGAAGAACACCTGGGGACCCGCTGCATAAGACAGTTGCCTTGTTCCCCCCAAACAGCCAAGTGAGTACCTACAAGCAATAGTAGGCATTCTTCGGTCTCAAGAGACTATGGTAACATGCTCTGAATACAGGTCTTGAAACAGCATCTAGTGTGGCTGAGGAGGCCAATTTGAGAGTGACAATCCCTTCCACACTCCCTGAGTTTGCTGGTTTGGGGACTGCCTCTTTGCTTCGGCCTGCTGGACAAGTGTCTCTTCAAAGCAATAGTGTTAGCAAATAAGCCATGCCTTACATTCCCCTAGAATCCTATAGCTTCCACTGGGAAGATGGTGCAGCTCCTTCCTACCACTCTGACATCAAATTGGAAGAAAGACAGCTATTGGATAGCCAGGAGTCATATGACTGGACCTGCCCTTAGCCCTTTTAAAGAATTCTTGTTGTTGTTGTTTAATCATTAAGTCATGTCCGACTCTTTGTGACCCCATGGACCAGAGCACACCAGGCCCTCCTGTCTTCCACTGCCTCCTGGAGTTTGGTCAAATTCATGTTGGTAGCTTCGATGATACTGTCCATCCATCTCATCCTCTGTCTTTCCCTTCTCCTCTTGCCTTCACACTTTCCCAACATCAGGGTCTTTTCCACGGATTCATCTCTTCTCATGAGATGGCCGAAGTACTGGAGCCTCTGCTTCAGGATCTGTCCTTCCAGTGAGCACTCAGGGTTGATTTCCTTCAGAATGGCTAAGTTTGTTCTCCTTGTAGTCCAGGGGACTCTCAAGAGTCTCCTCCAGCACCACAGTTCAAAAGCATCAATTCTTCAGCGGGCAGCTTTTTTTATGGTCCACCTCTCACTTCCATACATCACAACTGGAAAAACCATAGCTTTGACTATGCAGACCTTTGTCGGCAAGGCGATGTCTCTGCTTTTTAAGATGCTGTCTAGGTTTCTCATTGCTATCCTCCCAAGAAGCAGGCATCTTTTAATTTTGTGGCTGCTGTCACCATCTGCAGTGATCATGAAGAATTAAAGAATTCTATGTGTATAAAATAAATGCACATGGGAGTGAAGAACACTGTGGCATCAGACCCAACCACAGCTCCTCACTGCCTTATGAATGGAACACAGGAGAGCAGTGGAAACCCAATGCATCCATGTTAAGGTCTGGAGGGATGTGTCCCCCCATAAACTGAGCCTTCATGCATGCATTGTCAGCTCTGAAAGAGCCTCTGTGCATACAACTGTACATGTAATTATTGAGTAGAAAGAAATTCTCATTTGTGTGGAGAAAGACTCCCTCTATAAAGCTGTACGTACAGAGCTTCTTTTGAGAATGGACTTGTAGTCAAATATACAAGGATTCAGTTTCCCCACACTTTCAAAACAAGATCTGAAAGGTCCTGAACTTTGACATTTACCCCCAAAGGGGTAAGGGCAAAGCTGCCTATCATGATACCACTCCCCTCTCCTGTACTTTGACACGTTCACCCACATTTCTAAAGGGCTCTGGTAGCTTTATTTTGGGTAGTTTTCATGGTGGCCTAGGAAGGAAACAAATCTTTGAAGTGTTAATATTTTGAACTGTAACTGCCACAGCCAGAATTTTCCAGCTGGAAGAAGTTGGGAACTAATTGGAAAAGCCAGGAACAAATCAGCACTTAACCACAAAAGGACCACAGAGGGGGGGGGAGGGCTAAATCTTGATTTCATTTCATTTCTCTGTGACATCTTTTCTTTTTTCTTTCTTTCCTCGTTTCATATCCAGTTACAATATTTATTGTTAATTTTGCACAGGGAAATATTTGTGCATTCTAGTAAACACTTATTCTTAATATATGCATGTTTTAATATGTTTTTCTTAATGCACACAATTTTGTATACTTCCCCCTGCTGCCACCATTGATTTTCCTCTTGGTTCCCCATTGATGTTTTCCCATTGACCTCCTATTGATATTGTCTTGTATTCTCATTTCCCTATTCCTGCTGATTTTTTTGTGGAATATGCATTTGCACACATTTGTGTTTAATGCAAAAAAGAAAAGAATCAGCCATTTGTGTTTCCATTCCCTCAATGAGCAGATACCAAAAGGCATGCATAGATTTTTATTAAGTACCCTGCAGATCACATTTGTTTAATTTTTTTTGTTAATACTAACGTATTTTTCATTTCTGTCACTATAAGTCCAGTTATTATCTCTCAGTCTAACCTACCACAGAGAACAAGTCGAAAAGTGATACCAAAGACCTGAGCATTTTGGCAGAAATAAAGATGTAAGGGGTAAAATAAGCAATGCCATATACCTAGGCTTTAGGTTGCCATAGCAACTTGGTGTACTATAAGTAAAGCATGGAAGTAATTTGCTGCAAAGAACAAGTTACTTGCAATTAATTCCCTGTTTGAATAACAGAAATTCATTACATGATCACTGTAACTTAAGAAGGGCTAACTTCACTTGTTTTTCAGTTTTACTGAAACTTTTCAGTTTGCCTTATAGTTCTGGAGCATGTGGACATACTAGATGATGGAAGAGGAATATCTCACGAAAGAGAAAAATTATATGGCTTCTGCTATGTCTTGTGCTCTGTCACAGCAACAATATAGAAGGCTGGAAAAAAACGTGTTTTATTACCAGAATCATAACTTGTTACAAAATCCATACAGACTAGATCTACATCATAAGCATTTTACAACTCTCTCACCTGAAGAGTTTTAAACAATGTCCCTGGGTTTCAGCCACTCACTCACAGGGAAAAAAAGTCAGATATAAACATACCTGTGTTTTTTTGCTGGACAAGCACATTTTTGTCCTGGGCAATGCAACGTATTGCAGGAAGCTCCACGCTATTACAGGTGAACTGTGATGCCAAGAAACAGGAGTGACTTTATTTGTTTATTTGTTTATTTGTTTATTTGTTTATTTGTTTATTTGTTTATTTGTTTATTTATTTGCACATATATATCACCCATCTAGAACCTGTCTATCCTAGGCAGTTTACACGAAATACAAAACCCCAATATACAAAGATAATAAATGAAAACATAAATGCATTAAAAATGAGTCCCAATTTTACTACAAGAGTCCAGGATGGGGAAAAAAAGGAAAAAAGAGGAAAGCTAAGTAATACTAAGTAATTGCTGTTGGGAAGGCCTGCTTGTAAAGTCCTGTCTTTAGTTTGCTTGTGAAAGCCCTCAGCGAGGGGGCCAGGCAGATTTCTGTTGGTAAGTTGTTTCAGAGACGAGGGGCCACTGCTGAGAAGGCCCGGTTTTTAGTTTTTTCCCTTTGGGCCTCTCTCAGAGTTAGGCCCTTCAACCGCCCAGCCTGGCTGGAATGGGTAGAACTAGGTGGAAGAAGGTCCTCTGTCAAGTATCGAGGCCCTAAATCATTTAGGGCTTTGTAAGTAATAGTTAACACCTTGAAATAGATGCAGAAATGAATAGGTAACCAGTGTAAGGCTGCCAGAGTGGGGGAGATATGATATAATAACCTGGCCACCATGTTCTGGACCATTTGAAGCTTCCACATCAGTCTCAAAGAAAGCCCCACGTAGAAAGCATTATAGTAGTCTATTCTTGAGATGCTTTAGTTGTCAATAAATGGACACAATATTAGAAGGAGACACTGGAACTATCAGCAGGGCCAAGAAATACAAGAATTATAAATTTAAATTTAGCTGGCCGGATAGGCAATGAGTACCTAGGTGCAGAGCCATGGATCAGGAGCTGAATTTCCCACTGTACATCCATGGAGAAATACCAGTCTGTGTGACCTTGGGCAAGCTGCACAGTCCTGGAGTGCCACCTGAAAAAGGGTCTTAGACCATTTCTGTGTATTGAAAACCCAGCCAAGGGTTGTGTACATCAGAATAGACTTGATGGTGTGCAATTACTGTATCCCCAGTTTTAACTCTACCATTAATCTTCAATAGCTTGGAATTTTCATGGGGGCAGAAATTTCCCCAGAATTTGGTCAATGCAAGTTTTTTAAAAAGCCCTTCTTTACATCATGAAGCTGATGTAACAAAAAAACAACAACCAAACTCTGTAAGAGTTACTTCTTCAACGTTGTAACTTTAACAGTAACTAACTAGTTGTGAGAACCTTGAAATGGTAACTGATGAAAGTAATATCTTTCCAGAAGTAACATTCCACACTCTGATTCTGAGAAACCTTTGGATCAGTGGCACTCATTAGTTTACGGGAGGGATTATCCTATTTCAAATGAACTTGGACACTAACTGTGGAAAATCAAAGCTGCTTTTCTTTTCTTTTCTTTTTTGGCACACATATTTCTGCTCGGTTTGAAACACAGCTCAGCAACAACAGGGAGCTTGCCAGTATATGACAGTCATGGAAGAACAAAACTAGTTTCTGTTTTATGAAATGTTCTGAGAGTGATTACAGTTACAAGGCTGGACCTAACTAACAGACTACACTAGGCCCCTGCGAACACAGCAGCAGCTGGAAGAAAAGCACAGCTGAGAACCGTATGACAAAGAGAACTCTGGATGAGTGTTTGTAACAGCACGATCTTTAAAAATGACAGGCTGGGCCTCTTTAAATTTAAATTTTATTCATTTTTTTCAAGCCAGTGCAAACATATAGAAACAAAACATCCATGTCCTGACCTGGAACACAACATGAAGTGATCAGAGGAAGTTAATAACTCAACAGCACCAAGCTGGAAAAGAAATCTGGCCAAACCAGCTCAAGGAACGCTTGTACACCTGCCTATAAACCACTGTTTGTCAGAACCCTCTAAGGGGCACCCCTCTATCTTCCATTCCATAGGCATCCTTCAGTCTCGAGAGACTATGGTAACATGCTCTGCATCGAGGAGTGTCCTCTCCAGAGCATGAAGCCTGGGTAAATGAATATGGAGGATAGGCTGTTACCCAAGCAGCAAATCCCCCCTCTCCATGTTGCTGAAATGGTCCAATGGAAAGGCAAGAGCCAATGCAACTGGTTCCAGCAACGTCACAGGAGTTGGCAGAACAACACGAACTGCCTTTGGGACTCCAGCTCCAGAACCCCTCTATGTAAAGGCATCATAAACTTTCTGTTTTTATTGTTTGCTTCAATGACCCAAGTCTCAGTGACAAAGTTGAAGATGAAGAACTGGAAAAGTTAACAAATACAGAGCTCTAGCAATCGAAACATTTTGTTTGTGGATGAAGCACACTTTGGTAGCCCCCATCATCATTGGGACTTTGGGAAAAATACCACAGAATTTCACTCAGTCAATATTTTTATAATTTTCATTGACTGTGACTGGTATTTTTGGATGATGATGATGATGATCCCTCTTTACCAGTGGTCCACAACTGGCCACTCTATCATTTGCACTTTATGGTCTCTGATTAGAGCAACAGTTCTACCATATGGGTACCCAAGGCACATCTGTATGATAAGGGAAATTTTCAAGCAAAAGTTCAAGGAAGTTTCTAACACTAGTTGCAATCCACATCTCCCAGAGACTTCTTAAAATCAAAGCATCTTCCAGAAGCATTTCATATTCACATATGGCTGGGGACCGAAAGCGAGTCTGATTCAAGGTACTAACAGTAACAACTATAGTCTTACTGGAATACAGGATCTCTATTACCAAGTAGTATCAATTATGCAAACTGTGCAACAGTTAGGAATGTGTTACAAATTCCCTATGTTGCTGGTCTTCTTAAGGGTTGGACTCAATGCTATGTTAAAAATGTGGAGCTGATCACCATTTTTTGAAAAATCCAAGTAAATTGGTAGTGCCTAATTCAAAATGGAACTGTTGCATTGCGAGCAGGGAATGTTTAAATCTTCCTTGAGGTAGAACTGTAACAATTCCATTTGAAAGTTTCACTTCTAAAATATGATCACAGTTTCCAAGCATTCAGGGAACAAAACTGTGATATCAACCCAAATTAAATTGGTGATGCTACAATATTTCCATTTATGATTTCTGGCCATCAACTTCCCATAAAATAAGGAATGAGAAACAGATGTGCCGAGCCAACTCTTTCCTCTTTTTCCAGTGTAAACAGCTGGTCTGGAGGTTCTTTGTTGCTGTGCACAATACACATCTGTTTCTCCCAGCTGCCAGGAAGCTCCAGCATAGAAATTAAGACAACAGAATAGAACCCCATCACTGCTGCTCAATACAGACCTAGTTCTCACTGAGGTAAGAATCATGTAGTTGGGTTATACCACTTCACGCTGCCAGTAGGGGAAAGAGAAATGTTAGACAGGAGTATATCACTGTGGCCCACATCTGAGATGGGGATATCTGAATGTATTAGAAATTAGCACATCTTAAGGAGGCTGAACCAACCCTTTTACTGTTTTCTCTGTGTGCATGTTTTCACCATACAGACATTCAAACATAACCTCAAGAGATCAAGAAAAGCAGGATCGCTTAGTTCTGCTGATCATATAGCAAGGTATTGATGGGTTTTTCATGTAATGTGCCTTGAGCCTCAGTTTTGGGGGAAAGGCATGATATAAATCACATTTTAAAAATAAAAATGATGATTGGTGATTATGACAATGATTTTCGTCAAATGGCATTTCTCTCTTTTCTCGTTCTTCCTCTCACTGGGAAGAAATCACACACCACATTTCCATCCATTTTTGAATGCCTACAGATTCTGTAATGGGGTTTCCTTCACCTATCTGTGAAAATCAGACTAGATATTTTCAGAACACATGCTGTGCAAATGGAACAAAGAGATACATGCTAACTTCAAAGAGCAATTTTAATCCAGCTAAGTCAAAGAGAATTCAGCCACTGGGTCTAGTGGTCCTTAGACCATACCCACCAGCTACACAAAAATTCCAGAAGTATTAGAAAGCAAGCCAAGAAGTATACAAATCTCACAGCAAAAATATTGGGAGCTTGAATCTACCTATGCTTACTCAATGTGCTCATTCACAACTTATGTGTAAGCCTTGCCTTTTGTCTACAACAGGGGTACATCACCTATGCCCTTCAAGGGTTTTAGGCTACAGGCTCATGAAGCTCTAGTCAGTATGGCAATTGGTTAGCATTGGCAGGAGTTGTAGCCCAAGATATCTGGATGACATAAAAATGTCTATCCAAAGTTTAAGAGATTTTTTTAAAAAAACAAGCAGGAATTGCACACACATTGCCCGGCTCTTTAATTTCAGAGCTGCAGGAGGCCACATAGTTTGAATGTTTTCCTAGGTAAGATGCTCCCTACATGTACAAAATTACTTTGTGAAAGAAGGGGATTTGGGTTCACACATTCCTCCCCTACTAGTTTTGCAGATATATGGAATGTATGTGTACAGAGACAACTAATTTCATTAGAAAGGAAATGCCTCTTTATCTCTTAAAATATTGTAGCCCTGTGGGACTTTTGCAGCTCAAAATGCTTCTGTTCTAAAAAAAAAAATATTTTTTAAACTATTTTTCAGACCACACTTGGGCACTATTTTATCATTTTATTTTTGGCACTGGAAGTGCCAACTGTTACTGTAATTAGTGAATGTTCCTTTTAAGGATGAAATGAGGGGCAAATGGTCCTTTGTCCTAATGACAGCCTATTTAATTAATCTTTAAGGAGCCACATGTGTTTGTCTTGTCTTGTTTTGTTTCTTTCGATTTTGCCTTATACATCTTGTGATGCTTGCTTAAATCCCTGCCCCCAACAAGTTGGATGTATTTCTATTTTTGCAGCTTCCAAATGAATGGTAAGCCTCCATGAAATCACATTGCAAGAGAAGAAAGCCTGTCTGAATATGCAATTCATTTCCATGGTGGAAGATTTATTGTTCCCAATAATTTGGAAGCAGTGATAAACAAACCTCTAGTCTTGCAGCATTTATTTTCCATGGTAAGTCCTCCCTGCCCCCATTTTTTTCTCCTCATGCTCTAATCAGCCCCTTTTATTATATACACCTCTGTTTTCATGATCCTGTTGGGACAGATAGAATTCTCCAGTTTCAGAATAAGAAAATACGTGGGCTAATGGGCCTCATTGCTTTTGATTTCTCACTTGAAGTCGGCAAGAGTGTGGGCATTAGTTACCCATAGGTAAAGTAAAAAACCATAAAGGTAAAAGGCTTTTCTGTGCAATATACCACTAAAATACAATAATCTCCAAGATGCTTATTTTAGCAAATGAATCTGTCACATGGAGCCCAGGAAGAGAGCCATCCATTCCAAAGCCATAAAAGTTAAGAACCCTATTTAGAGGCCTTTCTCTCTCTGAAGAAACAAAGTCATTTTTAGAGTTGTATCAGTAGGATATTCATAAAGCCCTTTTCAAGAGGCAGGGCAGACAAGAAACACACATTGAGATTGCCGGATGCTATTTTTTGCACCAGCCATTGGGGAAATTCATGTAAGGCAACCCAAAAAAACACAGCCATGTTTGCATCATATTAATAAGGGGGCGGGGGGGGGAGATCGCTAAGGAGCTGCCAATTGGCAGTCGAGTATGTTTTGATGGTTTGATAAGGGTACTAAAGGGTTTATGATGTGACAGATGTTTCACTACACTATTGTGAAATGAATAGATTATGAGAAGTAATTAGATGTACATTGGAATCAATGCTGTTATCATCGAGGCCTTCGGGCGATGCAATAGATGAGAGTCACGGCAGCAGGTGGTCCAATGGCTCGGAGACAGGAAGACACCACTGCAGGAGACTGAGTGACAGGTTTCACAGATCCAGGGGGTGAGAGATCTGAGCCACTGCCTGCATTTGTAATCTTTACTCATGTATAAATAATAACAACTAGACTATTGACTTCAGATGCTATGTCATAGCCTCTGTTCCCTCCTAACAACACCCACAGATGATCATGGATTCCTTTATTGAGGGTATATTTTTTATACTTTTAAAGCTTTCAAATCTGCATTTAGGACTCTGACATCAGTGCAACCAACTTTGGAATATCAATCAAAATCTCTTTGCTAAACAATAGGCCTGAGTTCTACTGTGTTTAGTCCTGCACCAAGCCATAAAGTATTCCTCATTTACGAGCTCAGGACTTTTAACAGGAAGATGAATGAAACAAAAGGGCAATAGCAATCCTAACATGGTATCACCATGTTCATGAGAGGGTAAGCATTTTAGGCTGCAGACATATAACAGTTTGGGGTTCTTTTACAGTTATGAGAAGTTGGACACTAAAGAATCATCATTGCAAATGGTGAGCAATCTCCTCCCACCATTGTTTCAGGAGTGGGTCCAGACTAAGGCTGGGATTTTTCCTTGAGAAAGGCATTTTTTTGGAATCGCAAAAACTGAATATCCATGCTGGCTTAGGGATTCTGCAGGCTGTAGTCCAAAAGTAACTTCATCAGCTCCATTTTCTTCAAACATAATCACATCACCTTATTCCCAGGATTGTGGGGGGGGGACTGAGATTACATCTCCTGTTTCTTTCATTCTCCCCACATTTTTCACACCATCAGTATGAAACCATTAAGTGGGGGCATAATAATGATACAATTTCTTCTCACCACTAGGTGTCCTCCACTTAGGTGAGGACCTAAATGGAGAATGCAAACATTACTTTTAAAATTTTACCCTTAGTAATGTGATTTTCCTCCCTGTTTTCCTCTAAATTTAACGAATTAGCCAGTCTTGGTTGAAACCGTAACATATAGAGCTTTAAACTTTCATGGATGCTCTAGTCCTGATCTTGTTCAAGCCCACTGCATCTGTAATTCATATTGCAAAATAGTGATTAATTTCTTCTATCTGGGGTGGGGAAGTTCTTCCCCCAGCCCCCAATGTGGACTATACCAGGAGCAGAAACAGAAGAGTGTTGTTGTTGTCATTGTCGTTGTTGTTGTTGTTTCTAAACAAATAAATGAACTGGAAGTGCCCGAGCATGTTTGTTTTGGAGGGCAGGTCAAGTATTGGAGGATTTACCCAGTGCAGGCAGAACTGGCCTGACCCAGACAGAGACCATAGCAAGGAAGAAACTATCTTGCTGCCCCCCCCGCTACTAAAATCTTCCCTCCGATCTCTCCCTTGCACTTACTCTCGAGAACAACAAGAGAAAGGCTGTTGTGACTGTCCTTAATGACTTTGGTCATCAGCTGACCTTCGTTCCCATCTCAATGGACTCATGGATTTGTTAATTATGATTAACTTTATCCTTGATTTCAGAGGGGCCTAAACTCAACAGAATTAGGATTAAGCCTAGCTGGTGCCACCCTGGTAATGGATTGTTCTTTAATCCAGAGGAGGTTCCTGTCAACTGAATTAGAGAAGAGGTGAGCTGCACTTATCCTCCTACCTCTAACTTCTGCTTGGTGCTTGGCCCCAACATGGTTCCAAAGAGTCCCCCAGTCATCAACAGCACTTTTGGAAGCATGGAGGACTTCAATCACTTGGGGAAGAAATATTAAAATTGCCTTGCTTCCTATGGAAACCATGATTCAGTTAGAGTATTAAAGTGTATTACATCAACAGAGTGACTTGTTATAATCCTCAGCCTGAATGCAACCCTCTCATCATTTTGGAGTTTTCTGAAGCACAACACAAAAATCTTCCAAATCAGGTGACCAAAACTGGCTGCAGAACAAAAGGAAAGTAAAGCAGTTAGAGATGTGAAAATTTCTGTTTTGATTTTCTTGTACTTCACTAAATTCCATGTACATTTTTCCACATCTTTGTTTGTTAGGTAAAGGTAAGGGTTCCCCTTGACAAATTGTCCAGTCATGTCTGACTCTAAGGGGTGGTGCTCATCTCTGTTTCCAACCCATAGAGCTAGCATTTGTCAGAAGACAATCTTCCATGGTCATGTGGCCACCGTGACTAGACATGAAATGCTGTTACCTTCCCACCGTGGTGGTACCTATTTATCAACTAGCATTTTGCATTTTGCATGCTTTCAAACCGCTAGGTTGGCAGGAGCTGGGACAAGTGATGGGGGCTCACTCCGTCACGTGGATTCGATCTTACGACTGCAGGTCTTCTGACCTTGCAGCCCAGAGGCTTCTGCAGTTTAACCCGCAGCGCCATCACATCCCTCCTTGTTTGTTAACAGGCGATGAAACCTTTTTTCTTTTGACATTGAACTTACATGCTTATCTTTTGCTCATTTCTTCCTAATATATACATTTGCATGTTCATGTTACTTAGTATACACATTTATTTAAATATTTCACCTTATTTATGCCTCCCCCTCTTTCACCAGCATGCATTTGTGTTTGTAGGCTGTGTACATTTTAGCCATTTGCAGTAGGCATCCTTCAGTCTCAAGAGACTATGGTAATGTGCTCTGTGTGGAGGTCTTGGAACAGTGTCTAGTGTGGCTGAGAAGGCCAATTCGAGAGTGACAATCCCTTCCACACTGAAGAAAAATACAATCTGTCCCCTGTCCAGCTCCCTGGCTTTGCTGGTTTCAGGACTGACTCTTTGCCTCAGCCTACTGTACAAGTGTCTCTTCAAATTGGGAGAGGCCATGATGCACCTCCTGCCTCCAGGCTGAACACTCAGATGTCAGGGTTTCCCATCTGTTGAGGTCCATTTCCAAGGCCTTCAGATTCCACTTGCAGGTATCCTTGTATCGCAGCTGTGGTCTCCCTCTGGGGCGATTTCCCTGCACTAATTCTCTATACAGGAGATCCTTTGGAATCCAACCATCAGCCATTCCCACGACATGTCCAAGTCAACGTAGACATCGCTGTTTCAGTAATGTATACGTGCTAAAAATTCCAGCTCGTTCTAGGACTACTCTGTTTGGAACTTTGTCCTGCCAGGTGATACCAAAAATGTGTCGGAGACAATGCATATGGAACGTGTTCAGCTTCCCCTCCTGCCATGCACAAAGGGTCCAGGACTCGCAGCAGTACAGCACTGTGTTCAGGACACAGGCTCTGTAGACCTGGATCTTGGTGTATGCCGTCAGCTTCTTATTAAGCCATACTCTGTTTGTGAGTCTAGAGAACATGGTAGCTGCTTTCCCAATGCGTTTATCCAGCTCGACATCTAGGGAGAGAGTGTCAGGGATCATTGAGCCAAGGTACACAAAGTCATGAACAACCTCCAATTCTTGCGTGGAGATAGTAATAGAGGGAGGTGAGTCCACGCCCTGGCCCATGACTTATGTTTTTTCAGGCTGATTGTTAGTCCAAATTCTTGGCAGGCCTTGCTAAAATGATTCATGTGTTATTGGCAGTCTTCAGCAGAGTGGGCAACAGTGGCTACATCATCAGTGAAGAGGAATTCCTGAGTGTATTTCAGCTGGACTTTGGTTTTTGCTCTCAATCTAGAGAGATTAAAGAGCTTTCCATCTAATCTAGTCTGGAGATAAGTAGACACCTTCTGTTGCAGTTCCAAAGGCCTGCTTCTGCATGACAGCAAAAAAGATCCCAAACAGGGTCAGCGTGAGGACACAGCCTTGTTTTACTCCACTTTGGATGTCAAGGGGATCTGATGTTGAGCCATCAAAAACTACAGTGCCTTTCATTAAGTGATTAAGACGGCCCAAAACATCATTGGCTGTTCACTCCTCTCTTTGGAAGAATTGTATAAGAACAGATGTAAGAGGAAGATATCTAACATACTGAAAGACTCCTCTCATCCGGGATATCAGCTCTTTAAACTATTACCATCAGGAAGGAGATTCAGGGTATTGAAAGCAAGGACAAGCAGATTCAAGAACAGTTTTTACCCAAGTGCAATATTGAGTTTAAATGCGGGGCCATAGGTTTTTGGTGGAATTTTAATTGCTGAGAGAAAACGGGGTATCTATATTTGGATGGTGAAAGTTGTGTATATTTTAACTTTTTTTGTAGTGTTGTCCAGTTTTACCTTGGGGAAGAGCACCTCATTTCGTTGCACCCACTTGTGAGCGCAATGACAAATAAATTTCTTATGTCTATTTCCTTATGGAAGGTCCTGATGATGTTAAGGAGTTGAGGTGGACATCAA
The DNA here is from genome assembly GCF_051106095.1 of Pogona vitticeps. Lineage (NCBI taxonomy): Eukaryota > Metazoa > Chordata > Lepidosauria > Squamata > Agamidae > Pogona > Pogona vitticeps. The sequence continues at coordinate 158,602,104 of NC_135785.1, forward strand.
ATCTTGGGAAGTACGTATTATAAAAAGGCCATTCCTGTTAATCAAATCAAAGGCCTTTGTGAGATCTATGAAGGCCACAAAGAGTGGCTGTTGTTGTTCCCTACATTTCTCCTGCAACTGTCTGAGGTAAAATACCATGTCAGTGGTGGATCTATTCGCTCAAAATCCACACTGTGATTCTGGATAGACTCTGTCTGCAAGCACCTGGCGTCTCTTCAGCACAACACAGGCCAGCAGCTTCCCTACAACACTGAGAAGCAAGATACCCCGGTAGTTATTCCAGCTGCCCCTGTCTCCTTTGTTCTTATACAATGTGACAACATTTGCATCGTTCATGTCCTGTGGTACTCCACCTTCCCTCCAGCAAAGACAAAAGACTTCATACAGCTCAGTGATGATGATCTTACAGCACTTCAACACTTCAGCAGGGATGTTAGTGCTGCACCCAGTGTTCCATCTGCTGTGCTCAGTCCTGGATGATCACGCCTGTAGCAGACTTCAAGGAAGCAGATTTCTTCTGTATTGGACCTAAAGCCTGCCTGATACCGTCATACATTCCCTTGATGTTACCTGTGTGCACTGCTTTCTGTATCTGAGAGCAGAGCTGAAGCCAATAATCATTGGAAAATCTCCTGGCAGCCTGTTGGACTTGGCTACGAGCAGCTCAAAGAAGCTGCAAGTTGTACTCACTAGGACAGGCTTTGTATGCTGCTAGAGCCCTCCTCTTATCCTCAATGGCTGGCATCAACTCCTCCAAATGGGTTTCAAACCAGTCTGCTGTCTTTTTGTTCTTGCAAAATGTGGACAAGGTGGTGTTATAAACAGCGTTCTTGAAATGTTCCCATCGTTCAGGTGCATTTGCATCAGCCGGACCTGGAAGGGTTTCCTCAATCGCTTGGGCAAATTCCTCTACTTTTCTTTGATCTTGAGTCTTGTTGTTGTCAATACGTAATCTTCCTTCCTTTTTTTGTGTGATACAATCTCTTTGTTCACAGTTTTACTCTAGTACAAATCCAGGGAGTGATCAGTATCGCAATCAGCACTCTGGTTACTACGTGTGATTGTAATACTAGGTAGGCTAGAATGTCTAGTGAGGATCAAGTCGAGCTGATGTCAATGCTTTGATCTTGGATGTCTCCAGGAAACTCTGTGTTGAGGCTCTGTATTAAAGAACATGTTGCTGACACAAAGACCATAATAACAGCAAAACTCCACCAAGCGTTGGCCATTTTCGTTCATCTTCCCAGTGCCAAAACAGCCTAGACAGGTGGGCCAAGAGTTGTGATCAGCACCAACTCTAGTGTGTTAAAGTCTCCGAGAATGAGACTTTTTTGGTAGCAGCTGCCAGATCATCATGGAATTTGACTTCTGTTGTGGATGACAGTGTTGGTGCATATGCACTAATGAAGGTGACCGGTCCCACTGATGAGTGGAGCTGCAGAGACAGGATTCTTTCACTCCCCACAGTAGGTGGAACAATGGATCTCAGCAGAGTATTTCTGACCGCAAAGCCAACACCATATTCCCTGGTCTTATTCAATGGTTTTCCCTGCCAGAAGAATGATAATGGGATATTTGACAGATCCCATGTCTGGTAATCTCGTCTCTTGCAGGGCAACAATGTCCATCTGCAGTCTACTCAGTTCCATGTTGATGACAGCTGTCTTGTGCACATTGTCTATTTCCTGCAGGTCGTCAGAAAAGCCAGGGGTCATTGTTTGAACATTCCAAGTGCCCAACTTTAGGGCAGAAGTTTTCTTATGATTGTTGCATGGTGCAGGGTTATCTATCTTCTTGTCAGGTTTCACCCTACCTAGTGAGGTGCAGTGACCTCTCCCATCATCAGAAGTAGCCCCTGGCGTCATGCTCTACGCCAATCTAGCAAAGACTTATAACCAGTAACTACTACTTCCCGTGTTATTTCAACACTGTATGCAAAGCTGGAGTGTCCTCTCCAGAGCACAAAGCCTGGGTAAAATAATATGGAGGATGGGCTGTTGCCCAAGCAGCAAATCCACCCACTCCACATCATTGAAATGGTTCAATGGAAAGGCAAGAGCCAATACAACTGGTTCCAGCGACGTCGCAGGAATTGCCAGAATGACATGAACTGCCTCTGGGACTCCGGCTCCAGATTTTGCCTCAAGGTTATCTCCTGAAGCCTTTTCCATCAGTGGATATAGCCACAAGGCAGTGGAGGTTTGAAATTGGAGTTTTCCTTCTCCTAGATGGGCTGCCTTCCAAGGCTGATGAGCCCCACCTACCCGCCCTGCTCCCTAATAGTGCGGAAGTATGATCCTACTCCTAAAACATTCCTGACCCCCAGGTGTATGCAATGCTATTTGGCTTTCCTATTTAGAAAATTCAGTTACATGTCAATTTGTCTTTGATAAATCACATGTTGAAAATGTGCACATTATTTTTTTCCTAAGGTCCTAAATAGAGATGAAGGCTTCTTAATGAAATGTATATTAATATTCTAGCATTCTGTAATGTTTTGTGGATGTAAAATGTTTATCTCTCTTGACAAACAATAATATTTGACCTATAAATAATTCTTAGCATTCCTGTGACAGCTGAGTCTACCTAGTTTATCACCCTGGCTAGGATCTGTCAATTAACAGCATGATAATCCCACTCCTATGTTGATAAGCCATTGCCACTTTATCTATTAGATACAGTATATCCTCTTCTTGATATGAATCTGACCACCATGAGGAGAAATATAGGGTACAGGCATTTTAATTCCTTGTTTCTGAAGAAGTAGATCTGAAGAAGTAGAACCCGACAGAAAATAATCAAATATCTTTCAGGATTGTGACTAACCTCTACCAATCTAAGGAGAAGGCTGCTAATCAATCTTACTTCGCTGTCCGGATAAGTGAAGCCTCCAACCAGCAGGTGGCACTCTTCCATATAGTTCGCAATCTATCCAGAGTTGGTCATAGTGACTGGCCTCCCACTAGCATCTCACCTGACCAATTTGCAGCCTTTTAAAAATCAAAAGTGGAGGCCATCAACCAGAATCTTACGCCCTTTTTGAAAACAGTGGATTGAGCAGAGACGTCCAGCCCTCCGTCTTGCCCAATGAGACTTAATCACTTTCAGCCTGTGACGTCTGAGGAAAGAATGAGGAACCAGGCCTTCTCAGCAGTGGCCCCTCATCTTTGGAACAACTTGCCAGTGGAGCTCCGCCTGGCTCCCAATCTGGGTGTTTTCAGAATTAAACTTAAAACCTGGCTGTTTGGGCAGCCTTTCCCTCCTGCCGTATCTTAATTTCTTATACTTTTGTCACCTTGGATCTATAATACTGTATATGTGTAGTGGTTTTATTGTTTTTAAATTTATAAATTGCCCAGAGTAGACCTTTGGTCTAGATGGGTAGGATAGAAATCCAATAAAGAAATAAAATACATTTTGAACCATGAAAGCTCACAAGTGACATCAAATCTGTTAGACATCAAATCTGTTAGTCTTTAAAGTGCCACAATATTTTGCCTTTTCTCCACTACCTCTGCTTTTATTTTTGCCTACATGATGACACAGACTAATGCAGCCACTCTTCAAACACCGTTTTGTGAGCACCTGGACTTCTTAAGGGAAGAGCCAGCCTGTGTGGCCTTGGACAAACTGCACAGTCCCAGGATACTCCCAGGAGGAGGGAATGGTCAACCACTTCTGTGTATTCTCAACCTTGAAAACCCTGGAAAGGGTTGCCATAAGTCAGAATTGACTCGATGGCACATGATTATTATTTCTCTGAAACAACCACAGTCCTCACAAATGTGCAAATTCTTGGGGCAGCACACATTTCTTTTTGCAATGAGTCTTGGAAGGCGTGAAACTGCCACTTTTGTTGAGACTCTTCAATATAATGGATTTTTTAAAAAATCTACAAACAATGCCTCTTTCACAATACTTCCAATGCTTCCGATGTGACTCCTTTTTTTGGTAAGCTTATAGAATTCACCCTTACTAAAGCTACAAATGTTCTAAATTTGCCAAAACACTGGAATTTATCTTTTATAGGGGCAAGTATTAATAACATGAACATATACAGTTTTTTCCCCCAAAAAGTAGAAACTAAAAGGGCTTCAGATTTCTTAGCATTTATTGTGAAATTTCCTCTTTTTTTACTTTAAATATAGATAGATATCAAATATGAATTTCATAAATGTTAGACCCTGACAAGTATCAACTGTCAAATATTAATTACTGAGATCAAATGTTGTAAAATCTTGAAATCAGACATAACTGACCATCAGATACAGATGCTGAATATTCTATGAACGTTTGGCAAATTTCTGAATATTCAGTTATTTTGAATATTCAGAAAGCAAATTATCTGAATATTCAGGGAGAGATTTTGATACAACCCTACCTAATCCACACCAGTGTGTCTGCAGAGAAATTGGCATAGACTGAAGGAAAGCTAGAAGGAAACATATGGTGTCTGCTGGTTTTAGAGAAGAGAATTTATTGCCTGGCAGAACCATCTCAATAAGTTATTACCAGAAAAACTCAAGATTTTTGGGGGCCAAAGTTACTTTGCCATATGTTTTCTAAAGAAGGTTGATGGCAGTTGTTGAACAACTGGTCTCTATCTCGTTTGTTCATATATACACACAGAGAGAGAGAGACAGACACACATACACACAGTGCTTCTGCAAATGGTGGTATATGTTCCAGGAGATTTCTGTGAGAAACCCTTCGGTGCTAACTTTTGCCTGTATTCACTTGCGGGTGTTTGGAATAAGATCATTTATTTTATTTTCAAAGAAAATGACATCGAGATGAAAGGGAATTGTGAAGCATTAAGATGTGCATTTCAGCATTTCACTGTAAACAAAAACACTCAAGGTTTTTCCTAGAGAAGAACATCTGTTTATGATTCTGTCCAGAGAGATATGTGGGCCTGTCTGTGTTTAGACAGAGCTCATGGGAGAATTCTGTGATTCCATTACATGTTAGAGCAAGTGGGGAAAACTAAAGGCTGCATTCAAGGTAGGGTTATCCTTGAAGAAAATTCGGTGGAATGGAATCTAGTTGCTCCCTCATTTGACCCAGAAAATACCAGGAATACATTGGGTCAGTATGGTATAGTAGTTTAGAGCACTAGACTGCCTTGGCAGTTCTAAGTCCTCATTCAGCCATAAAAATCACTGAGTGACTGCGGGACAGTTGCCGTGTCTCCACCTGACCTGCCTCAAAAGGTTGCTATGAGGAGGAAGTATGTACAAAATTGAGCCATGTATACCTCATTGAGCTCATTAGAGGAAAGAGGGGATATAAATGTGACTAATTAACTAATTAACATGGAAGACCCTTGGGTGTGCTCACTTCTTTGTGCAGTCCGACTCACTTATCAACTTCCTGTTTAGTTCAAATCCTGGTTTCCAGAGACAGCTGAAACAAGCTTGTTCTGGCCCTCCAGTGCAAAAGAAAGGAGCCCTTCTTTAATTTTTTATTTCCCATTCTGGTTTGGGAATAAAGGAAATAGGGGAATGAATATCTAGGTTCACAGTGCAAAAAGAGAGAGAGAGGGAGTGTCAGTCACTCATTTGACATTACATTGCAGTGCAAAACTGTTGTTTGGATTTACAAATGCACCAACCTCACATGAACCACTGAGGTATCCAGCAGTTCTAGTTTAATAATCTTAAAACACAGAGGTAGAAGGGACCTTATGGATCATCAATCCAGGCCCTGTGGGGAATCAAACGGCCAGCCTCTGGCTCCGCAGCCAGATACCTGAAAAGAAACATTACAGCCCACACCACAGATCAACATACTCAACGCTCTAGTGCAGAATGGATAATGCCATTAACAGGAGAAATGTGTATCTCTGTGGTGGAAAAGGAAACACCAATAAACAGCACACACTGGTTTCAGTTTGTGACAAGTCTTCAACTCATGTGCATTGCAGCTGGTGGCATTCATTTTTACACTGACTTTATTCAGAGTGCACAGTGCTGTTGTTATGCTGTTTGAGATTTTTCTTGGTACTCTCCAAGTTGAGAGCAAAAACAAAATACAGGGCACAGGAGACGTTCCCTTCACCAACAATATATTTACAAAAGTATATATACATAGCACTTCAGAATTGGCAGGTTCTCACAATTCTCTCCGACAAAGTGAATGGCTACTCCTCTATACATTAACCCAACAACAAGCCTAGTCAGCAACTTACTTATATACTGTAGCATTATGCAAGCATGATACAGCATATTGAACTTTGCACATGTGCAGAATTGTCACATGACTTTCCTGGCCAAGTGCCAACCTGAACGACTCGGCTTTTGCCAGTTTCCCATAATCCTACAAAACAATTCCATATTCATTTTTTTTTCAAACAAAAATGCTGATAGACTTCATCTACACCTGTCTAATTTCTGCTGTTTCTTATCCTGACCTCAACATGACCTTGCCTTCCTCTTCTTTTGTAATTATTATGAAACCATATTGGCAAGGTCCTTGGACCAGGAACCTCCTTCCTTCCTCTTCAGATATTCTTCACAAAGTGTCCCAGTGCCCATGTGGAAAAGGGGAGAAAGCAAAATCACATTATTGAGCTTGCTTTTTATGCCATGCATACCAATGTTATATTCTGTTTCCTATAGAATAGGAAAATCCCAGGCTGGTGGTAGGATGGCTTTAGTACTTATAATGCATTAGTATGTATAATGCATTAGTACTAAAATCACCTAGAACATGTGTATTTAAATAAATACATACTTAAAGTGATCCCTCAGCATCACTTCATAGTGGCCAGATCATTATAAGATGGAGCATATGTGTACAAATACTATTTCATGCAACACTTGTGATGTTGCATACGGTGTAATGTCCTGTAGGACAGTCATGTACATTCATCCTTATTATCATGCTGTAACAGAAGATCTACTGGCTGCGGACTTCCTTGACCAATTCAAAGTGATGGTTCTAACCTATAAAGCCCTAAACACCTTGGGTCTAAGCTATCTCAGGGACTGCATCTTCCTTTATGAGCTTGCCCAGGTACTAGAGGCCTTTCTCTTGATCCCACCACCTTCAGAGGTGTGTTTGGTGGGGACACAGGAGAGGTCTTATCTGTCACTACTCTCAGACACTGGAACTCCCTCTCAAAGGAGGCCAAGCTGGCTCCATCTTTGCTGTCCTTCCACAAAGAGGCAAATACCTTTCTCTTCAGGCAGGCTTTTCCTTAGTGACTGACTGTCTAGGACAGTGGTCCCCAACCTTGGGCCTCCAGATGTTCTTGGACTTCAACTCCCAGAAACCTCAGCCAGCACAACTCGTGGTGAAGGCTGCTGGGAGCTGTAGTCCAAGAACATCTGGAGGCCCAAGGTTGGGGACCATTGGTCTAGGAGACAATAAACAGGATGGTTTATATTTTGCTGCTTATAAATCTGTTTTAGTAATGCTTTTACCTAACACTTCAATATAATGTTATTAATCCTTCTGTATATTTGACTAATTTGCTGTTTTTAGCTTTTAATACTGTATTTTTAATTATATAAGCCGCCCTGGGTCCTTTTTTAGGAGAAAGGCAGTGCGAAAATGTAATCAATCAATCAATCAATCAGTATTCCCATGCAAGCATATATATGGGAACTGAGGAAAAGGGTAGAGAATGGTAAGAAATGGGCAGCTACCAAGACAGAAACCCACAGCCTTTGGAACAAGATGGTACATATCTGCTAGACCTTGGATAAGAGTTTTTGAATTGCAGCTCCCAGGATCCCCCTACCAGCATGGCCACTTACCATGTTGGTGGAGGGGATTCTGGGAACTTTACCAAGATTTTACTTCAGTTGTGTCATCATGGCATCTTGGTGGAATTATGACACCGGAACTAGCATCCTCTTTGAAATCAGTAAATCTTTCCTGTGTCTAGCATGCTGCCATTTTGAAAGCAAACAAACATATCTGCTAGGATTTCCCTTTTCTTCATTTCTCAGGTTGCTCCTCCCATCTGTTTGGAGGTAAGCTTCCCCCTCCTCCCCAGCAGCATTTTTTTTTTCATCTTAAATCAATGGTGTGAGCTTCCTGATACTTACTTATACCGCCATGACTAGAAACATGTTTGATGTATACTAATTAGGAGCAGAGCAAAAAAGAAAAGAAAAAAAACAATGTGCGCAGCCACAAAGCAAGATGTTTTCAGGAAATTCACCAAGTCAGCAAATGCCAAAGCCTTGTAAAGAATGAAGGGGAGGGGAAAACACATGGTTTTCTAGGAACAGGAAATTACGCTCTCTTTTTATAGCTTTTCTTTTAACAGGCAATTTCGATTATTTCATAAAATGTGACTGAGGAGTTCCAAGTAAACATGCCTTCCAGAGAGCCAGAAGGGCACCAGTCATTAGGAGAAGGTTTGGGGGCATTCAACTGTGTTTGGGTAATAGTTACTCCAGAGCTGAGAGGATTATGGTGTGGATTTTCCATAACAGATGGCCTGATAAGATGCTTGAGGGAATGATGGGTTTCAGCAGAATCACAGTGCACTGTGAGAGGGATTTCAGCAAGCTGGAGAACAGGCTGGAGCTTTGATCAGTTAAGGGGTGGGGGGGAAGCCACTTAATAAGAAAAAGGGGTGCAAAGGTAACAATAGGGGTTGTCCCCGGGGGGAGGAACAGAAGTACAGTAGAGGAATGAGTGAGTGTGAGATATGATGGCACAGAATAGGGCTGGGCAAAATCCAACCTTCCAGATGTTGCCGAAGCTCACCTCCCATCAGCGCACTCTGGCTCTGTCTACTTCTCACTTCCTTTTGACCCAAGTGGACAAATGCAGCCACTTCTGGTGGCTACAGTTTTGCCTCCCCCAGATCAGAGAAAGTTGAGGAGTAGACAGGGCCTGAGTGGAGCACCTTTGTGGTCCCAGAAAGAAAGGTTTAACACCGGATGCTTCCTGCAGGTTTTGCTATGCTGCTGTGTTCTTGTTCCAGCATCACACATGGTACATTTTGACTCTGGATTTTGTTTTCCAATTGTAAACTGTCCTGAGCCTTTGGGATTTAGCAAGATTTAAAAAAAAAAAAACAAACAAACCTCAAGAAATCAATACCCTTCACTGTTGTGGCATATATCCTAACATCAATGCACTTAGTGTTTTCTTGCCCACTGCAAAGGGTAGCCAATTACATGGAGTGGGGGGCAAGGAAGCATTGCCTTTGTGATCTCGTGCCCTATGCTATATTTAACTATATATTACCAATGTGATGGAGCAGAAGGTGTTAGTTAGTGACAGTTGCACATCCATGGTAACATGTAGTTGGGCTCTCGGGAACCAACTGAACAAATAACCTGGAGTCACTGACAGTCTCTGGATCACAGTTAAGAAAACACATGCATCTCAAATTATCTCCAGCCTTGTCATTATAAACACTGCCTTGTGATTCTCCACTTTCCACCAACAAAGGAACTAGTAAGCTTAGCAGAACATGGGCAGCATTCTACAGTATGTTTTTGCATTTTCCAAACAGAAAATCAAACTTTTACGGTTTCTGTGCTCCCAGCAAGCCTTGGGGCTACTCTGGGTGGCACCGAAGAGCACTATATCAGCTGTTGAGCCCCATTTGAGAGATCCTTCCACCTCATTACATTTTGAGACTAGATGAATTTAAGATCAAGTCTTCTCTTACATTCCCTTCTGCCTGTTTTGGTGTGTGTGTGTGTGTTTTGTTGTTGTTTTTCAGGCAACATCCTGGAGATCTCTAAAGTTTGCTCACATATTTGTGCCATTTTGGGAGGCCTGATCAAGATACTGAGAGCTGGTGTGCTGAAGTAGATTGGGTGTCAGACAGGGCCTTAGGAGACTTGGGTTCAAATCTCTGTTCGGCCATGGAAGCTCACTTAGGGGTGGGGGTGGGAATGATAAGCCAGTCCTTGAACATCTCACATACCTTGAAAACTCATCAGTCAGAAGCAACTTAATAGTACAGAGGAATACAATAGGTATTACTAGTAGTGATATCCCAAGCCTTCCTACCATTTGAGGTGAAAAGAGAAGGAGCAATGCCACTCCCATCTTTCTTCCTGTTAGTGGTGTGGTCTTCCTTCTCTTCTCCACCCACCCACTGTTGCTGCTGCTGGCTTCCCTTCCTTGCCTCCCTGATTGTCTATCTACCCTGAATACCCTTCCAATAATGAAGTCCCAGCTGTGACTGGAATGCCTCTACATAAATGACTGACTCTGCATAAAGAGGCTCTGGCCCTGTCTACACCAAGAGGGTATTTAGAGTAGGGAAGCAAAGAGTAACAAAGAGTAGTGCTGACAGCAACACAGGCATGGGGATGGGGGAAGTGAGGCACCAGAACATCTACCTCGATTTGAATCACAGAGGGTGGGGAGGAAAGGTGAGATAACAGTGGCCAGGCCCTCCAGGGCAGTCGTGCAATTCCTGGTCTCCCTGTACTTGACAGAACTATCTCACCGAGCCTAATGATAGAGCTGGCCCTAATTGCCATAGTATAGATTTTGGAATTTGTCTTGTACCCTAAATGGCTACCCTTGATTTGTATTGTTTGGAAGACAGAGAACTGAGCTTGTAGTAGCTTGTGAAGAAAGATTACTAATTGAAATATATAATATGATAATAGACTTACTCCACTGGGAAACTTTACTAACAACTGCTCTTCTCTTGGGATGCTCCTATTCTGTTTCCTTATCCCAGTGGATTGTTCCTTATTACAGCAACTGATTTAGAGGGCCTGAAAAAAACCTGGTGTTCCTGCAATATACTGCAGTATTGGTAATAGTAAACATTGCAAGGTATTTTTACTTCCAGACAGTCAAACAAAGAGTCAAGCAACTAAAAATGTAATAATCTGGGGAGATCTTGTAATGATATTATGCCAGCTAAGGGCCTGTGAAAATTCCTATCAGGTGCATTTTGGCTGTCCCATAAAATCTCCTCCCTGACCTCTCAACTTGCTCCCAATGCTCTCGACAATGGTATATTACTCTAGTGTCACTACTATGGGTCAGCCAGACACCATTGGTTTAATTGGTCTGATGTCAAAAGGGGGAACTGCAAAATCTTGAATTAGGCTTAGGCAAGTTCATAGAGATCGTGAGAGAATTTAAATTCCAACATTCTTGAGCATCATTAGTGGGTTAAATGTATGTGTGATTTTGCACCTATCCTAACAGCCGTTTGAATAATATATGATATATGATATAATATGGTGCCTAGAAACCATTGAGCTCCCTTATTTCTAAAAGCAAGGTATATTGAAGGGAAGAGCCCCATACCTAAGGGGACTTTTCCTATTTGCACGCCAATGCAGGTAAAAAGGCCGGATGGAAGGGGGATAAAAACCACCCAACATAACAAGGAGCCACATATCTTTCTGCTTTTCATTGAGAAGTATGGGGAAAGAACAGCAGGTGAGTAGAAATTGCAAGGTTCCGCCCCTTACCAGCTGAAAGCTGTTGACAGAAAGAGTTCTGCTCCAGAGCCATTACGACCTTTCAGAGTAGATAGTACTGACTTAGCATTGCTTGACAGTACTAGAAATCATCTGACTAGGTGTAAGCCAATTCCCTTCTACAGGGGAATACCAAGCTGTTTTGAGAGGGCACAGCTCTCGGACTTCCCAGTCCAGCTGGGGGGATTCTGAGTCAACCTGAAGGGAAGTCCACTTTTGTACCCAGAGTGTGAGGAAGCACAATGGACTTTAGTTTGCCCGATGCTACTCTGACCAGGGTGCGGCAATTCTGGAATGCTCCTAATGGGGCTTCTATAAGAAATTTCATTTGAGGGACATTATTATAATTTAAAGATTATAGTTACCCAGGAGACATCTTTGCACGTAAGCCTCAAATCCTCATTTGACAACTGAGCAAGCAGCAAAATCCTTCAAAATGGAACACTACTGGCCATGCTGGCTTGCCTGAAACCTGCCTATTGGGAGTGAAGAATTTCTTCCCAGTCTAAAACAGTTTTCAGATGAGTTTCCCCATCTGAGGATTAATTATCCCAAAGATGGCATACCTTTGGTCCTCCAGATGCTTTGAACCACAACCCCCATAGTCCTTGACCCCTGGCTATACTGCCTGGAGCTGCTGGCAGTTAAATTCTAAAACAGTTGGAGGACCAAACCTTCCTCATTCTTACCTTATCCAGCTCGGACCCCTGCCAAAATCCAACCAAAACAATATTCTTATGGGTCATCTGCCTGTATAGTTATATCACAGAACAGAAGGAGCCAATTTTGCCATTCAAAGTCCCAAATACCACTTTTCAAAATAATTCTGGAAACTCCAGTCATTGAAAACTATTCAGAGCCTCTTTTTATATGTGGTGGACTTGTAGGGAAGTTAAGATCTTTTGGAAACTAGTCCATCGGTTTTTATCCCCCAAAAATGTTATCGTCTATAATTCCATATGAACCTGAACTGTTTTTGTTGAATATAATACCAGATTTGATAGAAAAAGAAAAATATATATTTGATCATACATGTAACTACAGCAGCAAGAATTTTATATGCCAAAACACTGGGAAAAAAGAAGATTCTCCAACAATCCAGGAATTAATAGAATTTTTTTTTTCGAAGCAGCAGAGATGGATATTTTAATTGAAGTATTAAAAGACAAAGAAATTGTTGAGACTAGAAAAAAGTGGGAACCTTTGTATAATTGGATGAGAGATGAGAACATGAATGGATTAAAATTATAAGAAAGAAGATATAATTATAGAGTTTAAAAGCTTAGAAAAATGACAAGGTAAGTGTGAAGTGAGCTTAGTAAGAAAACATATTGACAAAAGTAATAATGATATATATTGTTCTCTATCACATTCTGTATTTTTATATTTACCCCAGTACCCTGTTCCAAACCTCATTTCCTATGATCTTTCCTTACCCAATCAAAAATGAACAAAAGAAAAAAGAAAAGAAAAGAAAACTATTCAGAGCCTTAGTATAAACTTTGGTGTAAAGCAGGACCTATGTAGACCAAGTGGGCCCCGAATTGGTGTAAATAAGAGATTGGATTCAAAACCGTCTGGAGAAAATCTCTTTGAAGTCTGCATTAAATTATAGTGTATAATTATAGCTATTAGTGTTTTTCTTTTAAAAATAAATAAAAGACATATTAATTTTTCTTCCCTTGCAAACAAATATTTTTGTCTCAGAACCACTGGGTCACCTTTGCATTCTCATTTAGCTAAATACAGAAGGTTTTCACCTTTGAACTGCAAAGTAGGATTGACTTTGAGAACAGTGCAAGCAACTCTCTAAACACATGAATCGAATTAAAAGCCACAAAGCCACATGCACTACTTCACTCACACACACACACACACACACACACACACACACACACACACACACACACACACACACACACACACACACACACACACACACACACACACACACACACACACACACAGGGTCGCACACTTGGCTTACAAAAAGAGAAGGAGGGGAGAGATGAGAGAAGATGATCCTTGAAGCATTGTCTTTAATCCAATTTATTTGGGATTTAATCTCCCAAACAAGGTTGGCCCGCTTATTCCCAATTATAACGGCACATGTAATCAGAGTCCTCATTAACAAAGGCCTGCCTGTATTGTCTATTAGGAATGGAAATCAGAAATGCAAATTCAGCAAATCAAAACATTAAATGAGCTCTCCTACCCAAGATGCTCTGAGCCCCTGCCAGGGCGATGTGCGTGCTGGCCGACACCTGCCCTGAATTCTCCCTCCAGCGGAACATTTCATTCCATTCCAGTCTTTGCTTCCTAATTGACCTGCTTATGATCTCTGGTACAATTAACATATGCTTATTAGTAATGGCTGGTTAAAGATTTCAAACTGCTGCAGTTTACAAAGTCTAATAGAGATGGCACACCGCAGGAAAGGCGAGCCGCATCCCTTCCCCTCACCAGCACTGTCTCTCTCTCTCTCTAGCTTGGTTCCATGCCCTGGAAATGAGATAATTTTTCACACCATTGGAAAATCCGCTCTAATTGAAATGGGAAATTGGCATGTAAAAATAGCTTAAGGCTCCCAACGTGCTGACGGGGAATGAATGAGTGAATTTGATTTCTGTTCCCTTTGATAACATGCTTGGTAGCCACTGAAACTGAGCACAGCTGAACGGACACAGAGAAAACATATACTGTAGACACATTTCCTAAACAATGCTGTACTGATCCAGCAAGGTTGATTGGAAGGGAAAGAAAACAGATCACACATTTAACTTTGGCCCATTACAGTAATAGTTAAAATAGCCAAGCCAAGCTTCAGTCATCAAAAGCTTCTGTTCTGTTCAAATTCCCTGTCATTTTGTGGGACGTTCCTCAGAACTAAGGGTATATTTATATATTGTTTTTTAAAGAATTCCAGAGTTATGGATTCACATAATTTTTAATTTTGCAGGTACCTTAGGAAAAAAAACCTACAATAGCTGTGCAACACTTTCAGGTTTTCACAGGATTCATTTTGTTGCAGTCCTTACAACAAATCTGTAAGGTAAAGTAAGATAATAATGTTTGTGGGTTTGTGGGAGACCTAAGATATGAACACGGTATTTCAGATTCTTTTGCAGCATATAATTGCAGTAACCACCATATAAGCTGTACTTAAAGGAATGTTCACTCTTAAATATTTTGATCCCTGCTGTATCCCACCTTTCCACTAAGAAACTGGGAACAGCATATTTTTTAAAAAAATTGAGAACATCCGTTCATTGTGAGCTAGGCTGAAGGACTAGAAAAATGAGTAATTTCTTGTGCTAGACATGCTCCATGCTGCCCTAAAGATATAACCAAGTAGAAGTAACTTCAGAAGGGATGGGAGCCTGTGGGTCTCCAGATGTTGTTGGATAGCACCTCATATTCAACCCCCCGTCACAGAGGCCAGTTGTTGGGAATGATGGTATTTGTAGTCCAACCACATCTGGATATCATATCATGAGAAGACAATAATGCTAGGAAAAGCTGGAGACAGTAGGAAAAGAGGAAGAACAAGTGTGACATGCATTGGCTCCTTTGTCAACAGGGCAGCAAATCTGCTCCAGATTTTATTCTAAACCTTACAGGAGCTATCCATAGCGCTGAACCCTATCCCCCACAATAGTTTTATTGACAGCAGAGTTATCAGCCATTGGAGGCCCCAAAGACACAGTAACACAAGATCTCACAGTTAAGCAGGTCTTGCCCTTACACAAGCAGGGATCCCATTTACAACTGGCAGAGTTACACTCACAAAAGGAAAACCCTGGATAACTCCTTCTGCAAGCTTCACTTGAAACTCCCCAGAAAATTGCTTCCATCATGGTCATTGTGGGAGTCATTTGCTCCAGAATGGATCTTGGTCTCTGATAGTAATCCAGGCATTGCAACGGTTAAACACACACTCTGTTCTCTCCTTTTTTAACTCAGCTTTGCCTATGCATTAAAGACGACAAAGTGTTTTTTCAGGAAAATTGCAATGCTAGGGATAAAAAGAAAAAGGTGCAGGATCTGCAGTCTATGGCACACACCTTGAGGCCAACACAAAAGAGTTTTTAAATGAAACGAATTTGTGCTTACCTTCTGAATGGAAGAAGAGTAGACATCAAGGAACATTAGAAACTTGCATATCACAAAAAACTCTCAGTCGACATTTGAATTTAATTTTCAGCTCAGTTTGTGCTTTCCATTAAACAAAAGGACATTCTTGCATCAATTGTACAATTTACAATCTGTACAACCAATAAGAACTTTCATTTACATCAAAGGGAAGTCCCTGAAAATGCATAAAGGGGGATCTGAATTATCATCTATATTTACTTCTTAAAGGAAAATAAAACTTGCTGACCAGGGGAAAAAAAACACATGTAATTATCAGGACAAAATTCTCCCCTGGCAGCAGACTCATTGAAGTGAAAGCAAGTTTCAGAAAAATATCTAAGGGTGCAATTAAGGGAACATAATTTGTCCTCACTTATTCACTGAGAATGGTTTTATTCAAATCAATTTTGGTAATATCTGCAAACCAGCAAAAAGTCTTCACATGTAGACTCAAACGATTTGCAATGCTTTTTGACACTCTATAACAGCAAATGTTATTAATGAGCAAGATGCATTATGAGAGGGTATTTGAGCCCAATCTGAACTGGTCAAGATAGCTGAAGACTGTCTTGATGTGAGACCAGCTGAGGCTGTGCTAACTCCTAACCCCTCCCACCTTAGGGATGTCAGAAGTTACTCAAAACTACCCTGACTCTGGATTAATTTTGTGCCAACATAATGGCTGTGAGTCTGAGCACAAAAGGGTTTCGGTCAAGTCTAATGCAGCTCCTCCCCCTTCCTGTTCTCTGCCCCTCCCTTTTCTATATATTCTTCTGCCAGCTGATCTCAGCCAGCACAGCAGTTGTGCAGGTCTGAGGATGGGCAGTATGCAGGAAGCTGTGCCAGCACAAGAGGCTTTTGTCAGTTTCTAACCCTTTGCAGCTGGCACATCTCTCAGTGTGAATTATAACTGTTGTCAATTACTTCTTTAAAGTGCTTTCCAAACTCTGAGTTTTACTGTTGGCTTTGATTCTCTGCTGGTCTTGTCTGCCCCTCATGATTCTTTTGACTGAGGTAAGAGCTACATGTCTATAGGAGCAAGGAACAAATCATTGCTCACTGGATGCTGCACCCTCTTATAGAACATGCTGGCCAAGATTCAGTTAGTTTTACATCTGCTGGTGTAACTCCATCAGCATAAAATTAGCTGTACATTGTTACAAGTTAAAGATGCTGGCAAAGGCATTTGTTGTTAGACACCAGCTCCACAACTTGGTATATGACAGCAGATATTTACACTGGTTTCTTAATTAACAAATGAAATTTATGCCAACATAATTTTCATATTGGATTCCAGCCATGTTATATGCAGAAGGCCTTGAGCTCTGTCGTCTATGGCTTCAATTAAAATTCTTTTGACTGGGGAAGCAGACCTGAGACCCCGTTAGTTGTTAAAGCAGGCAAAAGTGAGGTAGCCTGTAGACCAACAGTCTGGATCCATTTAATGGAGCTTCCTATGTTCTTCAACATTTGAATCAAAAAGCTACTGCTGAATAGTAACTAAGCATATCCAGGTGCTACCCAGCTGGGGCACCCCAAATCCCTCAGAAATATACAGTAGAACATCAGTGCATTATTGAATGGAATGGAATTGTACATTGGAAATGGTGGAGGATATCCACCCCAAGCCATTTTGGTCAATGTGGTACTATTACCTCACATTTGAAAAGACCCTGATGTTGGGAAAATGTGAAGGCAAGAGGAGAAGGGGACGACAGAGGATGAGATGGCTAGAAAGTCAAAGCTACCAACATGAATTTGACACAACTTCTGGAGGCAGTGGAAGACAGGAGGGCCTGGCATGCTCTGGTCCATGGGGTCACGAAGAGTCGGACACAACTAAACAACTAAACAACAAACCTCACATTTGAAGGATTAGTACTATACAATCCAACATTAAAAACATCTTATCTGACCATCTTAAAATGTTTCACCTACTGGTCTAGAGAGGGGCTACAAGGAGCATGTGTGTAATGACAGTTTTCTTTAAAGACAAAGATCTTTGCCCTCTGGATGTGTTGGACTCCAGTTCCCATAATTCCCAGTTAAACTGGGAAATGCTCTTCTAGAATCTAGATCATCCCTTGGCTTTCTCTTCACCCTCCAGATGCTATTGATTAGTGTTTGGGAATTTATATGTTCTTCTTTCTTTTCTTTTTCCTTTTTTGGTCAACCACTCGTAGAAATCCCCAGCTAGCACAGGGCCAACGGCCATGGTGGCCTATGAGATTCTGGGGCTGTAGCCCTCCAAATGTCAGTTTTCTAAGCTCTGCCCTCAGGTGTTTGCCTTGTCTCTCCCAATTCTACCTTGTCAGAGATCATAGATTTTGAAATGAAACACTTGAAACCCTGCCTTTGTTTCTCCATGCTGCACTGGGGGGGGGGGAATCACATTTTGAACAGACACATATCTCATGAGTAGCTTGGTCAGCCTCTTCACGAGACTGTCAATCTTACTCTCCTCAGGATGTCATCATGCCTCCCCACCCCCTCATCCTTTATTCCCCTGGAATGGCAGAGTAACTGGCTACCAGGTCGTCCCCTTGGGAAGCTCTTCTGCCTACGATCTTCATCAGACATCTTTCCCCCTTAAACACACATTCAGAGAATCAATACAACAAGCAAATGAATGCAGTGCACTCATACGAGTGAGAAACGTGTCTGTGTGTGTGTGCGCGCGTTCATGTGTGCACACACCCGTGCGCATGTGTGCATGTGCATAGAGGTTAAATGTGTTTCTCTCCACTGGTGTCTGTGATGACATACAACTGACCTCATAAATGTCTTATAAGGCTGAACAAACTCTGCTCTCCAGCAAAAACTGCCACTGCTCCCATCTTTCTTGTCCCTGAGGCTCCACTGGCAACTTGCCATAAAACATCAGTATTGATATTTCGTGGCATTCAGATTGTGAAGGACCTCCTCTAAGCAAGAAGACTGAGAATATTAAGGCAATCTGTCCGTGTCGCTGCTAATTACAACAATATAAACTAAATTTACAGCATATGCCAACGTGTGAGATGAATTTGCAACAAGCATCAAAACCTTTCCTTGGCATTATCATGCAAACCTTTTGCACAGCATTTTGTAAAAGGTAAGAAATGTCTGTGAAGAAAAATGTTTGAGAAATGGGGAACAACCTCTACGATATTTCAGTATCGGCCACATCATTAAATCATGCCAACTTATTAAGCATGTATTCCCTGTATTGAATATTTGATTCAGCTACTGGCCAGCAAGACTTTGGTTGAGATAATCGGAAATCTAGGGTGATCTCCTCTTTTCAACAGGGGAGAAGTGCAGTGCATACCATATGTTTTCAAAAGGGGAGGCAGTTCACCCCAAAATTTCCTGTTGTAGAGCTCCCATTCTCAAACCATGTGCTAAGATCATAACCTATGGAAACACAGGGGCTTTCTGGCTTTTAGCAAAGTGCAAACAATTGTCCCTTAATTGCATGCATGGATATCTGCAGAAAGGACAATGGGGTGCTTGCTCATCCTAGAACCCCAAATCTATTAATCCAGACAGACCCTCTTGTGTCGCTGTGGCATCTGCAATGCATATGAATTATGTTAATGCTGCATTAATTATCTATTTCCCTTTCTGAAAAAATTCCTGTGGATGCCTACTCTTACTCAGAGAATTATCTTTGAGGAAGTAAAGCCACTGCCCCCAGCTCCCCCTAGTTGTTTTGTGGAACAAAAAAGCACTCTTATTCCTAGAAGGCCTGTTAGCACTGGGCTTGCCCCTGAAAGATGAAGCACACAACATGTTGATACTCCGCTTTCATTAACAGAATTGAAAGGTTAGGAGGTGATCTCCTGATAACTGGAAACCATTCAGGTAAAAGAAAAGGGGGGGGGAGTATTGGTGTTTGTTTGTGAGAAAGAAAATGTAGGCATACCTCCAGTATTATAGAATTGACCAAAACACCAGCTTAGCTTCCATTTCTGTGACCCTCTTCTTTAGATACCATTTGGGTTCCCAGCCTTATAAGTGGAGAAGTGTGGTTCCTACACATGGAAGCACTCTGACTAGACAGAAAGCACCTCTTGGTAGATTTAATCTGCCTGACCATGGCGTTATAAAGGAGCTGAAAGCTGACCATTTGCCCAGTTCTAAGTGGTACCTGATGGCTATCATCTTTAACTTCCCACAGTGCTGTGGGAATGTGAAATAAAAGATGTCTGCACATATATAATCTCAACATGAGTAACTGATAGATACCAGCCCATATCAGCATCTCTAAATTCCATCAAGTTGCTCAGTAAGAGTTTGGAGACGAGACTCATTCAAGGCCCTTGAAAACATGGAATCAGCCATGGAAGAAAGAATAAGAAACAGAAAAACTTCTTCCTTGTGGAAGCATGTGTCTCATCTCCGTTTATGCTCCACTAGAAGATCTGCAAACAACATGTGCCACTCTTAAGAATCAACTTAGTGATATGCTTAACATGTATGCGGAAGAGGCACTCCCTCAAGAGGTGAAAGATGGTAGTCATAGCACATCCTTATCGACATTTAGTGTATTTTGTGATCTGAGGAAGCAAACCTGAATGTGTAAATCATGCTTGTGGAGATGTACATATGTGAGGAAATCCCACTGCAATATGAGAAACAGTTTAAGCTGAGAAAATATGCATTCCTCTTAACATCTAGTTTGACTCAGCCCTCCCAAAGAAAAGAAAGAGAAGCTGATATGAGCAGCCCTGGGATGTTTCATTGCTGTGGGAAGCAGAGAGCCCATAATACCTTTATTTCCTCTTACATTGTATAATCTTAACTGAACAAACTCATAAAAGCCTAGGAGAGAAACAGTCCATAACACAGCAATGTGAGTTTACAGCAGTGATGCAATTGAAAACTGTGTCTCTGGTTTTGTGAGCTACAAGCAATTTCTACTTGAATGTGAACAACAAAGCATATTTGAAAGAAGCCTTCGGCCCAGGGCTGTATGTACTCTGCACTAAAATGTCAAGATCTTATGCCAAGAGCATCTGAATTGTAACTTACATAAATGATGCAAATCCCCCCCTCTCTCAATCTCATTCCCTCTTCCTCCCTCCCTCCACCCCCCTCTCTGTATCTGTGAAGATTCTTAGTCATCCAGGTGAAGTTATCTGGAAGTTGAGTCATGGCAACTGGACTTCTTTAATGTTAGGTTGAAACGTTTCACTGCTCGGCCAAGCAGCTTGCTCAGTCTGAGAAGGGTTGGTAGGAGCCCCCTGATATATCCTCCACCTTGTTTTCACTTTCCCCTGTTCAGAATAGGCTCATTGAATGGACAAAGGACTGGAGGTGATCGATAATCCCACTTCTGCAATTCTTCTCCAACCGTTGTCATGGGTCATTTACAGTGGAATGTACTTTCATTCCATACATCTTGGTCATCAAATGAGTGTCCTTTGTCCTTCAAACGAAGGAACACCGCTGATTGTGGTCCTGAGGCATTGCCCGTCCAGTGCTGGGCCGTTCTCCTGTTTAATATCTGTTTGGTTTCTCCACTGTAGAGCTCCAAACACTCCTCTTTGCATTGGACCACATACACTATATTGTTCCTGTTGTGTTTTGGTATCCAGTCTTTTGGGTAGATAAGTCTCTGCCTAAGTGTGTTTGTGGGTTTGAAGTGCACGGCAATGTGGTGTTTACCAAAAATCCTTTTGAGCTTTTCAGACACATCCGCCATGTAAGGAATGACCAAGTTCTTTCATCGGCTCTGGGTCTCAGACTGTTCCATTGTCCTCCTGGGTCGGGACATTGCCTTGTTAAAGGCCCATTTTGGATCACCACAGGCCTTAAGGGCTGTCTTCAGATGTCCGTCTTCCTTCTTCTTGACCTCTGTGGAGGTGGGGATGTTTCTTGCTCTGCGGTTTAATGTCCTGATGACCCCTAGTTTGTGTTGCAATGGGTGATGAGAGTCAAACCAGAGGTATTGATCAGTGTGCTGTACGTTTTCTGTAGAATTCTATTCTTAAGCTGCTGTTGGGTCCTATGACAACTGCACAGTCCAGGAAAGCCAGCCAGTTGTCTTTGGTGTCTTCCCTGGTGAACTTGATGTTTGGGTCCACTACATTTATGTGAACTGTGGGGGCCTATACTTCCTAAATCTTAGTCTTCATCCAGGTGTTGTCCACATACCTGAACCAATGGGTCGGAGACGTCCCCTAGAAGGTGCTTTGTGCCTTCTTTTCCACTTCTTCCATGTATAAGTCGGCAACAAAAATCCCCTGTAATAGCAAACTTGGAAACCCAAGGAGCAAAGTAGAGCTTCTCCCAATTTGAAGAATTCCCCAAATATGCAGAAAACATTATAAAATTACTTTAAGAAATGCAGACATTGTGATCTAAACCTTACAGGTAACATATATGAACAGGGGTGAAACCTTCAACTGGAGACAGAATGTTAAAAACGGTTAGCACTGATGCAGCTTAATAGCTCAGTGGTCTAGGTATCTGGCTGTGGAGGCAGAAGCTGGGAGTTCAATTCTCCACCATGTCTCCTTGACTGGGGATGAACTCGATGATCTCTAGGGCCCCTTCCAGCTCTGCTGTTCTAAGGTTAACAGGGCAGAGATGCAGTTCCCTTCTCCCTTTTATCAAGGTCTACAAAAAAAGAGGAAATTGCCCCCTCCCTGATCAACACTCATCTGTCCGCCCAGTTATGCTGTCCAACACCAGGGTAGACTGGAGGGACGGGGGGGAGTCACCATTGTTTAAAAATCATTCTTAGAGGTTACTAGGAGCTCCTCGGTGGTAAAGCCAGGTCTGGAGGCTCTCCACGTGTTGATTGGGGCCAGGGACAGTATTGGGATCTTGCTGGGCTACCGTGCTCCCCGTGACCCAACCATTTCCCTACCGGAGCTGGTGGACTTTGACTCCCCGGCACTGCTGGGTTCCCCGAAGCTGCTGGTTTTGGGGGATTTCAATGTGCATGTGGAGGCAGAGACTTCCGGACTAGCTCTTGAGTTCTTGGAGACCATGGCCTTCTTGAACATGGCCCAACATGTCAACGTCCCCACCCATGTGGGCGGCCACACACTTGACCTGGTCTTTTCCTCCAATTGGAGCGAGAGTAGTCCGATAGTGACTGACCTCGAGTCAGTTCCTTTGTCATGGTCGGATCACCACCTAATAAAATGTAACCTCAACATGGCCCTCCCCCCTCGCAGGGAGCAGGACCTATTGTTATGGTCCACCCTCGAAGGCTACTGGATCTGATTAGATTCCAGGATGCCATGAGAGGTGTTACAGCTGACCTGGCTGGCGCTCCTGTCAAGGCTCTGACCAACAGCTGGTTCGCTGCTGCGGCTAGAGCTGTAGACACGATCGCACCCAAACACCCTCTCCAACGCAAAGTCCGCCCGGCGCCCTGGTTTAACCAGGACCTCCAGGCATTGAAGCAGTTTAGGAGATGGCTAGAGCGCAAATGGAGAAAGGACCCGACGGATTATAACTGGATAGCTGTTAAGGTCGCCACTAACCTTTACCAGGCCAAGGTAAAGGCTGCCAGTCGAGCATACTTCGCTAACCGGATAAGCGAAGCGTCCAATCAGCAGGCGGAGTTATTCTGTATAGTACGCGACCTATCCAGAGTTGGTCTGAGTGATGAGCCTTCCCCTAGTTTTTCACCGGACCAATTTGCAGCATTTTTTAAAAATATAAAGTGGAGGCCATCCGCCAGGACCTGTCTCCTTTTTTGAATACAGTGAGTCGAGCAGAAATGTCCAGCACTCCGTCTTGCCCGGTAAATTTTGACTCCTTTCAGCCTGTCACGTCTGATTCCGTGGCCAGGACACTTGATCGCTGTCATGCCACCTCCTCCTCCCTTGACCCTTGCCCAGCCTGGCTAATCAAAGCAGCCAGGCCTACAACAATGGAATGGGCCACTGTAATAATTAATGGGTTTCCATCTGCCCTCAAGGAGACACTCATTAGGCCCATTAGGAAGAAACCAAGTTTGGCGGCGGACGAAATTGGCAATTACAGGCCCGTCACCAATGTTTCTTTCCTAAGCAAGGTGGTTGAGAGGGTGGTGGCCGACCAGCTTCAGGCGCACCTGGATGAAACAGATGCCCTGGATCCATTTCAGTTGGGCTTCAGGCCGCACCATGGTACAGAAACGGCATTGGTCGCCCTGTGCGATGACCTACTGAGGGAGGCCAACAGGGGAAAAGTGTCCCTGCTGGTCCTCCTCGACATCTCAGCGGCCTTCGATACCATTGACCACGGTATCCTCCTGGGGAGGCTCACTGAGTTGGGAATCGGCGGTGTTGCATTGGCCTGGCTCCGTTCCTTCTTGGGGGACCGTCCCCAGAGAGTACAGCTTGGGGAGAGCGCCTCGGCCCCATGGAGTCTCAATTGCGGGGTTCCACAGGGGTCGATTATCTCCCCAATGCTGTTCAACATCTGTATGAGGCCGCTGGGTGGGGTCATCAGGGGGTGTGGAGCCCGGTGTCATCAGTACGCTGATGATACTCAGCTCTACATCTCCTTTCAACCTACCGCAGGAGATGCTGTTCTGTCCCTTCAGCGCTGCCTGGGGACCATACTGCAATGGATGCAGGAGAACAGGCTGAGGCTGAACCTGGACAAGACGGAGGTACTGAGGGTGGGCGCCCCCACAGCTGGGGGTTTGGGAAACTCCCTCTCTTTCGGGGGGGTGACCCTTCCTGCCAAGAACGGGGTCCGCAGCTTGGGGATCCATCTGGACCCGGCGCTCACTATGGAAACCCAGGTGGCGTCGGTGGTCCGAACCGCCTTTTAGGCGGATAGCCCAGCTGCGGCCCTATCTCGATGTTGGGGCATTCACTACCTTGGTGCATGCGCTCGTAATCTCAAGATTAGACCACTGTAATGCGCTCTACGTGGGGCTGCCTTTGAGGCTGCTGCGGAAACTTCAGGTGGTGCAGAACGCAGCAGCCAGACTTCTCAGTGGTGTGAAAAAATACCAGCACATCTCACCCACTCTGGCCACATTGCATTGGCTGCCCATTCACTTCCGCATCAACTTCAAAGTGTTGGTGCTTACGTATAAAGCCCTAAACAGTTTAGGGCCTCGATACTTGGTGGAACGCCTACTCCCACCAAGATCTACCCGTGTCACTCGCGCGAGCCAGGAGGTGAGGCTGAGGAGCCTAACGCCGAGGGGGGGGCGGAAGGAAAAGACAAGAAATCGGGCCTTCTCGGCGGTGGCTCCTCGCCTCTGGAATAATCTACCCCCTGATATTCGCGCGGCTCTCTCGCTGGGTATTTTTAAAAATCAACTTAAAACATTGATGTTCCGGCAGGCCTTCCCCTCAGTCAATTCCTGACCCCCCCCTTCTTTTTCTCTCCCTATTCTTTGTCCTACCTTGTTGAAAGTTTTCCCTTTATCTAAAATTGTTTTATATATATTGTTGTATGTATTGTTGTAAGCCGCTTAGAGTGGTCTTAATCGACTAGATAGGCGGGATATAAATAAATAAATAAAAAACAAGTAAAAGATGAGACTCTCCCAGAGACGTGGACATTTCCTTTCTTTCCTGTGTAGCTCAGGTTGGGGCCTGGCTGCACATTAGCTTCTCTCCCGAAACCTCCCCCCTATTACAGTGCTGAGGTACTACAGATAAGGAGAGTTAGCTGTTGTTGCCCCTGTTCTGGGTCTGGTGATAGAACATGTAAAGGAGGGCTTTAGTAGGAGTCTCCTCCCATTTTTCCTTCCTTTTTGAGAGTTTGAAAGCAAACTGGTAACCAGTGATAATCTCTCAAAACTGATGAGGCATTTATTTTATCAATCTCTAATTATTCTTTAAGGTGAGCTAAGCAATTGCACCTTCTCAAGACAGCATACGGACCAAGTGTTTTTCACAGCGGACCACCCCATCTAAAATATTGGCACATTTTGAATGCAGCTTTTGAGGCATCTTCAAGGACAGCCCCTTTGGCAACCCACCACTATTTTGTCCTCACCTCCATCTTCTTGATTGCTTAGATTTCACGAGGAGTGACAACCTTAAGGGTTAGAAACATGCTTCCCCTTTCCACTCCCCAAAAGTTGAAAAGAAAGCTATGATTCTTAGGATGCTATTATTTCCCCTAAACTGTTAGACTTATCCTTGTGGTGGTGATTAAACTGCAGTACTTCAGCCAAAACTGTGCTCATGACCTGGGGTTCAATCCCAGGTAGCCAGCTCAGGGTTCACTCAGCCTTCTATCCTTCCGAGGTCAGTAAATTGAGTACCCAGCTTGCTGGGGTGTAGGGCACAATGTGTAGCCTGCATAATTAAATTGTGCTTTAAGTGCTACGGGGCAGTATATAAGCAGCAGATTTTTGCGTTACCTCCACCCCTGCTGATTATAAATATAAATATCTGTACTTTCATAATACAATTATAATTTTGCAGAGAATTTGGGTCACTTCTTTGACTCATGCTTGCCCTTTGTGAAACTTAATAATCATGTAGGGAAATGCATGCTTACAATTTGGGCAGGAGGCACAGCTCTTCCGAAGCAAAGATTCAATGTGTTATGGACATTTCTGGCACATATTATGAGCTGATGTTTGCCATTGGGTCTGGCTAATCCTGCTTCATTTATTGGAGGGCTGTTTCAGCCGCAGTGTCAACAGCATGATTTGATCAGGTCACCCTCGCCTGGGAAAATGATGTAGAAGGTCTCCGGTGGGCAGGATCGTATTAGGCACATTTCAGAGGTTTTCTGACAAGAGGATAATTATGAGTGGAGGTGGGAGGGAGGGAGGGAGGGAGGTCTAGCACAGAAATCTGAATAAACAACTACTGCCCTTCGATTGAGGAGATCGCATGCAGCAAGGTAAGATTTCCAGTTAAAAGCACCACTCTGGCATTATTGTGGTTGTTATTTATTTAATGTAAAAACTAAACAAATTTAGTTACTTTGTTTAATTCAAATTAACACAACATGCCACATTTCACAGAGCTTATTTACAGAGTCTGCCTGATTCATTACAATAAGTTCTTCCATACATCTGTATGAGTAGGGACGCAACCAGGTGAGAGATGGCCTTAGGCTGACTTAGACATCTGAGCAGTGTTCCCTGGTTCTTTGCATCCATAGAATTCACTGTTGTCATTCACATGGGAGTGTATGTTTATTCCAGGAAGGTGAGCATACCATGTCTAAATTCTCCCCTAAATCACCTACCCCCTTTCCTCTCCCACCCTTCTCTGCCATTATCACCCCACATTTCCTTGTCTGTTTCGCCAGCTCCTTACAGCAGTTGCTGCTGCCCATTCATTGCCAGCCACTATGGCAGTTAGCAGATATGATGTATTAGGAAGGCAAAGGGGAAGCAACTCAAGCAACACCAGTGGTCCTCAACTGTTGTTTGATATGCGCTGCATGTTCATTTGATACACACTATCTGTCTGCGGCTGGACCCATAGGGACCCAGCTAAGAAATTCCAACTTCTCCAGGACAAGGCAAGGGAAAAGGAGTAACATACAAGGTTATGTGGTACCAATTGTAGACAAAGCACATCTAAGATTGTATTACAATAGGGCCCACACACTCCCACAGATGCTGAAAAATGGGGATTCTAGCAAATACGATACATAGCATGGTCTCTGGCACTCTCTAGTGGCCAGTTCTGTTAACTTCATCTTTAAAAATACATATTTCTAGGTTTTTTTAAAAACACATTTTGAATATTTTCAGACCATGGATAAGTGAATTGGCAGATACTGATCCCGCAGATACTGTAATTCCCTTTAGGTGATGTAGCACTGAACTTGTGATATGCTAAAAAAAATTAAAAGTAAGAAATATCAATAAATAGGGTGGGTCAGTAAAAGGGAATATTGTTCACCCAATCCCATCCCCCACTGCATATGTCACCACTGATGTGATCCGAGCACACTCCACAACCAGCCAAACGACTGCTATATGCAATTACACCACATCAGAAGGAGACAGTAAAGTGTGTGTGTAAACATTTGTTTGTCCTAGTAACCCTCCCCAATGAGGTGAGGTGCCATGCTTGAATAAGGTTTTGTCAATGCTCTGCAAATCCTTACAGAGCATTGCCTAAACATATTCACACATGACAGAGGCTGACTTGAAAGGTGCTTTCTGCCACAACGCCTAGCTAGCTGTGGGTCATTATGTCCCCTTTCTCAGACCTGCTTTAAATCTTATCTGTTACCATGTATCAAATCAATGGTAATATGATAGTTGAAAGAATACCTTCAAGGCTTCTTTGTCTTTTTCTGTTTTCATTTTCCTTCTTACTGGTAAAACTAGGGACTAAGGAGTTACGTATAAACAATCAGCCTGTGATTAAACAATGGGGATTGTCATCAGGTGCAACATTTGTATGATCTGGAAGCCAGTTTACATTAACCTCTGCTAGTTGTTCCTCCAACTGAACATTGATTTTTGGTACTTTACCAATAAATAAATTTTTCAGAGTATTTTTATGAGAAGAAGACTATGGAGGGTGTTAATAATGGGTTGGAGTTTAAAATGTAGAGTCTTTCTTTCTTCATATCAGACTGTTGTACAATTTAAATGTATATGGAATATAAAGTTCAAACAAATTGAATATGTTAAAAGGATCAGAATGTTTTTGACCAGAAGTGGGTCACTCAAATCTAGCCAGCCTGTGTAGCCTTGGGCAAGATGCACGGTCCCAGGGCATCCCCAGAAGAATGGAATGGTAAACCACTTCTGAGTACTCTCTACTTAGAAAACCCTGAAAAGGTTATAAGCAAAGGAATGTGAAACAAGAACTGTTTTGCTTAAGTACAGTAGTACTAAAATTCAATTAACCCTTGAGCACATTGGCAAAGACAGTAAACAAAGTTCCTTACTAGCATCATTAGGAGAAAAGGAACAATATTTCATCTTCTATTTTTTCCTATAGATGGCAGCAAGAACTTTTAAATATTTTTCCTGTATTCTTTTGTTTTATTATATTTAATGCATAAAAGGCAAGTTTACTTAACTGTCAACTATATAAAGTATGTTCTTAAGTTTGCCCAGACAGCAAGTTGGCAAAGATTTGTTTAGACTAAGTCTCTGATAATGATGTTTTTATATATGCTAGTACAGCAAGATAGCAGTCAAGGTTAAAATTGTGCTTTTTCAGTAAAGTAAAGATATTTTGATTAGCAACAAGTACTGTAGAGATTTGTTCAGAAATTACTGCTAGACAAGCACCTTTTTGTTAACTGAAGTATGATATTGACAGGAACTAGGACTTCAAGTTGAGAAACTTCAGTTTACTGATAGAAGGCAGTGCATTTAGGACAGAATTCTTATGAGAAAGAAGAAAGTGACATTAACAGTAACTAAAGAGATTTGTGGTGGTTGGTTCAATACTTTTGAATGAGACCATCATATTAGAAATTTTGAGATGTATCAAAGGCATGGATAAATCTCAAAATTGCCTAAGGCTGTGGATTATATTCTTTACATTTCAGAATGTGGTTAAAATATCTCCTGACTGTATCTTGTAGTTAGCATTTCTTCTCTTCTTGCAGTTTTCAACCATTCCCAGCATTATCATCTTTTCAAGAAAATATTCCCTTTTCAATCTATGTCCAAAGTATGACAGCCTCACTTCCATCTTGTTCATCTTTCCAGCAGTCCCAAACATCCGTGAAGCTCTCCTCTAGCACCAAGTGAATCATTTCCCCTCCCATCAGCTGTCTTTACTGTCCAGTTTTCACACCAGTACACAGTTATCAGAAATACAAGAGTGTGGGTGATCTTGGTATCCAGTGACACATCCTTACACTTGAGGTTTCCTTCTAATTTATTCATTGCTCCCCTTCTGAGTCTCAGTCTTCTGATTTCTTGATTACAGTCTCCATTTGGATTGATTATTGATAAAAAAATTTAACAATTTCAATTTCTTCATTGAGAAAGTCAAAGTTGTGTAGTTTTTCTGTCTTATTCAGTCGAAGTCTTGCTTTTGCACACTCTTCTTTCACTTTCACTAAAAATCATTTCTTGTCATTGCTGCTTCCTGCCACTAAGAAGTGTCATCCATGTATCTTAAATTAATTGTGTTTCTTCCACCAGTGTTCACTTCTCCTTCATCTGAATCAAGTCCGGCTTTCCATATTATATACTCTGCATAGAGACTGAACAAATAAGTTGATAAAATGCACCCTTATCTGGATTTTCTGGAAGAGATCTCTTGTTTTTCCCCCTTTGTTGTTCTTCTCTATTTCTTTGTACTATTTCTTTGAACTATTATAGTAGTCATCTTTGTCTCTATGTGACAGTCGCTGAAAAACTGCATTAAGGGTTTGTATGTGAAATACAAGTTAAAATGTGAAAAAACAGTATCAGCTTGACTGATGCAATTTTCTACTCAGAAACATTGTATCTTAAAAGAAAACTTACTTTTGTACTGCTGGCTGACTTTATCCAGAGTGTCAAAATACTTGCTTCTTGTCCTGAAACCCTGATGACCAGAACTTGGAATCGTGATACTGGCAAATGTTCAACCTAGCCCTAGAGACTGCAGGTTCCTATTGCTCTTGTTTGTTTGTTCGTTCATTCATTCATTCATTCATTCATTCATTCATTCATTCATTCATTCATTCATTCATTCATTCATTCATTCATTTAACTTATATGCCGCCCACACTACCCGAAGGTCTCTGGGCAGCTTACAGCATTTAAAATACAATAAAAAGGCAAAATAAAAGGGCAAAATAATTAAAATGCAATTAAAAATATATATTCTATATTCTTATAT
Source organism: Pogona vitticeps (assembly GCF_051106095.1). NCBI lineage: Eukaryota > Metazoa > Chordata > Lepidosauria > Squamata > Agamidae > Pogona > Pogona vitticeps. The sequence goes on from NC_135785.1 coordinate 158,632,402, forward strand.
ATTTATGAATCATTCTTGCATAATTCCTGACAGACTTCTATCCTGATATCATTTTTCCCTAAATTCCCATCTCACCACATGTCCTTCCAAGTAAGAATCAGACTACTGTACATTATAAATATATGTAGTATGTCTGTCGTTTATGACTCCCTGCTCTTCTTTTTTGAAAAAAAAATCTGGGCATTTTTGCATTGCTCAGGCAATCAGTAGCTTTATCTATGCAAACAGATTAAACAAGGTTTACATCAAGAAATTAGTTGAAACACATTCATCATGCTTTAGCAGAAGTAAATACTATATGCACTCCTGTTCCTCAGCAAAACATATCAAGTAGATTAACACCAACAATTTGTGTTCAGATGGTCACTTTATTAAAAACCATCTCAGTTTTAATAAAGACAGCAATTATGAAATGAACTGCTCAAGAGTTATAAGATAACTGTACAAGGCATTCTGCGCTGTATTTACTTTAAAGTTGTGAAGATTTTTTTTCTCTCCAAGTGTGTTTTGGGATGACTGCTACAATCTATTGTAAATTATGAATGCTCTGAGCACTTTTTGCATAAATAGATGCTGGCAGGTCTTAAATATGCCTGTACAGCTCCATGACATTTTTGTTAGATGAATACAGTTTAAAGCATATTTGAGTCTTGTTGGATTCTGGGGTAACATTTGTCTCAATAAAGCAACAGCAACAAAAATCATCTCAGGGGTATGTATGTAGCTGTGGCACAGAGAATTTCTTGTCTATAAAACAAAAGAGGCCCAATATCAACTCTAAACATCAAACCACTAAGTGAAATTAACTGGCTCTCAACACTGCAATATCCAATACTGGTTTTACATTCCCTATTGTTTTCATCATATGAAAGATCTGATCGTGTTGCTTTAGTGACCAGAAAATGCGTCCATGGATTTGCACATTAGTGCGGCTTATGGGGCATCTCAGAAAAGGAAGTGTGCATGAAATAACACGTACATGTAAAAATTAAAATGGCTAATGCATACCTGGGGGGGGAAACAAAAACATATTTTGCTCAATGCAGAAAGGTGTACATTAGATTCAATGAATAAATAAATGCACACTTTATTAAAAAATGTTTAAATGCATACAGATTTCAGTGTAGAAAGAAAGAAAAAAATGGACTGAGGAATGGTACTCAACACCATTGTTTCAGTGGGTCTACTCCCACTGGAACCAACAACTTACTTACTTACTTACTTACTTACTTACTTACTTACTTACTTACTTACTTACTTACTTACTTTCTTTCTTTCTTTCTTTCTTTCTTTCTTTCTTTCTTTCTTTCTTTATTTATTTATTTATTTATTTATTTATTTATTTATTTATTTATTTATTTATTTATTTAGCCACATCATTACCAATGGTCTCTGAGAGGTGTACAACAATATTAAAACTTTAGAAAACATTAAAACCATTAAAAATAGGAAATATTATAATAATACTCTATATTAAAACAGTCAATTTATCCTTAATAAATCCTGCTGCTAGTGTCTCACAATACAATGAAGAACAAGAATAGAAAGAAACAACTAAATGCAGTTTAATGAAATGTAATGGAATTGGAACAGAGGGATTTTCACATTGGTAGTCCACATCCTTAGCCCCTTTTCCTGACCCTCACTAAGATTTCTGGTCAGATTTGCTTGCTGATATAAACAACAGCAGCCTGTACTCTTACTTCCCTTTGTGCTGGCTACAGACTCCTTGGCCTTTCTCAGTTTTGCCCTCCCTCACTTTCGACTCAGCAGTAATGCACTCTGACAATACAGGCTTAAATTTGTTGAGTTTGCACACAGATGGAAACCTCAAATGGCTGCATGCAGCGTGCTGTAAAATAGCCATGTGTTGGAAAAGCACAGTCAGAAGACACATTGCTCACCAACGGTGGGTGTGTGAAATCTCATGTCCACTGAAGAACATTAGTCGTATTTTCTTCAAGAGACTCAACCCACATCCAAGACATGAAGCCCAAGGACTCCAGACTCTCATCTATGTGGATACCTTCTCCATCCATAGTTCAGTCTCAAACAACAGCAATAGCATTGCCCACACAGTCTGAATGGAACTCTGCTTTGAGTCCAAAGTAAAGGATAACTGCTTTACCACTTTCCCCACTTCTGGAACAGCCCATGGCCATCTCAGAATACACACAGGGATAGTTTGATAATAATACAGTCTAACACAACAACTCAGTTTGTTTGTTTGTTTGTTTGTTTGTTTGTTTGTGTTTGTTTGTTTGTTTGTTTGTTTGTTTTGCAGAATTTGAGGGGAGAACGAATTGGGATCTAGACCCACCAAACAATTCCCATACAGATTTGTCAATGCCTAGAGAGATTTTCGAATCACATTTTAAGACTCAGAAACTCATTGAATACTTTTTATTCATTTAAAATGTTTATATATTGTCTTTCAGGGCAAAGTTTACTCAAGTGTTATTCAATAGCTTGCAGGTGAGCTCTATATTTACCAAAGCATCAACAGGCTACTTGTGAGGCATCCATGCACCCAAGCTATAAAGTATTCAACAATGACAGCTTATGACTGGGGAAGGGGAGCGCCACCCACTTTTTTGTGGGAGGTGCCCCATCCCAGTTCATGAGCCACCCATGGTGTCCAATCTAGTTTGGTATGTGAGCTGAACAGGAACAATGCAACATCTAGAACGATAAAATACAACAAGAAGACATTATGCAACCAGCAACTTGCCAACTTCCATAATATGCAAGATTTGCCATTTCATTCCGTTTACTGGTAGAAGTGGCCCAGGACACTCATGATTTACCCTGATTTCTTTTGCAAAGATTTTCTAGTTTTGGACATAGTCCAACTTTTATATATATATATATATACCAGTTAAGGCAAACAGGCCATGTAATGAGACTTCACACTTTAAAAGTGTTCTCCCCCCCCCCCCGAGAGACAGATTGAATATACTGCTTGGATTGTCTAGGCCCTCCTTTTGAGCAAATTTGTGCAGGATTGTATGCATACTGTCATTTTGTCCCTGCTATGTGCCTTGCCTCATACACTTTTACCAGGATCTTAGTTCATCTTGTCTGTCCTTTGACATTTCCTTGATTCTTGGATCATATCCTTTACCCAGCTCATGTAAATCCCCCAGATGTTTAGCAGGAACTCTCTCTGATAACATCTCCTTAACAGCCATTAACAAACTGAATATCTTGGTCAGTGGAATTCCAGATATTTGGACTCCCAGAATCCCTGACTGTGGTCAATATCCCTGGAGGACCAATGGTGGAGAGCCATCAATGAAGACAAAGGGAAGGAAGCAGCAGGATGCATGAAGTACTCTGAGAAAGCATGTGTAATGGATTCTGTAAAAGAACATCACCCGAAAGCTTGAAATGGCAGAGATCTAAAACAATCATAGACTAGAGCACCCTTCCTATGAGGCAAACATGATGTAGAGTTATAAGATTATGAATTTCATATGAGAAAGGAATTTTCCCCATACATCTGTTATAATTCTAGTAGTTTTTCACACAAATGGAATTCATTTCCATATAGTATGGAGATGATGACTGTTTAAGCAGCTCTGAAAAATAATGAGACAAATTTGTAGAAGATGAATATATTTACAGCTATTTAGCCACAATAGCTACATAAATAAAAACTTATATTCCTTGGAATAGAAGAAGCTAGGGACATAACAAGTGATGTTCGAAGCATAATGTTGAAGCAGAAAGGCTTCATTCTAGTTAGAAAGAAAAATCTTATGTTGTTACCAAATATGACAGTTTTTCTTTTCCAGCAAGTTCATTGTCTTGCCTTTCTATTTTTCTTTTCCATATTGTCTGTCGGGCATCTGTGCTTTCTTCAGACAAATGGACAAAAGCAGAGTGAATCAAATACCAGGCATATTTGCTTTATTTTCTGGCTATGTTTTGTATTCTGGAACATTCTTCTTTACTTTTCCCCTTCCACTCAGCTCAGGTTACTAAATTTTACTGAAACAGTAACTCTTAGAATTGAGTGTGTGACTCTGGAAGGACAATTGCTCTGTGGCTTTTGATCAGATAGGCCACCTAATTAGGACATTGGTGTAGGTCTCTCAACTATCATCTATCTGCCTGCCTCTTTTGTCATTTGTTGTGGTGGTGGTGGTGCGAATCCCAACCACTGGCGGATAGGATACTGGCTGCAGTGTTAAGGTTTGTCACATCCCTGAAATGGATGACCTTTCATCCCTTACAGTCCCAGGTCATAGCTGGTGTTCTTATTTTTGCTTTTGTTTTTGTTTTGGCAAAGAAACACAAATGGACAAGTAATGTCAGAGAATCAGATGCAGCAGGTCAGAATATCTCTCAAAGGAGACAGGATGGCTCCATCCCAGTCTGTATGCCCGATATCCAGGTACAGAGCAGGTTGGGTGCCTTCCACATACATCCACTACTCTTTTCCTCCTTCTTCTGTGAAATTCAAATATTTTACTGTTCAAACATTGATGCTCCTTATTCTGTGGAGGCTTATATTCAGCTTATGCTGAACATTTGGAGGAGAATTTGGAGTGAAAGATCTTTGGGAAAGTTTCATTTAAGAAGCAAAAGCCTACCACTACTGCTTTTACCTGCTGTTTGTATATTCCTGATCCTCAACACAAGTGCCACTCACATAAACAAAAACAGAGGTGATCTCATTCAATCAGGACTGACATACGTTGCATGAAGACATGATACTGTTAATCATGATGAAATCAGAAAACCAAACTAGAATGAAGATGGGAGTCATCATCTTCATTTTGGATAGCTTTTCTGACACCTTCTAACACACTGAAGTTATAAAATCATGTCAGAGTGATAATCACATTAAACAGGGAGTTTCTCATAAGCAAAGTGTCTTATGATACACCAGCCCATTTCAATGCGGCTTTTGTTTAAATCACGTACAGTAAATGCTACATTTTCATTCTGTCAGGGAGGCAAACTTCTCTTTCTGCCGCCAGATCTTCTGACTGTTCCATCTCTCAACTGTTATGAGCAGACTATCTTGTCTTTAGCACACTGATTATGCACAGAAGACATCAGCGAGCTGTACCTCAAGGTGTTAGAATTACATTGTCTATGACAGATCAATTTGTTTTCCATAAAGGTAGCACATCAGGCTAGGGAATTGAAGTCTCTCACATTGCAGAGACTTCTGGCACCAGTGCAACTGGTTCCCTGCTTTTGAAACTCAGTCATTTGGCTTTTCTGAGAACTCCCTTCCTCCTGTCACTGTCACATGTAGAGGGCAGTTGTAAGCATCAGAGGGCTCTACTGTATGGGAGGCTGTCCTGCATGGATGCAAACTTCTCAGTATCACACCCAGGCATTTAAATTGCTGTTGTTATTCACAGAGATATATTTAATTATGCCACAAAAGTATATTTCAGATTTCCACATGTCACACAGCCCCCCTTTCTCTTCCTTCTCTGCCATTATCATTACCCTCCACGCCACCCTTTTCACCTGTCAGCCGCCATGGCAGAAAATGGATATCCCAATATTTCATATTATGTACATGCTGTGTATACACATACATATAACACATGCAGAATTCTTGCCTTTAGCCCAGAACTGAGCACTCAGATTCTGCCCTATTCTTAATGTTTAGCAAATGAGATAGCACTGAATTGGCAGGACATAGTGAGACACAGTATCTCACCTTGGTGCAATAGGAATGAACAAGGGGGAAAATATATTAAAAATATAGTTCACACATTGCACTGCAACTGTAGTCCATACCAGTATGAGCAGAGGATATACCAAAAGGTAGGATTCACCCCCACACCACACCCTGTACATCATCAATGATGTCATCTGGACATGTCCATTTAAGGCCTCAAAAGACCGATACAAGTGACCACATAAACCAAACATGGAACTAAATAGCATACGCTGTAATGCTTTCCTTCCCACTCCTGAAAAACAACAACAACACACACACACAACCGGGACAAAATGCATTGCATACTCCTTCCAGAATATCAGATCTACTCACAATAAGTGCTAATATCAGATTGTTGAAAGGGAATGGTGAGGGATACAGTACAAGCAACAGGAACAAATACTTGCCTCTTTGCTCCCAGATTAATCCACAAATGGGACAAATAAATACCCATCAGCTGCAGAGAGGTTAAACTCAACTTTCTTCAGTGAAGATGAGCTACTGTACTTGCTTTCTCTCTCCTAATGCACAAATCTAATGTATACACTGGCTGTCATCCTACACAGAATTATATATGCTTAGGTCCGGGGAAATCAATGGGCTGAAGTTTTTTTAGAAGTACTGGATTTTCACATAAGACCTCAACCAGTTTTTTCCTCCTCCATGAAGAGCAACATTGTACATACAGTGGTGCCTCGCAAGACGAGCGCCCCATTTAACAACAAAATTGCATTACGATGAACTTTTTGCGATCGCAAAAGCGATCACAAAACAATGTTTCCTATGGGGGAATTTCGCTTTGCGATGATCGGTTCCCTGCTTCGGGAACCGATTCTCGCAAAACGATGATTTTCGGCCAGCTAATCGGCGGTTTCAAAATGGCTGCCGGGTAAAAAAAATTACTCCCCGCTCTTTTCTGGGACGGATTCCTCGCTGCACGGGCAGCGAAAATAGCTGCGCTATGGAGGATCTTCGCTGGACAGTGAGTTTCAAGCCCATAGGAACTCATTAATCAGGTTTTAATGCGTTTCCATGGGCTTTTTAAATACGCATTACGATGTTTTTGTTCTACAGCGATTTCGCTGGAATGAATTAACGTCGTAATGTGAGGCAACACTGTATTTACTCAGATGTACCACTGTCTTCCATGGAACTTAGTCTTCTACAAAGTTACATAGACAGCTACAAAACTGTAATTTCAGTGCAGTGCGTATGTTGGGCAGAATCATCATCTTAGAACTGCAGAACTACCATCTTTCCCCTAAAATAAGACCTAACCTGAAAATAAGCCCTAGCATGATTTTTCAGGATGCTTGTACTATAAGCCCTACCCCAAAAATAAGCCCCAGTTAAGTGAAACCCCACCTTCCACCATTGTGCAGCAACCAGAAGAAGATGATATGACTGTATTTGAATAAATGTAGATTGTTGTACATGAAAAAATAAGACATCCCCTGAAAATAAGCCCTAATGTGTTTTTTAGAACAAAAATTAATATAAAACCCTGTCTTATTTTCGGGAAATCAGGGTATAAGGTACCCTATGGGTCATTGAGTTCAGCCCCTGTCAGGGAGACAGAGTGAGGAATCAAACTCCCAACTTCTGCCTCCACAGCCAGATACTTAAACCACAGATCTATCCTGTCTCCCACTCTCAAGTCACAATGATCCCTGCACACAGATTCCACTGAAGAAATTCAAAAGCAACTGAAAACTCACAAGGGAGAAAATGCCCCATTTCTGTGTGGATTTATAGCCAATAAATGGCAAGTATTGTATGAATACACTCAGAATCCCACACAAAGATTCCCAGCCTTAAATGCAATGCTGGAAAATCTCAGGTGCAGGTTCAGTACAAATAGCAGCCACAACAGTAACCCTCCAAATTTTAAGATACTCTTAAAATTTTTGGTTAAACACTTTGAATATTAATATGTGGTCACAGTGACACTTTGTGTTCATTGCTAGGGAATGCACTTAACTCGAAAACTGGAATCTTTGTGCTATGCTCAAGGTCTCTTACCTAATAAATGTATCAATGTGCCAGCCACAAAATATCAGGATGTGCAGACTTCAATTCTGTGAAGGTCAAGTCCAAACAATAAGACAAGACTCGTAAAGTCACATAGAAAAAGTGCAAGAAAGGATCCATAGGGAAGCAAACTATAAACAAGGATGTATATGTCTAACATGTGAATTCTTTCTCAATCAGCAAGATGAAATGCTCCTTATCTTGTGCTCTGCTTCTGAAGCATCCTTTCTATCATCTCAACACACTTAACTGGTCATGCAAAAGTAGGGCATTGTCCCATTCATTACATGATTCCTGGCTACCTAAGCTGTCATCCATGTGGCTACCTAAAAAAATTAAATTAAATTAAATTAGGCTGCAACCATGGGAGAAAAATGATGCTGAAGATAAAGCAGCCAAGGTCAGCAAGGATCCAGGTGGGGTCCCCCAGGTGATTATTGGAATTGTTTATAGGGTGGTTCGGGGAGTGGAATCCTGTCACTAAAGACACCAGTTTGGCTGTGATATATGTTAGGGGGGAAACCCTGGTAGTTGATCACTGGAATGAAACACGAGAACTATGTCTTGTAAATCAAGATCCACAAAGCCATCATATGCCTCGGTAGACACACCAGTATATTCTTCATCACTGAATTCCTTCCTTCCTTCCTTCCTTCCTTCCTTCCTTCCTTCCTTCCTTCCTTCCTTCCTTCCTTCCTTCCTTCCTTCCTTCCTTCCTTCCTTCCTTCCTTCCTTCCTTCCTTCCTTCCTTCCTTCCTTCCTTCCTTCCTCCCTCCCTCCCTTCCTTCCTTCCTTCCTTCCTTCCTTCCTTCCTTCCTTCCTTCCTTCCTTCCTTCCTTCCTTCCTTCCTTCAAATGCTGGCAATCCCTGTCTTTCTGTGATATGGTTGCACCCCTGTTCTTGCAGGCCACAGTATCTGATGCATAACATTTCATTAAAATTTTAAAAAATGGTAACAGTAGTCCTTGTACAGAACTTGACTTATAAATTTGGAACTAACCACTGAATTTAGCCCATATTTGCTAACAAGAATATGGCATCCCTTTACTCAAAACACTTGACAGAATACATACAAGGTTCATCATGTTATTTGCTCAATGGTGTCTTTTTCTGCAAACAGAATAATTTTAGGTTTCATAACAGTAGAACTTTGGGGGCAACACACAGACATACTGTATATATTAAGGCCCTCCATTTGGAAACATAGCAGTACATCTTGGTGCTTCCTGGACACACCGAATTCCTTTTTGATTTTAATAGCCAAATCCTTATTTTCATCTGAATAGTTCTGGAGCAGTTTCAGCCTGCTGATCTCACTAAAAGCAAGGGAGGGCGGCTTCATGAGATGGGATGGGATGCCACACTGTTGACAAAAAAAAATGCTGCCACTGTTTTATGCTGCCACCAGAATCACAGCAATTTTGCCATGTTGTGTTTCTGAGCAGCCTCGTGCTCATGACAGCTGTCTAAGAATGTGATTTTGCCGGGAAGCAAGGCATGTGATCCCCGCCTCTAAATCGCTGGTATCTTGGTAGCAGCAGTAACGGATCCTCCAGCAGTAGTGTCACAGTCTGAACTCCAACCAGACCCAGCCAAGAGGCTGTGAGTTCCCTACCCCTACAGCAGAGAGTGACAAAGACATAAAACATAGGAAACCAGCAGGTAGACAAGCGGCCTGTCTAGACAGGGGAATCTGGAGTTATCTGGTTCACACTTAAGAGGTTCTTATCTTCAGTGCAAGCTATTTTACCTCTCACTTGAACGATCTTTCTGTTCACACTGGAGATATTTAATTTACCTGGTTTGCTCATGAGTAAGGTTCACCTGCTTTATTTGTAAGTTTATCCAGTTTCCTCGAAAACAAAGAGGCAGCAGCAGAGGACAACGGTAGCAGAATAAGCTTGCAGCGGCAGTATTGGTGTGAAGGGAAAATGTTGGGATGAAGGTTGGGGAGACAGAAGGAATGTCACCTCCCCTAATTCCTGCCTTTCTTCTCAGCAGGGGCTCTGCTGGGGCTGTGCTGTCTGGTGGGGTGGAACCGAGTCGACATAGCCTCGCTCCCCACCTTTTCATGGAGCCCTCATCCAGCAGGCCCAAGTGGCTTTCCTTTTTTGTTGCTAAATAAAGTAAATGGTATATTAAAAGAGCAATGCATCAATCAAGCATGGAATTAGAATTGTGCAGCATAAGTTAGGGTAGGATTAAAGTAGTAGTAGTAGTAGTAGTAGTAGTAGTAGTAGTAGTAGTAGTAGTAGTAGGAGGAGGAGGAGGAGGAGGAGGAGGAGGAGGAGGAGGAGGAGGAGGAGGAGGAGGAGGAGGAGGAGGAGGTTTCTCCACCCTTGCTTAAAATGCCACAACCCACCTAATATATCACAGGGCTGTCACCTCTGATAATGCTGCCTGCTGCTCCATTTAGGTGCAAACTAGCCATCCACATAGGCTACACAAGGGGATAATTAGGAGCATTCCAAATTGTGCCAAAAAACCAGAAAACCCTACCCCGGTACCACAAAGATGCGCAGAAACACATGTGGACAATGCAGTTTGGTTTGAACCAAACAGTGCCAACAGTGATTCAAGTTGATCAAACTGATCTATATACCCATCTGGACCGATCCAAAGAGATGGAAATGTTGTAACATTCCATAGGGGCAGCCATCTTGGTCTAGAGGTTGCTGCCACAGAACCAATGGAGTCTTGCAACACTATAAAAACTAAGATGGTTGACTGGGGATAAACTTTGGTGAGCTACAGCCCATGTGTCATATTTAAAGAAGTGGCCTTAGTCCACAAAGGTTTATACCCAATAAAATATGCTAATCTTGAAAGTGCCACATGGCTGCTTTTTGGACTTGCTGCAACATATGTTACAGTAGCAAGCAAACTCAAGGGAAGCAGAGCAAGGCCAGTGTAAAAAAGTGTTCTGTTTCTTTTAAAGAACAAAAATACCAAAATAATGTCCTTTTAAAAGGCAGCTCTACAATGGTTGATTTGACCTTGCTGTAACAAAGCGCTGTACCATTTTTGCTGCCTGTATGCACATTGACGCATATGTTCCCCTGCTGTGCTTACCCATTCAGTGTTTGTTAGCAAAAAGTGCATAGAAAAATGTACAAGAACATTCCAATTTCTTTAGAAAGCTACCGCCCTATTTTCTGTTAGCAGGAGACCAGCACCTCCTATGTATTTCGTAGGAGCTTGTATTGTGGCTCAGAAAAGACACACACTTAAACACAGTTGAGCCTCATTGATTTCAATCAAGTTTAAATGAGCTGAACTGTGTGTTGAATAGTCTCCAATGTGAACAGACTTGAGCAGGAAAAATTCCCCTCTGGACAGAAATCTCAAATCTCAACCTGACTGATGTGAACCCTGAGTCACAAGTTCTATCTGCACCACATGAAGATTGCTGAAGAAACTCAGAGAATCCCGAAAAACCTACAACAACCAAACTCAGAGGAGATTCCATAGGTCACAACACTGTATGGGAAAAAAAAGGCAAACCTTCAAAGTGAGTCTGTCAAACACAGCAGAGGTTGGAGACAGTACTTGTTTGGACTACAACTCCCAGAAAACCCCCAAAACCAGTATGGCAGATATACTGGAACCTACCGTCCAAACACTTACGGTAATGTCTCCAAACTCTGAGGACTGAAACAGGTGTTAATAATTGCCTGGGGTTGCAGCGGCAACATATTGATGTCAGAGAGATGTAATATGGACAGACTTGCATGTTTAAGACATCAGTCTTCAAAGGAATCCTGTGCTCAAGTCCAGAAAAACAATCACCAAAAAAATCAAATTAATCTACCATCTACATAAGGAAGAGAAAAGCTCCTGCTATGTACTCAGACTCTTTCAGCAGTTAAAAAAGGACCTCTGCTAATGCAGGGTTAAATGTGATGTCTTTTTCTGTCCTGAATATATGCAGCATAGTTGTAATCAGATGGTGATGAAGGGCCATCATACCAACTAAATGGACTAGTGGCTTGACTTGATACACAGCAGTTTCTTATGTTCCTGGGAGTGCACTACATTCTTCAAGAAAGAACTTTACAATTGCACTTGATATTTCCTCTTGTTTTTACTGACATGCAGTATGTTGAGTACCAGTTTATCTGTGAAAAACGAGTTATTATTTTTTTCTTTTCTGGTGTCCCATGGTCATTCATTCATTCATTCATTCATTCATTCATTCATTCATTCATTCATTCATTCATTTAACTTCTGTACTGTCCATCTGGCTACAATTCACAACACAGTGAAAGAACAGAAAACGCTTTATAAAGAACTAAACATAGTAACTACACACAAAAAAATTAGATATCTCAAACCAGATACATGAAAATAACACAGAATTTTAAAAATAGTAATCTAAAAGTCAAGATGCTGGAACAAATAGCATATGCACTGAAAAACCTCTGTATTAAGGTGATGTAAGGAAAGCCTATTTAAACAGCTGTGTTTTCAGAGATTGTTTGAAAATTCCCAGTGAAAGGGGACCAGGTGAATTTCAGGAGGGAGATTATTCCAGATGTGGGGAGGCAACCACCAAGAAGGCCCCGTTTCTGGTCTTCTCTTTCTGGGCCTCTCTCAGGGATCAGTAATCTCAAATGCCTGGCCGGGGAAGATTGGGTAAGATGGACAGATTTCACTGGAAAATGCTTATCATTTGTTTTCAAAATTTATATTCTATATTCCTGTTAAAAAAAATGAAAATGAGATTTCAGGTGGCTAGGAATATTAGCATTCAAATAAAATGCAAATAAAATGGAAACATAAAAACAGATTGGAAGCACCACTAAAACCACATCAATTAGGGCCTACCACCAATGCACAGGGTGAGGCAGGAGTTGCACATGGCAGGTTTCTTAGAGGGGGGCTGCAAGGGCAGCCTTCTTTCCATTCTTCCTGAGCCCCCAGGTCACTCCCCTCTCTTGGGGGGCAGATCCATGTGTGCCACACAGCCTGTCTTGCACCCCCTAAAAACTGGCTGCTGCTGCGAGGTATGACAACGGTTGTTGTCTTCTTGCTGGTGTTGAAATAAGATCCAACTGCTACTCCAGCTGGCTTCTCTGCACAGAACGAAGGAGGGTGCCATCTGGTCTTTTCCCTCAGGCAAAAAACAAAATACAATACCCTGGGCTGGCTGTGACATCAATAAAAAGGAATAACAGCCCTCTTCAACTATATAGCCACAGTGTAAAATGCTTCCTGAATGAGAAGGACTTTGCTGGTCCATGGAGGAGTGGAAAATAGGAGCCAAGTTGCTCCAGAGGTCAGGAGTGGTTCACTGACTGTTAATGGATCGACTAAATAGCATTAGTTACAAAATGTCCTGGAAACATCTAAATTAATTGATTAGAAATCTGCTCAATATATTAATTATTATTAGCAAAGCTCCTATTTCAAAGTCAGGGAATCCATGACAATTCCCCTTTAGGGGTCCCTTCTCCATTGGTTCACAAATCATTTCATTTAGGAGTGATGTGATGCTGAAGCCCCCTATATACAAACATAAGGACACTGTCCTAAAGCCAGCTAATTGGGAGTAAGGCTCACTAAAATCAGCAGGACTTCCCTCCAAGTACACCTATAACCAGATAAGATTGTTCTCTGAAGAGAGGAGGAAAATGGACAGTGGAGAATTGAATATGTTTATAAAACCAGTTCCTGTGGGGTCAATGCTAGCACAGGGTTACGAACTGCAAACACGATTCTTCCAGGCATGACTTCGCACTTTGAAGTGGACATGCGGAAGTGAAGAGTTCTTATGAATGAATATAGAGTACAAAACTGTGATAAGTGCTGTTGGAGCCACGTGATATTGCATGAAACACAGTATCCTTTACAGACTGGGCCTAGGTAGCAGCATTCTTACTCAGAACAAAGCAAGCCCCACTGAATTCCATAGGGTTTACTCTACCTAAGTGCCTGTAGGACTCTAACCCAAAGTTGGCAAGCCCACACTTAATGATTCAACCAGGGCACTGAGAAAAATGACTTATTTATTTAAAACAGTTTAGACTAACTTTTGTTAAATATATTCAAGGATACTACTGCACAGCAATTACACAACCTATGCACAATGCATATATATATAGCGCCATATACTGTATAATACACAGAACTTGGAAATAATGCTAAATGCATTACTTTATGGACCAATGCCAGGAAAAGCCTATTAAAATTTAATATTCTAGAAATAGCATTTGAAGAGCAACTGCCTGCACTCCAGAGGACACAAGCCATGCCACTTCACACTCCCAAAGGAAAGGTGTCAATGCCTCACTTTTAAAACTAAATTAATACAGGATAATCCACCTTGGTCCTAGAAACACAGGCGTTCTTCAGGTCTTTATTCTAACAGGCAGTTTTACTGCCAGCCATGCCAGTTGGGCCTTCAACAATTGGCCCTTCTTCTCTACACTAGAGAAGTCTTTAGAGGAGGGGCCATATAAATCATCCCAGGTTGCAATTTTTCCTCCAAGCAATTTTTTTCCCAACACTATCCATGGGAAACTGAAGCCAGAGGGTTTTTTCCCCCCAGGTTTAGATAGTCTTTTGAACTGATTAGAGGAAATAAAAAATGGCCACTGCATTCTCAGTGCTCACTGTGGATAGATTAGCAAGATCTCAGTTAGTTTTGCTTAGAATTATACTTCTAAATATTCTTTCTTATTGTGCTTGCTAGAAAATTTAACTACAATTGTTTTGTTTTTTACAGAGCAGTGCGTTTTATCCTTGGGGCTCTTGATGGTCTTAGACTATGACTTCCACAAGCCGTAAGAGATGCCATAAATTCTTCATACAGTGGTGCCTCAACTTACGAACATCCCTACTTATGACCATTTTGAGTTACAACCAGCTCCGGCTTCAAAATTTTGCTTCTACTTGCAACCAGAGCTTCCACTTACAATCAGAAAAAGGCAGGGGGAAAAGGCAGGAAATTCAAATTTCTAACTGTAGGTGGCGACGATGATGCTTCTTTGTAGCTCTTTTGCCCCAGCAGTCAGACAGTGTGTGTCAGAGGAGGTTTGGCACTGCCTCGCTTCTGCTTCTGAGTGAGTGTGTGTGTGTGTTTTCAGGGAGGCTTCGGGCTGCCTGGTAAGGCAAGGTGTTGTTTTCTCCTTTTTAAAAACTGTTCCGAGTGTTTTTGCAGCGTGGTTTTGAGCTGGGGGGTTATGTTTCTGTGCTGTGATGGGTCTTGGGGGGTTGTTTGTTTGTTGGCTTTCCCCCTATTTCTGATGGGTATTGGGGATTTTGGTTGCTTTGGGGGGTCCCCCATTTCTGATGGGTCCTGCATGTTTCCCTTGCTTTTTCCTTTGTTTTCTTTGCATTTCCGACCTGCCCCCTTTGTTCTCTGTGCATTTCTGATCTGCTCCATTTGTTTTCTGTGCATTTCCAATGGGTCTTGCATGCTTGATTGCTTCCCCCCCTTTGCCTGGAAGGGATTAATCATGTTTCTAATGAGTCTTGCAGTGATTTTTTTGGTGATTTCTTCGGCCAGAATGGATTAATTGCATTTTAATGCATTCCTATGGGAAATGGTGCTTCGACTTATTACCATTTCGAGTTACGTCCATCTTCTGGAATGGACTATGGTCAGAAGTCGAGGCACCACTGTAATTCTAATGCTTTTGCATATTCTGATTAGAGATGGGGACGAATATAAAAACGAATCAGCTTTTTCGATGAAAATAGCTAATTTTTGATAAATATTTGTCGATGCATATTTGTCAAATTTTAAGTCCCGACAAATATGGATTGACAAATATTTTCCTGTTTTTATTCATCCTTTGTAAATTTTTAAGAAACATAACATTCTGCCTACTGGCTGCTGATCAGCTGATTGGTGGGCCAATAGGCAGCCACCCACCCCAGCAGCCACCCACTCCCACATTCTACCCACACCTCCTTCCTCTCCCTACCTTAGCCTTTTGCAAAGGGCAGCCTGGATTCCCTTAGCCTGCCTTAAGGGAATCCAGGCTGCCCTTTGCAAAGATGGCAGGTGCAGCTTCCCTACTCTAAATGAAGCCACAGCTGCCTTTTTACACACCATGGCTGTGGAGGCCAGATGGAGACCTTGGTGGCAATACTGGCAATTACGGTAAGGGGGTGTCAGTGGAGGTGGAGGGGGCAGTGGCAGCAGGATATGGCGGTGTTTTTTTAAAAAAATAACTCCCCCACGAATCAATGAATAACTTTGTTATTCATTGCTTCATGGGGCAACTTTGTGTTTTGTGAGTCATTAACTTTTGACGACTCACGAAGCAGGACGATTTGCCAAAATGGTGAGTCATCCCCATCTCTAATTCTTATCCAAAAATATTTATAAATCTAAGTTTGATCAATTTCAATTAAGCATCTTCAAGTCCCACTGATTTTGAAGGGAAAGATTTTAGAGGGTGTAATGCTAGACATGTCTAATCAGGTAGAAACCCCTCTATTGATTTTAGTGGGACTTGCTTCTCCCAGATTCCTGTGAATAAAGAAATAGCCAAGCTTTCCCACTTAAACCAAATGTTTCAATTGACCCAGAGTCCAGAAATGTTACTTTCTTGGACTACAACTCCCAGAATTCCCAGGCCAACATGGTCAGTAGCCATGCTAGCTGGAACTGCAATCCAACAATGTTCTGTTCCAAAGCTCTGATGTTGCCTGGATCATAATCAAAGACCTTGGCTCAGTAACTGATATAAACATAAGAATGTGAGGAAGCACAAGTCTTTTCCTATAGCAAACTCAAAAGTCTGCAACTTCGTCAGTGAAAATGTAGATTATTCACCTTCACTGCTGCAATGCACCACCCCCTCTCCTATGCTGAGCTCTGGCATTCACAAAGTAACATGATTATAATCCTTTTGGACTTTGGCTGAAGTCATCTATTCCCTGGTGAGACTCCATCACCTGTCCCACAAATTTCAAAATAACTACGCTGAGTGAGGTTTAAAAGTTGATTTTTCTAGCAGAACTAATGTGTGTTCACGGATGATTCCTCCTTCTGGTTTTTTACAGCATATGTTGTTCATAAATAATGTCAGAATGGGTCCACGTCTTCTTAAGAAAGGTAGTCATTTAATGTAAGTAAATCCACATGAAATATTGAAGATTTGGGGAGTTAGGGGGAAGATAAAGCAGCTTCTTCCCCCCTCCCCAAACAGGTCACTTTTAAGTGAACGAAATATGTGTGCATGCATGTGGACGGGGATGGGCAGTCTGGTAGTGGAAGACACAGAGTTAATGGCTCACAGAAAGCATATACATGTTTTTTAAAGATGTTTTATTGCTTACAAAAGGAAAGCAGTCTAGGGAGACCACTGGATAACATAAACTGGATCTCACCAGCTGTGGCTGTCAGAGTTAAAGGAAAAATCCCCCCCTCCTTCAATTAGCATTGTAAAATAAAATACTTTTCTGGAAGAAAATAAACATGATGCGGGCCAAAGATTCATGCTTTCAAATATACACTGGGTTTGAATTTTTAATTAGGGTTGCTAATTACAGTCATCAGAAAAGCAGGGAAGAATGGATTTTTACTTTTTAATATATATATTTTTTTATTTTTGCACCTTCCGCCACATAGACAAGCCTTCAACCCCAGTGTATTTTTCAATGGCATTAATATTTTATGAAAATGGCCCTTTGCCGTTTCAGCTTCTTCCAGGCTGCTTGCAACACTGCCCCCACATTATGGATGCCAATGCCTTGAAGCCATGTGCATTAGTGAGATGACAAAATGCAGAGAGAGAGAGAGAGAGAGAGAAGAAAAAAGCACCTTGTCAACTCATCACATCCATTGATTCTATTAGATGGTGTAAGAGAGAGAGAAAGAGAGAGCGAACAGTTGGGTGTGAGTTATAATCGAGCTGATGCTAATGACAAAACAAGACACTGGCTGGGAGCAGCCCATTAGCTCCCTGCCCAAAATTAATGCCTCTAATATTTTTGAACAAATTAACCTTAATGAACTGGCCAGGCATACATTACAGCCTACGCTGATAAAGTCAATTAGGAGGAGGAGGAAAGGTGAGCCGTCTGTATACATACACAAACAGGCACAAATCTCAATAAACAGAACCAGGAAAATGTTGTCATTAAAATTTTCCCCGCCAGAAGTAAAATATCAAAGTATGTGACAATACATACAAGGTACTAGGAAAGGAGCTGGGAGAAAAAACATCACACAACCTAGTTCTATAATTTCCAGTATTTTTAGGGCAAAAGGAGACACACAATCATATTCTTCACATGGCAATAGCGATGATTATGTAATAACCTGGTTCTTTGAGATGTCTGTCATCCCCTGGCTAGATCTGTTGTCATCTTTTTGTCAGTTCCTGCTGTATCTTTCAGCAGGCAGAGAATTCAGCTGAGGAAGGACTTACTGGTAGAGGAACGGGATATTATGGGATAAAGATATACAAGCACATTACTGCGTTTGTTTTTATGATTCCCACTCTGCACTTTTAACTTCTCTAAGCATCCCTGTTTGGTAGCAAGTGAGATAAAGCCAACTGGGCCACCTCCAATGGAGGGACAACATTGTAAGAGGTGATGTGCATTAGAAAGCAAGAACAGGAGAGAAAGAGAAGAAGAAGGCTTGGTACAGTGGTTCCATACCTTGGGTCTCCAGATGTTCTTGAAGTGAAACTCCCAGGAGCCTTCATTGCAAGCTGTGCTGGCCAAGGTTCTGGGAGGACCAAGACCATCTGGGGACTCAAGTTTGGGAATCACTGGATAATGATGGAGAGCATCTGCTTTGTATGAAGGAGAACCCAATTCAGTCTCAGCATTTACAGTTTCAAAAGTACCAAGGCCTCGAAAAAGTTACTTTTCTGGATTACAATTCCATTTTTGACCCAAAGTTCCTAGAATCCTCTGGCCACCACGGTCAGGGGCCATATGGCCTGGAGAATTCTGCAATTGCAATAAAGCAGGTACTGTGTATGATTTCTACCTGAGATTTCTACCTGAGATGCTTCAAAATAATTGCCAGTCAGAACAGACATGGAATGAGCACATGGTAGCTGGAGACAGATTTTGGGGTAATATACAGAGCTTGAGAAGTTATTGTTTTATTATTTTTTTTAAAAAAAAAACAGAAGGATCTATTACATTTACCCATTACTTGAATTTCATTGTTACTGATTTTTCTTGCATCTCAGGCCATAATTCTCATTACGTTGCTCCTTTGTTTGTCATTGCTATTTTCTTTCTTTTAAAATTTTTGAAATAATTGAGGGGGAAGTTATTTATAATTCCCTGAAAAGTTATCTCTAATCATTTTTGACCTGAAAAAGGAATGAAGAAAATCTGTTACACAAAATGAAGTGATACTACAAGTCATTGTGTTGTTTTGAAAAGGATCTTTGTCGACCCCAAAAATAAAGTTTTACAGATGATATTATTACTTGTCATTTTTAATAAAGTAAATGTATGCAGATTTCTTACTCCCAGTCGCTTTACAATGCTAACGACAACACGAGCCCTCCTCCTACTATGCAAAATAATACAGTGTGGTCTCTACTTAAGAACGTCCCTACTTAAGAACAATTCAACTTAAGAACAACTCCATTTGCTAAATTTTGCTTCTACTTGAGAACAGAAATCCAAGATATGAACAGGAAAAAAAACCTTTCCTGCTCTTTTTTTAACCTTAGGTCATCTTAGGTTAAAAAAAATTCTCCCCCTAGTGGTAGAGTACATATTAACCAGCTTTGCATTAGTTCCTATGGGAACTAATGCTTCAATGTACGAACGCACCTCTACATAATAAAAAAACAGCCAGAACGGTTTAATTGGTTTTCAGTCCATTCCTATGGGAAATTTTGCTTCAACTTAAGAACGTTTCAACTTAAGAACACAATTCCAAAACGGATTAAGTTCTTAAGTAGAGGTTCCACTGTAGTTTCTATGGACGGAAAAGAGCAGATACGGATTAAATGGTTTTCAATGCATTCCTATGGGAAATGCAGATTCAACATAAGAACTTTTCAACTTGAGAACCACCTTCCAATACGGATTAAGTTCTTAAGTAGAGACCCCACTGTACTGCTGTAGTGAAGAGAGCTGGGGTAGGAGGTAACTAGGAGGAGAATTTTGTATCAAAGGATTGTGGGCTTCATTCTGTTTCAGGTCTTACAACTCCTTGCTAGGCTCAGCATTCTTTGATTCCAGTGGTATCGTGGTGTACATATCTCTTGAGTGATAGACCTCGGTGTTCTAGTAAAATGCAAATTAGACCACACAAATTTGAAGCTTGCCCAGCTGTCAAGTAAACTATAATGAACGGGACTGGCCAACAGCTTCCTAAGTGGGAGGCTAGAGGACAAATGGGGAGGAGACAGAAGGTGAAGAAATAGGAAACAGAGGATGTATTGAGTTAAAGTTTAAAGTTCAGTTAAAGTGACTTAAACAGGACCACGGAGAAAAGAAGAGATGGGTTATTCTTTCATTTGGGAAAACACTGAGGTTTGCTGAAATACATACAAATGGCCTTTAAAAACTACCATCTGAGGGGAGAGCCTGCATAAACTAATGGGACCTAGCAGGGATGGGGGTGGTATAAATGGCTTGGAAAGAATGATTGTCTGAACTCAAAACAACAGCACTCCCCATAGAGGGGGAAAGACATTGGAACATTTTGTTGTAGACCCCTTTTGGAGAAATACTGTAACAATACTGGCTGATCTGATAAAATTGTTCTATGAAGCTCTTTGCACAATTTAGACAAGGTGCTACATACTAGCTCCTATACAATAAACAGTAGGACTGCCATATCTGGGAATATTGCAGATATGGGGGTCCTACCATTTCAGTTGAGAGAGAGAGAGAGAGAGAGAGAGAGAGCATGGTAAAAGGGCAAAAAACATTAAAATATTTTCACATGCATTCCAAGGATTTGCTACTAGAGGGTGGAAGAGACCATGCTATGTATTCTTCACTAACAAGTATCATAGCACGGTCTCTGGCTCCCTCTAGTGACTGATTCTGGTAATAGCTGTGAAAATAGTTTTTTCTGGATTTTTTTCTTTTAATATGTTTGATATACAGTGGTGCCTCGCATTACAACGTTAATTCGTTCCAGCGAAATTGCTGTAGAATGAAAACATCGTAATGCGAAAATAAAAAGCCCATTGAAACGCATTGAAACTCCTTCAATGCATTCCAATGGGCTGGAAACTCACCGTCCAGCGAAGATCCTCCATAGGGCAGCCATTTTCGGTGGCTGTCTTGCGAGGAATCCGTCCAAAAACACAGCAAGGAGCCATTTTATTTACCCAGCAGCCGTTTTGAAACCACCGATCAGCTGGAGGAAAATCATCGTTTTGCGAAGAATTGGTTCCCGAAGCAGGGAACCAATCATCGCAAAGCGAAAAACCCCATTCAGGCCACCGTTTTGTGATCGCAATTGCGATCACAAAAAGATTGTCGTAATATGGTTTTGTCATAATGCGGCGGAATTGTAAAGCGGGGCACCACTGTATTCAAACCACAGATAAGTGAATCTGTGGATACTGATCCCATGGATTAGGGGGGTCCTACTTTATCAGCAAAGTGTTATAATGATATCATTTTTTTCCCACAAAGAGATCAAAGACTTCTCCATATAGTCACTAGCAAAGCACAGGATGTAAAGGCTAGTACCTTATTGCCAACCTGGAGCAGAAGGGAAGTCATATATGCACCTACCCTGCTCTAGCAGGCTCCCCACTGCACTGCCAGTGGTGTGGTTGATTTCACAATGAGTGTGAGAACAGGCATGCAACAGGCAGCCTGCCAAAGTAGTGGGGCAAAGTTTCACTGTTTCCTTTTCATTCCATGTTTAGGGAACAGGGTACTAGTCAAAGATCACAGTTCCTGATTCCTCAAGTCAATGAATTGTGGTTTATTTAAACCAGGGATGCAACTTTTATAGGTCTAGAGGTCAAATTTCTCCTTTAATATTTTTTTCCTTTTTTGTTTGAAGAGACAGGAACCAAATGCTGCTTCAGAAGGAGTTTCCAACCAACTACTGCCCACAAGTTATTTATACAGTATATGGTTGTTGTAGGTTTTTCGGGCTGTTTGGCCATGTTCTGGAAGTTTTTCTTCCTGATGTTTCGCCAAGCTCTGTGACCGGCATCTTCAGAGGACAGGAGTTAGAACTCTTTCTGTGTTCTGGTCAGAGTTATAACTCCTGTCCCCTGAAGATGCCGGCCACAGAGACTGGCAAAACGTTAGGAAGAAAAACCCTCAGAACATGGCCAAACAGCCTGAAAAACCTACAACAACCATCGGATCCCAGCTGTGAAAGCTTTCGAGAATATATATTTATATATATGGTCCATCTCACCTTAAGAAACCTTGTCTGACATGAACAACAGCCATGCCGTGAAACACTGGGACTCTAATACAGTATATAGTTTTTCTGAACTATACACAAGATCTTGGCGCACAGCCTGATAAAGATAAATTATCATCAAAAGCTTTTTTCAGGAGGGGAGAACCACACAATCTTTTTCTGATATTTTTTCCTTTTCCTTTCCCCCTTTCCCCCCATTTTTCCTTGGATGTAAAAGGTGGATTGTACCTCTCTGAGGACTGTAAGAGTGACAACGCTGCTGCTTCTCCTTCTTCTTTCCTCTTTCCTTTTCCTGTTTTCAGAAGAAAAGTGAATTCTAGAAGCCTCAGGCTTCACACCTTTGAGAGGCATAAAGAAGTCAGCCACAGTGCCCACTTCTGGTTTCAAATATAGTTTAAAAACAATGCAGGGCCTGAAAGCACAAGTTGATCATCATGGGTTGCTCTCACTAACAACAATTTAAACAAGCCACAGAATTCTGAATTCCTTCATAATAGGAAATGGTGGTCTAGCTTTCTCTAAGAACAACCCAGGGAGGTGGGGAAGATATACAAATCCAGGGGCACTAGCAATTGTATCTGCAATTCAACCACAAAATGCATGTCCATGTCACTCGGCTTACAGATCAGTTTCTTTGCTGTACTTGTAATAACTGAATTACAGTACCTTGCTTTTCACAGCTAGACATGTGTGCTGAGGGTGTTTGCATGCACACACGCACACATGCTAATCAATTTTTCAAATACCAACTAAGCTAGAAAATCTTCCTTTTTTAAATTTCCAGTGTCACCAAACTGGCTTCTTATCTATTTAAAACCTAAGTGCTCTGTTGTGTGGTAGGGGTTCTTCTCCCTGTTGTCATATTTTTTTGGGGGGGGGGAGAGAAGCACTTACTATTTTAAAGATGACATAGTGCAACAGAAAGAAAAGCCCCCCCCCCCCCAGTTTGAGAAACATATTGTCAAGGTAACCTAGAAAAGTCCCAAATGGCTAATTTATAAAAAGAGCTGAAAACAAAGGTAAAGGCACTTGCCAACAATAGTTTGTTAGTTTAACTTTGACTTGCTTTCCTGGGAAAGAAGAAAACAGAATTTTCAATGTGAACTGTCAGCCCTAGTTATGACAGAGCCGTGCTAGTTAGACATTCAAGAGCTTCCCCTCCATTGGCAAGATGATGTAAAGAAAACCACCAAACAGAATTCTTTCAAGTTGCAACTACAACTCTACTTAAATAATTTACTTTTTACTCTCTCTCTCTCTCTTTCTCTTTTTTTTTTTTATTCAGAGTATCTTTTAAAACTTGGTTGACATTTTTCGTTGACAAGCATGCTTTACTGCACAAGATCAGTGGTGAAAATGGCAGACTGGGAGAAGACGAGAAAGAGAGAGAGAGAGAGAGGAGAGAGGAGAGAGGAGAGAGAGATTGCTGCCTACTTAAATGAGATGCTGTCAGGCTTTTAGAAAAACATTGTGGCTGCTGACCGTCCATAGGCACTGTCCAGGCTAAGGCTTCTCTGCTTCGCCAGTCCCATTTGGCTTCATTCATGTGTGATATATGAATATGTGGGTAAATGTTCCAAAATAGCAAATGGGTTTGTAAGCAATCTTAAATCACCTAAGAAAGGGGAAGAGTCATGTGACTTCCATCTGGTGATGACCTGGTGCTAGGGCTCAAGTACATGAAGGGATTTTTTTCCAGGTGGGGTGTGACACTGGTGTTGTGGCATAATATACATGCATAGCATGTGCCAGTACAACATAGTACATCTTTATATATTATAATAATATTGGGGGGAGCAGGTGGATTAAGGTCTGAGAATTCTTTGTTTTCTTTGTTCATGTCAAAAACACCATAGTACAATAAATAAATATTTCAGATAGTTTTCAGCCAGTCAGGGGCAACCTCAAGAGCATTTGGGGCCAGTAACATCAGCTGTTTTTTTTTAACTATGTTATCAAGAAAATGTGCATAGTGTATAAAACAATAGATTGGATGCAAACGTAGTCATGCTTAGAGCTGATCCACAGAAATTAAGTGATTTCATTACACTTAATTGAAGCATGATTGACTAAAACCCCAGTGATTTTAGGGCTGACCCAATGATTCCAGCCAATATTGCATTGCTTAGGTTTGGGCTTATGAATGGAGATCTGGGAACAATGGGTAGTAACGTAGGCTGCACTTTTGAATGGGAAGATAAGAGGAGGAGGAGAAGGAGGCAGCCAGCATAAAGGAGGAAGAACGTGAGTACTTGTGGCCTTCCTCTGGAGGCCCAGGGGAAGACATGCAGACCTTGGAGGAGAAGAAAACCTGGCAGGAGGCTGTGGACGGGTGGGACTCCCCCATGTCCCCCTACTTCTCCTCCTTTGGAGAGGTGAAAAGCAGGTGAGAGGAGGGACTCTAAACTGAGGACCCTGAACTCTACCAGGTAGGCAGAGGAAGGGGCCCACTCCGAAGATGAGAGGGCTCTGTGCTAGAACTGCTAAAATCAATGCCACCTCCATATTCTTGGTGTCCTCACTGTCCACTGTCTTACATCAGCCGAGTAATGGCACTGGTGTTGAAAGCACCAGTACAAAAGACAGAGTAGGCTCCAGGAAGAGCAAAGGAGTGGTCCCAACAGCCACCTCTACCAGCTGTCACTGAAAGGACTCAGACTACGATCAGGGCTCATCCTCCCAATTTGCAAAACTAGGACTCTCAATATTCCCTCCATCATTAACAAGGACCCCTTTTGAAAGGACATTACGGGGGGGGGGGCGCTAGTACCAGGAACCTCTCTCCAGGAGTCTCACCAAATGGAGTGGATGGCTCTGTTTCTGGTCTACTGTGCCTACTTGATGAAATAAAGGAAATAAAGCTTGCTTCTGCTTGTTCTTATAAACTGGAGCCTACGGAGTTACTACCAGGAGATTCTGTGACCACCAGAACTGCTAGGGGTGGGACTGGCAGTAGTATCACACATAGTATAAAACAATGGTTCAAAAACCATATACTGAATCAAATGGTATCAATTCCCAACTCTGATCCCCAGTTCTAACTCAAGGTTCTTGGCATTCTCAGATGGCCTCCCATCTAAGTACCAACCAGGCCTGACCTTGCGTAGTTTCCAAAATCAGACAAGACTCAATGTGTTCAGAGTCTGAGAATGGTTCTGTGGTAAAGTGCAGGACCCCTTACCAGCTCAGATACAGTACTTGTGGTCCTATCTGAGTTCAGAAGCTAAGCAGGGGTGAAGCTGGTTAATGCTTGGGACTCGAGACCAGCAGGGATCACCAGGCAGGGCTAGGGAAGAATTCTACTTAGAACTGCCAGTCAGAGCTGATGATACCAGGCTAGTCGGACGAGGGCTGTGACACAGTATAAGGCTGTGAGTACATGGGGGGGGGGGAGGAAATGTGGAAAACACTACCAGTTTGGGGCAGGCTGGTTCACTTTTTCCACCACTATCTACAGCAACACAAAGGAAAATGCAAATCATGGGGAGCCCCACTCCGAAATCCATAGTTCCAACCTCCCCCTGCCTCTAGGGCTCCTACCTTTTAAAAAACTGGATTCATTTGCATCTGTTCAGACATAGGAGTGCTTGATTTGATTAAGACAAGGGAAGACGAGCCCTGCATGCACATGCACACACCTTCCCCCTCATGAGAAAGAAGGAGTCATGCAAACCACACACCTGCACACACAGAAATACACATTTCTCTCCCCTCAACTTTTTTAAACTGCTTCTCAGCTTTCCACGGGTAGAGAGGAGGAAGCCAAGACACACTCAGGAACAGCTCGAGCAAAGCTCAGTGGACATAGTTTTTCTTAAAAAAGAAAAAGTAAGGGCAAAATCTCTTGCTTTTCGGTGTTTTTTTTTTTCTTTTTAACCACTTATAGCAAAGCTAATTAAGATTAGGAAGCCTTGATGGCTTCTCTTGTTAGGCAGTTCCCATTTAACAGCGCCACCTGCTGGTCTGTTGAAAACAAGGTTCCTGGTGTCTCCGTCTGAGACCAGTTAGTGTGGAGAGAGCCAGGGAGACCTGCCTTCCCTCGTGCAACTTCACAGCAAATGAGAGGGAGTGAAATCGCTCTGTGTAGTTGCACCCTGAACCAGTTTCCCTTCTTCCTTCCCACCCATGAAAATCCAACTGGCATAGAAAAGTCCCTCATTTGCTTCTGCAGACAAATGTCCAGAATATGTAATTCTGGTGTTTGAAGAGGCAGCAGCATCTCTCGGAATAAACAGGATGCTTTTGCACATCCTTATTCCAAAGCGGGTTGTTTGGGAGGAAGGATCTGCAAGAGAGCCCTAAAACCAAGAGCAACAAATATCTCAGACAGGACAGGGAAATTTTTCAAAACGGCTTGAAACGAAGTGCTGTTAAACTAAGACATATGTGACTTCTTTTGGCTCTAAACATGCTGAGTGCAAACAACAAGCCTTTAAATCCATCCATTAGGAGTCAAGAAATAAAATGGTTAGATTGGATTTTAAAAAAAAACTCATGATGTTAAAACATCCGTTTCTGAACTCCTGACAGCTGCGGTTGAAACAAGGGATGAAAGAAAGAGTGAACGCAAGTACCACCGTAAGCATCTAATTTCCTAGATTCCCGCCACCGCTTTTCATAATCCAATATTTATGATCCTGCTTTGTTACCAAAATAGAAGAAGGAAATATGATAATGCTCTTAAGGAAATGTATCCTTGTTTGAACAGTACACCGAAGGATCAGCCTCTCCTTTCTTTCTTTGTCTGGGGAAGATATTTACAGAGTCTGCAGTAACATCCCTTCTGTTTTGATCCCGCGCCCTTAAAATGGAAACATATCGGGAAAGAGACAACAACGATACTTGAGTCTTAACGGCTGATGCTTCACTTCCATTAGAGGCAATAATAATAACACAAGCTGGTTTTAAAAGATGCCAAGAATGGTGGGCAAGATTGAGAAGTTCAATCCCAACTGAATAGTCCCATAAACTGTGCACCAAACCAGCCTTTCCTGCCATGGCACCCTTCAGATATTTGGTCCACAACTCCCATCATCTGTGATTGGCATAACAGGTGGGGATGATAGATGTGGACTTACTCTGTTCTGGAGAAAGCTACACAAAAGGCAGCCCAAGGCAGTCCAATGCCTGACTTCCCCTGTTTAGGTAGCCAAAATCAAGTGAAATCAGAAGGCCCAAACATTTAGCCTGATGGGGCACAAGTTGTGCAGGTTCAATGAAGGATTGAACCTATGAAGCAATCCTATAATGAGTCAGACCATTCAATGTAATGGTGGATTTCTCCAGCATAATACTGCCTACTCTGTCACACAGCAGCTTGCCAGCATTTCAGGCAAGGGTCTTTTCCTATGTTTTGCTAAATGGAGATTCTGGATAATCAATGGAGACACTGATCACCATAATCACCCATCTCCTGAAAAGGACAAAAGCTGATCCGACAGCTATAAATACTCAATTCCCAAACAAACTGCACCAGAGCACAGAGTGCTGCTCCTGTCCTCTGAAGATGCTGGCCACAGA
Organism: Pogona vitticeps; assembly: GCF_051106095.1. Taxonomy (NCBI): domain Eukaryota; kingdom Metazoa; phylum Chordata; class Lepidosauria; order Squamata; family Agamidae; genus Pogona; species Pogona vitticeps. The sequence continues at coordinate 158,659,992 of NC_135785.1, forward strand.
GACCGGTGAAACTTTCAGAAGAACAATCTTCGGAACATGGCCAAAGAGCCTGAAAAACTCACAACAACCAATCAATGGAGACCTTCCAAGGGCTAAGTGTTTAGTCTGCCACTGAGCTGTCATACTCCCTATACTGATCATGCAGAACCAAAGGAATGAATGTTGATTCCTGTCAATCCTTTGCAGGGACTTCACCTCAACCGAAGCGTGAGCATAGCAACAGCCGTTCACACAACTACCCCTGTTCCCCATTCAGTCTTCCCCATATTCCTGCTGTTACTCAACAGCAGAAGGCTTGGTACCATAGTAGGCACAGGAGAAAAACCCATACCTTCTACTTTCTGTCACGAGGGTGCTAAACTAAAGCCAAATTCGCCACAGTAACTCTAACTATCAAGAAGAGTCAATGCCTATGCTCCACATAATTTAGGGTGGGGAACATGTGGCTCTCCAGTTGTTGTGTGACTGTACCCATAACCAGTACAAACAGCAGTGAAGGATTATGGGGGTTGCAGCACAACATCTAGAGGGCCCTGCATTCTCCATCTCATGGCTTATCTGTTGCAAACAAAGCAGATTTGACTGTTCATTCAGGCTCTTATCCATCTACTCTTACTGGACACAGATCCCGTTCTGGCTTGAGACTTGGGAAAGTTACTTTTATGAACTACTGCTCTCAATGCCACTCAACCAGGCTGGCCACTCTAGCCGGGGATGCTGGAACCTATAGTCCCAAAAAGTAAATTTTCCAAGCTGCAGATTGCAGTTTTTTCAAGCTTTCTCCTACATAAGAACTAGAATTCCCCCCCCCCAAGGAAAAGAAAAGGAGCTGGGATGCTCAGGACAAAGAATTTTGTGACCAATGTCTATTTTGATGGCTTCTCCCTCCTTTCATACTGACCTGTCTATGAAGGACTTATTTACATTGCATGTTGCTTAAAATTAATGACAAGCTCTCTAGAACGGCGCTCTCCTCACGTTTAAAAGGCACAACAACCCTACAACTGCTGAAATTCCACTGGGTTGTTCCAGGAAAGACGACATGTCAATGTACTAGCCAGCCCCACTTGCAGTAGGGAGGAGAGGGGCAGCCATGCCTTAAAGTCTCTCTCTCACACACAATCAAACTTCCTCTTCCTCCAGCACTGTTTAGCCTGAGATTGGCTTCCTTTGTCTGGAGACATAGAGAAGCTGAGCAACTTACATGAGACTTCAGCCAGCACGCTAAAACCTGGTAACACTACCTCTGATCCAAAAAGTAACTTCTCCTTCCTCTGGTCTAATTAAGCCAATTCTTTCTCCTGAATAAGGGTGACAGAGAGAGAAAGCCTTAGCAAACTAGACCTATGGAATATGTTCTGCACCCAAAGCACTCATGGTAGAGGGAGATGACTTTTCTCCCCCCACCCAATGGAAAGAGGACTGACTTGACAGTGGGGTGTCCAAAAGCACTGACTGAATGCCAGCTTCACACAGTGTGCTTTAATTTCTCACAGGGCAACTGCCAGCCTTTTGGTCTCAAGGGGAGGGGATGTAAAAATTCCAGGCTTTGGTTGTTGTGGGTTTTTCAGGCTCTTTGGCCGTGTTCTGAAGTTTGTTCTTCCGAACGTTTCACCAGTCTCTGTGGCCAGCGTCTTCAGAGGACAGCACTCTGTGCTCTGGTGTAGTTTGCTTGGGAGTGGAGTATTTGTGGCTGTGAGAGAGACTTTTGTCCTATTCAGGAGATGGGTGATTAGTGTGTCTTGTTCTTCATGAATACATTCCAGGCTTTGTTGTAGAGGTACTAGAAGCCCAGCCTCAAGAAGGCCTGGACCATGTCTCACAGACATGCATCATCAGTTTTTGGACTCTTACCTACAATTTTTCTGCACTGTCCATAAATGAGGAGCGCTTAGAGCCTGAGGAAGTAGATTTCATCTGTGAAAGCTTATTTGTTCAAATTTTTTTAGTGGTCCAGTAAAAGATATCACCCTCTCTTGCGTTTGTGTTACTTTCTCTGGACTTCAGTTAAGTAGGATGATATGTGTTTCACGAATACTGAACTGCCTCGTAGGTTATTCTGAAAATTTGTGACTGTTTCATAGCATGTTTTTAAAAAACACAATAAACCTTGATCTGGCCCATGTAAAGGCTGAGCATTTCCTGTGTGAAAATCAGAAATACAGCCCTATTTTAGCTAGGTCAATTTACCAGAAAGTAAGTTCCTTGGTCATATAAAGCCTGGAAATGTTATTTGGGCTGTAGGGGGTAACAATCCCAATTTCATATTTTAAATCATACCATCATTAGGTGAAGCAAAAGTGTGCCTTACTATATTGTTTCGCCTAATAAAGAGGTTACTCTAGTATGGGGGTTGGTTTTTTGGCTTTTTTTTTTCCTGTGGGGTGTCCCTTTTAAATACTACCTAGCCAATTATGCAGAAGCACAGTTCACCTGGACTGAAATGAATGGCCTCTAAATTTAAATATGCATAACAGCAATCTATTCCTTTCCATATTTTCTACAAGGCTGTCATCTCCTTGATGGATTGTGCCCACAATTAGTCTTGCAGTAAGATGACTGAATAAATGCAGGTGTACACTATAACTTCCTTTTCTTCTCAAACGAGAAGTTGTTTGATTCTTCATCTATAACACAAAGGAAGACAAATTTTTCAGTGCTTCTTATGTAATTAATGCTGAAGCTGTTTTGCCAATGCAAAACACTCATTAGCAATTACTTAACTATACATATATTAAAACTTAATTAGTAAATAAATTAAGCATATAATTAATTGCTTTAATCAGAGGGCTTTTAATATTGCAATTATCATTTGATATACAGAGATGTTACAAATAGGTTTCTAGGAAAAAAAACACCCCATGCAATGTTAATTAATCATTAAAACATATCTTGCTACATGCTCATTAATGATTTATTTCAGACATTGGGCCAGCTCCTTCTATCAACTACAAGCAAAGGATTTTCAAGTGATATCAGCAGATTTCATAATAAGCAGATCATGGAAACACCAAAGTTTTTAATTCCAGTTGTTGTTTGATTCCAGTCTCAACCAAAACTTATTCCTTTTGCTTTTTGTATTTCATAATCATGATTTGCTATCTACTGGTTCATGCAATGCACTTAATTATTATTTATTTATTTATTTTATTTATATCCCGCCTATCTGGTCGGTTATTCCTCTCTTTTCTTCTTTTTTGCTAGACCCATTTTCTGTAAGCAGAAGATCATAGTTCTGCAACTAGGATGACTGGTACTAATTGAGGAGCAGGAAACAGAGATAATTGCCCATGGTGTCTAGTTTGTCAGGAGTCTAGGCTATGATTTTAACATTTGGGCATTTGACAGAAGGCTGACCTTTTTTTACAGAAAGAGATCATGTGGTGTGGCAGATGGGAGGCTGCTTTAGAGACAGAAACTGTTTCCTGTTTGGTTGAACTATTTGTGTATATGTAAGCAATGCCATGTGCACATCTACAGTAGGCCAAGGAAGAAATACAGGTGTCAGTTCACACAGTGGATTAAAAAATTGAGAGAGAAAGATCTATAATATTGAAATGTTAATATTTTAAATATTTTTATAAATTCTCTTCAGTCCAGTGCAAGAACTGCTGGTCAACATTTCTTACCCAACCTCTCCAATACTTTGTGTGAGGGAAGTGCAAAAGAAGTAACATTGCAAAGATGAAACTAGTATCAGATATCTTGAAGTGGGATGTTATTTTAAAATGTGAGGGCCTGGTCTGGCCAATGGGAGCAGCCCAGCACCCTTTCTGAGGAACAAAGGCAACTGATGAGCATGGTAAGTCTGTCACCACAACATTGGCCAAAATCCTGTTGCATAGTGTAACAGTAGGCCTAACTACAGTAGGCCCAATAAACTAACTTTCTCAATTTCTGCCAATGTGTGTGTTGTTCGGAACTGAGATGTAATTAGTTACCTAGAGTTACTTCTTGCTAATTACTTTTTTGTGTAACAAGGTATACTAAAGTTACACATCAAAAGTGATACAATGAGAAATAAAATTACTTTATGAGTGTAATGAGTAAAATTTCCTAATTAATTTGCAATGTTACTTCTTAACCGTATTTAAGGGCATTTTCAACATATTTTGACAGCAATTTTTTTCAAGATTTGTGACATTCTCATAGTGTTCCTAGTCCCTTTCCCACATTACAGAAAGCAAAAGGTAGCAAGCAGCACAAGTAACTAACAAATTACATTTTCAGCATGGTAGTGAATAAAGGCAATATAACTGCTTTGAAATATAGCAAAAATAAAAGGAAAAATTACTTCGGAAGGGAAACACTTCTTAACCTCTAGTGGTGGCAGAAAAGGGTTCTGGCCAGCAGTCATGTTCCTGCTGTCCTTTCATGTACTCTCTGTAACCCTGGAGGAAACCAGAGAAGATGTTCATGGCTCACAGAGACTGCCATTGACTATCAGATGGTCATGGAAAATGCAGGTACCACTATGGTGTAGTAAGAGGCTGAAAAATCTGTTTGGCACAGTAGCCTCTTGACATCCCCAGAGAAGATGAAACATCAAGACAATGAAAAGGCCAAAAGAGGCACTGGTGACCCTTTCCCCAAGGAAGATATTGGTTCCTCAGAAATATTTACTGTCCTAATAAAAGTCTGGTCCTATATCTGATCAGTCTAGAAAGGAATACTGAAATAAAAGAACCTTTTGGAGGTCAATAATTCATAGGGTTGCCTTAAGCCAGAAGCAACTCAATAGCGCATAGCAACAACACGGAGCCCAACCCTATCCTTGATGTTGCTGAGTAGCCACTGAACACTGAGCACAGGATATACAAGAAAAATGGAAAAATAGGTTATAGAGTGACTCAGAGATCCAGGGCTGAGTGTGTTGCTTCCTTTTCCTCCATCTTCTGTGACTGTCCCTCTTTCCCTGTCCCTTCTTCTCCTGCTTCCTAGAAGAACATGAACTTCTACAGCAGATAAATAGTTATGAACTTAATACTGAAACACTGTGCAGTTAAGGGCAGAGAAGGATGAGACTTTCACTTCAGATCTTTTTCAAATTTTGTTTTTTTCATAATAATTTAACCTGATCTGTCAATTTCTTCACATTTGACGTGGCAAGAGCCTGGGGATTTTAAAAACATTGGCATGGGAGATGCCAAAGGTGGGAGATTCATCCATCCTGGCAGAGATCTGTGGATGGTTTGCAGTAAAAGATGTCACATCTTTTTCTTTCTGAAAAGTTTCTCATCTTTAACATCTCTATAGCAGGCAAGTACAACATGGTTCCCTCATATTAAAGTATATTGTTCATGCAGACACATCATTGTGCCTTTATTGGCCTTAGCGTATTCTTTGATGAAGTGTACTTTATGATCTTATTACATAGCCATTAAGCCATACTATTTTCTTTAATCTAGATTGGGTATTTAATTTATTTCGGTTACATTTTTGTGTTTTTTCTCTACGTAATGTCAAACCCAGCCTAACAGGGTAATAATATGAACATGAATGTAGAAAAGCATGAGAAATTTAATGCATTTTTTTACCACTGAAAGCAGAAGAAATGAGGATTGAGATCTCTTTTGTTGTACAGATAATAGATAATTATAGCTGTCCGTACAGTATGAGGGCAATGAAACCAAGAAATTAAGAGATATGATATGCCTTTAAATTTCAATTTTTCAAAAAGCCTCACATTTATGAATGTAAATGTCTGTGTATCCTACAGACTAGTCATTCTTAACAGAGACCAAATGTGCCCCGGCACATTTGAAGGGGGCCACAGACTGGAAACAATACTTCAGATGCCTTCTGAGGTTATTTAGACGATTTATACAATCCTGATTTGGCCTACATTTCTTTCATATTGTGTTCATGTTAACATTAAGGCTTAATGTCAATATTAAGGCTGCCCTTTGTGATATAAATCTTGCGATTCTTTTTCCTGCTGATAAAGAAGTACAATATCCTACATTCATAAATCCCTTTTTTTTTTTTTTTTGAAGAATTCAGTTTTCTGGCTTTTTAAAATGGGAGTTTAAGTATACATACACTACACACAAATTACAACAGAAACTTCCCTCGTGCAGAATCTCCCAGAGCTACAGGATTCCAGAAGATAAGCATGTGATCTGTAGTATGGTTGCTGGGGGAGGGCAGGTGAAAGAACAGCCAGGATGTGGCTGCAGTCCCTCTGTGCCAAAATATTTTGCTGTTTTAGACTTAATGAAATGGCTTCTGAAGACTTATCCTCTGCTCTTTTTTTAAATATATTTTAAAATATTTTTGCAACCAGTCACAGAATCCCTTTGCCAGCATGAATGCTTGTTTGGCCAGGAACGAGTTTAAAAGTTCTCCTGAGAGTCAGCTAATTGAGTCCTAAGTGATGCAGTCAAAGGTTCAGATTGCCCCAGACCTGGACCTGATTTCCCCTTTGAAGACTTGTGTCAGGAGCCTGGTCTCAGAAATCCTGAGAGAATGTTTACTGAAAGCACTTCAGGGCTGGAATAAACACAACTGTGCTTTTGAATACTTTGAATATTCCTTACAAAATTGTTTGCTAAGTCCCTGGAGCTAAATGGCCAAATGTCCCTTTTTGTAGGACTCTTGCTCCATTACTTTCTTTAAAGCAAGCCTCTTTTTTTTAATTCTTCAAATAAAACCTTTCTTTGGACTGTTGCTGTGAATCTTCATTGCCTTCGAAAAATTTTCCTTCCCAGGCCACGAAGCTACAACCACATATCTACTTTGCAACACTTTTTCTGGTAAGCCTGTTCCATGTATTTTCAGTTTATAAACAAGGCACTCCTTTACCCTTCTAAAAGGCCTTTTTTGAGGCTCAGTATTTCAGCCCCTGCAGCCTGGATTCCTTTTTTTAAAAAAGGCACGTGTAGCATTCACCCTTGTAACGCAATAAGTTATGTATTATTCATGAGTTATATGCTAATGTGGTTAAGAGGCAGGGCCGAGAGAGATGTTAAAAGGTGGAGCCTGAGAGGCTAAGTCGAATTAAGTTGAATTTGAAAGAGAGTCGGTGTTAGGAATCAGAGAGAGAAGGAGGAGTCTGAGGAGTGATTAGTCTGAGTAGAAACTGTGATAATTACTATAGAAGGTTAATATTGAAGCTTGATGAAACTTGAAGATTGTGCCTATGAATTGTTCCAGAAACCAATTGTAATCAATACACCTGTTCTATTAAAAAGTCAGTACTGAATGGACCTTCATCTTTCCTAAGTAAAGTATGTTGATAGGGAAATCAACTGGTGGCAGCGTGTCAAGAGGTTTTGGTTTGCCTTTGTGAGCTCTGTGTTTGGGGAGACAAACAGGGGCCATGAGGGCGAACGCCACAATGGTCAACCATTCTCTTTCAAGATAAGCAAGACTGGTCTTTCCAATCTATTTGATCTGTTTTAAATTAGTGGCATTTAATGTCACTTGTTTTTGCACCGGAGAAAACAGTTTTATTTTTAAAAAATCATAACTTAAGTAACCTTTGACCAAACTTCCCCAAATTTGGCACAGAGCAAGATGTGCAAAATGTGGTGCTTATTGGAAGCTCAGTTTCAAGGTTATATTTTGTTTCTTTTTTGGGCTGCCCCCATTTTTAGAATTGCTTTGTAGAATGTTAATTTGCTATGCTGCACAATAACATTACTGTACTTACTGCACTCTTGTGTAGTGATAATAAATAAACTGAGGCCCAGAAAAATGGAAGTTGTTTGTTTTGTTTTTTATCCAGGTCTGTGATAATATTCGTATGAATTAAATCAACTGGCAATGAGTTACATCCTCTATCTCCTATCTTACCGCTAATGGAGACCTCATCTTACACTACATACATGGTGAAAAAAAATACAGTAATACAGCACAATCAGAGCTCAACATTACCAAATAAGTAACACACTGAAAAAACAAGACTCACAGCAATAGAAGTAGCAGCAAGCATAAAAAGGTCTACCCCAACCTGGCAACGTTGAGGTTTTCCAAACTGCAATTCCCATCAGCCCCCAAAATGGTCAATGGAAAGGGATTATGGAAGGATTATATTTCAGTGAAAGGAGTAGAAGAATAGAATGTCAAGGCCATACAAGCCTGTTTGGGGAAAACATTCCATCAAGTTGGACCCACCACTGAAAAAGCCTGGATCATGGTGGATTTCTACCAACCTTCATGTGGTAATTGCCGTCAGACATATCTGAGATGTGCTGCAGCATCTCATCTATTAACCACAATCAGCTGCAGCAATTTAGGCAAACCTTACGCAAAAATTCTTTTTATCCTCTGTGCTGGGCTTAAGCAACCCTTCTTGCATTAGATTGTGAAAAGTTTTCTAACCCTTATGTGAATTCCAAAGTATTGGGGGATATAAAAATATCCCACATATTTGTGTGATGCAGAATCAAGTGTATCCCTCCCAAACATGCAGAGAGCAAGAAACAAGTGGGATAAATATGTAATAAATGATAATACAACATATATTTTTTGTATTGCGAGATATATCCTCACTCAATTAGTTCCAATGCCCCCACCCCCCGAATGGGGCCAAGCTGCAGACAATCTGACCAGATCACTCTGTTTTGCTGCATCATGGTTTACTGGAGGTTAAAAAAACAGAACATCCCATCCCTGCCAAAACATTACCTTAGATGGGACAAAAAATATGTCTCTCAGCGGCACTTTTCTTCCACTTTGGTTTGTTTACAGGCCTTTTGTTCTTATATTTATCCTTGACAGTAACTTTTAACTACTAGAAATTGTAATAGTGTTATTGTTACTACACACACACACACACACACACACACACACACACACACACACATACATACATACATACATACATGATCTAAACTAAGTACTATTTATAAATAAGGCCATAGGCTTTCAAATTCTTCAGCCTGCACACAAGTAAAACAGACTACAAACATTGATCAATGCATTTCAAATTGAACATAAAATTAGGTCTTTTCTACATAGACAAGGCCACGCATTTCAGCCAAATGATGACTTTTATGAATGTTGTTCCTATACAACAAAATTCTCTTGCCACCTGATTTTAACCCATGCTTAAGCTGGCATTTTCCTGACACCAAGTAATGTAAACAAGGATCAAACAAGTGTAAGTATGCCTACAGCAGGGGTTCGCACCACTTTGAATAAATTTATTTTAAACAGATTTAATTAAACTGATCATAAACACCCATGAGATGCAAACTCCCTTTCCCCCCCCTTCAAATTTATTCCGAGTTGTTAAAACAACAACATAAGAGGTTTTCTAACATCTACATGAGACAAGGCAGTTTGTAAACTACAGGCCTCGGCAATCTCTCACTCATAATGCAGGAGACTGGAACATACAGGCAGGGGCAACTCCTCACTCCCAGCATAGGGACTTATTATATGTTGACAGCCGCTGCTGCATATGTTAGAATATAGGGCATTGCTGAAGTCATTAAAAAAATGGAGAACAGGATGAGGAATGTTTCACAGCAAAGAAGCAGTGCATACTAGCATGATGCTAAACCCTTTCCCCATGTGCCAGCTTTTCTTGCACATTGGGGGCAATGTTCTATGTCCCTCTTCTGCATGTTATTTTACCTCACCCTCCCCACATACTGCTGGGGTATAACGCATGCTCTAATGCACCAGTTGCATTTCTGCCATGTCTAAAGGTAAAGGTTCCCCTTGACATTTTAGTCAGTCGTGTTCGACTCTAGGGGGCGGTGCTCATCCCCATTTCCAAGCTGTAGAGCCAGCGTTTGTCCGAAGACAGTTTCCGTTGTCACGTGGCCAGCGCGGCTATACACGGAACGCTGTTCCTGCCATGTGTAGCTACCGTCTATGTCAATGTTTCCAAAGGTGGGCTTATACCTCAAATTTCTTGTAACGTTCCAGAATACTACAGATGACCCTCAAGGCACAGTGGTGAAACTGCAATACAGCAGCCAAAACTCTGCTCATGACCAGGTTCAATCTCAGGTAGTCACTTCAAGGTTCACTCAGCCTTCCAGACTTCCAAGTAAATTCAGTATTCAACTTGCTGGGGAGAGGGACAATGTGTAGCCTAGATAATTAAATTGTAAACAAACCAGAAAGAGCTTCAAGTACTATGGGGCAGTATATGAGCAACAAATTTTGCTTTGCTTTACTACAGCTCACATATAAGTGCTCCTCAACAGAAAGGCTTCCATGAGGACATAAACCTATGTCTACCTGAGGGACAAACTAGACAAAATGATGAGTTCCACAATTAGAAATTGTGCTCCCTCACATGATTAGATATCTAATTATCATAGCACAGGTTTTTCCCATCTATTTCCCATCTGGCAAATAGGCTAGCTTTATTTGGTGATTGGTTTTATTATTGTTGTTTAGTCATTAAGTCGACTCTTTGTGACCCCATGGACCAGAGCATGCCAGGCCCCCCTGTCTTCCACTGCCTCCCAGAGTTTGGTCAAACTCATGTTGGTAGCTTGGGTGACACTGTCCAACCATCTTGTCTTCTGTCATCCCCTTCTCCTCTTGCCTTCACACTCTCCTAACATCAGGGGCTTTTCCAGGGAGTCTTCTCTTCTCATGAGAAGGCCAAAGTACTGGAGTCTCAGCTTCAGGATCTGTCCTTCCAGGGAGCACTCAGGGTTGATTTCTTTCAAAGTGGATAGGTTTGTTCTCCTAGCAGTCAAAGGGACTCTCAAAAGCCTCCACCACAATTCAAAAGCGTCAATTCTTCAGTGGTCAGTCTTCTTTATGGTCCAGCTCTCACTTCCATACATCGCTACTGGAAAAACCATAGCTTGGACTATGTGGACCTTTGTCAGCAAGGTATTGTCTCTGCTTTTTAAGAGGCTGTCTAGGTTTGTCATCGCTTTCCTGCCAAGAAGCAGGTGTTTTTAATTTTGTGGCTGCTGTCACTATCTGCAGTGATCATGGAGCCCAAGAAAATAAAATCTTTCACGGCCTCCATGTCTTCCCCTTCTATTTGCCAGGAGGTGATGGGACCAGTGGCCATGATCTTAGTTTTTTTTATGTTGAGCTTCAGACCATTTTTTGCACTCTCCTCTTTCACCCGCATTACGAGGTTCTTTACTTGCTCCTCACTTTCTGCCATCAGAGTGGTATCATCTGCATATCTGAGGCTGTTGATATTTCTTCTGGCAATCTTAATTCTGGCTGGGGATTCCTCCAGTCCTGCCTTTCGCATGATGTATTCTGCATATAAGTTAAATAAGCAGGGAGACAATATACTCCTTCCCCAATTTTGAACCAATCAGTTGTTCCAGTTCTAACTGTTGCTTCCCATCCCACGTATAGGTTTCTCAGTAGATAGATAAGGTGGTCAGGCACTCCCATTTCTTTAAGAACTTGCCATAGTTTGCTGTGGTCCACACAGTCAAAGGCTTTTGCATAACGAATGAAGCAAAGTAAATGTTTTTCTGGAACTCTCTGGCCCTCTCCAAAATCCAGTGCATGTTAGCAATTTGGTCTCCAGTTTCTCTGCCCCTTCAAAATCCAGCTTGTACTTTTAGGAGTTCTTGGTCCACATACTGCTGAAGCCCACCTTGGAGGATTTTGAGCTTGACTTTGCTAGTGTGTGAAATGAGTGCAATTGTACAGTAGTTGGAGCATTCTTTGGCACTGCCCTTCTTTGGGATTGGGATGTAGACTGATCTTTTCCAATCCTCTGGCCACCCCTGAGTTTTCCGAACTTGCTGGCATATTGATTGTAGCACCTTAACAGTGTCATCTTTTAAGATTTTAAATATTTCAACTAGAACGCCATCACCTCCACTGGCCTTGTAGTTAGCCATGCTTTCTAAGGCCCACTTGACTTCACTCTCCAGAAGGTCTGACTCAAGGTCAGCAACTACACTATCTGGGTTGTCCGGTATATCCAAATATTTCTGATATAATTCCTCTGTGTATTCTTGCCACCTCTTTTTGATGTCTTCTGCTTCTGTGAGGTCCCTACCATTTCTGTCCTTTATCATGTCCATCTTTGCACAAATTGTTCCTTTAATATCTCCATTTTCAACTGATCTCTGGCTTTTCCCTTTCTATTATTTGCACTGTTCATTTAAGAAGGCCCTCTTATCTCTCCTTGCTATTCTTTGGAAGTCTGCATTCCATTTTCTGTAACTTTCCCTATCTCCCCTGCATTTTGTTTCCCTTCTCTTCTCTGCTATTTGTAAGGCCTCGTTGGACAGCCACTTTGCTTTCTTGCATTTCCTTTTCTTTGGGATGTTTTTTGTTGCTGCCTCCTGTACAATGTTACGAGCCTCCATCCATAGTGCTGTCCACCAAATCTAGTTCCTTATATCTGAGATTATTCTACCGTGAATAGCTCCTCCTCAAACTGCTATAAATCCTATGAAAGATCTAGTGGCAGATACAACCCTTTTACAGTTATTCATGCTAGCAGCTCGTAAGTCATTGAGAAGATTGTTCGTATTTTTGTGTGGCACTATAGAGCTATCTCATAGATTATAACACCTAGTTTGAAAGATTCCTACTTCCCCACTCTAAATTCACCCAGAAAAGTGGAATGTGCATCATTGGGCCAGTTCCCATACCACACCTTTATACTGCAATCCTGGACATGTCTGCTCAAAACTAAATCCTGTTCATTTCAATTAACTTTATTTTAGATAAGTGGATATAGGAAGGCAGAATCTGCATTCAAAACTTAGGCTATCTGTACTGACTTTTGGAAGGCAGAAAGGCCAAGGGTGAAGTGATGGATGAAGATGCATGTAACCCTGCAATCTTTGACAGAAAGGGGAACATGGCCTTCTTGGCACATACTTCACAGAACATCCCAAACAGCCTGGTCACTGGTATGCTTTACTCACTTCGTAAGAGCAGATCAAATGCTAGCTCCATCAGCAGTAAACATTTTTAAGCAAACTAAATTGAATCATTCTTCCCAGATTAATACAGAGATCAAACTCCAACTATACTTGGGTTTTCTTGGTTCTCTGAGTGTTGTGATACAGTCCTCAGCTCACTGAAATGCATTATAAAATACAGTGGTGCCTCGTATAACGACGAATCCGCATACCGATGCGGATTTTGCGATCGCAAAAGCGATCGCATACCGATGGCCCTTATGGGGAAAAATCGCTTTGCGATTTTTCCCCATAGGCACCATTTCCCCCCAGCTGGGCGGTGCTTGCCTCCAAGCGCTGGCGGTGGACGCTTCCCTGGAGGTTGCTCTGAAGGCAGCGCCGCCCAGCTGGGAGGCTCAGCCTTCAAAGCAACCTCCAGGAAAGTGTCCACCGCTGGTGCTCGGAGGCAAGCCCCGCAGCTAGGCGGGGCTTGCTTCCAAGCGCCGCCAGTGGAGGCTGAGGTTGCTCTGAAGGCAGCGCAGCCCAGCTGGGAGGTGCAGCCTTCAAAGCAACCTCCGGGAAAGTGTCCACCGCTGGTGCTCGGAGGCAAGCCCCGCAGCTAGGCGGGGCTTGCTTCCGAGCGCCGCCGGTGGAGGCTGAGGTTGCTCTGAAGGCAGCGCAGCCCAGCTGGGAGGTGCAGCCTTCAGAGCAACCTCCGGGAAAGCGTCCACTGCCGGCGCTCGGAGGCAAGCCCTGCCCAGCTGGGGGGAGAAGGCGGCGAAGGTTCAGGGCGCCCATGGTGGACGCTTCGCTGGAGGTTGCTCTGAAGCCTGGCTTCAGAGCAACCTCCGGGGAAGCGTCCACCACAGGGGCTCTGAACCTTCTCCCCCCAGCTGGGCGGCGCAACCTGCGGGAGGCGTCCACAGCCGAAGCAAGCGCTGCCCAGCTGGGGGAAAATGGCCGCCCAGTGTTTTCCCGCCTTGCTTATCGAGGCGGCGAAAATGGCGGCCAGATCGGGATTCTTCGCTTACCGGTGAGTTTTCCCCCAATAGGAACGCATTAAACGGTGTTTAATGCGTTCCTATGGGTTTTCCCCTCCCGCATAGCGAAGAATCCGGATAGCGACGTTAATCCTGGAACGGATTAACGTTGCTATGCGGGGCACCACTGTAGATATTTATGATATGAAAGGATAATGTTTATTTTAGATTAGACTGTGCAGAAGAATACATGTTTTGGGTCAACGTCCAAAGGCTGGTCAACCATAGATAGTAAACTTCAGAAGGACCCAGGCTCTAGTATTCCCTTAAAGAAAAGACTATTTGACATGACATTTCCAAGTAACAAGTGGACCTGCAGCATCAAGTCAGAAGTCAATGAGCAGAGAGGGAGGAGGAGAGTTAGCATAGCAGCCTTCAAAACAGTCAATTGCACTGTCAGTGAAAAAATATAAACCCCTGAATCATAATCAAGATTTCTTGTGTTTTCTTGAGTCCTCGGGACATTTTAAAACATACTGTCAAGAGTGGAAGAATTTTTATGAAGAGAAACACTGAAACAGCTCACATTTCAGGAAGACCAATCCAGTCAGTGGAATAGTCAGATGTTTTAGCCATGCAAGTCATTCCGAGTCCATTTCCAATGTTTTCTTCCCAGAACACGTAATAATCATGTGTGTCCACGAGAGAGGGTAGAATGCCTACTAGAATACTAAATATATATTATTATAACACTCACAGACAGAATACACTGGGCTGAGATGATGCATGCCATGTCCAGAAGTCGTATTAACATATCATTATGTAGTCCCCCACAAAGACACTCTTGGTGCCAATATTCCTGCCATAGTTGTGGGTCAATTGTACATTGTTTCCTACCTGCCCTACAGTTTACTCAGCTCTGCCTTACAGATACAAATGGCAGACTTACAATCGCACCTCTGCCAGTCGACTTGGCAGAAGAAGGGCATCTCCTTGCCATAAGAATCTGTTTCCAGAGGATAACAAAATTCCTCAGTAGCTCTTTCCTTGCTGTCCGCCCAACTGAAGCAATAGCAAGTGCAAACAAGCTATATTATTATAGCTAAATCTGGACAAGGCATTCAAAAGCAGAGGGCACAACAATGTATTACATTTAATAATGTTAGCGACAGCTTTTAACCATTTCACGAAAAGGGGGCAAAATACCGTTAACATGATTTCTAAATCCAACTGTGTTGCATCTTTTATCATAATGCTCTGGGACACATGTCTTAAACTGTCAAATCATTGGTTCATAATACTCTATGGTCTGAGTTGACCTTTTTTTAATTAGTTGTTGCATCTCTGGGTGAATGCAGAAAGCCATTTGTGTAAGGAAGCATTTGAAGTTCTTTATGGGAGTGCTATAAGCATGGTATCCCAATCTGATCTGTAAGCATGGTATCCCAATTTGATCTGTCTAATCTATAAGAATAAATAAACAGTCAATTGAGATAGATAGATTAGTGGATTTAATTATAATTAATTTGAGACTAACAATCACTTATTGAGGGGTTCTAGATTAATCTTAAATTAATTAGACAGAGTTTTAGGGCACATAATATTCCATGGCCCTTTTCAAGCACACAATTTGGTGGATAGAGTACACCATACCCCCAGGCTGCATTACCAGCCCAGTTTAATTCTATGGCTGGTCTAGGGGTTTGGCCATACCCATCTGTTCCTGACAAGGACTATAATACAGTCCTTTATGAGCATTACCATGCGGTGAGTGCTCGATGCCCCTGGGTTATCATCTCACTCCAGCGACTCAAGAAAAAATATGCAAGGATAAACATGGATTTATTAGAGTTGCTAAATGGAGATGTGGAGAAAAAGGATTTAGATAAGGAGGATGATAACGACAAGGAGAGACGTAGAAGAAAGAAGCTGGATAGGACATAATCTAACTGGCTACCTGGGTTCTTAATTTACACTGGGGTAGTGGTCAAAGCCCAACCATGGCGGGCACAATCCCTCTTCCCTATGCCCCATGAATAACTACAGTATTCATGGGGCATACTATAGTTATGTTTTTTGGGCAGCGAGATATGCAGCAGCAACCTCATGGGGGAGCAACCTTGGCCTGGGAGCCAGAGCCCAAGTGGAATATAGAGGGCTGCGCAGAATGCTGTGGAGCTAGCTATGCCTTTGGCCAGTTTCTACCAGATGTTTTGGTGATACATCCAGGTGGCAACGGTCTGGCCAGGTATCATGGAAAGGTCCTGGATGTGCTGTGTGATCTGTCATGGTTGAAAGCCACGTATCTGGTAATGCAGATTGTGTGGTCGACAATTATCCCTTGGTTGGCATGGAGAGATGCCAGGCACTTTTTCTCCATTAACACTGCCCACAGGAGTGTTAATTGGGAGATCTGCAGAGTGGTATGCAGTGACCTTGAATTGGTGATTGGTCACCAGAAGATCCACATGGATAGGCCTGAGTTCTTTCAGAAGATGGTGTACACCTGTCCGATTTGGGTTTGGATGTCTTCTTGGAAGACATCAAGGGGGGGCTGCTTGTTGAGCTTGATCAGCTTGATGGCGGGCATGGGACTTAGCAGGCTAGTCCCTATGCTGTGGTGGATAGTGAGGATAGAAAAGGTTTTCTGGTGAGTCCCATTGCAAATTCAGGTAAACTATAGCCCATCTGACCTCCCAGCACTGTGGATCATGCGATTACAGTGCTTGGTGGAAAAGATGTGCTGGGGCCACAACTGGACCAACAGTCAATAAGGAAAAGCTGGCTTGAGGTCCGGGGGTGGTCAAATTGTGGCCGTCAGGGTTCTCGCTGTGTATAAGACTGCAAAAACTTGAGGCCAGGAACTCACCCGTTTGTTGCTCAAGGGGTCCTTTGAGACCTCTGCGCTTTAACGTGATTACGTACTATGACAGCCCCCCCTTTGCCAAAAGATGGCAACATTGATTGTGCTTAATAAAGTGTGGCCAGTGTTTTAATCCATAATTCTTGTCTCGCATCTTTATTCTGGGGTTGGGAGGGCAATATATTTCCTGCCTGTGCTGAATGTGTTCAAAGATTCACTGAAAATTGATCTGTCTTCCATTTGCATAGCTCACCCCAGCACCCTCAGATACACACCCCCCCCAGGAGCATAGGAGGAGTGCCCTTATAGGGGCAGCACTCAAGAGGATTGCTACGTACTTCTCTATAAACAGATTGTTGATGTGGCTACCACGGAGATGAGGTCCTCATGATTAATAAATGACAGATTAGTTGACCAAATTGACATACTGCCTCTCTGCCAACATACTCAGGGTAGCTTGCAGTTTTAAGTATCACCACTAATGACTACAGTGGTGGTGATGGCAATGATGACTACGATGGGTTACGTACGATTACACAGAGGTTAATGATTCCCTAAGAAGTGGACAACATGTGCTCCATGTTTTGCACTGTCCCTTCTACTGGAATAATTGCAGCTGATGACTCCAATTTCAGGGCTGCTATGAATCCATTTAGAGTTTTAATCTGTATTTCACAGGAGTTGTCCAAGGTACTGAACACATTTGGGGGGGGGTATGGTTCAGGACGTTGGACAGCTCTTGTTGAATGCAGATTTAATCCATATTCACAGGGCATAGAAAATTGGAGTCAACAGCTGCCACTGCCCTGGACTGGTCTTACTATCACCTTAACAGCAGAGACACATTGATGCTGGTTCTCAAAGATAATACAGCACGTGGTGCCTGTGAGACACTTCTGTGGGGCTCCCTCTCCACCCAGGCAAGAGACATCAGAAGAGATTTGGAGGAGGCTCTTTCTCCTTTCTGCTTAATAATGTCTCATCTCACAAAACCCTGGATCTGTTGTGGTTTTCCCCTTCTTCAGATCCAGGACTTTCCATGCTGGAGGTGGGGAAATGCACAACACAATGATGTCATATTACTTACTGTGTTACACCAGATGAGACATCTTCCCAAGGGAAAGAGATAACAAGACACCAAGTGACAACAGCTCCATGATTCATGCAATGCCCTGGACAACCATGAGAGGAGAGACTGAAGAACTTCGGAAGCTCACTTTAACCAGCTCAGACCTTTGGTCCCTCTAGCTCAACACTGCTTACACTGGGACTTGGAGAAGCCTTTCCATGTTCCAGGCAGGGACCTTCTTCAGTCTTGCCTGGAGCTGTCAGAGACTAAACACAGGACTTTTTGAAAGCAGAACAGGAACTCAACTGAAAAGTCTTATGCAAGGTAGGCAAAGTGCTGCCCCTTCAGCTTCTCTTGCAGCCCCCCAGTTGTCCCCTGCACTCTTTTCCAGTTTCAAAGAGAAAGACAAATTGCAACTCTTAGAAGCCTCTAAGAGTGCCGGCACCACATATTTTTTTTTATATAGCACTCCCTGCCCCAGCTGTTTTTCTTTTTGCCATTTTTTCAGGTTTTCTGTGGTTCTGGAGTGTCCCACAGGTGCCAAATGGTGGCTGTAACTGGATGCTGCTTCATGCCAGGTCTTTTTCTTTCTTCTTCCAGTCAGGGATTGCCTACTCGGAAGGAGAAAGCAACTTGTGAAGGCCATTTTCACCTTTTCATGGACCTTGGCTTGCTTTTTCATGACCCTTTCATACCTTTGGGAGACGAGTGAGTTATAAAATGGCACAGAACGCCTAAGAAAGCCTCAGGCCATTTTGAGGCTAGGCTTGGGGTATCAAGGTGGAAATGTTATTTCTGAGAAGCTACTAATTGTCATTTTTCAGTTAACATTTTTCATCACATGGTCAGGAAGGTTCAGAAGGGCCTGAGTAAATAGACCGGAAGTCCCGGATGACCTGATGTGGCCTTCAGGCCTCCCTTTGCCCACTCATAGTCTATTCTGACTAGTGGTAGCTCCCAACAGTCTCCCCCTTTGGGGGGGGAACCCCATCTTCTACAAAAAACAATGAAAGGCTAGAGATCTACCATCACCTGATCAAAAAAGACTTACAATTACCCCCCACCTACTGTGAACTTAACAAAGAGTTACAGACCACTCTTATCTGTTACCACTTGGTAGATCATCATCTCCATTTACTCCCTGATGAGACTTAGATGGCACAAAGCAAACATGGGATCATCTGTGCTCAGTGAATATGAAGGATAGGAAACTCTGGACCTTGCTGAGGTCATGATGGGAAGCAAAATAGCTTGATTGATAATCAATGATGCCATGCAACTAGGGTTGTCTTCAGATCAGCCAATAAAGAAAACAACTCTAAACTTGAGGACAGAATCATTTTATTCTTGCCCTGTCACTATAAGCCCTGGAAAGAAGCCATGCCAGCTCTTTTTTTAGCTACTAACGTCTAATGCAGGAAGACAGGAATAAGCAGAGTAGAAGCACCTGTCAGCTCTATTTCCTCCTCTCCTTGATTAGCATGAAACATTAATAGGGCTCTCAGAAATTCTGGTCTGAAATGGATTTTGCTTGAAAATGTGTCTGCCTTTACTGTACTAAAGCTGCTATTTTAAAATTGTGTGTGCGCGCGCACGCGTGTAGAGGGATGTGAGAGAGACTGGAAAGAAATATCCCAAAAAATTCAAATTTCCATTTTTTTAAAAAAAAATCTAATGACAAATTATTTTAATAACAGCAATTGTGCGCTGTACCATTTGTATAATGCAGCCCATTAAAATCTCCTTCCCCCATTAAATGTGTTCTTGGCTTATCTCTTTCTTTCCCCCCCTCCCTCTCTCTATTTAAATGACACACACAAAATGATACATCGTGCTTTCTCACAAAGAATTGAAAATGAACATCCTATAATGGGTTAACAAACGTTTTAATAAAATTTTCATTGTTTCACATTTCACTTCTCCATACCAAGAGCTAGGACTGTATCAGTAACCCCAGGCATTGCCTTAGGATAAAACAAATCACATGGTACTGAACTATTTTCACCTATTTATCCTTCTCCTGGAAATATATTCATAAATACAAAATGAAGCTAGCAAGCGTAAGCCATAAAATGATACCTAACAAAGATATTGCCTCACAATCCAGTACTATCCTGTCACTGAGAGTGCACCTTTCTTGGAATCTTAGCTATGAATTTTGTGTTTTGGTGTGTATCCCGCACAACATAAAATTCAAGAGAAAAACCAGATTTTCTGCATTATTTTACAGTTGACTCCTGTGTTCAGCCACTCACTCATGCCTACAGCTTACTTTTTGTTTCACGTCTGTGGCGTAACACCAAGCCACAAATACTGCCTAGACTGCAGCTCTTTTAGTAACAGGTACCTTGCGTTTCACCACCACACTGGTTGTGTGATGAAATCAAAGAGGTTACCTAAGCTTGGAAGAACCAACACTTGACTTATTCTTTGCTGAAGCACCTTGGGGCAATTACCTCTGTAAATTGCAGAATCTCCATGTTAAATCACATTTGTGTTGTTCTCTACCATCCTGCCTGTTTAGGTTGCTATCAAAAGATACCCAAATTTTCTGCACAGTCTCTTCACTCTCATCCTTTGGAGTTCACACACTTCAGCTTTAAACACATCGACAGTGCATACGTACATCTGCTCTGTGGTACAGGTCTGGCCACTGAGCTGAACTTTCCTTTTCCTGTTGGCCACAATAGCCTAACAACGGTTAATCCAGAGGTTGAGGTTCTTCATGAACTTTGCCGGTTGTGCATCAAATTAAAATCAGTGGGTCTTGCTTCTAACTAAAGTTTTGTTTGATCAGGTGGTCTAAAAAAAATGTTACCTGAAAAAAATTGAATGTATGGGGAAATGAAATAGACATAGATATCCAACCTTTGCGCGAACCAGCTAACATCCATTAACTCCAATATGCCACTACCTATAGAAAGCAGAAGATGTTGTGTACCTAGAGCCTTATAAACCCATTGATCACAAAGGGGAAATGGAAAACTGGTTCCAGCCCTGACCACCACTTCATCTACTGGAAGGAATTTTAGCTTTTTAAAGAGAGCTGGATAGGCATATTGGCAGTCAGGAGGTTTGGAGGAGGGAGAACACCTACACCGTCTATTCCCCTAATTCAACAAGATACAGTTGTGTTCAAAATTATTCAACCCCAAATGCTGTAAAGGGGTTTAGGGACTATAGTGTACATTTGGAATTGTATTCAGAATCAAATCCTACAAGGATGTTTTAAAGAACCAAATGCAACTAAAATAACATCAATTGTTTATGTAATACAGTAGTAAATGTTTCTTTTGTGGTTTCTTCATTGCCACAATTATTCAACCCCTTAAAGACTACCACTCTGAAGAAGAGAGGTTCATTCAGGTGTTTTCGATCAGGTATTGAAAACACCTGTGGATGTCACCGAACACCAATCAAGCATAATAAGCACCAATTAGGCAGCTTTAAAATGACTGTGATACTCAGCTCCTTCTAGACATTTACTGGTGTGGTTACAAACATGGTGAAGTCAAGAGAATGGTCCAGGAAGACAAGAGAAGAGGTGATTTGTCTTCACAGGAAGGGCAATGGCTATAAGAAGATTGCAAAGAAGTTAAACATACCAAGAGACACCATAGGAAGCATCATTCGCAAATTCAAGGCAAAGGGCACTGTTGAAATGCTACCTGGTCGTGGAAGAAAGAAGATGCTGACTTCGACTGCTGTGTGCTACCTAAAGCGTAGAGTGGTGAAAAGTCCCCGTGTGACTGCTGAGGAACTGAAAAAAGATTTGTCAGATGTGGGTATAGAAGTTTCAGCTCAGACAATAAGGCGCACACTGCGTAATGAAGGTCTCCATGCCAGAACCCCCAGGCGCACCCCCTTGCTGTCTCCCAAGAATAAGAAGAGTCGACTGCAGTATGCCAAAAGTCATGTGGGCAAACCACAAAAGTTGTGGGATAGTGTTCTGTGGACTGATGAAACAAAATTAGAACTGTTTGGGCCCATGGATCAACGCTATGTTTGGAGGAGGAAGAACAAGGCATATGACGAAAAGAACACCTTGCCTACTGTGAAGCATGGCGGAGGGTCAATAATGCTTTGGGGCTGTTTTGCTTCTGCAGGTACAGGGAAGCTTCAGCGTGTACAAGGTACCATGAATTCTCTTCAGTACCAGGAGATATTGGATGAAAATGTGATGCAGTCCGTCACACACCTGAGGCTTGGGAGACGTTGGACCTTTCAACAGGACAATGATCCCAAGCATACCTCCAAGTCCACTAGAGCATGGTTGCAGAGGAAAGGCTGGAACATTTTGGAGTGGCCATCGCAGTCACCAGACTTAAATCCGATTGAGAACCTCTGGTGGGACTTAAAGAAAGCAGTTGCAGTGCGCAAGCCTAAGAATTTGACTGAACTGGAGGCTTTTGCCCATGAAGAATGGGCGAAGATACCCGTAGATCGCTGCAAGACACTTGTGTCAAGTTATGCTTCACGTTTAAAAGTTGTTATAACTGTAAAAGGATGTTGTACTAAGTACTAAGATTGAATGTCACTTGGGGGTTGAATAAAAACTAATAATGATGTGAGCACAGAAAAGACATTTGTGGTTATTTCATTATAAACTTAAGGTTATATTTCTCTGACCTACAAGTGCCTCTTTCATGTAAATGTAAGCAAGATGACTGAATGATCAAAATCAATGTCAAAATGGCCAAAACATTCAATTTCAGTGGGGGTTGAATAATTTTGAACACAACTGTATATGTTGGCTAACATGTGTATCTACTCCCATAGGCAACCTAGCTGGAGGGAGGCAAGTAGGTGGAAGTAAGTCCCACAGAGACCACAAACATCCCTATGCACCCTGTGTTTGGAATCCAGCCTTCACTGCCAAATAAAGATAGTCGCATAACTGAATTGTGCATCCAGTTCCATTCTTTCTATTTGTACGTAAATGGCTTGTTTGAACACTTAAGATACCCTGCACCTGTCATTTAGAGGCAGAGACATGTTAATAATGTGTCCTGAGTTAGAACAGAGATTGAAGAAAGAGTGAAATGCTGGAGGCAGATTTCACAATCCTTGACTTGATGATGCGTGTTACTCTTTGTTTTGAACAGTACAAATTAACAACTTAATTTTTACAGAATAGATAACTAGGGTGGACAGTTTAGCTATTTTAGTTACACCTCTGAGTCTAATATTGATACTTGTTTCTTCATTGGTATGCAATTTTTCCCTCCCGGATTGTAAAAACAGAAATCATTTAAACTTCCCTTGATAAGAAAGCAAGTGCTTTAGTTTGGGTGTCTAGTTATCCACCAGATTTCCCAACATCGCACAGCTGGACTTTGTGCATTCTCTCTCAGTAGTAAGCTTCAATTATTATTCCATTGAGATGACTCCCAATTGAGTACATGTGCAAACACTGAAAAGTTGCAAACATTAGCTTTCCCTCTTATTTGAAAAGAAGTTATTTCATCTGAAGAACTGGGAAAAAACTATACAGTACCGACAATAAAATGTGGATGACACATAATCCTGGGACTGGAAATTTAAAACTGCTGCTACCCTGTTTATACTTAATTGGGAATGAGTCCCACCAAAGATGTCAGAGGAAACTTTTGAGAGAATATGGTCAGGATACCTTGAAAAGGGTAGTTAACATCTGCATATACATGCACCAGGTCATTAACCTTATCATCTTGCACCTATACAATGCCAACTTGGTTCTCTGTCCACTGATTTTTGTCTGTTGTTTATCTGGAATGTTACTCATGAATACCAATGAACCTGTAAGAAATGTTACATCTTGCACTTCTACCTTCATCCCACTGTTAGGAAACCTCCATTACAGGCTGGTCTTTTTACAAGAAATAGAAAGTAACGGCTCTAGAAGAATAAGCTCATTGAGGACATTAATGTTTATCGATGACATACTAGAAAACAATAAACTACAAGCAACAGTTTTACTTGACAGCATGTATTGACCCCTCTTCCTTCCGCCGAGCAATCTATCCTGCTCCAAAGAGGCCACTGCAAACCATCAACATGTTTGGGTGAGATCCTGTGTCATACTAATACTCCATTGGCAATTTTTAATATGGGAGGGGAAATGGTATTCATCCTGGAGTTCAAACTACAGGTAGGAAAGGGCCAGAAATATCTAGGACTTCAATATTTTAGAGCTAGGCATTTTGACGTGGGATCATCTCCTTCTTTCTTCCCACTTTAAACTACAAACATGCTCCTTTGGGAGAAAAATGCCAGTAGCTCCATAGCAAAGAGAACCATCTTCCCTTCCTTGCTAAAATAAGCTAATCCACAGCATTAGGATAAAGAGCACAATGCATAGTGTCTGCCGGTGCAGCGTGGCTCTAGTAAAAATGCTTCACAGCCTGCTAGCTTGTCAATCTTTAATAGAAGCTCATCAATTATTTGTGGGCATGAGATTGAAGCAGCTAATAGCTTAAATATATTCCTCCATTTCATTGCATCAGTAGCTCTAAATTAATGCCTTCAATTTCTCTTCTTTTCCCATTAAATAGAGAGAGAGAGAGAAGAAGGAGGAGGAGGAGGAGGAGAAAAGAGAGGAAGAAGAAATATAAATAAATAAAACAAGCAGACACAAAACCATCATTTGAATAAACAAATAAACATCCAGTAGTAAACAAAAAGTATTTTAAGGATGGCCAAAAAAAACCCCTCTTAGTCAACAGAACAAATGAGATTCTCTTCCTGCTTAATATAATTGTGTCCTTTTTTATCCAGCTGCCAAATCAATTGTAATTATTGATATCAAACCAATAAAAAAAGAGGAGGGGAGGAGTGAGGAGCACCTCCACTCTGATGATTCAATATGCGTCTCTTCATCTGTATTGAATTACTCCAAGGATAAACACATATTTCTTTAATAATAATAATAATAATAATAATAATAATAATAATAATAATAATAATAATAATAATAATAATAATAATAATAATAATAATAATAATAATAATAATAATAATAATAATAATAATAATAATAGAAAGCAGATGCTTGCAAGTGGGACAACCACAGCTCATATAAAGCAAACTCTCCTCCTTTTAGCTAATTAAAAAGCAAAGGCTTCTGTGACATTAACAGGCAATAAAGTAAATTTATAGCTAGATGCAGAACAGCGCTGTCCAAAAAGTTAGATTCCAACTTGGCAGAAAGCTGCTTTTGCCCTCCTCCCTTGACCCCGGTTCCTCTCTCAGAGAGCACATTCTGACATTTTCTGGCACCTCAGAACTCGCCCCAGAAATAAACAGTTCAGGAAGGAAACCGAGTCACCCTCAGAGGAGGCACCTGTAATGCTTCCCCCCCCAAAAAAAAAATTGCTTGACACCCACCCACCCCACCATAGGCTGCATGCAGCAAGCCACCAGGAAAAAAATAAGAGTGAAGAAGCCCAGCAGCAGCAGCGCCATGAAAGAAGGGCAGCTGCAAGTTTCCTGACCTAAGCCACCATCCTGAGATGGACCCCCCCTCCCCTCCCTAAGCATCCTCTTGCAAGCTGCTCCCTCCAAAAGCTGCTTCAGCCGCAGTTGCATCCTTCATGCAGCCCCCTCACAGAACAGCACGGAAGAGATGGCACACTTACTGTCATGTCCCAAGAAGTCAAAGTTCCCATCCCAGACAGAAGCACTCTTTGCATGATTCCAGTCCCTGCAAAAAAGCGGGGTTAACCCTTCTGAAGAAAGCTTAACTCCCCAAACATTAGGTAGATAGACTACTTGGGGGGGAAAAAAACCCAGACAGAGAGATTATATTTTTGTTCCTAACCAGGGATATATAATCAACCCTGGCAAAACCCTGTTTTTTCTTTTTAAGCACCTTGGCGAATGAGGCTTAGCACTGCATCCAGTCGCCAAAGCCCAATCAATATGGAAGGAGCGGTATTTTATGATTGGAGAAGTTGTTGTGTTTTTGGTGGTGAAATTCATTATTTAGTATCTGAACCCTCAGCATTTCAGTATCATTTATTCATAAAGTCCCTTTTTGCCAGGAGGAAATGGATACAGCTGTAGAGAGAGAGAGAGAGGAAGAGAGAGAGAGAGAGAGAGAAGGAGTGTGTGTATATGTGTGTGCGTATGTGTATTTGTGTAAGAGAGAGGGAGGGAGATGGATTGATGATATTGATCAGGTACCATCTTGAAACAAAGGCGAGGTGCTCTATTTTACTTGACAACTGTGACACATAAAAAGCAAGCAAGAGAGGGGGAAGGCTAGGCCCTTGAACATCACAGGCTTTAAAAAGCGTTTGAAGAAACCATTATGACAAGCAGGGCTCGGCAAGCAGCTGCACACCCGCACACAAGCGCAGACATACACACCCGCACGCAAAAATGTATTCAGAAAGTCATTAAAAAATGATGCTTTGTTTGCCTTGTGAATATGAGGTTTGTAGCAGGGCTCCAACTGCATGCTCCTACAGAGGCACAGGGAGGGGTTTCGCACTGCGCCTGTTCGCACGCTTCCCTTTTTCTTTTCTTGGGGGGGGGCAGAGGGAAAAGAGGAACAAAAAGACTTTTGATTTATTTCCTTCTGCAGAACCCTCACATTCTGGAGTTTAGCTTTTGAGTCACTCATTCCTTCACAGATGCTGTCGGGTTATAAAACAGCGGTTCTGGGAACTCGGTTCTTAAAAGTTCTTGGAAGTTAAAAATAAAATAAAATGACTTCCAACTAATTCAAAGACTTGAAACTGCTGCCTCCTCCATGTGGGTGAAAGACAGCCTTGCCTTTTTTTTCTCTCAGCTTTTTCTGCTTTCTTCCTTTAAAAACAAAACAAAACAAGAGCATTTCTGCCTGGTAGGTCTTTAAAAGCAACACGGTGTGCTCCAATGGCCGTCCTTTTAGTCATGCCACCTAAAACAAGGTTTCTGCTAAGAGGGCTGAGCTGCCAATCAAATTCATTAGATATTAGGTACCAAGGAAGTGAGAAAGGGTTGAAGTTTTCTTTCTAGAGAGCTATTTCCCACATTTAAAAAAAACAGGTTGCTTGACGACAGTTTGAACAAAGAGCTGAAGTCATTTTATGCCACCGCCTGAAACTTGACCCCAATCCACCAAGGAATAAAATGGGAGAAATTGCCCTTCAACTGGTGTTTTTATTAAAAGAAATTGTTGAAAGCTGCCTTTATGTTCTGGTTACTTCATCTGGGCAAGTGGCGACAATATCAAACCAGAAGAGGGAAAAGGAAGCAGGCTGACAAAAAGATGTTTCTGTTGTTGCTGTTGATTGGAAACAGCAACAAAATTTCCATTTGGAAAGTTTAAGTAAATTCTAAACTTGATCTTTTGTTTACTTTGTATTTATTTACCTCCAGTAGCTCTATGATGTTAGCATTTGCTACAAACAGACAGTAGCTATCTTTGAGGATAGCGGGTCAGCCCCTTACCTAGTTTATCTCACCAGCCCCAATTGTGAATAAGTACAGAATGCCACCAAACAAGATGAAAAGTGAGATCAAAAGTAGCTAAAAGGAAAAGTGGTTCTACCACTGAATCAAGTTAAATTAGCCAGTCTAGAGTGTTATTCAATTTTTAAAAAATATTGTGGGATATTGTGCTTCTGTATCCATGATTCAAAATGCCAGAAAATGGCCCAGTATTACTGCACAACATTGTGCCTGTGTTGCCACCAGGAAAAAAAGATGTCAGGCTTTACATAGCAAAGTCCAGCCTGAATGTTGACAACACCAATTGCAACAGTCAGGATGGTCCCTGAGATAGTCCCTGATGCTCACTATCATTCACACTGGTTGAAAAACAGCCCTGACAATTGCTTTGTGTTTGGGAGAGAAGTGGTTAAGTGATTTTTTTTTTCAAAAAAGGGAGTCAGCTTATCAGATTTTCTCTTGCTTGGTGTCACTTTGTGAATGGTAGTGAGCACTAGAGGATATCTAACACCACATTCTGTGTGAACAGTTCTAATGCGGCATCCTTGGGTAAAAAAAGGGTGCGGAAACATGTGAATCATACAGTTGGTGTGATCTACAACTGTGTAGTACAGACAGTATGTCTCAACATTGAACAATCACCCTCTCCGGTTGTTCCCACAGTTAAAATGACATGAAACTGCTCAAACAATATTGAGACGCACTTGGTGGCTAGGGCTTTACCTTAAAAATGTGCGTTTTTAATGTTTGATGCACACAGAATCAAAGACATTTGCATGAACAGCACTTTTACTTCCACTGCGAGCAAAGTCAAAGAGCATGAGCAGAGGAAAATTATGTATCCTTTTCTGGACTGTACCCAAAAATGCATATTCTACCAGTCTTCTCTTTTTCTCTTACCACAAATATAAGAGGAAAGAACAGGTCGAGTCCTTTTTGTTCATTTGTTAATTTTGGCCACACAGTGATGAAGGGGAGGACTTCAAAAACCAGTACCATCTTGGAAAAGCTCTGTCCTCACTCTTTGAATTCCACAAGGCATGGCCCTCAGATGAAGAAACCTCCAATCAACATGCTGAGATTGTCTCCAGCAGGGTGCTTCACCTTGCCTTCATGGCTTGTCCACAGCAATCATTTGTGTCTCTGAAGCTTTTAAACGCCATCTCTTTCCAGCTACCTCAACCCTTGTTATTGTGTGAAGAGATAATGCTACATTAAAGACACAAGGGAAGGAGAATATGATAAAATACTGGAGGAGGAATTTCTCACCGACTTGGAAAGCCAATGTGACTGCACAGTCTCCTGCCGGGTAACCTGGGGTGCAGCTTAGTGCCTCTAATTGAATTCATAAAGCAAATAAATTACTCAGAGAGTTTCTAAGTATCAGAAGAAAATTAACAGTGCTGGCATTCTGAGGCATCAGAATTAATTAGTGCATGCAGTTAAATTCCATGTAGAAACAAAACAAAGGGTGGGGGAAGGAACTAGTACAGTATCACTACGTCTGCCTGAACTGGAGATTTTTATGATCTCAACAGTATCCACCTCATGCTGAGCCATCTTTAGTCATTGTTTCTGAATCAATAATTTTCCCCCCACCTCCTTACTAATTGGTCTTTTCTACTCCACCCAAACAGAGCCTTATGTTATATCTTGGCATATTTTATATTTCCAAAAACCAAGAGGCTAAATTAAACATGACATGTAGTTGTCTGCCATGTATCCCCAATGTTTTCTTTTTTGTCATCTTCTTACAAAATGCAGCCACCAAAGATTGTAATGTGCATTGAAAGTTTAGATCACGGAAGAAAGGGGGTCTTGATGCTTTCTCCTCCCTCAGTTTTCCCACTTAAAATGACCCTCCGTGAGATGATACTTTATCTCAGCAGGAGGACAAAGAGACAAATATGTTTTCTGGAATGTGGAAGTCTATCAACTAGTGTGTGGAAAGCACTTTTTAAAAAAGTAATTCATTGTACTTCTTGTTCAATCTAAAGCGCCCAAACAGAAACTGATACACCTGGTTACTATTACAGTTGTAATGGAAAAGGAATTAATCTATCCCATGTTAAGTTATGCTTGTAATCTGATGCAGTTATAACTTTGTTAATGCCGAAAGAAATGAATTACGCATAACTCATTGATTGTAACTGGTTAGGCCCAAGAACCTTGAGAAAGCAAGTCAAGACCATAAAAGCTACCAGTCCATTCAGTTGCAGATCTATTTGGCCTCTCTCTCTCTCTCTCTCTCTCTCTCTCTCTCTCACACACACACACACACACACACACACACACACACACACACACCACTGATGGTAGAGCCAGATCCTGTGAAACCTGGCAGAAACCAAGAGTGTCTGGTTTGGTGTTGGGGGTGAGGGTAGAGAGCCAGAGAATAATCATTGCAGTAGGCTAAATGGACAGATGGCCCAGCACACACCTGCAGGACCAAAAAAAGGATGAAATGAGGCCTCATGCAGGCCAGGAAGAAGCCGTTCGGTTCAGTAACCATCATTTCACAGTATTTGCAGAGATATTTGATAAATTTACTTCTGTAATTGTAACTACCAGAATGCCCCAAACAGCATCACCTATGCATATGCTCTTAATTAGTGCTTAATAAGTGACATTGTCATGTAATGAGGGTCCAAAGTGGTACTTAAAAAACTCCTTTCATCAGAATCTGTGGTTCTGTTGGTGGAGCGTTCTTCTGTCCAAAAGAAAGTCTCTTCAAACATGCATCAGTGAAAGTGAAAAAATCAGAGAACAGGGGATAATCTTAGCGATACTAACAATTTTCCTTTTTGCTTGCTTCTTGTCTTATACAGTATATTTGAGTCTTAGATGATTTTGCCACTTTAGTTTGAGATAAGGGGTAAGAGTGAAAGATACTCTAGTGACTCCTGTAGTAGGAAAGTGGATTCAAATTCTGCAGTCTACTTTGCCTTGCGTCCAACTACAGAATACTGGCTTCCCTGTATCCCTAAGTCTCCCTGGTTTGTGGTGAGGAGGAATACACATTGAATCAACGCATTTCTCACCTGCACTATGAACTCCCCTCTACCAATGCTCATTGCTCCAAAGAATACTTTTCAGTGTTTTACAAGGAAAGAGATGTGATAACACCAAGCACGGTGCATGCCTGTATGCATCTGCACCTCTCATCTGGGCATGACCTGGGTCCATAGGGTCTTATGTGATGATAGGGCTAGGACACTTGAGGGGCCCTTCAGAATTTCTTGGAGAGCACCTGCTCCCATCAGCACTAGCCACAGTCAGTCATGAGGAAGGATGGGAGTTGCAATCCAGCAGCATCTGAAAGGCTAAACATTCCCTAGTCCTGCTTTAAGGTGCCAAAAATTCTTCCTTGTCCTTCCTGTAACAGGCTCATACACCTGACAGATGATGCAGTCAGACAGCAGGAAAAAACACACATCTGATCACAGCAGAAACTGTCATTTTGCAGGGGAGCACTCTCCCTTAAGGTGACTCTTCTATAGGTCAAGAATCACTCCAGCCCCCAAAAGTTGTAGCCCTGCAACTGGATGGAAAAAATCCAGCTTGGGCACAGACTGGGTATAGGCTGGATTACAATCCACCATACATTGTGCGATCACAAAGAAAGAGATCCCACTGGACCATTCGACAAGCAGTCCCAAATGCAATCTGTTTCCTCATGTGATCACATCTTTAGATACCTTATGTTGACCTATTAGGACGACCATGTTAGATTGGGACATCTCCAGACTTAAGACAGCCTTTGGTAAAGTACCAAAGTTCAGTTGAAATACGTTGAAAATTAAAAGAGAAATATTTTTTATCGGGATCCAACCTTTCATTGCAATGTAAGCCGTTTGTTTATTGTAGTTTAGTATATTTTCACCTAGATATTTACATTTCAGCAACAGTTACACTGTAGGAGAATACTCATTTTATATACTTGTAAAATGATTGGTATGGTTTGGCCATTTAGTTATCAAACAGTTCTCACTTTGTGACTCCACTAGAAATTTACCTATAGCTCCAGGTATTCAACTGCCCCCTCCTTTCTCTAATTCGCAAAGTAGTCTTCTTCAGATCAGAAAAAAAAAACCCAAACCCAATGTGTGTTCTCTTAAATATTACAAAAACCACAAAAGGAAACTTGGGGGGGGGGAGGCTTCTCCCAATATGCTTTCTAGGCATGGCAGGAGAAATGCAACATTATGTGTTATATCACAGAAGCAGAAAATCACAAAAGAATTAATAACTTGAAATGCCTTGCTCTTGTTTTTGCTGCTACTGCTGCTGCTGTTGTTATGTGCTGTCAAGTTCTCTCCAACATATGTTCACCCTATAAATGAGCAATCTCGAAAAGGTCCCATCCTCAACACACCTGCTCAGCTTTTGCAAACTCAAGTCTGTGGTTCCTTTTAAAGAGTTAACCCATCTCTTACTTGGTCTTCCTCTTTACCTGTTGCCTTCAATCTTTCCCAGCATCATTGTCCTTTCCAGAGACTCTTGTCTTCTCATGATGCCCCCAAAGTAGGACAGCCTCACTTTCATCATTTTTTGTCTCCAGAGATAGTTCAGGCTTAATTTTATCTAGGACCTTGGTTATCTCCTAAATTGGGGCAGGAAACATTGGTGAGCACAGAAGCCCATCTTTTGCCTTGGAATTTTCCTGGGCCATCCAGATTGTAAAACATCCATTTAAAAATGGAATCCAAAAGTTGTAGAAGCCCATTTCTTCATTTGAGGGTATTAAATGTACAGGAGTAGCACAGCAACCTATTTAAAAAGATGAACTGCTATTCCTGGCTGCACGACTACCAATTCCCCACCTACTGCTTTCCTGAAGGAACCAGCTTTTGGACAGCAGGTCCACCTGAATGAGGTTCCCTCCTCAAAAACAGCTTTCAGGGACCATGTATAGACCGCAGGCTGCACTTTGTCTATCCCTGTGCTAGATGGTAAGTGGTTTCTTAATTGTTCCTGCAAGAAAATGCTGGTGTTAGCAAATAGGCCACTATCATTAATTAAAAGCGTGTTTTTGGCATAAAAGTTGTTCACACTCTGCAGAGCAGACAGACTTATGGAGGACACTGTCAGGACAGATGAAGGCACTTCCAGATGGAAAACAGGTTTCCCTTCTTCACCCTACTATACTGTTATAGATCCAAACGTAGATATATGAGGAATGGACACGTTGAAACCAATTGGGGCATGCATTAGCCACACCCTCTTTTTTCCAAGCTATATTGTTAATGTCTAAATAGGAATTTTATTTATTTATTTATTTATTTATTTATTTATTTATTTATTTATTTATTTATTTATTTATTTACTTATTTACTTACTTATTTACTTATTTACTTATTTACTTATATTTACTTATTTACTTATTTACTTATTTATTTATTTTTACTTATTCTATTTATATCCTGCCTATCTGGTCTTGCAACCACTCTAGGCGGCTATTTAATATAGACCTTCAAGATGGAAAATAAAAGTGCTTTTTGATACATCACAGGAGGGCCCCTCAAAAAGGAGAAAATGTTTTGTCTCCTCATCTTATGCTATGATGGATCCAGATGTTAAAACATTTATTGTGGCCCTTGGATAAACCCCCCCCTCTCTCTCTTTCCTTTAACAATTACACTAAATGATGGGCAGATCTATCATTGATTGGCATTCATCATTTTAGATAAACCAACCTTCCTGCCTTCGGGGGAGTCTTCATCATCTGCCGTCCCTCAAGCACTGAGTGAGAGAGACTGTGGTTGTGTTGCTGCTGGTCACCAGCCTTCCTGGGGGGAGTTTGGCTTGAACTCCCTCGGCCTTGCAGGACTGGGCCCTCGTTGCCTCTGGCTGCCCCACCCCCTCCTCAGCATCAGCCACCTGGCTGGGGGGAGGGGAAGAAGGGGCTTTAGAAGAGGTTTTATTGTGATTATCAATTGCCATCAGGTTGCATATGTAGAGACCCACAGTGGATCTGAGAGAACAGGAAGGGAGGAGGGCGTCGGAGGCAGCAGCCATTGAGGTGGTGCTGGGTAGGGGAAGGAATGGTGGTGGGGTAGAACATGCCCACGTAGGAAAAGAGAGGTTAGATATCTTACATCTATCCCCTCTTCTAGTCCTACCCTGGACCAGATGGTATCAGGTGACCATATCAGCAAACCCTAGAGCCACACGGTGCTGTTGATGAATGCCAAGTCAGTACAAAATAAGACTTCCCTCATCCATGATGTAATTTTGGATGAGGGTGCTGACCTGGCATCCATTACTGAGACCTGGATGGGAGAGGAGGGTGGTGTTTCCCTCTCCCAGCTGTGTCCACCTGGATACTCAGTCCTACACCAATGTCTCTCAGAGGGTCAGGGAGGGGGAGTTGCTATAGTCTATACAAGTTCTATCTCCTTGACCAGGCTTCCTATCCCTTTGAGAGGAGGTCTTGAGGGCCTGTATTGTGTCTAACTCTGGAAGCCCAGGTGGACTTGGTGGCCAGGACACCTTCCTTCAGCTGTGGAAATTGTACCAGCTAGGGCCCTACCTGGACGATCAGAGTCTCATGACAGTTACACACTCACTGGTAACATCTTGTATACATTACTGCAATGCACTCTACATGGGGCTGACTTTGAAGACGGTCCAGCAACTGCAACTGGTCCAGAAACGAGCTGCACGGCTGGTGAGTGGTAGGGCCGCTAGGGGACACATCAAGCTGATTCTGTTTAAATTACATTGGCTACCAGTTGCTGCCCGGGCCCAATTCAAAGTGCTTGTTTTGACATATAAAGCCCTAAAAGGCTTGGGCCCTGGATACCTGAAGGACCACCTCCTTCCATATGAACCTACCTGGCAGTTAAGATCTAGCCAGGGGGCCCTTTTGAAAGAGCCGTCCCTCAAGGAGGTAAGAGGGATGGCTTGTAGGCAAAGGGCCTTTTCGGCAGCTGCCCCCAGACTATGGAACACCATCCCAACTGAGATTTGTCTGGTGCCGAAACTGATGACATTTTGGCACCAGGTCAAAACTTTCCTGTTCCAGAAAACTTTTAATTGAAATAATATCAACTGTGGGTCCTGATGGCAAATTTCAGAGTATCTATTTTAATTGTATTTGAATTGTTTTATATTTTTACTGTATTTTAATTGTTGTAAGCCGCCCAGCGACCTTTGGGTGGTGTGGGTAGCATATAGGTTAAGTAAAATAAAATAAAATAAAATAAATAATATTCAAATACAGCAGTCCTGAGCAGAGAGTAGATCAAAATCTACCATTGGGTCTCTCCGTGATTTTTCAAGTCCTCTGGTTGGCAAAGACTTCTGATTGAAGTGCAGCTCAGCATGGCTGAGATAATGTGTGGTTGCTGAGATAATGAAAACTCGAGGAGGTGTGGAAAGAACTAGAAGTGCCTTTTATGTGAACAAACTGAGATCTCAGTTCTGTGAAATCTGAAGCATAAACAGTCATATTTATCCTTCTTAATATATGATTGCCCCATTGAATTACTATGCAATATTTGGACCCACTAAATGAGTCTCAGAGATCTAGTTAAAGAAACAAACTGGATCCAACAAAGGGGGTCCCATAAGACTGGGGTTGGCCCACTCCTGATGAATGGCATACTTCTGACTGATTACCAGATATTCATAACAAATAACAGCAAAAGGTTGTTTCATTCATGCTCTGCTGATAAGTTTCCCAGGGGCATCTGACTGACCACGGCTGGAAACAGAATGCTTTGGTCTGTGTTTTTCAGTAGGGCACGTCTCATGTTTTTAAAAGTACCTTAAGAGTAGTAAAGATCTAAGAGAAAGCAGCATTAAAAAGATATGTCTTTAGGAAAAAGGTAGATGTTTTTAAAGACACGTTTCAACTGGAGGGGAATTCCAAGTATAAAGGGTAGCCAGAGAAGAAAAAGAAAGGGTAAATATGTGTGTGTTCAGAATAGAAGCCTTAGATCTCAATACAGTTGTAAATAAAATATTTCAAATGTGATGTCTTTGTAAGTAAGCAGGCTATAGTTCTACACATTCGCAGAAGGGCAAACACCACATTGAAATTACTGGACCTTGCCTGTTATCTCCCTTGTTTATATTTTCACAGAGAAACACATTATTTATTAATCAAGGATTGGGTCTTTTATTCCCATTTGATTAAATGGTACTGTTACTTTAACAAATACATACTAGATTCCCCAAGCTCTCACTATGCAGAGAAATTTGTCCATGTATACTAGCAGACTCTCACCGATGAAAAGTGCTTGTATTGGATAGTGGATTCTAGTAACTGTGTTTCGAAGGAAGGAAGGAAGGAAGGAAGGAAGGAAGGAAGGAAGGAAGGAAGGAAGGAAGGAAGGAAGGAAGGAAGGAAGGAAGGAAGGAAGGAAGGAAGGAAGGAAGGAAGGAAGGAAGATAAAGATTTCTGAGCTCTGAATCAAAAGATGGTGGAGAGGTTATGCCGCTGGCCAAAAACTTTGTGCTCAGAAAAACAGACTTCATAATAATTGCTAGTACAGTATTTTGCTGCTCACATTATTCTTTTCATTGAATCTGAACAGATATAATGCAATGAAGAAAATGATACATTCCAAAGACATTAAAAATGAATATCTCTTGTTTTAAATTATACTGTAGAATATTTTTAATTCCCTTTGATATTTTCACACAAAAAAACAAATGTTGTTGGACACCAACTACTTCAGTCCAGCTGCTAATTACACTTAGAGTAGATCTATTGGCCTGGATCCTATTGGTGTTCCTATAAAAATTGTATAACTTGTGCTGGCTAATTGCAAGGTGCCAGGGAATATCTTGGTTGCACAGCCAGCCACGTGGCTAGATAAGTGACCAAAATGTACCCCAGCACATCATCAGTTAGCAACAATTAGCTGCAGCAAGTTACACAAGCCTTGTGAAAACACCAAGAGGATTCTGGTCAGTCACTGAATGGTAGGTCAATATTCATGTACACTTCATTAATTCAATAGGGTATTCTAGTTGGACTTATCAACTGCATTCAAGCCCTAACGCCCAGTATTAGAGAGTGTTGTCCTGAAGAACATCTGAAGAGTGCCTTGGGCTGCAAAGTATCAGCACTTCAGACAGAAACTATTAGCCAGTATACTCTCAGAACATATGTATTCAATACGTTGTAATTACTTACAAAGTAATCAGTACATTGATTGGCCTCATTAAACCACATTCACTCAGAGCTATTCAAGAAGGGATCTTCAGTGGAAATACAAGAATCAAAAATACGTGCAATTATTGCATTTGAGAATAACAAAGATTACAATGGAACTGTACAGGTGGCAAACAAGAATGTGATTAGATACTAAAACACATTTGCTTCAGAAATATTACGCAGAAATACTTATTCAAAGGAAAGCAAACTCATAAGGCTAAGAGGATTCTAAGACCTAGACTACTGTTGAGAGACCTGGGTGAACTACAGTGGAGTCAAATTCCAGGCACTAATAGGGGTTGAGGTTAAGTAAATTGAGGTACAGTAGTTGTTACTAGGAAGGAAGGAAAGGCATACCCATACACATAAAAGAAAATGGGGAAATGACAGATCTGCTATTGTATAGAGAAATACTTCCTGAAGAGAAACTTAGATATGGCAGAAGTCCTTAGATTGCTCTGAAGTGAAGCTGGAGACCACTGTAACTTCAGCTGGAGCACCCTGATCTTGAGCAGAGATCCAGAGTGAGGACAAACAAAGGTCCTAAGCTGGAATCAGGACCTTAGGAAGGAAAAATGAGGCAACCGTATTTTCTGGCTCAGTCCTTGATGAGATGGGGCTGCAAAAAAAATGATCCCAGCTAGGGATGGTCTCAGGGAGACTTCAGACCTCAGTGAATTCAGCTCAGAAGGACGCTTGGCCGTGACTGAGCAGCACAACGCAGTTTGCAAGCAGACTCAAGCCCAGAATCGATACATGGCTACTTTGTGCCTCTTTTAATTAGGATTTTTGGGGGGGGCAGTGTGTATAAGTACCTATGCTCCTTTGTTGATGCACTTATGTTCACCACTTCCTTCTCCATCAGCTCCAGTTCGCTTGCGGACTTGCACAGATGGCTAATCCTTGTAGATGGCCACTTTGCTGAGAGGTAGGAAAGTATCAAATGGCAGAGGAACGCTTAAAGGCTCCACTTGGTTTTCTGGAGGGATATTATGGCCAGAAATCACTTGTGAAAATGACTGAGCCCTCTGCCTTGAGTGGTCTCTGATCTCTGGGAGCTATTATGGGCATAATATGGGCAAGGCGAGGTTGGGGGTTTCTACGTGTCAACAGGTATTGCCTCTATGCAAGACATCAACAGTAATGAGGCACTCATGTCTATATACAGGTTTCAAAAGGAGTATTATGGAGCTATATTCCTATCATTTCCCCATCCCAAAGGCTCATTAGACAACCTGGTTAGCAAAGCATTATTTTTTCCAGTTACTAGTCGCCACCTTCTGTTCTGACACTTTGGCATCCATAACAGCCTCCTTTTCCCAAAAACATTTCCAATTGATTCAACAGTTCTGTGCCCTACATGTACACATTTCCTTGTAGGGATGTTTCACAGATCTAAGCAGTTTCCTATCAACTCACAGGGTGACTATGTTAGATCCACTCACAAACCCTTAGTAAAATTTGTCAGTTTCAAGCAGTGCCAGCCCTGCCATTAGGCATCGTCGGGAAACCACTTCAATTGAGTCCAACTCTCAATCCAGTGAACTACTGCTAAGAGTATTTTTATTCATTCCCCAGCTGAAGCAAAACAAGCCAGCAAATCATACCACTAGAGAACATAGGACTGCAATGTGCAAAAGTACGCTGAGTGTCAGAGGAGGGAAATTTCAAGGAAGCTTTCACCAAGATTAAATTTGGGGCTGTGTCATTCTCCCACTCACCCCCCCCCCAATACCTTATTTGTTAGCCATTCTGTGTGGCTAACAGCACTGCTATCTGACAGATCTTTCCATGTGATTTAGGGATGAGTGGTGTTCTGGGAAGTACAGGTGCCTAGCACAATGTTTTCTTTTTGAAACCATGGAATGCTGTTTGTTCGTTTGTGGACTTCAGCTGCTTTAACCACAAACCCAAGTCATTTAGCTGTCTGTCTTCTAGGTGGCAAAGATATTGCTTGAATCAGCCTCTGCTTACAAGACGTTTGACTGCTTGCCCGCATTCCCTCTGCAGAAAGGGTATGATCTGGATTTATTAACTTTAGTCTCAAAGCTACGCCCACATTTGGGGGCCTCCTTCTTGCTCAGTCTCCCTCCCCCTCCCTCCCTCCTGTTTTCTATGGAAAGGCTAGCTTCAACTCTGAATACCATACTGGTGAACAACTGAGTGCACGACATTGCTATAGACAACTTTCTAAACTGAATTCATTGGAAGCTATTCATTCACATGCAA
Source organism: Pogona vitticeps (assembly GCF_051106095.1). Lineage (NCBI taxonomy): Eukaryota > Metazoa > Chordata > Lepidosauria > Squamata > Agamidae > Pogona > Pogona vitticeps. Next base: position 158,698,531 of record NC_135785.1, read on the forward strand.
TCTGAAATACAGGATGATTTGTTTAACATAAACACATCTAAGTGTAAAGGCAACAGGCAGCACACAAATAGGTGCAGGGATTCGCTGTACATGAAATCAGTCACTACCTTCTAGAGCAGTAGTACCCAATCTTTTTCAAGTCACAATCCCCTTTTATAATAGCCAAGTAACCTGCGACCCCACCACTATATTTACATAAAAAGGCATTTTTGATGGGGTAAAGTCATCCCTTCTCAGAATACAGCGGCTTTCTTCTCCCCAAAGAGAGCCTGTTTCTCATATGCACTAACTTTAATATCCCAACCCAAAAGGTCAAGGAAGAGATTATTTGACAAAGGCTACATGTAAAATGACTCACAACCACCCAGAAGATACTTTATGACCCTCCAAGTTGGGAAATACTGTTCTACAGCATTATGTTCCCTGAAAGGAGTTTTTTCCTTACCTTTTTTTAGTATAAAGTGGGGAGGAAGAAACCCATGTATGCCTTAAATTCACTGAAGGAAAAGCAGAACAGGCATGCATCAAATCAATCAATTATTTAGTCAAGCAACCAAGCCTCACCCACAAAAAAAGAGAGCAGTCCCAGTCCAGAGATTCTGTGTTTTTCCTCTAGTTTAAGAAGAGCTCAGCTGCATGCTGGGTTTTTAGTGCAGAATTTACTTGAGATCCTATGAAGAGTTCAGAAATATTAGAGGTTTTTTTTTTTTTTTTTTTTTTTGGCTTACAAATCCCAGAATTCCCCCAACCAGCTTTGGTTAAAAAAAAGAAGACGCTACAATCAGCATGCAGCAGTCATCCACATACAGTAGGTAAGGCCCCACTCAGCAGACAATTCGAAGCATGTGACTCTAGTCCTGCAGACTCTCATTTAAACGTAACATGACTTTTCATCTCTTCATCACATGGCACATTACCCATAATTATGGGGTGACAAAATAGCATTCATCTTATTCATTAAAACTATGTTCTTTACCTTATCAGTAACTTCACTTTCTTAGCCTATCAGACGAAGTATAACAGCCTACAATGCGAAGACTCAATACAAAGAGGCAGCTGCTGACATATTTTCATGCACATGTCTATACCAGATGACAAAGTGCAAAAGGGCCTCAAAAGAGGAACCTTATGCCTTGAGGCAGCGATCTGGCCTCTTCAAGACCTGCTCCCAAGCTCTACTCTTCTTACAGCCTCTGCCTGTATTTCTGTTCTGTTTTAGCCTCCTCTCTCCCCAGAAGATTACCTATCAATTCTGTAGGAAATCAACCCTGAGTGCTCACTGGAAGGACAGATCCTGAAGCTGAGGCTCCAATACTTTGGCCATCTCATGAGAAGAGAAGACTCCTTTGAAAAGACCTTAATGCTGGGAAAGTGTGAAGGCAAGAGGAGAAGGGGATGACAGGATGAGATGGTTGGACAGTGTCATCAAAGCTACCAACATGAATTTGATCAAACTCTGGGAGGCAGTGGAAGACAGGAGGGCCTGGCATGCTCTGGTCCATGGGGTCACGAAGAGTCGGACACAACTAAGCGACAACGACGACTCCCCAGAAGAGCCATTCTCTTTATGAGATATGCACCATACAGTGGGGAACATAGCCCCTAGACTCAAGTGTTTCATAGACAGCCCACCATCCATACTCTATTTAATCAGAGGACCTTCCAGGTCAATCCACAGAAATAAAATACACAAATAAAACAATATTTTATAAGCAGAATGCAATAAGAATAACAATCATGCACCATCCAGTCAGTTCTGACTTATGACAACACTTTTCAGGGTTTACCAGGTAGTCAGTGTTCAAAAGTGGTATACCATCCCCTTCTTCTGGGGGATGCCCTGGGAGTGTCCAGCTTGCCCAAAGCCACACAGGCTGCTTCTACTTACAAGAGGCACAGTGGAGAATTGAACTCCTAACCTCTGACTTCGCATCCAGATACCTAAACCACTGAACTAGTCAGCCAGCTAAAATGCACTAAAGTACACTTAAAAGACTATGACAAGCTGCTTTGTTAGCAGCTTTCCTCCTCCCCACTTTATCTGCACAACAAGTCTTTGAGGTAGGCCATGCTCAATGAAAGTAACTGGCTGAACATCCACCCAATAGGGACTTGAGCCTGGTTTTGTTCTTCACTTATCACCCCCTTCCCTGGGGGCTAAAAAAAAGGAAGGGGAAAAAGCTCCTTTTGGGGAGCACAGTCTTGTGTGCTCCAAAATGTGCTGACTGATCTTTTAGACAGCAAATCCCTGCACCTGCATAACACAGTTTGTGTAGTGCCTATGCTGTTACACCTAGATGCAGTTATGTTAAACAAATCATCCTGTATTTCAGATTGAATGTGAATGGAAAGCTTCTGATATGTTAAGTATAAAAGATTGCCTGTAGCAATGTTGCACACCAAACAGATAATAATGTCAGCACTGTGTGAGGAGGGAGTTCCATAAATGTACACTGAGAAGGCCCAGAGGATGGAAGTGTCACCAATTCCATTTATTTTATAACCTCCAAAATTCCCCAGCCTGCATGGATGTTCATAGTTATAGTCTCCAAGCTCTGAGGAGGCCCTTGCTGTGGTTGCCTCTTGTCATCCCTCAGAGGACACAGGCGCTTGAAGCACAGACTTAGCGTACTGCAATCCTGGCATAGGAAGAAGAGTTCTATCAGGTACCTGATTCCTAAGCCACGTAGACCGTGCAGTAATGATAAATACTGCTACTGAATTGTATTCGGAAACAGACTGAAAGAAATTAAATTACATTCTTTCAATGCTGGTAAGACTTTGGAACTAGGTAAAAGCCAGAATGGAACAGGGCAGAACAGAGACTTCTTAACAAAAACATGTTGCAAAAAATAGTGGGATTTGATGGACAAACATCAAAACAATTTATTCGCGAAGGCTTTCACGGCCGGGATCTAATGGTTGTTCTGGGTTTTTCGGGCTATTTGGCCTTGTTCTGAAGGTTGTTCTTCCTGACGTTTCGCCAGTCTCTGTGGCCGGCGTCTTCAGAGGACAGCAAACTGTACCCTGGTTGCTGTCCTCTGAAGATGCCAGCCACAGAGACTGGCGAAACATCAGGAAGAACAACCTTCAGAACACAGCCAAAGAGCCCGAAAAACCCAGAACAACCATCAAAACAATATTTTAGACCTCAAACCCAATGAATATTACTCTTTCATTAACCTTTTATTACTCATTAACCCCCTCTCCCAAACCAGAACACAAAGGCCCAGAATGGAAACTTCAGAGGGGGATAATCAAACCAAATTCATGACACATCTGTGACTAGATGGGACAGATGCAGCAAGCCACAAATCATCCTCAGAAACATGCCTGTTACTCCTTCAGAGTAGAAAATAAATATTGTGAGAAACAGCCTAGAACAGCAACTTCTGAGCAGGACACTCTCAACAAACTTCACCTGCCCCATATGATTAGAGGGGATTGGTGCAAACAGACCCAAAATGCCCCCCAAAACTGTTGGAACAGTAGTAGAGTTAGTGTGAGGACATAGTTGTGTGGCTTAATAATAATAAATGAACTTCCTCTTATTATACAACAGATAAAAATGGTTCAGTCAGGAACTTACAGAGCAGATTGAACTATAGTCTGTTATAGGAGACCACTCCTTATTTGTTTTGTTATTTAGTTGTTAAGTTCTGTCCGACTCTTCATGACCCCATGGACCAGAGCACACCAGGCCCTCCTGTCTTCCACTGCCTCCCAGAGTTTGGTCAAACTCAAGTTGGTAGCTTGGGTGACACTGTCCAACCATCTCACCCTCTGTCGTCCCCTTCTCCTCTTGCCTTCACACTTTCCCAACATCAGGGGCTTTTCCAGGGAGTCTTCTCTACTCATGAGATGGCCAAAGTATTGGAGCTTCAGTTTCAGGATCTGTCCTCCCAGTGAGCGCTCAGGGTTGATTTCCTGCAAAATGGATAGGTTTGTTCTCTTTGCAGTCCAGGGACTCTTAAAAGTCTTTTCCAGCACCACAGTTCAAAAGCATCAATTCTTTGGGGGTCAACCTTCTTTATGGTCCAGCTCTCAATTCCATACATCGCTACTGGAAAAACCATACCTCTGACTATGTGGACCTTTGTCAGCAAGGTGATGTCTCTGCTTTTTAAGAGTCTGTCTAGGTTTCTCATTGCTTTCCTTCCAAAAAGCAGGTGTCTTTTAATTTTGCGGCTTCTGTCACCATCCGCAGAGATCATGGAGCCCAAGAAAGTAAAATCTTTCACTTCCCCTTCTATTTGCCATGAGGTGATGGGACCAGTGACTACAATCTTAGTTTTTTTGATATTGAGCTTCAGACCATTTTTTGCACTCTCCTCTTTCATCCTCATTAAGAGGTTCCTTAATTCCTCTTCACTTTCTGCCATCAAGTGGTATTGTCTGCATATCTGAGGTTACTGATATTTCTTCCGCAATCTTGTTTCCAGCTTGGGATTGATCCAGTCCTGTTTTTCACATGATGTATTTTGCGTATAAGTTAAATAAGCAAGGAGACAGTATATAGCCTTGTCATACTCCTTTCCCAATTTTGAACCAGTCAGTTGTTCCATATCCCATTCTAACTGTTGCTTTCTGTCCTACATATAGATTTCTCAGGATATAGATAAGTTGATCAGGCACTCCCATTTCTTTAAGAACTTGCCATAGTTTGCTGTGGTCCTTCTTTGGGACTGGGATGTAGACTGATCTTTTCCAATCCTCTCGCTACCCCTGAGTTTTCCAGACTTGCTGGCATATTGAGTGTAGCACCTTAACAGCATCATCTTTTAAGATTTTAAATAGTTCCACTGGAATGCCATCACCTCCACTGGCCTTGTTGTTAGCCATGCTTTCTAAGGCCCACTTGACTTCACTCTCCAGAATGTCTGGCTCAAGGTCAGCAACCATACTATCTGGGTGGTCCGGGACATCTAGATCTTTCTGATATAATTCCTCTGTGTATTCTTGCCACCTGTTCTTGATGTCTTCTGCTTCTGTAAGGTCCCTACCATTTCTGTCCTTTATCATGTCCATCCTTGCTAACGTTCCTTTAACATCTCCAACTTTCTTGAACAGAACTCTGTTTTTTCCCTTTTTATTATTTTCGTCTATTTCTTTGCACTGTTCATTTAAGAAGGACCTCTTGTCTCTCCTTGCTATTCTTTGGAAGTCTGCATTCAATTTTTTGTAACTTTCCCTATCTCCCTTGCATTCTGTTTCTCTTCTTTTCTCTGCAATTTGTAAGTCTTCGTTGGACAGCCACTTTGCTTTCTTGCATTTCCTTTTCTTTGGGATGGTTTTTGTTGCTGCCTCCTGTGCAATGTTACGAGCCTCTATCCATAGTTCTTCAGGCACTCTGTCCACCAAATAGACTTCCTTAAATCTGTTCTTCACTCCCACTGTGTATTCATAAGGGACTTGGTTTAGATTATACCTGACTAGCCCAGTGGTTTTTCCTACTTTCTTCAGTTTAAACTTGAGTTTTGCTATAAGAAGCTGATTATCAGAGCCACAATCAGCTCCAGGTCTTGTTTTTGCTGATTGTATAGAGCAGTGGTCCCCAACCTTGGGCCTCCAGATGTTCTTGGACTTCAACTCCCAGAACTCCTGGCCAGCAGAGATGGTGGTGAAGGCTTCTGGGAGTTGAAGTCCAAGAACATCTGGAGGCCCAAGGCTGGAGACCACTGGTATAGAGCTTCTCCATCTTTGGCTGCAGAGAACATAATCAATCTGATTTCGGTATTGCCCATCTGGTGATTTCCATGTGTAGAGTCACCTCTTGTGTTGTTGGAAAAGAGTGTTTGTGGTCACCAGCTTGTTCTCTTGACAAAACTCTATTAACCTTTGCCCTGCTTTGTTTTGAACTCCAAGGCCAAACTTCCCTGTTGTTCCTTTTATCTCTTGACTCCCTTCTTTAGCATTCCAATCCCCTATAACGACAAGAACATCTTTCTTTGGTGTCAGTTCTAGAAGGTGTTGTAAGTCTTCATAGAATTGATCAATTTCAGCCTCTTCAGCATTGATGGTTGGTGCATAAACGTGGATTACCATGATGTTGAAAGGTCTGCCTTGGATTCGTATTGAAATCATTCTATCATTTTTGAGATTGTATCCCAGTACAGCTTTTCCCACTCTTGTTGACTTTCAGAGCTACTCCATTTCTTCTACGGGATTCGTGCCCACAATAATAAATATGGTAATCTTCTGAATTGAATTGACCCATTCCCATCCTTATTTGTTAGTTTACCTCAGTTGGTACTTATTTGTTTCAATACATTCACTCAGAGACTCTAGTAAATTAGAAAGAATGAAATCTTTCCATTTACTTACAGTTCTTATATAAAAATCTACATTATATTTGTTGAAAATAATAATAATCTTAAAACTGCAGAGTTGGATCATCAAGTCCAGCCCCTGTCAGGGAGACACAGTAGGAAATCAAACTCCCAACCTCTGGCTCCGCAGCCAGAGAGCTAAACAATGTTAACTTGTTGCTTTACAGAACTTAACCGGTTGATTAGCTTCATTGTTAAATAACTTACTGGTTGCATATCTAACTGACAGAACCTTTGCTTTAATACCTCTGACTCCATAACTAACATGCTGATAGAACACTAAATGAACCCTGACTGATTGTTTTTAAAAAAAGCGAGGAAAAGAATCTGATTTAGAGAGGGAACAATTGGCTGCTACTGAGTTGATGGACAGGTCCAGAAAGGTCCATCCCAGCAACAACAACAAAAAAATCTTAAAGGTATCATATGAGGGTGCAATGCCGTCATGTGAAAAAGAAAGTACACCCTCTTTGAATTCTACGGTTTTATGTATCAGGACATAATAGAAATCATCTGGTCCTTATCCAATAGGAACAACATTGTAGCACCGATTCCAGGCAGAAAATCGATACTGCAAAAAAAAAAAACTGCCTGGAGCAGTGACCTCTGAGTAGTACAGCCCAACAATATCCACCCATTCCATCTGACTAGCAGAGACTGATGCAAAAAGTGACAAAAAATAACCCCATGTGTTAAGGAATTGCTCCAACCCCGCAAAGCTTGGGGTCAGGCTGGAATACATCCTGGGAAACAGATTGCACCAGACCACTCCACAAGGAGGAGTCCAAACTGTGACCTCTTTCTCTATGTAACCACACACCCTATCACTGTGGCCAAAACAGTTCCAGGAGAAGTTTCTCTCCTGCCCTACTTTCACTCTACCCTTGCTCTCACTAGACATTCCGGGCTGCAGAGGTGCAGGATTCACTGGACAAACTGTTTTTAATGTATATGTTTGCCTATTTACTCTGATTACTTAGGGTGTGACTACACTGTTAAATTAAATCAGAAGCTGGTTCCACTTTTTAGAAATGGATTAATGTCATGTACTTTTTGTGTCAGTGTGTGCATCCACATGGAATAACTGTTAGTCCAATTGTAAGCTGTGGGGGGTCCTCGTTTTCCCAGGTTTTTCTCTGTATCGGGAATTTAATTCTTCACCTCAACCATGCCCTGTGCCTTTCTTGAGACAGAGCTTGCCTGCCTTGAGAAAGCTGACACTGGATTCAGTACTGGGATCTGCCACACGTTAACTAAGCTGCCACCAACCATTCCCTATAAGAAGTCACACAGACCAGGGATGGATTTTCAACAAATAAAAGAATAAGGTTTATTTAAATACAACACACAGGGAAAATAAAATGCTCAGGTGAATAAGATATAGTAACGTGGCTTAGTCGCATTCATACATGCACACCGTTTGGTTCACACAGAACACTTAACTTGAAGCACAGACCCTGAACCTATCAGTTCTGGCTAACCATACAGACACCTGAACCTATCAGGTTGGCACTGACTGACACACAGTAGTACCCTGTCTGACACACAGACTCCCACACCACCTTCTTCTTCCCAGCTGCTGCTTCTTCCCTTCAGCGTCTAAACTTCTCCACACACGCTTCACATATATATACAGTACAGCCCCTCCTCCTGATGTCCCGCCTTCCACTCCCCATAGGATGGAACTTTCCCTCCAAACCCATGACAGACAGGTAACATCAGTGCTGTATGTAACACCTCCCCTCTTTATAAGTTGTTTTGTAGGGGGAAAGCTAACGTGCTTTTCACCAAAAAACAACCTGGATAAAACACACAAAATCAGTTATACATACAATATCATACTTACTTATACTTACATTCTAAGTTAACCATATCAATTAGGCATTTAAACATTTACCATATACATTACATCAAGTTACCTTTATTCATACAAACCAAGTTCAAAAAACAGGTACATTTAACTTTTTGTCATCAATATATATATATAGTCCATGTTTCTTTCGCCGTCTTCATTCTTCAGGTCTTCTTGACAAGGCGTCAGCAACACAGTTCACTGACCCTCTGACCACCTTCACTTCAAAGTCATAGTCCTGCAGGTTTAAAGCCCACCTCATAAGTTTGCTATTGTGGGTTTTCATTGTCTTTAACCATTGCAGTGGTGAATGGTCAGTGCACAGAATAAAATGTCTTCCCCAGATGTAAGGCTTGGCCTTCTGGATCGCGTAGACTATGGCCAGACACTCCTTCTCCACGGTTGCCAAATGTCTCTCACCTTTCTGGAGTTTCCTACTCAGGTAGGACACTGGATGCTGGTCACCATTCTCATCCTCCTGGCAAAGAACTGCTCCTACCCCGCTGTTAGACGCATCGGTGTAGATGATGAACTCCCGGTCGAAGTCTGGAGCACGCAGCACTGGATACTGGACGAGCGCCTCCTTCAACCTCTGGAACGCCTCCTCACAGTCGCTGGTCCACGGGATGCGGTCATCAGCCTTCTTCCTCGTCAGATCGGTCAGCGGAGCCGCAATCTCGCTAAACCTCGCGATGAACTTTCTGTAGTAGCCCACCAACCCAAGAAATGATTTGACTTTTTTCTTGGTGTTGGGTCTGGGCCAATCACGAACTGCTTCTATTTTGGCCTCTAGGGGTTTGATCACTCCTCCCCCTACCATGTGACCCAAGTATTTTATTTCTGGGCTACCCAGCTGCAGTTTGTTCTCTTTGCAGAGCCTAGGCCAAAGCACTTCCTCCCCTGGATTAAAGCGCCTCTCCCTGCCTTCCTGGTCATCCCAAGCTTTCTTTCTGACCTTTTGAGCTTGCAGGGTCTCTGCTGCTAGCTCTAGGTTTCTCTTTAGGTCATTCCTTAAAGAGTCTATATATGTCACAACGTCTTGTGGGTCATCCTGGGTGATCTGCTCCCAATTTTGTTTGATCAAATCAAGGGGCCCTTTCACCCTTCTCCCAAATAAAAGTTCAAACGGACTGAACCCGGTACTGGCTTGTGGCACTGATCGATAAGCAAACAAAAGGGATTGCAGCTTCTGGTCCCAATTGTTTGGATTCTCTGCCAAGTAAGCCCTAATCATGCGCATTAGAGTCCCATTGAACTTCTCAGTTAACCCATTACTTTCAGGGTGATAGGCAGTGGTTTCCTTGTGCTTAATTCCACAGATTTGCCATAAGCGTTTCATGAGCTTCGATGTGAATGATGCTCCCAAATCTGTGATTATTTCTGAGGCAAATCCCATCCTGGACATATACCCCACCAAGGCATCTGCCACTGTGTTAGTTTCAATGTTAGTCAAGGGTATGGCTTCAGGGTACCTTGTGGCATGGTCCACAATGGTGAGAATGAACCTGTTCCCCCTCTTTGTGGCCTTGGGCAAAGGTCCCACAATATCCACCCCTATGCATTTGAACGGAGTGTCAATCACAGGCAAAGGGCACAACTTTGCTTTGGTCCTGTCGCGGCTATTCCCCTGCCTTTGACACACATCACATTGTTTACAGAACTCCCTGATCTGCTTCCCTATGTCAGGCCAGTAAAAATTCTGTGTGATTCTCTGCTGTGTTTTGTTCACCCCTAAGTGTGCAGCAAACATGTCAGAGTGCCCCCTTTGTAAGATCATGGGGCGATACTTTTCAGGTACCACTAGCTGACTTCGGATCCCATCTCCCCCTTTTGAGATATTCCTCAGGGTCTCTCTATACAAAATCCCCTTTTTCTCCAGAAATCTCACTGGGGTTTCAGGTGTTAGCTGGGCGTCAGTCACCTGTTCAAAACACTTTTGGAGAGTGGCGTCTGCCTTTTACTCTTGTCCAAATCTGCTGTCGGTGGTTAAGGTTTCCACCCCAGCTTCTGAACTCTCCTCTGCTTCCGTCTCTGGCTCATCATTACCCCCCTGAACTGTCCCCGTGGTGGCTTGTGAACGTGTAATCACTAGCACCCGTTTCACATGTTCAGCCAGGTCATTTCCCACGAGCACGGCTGCTGGCAGAGTCGATGAAATTGCTAGCCGCCAAACTCCCCTCCAGCCTTGAAAGTTCACAGGTACCTCCGCTACTGGCAGTGAGATCACCTGTCCCTCAATCCCTGCCACCTTCATGCTCTCATTTGGGATTACATATTCCCTAGGAATAATATCTGGATGGCACAGGGTCACCTGAGAACAAGTGTCCCGCAGCCCCCGATACTGATGGTCAAGTATTCCTACGTCCACCCCTGCTGTTTCAAACAACTGAGAATCTGTTCTCACCAGTAGGCAGCGCCTGACCTCTACAAGAGGACCATTTTCCTCAGCCTGATCAGCAGATGTACTTGTTCCAGATTGAGTAGCCATGGCAACAGGCTCCCTCAGTGACAATGAGCCTTGCTCTTTCTGGACACAGAACACAGCTTTTGGCTTGGTTCCACTCGAATCCTGAGGCACAATTCCTTTTAGCTGCTTTAATTTCTCACACTCTGAGATTAGATGGCCCTTTCCCTGACAGAAATAACATTTTCTGGTGTATTTTGAGTCTTTCTCCTCTTGTTTTGGTTTTCCCTCCAAAATCTGAGGTCTTGGTTTCATGTCTGAGGGCTTCCCTTCACCATGGGCCCCTCCCCCTTGCTGGCTTTTCCCTGGTCCCTGAGAGTACTTGCTGTAGGTTTCTTTAGGTTTCCCCATCGCTTTCCCCTCACCCAAGGGCTTTCTTATTTGGGAAATAAAATCTGCGATCTCGGCTGCTTCTGCCACAGATTTTGGTTTCCTTTCCCTCACCTGGAATTTCAGTTCCCCATGCAGGATTGAACAGAACTGTTCCAGCGCTATCAAGTCTTTGAGCTGCTGAAAGGTCTCTGTCCCCTCCTGAGATAGCCATTTCTCTAGCAGCCTCACCAATTGGGCCCCCACTTGGGTAAAAGTCTGCTCTGGTTTCTTGGTGATTGACCTGAATCTTTGTCTCAGCTGTTCCGCATTTATCCCATGTCTTGCAAACACCAGTTTTTTAAACTCTGCAAAATCTCTCATCAGTTCCTGTGGCATCTCTGAATAAACTTCAGCAAGGCTGCCACTGATTAAAGATCGCATGATGGTCATCTTCTCAGTTTCCCTCACTGAGAAGTCCACAAACGCTCTTTCCACTAAGGAAAAGAACACCTCAGGACAATCTCCCTTGTGGTACACAGGGAATTTCTTCAGGTCAGCTTTAGACAATTGGCCTCCCTCAGAATCCCTATTGTTATTATTGTTCTGATTCATCAGTTCCAATTTTCTTAACTCAAACGCCATTCTTTCTTTTTCCAGAGCAATTTTCTCTCTCTCTAATCTTTCTTCTTTCTCCATTCTCTCTATTTCAAATTGTCTTTGCCTTTCCCTTTCCTGCATTTTTTCTCTCTCTAATCTTTCCTCCACTTCAAATTGCCTCATCCTCAGTTCATGCTGTTGGGCTATGAGCAATTTTCTGAGTTCTGGGTTCTGTTCTCCCGTGCTGTCACCTTGCACTGAGCCAAATTCATCCTCAGAACCTTGGTCTACCTGGGGGTCTTTCACTTCACCCATTTCTGCCATTTGGCTTCGAGTCAAGGGCATAATTCCCCCCCTCCAGAACAGGCTGCTTTAAAAAGTCAAGCCTCAAAATAAAACGACCACTTTTTTTTTCTTTTGCCTCAGAACCAGCTTTCTCTATAGATTGCTGCTGTCCTTCAGCACTACTTGCAACAGTTGCGAGCTAGAGTCTACCCCCCTCTGCTGGGCCTCGCAGCAGGCAGGCTAAATCACTTTTACTTTACAGTTTTGCCTCAGCTTTTTCCCGCCAAAACAGGCTGCCTCAGAGCTCCCTAATCTAGCCCCCAATCTGAGGTTACACGTTCTTCTACTAGTGCACCTCCCCGTGAGGCACACCTAGAAGATTACCTACGCGCTCTCAGATTGTCCCTGACTAGACCCCCCTTGCTCTGGGCACACTTGCCAAGGCTTTGCTGGACCACTGGACAACTGGACCAGTCGTATCCCACACGCTGGACACCAATCAATGTGACAAACCCAGACCTACTGGGATCTGCCACACGTTAACTAAGCTGCCACCAACCATTCCCTATAAGAAGTCACACAGACCAGGGATGGATTTTCAACAAATAAAAGAATAAGGTTTATTTAAATACAACACACAGGGAAAATAAAATGCTCAGGTGAATAAGATATAGTAACGTGGCTTAGTCGCATTCATACATGCACACCGTTTGGTTCACACAGAACACTTAACTTGAAGCACAGACCCTGAACCTATCAGTTCTGGCTAACCATACAGACACCTGAACCTATCAGGTTGGCACTGACTGACACACAGTAGTACCCTGTCTGACACACAGACTCCCACACCAGCTTCTTCTTCCCAGCTGCTGCTTCTTCCCTTCAGCGTCTAAACTTCTCCACACACGCTTCACATATATATACAGTACAGCCCCTCCTCCTGATGTCCCGCCTTCCACTCCCCATAGGATGGAACTTTCCCTCCAAACCCATGACAGACAGGTAACATCAGTGCTGTATGTAACAGTGACTACACTGTTAAATTAAATCAGAAGCTGGTTCCACTTTTTAGAAATGGATTAATGTCATGTACTTTTTGTGTCAGTGTGTGCATCCACATGGAATAACTGTTAGTCCAATTGTAAGCTGTGGGGGGTCCTCGTTTTCCCAGGTTTTTCTCTGTATCGGGAATTTAATTCTTCACCTCAACCATGCCCTGTGCCTTTCTTGAGACAGAGCTTGCCTGCCTTGAGAAAGCTGACACTGGATTCAGTAGATTTTATTCAGCAAAGCCAGCTCCAGCAGCCTAAAACACAGCCCACAACTATTCTAACAATTGTTTCTTCTTCTTAAGAATCGTCATGTATGTTCTAAATCATGTGGTTTAATATTTTTATATAGGTTTTGAAGCGGCATGGTGCTAGATTGATGCAGTGCTAAAAAAACGAAACAGTGTGACCAGAATCAATTTAGAATAACCAACTCCCATGTGGGTGTTTTTTTATGAAAATTTAAAAAAACTCACTTCCTGGCCAAAACAATACATCAAGTATCAGGAGTAATATGACATGTAGTGGAGTCCTTAATTACATGCATAGCCAGCCTTTCCTCCAAAAAGCAAAAGGTGGCATATAAGGTTTTCCTCCTCTACACATTATTCTCCCAACAACCTTGTAACATACCTCACTGAGAAAGATTGTCTGGCTGAAGGCCACCCAGTTGAGCTCCATGGTTTACAGATGACTTGAACCTTCATCTCCCAAATCCTAGTCCTATATTCAAATACACAGATAATTAAAAGTCATTTTTGCTAGCACCCTTTCTGTGCATGCTAGAATTCTTTAGCTTTCCAATGTGGATCTATTACTAACAGGTTGATACAATTGCTCCTAAGCATTGTTTCTTGCTAAATGAAGCCTGTTTGGTCCCCCAGTATGGTTAGGAGATTTGTCAATGGAGTGTAGAGAACATAACCAGAATAACACAAGACTTCCAAGGACATGGGAAAGAGATCCTTGACCATGTGCTCTGATTTGTTTGCTAAACATCTGACTGATAACATCACTTATACCTGGTCCAACCTGGCTGCTACTTTCAATACAGTACAAACAATGTATGCTGATGGCAAACTGGATCCTTGTACTGTATTGATTTGGATGATTTCACTTGTCATAACCTGAGAAGAATGATTGGTGGAATGTAATCTACTATATACCTCCTTGATCTTTGGCTGAGAACATTCCACTGAAAGATGACTGACTTTCAGAGGTAATTAAGACATAATCACATGAAGAAATAGCAAGCCTGTCCTATTATTAGACGAAGTGAAGCAACTGCCCAAAGCATCAAATGCAGGGAGAGAGAAAGAGGGACCACCCCCTTGGACACACTCTTTTTTTGAGCTATGTGATCTCTTCCACATCCCTAAACTAGTCTGCTTGCTTCAGGTTTAGCAGATGGCCTTTTGATACCACAAGTGGACATGTAAAATTCAAATGTCAGTCCAGTTCACGTCTGTCTGTGGAGTCAGGTGGAGCTAGAATCCTGTCCTTTCCCTCAGGCAGCAAAATGTTTTGGGTATGAAGGATAGCCTTCCTCTTCACACTCTAGTTCTTGTTTACTTCAGCAGACCCCCAATGACAGTGCTTATATTAACACATGCCTACGTTTTTCTTTCTCTTTTCTGACTTCTAATCAAGACGCATGAATGCTAGATTTAATGCGAGGGGTTCGTGGGTGTGCTGCTCCAACTGTTAATGCCTCGGGGCTCTGTGCTGGGGGCATATTATTTTTTGTTAATCTGGACACTGTATGAATGTTGATGCAGCACTGAATTGAGCAATCCACTGTTGACTTATGTCTAGCCTGCTGTCTACTAAGGCATCTAAGATCCTTTTCATACATAGTGCAACCAGTTGTCACCCAGACTATATCTGTGCAATTGATTTTTCCTGGCTAAATGCAGAAGTTCACTTTTTTGCCCCTTTCAGAACTAATTTGGTGCTTTTTAAAGACTACTTCTCTAATCTGTCAAGGTCTTCTTGAATCCCGATTCTGTCTTCTGAAATTATAACCACCACCACCCCATAAGTATGGCATCATCTGCAAGTTTGAAAAATGCCTGCACTATGATCCAAGTCATTTATATAGATGTTGAACAACACCAGACTCAGGACAGAACCTGTAGCACTACACCTGTCAACTCTCTTCAGGATGACAGTTAAAAAAATTCATCCATCCAATCTGACTTGGGGGGGGGGGAGTGTCTGATGCAACAAGCCACAAAACACCCTCCAGAACAATATTCCAGTACCAACTCCAGTCAGAAAATTAATAATGTGGCTGGCAGTGGGAAGTCTAGAACCAACATTGGAGCAGGGGAGCCCAATGAAATTCAACTATGTCACCTGCAGCAAGCCACAAAACAGCCCCAGGGACTGGTTTATAGTACCGTTCCAGTCAGAAAATCTATATAGCACAAAATAGCTGAGAACAGTGATATTCATGGATCACATCAGATGAGAAGGGAAGGATGTAACAATGTACCAAACGTCACCAAGAAACACATTCCAGTGCCCATTGTGGGCAGGAAAGTAAAATGATGCAAGACAGCCCAGACCGCCAATATTGCTATTGTTCACAATATTGATTTTTCTGCCCAGAATGGGTACTAGAATGTTCTTCCTGGAAACCCTTCTACCTTTAGGATCCTTCTGGGGTGTTAAGATTATCACGAGAGGCCTTTCTCCCAGTTCCACCACCTTCATAGGTGCATTTGGTGGAGACACGGGAGAGGGCCTTCTCTGTCACTGTGCTCAGATTCTGGAACTCCCTCCCACAGGAGGCCAGGCTGGTCCCATCTTTACTATCCTTCCACAAGATCTTTCTCTGCAAACAGGCTTTCTCATAGTGACCGCCTGTCACAGAGGGTTTTTTTTAATGTAGTTGTAACGTGGCGGGCCACTCCAAAGTCCCTGCCTACTCAGGCCTCTCTGAATGGGTTTCTCTCAAAAAGAAAACTGGTTTATTGATTACAAAATAAAAACAGGTAAATCACAGGAAGATAATCAAGATGTAAATCACTTTCTCAATTAATTCAACACATAGACTTTCCCTCACTGACACCTCAGGCACGCAGGCCTCTTTCTATCTCACACTAGATCTCTCCAGATCTAACTCTGTCTCTAACTCCATCTATCTCTCCCTCACACACTCTTCACCCCCCTTTTTATACCAGCTCCTCCCCTTCAGTTCCACCCTCCGTCACACCATTGGCTGATGATTCACTGCCCAGCTGTGACGGACAGGTGAGGTCATGGCTGCCCGTTACAGTAGTACTGTCCATTGTTTCTTTGAATTGTATGTTGGTTTACCATTTTGTTATTTTGTTTACTATTTTAGTGTAGTATGCGTTTGATTCTTTTTAATATTTGTATATTTATTGTTTTTCATTTTTAAATATTGTCTTTTAATGATATAAGCCACCTTTTTAAGGAGAAAGGCAGGGTAAAAATAATATGGATGGATGTGTGAGTGGGTGGGTGGACATTGATTTTTCTGCAAGGAACAGATACTGGAATGTTGTTTCTGGGGATAACTTGTGGCTTGCTGCATCTGTCTTATCTAGTCACACAAGTGTCATGAATGTGGTGTGATTATCCTACTCAGAAGTTGCCATTTCAGGACACTGTGTTCCATTCTGGCAGTTTAGGTAACAATAAAGAGTTAATGAAAGAGGGTTTTTTTTTAAGGTTTCAGGTCTAAAATATTGTTCCGGTGTTTGTCCATTGCATCCCACTGTTTTTGGCATCAATTTTTATCAAGAAGTCCCCCTTCTACCCATTCTGGGTTTTACACATTCCCAAATATTTTCAATACTAATCCCATTTAACAACCTACAAGTTACGTATGTTCTGAAGTAGCTGGAGATTCTGATCTCCACTCCCTCTCTTGCTCCAAAGGGCCAGCGGGACAAATAGCTAAGAGCGAGGGGAGGGGCTCACCGATGAGAGAACCAGCAAGTGTGCAGGTGCTTGGGCCCATCATGTAATCTGGGGCAACATGGACACAAACGCCCTCATGCTAAGCCAACGAGTTCTGTTGCAATTGGAACAGTATAGAAGTGGTCATGTGGGCTTTAGGGCCACCTGTCACACACAAAACGAAGCATTCTTCTTCTCCAGAACTGATTGCTTGAGATTTGTCTCCCCACCTGGAGACCCAAGGGAAATATACCAATGGTCTGAGACTTCAGCTGGTGCCCTGAGAACTGGAAACTCAGGACACTGCATTCATGTCAGGCCTACTCACAGGAATGGCTAATTGGGAGAGAAGATTCCCACTCAGAGAATCTCTCTGTGTTAGAACAGGATGTGTGTGCACCTGACATTCATCTCCACATTCCATTGAATATGTGACCATAACCAATGGCATCCAAGAGTCAACATGAGGCTCACTTTAGCTGTAGAAAATTCAGCTGAAATTGATTAGAATTTGTTGCCAAGCCAATTCATTTTGGAATTGGGATGCAAAGGATAAACACACAATCAATTGCCAAGGCCTACAGTGTTTCTCCTCATTGGGGTTCTTTGTTCACCTAGTATCCTAATCAAACCATCATAGAATATTTGCAACATTTACCAGAGAAATACGTCATCCAAACCTATGCAGTTACCTTTGTTATGAGTCAGATTTGTTTATTAGTAAAGCTTTCAACTTTTGGCATGTAAGAGGAGTTTCTTTCTAGTACCTATTTAGAAGATATTGATCATGGAACCAATTAGTGCGGTACCAGAGGAACCGGAATTATCAGTGGGAACTTGTGCTCAATAGGATGCAGGCTGCAGAACGACAGCATTATTGTTGTAGCTATGCAGGGGAGAAGTGTTTGTTACTATAATTAATGTACAGTTGGGATCAGCTTTATGTTTGAAGAAGGAAAGACATTTCTTGAATCTCTTTTGGGGGTATCTTTCTGAAGATGTGGTCCTGTTTTCCCTGTGTCATGTGGAGTATGCCTGGACTGGAAAGTATGCAATTAATTGGTGCATAAATTATAGAGCTCTCTTTGTGGATTCATCACACAGAACAGTCCTCCAAATAAGACTGAATTATATATGAAATATGGCAAAGAATACAGTGTGGTCTCTTTGGTGACAGAGTATCTATAGTCCCCAGGAGAGAGATGCTGATTTTCAAATTAGCTCACTTCTTAACTGTCTTTCTTGGTTGAAAGCCAACACCCATAGATTACCAGGGGCCTGATCAACATATGAAGTTCCCAAAAAGTCCAGCAAACCCAAGGGTGGGCAAATGTGGTCATCCAGATGTTCTTAGACTAAAACACCCATAGCCCTCTATGGTGACTAACACACATGAGAACTGAAGGCTTAAAAACATCAGGAAAGACTCAGCTGTCAACCCCTTATATAACCAGTGCTGTGTTCTCCAACTGGTAGTCTCTCTGAAAGAAAGTTTCAAGTAAACCCTTGCATAGTTTTGCTAGCTGAGATTCCTAAAATCTTTCATCAAAACTAGGCATGGTCTACTATACTGCAACAGTGCTGCACAAATATATAAAATATTTACCTGCAGCTTTCACAGTCCCATGTTCCGCATATACCTGTATCATGATAAGGTCTGAATTGCAACAGGATGTAGCAGTCTACTACCAACCCTTCATGAAAAAAAATCCATACAATTTTTGAAAGATACATTCTATCCTGATTAAAATGGCTAAAAATATTGAAAACTCATGCACATTTGCCATTAGAGGTCAAAATAAGCCCACCAAAATGGTTGAAAATTATTAGGTACTCATTAAGTCTAATTATGCCTAACCCTTTTCTTCGCCTTGTCTTAAAAGGTCAGTCAAAGCTAAATCTGCTGCCACAGCTTTGGATGCAGGCAGTTTCTGGACTGGCACTTTAACACAAAGCAAAAAAAAAAAAGTTCTTTTTTTAAAAAAATATATAAATGATGCTGTGCATTTTTTTTGCTGCCTTCATCACCTCTGTAAAAAAAATTCATTTCCTCTGCCCCTTCACTGAGGAGCAGAGGAAGCATTTAATTCACCAATAACCTGTAGTGGCTCTCTTACTAAGCCTCTTCACAATATACAGTAAGCAAATTGAAAGAGGAAGGCTTACTTTGGGTCATTCCCAATGATCACATATACTGGGAATTATCCAAATCAAAGTCATCCTAACTGCACTTTAAAAAGTAGAATTTCCTGACAAACTCAGAAAAATGCAGATATGACCACTCTGAGGTGAGCAAAGACATTGTTTGATTACCATTTTTAGGAATGAACCAACTCAGAGTGGTCTACTTGACCAGATGGGCGGGATATCAATCAATCAATCAATCAATCAATCAATCAATCAATCAATCAATCAATCAATCAATCAATCAATCAATCAATCAATCAATCAAATAAATAAATAAATAAATAAATAAATAAATAAATAAATAAATAAATAAATAAATAAATAAATAAATAAACTTGTCCCTGCTGTGGAACAAACAACAGGATAAAAGTCCATGTAGTCACCCTCAAAATATACAAACATGGCTTTTCCCATCTAGCTCCAATGTGTGTGCCTTTCCTTAGAGAACGTTCAAAACTCTGATGTTCAGCAGAAAATTCTATCTATGTCACAATTCCAAGACTTTATGGGTTGAATTCAGAGTCAGTCATGCTTAGAGTAATCCTATTGATTTAGGTCCTATTAATTTCAGTAGACCTGCTCTCAAGCATGACTAACTCTGATGCTGACAGAGATATGGGGAAGGAAGGAAGTAGCCCCATAACATGAAATCTAGTCCAGGAACAGGGTGGGAAACTAATAACTGTTACAAGATTTGAGATGAACTGAAGCAGCCAATAACTTTTTAACCACCATGCCTGAAGGAAGGAATTAGTCATGAGAAACAGGACACTGAAAAAGATACTCCATAGACTAGAAATTCTCATAGTATTCTCTAGCCAAAAAGTGCATAAATGTGCAAAGAAACTTATCTTTGTCTCTGCCAACTCCAAGATGAGAGGTAGTAGAGCATGCTACGGTTGCAAGATACAGTATAAGAAATTTGGTTTCATGATACTGTATATGATTCATCATACATAATTATTGCAATAACATATATCTGGAACTACAATGTTACCAAGTATGTGAGTGAGAAAACATGCTGTTACATGGATATAAAACTGTAGGATCAACTACACCCTACATGCTATTCCTGTAGATGCCATATGCCTGCAGGGCATTAGAGAAGGACAGAAAGTGGGAGCTGCAGCACTAATTTTGAGGGACAGGAGATGACAGTGACTCTTTGTCTCCCTCATTAGGTGGCAGAAGAGCTTGGAATACCACTGTTGCGCTTGTGGCCAACCTTAGATCCCCAGATGTTCTTGGACTACAGAAATCCTGGTCAGCACAGCTAGTGGTGAAGGCTTCTGGGAGCTTCAGTCCAAGAATATCTGGGGACCCAAGGTTGGGAACTGCTGCACTACTGGATAAAACATTTTCTTTTCTTTTCTTTTTTCTTTTCTTTTCTTTCTTTCTTTTTTCAGATCCAGAATCTGTACCTCTGTTTGCTTCCATTCAGAGCAGCTTCAGAAGGGCTGCTCTGCCTTGAAAAAGCAAAGTTTGACTCCAATATCTCCTAAATTTTTATAAAGCACATCTGATCCATCTAGATGCTCTAGATCCATCCGTACAACCCTAAAAGCAAAGGACAGAATGTTACAGAAGGCTGAAAAAGAGCACACTAGCTCTGAAAAACAAGAGGATTAAATCCAATTATTACTCCCAATTCATTTAAATGAATTCAAATTGTAAAGTCAACACCTCTATAAGTCTAGTTAATACAGTAGGTCTGTTCTAACTGGAACTAACAAATGGATTTATTGCCATATGCCTGCAAACTTCTTCTCCCACACTATTTCATGGAATGGGTACAACATTTGAGCACAGACTCTCATGAAGAAATTTCTCATAGAATTTAAGACATTTTCTTTCAGATACAAAACCAGGTATTTCTTAGGTAAAGGTAAAGGTTCCCCTTGACAAATTGTCCAGTCATGTCCGACTCTAGGGGGTGGTGCTCATCTCCGTTTCCAACCCATAGAGCTAGCACTTGTCCGAAGACAATCTTCCGTGGTCACGTGGCCAGTGCAGCTAGCCAACCTGAAAATGTTGTTTATTAAAAACACATATGCCAATGATGGTTCGTGTGACCTTTGAGTGAAAAATCACAGAGGGTCATTCTTAAATGTATATGTCACATCAGATTGTACAGTCATTTGGAGGTGAACTTCTAATCCAGTAACCTCATATAACTTTCCAGACAATGCAGTTCAGTCAGGAGTCTAATAGCAAAAACTGCATTTCCTTTCACGGTACAAGTAGAAACAGGTCAAAAGGGTGGGTGGGGAGTAGGGTGTAAATAACTTGCAATGTTCAGTGGCTTTTGACATTGATATTCCAAAGAAGTAATCTTTCTGCCTGGTGATTGCTTTTCAGTGATTTTTACAGCCATGCTTAAATCCCTTGGAGAAAACAGTGATACGACAAGAACCTGTTCACCATCTCTTAGCAGCCTCTTCTTTGGTTTCAAGGTGAACTTATTCTTTTTTAAAAAAATATCAAGGCATGGCTTCCTCCCTTTTGGCCCCTAGTATTTTTCTCCCCCATACCCTAATGGTACAGATGAATTGTAGAAAAGACTGATAACATTCTTCACCTTTAGCAATCTTTTAGAAATCCCAGATACAAAGCTGTAGTGCTTGAAGACAACACGTGCGTGTTGTCAGGCTGCACTGATCTTACCAGTTTAGGCCACCTTAGGCCACTCAAGTTATTCCAAGGATCAGTTCAGAACACTGGGAGTGATCCCAGTGTAAGCCCCAGTAAAAGGTTCAATTCAAAAGCCTTCTGAATCAGGCATTGAATCCCCGATTCTTTTATCACCATTTAGAGAAGTGTTGGGGGTTGACATGTTCATCTGTTACAGCAAAAATGACATGACACCTTAGAAGTTTAGCAAATTTGACTCAGCATAGGTTTTCATGGACTGGAGCTTACTTCTTCATGTGAAGAACTGGGTTGCAGTCCATAAAGGTTGGAAAACTTGTTAGTCTTTAAGGTAGACTCCTTAGAGGTGAAAAGCAGACTACAACCACCACCCCTCAGAATCCTTCTAAGCACAGGATGTCCTTCTATAAAAGAACATCCTCCCTTCTATAAAATACCCAGACACTTTGCTCTCCCTCAATAGCTGACATCCTGTTGCTCCGCATAGTAAGTCAAACTAGAGCAGACCCATTGAATTCATTGGGATCTGGTGAGTCGATTCTTCTATAAGTTCCCTTGAATCAAATGGCCCTGTGGTAATTGTGATTTACTTTAGTATAATAACTTAATAAGTCATAACTAGAGTAAGCCTATCTGCATCAATGGAACTTACGGAGGAGTTGACTCACTAAATCACCACTGATGAAATTGGCCCACTCTAATGCAATTTACTATTCTAAGCAAAAGGATTTCAACCAATATGTATTATCAGTACCTCAATGAAGCCTTTGGACTATCTCAGGGACCTTCCAGAACACAACTTTACTTCACACTATTTTTCAAACTCTTTTTTTCATTATGATAGGAGGTCACTGAACATACTGTAAAAAGCATCCCAATACCAGTGTCTTTTAGACGTTTGAATTTTCCATTTATTTATTCACTTGTTTAAAATATTTCTATGCTGCCTTTCTCCCAAAGGATCCAAGGTGGCATACAGCATTTAAAAGAAGCAAAGTTAAAAGCCAAATAATAAATTATTGCAATAGTTTAA
Organism: Pogona vitticeps; assembly: GCF_051106095.1. Lineage (NCBI taxonomy): Eukaryota > Metazoa > Chordata > Lepidosauria > Squamata > Agamidae > Pogona > Pogona vitticeps. The sequence continues at coordinate 158,721,221 of NC_135785.1, forward strand.
AGGCATTATATTAAAATTCATAATAAGAGCATTGTTGTTGTTGTTGTTATTTATATGCTGCATTTCTCCCAACAAGGGACCCAAAGCGGCTCACAACATTAAAATTCACACAATTAAAAACACAATAAGTTAAATACAGTGGTGCCCCACATAGCGACGTTAATCCGTTCCGGATTAATCGTCGCTATCCGGAAACATTGCAATGCGGGAGGGAAAACTCCATAGAAATGCATTAAACTTCATTTAATGCATTCCTATGGGGCGAAAACTCACCATTATGCGAAGATCCTCCATAGCGCCGCCATTTTCGCCGCCTCGGTAAGCGAGGGTAGTGCGCGAAAATGGTTGCGGCGGCCATTTTGGAACTGCCAATCAGCTGTGTGAAAATGGGGCCTTTGGGAGGACCGTGAGGGAGGGCTCCCCTGTGGTCCTCCCAAAGCCCCCATTTTCACACAGCCAGCTGGAGGGCGCTTCGGAGCGGCTGCGGGGGAGGGCTCCCCTGCTGCCGTTGCGAAGCGCCAGCCGGCCAAAGTGCTTCAGAACGACGGCGGGGGAGCCCTCCCCCGCAGCCCCTCCGAAGCGCCCGCCGGGGGCCTATGGGGAAAAATCGCTAAGCGATTTTTCCCCATAGGGAACATCGCAATGCAATTGCTTTTGCAATCGCAAAAAACGAATCGCTATGCGGATTCGTTGTTAAACGGGGCGCTCGTTATGTGAGGCACCACTGTATTAAAAGATAAATTAAACAATATATGATTTAAAATACAATTAAAACATGAAAACATGAAAAAGATTAAAATTATCTGCTAAAATGGGGTTCAGGGATTCAGTTATAAATGTTAAAATTCTGCCTGAAGAGAAGGGTCTTTAGCTTTTTTCAGACGGGTAACAGGGAAGGGGCCATCCTGATCCAATAAATACAATTATTTGCTTAATACCTTGTCCTCCAACATGTTGCCATGTTCCCAGCCTTTTCTGCTCTCTGCACTTTTAGTTCTGCTCTGTTCCTCTTATCCCTAAATCATTTCCCTTCCACTCTCTCCATTGGCTTAGTGTGGGATGGGTCTTTATAAATATATGGATAATGATGAACCTGTGTGATTTGTTATTTCTTGTCTTCCTGCCCCCTTTTTGTGAGAACTACCACAAACAAACTTTTAACAGTCACTTTAAAAAGTTTAATAAATGATACATCTTATTTCCTTCAAAATATTTCTCGACACAGAAGTTGTTGGGGATCTTCTGTTTAAGGATGGGTTGCATAGAGTGACAGAAAATATCTACTAAACAAGATTTGGAAGTGCCGTAACACTAAACTGTCTCTCCCCCTTTGTTGTGGTTGTTCTTGTTCCTGTATACAGTGGTGCCTCACATAGCGAGGTTAATCCGTTCCGGATTAACCTTCGCTATGCTGAAGCATCGTTGAACGGGGCAGGGATTTCCATTGGAATGCATTAAACATGGTTTAATGCGTTCCAAATGGGCCAAATACTCACCGTTCAGCAAAGCTTCGTAATGGCCGGCAGCCATTTTCGCGCCCTCGCCTCGCTTAACGGGGCGCGAAAACGCTGCGCGCGGCCATTTTGGGCCATTTCCGGGCTTCCGGCGGCCATTTTGGCTGCCGAACAGCTGATCGTCAGGCTTCGTTTTGCGAAGATCGGTAAGCGAAACGCTTACCGGTCTTCGCAAAGCGAATTTAGCCCTATTTAAAAAACGTTAAGCGATCGCATTAGCGATCCGAAAAAATGGATCGCTATGAGATTTTGTCGTTATGTGGTGCGCTCGTTAAGCAAGGCACCACTGTATACTGTAGGGCCTGTAGAAGGATTTCTAAAAAGTGGGGGTGGGGGTGGGGGAGAAGGCAAGCTTCAGACTTGGAAGTTCCCACAATGGACATAATGGAATATCTAAAGTGCTCCAGTAAAAAGCAGAACAAAAAATGAACATTGGTTTTGGATTGACAAGAAGGTGCAGCATGTTTTTTTTGGGGGGGGGTGGACTCCTACAAAGCAGGATAAGAGGAGTGTCATTTGGACACTGAGGAAATTTCCAACAAGATCAGTGTGCAAGCAGACCTTAAGGTGAAACAAATGTTGCATGTGGAAGACCCCTCAGTCTGCGGCTCTGACTCTCTAGGTAAGCTACCTTTGTCCTGCATGCTTGCTCACCTGCCTGCCCAACACAGAGAAATGAAAGGAGAAACAAAGCATGTGACTTGTCCTTCAATTTTCAGTTTCTGCTGCAAATTATAACATAGGAGCTGCACATTCTGTCTTCACCAAGGTCCAGAACGGATGTGGAAACCACTGTGCAGGTCCTGTATGCCTTGTTGAGAGATTCTGCGTGGCAGTGGAATCCTCAGAATTGCAATGCAAAAAAGTAACTTTTCCATGCTTCAGCTTGGGGGGGGGAGGTGTCTCCCAATATGGCAACAGGATGCCATGCTGGTCTGTTGTCGCAAAACCAGCAAAGAACATTGGGTCACTTTAAAGACTAACACATTTTGTTGCACATGGGCTGTCATGTTATGTAGCCCACTTTGCTAGACACAAGGTTGAATGACTCTGATGAAGTAGGCCGCAGATCATGACTGCTTGAGCCAAATAACAATGTTGTGGTCTTTATAGTGTTGCTTACCTTAAAGTCTTTGTTCTCAAATCATTTTAGTGCCCATGGAGGCACATTTCCTGGTAGCACTTAAAATTTCATGCATAAAAAACTTTGATCTTCATAAGTATTTCAGGAATTCAGTGGAAAGCAAAGTGTGCTGCTTATATACCGCTCCCTAGTTCTTAAAACTTTCTCCAGGTGGTTTACAATTTAGTTCTGAGGTCTACACATTGCCCCCCCTCCCCAGCAAGCTGGGTACTCAATTTACCAACCTCAGAAGGTTGGAAGACTGAGTCAACCTCAAGCTGGCTCCCTGCACCCAGGATCAAACTCAGATCATGAGTAGAGTCTTCACTGCAGTACTGCAGCTTAACCGCTGCACCACAAGGATTTCTTTTGATATGATGACAACTTGAGATGTAGATGCTCCAGTTTCTTGGCCAGATCTGTGCGTCCTGCAAGTCAGGAGTCAGAGAGGAGGTGAACCTGGACTATTGAAGACTGTACCCCACCATGAGAGAATGGTCAAGAAAAATGGATTTGCAAAGCACAGCACAGCAAACCCTGCTAAATCTGGAACCTTAGATTGCATCTCCACTGAATTTAAAGTCACAGCCATGATTCCATTGATATCAGTGGTAGCATGTGCATTGTATTCTTTGGAACAAAATGCTGACAGCTGGTAATGTTTCTAGGGGACAGAAATGCAGGAATATAGATGATGGAGAAATACAGAACTAAACTGTTGATGATGGAGAAAATTCATAAAACAGGAAAAGAAGAAGTTAATGATTACATCGGCAAAGATGAAAAAAAAATGGTTCAATTAAAAAAATGATTAATTTGCTCCGAGTATAGTGAGGAACATGAATTTGACCAAACTCTGGGGGGCAGTGGAAGACAGGAGGGCCTGGCGTGCTCTGGTCCATGGGGTCATGAAGAGTCGGACATGACTAAACGACTAAACAACAACAATAGTGGGGAAATGATTGTAAAAGACATTCAATAAAGCCACTGGGGAAAGGCTAAGTTAAATCCTTTACTTTGGTAGGCTCACTTTCTACATTCAAGGTTTGCCGTCTTGGGGTTATATTCATGTAACTGCTCCTTCAATTTAAAATGGAAAGGTTTAGGGAAAACACTTGATTGTGAATATCATAAGCTCAGATACCATAAACCCATCATTACAAAGAAAGCTGCTTCTATTAGCATTAGAGGTGATTACTAAGGTATCATGATGGTTGTGTATTACCTCCAGTATCAAAAACAGTTGCTCAGAAGAGTCATCGTATTCATTCTCTCCTTGTGGGCTTCTGCTTGATATCTGGTTGTTCACCCTGGGAACAGAAATCTAACAAATATTTAGCCTGACCCATCACAGCTCTGCTTATGCTCTTAATAATAGCATTAATGTTATAGTATTAAAAAAGTAGCAGCAGGAGGAATATACTACTACTACTGCTGCTGCTGCTGCTGCTACTACTACTACCACCACCACCACCACCACCACCACAACTATGGCAGCAGCAGCTACATTATTTTTTTAATATTGGCTGTAATCTATGTGAAGGACTGAATGCAACAGAGGCTCAGTCTCTAGGGACATGTTGGTTAATGATGAGGTAAAAATAAATGTTGGGGGAATAAGATTTTTTTAAAAGAAACTATTGGCCATGCTTAAAATCCCACTTCTCTGTATTGTCTTCATCTCCGTGTTGTCAAACACAACAAATCCTTTTTCCAAGTGCCCATAACAAGGCCATATCTGATGAAGGAAAGGTCCCTGAAGAATTCTGTAATTTGCTCTGGGGGTCACTGTCAGATTTAGGCAATGAAAAGGGCAATCTGTATGGAGGGACTGGGGAGGGGATGGGCAGGAACCAATTCTTCTCTCCCTCTTTTTCTTTTCAAGAGCCGATCTGCAGGCCATAAATTCTGAACGGCAGCATACGCTGCTATCCGGACCGTCCACGTTTCTTTCTAGTCACATCAGAGCCCAAACGGGGCAATTGGTTCCACAGATTATCTCATCTAAATTTCCAAAAGGGATTACAATCCCATTAAAGGGAAGGCGTCTTTGGAGCTAATTAATTTTCAGTGAACTGCTCACAATACTATAGCAAGCCATTGATTAAATATTAATACGGGATACTGGGGGTCACTTTTTGTTTTGCAAACCTTGAATCTCTGTTAGTATATTGAGGTCTAATTCAAGCATTAGCTTCACAGTGACAGAAAATGAAAGGATTAAAAGAGAGCCCTGGGGCTCTTCCACATGAAGGAGTTAAATGTATGGGGGGGGGGTTGTTTTCTTTTCTTTTGTTTTTTGTAGTGTTCAGCATCTAAATTTTAACTCTTATTAGAAAAATAATGTGTATTTTTAACGAAAAAATCAGAGAACACATTTCACATCACTGTTACCTATAATATCCAGGGCTTCTCTTTTATATATGCACTCAAGAAAACATCAGCCTACATAGTAGAACTCAGACATCAAGGAAAAGCCCCATACTACCCCCTAGTGATCAAAGTTTGGTGACCTCCAAATAACAGAAAACACAATAAGTGGACTTTAGATCACAAGAACAAAAAAAATGCCTAGAAGCAACACAAGTCACTGCTGGCATTCTTTACTTAGAAACCTTTTCATGCTAGAAGAAGGGGGGAAAGTACTGGCTGTGAGAGGCTGAAGTCTTCTGTTCCTTGGTCTGATTTCCGCCATGCTAGAAACCAAACAAACTGGAAAATATTTATATATTCAGATGGAACAGCAGCAACAAAAAAAGGCTTCCATAACATTTTAGTGGATAGAAATAAAACAGGAAGGGAAGAACCTATGATGGAAGATTTCCAAGGTTCACATCTATCTGCCTCATTTTCACACCCAGGACATACCCACCTGACTGAGAGAGATGGTTTATATGTTAATTTATTATTCTCATATATTTCCTTTCTGCCAACTGCATAATCAGTAAGCCCAATTTGTTCCAACAAAGACAATTCTCCACTAACCCTGGGTTAATCTGCTTATCTCTGCTTGGTTGTACTTGTCACCCACACCAGTAACCCTTGGATGACTCTCACTGGTTGTTCAATGACTGCTGAAGAACCAGGATCAAGATCTGTGTACTTCTCACCCCACAATGACTGTCAAATGACCCTTAGTAATCACTGTTAAGTTCATCATCATGGTGGACATATTACAGTCTATCTCTGTTTAGTTTCACATTCTCAGCCTCTCCACATGCATATCTCTATCTTTGTCTACTAAAGCTCAGAAGAAATAGGGCTGCAATCCATAAACTCACACTAGAGAAACCATCTTACTCCTAGTCTGATTGTTTTTTTTTGGGGGGGGGTTATGTTGTAAACTATTCAGAGTAGCCTTTGGCTAGATGGTGGTATAGAAATCAAATAAAGAAGAAAAAGAAGTAGAAGTCTTTAAGGTGCCACAACCTGGCTTTGCTGCAACAAACCACTGACTCACATAGCTACCTATCTAGAAGTTTCACTAGGGATGGCATAGTTAGGGGGAAAATAGTGTAATTGGTAAATTGGTAAAGCCTGAAAAATTGTGTGGTTGTTCTCCCCCCCCCCCCCCAAGCCCAGCCAATAAGACATTATGATTTCTGGCACCCTTTCTCTCCTCTTCCCTGAGTGGGATATCCTGCTACGGAAAAGATCAGTATGACAGTTTCATAATCAGAGCACTATAAATGCTTAACAGACTCCTTTACAAGGGAGTCTTCAGTTCAATGTGTAGAAAGCTGACATATTTTCTACCAAAAAGACAGGAAGATTGCTGGGTCCAGGTTCTGCTATTCTTATGATGGGTATGAAAGAACACCCATTACTCTGAGTAGCTCACAGAATAAAACACAAAACCACCCCTACCATCCCAGCTCCATCCCCATGTATCAACACAATCAATATGGTAAACATAATTACTAAAAAGACCTAAATTTAAAAAATAATATTAACAACATCTAAGGACATGTCTTTAAAGGTTGCTTTACAGTCATGGTTCTGTCTTTACTAGTTTTCTAAATATCAAGAGGGACAGAGCATGGCATACCTTGGTTGTACATTTATTCCACGGAATAGGGGGCCACCACTGAGAAGGCCTGGTTCCTTTCTAGCAAGCCAGAGGAGCAATCCTTCATACTCCTACTAGCAAAGAAATGGCTGCTAGCTGGGATTCTTAGGTTTTTCAGCACACCACAAGTAATGCTCCCAAGCCTAGATGAGAGTTGTGCAAGAAAAGCAGAGTTCCAATTGCCATGCACATTGTACACACTCACTTTGTGCAGTAGGCACATGCTACCTGTTACTTCATTCCTCTGAATACCAGTTGCTGGGGACAAACAAATGCATTGCCCTCAAGTTCCTGACACTAAGCTTCTTCCCAAGAGGCATATGGTTAGCCAAAGTTAGAAGGGACGTATTAGATGGGAGATGCTATTAATTTAAGCCAAGCATCAACCTGCTGTTGCACAAAAGTGAACATTTTGGAGGACTCTGATAAGCACCTCTGAGAGTTGCACCTTCATAAAGAGTTGTCTTTAAGAGAAGCAGAAAGGCAGACTTATGTCAGAAGAGAGTATGTTTAACATTGAAACATGCTCTTTCCATACATGTTGTGGACAATCACAACATCATAAAGGGCTCCTTTAGAAAAAAAAATACAATTTGTTTTTAAGGAGGCAATTCAGAGTCTCCCATCATTCTTCATGACAATTCAGCTAGGGCTGATGTGAGTTGCAATCCAACAGTATCAGTAATAGAGACAGAAGTTCATTTCATGGGCTATATCATCCAAAATCCTATAGTCAGAATCCCACGGCTCTGGTCTAAGTGCATATGTTTCTCACATCTCATTGAATGCGTTTTAAAACCATCTTTCAAAGACTGCAGTTTTTCTAAGAGGACTGAGAGTGTCAGCATTAACAACCGCCCATAAAATTAGAAGCCTGCTTTAGGGTGATTGCTTACATGATCAACCAAAATGTCCATATTATACACAAGTACACCAACACATTTCATCTTAGTACCATAATAATGAGGGTAGCTTCAGCCTTCTAGTTCTACACTTTGGTCTCCTTTACCCTTTCAATTCTTTTTTTCCTGATGGTTTCCATACCACTCAGCTCACACTCCTAATTTATTAGAGCTGCAACAGTGTACCCTGATCTTCTGTGTCTCTACTTCAAAAGAGAGCTGGCTGGTTTTGAAGTCGCTTACCCCCAGTAAGTGTGCATGGAATCCCATGCCGCTCACTGGTGCACTGCAGATCAGGTTTTAGAAATCATAAATATATGCAAATGATAGCAATAAAATATCCATTGTGTTATATTTGTTCCACCCCAAAGTCACCCAAGAGAGGCACTTGAGAGCAGTTACCACATACTTGTGTCTATATTTATCTTTATTCTTATCCTATTTTGATTTAATATGAATATGTCCTAAGGCCTGTTGTTGATAATTAAACTAACATGTTTGATTCCTTCTGGCATGCATTAAAACTCTGTTACTAAAAAATGCCATGATTTATCTCCTTGATAATGTTAACACTTCCAAATTTTTATTGAGTCTTTCCTGCATAGAAATACCAAGTTTGTGTTTACTTGAAATAAACTGGAATGCCATTGTTGTTCACTAACACTTCCATGTACCCCGACACCCCTCAAGTTATAAAACTTTTCTTCTTTAACTCAATTAGGCTCCTCCCTCTCTCCCTCTCCCTCTCTCTCTCTTTCAAGTGCAATGGATAATTTTGCCATGTGCCACATGTCCAGCTGTTTTAGAGCCGTGGCCTCTTCCCCCCCACAACCCAGAAGTGACTTTGCAGACTTCCAGAAGTTGTCCACCCCAGTTATCAATAAATATGTCCTTACCTAATGCTCCAATTCACAACACTGCATAAGCTTCTGCTAGTTTAGTTAGCCAGGGAATGTTAGCTAGGGTAGCAGCTTTAAAAGCTGTACCTGTCAACACAGCAATGCTCCACCCTGAACACAGCAATGTGTACAGGAGCCCAAATTCTGGCATCTTTATTCTTTTCATTCTTCTAGCCTTTGCAGTGTTCCTATACCTTTGAACTTCTTTATTTCTGGTGCTAATTTTAGTTTAGTTTATGTTTGGTTTTGCATTTCATGTTTTACCCTATACTGCTAGTTTCATCTTGGTTTACATTCTGTTTCTTAGGTTATGTTTTTGTTTCATTTTGGTTTGTTTCTGTTTTGGTTCTACTCTTGTGTTTGGGTTTTTTTAACATAACATATACTGCCAGAGGACTTTGAGTAGCAAGGCAGTTTCAAAGTGCAATAGCAACTAACTAAATAAATGTTTGCCATCCCTAGCAGGAGTGGACTGATGATTAAATATGCTTACCCAGAAATACAAATCTCTAAAAACAATGGGACTTCCCATCATAGTAAAATGTGCCTACAATTGCAACCTGGACCTCCCTTCCATTAGTGTATGCAAATATGACAAACAAGATGAGAGTGAAGAGTCAAGGATGTTGCCACAACACATGCGCTTTTAAATGTATCACATTTGTATCCTGCCTCTCTTCCAGTAGGGTCCAAAAGCATAGATAGTTCTTTTTACATATCAGCACACGTGTTAAAAACCAAAGCTACACTGACTTTTCGTGATCCAGTGCTGATTTGAACCACAACTTCAAAATAATGGTTGAAATCCTATTACATTTGGTGTAGCATAGTTACACATGTGGAAGTTCACAGAGTTACACCCAGGCAGTCCACATGTCTGATTGCACAACTGATTGTGCAACCAGCTGCATATGGATTGCACATCTAGTTGTGCCCAGGAACTGCTTCCTAAATATGACTTCCATACTTCTGAAATACTTGCATGAAGGCAAGGAACTCACTTGGATCAGTTGTTTGAGACTATACCAGAAAAGTGTAGATGTGTTGGATAGCTCAGTAGTTTACGTATCTGGCTGGGGAATCAGAGGTTGGGAGATCAATTCCTCACTGTGCCTCCTTGACAAGAGCTGGACTCAATGATCCATAGGGTCCTGTCCAATTCTGCAGTTCTAAGATTATTATTTTTAAAGGTTCTCATATACATTTCCCAGTGCAAGTGAGTGTTGCAGGCATGTTTCACAGTACAAGCTGAAAAGGCCAAGCGAAGATAGATTGGTAGTCACTTCTGTTCATGTCGATTCTGCAGGTGTGTTCTCTCTCCCACATCCTCATTGACCTCCGCTTGTTTTTGAAACAAACATTGATAAGAAAATTCATATTTAAGCTATATGTTAAAATGCTGCAGTCCGTAGTAAGAATCCATGGCACCATTTCAGGTTTATGATGTTGTTTTAAGCCTCGTGAACATATAAAACAAAAATATTGTACGGCAGTTCAAATTTGTTCAGCTATCTAAATATGTAAATGAAAACTAACCTCCAGTAATAATGCTAATTGCAACAGCAATGGCTAACCAACCAGCTTAGTCATCAAAGGAGAGGAAACGGGGGGGGGGAACGCACATGGATTTCCCTCTGGCAAATCGCTCTGCACCCGAAGTGAGAGGAGAAAGTGAGGAGCATTACAAAACGGGTTCCATGGATTTTAAATCATTCCCATTACTGAGAATTATAACATCACAAGATACTAGAGATGAAGAAGGTGTAACGATAGATTGAATCATGGGTATTTGCATAATTGTGGAATGACTAAAACCTGGAGAAGTAGCCGCTGATCAGCTTTGGAGCAGACTGTAAGTGATGGACTGTAACTCCATATATAACCCTCCTCAGGTCTTAAGACCATGGCGGGGGGGGGGGAGGCGTTTCTCAGTCCCATCACCTTTACATGGAAAAAAGCAGCCCTTTTCAATTGTTGCCCCAGGTTATGGATGTCCTCCCCTAGGAGGCCAGGCTGGCCTCTCCTCTCTTTCTGGCAACAAGTGAAAATATTTTTATCCCAACAGGTTTTGGGCGCTTTATTATCCTTTAATGTAGCTCGTTGCCCTACATTCACTACTAATACATCCTCCTTTTAATGTCTTCCAAATGTGTGTTTTTTTATGTTTTTAAACTGTTTCATATGATTTTAATCATTATTTTTGTTTAATAATTTTTAAATTAATGGTTTTGTGTGTCACCTCGTGTCCTGTTGTTGGGAGAAAGGCAGCACAGGAATGCAATCAAACAAAAAGAAAGACTTCTTCTGGACGCATCAATGACTCAGACACTGGGAAGAGCCTCGTGGCGCAGTGGTTAAAATGCTGTACTGCAGCTAAAACTGTGCTCACGACCTGGGGTTCAAATCCCAGGTAGCCGGCTCAAGGTTGACTCAGCCTTCTATCCTTCCAAGGTCGGTAAAATGAGTACCCAGCTTGCTGGGGGGCAATGTGTAGCCTGTATAATTAAATTGTAAACCGCCCAGAGAGTGCTTGTAGTGCTATGGGGTGGTATATAAGTCTTTTAAAAAAAAGGGCTCAGACTGAGTCATTGGCCACTCCCTGATCCCTTACAGCAACTCAGCCAGACATGTCATGTGATTGCAAGGTAAAGACTTGCATTATCACTGGTAGCTTGGGTTTGGATTCTACAATTTTGTTTTATTTTCTGTTTCTTGTTCAGTTTAGTTTACTTTAAAAATGCAGTACTATGACTGTACGGCAATGGATAAATCCCTGCATTCTTCCCTGGGCTCTGGGTGCTTAGGTCAGAATTAGGGTTCTAGGGTCTGCCTTGCTCTCCCTCTCCCCTCCTTCCCTTCTTTTCATTTGTTGATATAGCAGTACAAACACTGTTACCTGCTGGCCACTGTACAATCGCCAGAAGGATGCCAACGAGAAGTAAAATCCTCGTGTGTGATTGTCTTTATTCAAGGTCTACCACTCACCAAAAGTGTTGAAAAAATACCATCGCGGATCCCTGCAAGGGTACGTCTGAAGATCACCAAAAGGGCACCAGTCTCTGCCCCTTTATTTCACACATAGGCGAGGTGGGAGACAGTGTACTTCCATTTTTCTTGTTGTATCTTGTATTTGGCTGGATAGCTCAGTGGTTTAGGTGTCTGGTTTTGGAACCAGAAGATGGGAGTTCAATTCCCAATGAAGCCTCCCGCGAGTAGAGTCAGCCTGTATGGCCTTGGGCAAGCTACACTGTCCCAGGGCACCCCGGGAAGAAGGGAATGGGAAACCACTCCTGACTATTGTCTACCTGGAAAACCCTGAAAACAGTCACCATAAGTAAGAATTGACTTTACAGCAGATTATGATGATGATTACCAGATACCATTCAAGTATACTACAAGATAGGTAGCTTCTGAAAATTGCAATCACTGTGGAAGAGTTGTATACGTGGGCCAAAGGTGGCAAATTGCACACTGCAGGAAGCGTAGCGTGCAGGGGAGTGTTGTGTGCTGCACAGATGAGTCAGATGTTCCAGTTTGTAGATCATTGTAGATCAGCCCTAAAGCAAAATTACAGAAAAACTTAATGTACTTCTCTTTTTTCCAATGAAGGAAGCTTATACTATTTTTGTCACATCATGGTTACAACATGCTATGGGAGCAGAGGAAATCTGCAATAGCATAATCTTCAATGCATAATTGAAAATATTTATTTATAAACCGATGAAGCAGGCACTTTAACAATATAGTTCTTGCTTTTCTCTGTGTTTTCGTTTTTTTGTTTTTTGTTTTTTGCAAAATTTAAATAGAAGTATTAAATGATCTTATCATTGCTGCGAAGATGATGATGATGATGATAATGGTTGCCGTTATTATTATTATAATCATTACTTTGCACTTATAAAACAGCTTTGTTTAGAGGCCTAATATAAATTGGCCATGTAAATTGGAAATGAGTTTTTTTTTTCCTAATGCAAAACGAAGCTGACAGTGCTCTTCTATTACTGGGGTCTTATTAGGGAAAAAATTCTCTGACATCTGTTTATCCCCTGCAGCCAACCTTGTATTCAGAACACAGTAATTGATTCACAGCGGCCACTTGGGATCTCCCTGGCTCACTTTTTCCACACCGCACTACACAGGTATCTCGGCAGCTAATTCCGAATGTACATCTGCATCGTTATCTCCTGGTGAACTGTGACCCTAAACACTTTGGAGGCCCAGATGAAAGTGCTTCCTCAACCCTCCAGTGCTAGGGGTATAGGGGATTCTGCAGTCTGGCAATTCACACAGGACACCCAATCAGAACCATCCCCTTTGAAGCCCTTCTCAGCTGGGAAGACCATGAATGATTCATAACTTCTCTTCTGCACAGAACTAAAGGAAGGAAGAGCAAAGCTAGCGTGTATTATTCAGGACCGCATCCTCAATAAGCCTCCATGTTCAGCAAATTGCTACAACATTTTCTGCTTAGTCCTCACCTGTACACAGCCTCTCCTTCGGCGTACCATGTATTCTCTGCCTCACCCACAAACCACCACCACCCTTGGTTTTAACAGAGATCAGTTAATTATTCCAAAGGACATTTTACTCGCTGGCAGGACAACAAAGAGGATATTAGTAGGGTCTGTGAACAAAAGTGTTGGTGTGTCAGGAAAGGAAAACACTATCTCTAAGGAAGACCAGTTGCTCTTTGCTTTGAGATGACAGGGACAATGACTTGGAAGTTCTTGTCATTTCCATTTTAAAACCAAAGCCATCAAACAAGCACATATTGCATTTCCAGAAACCCAGATTAACTTTGATTCTCTCCACCTTAGCCAGTATCTGTCGTCTCTGCTTTGTGGTTTTACTATAAGGTCCTGCACAGAGCTTCCGGTAGGTGCTATGTGATTGTTGTTGTTGTTTAGTCGTTAAATTTGACTCTTTGTGGCCCCATAGACCAGAGCATGCCAGGCCCTCCCGTCTTCCACTCTCTCCTGGAGTTTGGTCAAATTCATGTTGGTAGCTTCAATGACGCTGTCCAACCATCTCATCCTCTGTCGTCCCCTTCTCCTCTTGCCTTCACACTTTCCCAAAATCAGGATCTTTTCCAGGGAGCCTTCTCTTCTCATGAGATGGCCAAAATATTGAAGCCTCAGCTTCAGCATCTGTCCTTCCAGTGAGCACTCAGGGTTGATTTCCTTCAGAGTGGATAGGTTTTTTCTCCTTGCAGTCCAGGGAACTCCTCCAGCACCACAATTCAAAAGCATCAATTATTCGGCAATCAGCCTTCTTCATGGTCCACCTCTCACTTCCATACATCACTACTGGAAAAAGCATAGCTTTGACTATGTGGACCCTTGTCGGAAAGTTGATGTCTCTGCTTTTTAAGATGCTGTCTAGGTTTGTCATCGCTTTCCTCCCAAGAAGCAGGCTATGTGATACTAACCAATTAAACGTTTTAACTCAGATCACAAAATGCAAATAACAATATAAGTCGTATGTGCCAAGAAATGTTCTAGAAAGTGACAAAGGCCTAAAGCTATGTTTATTTTCTTAGCAATCCTCATAATATTCCTGTAAGGTAGGCCTTTGTTAGTATCCTCATAAGACAAATACTGTACAATGGGGAGAGGGAAGCAAAAACAGTCACTAGTACCTACTCCAGTCCTCTGAAGATGCTGGCCACAGAGACTGGCGAAACGTCAGGAAGACCTTCAGACCACGGCCAAAGAGCCCGAAAAACCCACAACAACCATTGCTTAAGGTTGTCCATCTGAGGTTTCACACAAAGGACTTCTGAGTTCACTTTTGAAATGCCTAAGTACTGTGTTTATTCTTTAATATATTTTAAGTTCCTTAGGATGTGACACAAAGTAAGACGTATGTCATTATAAAGTAGTCTGCTTCAGGAGTCTCAGAAGAGATCCTGTCAAGAAGACCATTACTTAAGGATAAAGAAGGGACATGTTTCTGTTTTGGACTATAATCCCAGATTTCTCCAGGGGCCTCGGTATCTAGAGCATACTAAGAGTTGTAATTCAATGCAGAAATATTTCCCTATACTTTCTGTGGAGGTTCATCTGATGGTCACATGGGAGACCATTTTCCTCACATGCCCCTCTCAGATTCTGGGATCCCCACCCTTCAGAGGAGGGATCAGTTCACACTCTTGCTGCTTCTAGGAATATAGTGTTAAGATGCCTCTTTTCAGTTTTGTGGTTTTAATTCTTTTGATTAAAATAGCAATTTTAATGGGGTTTTTAAAATTATTTTAAATGGTTTTGTGTTTGTGAGCTGCCTGAAGTGCTATAAAAATAAATAATATATAATAAAATAATAAACCGATAAATAGGAACATTGCACTTGCATCACATGGATATTGGTCAGTGGGTTAATTTGTCTGGCCAGACCAAAGGTGCTACTTGCCCTGTGTGAGATTTTTCTCCACATTTTCCTAATGCCTTCATTCATAATTCAGTGTATACATCCAGGAAAAAAAAAAGCATGTGCTATAACAACACTTGTAACACAGTGGCTGAAACTGTGTTCTATGGTGTAAGGCTGTTAGCTGGGGAAATTTTCTGGAAATTCAACATTTTCTCCTCCCAACCTGAAGGGCCCCCCCCTTTGTATACTGAATAACCCTTTTCATTGCCAGAAACCTGTGGGAGCCACAGGTTGGAGGAGAACATATTTAATTTTCAAAAACGTGCCCTGGCTGATCATGTAATGTCTCTTATCTATCTAACCAGGAAATTGTGACATCTGTTTTTTGGAGCTTACTTCATATTCTTGAATAAACCTCAGGTTTATACATTGCTGTTATAGGTATGTGCCAGACAGTGATGTAGCAGTTAATTTAGGAGTGCTGAAGCTCATTGTGCAAGCATGTAGTCACACAAATGGAAACACACACACTTGCACACCCAGCAGGTCTCCCACCTAGTGTGCATTTACCTGAGAGTAAGCTCCATTGAACTCAGTGGTACTTCCTTTTGATTGCATAGGTTCAACTCTTAAAACTCCTTGTGTTTTAATAAATGCTGAAGTACAACCTTTAGTTTTTAATTAGAAATTCAATCAATTTTGGAAGAGAAGTTTACTTTTTAAATAGTTTCAGTGAAGTTGGAATCCCAGTACAGTGTAGTGACTGAGTGCATTGAACTGGGACTTAAGAGATCCCCACTGAACCTTGAAACCACTGGGTGATCTTGTGGCAGCAAAATCATAATGCAGCAAAATCAAATTCTACATGACAGATAACTTGTCATTAAAACAAGGGATTTTTTTAAAGTGCTGAAAGGTGTCCAATTGTCACAGCAGGAGGATTTCCCATCCCCTGTAGTTTGCAGACTAAATTGCTTTCTTTTGTGATTGGTCATTGGATGAAAACACAGACTTTGCTTGCACAGTAGGCTTGCACAGTTGCTGAGGCCGGTCAGAATCACACCTTTGGAACTCTATTTTCAGATTATCCCAGCTACCTGGCACATGACGTCATTGGTCCTGCTCTGAAAGGACGTGGCGGAGCCACACTTCTCCTCTGCTACGCTATTATACCCTGAGAGATTTTAGGTGTGCACCTGAAAAAGCAGTCTGCAAAGATAGGCAATGTGGTACCAATGCATCATTCAGATGCACTCAGTAGGGAGCCAGGATTCATGCAGCACCCTGCGGAGTGCACTGTCAATGGAGGCATGCTATCACAGAAGGAATGAAACACCTCCAAGGAGGGTCTCAAATCCACCCTCTGCATGGAGTGAAATATTCTATTCCATCAGATCTTCTTCAAAACTTCTTTTGTAACCAATTCATACTGTGGCAAAACACGGCCAGATTCCCTAACAGTTCAGAATTATTGCATTTTCCCACTACTCTGACAAGTTTTGGTGTTGTGGAAAACATGCGTTCCCTAACTGCCCTAACTCCTGATGGCAGGGATGTTGCATCTGCTGAGGTTCCTGTTACAAGCATGTATTAACTAGTGGTCCTGGCATTACTGATGACAAGGAACACCAACATATCTATGGCCACATGCATAATTTGTTCTGTGGTCCTCATCACAGGGGCAAAAAAATGCATTACAGATAACTCATCATTACAGCTGCAATCACTTTGGTAGATGAAAGATGTGATCCAGATCCCTATTTGTGGCCAACTTACAAAGGAAGAATACACACATGGCCTGAAGACCAACCACGAAATAAAACAAGCTACAGTAATTTTGTAAATTTTTGATATTTAGGAAAGGTCCTGCTATGAAAGTCACACACTGTCAGCACTGAAAGAACTTCCTTTTACAGTGACTGGTTATATACAATGTTTAGTAGGGTCTATAGTCCTCAGCTCGCAAAGAGACAACTTGGTTCAAGGGACTACTAAAGGCAACTTGTGGAGGAACGTCTTGTCAGTTCCACACTGGCTTCTGCAAAGTCTTCAGAGCTTTCTTTCTGCTGGTTCCCATCATTTCCTTCCTCTAACAACCGCAATGTCAAGTGAGAACTTGCAGGTGTGAACGGCCCATCGTGGAATTGATTCAATTTATAGCTTACACATCATATCACATTCTTCCAATGATGTTTTTCCTTTGGTGTTGTGTACAGAGTGGAGCATGTCAGTTCATGCATTCAGCTGCCAGCAACTCTGTGGAGTATTAACTATGCCCTTGAGACCTCAGAAGGCTTTGCCACTGAAGCAAAACTGACAAAGGACTTCTCCAGACTTTGCCTTGAGACTAATCAGTTTCAGCTCCTACAGAGATCCCAGTGAACAAAGACCTGTCTTCTCTTTTCTTCCTCTTAGCCTTTATAAAGATTTGTGTTTGGTTTCCCCCTTTATGCTTAATGTGTTCATAGCCACTAAATCCCAATGAATAAAACAAAAAAAAAAGCTATCCCTAGGAAATTGTGCATGTGGTTTGAGACAAGGCCTTTTTTTAATGGGAGGTTTATTTTATTGGGGGGGGGAGCAATAAATAGGAAAATTAGATGCTGGTAATAGAGCCATAATGATGGCAAAGATTTGCAGATATTGAAAAAGCATAAAGAGCTTGATAAATAAAACAAAAGGTGCATATCCTCTTGGAACCGTGTGCACAGTTGAGATGAGGAAATCCTACCATGTCCATGACCTTGGAAGGAGCCTTAAACTTTGACATAATTAGAGATGCACACCTTCCCAACTTGTCAGTCTGGCCTTTCCCTAAGGATTGTTCTTTTCTCAGGTTCCTAGAAGAGTACAAAAGTCGATAGCCAAAGATCTTCAACAGAATACACAGATGAGTTTCACACACATGGACGATCAATTATCTAGAGGGGGGAGGGAAGCAAGTCAAATGGCTTTCCCTTGTTACTTTAGTGAGGAAGAACTGTGCTGAAGCTATCTGAGAGAGCTTAAAATACTAGCAACTAACTCTATATTTATTAATGTAGTTCAGAATTTCAGCAGTACAACCTGTACATGTACACTAGGGCTATGCATAGACCACAAATTCCAATTAGGAGGCCAGCTTGACACTTTGGAATGCATCCCTCTTTGGTCCAGAGAGATTTATACCCTATCCGATTCAATTCATGTCCTAGATCTGAGCTAATTTGCACTGACTTGCAATGGAAAAATGGCTGCATGCATATATTATCACTGTACAAGAGCGCAGTGATGTTACTGTGCTGGCAGAGTGAATCGATATTCTACAAGGCAAGTCTAAAAGTGGGGGGCAACCCAAACAAAAAAAATTAACTTTTAAACTGGACTTCAGATCAGCACCAGTTTTCAGTTATAGCAGATCGTCTGCTTTTGCTCTGTGCCAAATTTGGGCATGTTTGGGGAAAAGGTTTTTGAGTTACAGTTTTGAAAATGTAAAACTGTCCCCCCCCCCATGCAGAAACTGATCTTAAGCATCCCCAAATTTAAAACAAATCAAATAAATTGAAAGACCAGTCTGGCTTATCTTTAAAGAGAATGGTTGGCCCGACTTGCTTTTTTTTTTTTTAAAGAATCCAGGCTACACAGGCTGAAATACTGATCCTCAAAAATGGCCTTTTAAAAGGGGGGGAAACCACTTTGTAATAAACTGAGCCTGCATGGAAAGCAAGAACATTGCAAAGTAGATACATTGTTGCAGATTCATGCAAGAAAGGCTGTAGAGCAGTGAAAGACCACAAAAGCAGAGTCAAAAGACAGGTTTTCTTTAATAAATTAAAAAAATTAAAAACTTTAAAGAGAGTAATGGAATGACAATCCTCCTGAAAGGAGGACTTAGCATACAATTTTGTAAGGCATATTCAAAGTATTTCTGCATTACAAAAGGACAGAGTAATTGTGTTTGTCCCAGCCCTGAATACTGTCAGTAAAGAGTCTTTCAGGATTTCTGAGACCAGGCTCCTGAGTCTCAGACACAAGTCTTTAGAGAAATCAGTTCCAGATCTAGGGGAATTTCAGCTTTTGACTGTCAGTCAGGACCCAATTAGCTGACTCTTTTAACTATTTCCTGGCCAAATATGTATTACAAACATATTCTATGTCTGGTTGGAAAAATATTTAAAAACATGTTTTAAAAAGAATAGAGAATAAATATTCAGGAGCTCATTTGCTTAAGGTATGAAATTACTATTTTTTGCATTGTGTCTGGGGATGGTCTTATTCAATGTTAGCACAACTTTGCTGCCTTTATCCTGTCATAGTTTTAATTATTCCACCCACCTTGTCACTGTACAATTGTTTGGTAATTTAAAAAACCTCCAAATACGTAATATGCCATCAAGCAGCTAATGGCAGCAACCAAGATGGTCTACAGGATACCCACTTCTACCCACTGCCATTTACACTGGTTGAAAAACAGCCCTGACAATTGCTCTGTGTTTGGGTGAAAAGTGGTTAACCGATGGGGGGGAAGAGTCCACTTCTGGGATTTTCCCTTGCTTGGTGTCACTGTGAATGTTGATGAGCACAAGAAGGTATCCTGTGGATTATCTTGACTGCTGCCATTGGTGTTGTCAATGTTCAGTATGCCCTTTGCTTTTTAAAGCTTGGCATATTTTTTTTCCTGCTGTCAATGTGGGCACAATGTTATGCCACAATATCTTGGCATTTCCTGATGTTTTAAATCATGGATACTAATGCACAATATCCCACATTCATAAACCAAATGTTTTTGAAGAATTGAAGATATATTTGGTGTGTAACTCAGAAAATCCTGAGAAGGTTGTTATAAGTCAGAACTGACTTGATGGGATGTAGTATCTATCTATCTATCTATCTATCTATCTATCTATCTATCTATCTATCTATCTATCTATCTATCTATCTATCTATCTATCTATCTATCTATCTATCTATCTATCTATCTATCTATCTATCTATCTATCTATCTATCTATCTATCTATCTATCTATCTATCTATCTATCTATCCATCCATCCATCCATCTATCCATCCATCCATCCATCCATCCATCCATCCATCCATCCATCCATCCATCCATCCATCCATCCATCCATCCATCCATCCATCCATGTGCCCATCTGATATGATTTGTGCTCTGGATTTGTAAATTTGCTTTGCTTCAACATGAAACTGAATTTGGCCATTTCGCTTCAATCTGGATTTCATGTAAATCACTCCAAATCAGACCAATTTGGCTAATACTGTATTATTTGCCTGAATCCAATCTGTTCCCATAAAACACACACACAGAGATTGAGATATTGAGAGGGGTGGGCTTAACTGGGCCACTCCCATCATCTTGACTGTTTTGCCTTCAACAGCTTTAAATCTAAGGACTATTATCAAGTAAAAAATAACAGTTTAGACTGTGAGCAAAGTAACTTTGGTTCAACTGTCATTTTAGCCAAGAATGTAACAGCTGATGGCCTTCAGCAATTCATGTGCAGTCTGGAACCTATAAAGGACCCTAAGGGCACAACACTGTGAAGACATAACCAGCGGTGATGACTCTCCCCCCCCCCCCCATTTTTACTCCGAAACAAATCTAAGGAAGATAATCTAGACTGGGGCCCCACTGGCTGGGATCAGGAGGCTTTAGCCATCCATACACAAACACTGCAGTCTTCCTCTGGATCAAGAGTCCTGCACAACCCAAGGTCTCTTCTTGCAAAACAATGTTCCACTTCATAGAGCATTGCTAAATGAAGGTCTGCTAAGCAAGAAAGGACTCATCAGATCTATTTCAAATCTATAACTCAAACTCATTCAACCTGCCCTTTAGTGTGGTATACTTAGTTGAATATATCCAAAAACTAGAACTGCTTGAGGCTGGAAGATATTAGATTTTGGAATTATTGAGAAAGCTTCCAAGAGACTTTGGAGATCCTTGAGGCACGGACAATATGAGCTGTTTAACTAAAAGCTTTGATTTAAATACATCACTCAGTTATGATTTCAGCTTTAAGGCATGGGTAAGCCAAACATTACCATTTAATATCACAGCTATTCTCAGAATTTTTAGACTGAAAATATCACAAAATTGTATATTTATCTTAGCCTATACGCTAAAACTAGACATTGTAGTACCCCAGAGTTGGGGTTTTCTTGCATATAACTGAGCTATAGGGTGGGCGTTCTAAGATATTGGAAACAATCTCCACACATTTCAGCCACAATTTTGTTGTTGTTTTTGTTGCACTGCTATTTTCATAAGCAACAGGATTTTGTGTTTATTCTACAGAAACAATGAAGGCTAAAATAAAAGAGTCTGAATAAATCTATTGCCCCTCTGATACTTTGTGTCCCAGCCAAGGTAATACTCGAACAA
Organism: Pogona vitticeps; assembly: GCF_051106095.1. Lineage (NCBI taxonomy): Eukaryota > Metazoa > Chordata > Lepidosauria > Squamata > Agamidae > Pogona > Pogona vitticeps. Next base: position 158,742,481 of record NC_135785.1, read on the forward strand.
GAAATGTCTGCTGCTTCCTGAGCAGTAAACAAAAACAGCCACACAGGATCAACATTATCTTGTGGATTCAACCCTTTGAAACACAGAATGATCACCTTTCAAACGGTGAGCAAGCTACCCTCTTTGGAAAAGAAGCACGTCCACACTTCTTACTCTAAAAAACTAAGAAAGCTTTTGTTTGTTAAAAAATATACTTGATGCAGGAAAAACGATAGAAGTGCTAGTTCTAGCTGAGTTTGAGGTGTCAGGAGGCATGGCTGCCCCTTTCATCTCGAAAGAAAGAAAATATGCTTCTTTCACCTTGTTTGGGTGTTTCACCATCACAAGTCTGTGGACCTTCCATGTTTTCTGACCTTATCCATGCTGTAGGTGGGCAATGCTTGGCCATCCAGATGTTATTCAACTTCCATTCCACTCAGCATGACCAGTGGCAGGGGACACCAGGGGTTTTCACATGGACAACATCTGGAGGGCTTCTCCCTCCAGTCTATGTCAACATAGGTAAACATGTACAACACTCTTATTATGAAATGATTGGAAAAATAAATTACAAAATTCTTTTTAAAATTAGCTGCTTTTAAATGATTGTCATCCTTGACCAAGCGAGGTTTGTCAGGCCCCCAAGATGATGGGTCAGATGCAGCACAACAACTATTTGTAGCAGACAGCAATGCAAGAAAAGATAGCAGCATCTACAGAACCAGGAACAGCTCCTAGGGTGCACAGAAATCATTTCAGCAAGCGTGGGTCTACCCTAGACAGTAGTTTAAAAAAAAGGTGAATGGATCCACTGTGAAGTTCCACCCAGGAAGTCGGGCTTCCCCAGCTTAATTAACTTCAGCCAATCACAGATGAGTCAGCAGGGAGAGGGGAAGAAATACGCTTTGTCTGTAGCTTGTTACATGGTAGCGCTGCGGGCTAAACCGCAGAAATCTGTGCTGCAGGGTCAGAAGACCAAGCAGTCGTAAGATCGAATCCACGCGACGGAGTGAGCGCCCGTCGCTTGTCCCAGCTCCCGCCAACCTAGTGGTTCAAAAGCATGCAAAATGCGAGTAGATAAATAGGGACCACCTCGGTGGGAAGGTAAACAGCATTCCGTGTCTAAGTCGCACTGGCCATGTGACCACGGAAGATTGTCTTCGGACAAAACGCTGGCTCTATGGCTTGGAAAGGGGGATGAGCACCGCCCCCTAGAGTCGAACACGACTGGACAAAAATTGTCAAGGGGAACCTTTACCTTTACCTTTACCTGTTAACCATTTAAACCCTCTTCTTCCCCTTACTTTGTGCCGGGGTCTTTTTGTTTCCCTCTTTCCTTCCCATTCAGTTCCTTTCTTTCATTTCCTTTTTAAAGGCTTGCTATCCCAGTACTAGGAGGGCTAAAGGTGACTAAACGGAGGGGGGAGCAAGAAATTGGCAGAGACAGACAGGAGGAGGTTTCATTTTCAGCCCTGTGCCCAGCCTGTTACGAAAAAGACAAGAGCAAGGATTTGGCAGAGAAAGAAGAGGAAGCTCTGTTTTTCCACTATCCAGATTTTCAGGAGGTGTGATTAGAGCAGAGCTATCTTAAATCTCTCTCTCTCTCTCTCAATCTCTCTCTCTCTCTTTTTTTCCTGCCATATTGTTGCTCTCCCCCTCTCTCTTTGCTCACCGAGCTGCCTTAATGTTAGATAGCAAACCTTTGAAAGGAAAGGAAGAAAACAGAAAGAAACAGAATTGGAAAGGGAGATGAAAGCACACTCTGGCTCTAGGTGAGGGGAGGAGAAGATTCAAACAGCAGCCAGATTCCCCACTTCCCTGCCTCTCTCTGTAGCCGGGTGGAATGGCTTCAAATAGAATGGTTATAAACCTCTCCACATTGGCGGAAGTGATCACATGACCTGAACCAATGTAAATTCATTCAGGGTTTTTTTTTTTTAAAAAAAAAGTATAAACCCCAAAGGTGGAGGGAAAATATGAATTAGAGGAGGAAAACTCCAGGCTTATTTGCATTGACTTTTAGGCCAGGCAGTGCCAGAAAATAATGCAAAGCAGACCCAATTTCAGAGCATTTGTCAATGTACTCACACCCTAATGTGACAAACCCAGACCTACTGGGATATGCCACCGTTTCACCAAGCTGCCACCAACCATTCCCTGTAAGGAGTCACACAGACCAGGAATGGATTTTTAACAAATAAAGGAATAAAGTTTATTTAAACAACACACAGGGAAAATAAAATGATCAAGGGAATAAGATACAGTAACGTGGCTTAGTCTCAATCATACATACACACAGTTTGGTTCACACAGAACACTTAACTTGAAGCACGGACCCTGAACCTATCAGTCCTGGCTAACCATACAGACACCTGAACCTATCAGGTTGGTACTGACTGACACACAGTAGTACCCTGTCTGACACACAGACTCCCACTCAAGCTTCTTCTCTCAGCTCTTCTCCAGCTCTGCCAGCTTCTTCTCCCTTCTCCACACAGGCTTCACATATATATACAGTACAGCCCCTCCTCCTGATGTCCCGCCTTCCACTCCCCATAGGATGGAACTTTCCCTCCAAACCCATGACAGACAGGTAACATCAGTGCTGTATGTAACACCTAAGTCAGAGCGAAAATGAGCCTTTTGGTAGCAGGGCAGCCCTATCCTCTAGCCAATTTCTTGTCTGCCCCTGGGACACACACATGGCACTGTTAAAGCAACATCCCAACTTGGAATTTTGCACTTGGGTGCCTCCGAACGGCCTCTGCGGTGCATGGACTATGACTCCATGAATTCCAAGGGTAGCATACAGTTGTGTTGACTAGGGATTCTGACAGTTGTGGTAAAAAAAAAAAGAATTAACTTTTATAAGCGGTGCTTTCTGCCATCTCGGATAGGAGCTTACAGAGAGGTAAGCAGATGTGAGTTGTTGCACTGGTAGAGAACAAAGTTCAGCTTTCTTGCCTGAGTTCAAGAGTGCAGCTGCAGGTATTCCTTTCTCCACTACCTCTGTCATTAGACTGATAACTAGCAATAGCTGCTTTCTGCATTGCATATGCAGTGTAAAACTGGCAAATCGCTGCAGCCATTACAGTAGTTAACAGACAAATACATACAAACTGATTGACTGACCAACCGCAGGGTTGGCTAGCTGCTGAAAAGGGGGCTTTGGGGGGATATACTGCACCTTTTCAAACAGATGGGCCTCAAAATGGCTTTTAACACAGTTCTTTTAATATGATAATCTGTTTAAAGGTATTTTGTAAGCATAATGGGTTATTGTGTTTTAACTTCTCTGTTTTTTGGTTGTTGTGGGGTTTTCAGGCTCTTTGGCCGTGTTCTGAAGGTTGTTCTTCCTAACGTTTCGCCAGTCTCTGTGGCCAGCATCTTCAGAGGACAGCACTCTGTGTTGCTGTCTGTTTTTCATTATTTTGTGAGCTGTCTTGAGAAATGTAACATGAAATAAAACAAAAACAAAGCCAGCTACCATCACATGAATATGTCTGAAACATAGTCACATATTGGAGCTGATCCATAGAACGTTAGTCATGCTTTAGTCCCATAACCATTATGGGAAGCTTACACTAATTGTGACTAGTTCAGCCCACTAGTTTCAGTGGAACTCAAAAGGGACTCAATTTACATTGATGCCAATGGTGACCGTAGGCAAGTGCCACCTTGAACACACCCAGTCTTGTCTGATTTGAGAAGCTATGCAAAGTCAGCCCTGATTAGTACTTGGTTGGAACATTACCTGGACAGACCAAGAATCTCCAGTTAGGGATAGGAAAGAAAGCTGCCTCATAATCCAGAGAGCCATGGCTAGTCTGAGTTTGTGTGGAGCTAAATGGATCAAAGATCTGCTTCATATAAGTCAACCTCCTATGTACTTGTCTTCGTATCTCTGAAACATTAAGTCATTTAAAGCATGGGGAACTATCCCTGGCCTCTTCTACCTAATTCCTTGATCTGATTTGACAAAGCTAGGCAGATAGAGAGCTCTCCAGCTGCTAAACTGGAACCAGGAATGAACTGTGTACACATACCTAGGCTTCAATGTACATTCCTAAAACTGGACTCTGCCAATTATATTTGATCATGCACACATAAAAACCATGGGATTGTTCTGATTAAAAAATATGTGCTGGAACTGTTCTAAAGGTCCAGAAAAATTGGATTCAGATTCTGCAGCAGTCCATCCACAGCTCAACTACTTAAGAGAAACATGTGATACACTCTTAATAAAATATGAAATTGCCTATTAAAGTTTTCAGAATGACTTCACCCTATCTGAGATTATTTATGGCTGAAATAAAAGAAAACTCTCAGAATGTGTTGTAATTTAATGCTCCACTATATTTGTATGTAAAATAGCAAATGGAGAACACACATTTAGGCTTATATAGCATACAGTTATTATCTATACATCATTCTGTAATTTAGAAACATGAATCCTGGTGATTTTTAGTCATTCAACAGATTCAAATCTCTTTTATATCTATCCTGTCCAATTAGAAGCATTTTAACAGATTTAATTGTGTCTTATCACTTTCCTTTCAGTTCAAAACCACAGATATGGATAACAAGAGCACTGCTATTGTAGAATAACACAATCCATTTGTCCCAGGTTTATCACAGCTGGTCACACAATGCACAACTTGGGACCAGGTTATTTGAAGAATTGTTCCTTCCCCCTAGGGATGTCGTGGCACTGTGGGCTAAACCGCAGAAGCCTGTGCTGCAGGGTCAAAAGACCAGCAGTCGTAAGATCGAATCCACACTCCCGTCGCTTTGTCCCAGCTCCTCGCCAACCTAGCAGTTCGAAAGCATGCAAATGCGAGTAGATAAATAGGTACCACCTCGGTGGGAAGGTAAAATGGTGTTCTTTAGTCACACTGGCCACATGACAACGGAAACTGTCTTTGGACAAGCACTGGCTCTACGGCTTGAAGAACGGGATGACCACCGCCCCCTAGAGTCAGACACGACTGGACAAAATATGTCAAGGGGAACCTTTACCTTTACCTCCTTCCCCCTATGAACCCCTTCATGTTTTAAGAGCTTTGGGGAAAGCAGTTCTCTAGTTTCACGATGCTCACAGACAATGTGCGGTGAGGCCTCAAGAGATAACTTTCACAGGAAGCTGTAGGTTGGCCCCTTCCCTCCTGTCCCTCTACCAGCAAAAGACCTTTCTCTTCTGTCCAACTTTTCACCCTTGAACAGGCTCCCCAGAGAGGGTTTTTGTGTGTGTTTTGTTTTTGTTTCTTCTTTTTTTAAGAGGGAGGGCTGTGCTTTTTCTCTTGTTCTTCAGGACTTTTTGATGTGTGTGTAGCTGTTTTCATTCCTCCTGAATTGAGAGAAAGGAAGGAGAGAAACTCAATACCATGCAATGAATGTGACCCCACTGAACAATTCTCCTGTTTCAATAATTTCTTCAACAATATTTCCCCAACTCCGAACAGTAATTCCAGTGGTACATTTTCTCCACCCTTCACTTATTGTAGACAGTAAGAAAAGCCCTGCTGGATCAGACCAAAGATCCACCTAATACTGCATTCTGTTCCCACAACAGCAAACCAGGTGCCCAAAGAAAAGCCACAACTAACTTCTCTTATCCCCCTCGAACTTGTCCAATACAATTTAAAAGCCATCACAGTTAACAGCAGCATTACACCATGTAGCACTGAATTCCACAGTTTCACTGTGGACCAGATCAAAATTTCCCATAATCGGAACTAAATAGTTCCCCTTTTGGCTTCAATGGATGGACAATTCAGGTAATTATTTCAAAGGGTCATTCAACTTAGGATCTCGTATTATGAGAAAGAGAAAAAATGTGGTGGGTTTAGATTAAATCCCTATGGGGAGTTCAGCCCTATATAGAACATTTTGCTTATGCTTCCCTCGCCCCCCTTTTTTTTAGATTGCTTTCTTCCATTGTAATAAATGGAACTTCACTGAGGCATGGCTAAATATTCTACCTAAATTTCAAAGGGACTCAAGTGCAAGTATCAGTCTGGATCCTTGCCAGAGGGTTGAACGCAAAGAAGGTACTTCTGCAGGCACATGGGAGGTGTCCAGGTTCTGCTGATTCTTCCTTCTTGCCAGAACCATAAGTCATCTCCATTGTAAAGGGTCCTTTGATATCCGGGAGAACCTCTCAGAGGTGCAGGAGGAGAAGGTGCAGAAGCGTCATTCTCATAGAGGAACTCCACTAATTATTCTTTAGATCAAATTCCTTCATATCCTTTTCTAATCTAGCTGGCACAATGGTTCCTTTGTCAAGAGCTACCAACCATCCAGGAATAACATGCTGAACAAGATGGAGCTATATACAACCAATCACATCTGGCTATGTCAGGGAATCACTTATGTAGGTGCAGGCAAAAGTAAGGACAATCTTTCCTGGAATAGTGACATAGGTAATTCTAGCCATGAACAACACTAAGAGTAGAATATGAGCTAAATGATATGGAACCATCAATTCCCCATTTTAAAATGGTGTTCTATAAAGTGATATATGTCACAAGCTTTTTTCAACTCTGCACTTTGCAAATAAGCTTATTTCATTATGTGATTGGTTAACAGGAGATAAGCACAGGCTTCCTTTGCACAGCTGATTCCTTGGATAGAAGTTGCACACTGGAAGGAAAACTGAGCTATCTACTTCTAATTATGTGATCAGCATAAATAAGGGGGGTGTTAGTCATGTTTAACCTAAGTCTCGTAGATTTCAGTGGGTGTACTGTACATCTCGATCCAACTTATGAAATTATATCAAAATGCTGAATAGCCTATCACATTGCAACAGTGTAATGGCTGAAACTAGTGATGAGACCTACAGAAGAGAACAGATTATTTACTCTGCCTTTTGTCCTATTTCTGAACCAAAACATAGATTTTGGTAGTGTTTTTAACACTAATCCAGTAGCTCCCAAACGGGGGGGGGGGGGCGGGGGGGGGAGAGAGAAAAACTAGGACTCTGAGATAATCATAATCATTCTAACCTATAAAGCTCTACATGGCTTGGGTTGAAACTATCTCAAGGACCGCATCTCCCTTTATGAGCTTGCTCGAGTGTTAGGTGACACCTTCCTCTTGTTTCCAGCACCTTCACAGGTGCATTTGGTGGGGACAGAGGAGAGAGCCTTCTCTGCTGCTGCTCCTAGACTCTGGAACTCCCTCCCACCGGAGGCTAGACTGGCCCCATTTTTACTTGAACCTTCTTCAAGGAAGCAAAGACCTTTCTCTTCAGACAAGTTTTCAGTGAATGGCTGCTGAGTGGGTTTTTTAAAATGGATTGTTGTACCTTATTTCATTGAATGTGTTTTGGTGTTGCTTTTTTTTTGGTATTGTATTCATTTACCCTTTTAGTATTGTATACTCATTACTATTAATTTAATTACTGTTTTTAACTGTTGTAAGCCACTGGGTCCTTTTTTAGGAGAAAGGTGGTTTTATTTAATTAATTAATTAATTAATTAATTAATTAATCATGAAAACATAGTTTATCAATTTAAACAAATTCCTGCAATAACTGTTAATACTAGACATCTGCATTTCAGCACCATGTTGACAGGCTAGCTACATGCCAAGCAGGCTAAGAACTGCCCCAGAGAAAGAAGTAACATCCCACCAGCTTTTTGAAGAAGAAAAAATGTGTTGATTATTAATTTTAAATAATCTTAGTATATGTTTGTGATAATTTTAAATTCTCCCAGCCCCAGAGAAACAGTCCTGCATGAACTTTCTCCTAGAAGTCTTGGGACAAATTGCTTTGCTGTGCTGCCCCTTTCTGGCATCATTTTTGGAATAATCTATCTGGACCAGTGACTACAGCAGCCTCTTACACCTAGCAACCTGATGGTCCTGAGCACGCTTGTGCTCTTACGTATTTCTCTTCCTCAGCTGTGCTCCCTGTGGAGATGGCACAGAGCAGCAAAGCACCCTGACCTGCCACCTTCAAGCCTTCTCCCTTTTCTTCCTCTGTGCCTGGTTCACTGCAGGCAGCATGTGGGTCTATTCCATTTGTCCCGTTGACTGTGAGTCTGTTGGCCACCGACTGCACTCTACTCCTCTTTACCTTTGGGGTCACCCAAAGCCCTTCTCGTCACTTTGGCCCTGACGTTTCTGATTGCCCTCAGCAACCTTGTTGGCATATTCATGCTTGAGCCTGTCCTACCCTACAGTGAACAGGAAGATTGTATTGCAGGGTTTTTAAATTCTTGTAAAATTCTGTTTTTTGTTACACTGTAGAAGTGAAGAGATTCACAGAAGACAACATCTACAGGTTTCCCAGAGTTCAGCCCTTTCTCTTGCATTTAACTGACTCTCAGACATTTGTAGGAAAAATAATAAAAATGTTTCTTTGCCTTCCTTGAAATTACAGACTTGTGTGTACTGCTTTTTTTTTACAGCACGCATACTAGCAACTAAATGAACAGATGAACAGCAACAAAAAACTGCCCAAAAGAGAAGGCTGGATTACTCAGTAGAGAGGTGGACCTCTCTTTGAATTTCGAAGGCTAGAAGGAACAATTGGTTAGTGCTGGAGAGATAAACCAACCACCCAGCCCAGAAAAGTCCCTTCCAGTCACTCAAACAGCATGCAAGGTTGCAAATAAAATTCTAATGGGTAAGCAGGCTTTTTTATCCTGCAGCCGAGCCTCTCTTTTTTTCAACACAACTCAAAAAAGTTTGGGAACCACTGTTCTTATCTTTACTTCATACCATGTATAATGCAAAAGGATTACCGTTATGAAGAGGAGGTGTCACCTCCCTTCCTGAATAGATTTATCATAATACTAGTATGTACAGGACATACCCAGATAGTGTGACAGACTAAAGGTATGACTACACAGTGAGGAAAATGCAATTTCCCTCACATTCCCTCCCTGCGAAGTTGCACCATGGAATTCGGGTCTGTTTGATTTGCGTTGTTGTTGTTGTTTAGTTGTTAAGTCGTGTCCGACTCTTCGTGACCCCATGGATCAGAGCATGCCAGTCCCTCCTATCTTCCACTGCCTCCCGAAGTTGGTCAAATTCATGGACAGTGTCATCGATGACACTGTCCAACCATCCTCTGTCATCCCTTTCTCACTCTTCCCCAACATCAGGGTCTTTTCCAGGGAGTCTTCTCTTCTCATGAGATGGCCAAAGTACTGGAGCCTCAGCTTCAGGATCTGTCCTTCCAATGAGAACTCGGGGTTGATTTTCTTCAGAATGGATCGATTTGAGTAGCCACACTTACCGTATTTTTCTGTGTATAAGACAATACTTTTGTCTAAAATATTTAGATTAATAATTGAGAGGCATCTTATACACAGAAGTAAGGAGGGGGAAGAGATCAAAGTGCTTCGATTCCTGCTTTCCCCCTCCACTTTCTTTCAAGGAAAGTGGAGGGGGAAAGCACTTTCCTCACAAGAAAGTGGATGGGGAAAGCAGGAATCAAAGAGCTTTGATCCCTGCCTTCCCCCTCTACTTTCTTGCAAAGAAAGAAATTTTGGGTTAGAAGAGAAGGGGGGCTTATACAAGGGTCTTATACATGAGGGCGTCTTATACATGGAAAAATATGGTACATTAAACTGCTTGCAGTTCTTCTTTCAGCCCTGCAAGTGGCATTGTTGAAAGGACAGCATTAATAGGCAATGAGAGAGGCTTTGTCCTCTTTCGGTTGTTAACTTCCAACTCAGAGGTTAATCTTCTTTTTAAAATAAAATAATAAAATAAACATGAGAGCTGCCCAAGAGGAAAAATTAAAAAGTAAAATAAAATAAAAGTCTTGGAAAAAGGCTTTTCTGGAGAGAGTATATGCAGATGCTGCTCTGTGTGTGCATGTGCTCTTCCACCCTCATAAGGTAAGAGGCAAGGGGTTAGGGGGAAGGTGGTGTGTGTGTATATGTGTGTGCATGAGCACCTTGTCTTTCCTTCTGCATCACTTCAAAGCAATCACACACTTTGAATCAAAGGGAAAGGATTCATGTTTTTAAAAAGTAGAAGGGTCTCTGGTGGGCAAGAAAGCTATGGAGCCAGGATGTGGGATTCCAGAATGATTTGCATTTCCCATTGCATCATGTGATCCACAGCAAACAACAACAACAAAACCACAAATCAGCCCACTCCAAATCTGTAGCATTTTCCACATTTTTTCTTGGTGTGCTCGCTTCCTAAGACTCAGAAATGATGGGTTCAAATTCCTGATCAGCTGTGGAATCTCACCACCCCTTAAATACCTTGATTACCTTGAAAGTCCTATTAGGGTCACTATAAGTCAGTTCCTCCTTGGCAACATGTAACACACACACAGGGAGTGAAAAGAACTTACCCATGTCAAAGATCGCTAGTATGGTCCAAGAAATGGAAAGTGAATTCCTTTCTACTTTTCTTAGCAGATTGTAGAAGGAATGGGTTGCACTTACAGGTTTTTTTTTTAATTGAGAGTTACATACTCTGGTTTCCTAACTAGGCTCTGTACTCCTTTTTGAATGTCACAGTGCTTTAGGTTTTGGTGCAGTCAACTTTCTCCCTCTCTTTCTCCCCCTCCCCTTCCTCCCTCCCCCCTCCTACCGCCAACGTAAGAGAATATGTTGTGTGACCATTCCTTCTGGTTTCTGTTTCCTTGGAGAATACCCAAGACTCTGCACTGACAGATCTTACTATCCAAGAGGGAGCATACTTGCTGGATTAAAGGCGAGACCCTCAATTAGACGATCTCTGATTTCTTCAGATGTTTTTTCTAATCTTTTAATATGGGATTAAAGTGAGCTAAGGCCATAGATTGTTTTTTTATTCTTCACTAAAAACCTTTGCGGCTACTTTTTCCAGACTGTCAATACATTTTTCTCCCCCTTCACCCAAAAAGAAAAGAAAAAAAAAAGTAGGCTTCTTTGGTGTGTCCCCCCCCCCTCATTTGGAGTCATTCTCATCTAGATGGTGATGGTAATGAACTTTTGTCAGCTCCTGTGTGACGCCAAGTACAAAATAGCTTGATAAGAAATGTGAAGTGTACATACATTTCTCAATGATTTGCAGGGAAACTCCCTAAGAGACTGATTAGCCTGCACTTGTCACAGATAAGGGAATATAATTATGGAGGCTTAACAGAATACGTGGTGGATCTTTGGAGAGAAGATGAGTAGATCTAAGACCGTCTCATAGATCAGCTCTAATTTTTAATATTACACATAAGGGGGTGGTATTACCCAGAGCTTTGTACCAGTGACTCTTCCAAAAGAGTGACACCAAATTATTATTATTTTTCCTGGACTATAAAAACAGTTCAAGCAAGATTATCTTTAATTAGTATAATCTTATGAACCCATTGTGAAAAGTTTATTGCACCCATGCTGGCTCTTTCTTATTCCTTATTTAGAGACTCTTTATTACATTTCACATTGCAGTCCTTAATGGTGGAAATGAATACATGGCACTTAAAAGTAATATTGTTGTATTTCTTTACTTAATAAACATCATCATCTTCTTTAATTCCATAGCTAATGGCTTTCTTTTATGGATCACTATATATTAGAAAACAATACCTTATAGATTTCCCCCCTCTCTTGTTTTAAGTAAAGATTGTGGTGCTCTCCTAAGTCATTTATATGCATTAAAATGGATTTATCAAGACATCCTAGTAATATTTTAAATGCATTTAATATATGCTGGGACAATATTAATTGCTGTATTTCATACTCTCAACAGCAGGTTGATTATGAAAGTACACAACACTACAGATTCAAGAGTAATTCATGGCAAACTGCCTCATAAGTAACAACTACTCCACTGATGCCTTTTCTTTGTTTCTTGTTCCTTGCGCCTTGGCATGAGCTGTTACATCATCTAATATACTAGCACCCCATCCCTTCAAAAACCCTGGACTTTGATCTTTGAGGTGTAGTTTAGGCTGCAGCCCTGAACGTATTTATGAGAGTAATACCATTACACACAATGGGATTTGCTTTTGAGTAGATCCTGCACTATACAGTAAATGATCAGATGCCCATTTTACACGCAATACTTTTGGAAGAACGAGATGCATGCTACTCAGAATGTTCTATTCTACTTGGATTTTAAATTTCTATCTGTTGATAGATTATGATAGATTCTAAATCATGAAACATCTTAATAAGCTACTCACAATGAATAAATATAAAGAATTTAAACTTTTTAATAGTGTTTTTTTTTTTGAAGTCTTTCTTCTGATGAACTGGATGTTTGTGTTGTGTGATTGTTTACTCATTCATTTGTACACCACTTTAGGAAAGCAAGTTATACTGTGAAAGACATGGGTGGATCTCTTATCCCTGGTAAGTTGGAAGAAGGCAGTGAAAGACAGACATCTTTCCAAGGAAAGGGTTAGGAAGGATATCCTAATGCAATCATACTGGATCCATATTTAGAGAGGATCTCACAAGTTCATTACTGAACTGGATGGCTTGCATCAGGCTCTAGCCTAAGACTTTTTCCACACTGCAAAAGAGGCCAGAACAGCAGCACCTCCATTCACAGATATCCCAACCCGAAAATATTTTCTAACAAAAAACCCAAACCCCTTTCTCAGAAACATTCCCATGATACCTGTAGGGTTGAGTAAATGGGGCCATGCCTACTGTGGCCACCTTCAGTGACATATGCTTCCTGTTTACATCCCGCCATTATCTGTGCTTTGAATATGAATGTTCCTAAGGGATTAATTAGCCTTTGTGTGCTGCAGGGTCAGAAGACCAGCAGTCGTAAGATCGAATCCATGTGATGGAGTGAGCGCCCATCGCTTGTCCCAGCTCCCGCCAACCTAGCGGTTTGAAAGCATGCAAATGCAAGTACAGTGGGGTCTTGACTTAAGAACGGCTCGAGTTAAGAACATTTTGACTTAAGAACCACTCTCATAGGAAAATATTGACTTGACTTACATACTTAGATTTGAGTTAAGAACTGAAAAAAAAACCACGTGGGAGGCAGGGAAAGTGCAAAATGTGAACTTTCAGTTAACTGTTGGCCAGTGAAAAGGGTGCCTGTCTGCTTCCTCACTCCTCCCAGCGTTTAGGGAGTGGATTGGGAGACAGTCTTCAGACTGCTTGGTACTGTACTGCCTGGACTGTATTTTCCCTGCCTTCCCTGAACCTTTCTTGACCTAAGAAAAAAAGAAACAAAATATCCCCCTCTAGTGGTCGAAGGCAGAATAGCAGCTTCCCATTAGTTTCTATGGACGGAAAAGAGCAGATACGGATCAAATGGTTTTCAATGCATTCCTATGGGAAATGCAGATTTGACCTGAGAACTTTTTGACTTGAGAACCGCCTTCCAGTACGGATTAAGTTCTCAAGTCAAGACCCCACTGTAGATAAATAAAGACCACCTCAGTGGGAAGGTAACAGTGTTCCGTGTCTAAGTCGCACTGGCCATGTGACCACAGAAGATTATCTTTGGACAAAACGCTGGCTCTATGGCTTGGAAACGGGATGAGCACTGCCCCCTAGAGTCGAACACGACTGGACAAAAATTAATCCCTTTACCTAAGGGATTAATTCAGATGAATGAGTGTTTCAAAGGGCTTCCGGTTAGAAGGAGCAGGTACTCATGAGCAGCTAGCTGTTCAAGCATAGCTGGTGTATTGCTAACATCTCAACTCTTAGGAATAGAGAGTACGCTTTCCCATGCTTTCGGAAAATCTCTCATTTGTGCTAAAAAGGAGAAAGTGAAAAAAGGAGGAGGAAGGGGGCAGAACTCAGAAACATTGTGCTGGCTAGGAGTTGCTGGGAAGTGTAGCTCAAAAGCGTGGCCAAAATCCTACTCCATCCTACACGTGTATAGCTCCAGGTTATGAATGTGAGAGTCACACTAGTGCCCAGGGCAAAGTGCTGTGCCAGGAAAATGTGACCAGTTGTGCAATTCCATGGTGTTGTTACTAGATGTGACATCTGGCACATTTGTGCTTGCATAACTTTACACTACATCAACATGAACAGGATACAGGCCAGTCATGTATCTGAGCTTTAGGAGGGAGGAGGGAGGGAACAGGGTGTTAACTTGCAAATAGAAATGTGGAAGATAGGAAAAGCTAGAATTAGAATAAAGTTAGTGGGAAGGGTCAATATTGACAACTCCCTGCCCTCCCCCACCTCTGCCGCAATCAGGTCCCAAACTTACTTCATTTTTACTCTGTTCCTATCTCATCACTTTTATATTATGGGGCCCAAGAAGGCATCTGTTTTCTTCTTCTCGTTCCCTGGCCTCGTTCCCTCCAAGCACTCACTGTCCTGAGAACAGATTTGTTCCACTGAGGTAGTGTCATGTCATGATACTCCATCATGCCACGCCCTGCAAAGAGGCCCAAACCAAAATGTAACATTGTGCCCCCAAGCCAGAGCCCCACCAGACAAAAGGCAGCCCATCCAAAGGAACAAACCACCTCTTTCAACCTCAGAGTAGCAAAGGGTTGCTTGGTGGCCAATGCTGTCTTGCCACACAGTCATGAGAATCTTACAGCATCGTCCCATACTGGCCTGCTTATGCAGTTATGCACAAAGCAGAGATCTACTTATTATTTAAATTAATAAATAAAGGATTGAAACCTTTCTACTTTCTTGGAGCATAATAAAAGTTGACCAATCCCAGTCAACCCTTTGTATCCTAAAGATGGCAGAACGTGATTTCCTGTCAAAAGCTTCATCTTTTAATTTTTTTAAAAAAGTTTTTAATTAGAAGTTAAACCCATTAAGTTTTTTGGGTCATTTCAGTCTGTTTGACTGGGATTGGTCAACTTTTAAGTAAAGGATGGTTGCCATAAATTAGTCATTAGTCTGGATTTTTTGCTGGTTTCTTCTTTCTTTATTTGTTTCTGGAGGGTAAGTTACGAGGGAATGGTTTCTGTTTGTACCACCACCCAGAGTAATGGATTTTTGTTGTTGTTTAGTCGTTATGTTGTGTCCGACTCTTCATGACCCCATGGATGCCAGGCCCTCCTGTCTTTCACTGCCTCCCAGAGTTGGGTCAAATTCATGTTGGTATTTTTACAAAATGGCATAAAAATGCCATAAATAAATAAATAAATAAATAAATAAATAAATAAATAAATAAATAAATAAATAAATAAATAAATAAATAAATAAATAAATAAATAAATAAATAAATAAATAAATAAATAAATAAATGCTTTCAATAGGACATGGGGGATCCATTCTCTGACATATTTAATTGCAAGCACAACTTTCAGTTTTATAAACTGATCTGTACTCAAGTTGACACCCTGCTTTAGTTGGGAAATTTTCTTTGACTTTCCTTCTCTCTTTTGCTCTCTCTTTTACTTGCTCATCACACACAGAAACTGGAAAATATGTGCTCCTTCATCTACTTCCTGCAGCAGAGAACTTGAAATAATCACTAAAGCAGCAGGATTCATTTTGGCAAGAGGGCATCTCGCCAGCTCCCTCTCTGATGCTTCTTTAACCTCTAATTGCAACAAAAATGTGAAGACTATCTATTTCAAAGGACTTGAAGGAGGCTCATTTATTATCATTTCTGGGCTCTAATCGTGTAACTAAATAAGGGCAGGGTAATGCATTCTCTACGGTGACCTGAGGATAAGTCCGATTTAGTAAGACTCATTTCATTGATTTTTAGCTATGAGTTGCCATTGATCCTTCTACCCTTAGCTACTCTCATGAAGCTACCCCGGTGTCACTAATCCTCTTAAGCAGCAGGCAAGGAATTGAGATAAAAGCTGTCAAGTCACTTTGGTTCAGATAACACTTTTCTGAAGTTAGGGATTCTTCGTTCCTTAGATACAAATGCACCATATGTGCAGCTTCTCTGTGTGTTTTGTTCATGTTGTATATGCACACCCGCCCACACATGCCTTAAGGACATGAAACATATATTGGCACAATTGTCCCTTGTTTTTTCAGAAGGGTCATTAATTCTTTAGATTGGGGAGACCCGGCAGAAGTCAATTGAATGATATTAATGTAAATACACCATTAAATCACTCCCCCACCCACCCGTGAAATCATATTGGCCCTTCATTTCAATATGGTTGCCAACAGATCTCATAGGCTTGATTAAATAGGGTGCAACACCACACAAAAATTACATCTACTTAAACATTTCCTTTTAAAAAAAAATTATTCAGCCTAGTTCATTCATCTTATGGCACTTCCAGGAAAAAAAACTTTATTATGCAATTGCCTCGTCTCCTTCACAGAATGTTATAGGCGGTTGAAGTTACATCTTCCATTTTCCACCACTTCCTCCATTTTCTACCTTTCCACAAATAAGTTATTAAGGAAGAAAACCAGGTTGTACAATGCTGTTCGACTGGAAGTCTCATAAACCTTGTGTTTGAAAACAACTTTAGTAACAAAACTGCATATGCCTATATTTCAGTCCATAAATTCCTTCCCCTTTAACTCTTCAGAGAGAGTTTGAGAGAGACAGAGAAACAAATGCACAACTTCATTCATGGATTCCAAATATTAGTTAAGAGAGTTTTTTATGATAGAAAGAGATCGTATTACATCAAGCACACCCTTGTACACAGTTTCAAAATAATGCACCCTGCCTGCCATTAGATATTCCATTATGATCTCGCTATCTTCTACTTATTATGCACATACATCTTACCAACTCTCCTCTATCTGTCCTTAATATCACTCCTGTAATCAAAATTCTTGTCTACCTTCCCCTCCAGTGTGAAAACACAAGCAGATAACTTTTCAATCAGTTATTTGTTGCTGGTATGCAACGTGACAAAGAAGACATTTGCAAGGACGAAGAAGAAAGGTGAAAAACCACACTAGGTTTCCCCCCCCATTACTCCTTTTCACCCAGCTGTCTTCCTCTGTCTTTGAGATGCATCTAGAAAAATTGGTGAAAGGTGAGGATCCAGGACGAAGAGTTTCAAAGAAAACTTGTAGGAAGGAAAAGGATGAGGCAGACTTCCACACACATTCCTACACACACATATACACCTACACACAGAGATGCACACAGAGACACACACAGTTTTGCATGAAGGTAACAACCACCAGGTGGAAGCAAATGCCAAATCAAATAATTCCACATCAGTGGCCAAAATCCTGTTGGGCAGATTCCACCTGCATAGTCGGGGTGATGTCATTGTCAGCAATAGATGGCCACTGATTAAAGACTTCCTTTTTCAATTTCATGGTTCATGAGACTTGGTCTTGTTGCATGTGAGCTCTGCATACTCCACTGTTTTTTAAAAAAGAAGACTTTAATCAGCTGTAGTCTACCACTGGCAATAGCGTCATTCTCATTGTACAGGGAGAGCACAACAAGATTTGACCAGTACATTTAAAACTGATCCAAATCTGCAATGTTTAATACTGCCCTATTGTTTTCATTGGTTGGGTTATTTTTGCCTAAACACATAACTGAAGGCAAATCATGTAAACATGCCTCCACCACTCCAGCAGTCTCCCCATTCCTTGCCATTCTCACACTGGTTACAAATTGCATGTGCAAATGGCCACACAATGAGAAGCCTGACAGAATGGGACAGGTATTTGTGTAATTTTCCTTCTACGCCTTGTAAGTAGTGATAATAATTGTGTGATGTCAAGTTGATACTGACTTATGGCAACCCTTTCCAAGGTTTTCTAGGTAGAGAGAACTCAGAAGGAGTTTACCATTCCCTTCTTCTGGAGGCATCTTGGGACTGTGCAGCTTGCCCAAGGCTACACATGTTTGCTCTTCTCCTACAAGGAACAACAGAGAATCAAATTCCTGACCTCTTGCTGTGCAGCCAGATATCCAACACAAATGAATTATCTAGCCAGTTTGGTATTGGGATACTAGATATCAATACTACTCTTGTAGACAATATTTCCTACATTTGATTGGGGTGTGTGTTTCTTTTTGCACTCCCAGATAACCAAAGCCAGGATATGTAAGATGGATAATGTACATTAATCAAGGGGAACTATTCCCAATAAGTTATTAGTGCCAGGTTGATATGGCTGGCTATCTTATTCCCTAAAATCAACTACTACAGAACATTTCTACATTTCTACTACAGTACTGATGAGTCATGTATCAGTCCCAGATGGAAGCATTCAAAACCTTTACATTGAATCAGGAGCCGAGCTTAGACATTTTTCCTTTTTTGGATTAAAACTCCCAGAATCCCCCTAACATCATGCCACTAGCTAGCCTGGCTTAGAAATGATTCGAGTTATGTTCCAAAAAGTATCATTTATATGCTTTAGACCAACTTTGAATTCTAGCCATCTGATGCCTTGCAAGCATATGAAAAGGCAACAGAAGGGGAATGCCTAGCTTTATTCATTTCCTTCCTATCTATCATGCAAAGACTGGATCAAGGGCACAGGAAGCAGCTGCTAGCCATGTTGGCTGGAGATTCTGAGAATTGCTGTCAAAAAAAGTAACTTCTATAAGCTCTGGCCCTCTGCCTATGCTGTCCCATTCCTGGGCAGAAACATGCTGATGACGTTCTCTTATACACATGCTTGCATACATTTTTAAAAAAACTGATGTGTTTTATTTCTATGTCTTAGTAAAAATAGACATATGTGGGTGTGATGTATCTCTCACTTCTCCACATATACATCTCTCCACCCCGACTGTCTGCTATTTAGAAGCATTCAAAAGCCAACTGAAGAGGTGTTCAATGCATCACTTTTCCTGCGTTCAGTGCTCAGCAGAATAAATTGTTTAAAAAGAGGGAGAGATCTGAGCTGCTAATACATGGCTCTCTTAACATAATATAAAATGTGTCATTTCAATATGGATATGAAACTATCAAGCTGGATCGTGTCAAGAATCTTACGGCTAATGGCTTTCTACTCCGCACTGACATGATCCATCCTTCGCTGCTGTAATGATGTGTGCTGTCATGGCATAATATTGAGCCTTTCATTTGACACGCTATGCCTTGCCAAGTCTTCGTTTGGAGCTTTATTCAAATCCAGAGGCATCATTGCATAATATGGAGTTAATCAGTGCATCTTTGACATGGTGTACCATGTCTTTGCATAGTAATAACTATTGCAAAAACAAGCAATGCTTAGGCTTCTAAAAAAAATAAAAATAAAAAATAAAAATAGTATGAGAGTGTTGTAGCATATATACACTAATCACATTTCTGAAGGCCTGGTTATTTGCTCCTTGAATCACAGAGACAAAACGGAACCTGCGGCAAAATAAACTGCAGAGTGAGCCACTGCTGATCTGGGTTCCAGCAGGTCTGTCTTTCCCACTTTTTCCTCATGGCAAACCTGAGTAAGTGCATCTAGGAAAACAGGTCAAGATCATACACTAAGGTTGCAGCTACATGCCCAATACGGTGGAATTTTCCTCCACCTATAAAACGGACAATTTCAAAGTCTGCATGACGTTCAAGGCAAAATTTATTCCTCCCAGCCTATTTTCTGGGAAACCAGCTTTTCTTCTCTGCCTCTAGAGTGCTGGATTCAGTTGTGGCTTTCCCCTGCAGAGTTCCTAGGAAAATGGGGTGTGTCCTTTAGGTGGTTTTTTTATTAATATAGACACTTTGGGTGCGCTTTCCAGGACAGTGATAGCATGCCCCTTCAGTCATTCCTTTCCCCCACAGTCCCCCAATGTTCTTATTTTTTTAAAAAAAATCATACGTATCAAGCAATGAAGCATTGCATTAATATAATACTTTAGCACTAGATGTTCTTACAAACACATGCAAAAAGTGGGGTAAAATAAAAGATGTTTGGAATACTTCTGTAACGAAGAAGCTTTGCAGCTAATCATCCAAGGGAAGGAGAGGTGGGACCAGAGGAAGGAAGGAAGGATTGTGGGTTGCATCAGTTTGAATTGTGAACTCAGAAATCAGTCCACAGCCCTCGTGTGTCCACTGTTTGCAATTTCAAATGGAATGCAGGTTGTGAATCAAATTGCAGCAAAGCCAAATCCTTCCAATTCAGTTTTCCAATGTAGCCACGCCCTGATGACCACAGCCCATGTATCATCTGGAGTCAAATGTGTGATCAGATGGTGTTTTGGTTCATTTTATGGGCTTTCTCCAGCATGGTCTGGTTTAATCCATTTTCTGATGACCAGATGATGTATAGGAAATCATGGACCAGTCCAGCCCTGCTCTGTGTCCAATCAAGTGCATGGAAGAGTTGCTTCAAAGGATCCTTTTAAAGATCACAACTGGCAAATCAACTCTTTCCCATGTGATCCATCAGATAGCAATGCACTTACCAGAGTATTGTTTCTGAGCTAGAAAAGAGTTTGAAGCAGTCAGCCTAATGATGTTGCTTTCTACATCAGTGGCTCCTTACCTCCTGGGGAGGTAGCACCACATAGTGAGGGCGGCCACTCATTGTAGGCATCTCTTTCACACTCAATGTTTGTCAGACAGAAGAGTTGCAAATGTGCTTTCAAATTGATTCTGACTTGTAGCAGCACTCCTAAGGTTTTATGGGTATAAAGTACTCAAAGGTCACTTGCCAGTTCTTCTTCCTAGTGATACTCTGGAAGTGTGCAGCTTGCCCAAGGTTGCACAGGAGGCAGGGCAAGTAATGTCATCAGTCACACATACTCCAGGTGAAGTCAGCTGACCCTTCTCTTGAGAAGCCTGGTGGAGATGCAGAACTCCGATACACTAACCCAACAGTTGTGCCTGCTCCTTTACTGGAGCAAGTAACTACTGAATGTAATATTTCTAAGTGTAAACCTTGAAAAAGAACCTTAAAATGTTAGCTTAAAATTTTCATCAGCTTCAACTAAACAATCATGAATGAGTGCCAAAAATTGATTTCTTATTGCAAATCTTTGGAGTGAAAATGTTTAATTCATGACATGAATCATTAAATTAATTGCTACTTTTATTGACTGGGCAATCTGCAAACTAGAGCTCCTGTTCTATGCAAGACCTATGCCAATCTGCACACTAGATCTCATTTCATAGTAAAACCAGTCCAGGTTTTCAATACCGACTTATTCCCAAACGTTGATCAGAAACAGGAGCAAAGGAATAATAAGATAAGTGAAAACACTTTATTCATTATACTAAGCAAGGCATTGACTTGTTCCTCCTTGGTATTCCAAAGACCTAAAATAATTACGTTATTTTCTGGTTACGTTAACACAACAGGTTATTATTTGTGTGTTAATTCCAAACAGTGTCTAAATGATTATCAAGAGCTGATCTGAAAAAGGGAGGAAAATATGTCTGATGCTGGCATCTCATTTCTTGTTATTAGTGCAATTTTGCAGCCATTTTTCTTATCCTTAGTTTTTTTATATCTTCATTGATACCTGCTTTAATTCTACATAGCAGCATGTTCGTGATATCTTTCTCCTGCAGACAAGTTTGATAATGACCAATTATAATAGGAAAGCAAATTTCACAATATTGATATTTGCATAGGATTAAGATTTTACCTGAAAATAAATTATTATCCTCATCAATACATACCGGTAATAAATTGGAATCAGAACATTGGCCTTCAGATTTCCCCATAATCTTTATTTTTCTATCAATACTCGGGGGTCATTAAAAAGTTACATAAGCACCCTTTGGGAACTTATTGGTTCATATGTAGGTTAATCAGAAAGAATCAATTGCAGACTGAATCTATCATAAAAGATCTATACTGAGAATTCTTGAAGTACTGTATTCAGAAGATTGTAGATGCAATGCATTTTAATGTTCAAAGAGAGAAAACATGAAGTTTTTCCTTCCTAACAATAGTGCAGCTTGGAAAAGCTAAAAGTTGATTTGTAGATCCAAGGCAGATGACAGTATGCCTGGATTTAAGTTACTGGACTGTAGATTATGGCCTGACATCATAGCCTTCTTGATGTGAAAAAAAAATTCAGCTATGGCACCACAATTACTTAAAAGAAGTAGAGGTCTTCAAGCATGTGGTCCTGCAAAGGCTAGATAGGAAGCTGTTAGAGACGGCCTCGCTCTGCATCAAGCAAGGGTTAGACTATGTGACTTAAAAGGCTTAGGGACACACATGAAAATGAGGGCAGAGGTCATCTATTGTATTTTTTTCTTGTACAACAACTACTAAAGATACATGTCTTCCTTTTCATGTGGTTGTTCTAGCAAGACTTTTGCTGACTCTTTGATTCTATAAGGGTGTGTTTTTTGTTTGTTTCATTTGTTTGCTACTTCCTTGAATCCAATCACTTGTTAAAGTTAGGTAGGTAAACAGACAAAGCCTGTCTGGCAGCTGTATTAGCTCAAGGGAACTTTTCTCTAGAGAGGCACAGTGGACATCACATGGTGGAGGTGCCCATCATTTTCCTGTGCTACCCATGAGCTCCTTAAAACATTTTGTTCCCATTACTGATAAAATAGTATAATTCTTATGTTTTGGCACATTGGTCAAGAGGAGAATCCCAAAAGCTATAAATTGCAAAGTCTGAATCTATAAGAATAAAACACAGGTTATACTGATTTATCCTCTTAAAAATTTTAAAAAAGGAAAGATTTGCAGGGGTGTTTTTAGCTTTGACTATGGAACTGTATAAGGGAACAATTAATTCTTAAAGTGAGCAGATACTTATTTCTTAAGATAGTAGGTACTTATTTTCATATGTAGTGGGAATGTAAAAATGTAATGAAATTTTGGGAGTAGGTTTTTGAAGAAATTAATGAAATATTAGAATTAAATGTAGAATTTTCCCCGAGAATAGCATATTATCAATGTTTGAGAAGGAACAATGGAATCGGACAACCAGTAACAAATTTAGTATCTGCAGCAAGATTAATTATAGCTAAACATTGAAAATTAAAACATGGATTTCAGTGAAATGAATGGTATAAATATGGAAAATTGTTCTTAATGATAAACTAACTTGAGATATTAAGTTTTTAAGGGGTCTGACAAACAAAATTTCAGAGGTATCTGGGGAGGTTTTATTGATTATGCATTAATTAAAGGAAAGGGTCATGTGCCATCAAAAGAAACCATGCAGTTTTGCATGGTTGGGACATCTTGAACGAAATCAAGGAAGCATGTTTTCAAGGGTCCCAATACAGGGGGGCAGTTTCTGTAAGAACATATGTATACGTTAAAGGGATTTTAATATGTTAGTTTTGTGTTTGTGTGTGTGCTTTATATTCTCTAAATAATACTTTTTTAAAAAAAAAGATGGACAAAATACTTCGAATGTTTTTACCATGATCTTGTCTCTTTCACTGGATATAAAATCATAACTGTGGCTTTGTTCCCAGTGCTGTCTTCTTCTTTTTTAAAGGAAAGGTCTCATTAAATAATATTTATCAAGCAAAAGCACTGAAGTAGTATTTAAAACATGGATTAGGAGGGTATTAAAAGTCCATCTGTTGCTGATAAAATTCTCACAATGGGTTGCATGGCAACCTTTATTGATGCATGCATGAAGCCAGGTTCCCCGTGTTGCTTTTGTTGGGTTTCCAAGTGCGCTGCCCTTGATGGAGAAACAGTAGGTAATTTTTTGTCTTGCTGAGATATCGCCCGCCCGTGGAGTGAGGCACACATAACAGAGAGCTACAGATTGGGATCACTGGGATCTCAATATGATTCTCCTCCTCCTGCTCACATATCCATCTCCCCACCCCATCACACACACACTACATTCCTTTGCCTCTGAGAGACACTGGTGCATGGTTTCATGGTGAATCTTTCACAAAAGAAAAAAATCAATTATCTAGGAGGGAATTTATCAGCAACCAAAACATTAAACCCCAAGGAGGATTTGCATACAATTTAAGACTTTTCTTCCTGGATCAAATAGAAATACGATTCATACAGTTTACTATCATCAATACTCACCAATCATATTTCTGGATAAGCTGAGCATCAAGCTGATAGTCATTCCCTTATATTTGCCCAAGAATAAACAGCCCTGAATGAAAGGCTAGATGAAAGTTGGACTATTCAGATTAAAGTTGGACTATTATCACTCATCAGTTTTCAACTGAAACAACCCTGCCAAGGATGAGGCTTTGTCCTGTTTTCCTGACACACACACACACACACACACACACACACACACACACACACACACACACACACACACACACACACACACACACACACACACGTTCTATCCCTGAAATAAAGCCTGCATAACACCCGCTGTGAAAGCAGCAGAATGAGCAAGATGGAAATGGTAAAGTTATGTGAGGCAACAGAATAAATTTCACTTCTTCAATATCCAACAATAAAGTCATTTTTAAACAGAGTATTCCCTTTGTTGAAAAACAAACAATTGTTTTTTCCCTTTTAGGAAAAGAGTCATGTTGCCCAATATCCTTTTAGGAATGTTGTGGGGCGGGGGCTGAATAACAGCATGTCCCATCGACATTCGGAAATGATGCAGTACATTGTACTGTCTCAGGACTGCTCTATTTCATTCACTTGCTCTGGATCGACTCCATGTTTGAAGAATGCCTCAACATATGCTTTGTGCAAGACCCCCTGCTATCATGGTGGGACCTGGTGCTGGTAACACTCTCAGTTAGGGCAGGGTGGCTGAAAGTCACCACCTGAATGTCCTACAATGCCTCAGAGAAATGTTGTGAGGCGGAACTGTTGAGGAAATTAAAAATGACAACACTCAGAACCAATCAGAACAGCAGCCAGCAGAAACAGTTTTAAATATAAGCTCAAGGTGGACCTTATTGGTGGGTTTTATTAAGTCCCTGAGGCTATGGCAGCTGCCTAAGAGTGCTGCAATATTGACACCAGGCATGCTCCCACAAATGAAATCTAGTCATGAATCACCTGTCAATTGAAAGGCTGTGTGGCCAAATTTCACTCAGTCTTCGATACCCATGCTGTTTTTTAACATACATACTTTCATTCAGTTTTATAGCTATGAACACAGTGCCTTTCTTTTTCTCATCATGCATTATTCTAATAGATACATATTTCATTTTTCCCTCTGTTCACAGAAAATATCTTTCCATCTTTTGATTACAGGAACATTCTGACTACATTCAGAATCTCCTTTCCCTTTCTTTTCCTAACTGTACACACCCTTTTCCTGAAGGCACATCTGCCACTAAATTTATCGTATACACTGCCACCCGCCTCCGTCTATGCTTTATTTTTGTTCAGCCAGAAGAAACAGTTGATATTGTGTTATGGCTGTTTCTCCTGTGGAGAAATCTGCCAGCAAACGGGCCTATTGACTGCTTCACTTTAAAGCAAGTTATCTTATTAAAAATTATGTGTGGGAACTGGTGCATTCATTATCGCTGACCTGCTGGGAGATTAGCAATGCAGGAAGGAATGCAAGTTTGCTCTGCTTATATTATCTTCTGCACCATATAAACCGTGAGACACATTTTCTTTATATTATTGATAGTAAGCAGGATTTTAGAGGCTCTGTGCCGACTCACAGACAGAAGTTTATTTGATTTCTCAGAACATATGTTCTTTCCCCCTCCCCCTTCTTTCATTTGGAAAATTTCAGGGCCTTTCCCAGTTAATTGCCATTTATAATTATTACTGGCAAAATGCTTACTGTTCTGAGTGCAGAACACGAAGAGAAATCCTGTACATGGCAAGGCCCTCTGGGGATGTAATTCCCTTCATGTATCTTCTCTCCCCCACCCTTGCAGGAGCTCTGGAAGACCAAGTATTATGGGTGCTGGAGGAAAGATTTTGCTCTTATCATAATTCTGTTCCTTGTCCCTCAACATTCTTCCTTTTCCTTGAAGAACAAACAACAATTCCCTCTTGTGTTTATGTACCGGTTATATTTAGATTCTGCCTTAAACTCTGGAAGCTTAAGACAGTGTCTCCATAAGATTCTCTGTCACTCTCCTGTCAAGGCACTGACCAGTAGTAGATCTGCTTAATTTCAGCAGTGTGATTGTGTGTGTAATTAACCTTCAGACTAGAATAGCCGCTTGCACATTACATAAAGAGAAGCAATGCACCCTAAATAAAAATAAGAATAAGAAACCAGCCCCCCCAGTCCAACTGTGCTTTGGGCCCTGGTTTGCAGTTCAGTCCAGGGAGGCCTGGTCACATCTGGAACTGCCACTGCCTTGCAGCTAGTGGGTATTTAAGGGACTCTGCAGGCTCCAATCGATTGGATCTTTGCCAACTAGGGACCTGGGAGCTTCACAAAGTGGGTTGGTGGCAGCAGAGTGAGCGGTGGGAGTGCAAGCAGCAGCCAGAGGCATTGGCGGGAAGATCCAGCAGTGGCGAGAGCACTGAGCAGCGGTGGCAAGAGCAGTAGTAGCGAAGGAAGCAAAACTGGCAGCAAAGAAACCAGCAAGGACAGGCGGTTGTGAGAGCAGAGCACAGCAGCACAGCTGAGATCCCTACAACCCTCTCTGTTGCATCATCCTTTTCTAGGGGCTTAGAGAATGGGAATTGGGAGTGGGGGGGGATGATAATGCAACACCACAAAAAAAAGAAGAAAAGCATTTGGCAGCTGCCATCTTGAGTCTGGGTCCCCAATTTGGAATGTGGTGACAGCTTAGTAATTACCCTGCAGAGTGCAGGATAGCCGCTCAACCACCTTGTACACTACGGGGGGAAAAACGTTTTGTTGTTGAAGGGCAGGGTACCCATTTGGCCACCTTGTGAGTCTGAGGATTGGTGCCACTTGGCCACCTGATAATACACAGAAAAGGGGTTGGGACCACTCAGTCAGCACTTTGTAAGGGCAGCTGTTGTGGAAGGAACAACTGAACCACCTCAAAAAACACAGGAAGAGGGTTACTCACTGGCCACCTGACTGAAGTGTGCTTTTCTTCTCTCCCCCCCCCCACCCTTAATGCACAGTATAGAAGCAAAGTGACAAGGGGCTGGGCACTGAGTGGCCAACCTTGAGGTTTCACATTGAAACTTTTCACCTGTGGAGTACTAATATGGTCTTGTTTAATTACTTGTGGCCAGCTACACACCCCTGTGACTTATGGCTAATTGCAATGTGCAATCTGCATATTGGCTTCTGCCTATACATCCAGAGGACTTTTGTCTCCTCGGCTTCAAACATAATGGTTATTGGAGTTTTAGCAAGGAAAGCCAATGGGATGTTGTGGTGTTGTGTGCAGCCTTTGAGGCCTTCAGCTCATTGTTTGAGTAGCCAGTCAAGGTCAGAGCTTGGACTGACAGGGTCATACATTACCTTGATAATTTTCTTTTTGTGGTCCTGCATTTTCTAACAAATGTGCAAGGCACTAGCAAAAGAACTGGGTGATGTCCCCCAACAGAGCCAGAGAGTACTTATCAATGGCTCCTTCTCAACTTGTGAGAAGGTAATAAGTGGAGTACCACTAGGCTCAGTGCTCTTCAACTTTTTTTTATTAATGACTTGGATGAGGAAGCGCAAGTAATACTTTATCAGATTTGTAGATGACTTAAAATTGGGTGGAATAGCTAATACCTTGGAAGGCAGGAGCAAAATTCCAAAAGATCTTGATAGGCTTGAGCACTGGCCTGAAAACAACAGAATGAAATTCAACAGGGATAAGTGTAAAGTTCTACACCTAGGGGAAAGAAACCAAACACAGTTACAAGATGAGAGATACTTTGCTCAGTAATATTACAAGTGAGAAGGATATTGGAGTTGTAGATCAAAAGTGGAATATAAGCCAACAGCGTGATGTGGCTGCAAACAAGGCAAATGCTATTTTAGGATGCATTAACAGGTGTATAGTCTCCAAATCCCATGAGGTACTGCTATCTCTCTATGCAGCACTGTTTAGGCCTTATCTAGAGTATTGTGTCCAGTTCTAGACACCATACCTTAAGAAAGATGCCAACAAACTGAAACGAGTTCAGAGGAGGGCAACAAGGATAATCAGGGGACTGGAAATGAAGCCCTATGAAGAAAGACTGGAAGAAGTGGGCATGTTTAGCCTTGAGAGAAAAAGACCGGGGGGAGATATGATAATACTTTTAAAATGCTTGGAAGACAGTCATACGGAGGAGGGGCAAGATGTTCTCAGTAATCCCAGAGTGTCGGACACGTAATAATGGGCTCAAGCTACAGGAAGCCAGATTTAGGCTGAATATCAGGGGGAAAAAAGTCTAAACTGTTAGGCAGTACAACAGTGGGACTAATTACCTCAGGAGCTGGCAAGTTCTCCAATGTTGGAGACATTCAAGAGAAAATTGGACGGCCATCTGTCAGATCTGCTTTGACTTGGATTCCTGCATTGAGCAGGGGGTTGGACTTGATGGCCTTACAGGCCCATTCCAATTCAATTATTCTATGATTCTAGTATAATATCAATAAGCAACAATCGAACCTATTGCTTAAATTAGGCCATATTCAGGCTGAAACTGAAGGATATGTCTGTGCAATCCAAGACCAAGTTATTTGCACTAGATACTACCAGAAAATAATTATGAAGCAAGGTGTAACTACTTAGGACCCCTTCACACTGACCTAGCATTATGTTGATACAGTGAAGGAGACTCAGGGTTGGAAGAACTTAGGATCTGGCATTGTTGTATCTCCTCCCTTATCCACCCCCCTTTTGTTCTTCTGCTTATCAACCACAGCAGTTGTGCCAGCAGGTCTTTTGTTGCATGTCCAAGTCTGAAATTTTGTAAGAATTGTGTTAAAATAATAAAGGAGGGCATAAGAATTGTAACCCTAGAAATGTGAGTTGTGATCATAAGATGGAGATTTGAATAGCAATGTACTAAATGCCTCTTAGAGGTTACTTCAAAATAAACAGGTAGCTTAACCCAATTAGCAAAATATATGTAAAAGGCTATGGGTTCCACAAGAGTCACGATGGAGATTTTGATCCAATGCGGTAGACAACATTGGCAGGACTCCTAGAAAAAGCATACCGTTTTCTACCAGAGCAGATTCCACAGAGGATACTGTATCCCTATTTCAAAGTCAAAACCTTGTGTTCTTGTTATCAATGGTTTCTGCAGTACAGGCCAATTCCATTGGAATTTTCATTTTCATCAAGATGGTGGTGGCTTCCTGATGTGTGAATATCTGCTTGTGTGTCTAGATGTACCAAAACAATGAGTAAAGTATAAATGTACAAAGTGGAACAGTAGCCAGCAAGAAACAAGAAAAAAGAAGCAGGAACTCATCAGCAGCTCACAGCATTGGCAAAGAGATATCTGCGATCAGATGGCACAAAGGCAGTGGTGCGGGCACAAGAAGCTTCTGCCCATTCCAAGCCCACTAAAGCTGGTGCACCTTTGAGATTGTGGCCTATGTGTGAATGCAAGTCAAGAACTAAGAAGTACAATATGTTGTGCCCCAGTGGGAACCACTGTGACCAGGTGACATGTGCACATGCTCAGTATATCGTCCAGGTGCTTGTCGATGGATTATTTCAAGATCCCTCCTCTCCCTTTGTATGATTATGTATCATTAGAAGAGTTTTGGACTGAGCCATCTTTCAAACAATAGACAGTTCAGTATTTTCTGGGTCCTTCTGTTCAAGAGGACCACTCTGCTGGGCTGACCTCATCCTTGGGGGGTCTAGACTCTTTCTTAGAGACATAACCACACACTTTAATTTGCACAGTGCTATCCTAGGTTCTGGCTTTTGGCCATTTTTGGTATTGGGAAGTGGCTTAATTATACCTATATGCCACTTGTAAAACTTCGTTGTTGTTATATGCCATCAAGTCAGAAGTATGTTGAAGTGACCCCAAGATACTTTCAAAGTAAGTATGATATTTAAGGGGAGGTTTTGCCAGTTTCACTTCACGGCTGAGCAAGAAATCAAACTCACATTTCCTGAGACTTCATTTGTCACCCTACCCACTACCCATAAAGAGTATCCCTGCAAAATTTCAGGCATTTAATTAAGACAAAACAATAAAAACATTAAACAACTCAAACCAGATATCAGAATCTCACTCACACATACACACACACCCTAAACATAGAGTTTTTAAAAATGTTTGAACACTAATCAGGGCGAATCAGATCTTCCAGGGAATTTCACAGCTTTGTTGAATCACATATTCCCCATTCCTGTGGCTTTATAGCTCTTAACCAACTTTTTGAAATTGATGTCATTACTTAGAATTAAACGATGGCTCACTCTACAAGATGTGTAATCTGACACGCCGATCAAAAGCCAACCCGCTGTTTGTAATGCTTTGGGTTGCCAATTCTTTATTTGATGCTTATTGACTTCCTGGACACAGCCTCAGGATAGAACCTAAAAGATCATAGGGTGAAATGTGCTGGGTCATCAGGAACCAAGCTACAGTAGAACCTTGAAGATCAAGGCAGAGCAAAGGTAGAAACTGTAAGGTTAAAGTTGAAGGGTGTATGTGTGTCAATATTGAACTTTCTTTGTCAGTCTGGCTGTAAAACTGATAGGCTTTTTAAAAACCTGGAGCAGAATGGGGAGGGGGGGGGGAATAGTGGCTATGCCAGATCTTATGTCATAATGGCAAATTCCCTTTCTGTGCCTGTGCTTATGTTGCTAAAATGCTACAGCTTCAAGCAAGGCACAAAATGATCTTCACAGGAGAGGGGAGAGACACAAATTGGGTTGGTGGGGGAAACCACATGCTCACTGAGGGCTGAGCAAGCTCAGCAGAAGCAGAATTGGGATGAGGGAGAGAATTAGAATGCATGATCCTAGAAAAGACCTCAGCTGACTAGCTGTAATCATAACCAGGAGTGCTTCACATGGCACAATTTTGTCATACTTACGTTACATAAAAGTGTTGTCAAAAATCACCTCCACTTTTAAAAAAAGTTTTCCACTTGTATTCTATAATTTTGGAATTTAGTTTGAAGGTAGCATATTCAATAAAGTCAGATCCCTGAAGAAACTTTTATATTGCTAAAAATGGGCATTATTTCAACGCTGTATTGTTCACTATCCTTTTAGTCCTCTGCTGCTATGGTACCAGTTTGCTTTCTTCCTTCATTGCCTTCACTATATTCAGCCCCTCATTTGTCCACACCTCCAATCTAGTCCAGGGTAGCTGGCATGCACCCCACAGACTGCATGTGATCTCAGTAATTTTTGTGGCAATGGCTGCTAAAATCAGTGGTACTTCTATTGCTACAGCTAAAAGAGCACTGTCAAAAGCCACTCCCATCCCCACACTTTCCAGGGAGCTTGCGCCCTGCCAGTCTGTAGGGATCTATGATGCAGGACACATTCTGTCATACTTCTGCCCCATCGGCAACCACCAGCTTTTAATGGCTGATGATGTTGCCTCCACTGAATTGGGAGTACAGTGCAGGGCAATGCACACTTCTTATCTAAGTAGTGCAGTAAGCAAAGTGATTTTGCCCACTAATGCCCCAGCCATCAGTAGGTCAGACAAAACATAGTGGCATCCACAGCAGCAGCAGCAGTGTGTCACCATAACTAGGGATTGCCTATTCTATCCTCCCATCAACCTAGAGAATGTCTGAAAGCTAAGACCTACCTGGCCAAGTGAGAATCTGAACCGATGTTTTCCCCCATTGTATACCACACTGGAGCTTTGTAAATTCACCTATGGAGAGTCATTTGCTGCAATCAGTGTTAATAAGCACCTGTAAAGATACTTGCCATTTCAAGGTTTTATTTTTATTTTCAAATCTTGGATCCCATAACATGAAGATTTGTTTTCAGCTGCAATACTTGGAGAGCTGAACAATATTAATGGTTGGTTAATGGCCTAATGAGTCAGCTACAAGCCATTTAGGCTTCCAATGAACCTTAGCTTTTCAATGCCTTCTCTAATGAAAGATCTATACGAGTGCCTGTCTATTGCCACAAGAGAGATAGTAGGAAAGTCACCTAATCGATTGTGATGGTAAATCAATTGATCTGTAACCCTGTTTTCATACAGTGAAAAAGATATAGAAGGGAAGATTTTACTGCCATCTCATTTCCAGCTGAAAAATCTATAAATAAAAGAGACAGGTCTCTATCTGGAATAAAAATGTTCCCAGTATTATTGTAATTCAAAAGGCATGGAGAAGGTGATTGATGTCCTGTTTTATAGAAGCGTCAGTTACTTTTGTCATTTCCAAGAGATTTAAAGTTGTGGAAAATTAAATGTAAAGCACAGAAGATAGAGAGACATGTTCTTTGCTGTCACATCTAAGGTTATAGGATTAAGATAAAGCAGACAGATACATGGATGGCATCCACAGAAATACAGTAGAGCAGCATTGGAGAATATCTCCAATGAGCTATGTCCTAGGATAGGGCTTTGTTATGTTCATGCTACGGAACAGCTTGATCACAAAGATATGTGAAGACAACTCTCTCTCCTTTCTCCTTATCTTCCATTTTCACCACCATTTTGGCTACTTTTCATTGCTTCTACTATTTGCTGATCCGGTCTACTGACCATTTATAACTTTCAGTCATTTGGACCCAGTCTCGCTTTTTCTGGAGAATGGCAGGCACCTTTTGAAAAACATGGATAAATGGCTAGATGTAATGTTTCCATCTATCCTAGACGCAAGATACCCAGTGTTGTAATGTAGTGGGTAGAATGACAGGCCAGGATTCAGAAGGCCTGGGTTTGAATCTGTGGAAACTCACTGGGTATGTGGAGTCAGTAAGACCATTCCTGAAATATCTCACTTGCCTTGAAAGCCTTATTAGGCTCCCTATACATGGGTTCCAACTTGACAGCCCAACGAGGTTATCTCTAAGGTGCATGGCTGCATGAACATGTGCAACGGCACCTCCGTCCGAACAGTGTTCTTCCTCCTCCACACATCCCTAGTGATTGTTTCCAGCCCTTTTGGTTCTGGTCACAATGGAGCCGCTCCCAGGGGTGGAGTCAAGGATGCAGAGGGAGAGCAAAGTCATGCATGAGAGGGGTGAAGCCCCATCCAGTGGTGCTGAAAATTAGAGGGAACATTGCAGCCTAAAGCTTTCATTGCTCCATTTCTTCATTTACACCATTCATTTACACCGTGTCCCCTTCTTCATTGTCAAATCAGGTAGGCTGGAGGACAAAGTTAAGAGGTAGATGAATAAACAGTAATGGGATGTCTTTCAAGGAATCAGATGTCTGACTCACATCACCATCTCACTCAGTAGTCTCTTGAAAAACAGAAGTCAAGCTGTTATTTGGAAGAGGGATCGAAAGCTGCCTTCACATTCTTTCACTGCTCTTTAATTGCTCTACATTTGCTAACAAAGAGGAAGCCTGGTCCTTTCTTGTCTCTCATACTTCACACAGTGGCTAGTTAACCTGAACAATTTGCACTGATAAGGCATAGAGACAGTCACCAATTTAGACAACTCTAAAATTGGATTAGACAAAATTTTGGATAAAAAAAATCAGCAGCTATTTTATCTGTAGGACTGGAGGCAGTATATTGGGAAATGACAATGAAAGAAAGCAATTGTCTTATCTGGATTATAGGCCACCATCAGAAACACACAGTCTGAACCAGCAAACTCTTTTTACATACCCTTCTTATTTGCTAGCATCCCTATAACTCTATATTCTGTTCATTCCCTCCAGTCCAAGACTGTTATTTCCACAAAATGTATTACCCCTCTTGAATTACAACTTGAGAAAGAACAGGATTTAGGTTTTCTTCCATTTGTTGAGTACTCTGGGCACCAGGGACGTGGTGGCGCTGTGGGCTAAACTGCAGAAGCCTGTGCTGCAGGGTTAGAAGATCAAGCAGTCGTAAGATCGAATCCACGCGACAGAGTGAGCGTCCGCCGCTTGTCCCAGCTACTGCCAACCTAGCGGTTCGAAAGCATGCAAATGCAAGTAGATCAATAGGGACCACCTTGGTGGGAAGGTAACAGCGTTCCGTGTCTAAGTTGCAGTGGCCATCTGACCCCGGAGATTGTCTTTGGACAAAAACGCTGGCTCTATGGCTTGGAAACGGGGATGAGCACTGCCCCCTAGAGTCGAACATGACTGGACAAAAATTGTCAAGGGGAACCTTTACCTTTACCTTTCCCTGGGCACCAATGTTTTTGTTCTTTGCAATGACTGAGGTCATGGTCACACAAGAGAAATGTCCTCCTTCTTTCTCACATCTTTTGCTTCCTGTGTAGTCATGCATTGTGGTGACATGATGCTGATTCATGCGGTTTTTTAATTGTTCCACTTTTGAGGGGTGAATTAGAAGTGAATTTGGGTGTAGGTTCATCTACACCACTCGAGCAGGACATATTCCCTTCCTTTTCTTGTGCCGTTCTCTGCCCTCCTCCCTCATTTTGTTTTTAAAAATGTGTGGGTACATCGATGTGTCAACAAAAATGCCCTTGCTGGCCACATACTGATCTGGGCCATTTCTTCCTATTTTACTGCTTCATTACTCTCTGTGGAGAAGAACCCATAGCACACTGCGGTGACAGTGAAAAGACAGTAGGGAGACTGACAGTCCATATTTGACAAAAGTATACCAACGTGCCAACATTCCCATTTGAAAATTAATTTTTTAAAAAACGAAGCGAGTTGAATGGCAATAGGTGAGGGAGGTGGGACTGCATACCAGATGCATAGGAAATTAATCAGTTTTGGAGTACACACTCAATGGAATGTCAGTTGTTCTGCATGATGAAATGCAGAACAAACATAGTAGAAGCCTCCCAGCAGGCTGGATTTGATGGGGAGACAGCACAGAGGGGAAACAAAAGAATCAATAATGGCCATGCATTGTCTGAACCCCAAAACAGGGTCAAAATTCACAAGGAGTAACTCAGAAACATTTTGCTGGTGTCATCACAGTCTGACATGCTCCTGTGTACACTGACAAAGTCATAAAACTCACCCACCACATAAGATGCAAAATGCTACCTATGCACACATAGCTTGTGGTGTCCCTCCTTATTGTGGTGCATCAGATCCAGTTTTCCTGAGGCAGGGAGATTTGGGTTCATGTTCTTTATCAGATTGCTAGGCAAATCTGGATCAATCAATCACTGCATTGGAAGCATTCTTGTGCACACCACTCTAAGTTCAATGGAGGAGATGGAGGAAAACTGTGTGACAAGTTGGCTCCTAATCCAGGGGCTGTAGACTTGCAAGATCCTTTGCTACCACCTCTGTTATGTTCACTTTTAATGAAGAGATACAGCAGAATTATCAGGCCCTGACAGTCGCAGATTGGAAGAAGGCATGACCAGCGCAGTTAATCATTCAGAAGCCCAGCAGGCAGCCTCCTCTTTGGGTGAAATCTTTGTGCTCATAGGACCCTTTGATTATTTAATGAACTTAATTTCTCATGGCATGTGCACAGCTGTCCTGCAGCATACAGATGGGGACCCACAGCTGCAAATCTCTGCTTGTGATGATTTTAAGAGGTATAGAAAGAGACCCTACCCTCTAGACAAAGTACTGGTGGGCTGTGTTTGAAGCCTCACTTCATTTTATATTTTCCCATGATCATACTAATTATATAGCTTCCAGTCAGAATTCTATTATTTAAAAAAAGAACCCAGAATGGCAGGAAATACACTTTCAGTTCCCTTTAAATACTCTTTCTGAATGAAGCAAGGTGTGCCAAGATGTGTGTTTTGGCTTAAGGGAGGATCTACAACCCTTAAAGCTTTAGGTTTTCTGGATTCACCCCAAACTGTCTCACATATAGTCAAACAAACCCCAGTTCACTTTCCCTATTCCTGGCCTGTTTCTCCTCCTGCCTTTCAGTCAGCTCTTTTTTCATGGTGGGCAGCTGAAGAAACATGCAATAATAGTTCTGTATTCAGAACTATTATTATTTCTCATTTAAAGAAACAAGACTTCACAAGCCATGGCTTCTAACTGTAGCTTGCAGTTGGCTGAGAATCATGGTTTGCTTGTAAAACCAGCTTCAAGCAGAACAGCAAGCCAGAATTGGGGGAAAATCCCAACCTGACTTGCTGCTATGGATAAAGCCAAATACTGTGACTGAAAGGAAATTGTAACTAAAGGGGGAAAGCCATCTGAGCAATATTTCTGAAATCTGATTGAAGCTTTACTGTTTCACAAGACATGCAGGCTCAAACTGCCTTGGTCACTTCCCCTAACCTAAAAAATCATCCAGTGTTCATAGTTGTGCTTTGTATTTATATTTTGGTTGGCTGGGGATCATAGGAATTGTAACCAAACACTTCCAGGGCCTCCACTCACCCACTTTCTGGTGAAGGACAGCTGGTATAAAGAAATCACAGGCACACAAAGTGCTGCTACTCGGTATGAGGGCATCTGAGAACTTGCTGCAATGGTCAGAGTTCCTCCTGAAACTTTTGCTGCTGCTGCTCCAGATCCAGCCTGTAGTTTTAGAACATGTAGCCATCTTAGTCTGTGCAAGCATATCAGGCAAAATCCAAAGAGGCAAAACAAAACAAAGACATATGCCATCTTAAAGACTATTACATTTTAATGTGAGCTTTTCTGGATCATGTCCACTTCTCCAGATATATGGGGGGGGGGGGAATGAAATGCAGAATGAAATACAGAAATCACCAGTAAAACATTTAAAGCAT
Source organism: Pogona vitticeps (assembly GCF_051106095.1). Classification (NCBI taxonomy): domain Eukaryota; kingdom Metazoa; phylum Chordata; class Lepidosauria; order Squamata; family Agamidae; genus Pogona; species Pogona vitticeps. The sequence goes on from NC_135785.1 coordinate 158,778,839, forward strand.
TCATTGGCTTTAAGAATCCTGGGTGTGTGGTTACATCTTACGTGCAGTAATTTAAGCCTATGTATTCATGAAGGCTTTCACAGCCAGGATCTAATGGTTGTTGTGGGTTTTTGGGCTCTTTGGCCGTGTTCTGAAGGTTGTTTTTCCTGATGTTTCGCCAGTCTCTGTGGCCGGCATCTTCAGAGTCCACTCCTCATGGACAGAGTTACTACTCCAGTCCTCTGAAGATGCCGGCCACAGAGACTGTTGAAACGTCAGGAAGAATAACCTTCAGAACATGGACAAAGAGCCCGGAAAACCCACAACAACCAATTTAAGCCTATGTTTGGTGCCAAGTTCTACTGTAAACATTCCCACAGGAGACAGAGAGCAGACAACCAGGCAAGAGGAAAACAAGGGGGAAGTGGGGTTGATGGTATCAGTGAAAAACCCAACAAGGGAGAAGGAGGGAAGAAAATATAGAAATAAAATCAAAAGAAGATAGCGGAGGAACTATGTGTGTTGGTAGAGACCATCAGGCCAATAGTATATTTTATACAAATTGTTTAGGCTTTTTATTTTAGTCAACTGATGAAAACATCAGAAAGAACATTAGCTTACTCAGTTGAAGCATTTGTTTGTGGATTGACTGCAGATGTCCACAACCACTGCAACCTTTCAACTTAGTGCTAAGCTACTAAAATGGGGGGGGGGAACACCCAGCACACAAAATAATTTTAAAGATTTTTAGAGTGGTAAAAGGGTTCCTCAAGGGTTTCAAGTTTTTTTTTTTTAATCTGTGGAAGATTTTCTTATCCATTTCCTACAGAAATGCTGGTTTCTGAAGCGAGAAGTAGGGGGTCATGGACAGAAATTCTGCTAAGAGCTGTGCATAAGTGGCACTAAGAGCCACCAACCAGCATAAAGCGGGGAGAAATAAATGCTCCATCTGGACGAGCTTTGTAATTACATCATATACAACAGGCTAGCCGTACTCCCCTCCTGACGAGCAGCCAGCAGAAGTTGGGGCTGAGAGCGAGAGCTTGGGAATGGAAGCTTTCCAGATCAGAGATGAAAAGCTCTTTGAAAACAAGCCAGAGAGGTGGCGGCTGGCTGGCTACAGGTATCGAGATACCAATATGTTTGCACTCAGGTTCTGCAGGTGGACTTAATTACCTGCATTTGGCTTTGCCACAGCTTTAGCTGTGTTTGCTCTAGGTAAATGACAGCCGTGAACGTATTGCAATAAAAGTGGCAGTCCTGAGAGTCCCAGCTTGCTCATTCATTACCCCCGTCCTGCAATCAGCTAAGAGCTCACCTTCCATCGTGGCCCACACCAGATATGACCTGACAAACAAGACATGCTGTCCTGCTGCAGAGAAACTCCCTGGGCTGGATGTGGCTCAACAGTCAGTCACAACAGGTGCTAATTAATTGACAACCAGAGGAGCAGGCCCCAGCAGTCGTTAGTTTAGTTGGCTCATGTCTGTCTATAGGAGGGCGCAGACTTTGAAATCGGTTCTAGTTTGAGCAGGAGGGTGTAAAACTAAAGAGAGGAAGAGATGTTTTAATTATTGCATGGGTGAGCAACTCGTGACTAGAGATGAGGCTATTCGTATTCATATACGAATATCACCGCACAGGTGCCATTAATGAGGGCCCAGCCTCATGGGGTCGGATGGTCCACTCACCAATCTGTCATGGACACCGACAGCGCGATTCTACCAGTGGCTCCGCAGTGCACAATCCGTGCGCCACTCTTTGAGGCTTGTCCTCCCACCTCCTGCCAGGAGTGGCGAGCGGATCATATACAAATATGAATACCCCCATCTCTACTCGTGAGCAGTAGGCTGCATGCAGCCCTGCCTTTTCCCTTCTACTTTGATGGGGAAATGTATGTCAGATTCCTCTAAGAAGCACCAATTCACCTTTTAAACAAGTCCTGTGGTCTCCATGCACTTTTTTTTCATGGAGCAGGGAAGTTTTCGCATCAACTAGAACAGTTGCTTCCAGCCACCCAACTTCCATTTGGCACTGTGCTTCCAAATATCGACAGCTATGAGGGATGCATGCAACTTGCCACAAAACCAGCGGATGGTGGATGAGTGAAACTAGGCAGCAGACCCACCAAAATTTCCTGCCCTAATGGAGATCTATGGGGGCCTTGGCTTGAAAAGTTACTGAGACTCCATCTGAAAAGGCAGAATTTATACCTCTCCAGCCATGGAAGTTCCATATTTGGTGGCAATGGTCCTCTCAGTGTCACCATTGTCCCCTTGCCCTGCTGTTGTGTTTACATGAGGCATCTGGGTAACCAGCAATGGAAACAGAAGAGGGATGCCCAAAGTCATCTTGTGCAGACTGAGACCATTAGTCCATCTAGCCAAGTACTAATTAGAAGGAGGAGTTTCAGGTAGGGGTTTGCTGACCATATCTGGAGATAATAGGCTACAGAACTTAAGACCTCCTAAGTTCAAGAGGTGCATTCGTCCACTGAGCCATGGCTCCTCCTAGTATAAATAGAAGTTGGTTTTTTAGTGGTTTAATTGAGTATGGTTCTTATCAGAGTAGTGGACTTCCTACTACTTGTTACGCTCTTGATTTTATACCTATGGAGAGGCTGTCAAAAATATATCTGTAGAGAAACAGATTATTACAACAAAAGAAAACTGAACTCTCAAAAAGCTATTATGAACTTGTGGTCATTTATTAATGTCACGGAAGTGCTTTAGTCACCCAAGATGTAGGATAATAATGCCACTAATTATGCTTGTGGATGAAACTGTGCTCAGTGAGCACTGGCGAGTGGGAATACTGCAATGTGTCTCATATGGGGCTGCCCTTGAAGAGAACATGGAAGCTCTATGGACTGCAGGCTATAGTTATTCATCTGCTGACTGAATCACAGGAGAAACACAGGTAGAGAAAAAAGAGAGGTCATGTCACTTCAGTACTGATATAATTCCATTTCAAATAGGTTGCAATGTCTGTTTCTTTCAACATAACAAAAATGGGTGGGGAGAAAAGACACCTTGGGACACATTTAAGACTAACAGGCCAAAATCTTCATGTAAAGTTATGCTGGTCTAATGAAAACAATGCAACTTTTGGAGGAATATTGCCTGAAGTTAAAAAATTACCATAGACATTATCTATTGCATACTGAGTCATGCAGTTCCATCTACAACAGATAATATCTACAGTGATTTCTTAAGTTCGTCTCCAAGAAGTACACTATTTGTGTTGCAAGAAGATTTGGATCAGTGACACTCGATGTAACTACACTGAACAAAAATGCAGGAAATGCTACAGGTTGGGGGCAGGCTGATTCACTCTCTTTTTTTCCTAATTACACGATACAAAGGGAAATGCAAATCTTCCCATAGTTTTCCCCCACAAATTTTTCCATCCACCACTGGGGCTTCTGTTTTTTCAAACAAGTTTGTATCAGTTCAGCTGTGTGATCACTTGAACTGGTGCAGAAAAGCTGTTGCGCCAGTACATATTCAGAAATAACAGCAAGATTTTCTTTTCTTTTTCTTTGTTTGACAGCTAAGACAAAGCAAAGCCTTTGGAAAACTTTCCTTTTTATTCTTTTTATTCTTTTTTTTACACCTAAGTGTGAGCCAAAGCCTCTCTTGAGTTACAAAGCTGGCAAAACTTTTTTAACACTATGGGGAAAACATTCCTATGCTGAGACCTAAACACATACACACACCCCACACACAGCTAATAATATGAGAAAAACAGAGGAAGAAGCCCTTCTTACAACTTGTTAGGCACTTCCTTTTAACCATGCCTCCTATAGGACTTCAAAAGAACTGCAGACAAGCAGCAAATAGACTTTTCTCCTATCTCCCTGTATGGTGACTTAAATTGAACAGACCCAAATTCCCCAGTGCTACTTCAGAGTGAGTGAAGGCAAATTAATTTGAATTTTCCTTGCTGTATAGTTACACCCTTATTTATTTTAAGTAAGCACCATAAATTTGAAGAACTGGATTATCATCTCCTATGTGCCACAACAAGATTCTTTTTGTTGTTCTTGTTCTTGTTCTCCTCCTCCACTCCCCTTCCCTTCCCTTTTTTGTTATATTCCCTTGCCATTTACTCTCTCTGCTTCTGGGCTCAGTTCAATTTCTCTTGCCTTCATACCACTAAAACCACCTTTTCATTATGCTTTCCCATTCCTCTACAATTTTTACTGTCTTAAGGCTGAACATTATCATACAGTTACCAGATCATTAGAAGCAGAGCTGTTTTAAAAGGGAAAATCTATTTATTCTTGAGTTAAGAGCTTGATTCAATATGCAAATAAGCTTGCTTCTTTTCTGTAACTGGTCCTCTGGAAATGAACATGACTTTGTTGACTGGCCTCACTTCTTAAGCATTAGCCTTGAAACATTTGTATACCTGAGGAGAGAAAAGTGGGGGGCCCTTAGATAAGGTAAAGGTTCCCCTTGACATTTAGTCCAGTCGTATCTGACTCTAGGATGCGGTGCTGATCCCCATTTCCAAGTCGTAGAGCCAGCATTTGTCCACAGACAGGTTCCATGGTAATGTGGCCAGTATGACTAGACACGGAACACTGTTACCTTCCCACCGAGATGGTACCTATTTATCTACTTGCATTTTTACATGCTTTAGAACTGCTAGGTTGGCAGGAGCTGGGACAAAGCGACGGGAGCTCACTCCATCACATGGATTCGAACTGCTGGTCTTTTGACCTTGCAGCCCAGAGGCTTTGTGGTTTAACCTGCACAAAAGAGGGCTCCTCTGTTGAGGCATCATAGGTGCAAAATGCCATTCTCTGGGGCATCAACCAAGAGGCCACTAGCAATGCTCTCATTGTCCTCTGACAGCATGCCAATGAGACATGGTTAAGGTGACATGATGATGATGGTAGTCCAATTCATCTAAAGGCTGCTGAATTCAGGAAAGTTACCCAGGGTGACTATTTAGTTGCCAGTGTGCTTCCCCTTTCGATACCTGGCAAAAGCATATTTAGCCGCCTAAGCTTGTCAGTGTATGGTGATCATGCTGTAATTTACTGCATACAGTGGACCCTCTACTTACAGAATTAATCCGTATTGGAACGGTGGCTGCAAGTCGAAAAGTCTGTAGGTCGAATCTCCATTGACCTACAATGCATTGAAAACCCATTAATCCCATAACTGGCAGTTTTTATTCTATTTTTGTTCCATTTTGGTTTTTTTCTGGTCTGTAAGTTGATTCTCCGGCTGCAAGTCTAATCTAAATTTTACAGCCAGAGAAGTCTGTAACTCGAAAAGTCTGTAAGTCAAGCCATCTGTAAGTCGAGGGTCCACTGTACTTTGGCAATGTTGACACCCTCCCCACTTCCACGTTTTTCCAGGCTTTCTTTATCCCAAGTTCCTCCTCATCCTCTGTCTCCCTACTCTGCCTGAGCATTGGGACCACATGGAAAGGTTGAAATGTCCTGTCAATTCCTTCTGCAATGAGTGCTATCCCCACTACCTAATAATAACAGTAGTAGTAGTAGTAGTAGTAGTAGTAGTAGTAGTAGTAGTAGTAGTAGTAGTAGTAGTAGTAGTAGTAGTAGTAATCTCTGCCATCAAGTCAATTCTGACATACGGCATATTACTGCTTGATACAGCCTAACAGGGAGGCTAAGTTCACTGTCAGCCTTAGGATAAATAGTGCAAGAGCCAGCAGCTCTGCCTTCCCTTCTGTCTTGCCAGGTTGCCAAGTTAAGATAATAGGATTTGTAGTACTTTGTACTACAAAGTGGCTGTCCAATGAGGCCTTACATATAGGAGAGAAGAGAAGGGAAAGAAAATGCAAGGGAGATAGGGAAAGTTACAGAATATTGAATGTGGACTTCCAAAGAATAGCAAGGAGAGACAAGAGGGCCTTCTTAAATGAACAGTGCAAAGATATAGAGGAAACTAATAGAAAGGGAAAAACCAGAGATCTGTTCAAGAAAACTGGAGATATTAAAGGAATATTTTGTGCAAAGATGGACATGATAAAGGACAAAAATGGGAGGGACCTCACAGAAGCAGAAGACATCAAGAAGAGCTGGCAAGAATACACAGAGGAATTATACCAGAAAGATCTGGATGTCCCGGACAACCCAGATAGTGTGGTTGCTGACCTAGAGCCAGACATCCTGAAGAGCGAAGTCAAGTGGGCCTTAGAAAGCCTGGCTAACAACAAGACCAGTGGAAGTGATGGCATTCCAGTTGAACAATTTAAAATCTTAAAAGATGACACTGTTAAGGTGCTACACTCAATATGCCAACAAGTTTGGAAAACTCAGCAGTGGCCAGAGAATTGGAAAAGATCAATTTACATCCCAATCCCAAAGAAGGGCAGTGCCAAAGAATGCTCCAACTACCATACAATTGCACTCATTTCACATGCTAGCAAGGTTATGCTCAAAATCCTCCAAGGCAGGCTTCAGCAGAATGTGGACCGAGAACTCCCATAAATACAAGCTGGATTTCGAAGGGGCAGAGGAACTCAAGACCGAATTGCTAACATGCACTGGATTATGGAGAAAGCCAGAGAGTTCCAGAAAAACATCTACTTCTGCTTCATTGACTACGCAAAATCCTTTGACTGTGTGGACCACAGCAAACTATGGCAAGTTCTTAAAGAAATGGGAGTGCTTGACCACCTTATCTATCTCCTGAGAAATCTATATGTGGGACAGGAAGCAACAGTTAGAACTGGATATGGAACAACTGATTGGTTCAAAATTGGGAAAGGAGTACAACAAGGCTATATATGTCTCCCTGCTTATTTAACTTATATGCAGAATACATCATGCGAAAGGCAGGACCGGAGGAATCCCAAGCCGGAATTAAGATTGCCGGAAGAAATATCAACAACCTCAGATATGCAGATGATACCACTCTGATGGCAGAAAATGAGAAGGAATTAAAGAACCTCTTAATGAGGGTGAAGGAGCAAAGTGCAAAAAATGGTCTGAAGCTGAACATAAAAAAAACTAAGATCATGGCCACTGGTCCCATCAACCTCCTGGTAAATAGAACGGGAAGATATGAAGGCAGTGACAGATTTTACTTTCTTGGGCTCCATGATCACTGCAGATGGTGACAGCAGCTACAAAATTAAAAGACGCCTGTTTCTTGGGAGGAAAGTGATGACAAACCTCAACAGCATGTTAAAAAGCAGAGAAATCACCTTGCCAACAAAGATCCGCATAGTCAAAGCTATGGTTTTTCCAGTAGTGATGTTTGGAAGTGAGAGCTGGACCATAAAGAAAGCTGACCGCCAAAGAATTGATGCTTTTGAATTGTGGTGCTGGAGGAGGCTCTTGAGAGTCCCCTGGACTGCAAGGAGAACAAACCTATCCACTCTGAAGGAAATCAACCCTGAGTGCTCACTGGAAGGACAGATCCTGAAGCTGAGGCTCCAATAATTTGGCCACCTCATGAGAAGAGAAGACTCCCTGGAAAAGACCCTGATGTTGGGAAAGTCTGAAGGCAAGAGGAGAAGGGGACAACGGAGGATGAGAGGTTGGACAGTGTCATAAGCTACCAACATGAATTTGACCCAATGGAAGACAGGAGGGCCTTGCGTGCTCTGGTCCATGGGATCACGAAGAGTCGGACATGACTAAACAGCTATACAACAACAACAACAGTACTTTGTAGTATTTGGTATAAAGAATGACCTGTTTTGCTAATTTCTATTTAGGGGGAAATGGCACAAAACTAAAAATTACTCTTCCAACCCTATTTGATATAATTACTAGAAGTAGTGCATAGAAATACTGTCCATTTTTGCAGTCAATAACCAAACAATCCATAGACCATTGAGGAAAAGATGAAAAATATTGTTCTCTCTTGCCCTAGAGCCCACTGTAGAGAATTGAAATAACAAACTGACCAAATGTTCTATTTTTGATGGCACATTTTGCTTGCCTCTCAGCATCTGAGACATGGGTGATTTTAAATAAGGAGATTTTAGAAAGACTAACATAAGTTCTTCCTCATTTTAGGAAGCTCTGTTGCCTTATTTATTTATTTATTTATTTATTTATTTATTTATTTATTTATTTATTTATTTATTTATTTATTTATTTATTGTTTACTTACTTACTTACTTACTTACTTACTTACTTACTTACTTACTTACTGGTCAGGCCACTATTCTGGGTGGCTTCCAATATCATAAGATAAACACAAGCATATGAGAAAACTACAATAATAACCTAACAGAACCTAACACACACAAAGCCTATGAGTACAAAATAACTAACACAAAAATGCAAATGTACAGTATATGGCGGCAAAACATGACCGATTATTACATTAACGGGATATAGATTATTATAAACAAGATTAATCCAAGGTAAAGTTGTGAAAGTCCTATGTAAATAGCCATGTTTTAAGTTGCTTTCTAATGGCAAGGAGGGAAGGAACCTGTCACACCTTTTTCAGGAGAGTTCTGTAATGATTCTCTCACCACAGAGAAGGCCCAGTTTCAAGCTGATGTTTTTCAGGCTTCCCTCTGAGTGGCTACTCACAACATCCTGAAACAGTGGGGCAGAAGGTTGTTCTGAGGGAAAGGCACTCAGACAAGTAAAAGGTTCCCTTTGACATTTTCAGTCCAGTCGTGTCCGACTTTAGAGGGCGGCGCTCATCCCGCTTTTCAAGAGCCAGCGCCTGTCCAAAGACAGTTTTCCGTTGTCACGTGGCCAACGTGACTAGGGAACGCTGTTTTACCTTCCCACCAAGATGGTACCTATTTATCTACTCCCATTTCCATGCTTTCGAACTGCTAGGTTGGCGAGGAGCTGGGACAAAGCGAGGGGAGCTCACTCCGTCGTGTGGATTCGATCTTACGACTGCTGGTCTTCTGACCTTACAGCACAGAGGCTTCTGCGGTTTAGCCCACAGCGCCACCACGTCCCTCCCCTCAGACAAGTAGCAAGGTCCTAAACCGTTTATATAATACTGCTCAGTTTTTTTTCATGGTTAATTCTCTTCTATGCACAATGAAATGTGCATTATCTTAGTCTGAACTAGGGTGCAATACTGTTGGAATACAATATGAATGACTGATCTCCCAACTGTCCTGTCCTCAGCTACCCAGCTCAGCTCTTGTAAATGCATGTCTGTGGCTTCCTTTATTGAGTCAGTCCATCTCGTCTTTGGTCTTCCCCTTTTCCAGCTGCCTTCCACCTTTCCTAGGATTACTGTCTTTTCTAGAGAATCTGAAGGGGCCAATCTATCCAACTTAAAGACCTCAATGGGCAAGTAGAAATTTCTACTTCCAGACATTCTGCTTCAGGAGATGATATGCAAGCAAAGTAGCTGCTCAGTCTTGAGAACACCTGAAGACACATTTGATGGCATTTGATGGCCTGTACCAACTGCTTACATGACACCTGTTCCCTAAACTTTGCTGTTTCAATGCAGACTACTGTACACATCTAAACCATTGCTTGATCCTTTCTGCCATCTAGTGACTATGATCAATAAGGCAAAACACTTTTTTGTTGTTGGACTGCAGAAACAACTCAACTTTGCTAAACACCAGATGAGAGAGAGAGTAGCCAGAGATGGTTGCTGCTTATCCTGTATAAAGTCTGCAGAAGCAAAACGGAAACTGCTACAAGAAGATGGAGGAGCTCATCACTCCTGCTTTCCTCCCTGAAATTGTCTCTCTCTAGCTTTTTATCCCTCCGGAGGATACCACTGACAGAAGTCAGTCTTATGGGGAAATTATGGGGAGAACGGGGAGTAGAAAGATTAGGAAGCGGGAAGTGCTGGCAGGGGGAAAAGGGGGTTCAGTTCCTCCTTTACTGTTTTAATCTCATCACTTCCACTTTGTAGCCATCCTATACAATCTGCTCTGGATCACTGCTACACAGCTATTTGCACTCTCAAATCCCAGGTATATTCTCACCTAAAAAAACACAAAAACAAAACCTATGTGGTCTTTAAGACTCACAATCTATCCCAGCCATATGAGTACAGTATATCAATGAATGATGTGATTATCATTAATGAAGCTTACAAATAGAAGCGAGAGGAATGAAAATTTAAATCTCCATTCTAGTCATTGGATGCTTTAGTATTTTCATTACATTCCACTTTAGATGAACCAGGTCTAGGTAGCACTTTTTCGAGTCTACATTAAACTATACACATCATTATTTCATCCACCTTCACAACCATCCTGTCAGGAAGGCCAGAACACTTGGCATCATATAGCCAAAAAAAGAAAGAAAGAAAGAAAGAAAGAAAGAAAGAAAGAAAGAAAGAAAGAAAGAAAGAAAGAAAGAAAGAAAGAAAGAAAGAAAGAAAGAAAGAAAGAAAGAAAGAAAGAAAGAAAGGCTTACGTTAGGCCATCCAACATGCCTTCAACAGAGGCAGCCTTTGAACTAGTGCAGAGATGGACCAACCAGATAATGAATGAACTGTTACTCCTGTCATTAACCAATCTAGATAGGGCTGATGGGACCTAGAATACAACAATATCTGGAAGGGCACAGGTTCCCCAACCCTGAAGCAGAAACTTACATGCCCAAAATTATTTCATATCACTACTACACTATAGTCAGTATTAGAAGACTTGATATCTTCACTCACAGAGATGCAGGGTTATAGTTTTATTGCAGTGGTGCCTTGACTTACAAACGTCCCTACTTGCAACAATTTCGACTTACAAACAGCTGTGGTGGCAAAATATTGCTTCGAGGTCGGAGCTTCAACTTATGAACAGAAAAAAAAACCACGGGGAAGGCGGGGAAAGCAGGAAATTTGAACTTTCAGATAACCATTGGTCAGCGAAGAGGGTGTTTGTCTGTACCTCATTTGCCCCAGTGGTTAGAGAGTGTGGATATGGAGAGAAACTTCACACTGCCTGGTACTGCCTGGTACTGTACTGTACGTACTGTATTATCATTATTATTTTGGCTTTTTTTAAAAAAAAAAGAGAGACTGCCTGTTCTAGGTGGGTACACTGTATTTACTGTATTTGCCCAAGTGGGGGGAGCCATCTTGTACGCCGGGTGCACTTCATTTGGGCCAGGAAGGAGCCGCTGCCACCGCCGTTGAGTGAGTGACGCGGGGGGCGCTGGCTGGGGAGGAAGGCAGGTGGGCAGGCAGGCAGTCGGTCTGGATGGAGGGAGGGAAGCAGAGCTGGCCATGCCTGAGCGGCCAGAGCCCACTGCCCCATGCCGCTGAGCCAGCGGCGCACTTGCTCGCCCGCCGCCCGCCCACTTCCCCTCTTCCTCCTCCTCCTCCTCCCACCACCCACCCAGCCGCTTCCTCTCTTCTTCGCTCTCTCGCTGCTGAGCCAGCTGCTCGCCCGCCCGCCACCCGCCTGGCCACTTCCCCTCTTCTTCTTCCTCCTCCTCCTCCTCCCACCACCCACCCAGCCGCTTCCCCTCTTCCTCACCCTCCTCCCCGCCGGCCATGAACTTCCATGGTGGGCCCGGGCAGAGCCCTGGGCAGCCACCGCCGGTGCCGCAGCAGAGCCATCCACTCTATATTTCGAGTGGAAATTTTGGGGGGTCATCTTATATGGCCAGTCGCCTTGTATGCCAGCAAATACAGTACTGTACAGGGTTTTTGTAGCTTGGGTTTGGGCTAGGGGGGTTATAGGGGTTATGTTTCTGTACTCTGATGGGTCTTGTAGTGTGGATTAATTTTAAAATGTAAAATTTATTTATTTTTGCATAGTGTGGCTCCTAGGGTTTGTGTACTGTGACCTCTCTTTTGTTTTAAAATGTGTGGGTTTAAAATGTGACTCCAAAGTCTTTTTGTTTTAAAATCAGAAAATTTTCTGCAAGGGTATGTCGTGGTTGGCATGCTGTAAAATGGAGTTTAGACGGCAAAGTGTTTTTTTTGTTTAAAAGGTGTTTGGTTTTAAACATATTTGGTTTTTAAAGTGTTTGATTTAAAAGGTGTTTTGTTTAAAAGGTGTTTTAGACTCCAAACTCTCCCCCCACATTGTCTTCTCTCTATCTATCTTCTCTCTTTTTGTGCTTAACAGCACAAACGTTTGTCTGAGAGGTCTGTGTGCACCAGTGATGACCTTCTTTCTTTCCTTTTCTCCCCATAGTTCCCTCCCTCCTTTCCTGCCCTTTTTGTAACCTAAGTCATCTTAGGTTAAAAGAAGAAAAATTCTCCCCCTAGTGGTAGAGGACGGATTAACCGCTTTCCATTAGCTCCTATGGGAACTTGCAACCAATACCTCTAGATACAACCAAAAAACAGCCAGAACGGATTAATCGGGTTTCAGTGCATTTCAATGGGAAATGCTGATTTGACTTACAACCATTTTGACTTATGACCATCTTCTGGAATGGATTATGCTCGTAAGTCGAGGCACCACTATCAAGGGCTTTCCAAATTTCTCCACTCTATGGTGGGGGGGAGATAGAGAAAAGGGGAAGAGAAATTCTCCAAGGCTTTCTAAAACATGAGTCACACCATCACCAGTTGTTATAGCACAGTTCTTTCTCACTGAAGGTCATTTTCTTCTACTTGCACTGGTACATCAATTGTCAACAACTGTATTGGCAGGCTGGACAACATTTTGCTTCCTCCACAATGCCTTTTACCTAGAATAATTCTGGGATATTATTAAGGTTATGCTAGGTAAAATACTAAATGGAGAATACAAAAATCCGCTAGCCTGCGATGCAAAACACATACATCTAATTACGGAGAACACATACAATATGTAATTTTAAAAGTAACTAGGAATACAATTAACATTACATCACCAAAGAAGCCATGCCCCTCATTTCCTTACAACAGTATGCTAATTTAGGGTGTGACTACACAGGAAGGGAAATACAAATTCACTTACATTCACTCATTGTGAAGTTGCACTATGGAATTTGGGTTCCTTTGGGTCTCTTCGCATTGACTGGCCACATGCAAACAGGAAGAGAGCCTTGTTTGCAGCTTGCTTGCACTTCTGATGGCACCATTAAAAAGGAACTACCAAATAAGTTGCAAACAAGGCTTTTCTTCCTCAATCTCCTCATCTCATTATCTTAAAATAAGAAAACTCTTGCCTATGGGGGGAAACTCTGCTCTTCATTTTTTTACCCTGTTAAAAAAAAAGCTTTGCACATAGAAAGAGGAGAAGCTGAAAGTGTGTTCCGATGGGGGGCTTTTCTGCACCGGTTCAAGTGATCACACATCTAAGCCGATGTGAATGTATCTGATTTTTTTAAAGTAGTAGCCCTAATGGCAGAGACGAAAACTATGGATGAAGGAAAGACTCTGGGATATTCACAATTCCTTTTGTGTCATCAGTTCAAAGGAAAAAAATGTGAATCATTTTGCCCCAAACCTAGAGCATTTACCACATTTTTATCAGTGTGCTTGCCACCTTAGTTATGCCCTAGTTGACATAAGTTAGGAATTTGTTATAAATTACTCCTTAATCATAACTAGTTGTTCTTGAGTCTGCTGGATGGGTGTGGTGGGGGATCGTAGCCATTCCGATCACCTTTAAAACCACAAGACAGGAAGTAGTGATTCCCTGTGGTTTTCCCTCCTGCTTGAATCAAAGCATGCAGACTTCCTAGAGAGAGTTGTATTGCTTCAGCTCAGCAGAGATACTAGTAAGAATTAAGACCACCTGTTAAGTCAAAATCCAAAAATCTTCAAAAGACCCTCCAGTGCAAAACCCTCAGGAAGAGAATCCTTCCAGATTGAAAAATTTCTTTGAAGGAAGACCCTTGTTAGGGGTGCTCCCTCCTTTCAGCTGACAAGCCAATAACGCCACCCTCTTTCTTCTTCCCTACTGTGCCTGAGGCATAGTATTTTTAAAAAAAGGAAATTATTTGCACTCAAGCAGAAATCAGATAAAGTTCAGCCCAAGACTTTCTATAACAGATATGTATTTTGTTTCCAATCAAAATGCATTTTAACAGACTCAGTGTGCACAGGTTAATGAACAGCATGGAATTATACGTCAAGAGAGTGGGCTAAATAATCAAACATTGTGCAATTTCTCTTCCATGGATGTGGCGGGATTGACAAGATACTGTATACTGTAGGTTATTTGGTTTATGCTTAGGCACAAGGTATTATGAAACTCGCCATGGGGCAAAGTCTTTAACACCTCTTTATTTCTTTTAACAGAATTGTTTTTGATAAAATTTACTCATTTGCATTCATTTAATACATTTCTATTCCATGTCTTCAACAAATCACTCAAGACAGCAGACATGTTTTCCTTCACTTCACTAAGGAAGTTCTCAAACAAGCCAACCGCCCACTGGAACATTCTTTATTGGCTGGAGGAACTGTATTTAGCATGACAGAGATAAAGGTAAAGATAAAGGTTCCCCTTGACATTTAGTCCAGTCATGTCCGATTCTACGGGGCGGTGCTCATGCCTGTTTCCAAGCCATAGAGCCAGCATTTGTCCGAAGACAGTTTTCATGGTCATGTGGCCAGAGCAACAAGACACGGAATGCCATTACCTTCCCACTGTGGTGGTACCTATTTATTTACTTGTATTTGCATGCTTTTGAACTGCTAGGTTGGCAGGAGCTGGGACAAGCAATGGGAGCTCACTCCGCTGTGTGGATTCTATCCTACAACTGCTAGTCTTCCAACCCTGCAGCACAGAAGCTTCTGTGGTTTAACCCGCAGCACCACCACGTCCCAGAGATACAACCATTTAATACATCTGATATGAACCAAGTCTCTTAAATAAATTTATAACATAATTTCTTATAACTCTCAAAAACATTGGGTCGGTGGTTTATTTGAACACCCTGTCACATTCCATTGAATACATATTAGGCAGTGTTTATTCTGGGTTCTTGAATGTCAGTCTGATAATTCTAACTAAAAAACAGAAAGAAATCTAGTTGCCAAAAGTTGTAAGGAAAGAGATATCATACTTGCATACCTGTTTTGCACATGTACTTTATATGATTTAATTCCCCCCAATCCTAGAATTCAGCCAGTATGTTTTACCTCTTCAAGGCAGTGAAAAACTCACTTCTCACAAAGTAATTGGCCAACATATTGATGGCATATTTTACTTCACCTCTTAGCATGCAGAAGCACTACAGGGACTTTTTTCTTCCTTAATACAAGTTGTGGATCTGGGCAGCTAGCAGGCTAAACTGGCGCTGAGTGGTATGTTTAGATTCCATATGAAACCTGGCAAAATGAGAAGTATGGCAATCCTATCTAAAGAGGTACAAGTTCCCTACTGCTGGATTCTCTTTGGAATTGATTAAGCCAGTTGTGCCTGAGGAAAATCAGCAAGACTGGATATGCTAATGAGTTTAGACTATTCATTAGCCCTTTACACCTTAAGAGTTTTCTTCTGGTCTTCCTTCCCCTGGTAAACGCCCATTCTGATAAGAACCCTGGGAAAGACCCTGGGAAAGGCCCATTTTTAAAGAATTTTCAGGCAACCTAGTCCATCTGTTTCTTCCTTCACAACCTTCCTTTGAAACCCTCTGTACAGCCTTTGTGCTTTTTTGTGTATGCTGAGCATTTTTGTTGAATTCTCTGAGCAGATCTCCAGGCTTTTTGACAATCTTTCTGGAAGATTCTCCAGCTAAGATAATACTTTTGTTTTCCCAAAGAATTCTGTCACTTCTGAAGCTTTTTTTATCCTTTCTAATGTACCTTCACTCTTATGTTACTCCAACAGTGTCCTTTGGAACTACCTACCCATCATTTCCATGTAGTTTTAATTTCTCTTTATTACTTTTGGAGGGCATTCAAGCAACCTTCATCATGTTTTTACAATGGTTTGGAGTGGAACACACACACACACACACACACACATTGGATCCAGTATCTCTGCTCCCTCCAGACTCCATGTTTTAGCAAATATATTTTATCATTTATATTTCAGATGCACATATATTCATGACTGCGTTCAAACAGTAGTTGTTGTTGCGTGCCATCAACTCACTTCCAACTTAGGGTGACCCCATGATTAGTGACCTCCAAAAGGTTCCTGCTGTTAGCAAAGACTAGGATGTGGTTTCCTCTATTGAGCCAATCCATCTCATGTTTGGTCTTACTCTTTTCCTGCTGTCTGCAACATTACAGTCAGGTGGTTTCAGGGCAGGAAACCACATTAGATGTCAAGCAACCCTATTTAGTCCATGTCCCTCTTTAAAGGGAAAGGAAAAATTAAAAAAATAACAAAAAAGATCCCCCTCCTTGTCTCCTCATGTCTCTCCTCCATGGGGGCAGACAGAAAAGTATTTTCAAGTGGCACAGTGCTAGATTGGCTTGCCAAGTAACCAATTCAGCACTGCATTCAAAGCACTTTTTAAAAATCCTCTTTGAATTTCCCCAAGTCTGTTCACAGGTCACATTTTGTAAAGAATAGGCTAGGTAATTTTTTTTTTGTTTTTCCTGTGTGGCTGTTCCTTTTATCAAACATGTACTTATTCCAAAATGGATTTATTGCAGTTAATTAGCTTATTGATTTAGCAGTATTTTTCTCTCTTTTTTGCCATTTAGTTTTCTTGTTCTGCTTTTTTTTAAAAAAAAAAAATCTCCTTTTGCTGAAAGGCTATGCTCACCTGAGGGAGATTGAGACCATACAGCATATGTTCTTCACCTGCCCATTGTATGAAGCAGTGCGAAAAGAGACTATAACCCCCTCAATAGATAGATTCCCAGGACATTCAGAGGGAAATAGGCTTGAGTTCCTTCTCTCGGATGTTGATGTACAGATCACCTGTCAGGTTGCGAGATTCTGTGTAGCAATACAGTGGTGCCTCGCTTAGCGATCGCTCCGTGCAGCGATGAAATCACTTAGCGATGGACTTTTTGCCATCGCCAGAGCGATCACTTAGCGATGGCCCCTATGGGTAAAAATCGCTTTGCGATGATCGCAGGGACGCGATCATGGCAAAGCGCCCATTTTTTAACAGCTGATCAGCGGTTCCAAAATGGCCACCGGAGAAACAAAATGGCGACCGCTGTTTTGCCTCGCTTTAGAGGCACCCAAAATGGCCGCCGCTATGGAGGATTTTCGCGTACAGGTAAGTTTTTAGCCCTTAGGAATACATTAAACGCATTTTAATATGTTCCTATGGGCTTTTTAAAATCACTTAGCAATTAAATCGTTTAGCGATGTTTTTTTCCTGCACGGATTAACGTCGCTAAATGAGGCACCACTGTACTTCGATTGTGGAAGTTAAATACCAATTAGATTGCAGTTCCCAGTTGTATGTATGCCAACATGTTCTAATGGAATATTGAAAGTTAGAAATTTTAAGGTTTTATAAGGTTTTATACTTATGTGACTGGTCTAAGGACCATAAATAAACTATTATTATAAAAAAAATTCTACAGTCTCTCTGTGGTGGAAGAGGCTTGGTTGTGGATTCAAGGCCTAAGGGCACGGATTGGTGAAGTTAAAACTTTGCCATAATTATTACACTTCACAGTTGGGCTTTGGTTTGTTCTACAGGGCTGGTGTTGGTTTGAAAAGGGAAGAGTGACTGGACGTATGGTTCCCTAATGGAGGAGCTTCAGCTGCCCACCTGGACAAGTTCTTGGGACACAGATTTAAAAGCCCCAGGGGGCTTTTAAGAAGGGCTTTGCATGAACAGTGTGCACATGCGCAGATACTCCCTGGTGGCGGGCTAACAGGAATTGTTATATGCTCAAGGTGCCGATGACAAAAGCATTGTCTCCAGTGCTGTGCAACTATGGCCTTCCAAATGTTTTTGACCTACAGCTCCCAGCAGCCCTAGATGATAGGGGCCACAGTGCAAGAACATGGGACATCTGGGGAGTCATGATTGACCACTTAGAGGCATATGCAATCCAAATGGTTTAATGATAAAATATCTAAATTTTTAATTGCATTTTGTATATTTTAGCTATATAATATATTCTATGAACTGGTTGTACACTTTTTAAATTGCATTTTGCATATTTTAGCCATATAATACATTTTATGAGCTGGTCACCCGACCGTAATAAATAAATTCATTCATTCTAATATCTAAAGAATGGAGGGCAACAGTCTTGAACCGGTGTCAACAATTTCTGCTTGAACAACAGACTAAGCAAATACACAGGCCATGGTCATCTGCAGTACAGTAAGATACAATGTATTTAAATTTGAAATACTGTATAACAATTGTTTTTTCAGTTTGCAGCTCTATACAACAATTAACATATGAAAATTTTATGCAACTCTGCCTTCTCTTTTATCCTGTCTATCTCTGCCTTTAATCCTGTTTTCCCCCCACATGTCCTTCAGGGAATATCAGTTTGAGTAGGTGGTGCAATTTCATTATCCTCAAATACCCTGTAAGGAAAGGAAAGCTGAGAGCATTCTTTTTCAGTTCCAAAAAAGGTCATTGTGCCTTTCCATATTCAATGTTTGAGGCACACAAAAAAACCAGGAAAAATACAGTTAAACCAAGTCCTAAAATTACAGAAGAAGAAGAAGAAGAAGAAGAAGAAGAAGAAGAAGAAGAAGAAGAAGAAGAAGAAGAAGAAGAAGAAGAAGAAGAAGAAGAAGAAGAAGAAGAAGAAGAAGAAGAACTGAATTAGCAGCCAGCTAAAACTTGAACCTGTAAGATAACAGAAGAATATGGCAGAACAGAGAAAAGGTCAAGCTGGGAGACCACAATTACACCAGGACAGAAAGGTCTCCACTATTCAATTGAAAACCAATGAATAGGAGGCTAGAGAGGCTCTCCTTCTAGAGCCTAGGTACAGACATTGGCAGGTTTTCTGCTTTGTTCCCTACATCGGCACATCAGATATTGCTGGGAGGCCAAGGCATAGCTCTTTGGGACTCAGCTTTGGAGGATAGTAGATTTCTACGTGGATTGGCTTTATACAGTATATCTGGGCATTATTTCACTATTCTGGAAGAAGGAGGCACAGACTGTACTGACTTGCTCTTGCAACTTCTGAAAAAGAACTAAGTGGTACAAACATACTCTAAGAGGTCATCTATTAGGAAGAAGAGGAAGTTCATCAAGGAATAATTGCTACTTGCCTCTAAGCATATGGTAATTGCTCCAGGCAAAGTGCTCCCAAAAGTAATGTGTGCACAAATCTAAGTCCACAGGCATTATTTGCAACTGTATGAGCCTTGACAGAATATTGGTGGGAGTAGCAGTATCTTTGTGAGTACTCGGCAAAAGATTATTGGCCTGAGTCCTGGACATGATGCAACAGCTACGAAAAGATGCAACTTCAATGGAGCTAATAAATCTGGAAACATTCTGGAATGCTGAATGAGAGGAAAACCTATAAGGGAAGGAAAGAACATCCGAGCTCTCAGCTAAGGACAATGGGAAACAGGAAAACAGAGAGACAGACGGACAAAGAATGTATAGAAGAGAGAGATAAATATGTACAGAAACTGAGAAAAAGAGAGGTTGCCATTTTTTCTGAGAAAGAGATATTGGAAAAGAATACAATCTTGCATGCTACTCCCTTAAAAACAAGTTATCTTTGGGGAGCAAACTCTGTATCTCGTACTAAGCTCAGGGGATCTTTTTTTTCCTATTTCTCACAGTCTTTGAGACCACCACTTCCCTCCTATTGCTTCCATTGTTAGCCATCTCATGACTAGATAGGCGGGGTATAAATAAATAAATAAATAAATAAATAAATAAATAAATAAATAAATAAATAAATAAATAAATTTTCTGCTCTCCAAAGGAAGACATATGGAAATGTAGCGCTACACTAAGGATGGAATGTGTCACTTTCAATCTGTCTGTCACTGGCAAATTAAAAGTTCCCACCGTGATTCTCATGGGCAAGCCAGTGTGCACTTGCACCCGATTACCATAGCAGGGACTTTTTGTTTGTCAGCTAGGAGTGGACTGAAAGTTACCCACTTTCTTTCACTAAGCAGCTGGGCTTCATATATAAGAACACAACCATGAATTGCAAGTAGAAGTGTTTTATTCCCTTTAACCAAGAGCAATGCTCCCTCTATGTTGCATGGGTGAACAGCTGTGCAGTGCTATATTGGTGCCGTGTTCCTGCAGTTACTGTTGCCACTCATTTGATTCTGGTCACATCTGGAACTTTGCACACATGGGATGGGGTTTTCACTCAGTGCTGGTGGGAAATTAGAAAGTATATTGACCAAGAACTATCCAGACTGATCATTTTCTAAGGCAGGGGTCTCCAAACTACGTCCCACGGGCCACATCCAGCCTGCCTTGCCATTTTGTCTGACCCGTTGCCTTCAGACCATGCACACGCATGGGGCAGTCGGGGGTGTGGGTGGGCATCCATCTGGGTGGGGGCAGTGTGCGTGGGTGGGTGTGCATCTGTGCATGTGTGCGAAGGGGTGGCCAAGCGTGCGTGTGCACACAGCCACATGTAAGCATACACATATGTGCTGACACACATTCCTGTTCCTTCGGTCCTCAAAAACTTTGAAAATATCCAGTGTGGTCCTCAATGTAAAAAGTTTGGAGACTCCTGTTCTTAGGGATGGGGTGAGACTGGCCAAATATCTTCAGATTTTTCTCTGCACTATAAAGGGAATAACTTAATTCCAGATCCCACCAGGTGTGATTTGGTTTGGTCTACAAGGTTCTCCTCCTTCCCAGTATATCTTCACAAAAACTCTGTGCAGTCCATTGTGTTGAAAGAAAATAACTATAAATTCTGGTCCAAGGAAAACCAAATTCAGTTATTTTGTGTATGTGTGGAATTCCTTACTAATCAGGAGACTGAGCAGATGCAAACCTTTAATGCTCATAGACAGCATTTTTCTCATCTGTAGGAATATCAAGTAACTTATGCTTAATCACTGTTCTCCAGCTTTATTTTTACCAAAAAAATCTGCATTAAGTCAAACACATAAATATGGAAAGTCATCCTCTACACAAGAACCAATAACCATTGCATTTTGTTTTCTTCTCATCTTGATACTTATTTTACATTTAGACCAGGATTACTGCCTAAATATTGCCATCCAGTGGTGCAACAATGTACTGTTTCCATGAATAGCAGTTGCTACTGTTGAAAGAATCATGTGCCCAAGTGAGATTGCAGGGTTCAATTTGGGCTGAAGTTTGCAGAATACAAACTCCTCAATGACACTCAACCCAAAATCCATAAGCTATGACCAGGAAAGAGTCATCAACCTTAGTTATCAACCTGTAGGTTTGGAATGGTCGACAGGGAACTCTACCAGTGGCCAAACTAAGACCATCGGGGGGGGGGTTGCAGGTGAAGCTGGTGCTGCCACAAGACAGACTCTCCTGCTCTCTCTTTTTCCTATACACCACCAAAAGAATTGGAAGATGGGAAAAAGGAAGAGCAGCCGGTGCCCAAGTGACAATCTTCCAATTTTCAATGCCTGGCACCAAACAAACCTGAACCCAGAGAACAGCAGAAGACCCTGTTCAGTCAAATGTTACTGAATAAGCTGATGGCTTCTAGAAACAGCTGGCAATGCATATGATGGGAATGGCAAGGGTGGTCTTGGAGTGGTGGAGCAAAGAGGAAGGACCAGGGCTTCTTTTGGTGGCTTGTGCTACTGAGACTTACGCATAGAGAATCATGCCATAGAAGGTAGGGGAGCAGTGCTCTGCTTCCAGCCTCAAGCAATAAGAGATCTTGTACTGTCCCACTTTAAAAGGTGCCTCTAAAGACAGAGAGAGAGAGAGAGAGAGAGAGAGAGAGAGAGAGCATAAACAGCAAATTGATACAGTATGCTGATTTAAGTCAACCCATATCCAAAATACAGCTTATATAATTTTAAAATGAATGTATTTATGCCAGCTGTTATAAAAAAACTTGTATCTGGTGTGAAACTGAATATTTGTGAACACTGACATTTAAATTGCTGCCATGTTTCACACAGAAATGTTTAATCATCCTAGGAAGGGGTGTTCTCCTTCTCCACTTTCTCCTTCATCTTTCTCTGCCGTTATCACCACCCTTTCATCCACTGCTTTCACTAGCAAACACTTTTTTTAAAAGGTTTTTGGAAGTGAAATAGCACTGAACACAGTAAGCATCTGAATTAGAGCTGCATCAATTAACATTACAGCACTGAAGAAGGGAAAATATTTTTTAAAAAATTTACAAACTGCACAGTAGTTGTAGTCCTTATCAGTGTGAGCAAAAGACAGGCAAAAGGAGTAGGGTTAGCTCCCATTCCATGCCTCACTTTGTGCATTAACTGATGTCATCTGGACATGCCCAACAGCAGTCTGAGAGGTGATCATAGAAGCCAAAAGCAAGTTTTAAAAAATGAAAATGGGAATGCTACAGGAGGAAAAGGGAAAAAACACTGCCAGCCAAACAAAGGCAGCAATGGAGAAATTACAAAATATAATGAAGTGTAAGGATCTGTCACTGGAGATGAAGACCAAGATAATTGATCATCCACACTCCAATGTTTCCAATAACCATGTATGGGTGTGAAACCTGGACAGTTAAGAAAGCCGACAGGGGGGAAAAATTACTTGCTTTAAATATGGTGCTGGAGAAAAATTTTGTGGATATCTTCCACTGCCATAAAGACAAACAAGTGTCCCAGATCAAATCAAGCCTGAACTATCTCTGGAACCAAAATGTTGAAACCGAGTCTCTCCTACTTTGAGGACATCATGATAAGGCAGAATTCTCTGGAAAAGACAATAATGCTGGGAAAGGTGAAAGGCACCATAAAGGCCTGAGTTTACAAGAGCTGAGCAATGAAGTTGAGGATGAGACATTTTGGAAATCACTCCTTCACAGGGTCGCCAAGAGTCAGAGGCAACTTGACAGCACATAACTACAACACACATACCATAAGGAAAGAAGGAAATGGTGCAAGTATGCATGCATAAGGACAATCCATAATTATAAATCTTCAACTGCAGAGCTGGAAGGGACCCTATGGATCATCAAGTCCAGCCCCTGTTAAGGAGGCACACTGCGGAAGTGAACTCCCAACCTCTGGCTCCACAGCCAATTAACTCATCCGATGAGCTATCAAGCTGTCATATTAGGAAAAGGAGAAATTCTGATCCTTGCTGGTGGCTTTAATCTTATCAGGAAAAGGCAGGTGAAGCAATGGGGCCTTGCTTTGCAACTCTTGGTTACAAACATTTCAAGCAAAGAAGTGGACCTCTGTGAAAAGAATCACAGAAGTGCAGGGTAGACAAAAGTTCAGGAATGGGGGAGCGGGGATGAAAGCAAAGGACTGTAGAGCTGTTACTTGATTTTCTTGAACCAGCCCTCCAGTCAGTATGGAAGCACCCATTTGTGTTGAAGTTAATAATAAATGGCTGTTGTTGGGGGGAAATGAAGGAAGGCTTCACCCATTGCAATTGGCAATGGATACTCTGGTGTTACATTTACCTGGAAATACAGTATTAGTTTCATCCATCCATCCATCCCATTTATATCCCATTGTTCCTCTAAGGAGTTCAAGACGGTATTATATAGTCCTCCTCCTGCCCACTTTATCCTCACAACAACCCAGAGAGGTAGATCAATTTGAAAGAAAGTCACATGCCCAAGATCATCCAAATGAGTTTTCCTAGTGCAGTGGAGACTAGAAACAAGATCTTCCAATTTTCAATCCAATGCTCTAACCACTAAACCACATTTGCTTGTCCAATGCCTGTGTACAGACACTTGGGAAACGCATATGAGCCAGGTTCCTTGGTTTTGTGTTTACTGGCATTAAACAATATGTGTCTCTTTTCAGCATGTCGTCCCTGCACTAGATTTTTGCTGGGGAAAGATAATGCTGTGACATTACAGTTTCCTGCACTAATCACTATGTATCCTCTCCATTCCTGGAGAGCTCTGATCTGGCCATGGTAACACATGCCTTAGTTGCATCCCTGCTGGACTACTGTAACATGTTCTATGTGGGGCTGCCTCGGGAAAGTGTTCAGAAACTTCAGTGGGTCCAAGACACAGCAGCCAGATTGCTAACTGGGTCTGGTCACAAGGATCCCATAACCCCCATTACAGAAACTCCACTGGCTGCCGATCTGTTTCTGGGCAGAATTCAAAGTGCTGGTTCTACCCTATAAAGCCCAAAATGGTATCCCAAGGACTGTGTCTCCCATCATGAGCCTGCCTGTGTGTTAAGCTCATCATGAGAGGCCTTCCTCTTGGTCCCCCCCCCCCCACCTTCCCAGGTATATTTGGTGTGAACACAGGAGAGGGATTTCTCTGTTGCTGCTTCCAGACTTTTGAACTCTCTTCTATAGGCGGCTAGGCTGGTCCCATCTTTGCTGTCCTTCTTACAAGAACGTGAGTACTTTTCTCTTGAGGCAAGCTTTTCCTTAGTCACTGCCTGCCTTAGTGGGGATTTTAAATGGATGGTTATGCCTTACTGCTCTAAATCTGTTTTTGGTGTTAATTTTGCTTACCATTCTTTAGTGTGGCATTTGTTTGATGCTTTTTTAGTATTTGTATACTTACTGTTTTTAGCTTTAAATGTTGTCTTTTCATGACAATAGTTATGAGTGCCCATTTATTCTTTTCTACAGGACAGACAGGCATGGGAGGGGTTCATCAGTAAAACAAGGTGAGGGGAGAAACCTACCCCCTCTCCTTTTGCACCATGGATCTAAGTAGGATCAGCCCTTATCCTGCCCCACAGTTGCAAGTATCTTAACAAAAGAGAAAGGGTTCCTTTGTCCTTGAAATGGTGGGCCCACAGGTGAGAACCCGAAGGTTATATCCAGGCTGTAGTGTCTGATTTTGACCAGCAAGGGGAGCTATGTAACTCTGAAAATGAAAGGAAATGATAAGAAACTTCATTTCGTTAAAAGGCAAAATTTATCACTCCACCATTTAATTATTCAAAACTGTTAAAAACCACTTGCCCAAACTTTGAATTGTGATTTTTTTTTAAA
The DNA here is from genome assembly GCF_051106095.1 of Pogona vitticeps. Taxonomy (NCBI): domain Eukaryota; kingdom Metazoa; phylum Chordata; class Lepidosauria; order Squamata; family Agamidae; genus Pogona; species Pogona vitticeps. The sequence goes on from NC_135785.1 coordinate 158,803,665, forward strand.
AAGCCCTATCATTCAGCAACAAAGAAGCCTCAGCTTCTTTCCTCATACAGTGAATTTTGATATTTTCACAATTACTATCACCGTTGTGTTTTCACAGAATGCTCACTTCAGGATATCGTCCTTGTAAACGAATATCTGGAGCTCAGACACATCCACAGACACTCATGGTCTAGGCTGGCAGTTGAGAGGAAAGCAGTTAAGCGGGAAAGCAGCAGGGCTGAAGGATGATTTGAGGGTGAGGTACAAACAATGTGAAACAACATATATCCCTGGATTGGCTGCCTGCCTGCCTGCCTACTTACCTGGGTTTGCTTTTCTTTGTGCAACTTGTCATCTCATTATTCATGTCCACCATTTTTAAACCTGAACTTGTTTTCCAAATCGTAATAAAGGAATTGTATGAAGGGCACAGGCAGGCCCTTTGACACAGGAAAGGGGAGTCTCTAACCTTTCAGTTTCCATCATTCCTGACCATGATGGCTGGGGATGATGGGAATCATAGTCCAACATCATCTGAAAGACTTCAGATTCCCTCTACACTGATCTGAGCAAATAGCAACCAAGCTGGGAAAGAAAGTGGTACAGTCATCTGTATACCTAATTCACTATGTTTATTTAGTGGAGCAGGGACTCTTAATATTGGCCATCAGAAAAGCAATCCCAGGTGACTAAGCTAGGAATCTGGTCCTCAAATAAATAACAGGTATTTAGCTCACAACTGGTCTAACTTTGAATGCATTTTTGGTGTTGTGTTTACTTTCTTTTAGTGACAGTATCTGTTTGATCCTTTTTAGTATTTGTATACTTACTGTTTTTAACTTCCAGTATATTATTGATGTAAGCTGCCTTGGATCCTTCATAAAGAGAAAGGTGGGGTAAAAATATTTTAAATAAATGAATACATTTTCTTTATAATTAGATTATAGACACCAAAAATATAAGCAAATTTTAGCTCAATCAAAACATTACCTATTTAGACAATTCTATTTCAATTCTCATTTGGGCCATTATTAAAAGAACAGACACTTTCATTTCCAGAAAAACAAGTAAAACAATAAAAGGGATATTAAGGAAACAGAAGGAGGAGATAAAATATAATTTTAAAAACTATTCTGTGAAAGAAACCTGCAGCACAACAAATGCCATGAAGTAGGAGCAGTTTTCTTTTTTTCTTTATTTTTAAAGGAAAGTTTTCAAAATATTTTAGGCTCTAGTTCTTCCTTGAGGGAAAAGATCTTCAAAAGGGAATATATCTAAATGTGTGTGTGTGTGTGTGTGTGTGTGTGTGTGTGTGTGTGTGTGTGTGTGTGTGTGTGTGTGTGTGTGTGTGTGTGTGTGTGTGTGTGTGTGTGAGAGAGAGAGAGAGAGAGAGAGAGAGAGAGAGAGAGAGAGAGAGAGAGAGAGAGAGAGAGACAGTGAGAGAGAGATGCAAAAAATGTATAAAAGATCAGGCTGGGTACAACTGGCACATACATGAAAGATTGTGTATTTTAAAAGGCCAAACCACTCTGTGCTTTTACTGATTTGCATTCATTTTCTTTGTATATCAAGATCAATCATTTATTAATCAACCATCCCCATGCTAAGGAGTAATAAGTAGCAAGATATATATATTTCAGACATGTTGGGCTACATATCCATAAATTAACTGCAAGGACACCAAGTTGAGAAAGACATGTCTGACCAAAGTTCCTTCTAAGGCGCACACACAGCTGCATGAGCATGTGTGTCTCTGCTCCCCTCCACACAGGGCCCCTCCTCCTCCTCTACAAACCCACAGCAATCGTTTCCAGCCTTTTTTGGTTCCAGTTATTGAGAATGGTGGACCAGTTTGCCTACATGATGGTGTGTTTACATTGCAAGAGCTTGGAAATGTTCTTTCTTTTTGGACTACAGCTCCCAGAACCTGGGGAACCCGGGAGTTGTAGCCCAAACAGGAATGATTCAAGCTTTTCACATTCCTTTTCTTCTGTTCAAAGCTCACAGGCAGGCCCAGTTATCCCCTCCATGACATGCAGGCAGGTCTGCAATTAAACAAAAAGGTTTATTACAACTTGGAACCAATGTAGAAACAAACTGTAGAAACAATGGGGAGTCCCCATTAGAGACGTCTTTAACAGGGGTTCCCTACACTAATTCACTCCTAACAGGAGGCGGGTTTTTCCTCAGTTCTCCTTGCAGTCTTCCCAATGAGGGGGACAAATCCTTTCTTCTCCAGAAGGTTGAAGACTCCGCAGAGGTGTGCCAGGCAGGGGGTGTTGCAGCACAAGTGGCAGACGGTCACAGCAGTCATCCAAATGTGGACAGTAGTTTCTACCATCTCAGCATCCTGCCACACCTTCTTAATCTAGGCTTTCCACTCCTCAACCTATGATGTGTAAGGCTGGTCCAAAACATGTTTCTGCATGCAGCTAAGGATGTGATGATACCCCTGTGCCATTTTGTGAACAGAAACAACTAATAACACCCAAACAACTCACCCTGCTTAAGAATTTCTTAGAACATTAACTGTGTCCTTCTAGGATCCAGAACAGATTGCTGCTTCATGCTTTAATACTTAATGTATGAGGTGTGAGAGTGTGCTCAAATACTCCAAGGTTACTTAAACAGAAAGGTGTTTTTTTCCTTGCTAACTAAACATATGCACAACAGGTTTTTTGGGGATAAGTATCAGGAACATAGGAAATTGCTCTGCCCCAAGAGGGACATTATTCCATTCGAACACAATACTGCCAACTCCATGGGTTCCCAACAATTCAGCTGTGTGTGTGCAATGGAAATGGCATCATCGGCATTGACCAATCACTGCCAATTAAAGACTTCCTTTGGTACACAACGCAGCAAAGTTGTGTGCACCCAAAATCACCAAAGGAAGCTTTTATTCAGTGGCGCTTTGCAGCTGTGGATGAGATCGTTCCTGTTGTGCATGAAAAGCCAAGCAACAAGGTTTCAGTGGTTGTTCCTAAGGTTCAGCTTTTTAATAATTGATTTTTATGGCAGAATTGTACACTCCCTTGTGTATACACATAGAAAGGCAATCCCAAGGCTTCAGAAATAAATCAATGTGATTCTTTACTCCAAATTGATACTGTACCCCAACAGGTGAGGAGAGAAAGATTAATTTTATGGTTTCCAGCATATGTGGAGGAATGTGGTCTCAATGATACAAAACCTCAGCTACCTTCATTAGTTCAGCTGCCAGTAAGGGCCATCCCAAATCTGCTTCAATTTTCTTGCCATTGGCAGAGTTCATTGTAATGCCTGAAGCAAGCCAATCCAAAGACAGATCAGTGCTGGAATAGAAAAAGGAAGATACTGTGAGCAGTATTCACCACCACAGTAGAGAGCGAAATCTCTTTTTCCTGAACAACAAACAAGAAGACTAGTTCACACAGATACAAGACAAATATTTTGTACATGCAGGTGAGCATCAGGCTTACACATCCAATGTGTCCCTCTCTCATTCTCTCTCTCTCTCTCTCTTTCAAACACACACACACACACACACACACACACACACACACACACACACACACACACACACACACGAAGTGTGAGGCAGAGGAGTATCTGCTTATGTATGTGAAATATATAAGCCACTTGATCCCACATCAAAGCTGCTAAGCCATTCAAACAGCATAACAAGATAGTTTGTTTTTTCCCCTCCTGAAAAACCAGGAAAGGCTACTCTATGCATAAAAGGTAAAGGGGGTTAAATAAAAAAATCCACAGATCTGTTGTAACATCATGTCTAAGAAACAGCAGAGCAGGAAATCTCTAGGCTGAAGCCTCCGTCCATCATCAACTCATGAGGTAGATCTATCTGAGCTACCTCAAACTCCATCTGCCATAAGAGGGGCATGCTGACTTACTTTCTGATATGTAATGCATGTGAATTGCTTTAAATCTTTGAAGGCTATACAGAAATTAGAATTATCAATTGTGAAACATCTTTATAAATCCATTCTCTGATTTTAACATGGCACATATTTTATCCCAGTTTTTATTGCACCACGGTCATCCCAGTTCTCATTATCTTTGCAATCACCCATTAAAATCTAAAATAAAATAGCATTCCACAATCCTTCATGGTTCACAAAGTAATAAACATACTTGACCTTACTTGTTCTGAAGGCTTCCAGGCCACTGTCCTGCTCTAACTTGCTACCACTTTCTCTGTCGTGCATGTAAGGACTTATGACAGCAGGGATCTGTGAAGGAGAGAAGTAACAGGGATCATTTCTACAACTTCTCATTTCCAAAACAACTGTTTCAATGATCAAAAACATACTGAGAATCTCTGCACAGTGATAGCTTTCCACTGCATCATGAAACCAAACATGATGTTGCCATCTCCTTTGATGTTTCCCCATTAGCTTATGAAACACAAGATAAGTAATCTAAATTCTTCCCTAATATTTGGTCCTGGACATTGAACCTTTCAATTAATATTTCTGGAAAGTTTCTAAGAAAAAAAAAACATTAATGGCTTTGCAGTTCATCCACATTCCAGATTCTTGTTTATGGCTTCTGGTGGATGACTAAATAAGGAAAATCTAATCTTTCTGAAACCAAAGCCTGACTTTCAGCCTTGGTGATTTCTCTCTTAGTTTATAATACATATAGTAAACACAACAAAAAGCAGAAATGTAATTGGTAAATTTTTAGATAATATCTTACAAATGTGCCTAATGCAAAAGGAGAATTGTCACAAACAGTGCAATTTACCAGCATTTTCAAGACTGGATACTTAAATATAAGTCATTTTAGACTCCCATCACAAGCACATTTGGCTCCTTCCAGAGAAAACTACTTTCTGTTCAAATTCCATTGAAATCAGTTGGACTTAAGTTAGGGTGCAACTTCATTGGAGAGCTGAATCCGAACAATTTGGCTTTGCTACAATTTGATTCATGATGCGTATTACATGTGAATGTGACCACACAGGGGCTGTGGATTGATTTAGGAGTTCACTGGTCATACTTGTTGCAATATGAGTTGCATTCTAGCCAGCATCCTCCATTCCTTCTTTCCTTCCTCTGGTCATTCCTGTGCTTATCCTTTTATGTTTTGCTGTGCAGCTGCTTTCTCATTTAAAACTCCAGACTACTACATATCTCAAATACTTTTCTATATAAAAATAACATGGAAACATGCTTAACAGTCTAATAGGACAGAACAACAAAATCTGAACAGTAATTGTGACAAACCCAGACCTACTGGGATCTGCCACACGTTAACTAAGCTGCCACCAACCATTCCCTATAAGAAGTCACACAGACCAGGGATGGATTTTTAAACAATAAAAGAATAAGGTTTATTTAAATACAACACACAGGCAAAATAAAACGATCAGGTGAATAAGATAAAGTAACGTGGCTTATTCTCATTCATACATGCATACAGTTTGGTTCACACAGAACCCTTAACTTGAAGCACAGACCCTGAACCTATCAGTTCTGGCTAACCAACAGACACCTGAACCTATCAGGTTGGTACTCTGACACACAGTAGTACCCTGTCTGACACACAGACTCCCACACCAGCTTCTTCTTCCCAGCTGCTGCTTCGTCACATCCCAGCGTCTCCCTTCACCACACACGCATCACATATATATACAGTACAGCCCCTCCTCCTGATGTCCCGCCTTCCACTCCCCATAGGATGGAACTTTCCCTCCAAACCCATGACAGACAGGTAACATCAGTGCTGTATGTAACACCTCCCCTCTTTATAAGTTGTTTTGTAGGGGGAAAGCTAAGGTGCTTTTTCCCAAAAAACAACCTGGATAAAACACACAACAACAGTTATACATACCATATCATACTTACTTATACTTACATTCTAAGTTAACCATAGCAATGAGGCATTTAAACATTTACCATATACATTACATCAATTTACCTTTATTCATACAAACCAAGTTCAAAAAACAGGTACATTTAACTTTTGTCATCAATATATATACATAGTCCATGTTTCTTTCGCCGTCTTCATTCTTCAGGTCTTCTTGACAAGGCGTCAGCAACACAGTTCACTGACCCTCTGACCACCTTCACTTCAAAGTCATAGTCCTGTAGGTTTAAAGCCCACCTCATAAGTTTGCTATTGTGGGTTTTCATTGTCTTTAACCATTGCAGTGGTGAATGGTCAGTGCACAGAACAAAATGTCTTCCCCAGATGTAAGGCTTGGCCTTCTGGATCGCGTAGACTATGGCCAAACACTCCTTCTCCACGGTTGCCAAATGTCTCTCACCTTTTTGAAGTTTCCTACTCAGGTAGGACACTGGATGCTGGTCACCATTCTCATCCTCCTGGCACAGAACTGCTCCTACCCCGCTGTTAGACGCATCGGTGTAGATGATGAACTCCCGGTCGAAGTCTGGAGCCCGCAGCACTGGATAGTTGATGAGCGCCTGCTTCAACCTCTGGAACGCCTCCTCACAGTCGCTGGTCCACGGGATGCGGTCATCAGCCTTCTTCCTCGTCAGATCGGTCAGCGGAGCTGCAATCTCGCTAAACCTCGGGATGAACTTTCTGTAGTAGCCCACCAACCCAAGAAATAATTTGACCTTTTTCTTGGTGTTGGGTCTAGGCCAATCACGAACAGCTTCTATTTTGGCCTCCAGGGGTTTTATCACTCCTCCCCCTACCAAGTGACCCAAGCACTTTACTTCTGGGCTACCCAGCTGCAGTTTGTTCTCTCTGCAGAGCCTAGGCCAAAGCACTTCCTCCCCTGGGTCAAAGCACCTCTCCCCGGCTCTCTGGACACACCAGGCTTTCTTTCTGACCTTTTGAGCTTGCAGGGTCTCTGCTGCCAGCTCTAGGTTTCTCTTTAGGTCATTCATTAAGGTGTCTATATATGTCACATCGTCCTGTGGGTCATCCTGGGTGATCTGCTCCCAATTTTGTTTGATCAAATCAAGGGGCCCTTTCACCCTTCTCCCAAATAAAAGTTCAAATGGACTGAACCCGGTACTGGCTTGTGGCACTGATCGATAAGCAAACAAAAGGGATTGCAGCTTCTGGTCCCAATTGTTTGGATTCTCTGCCAAGTAAGCCCTAATCATGCGCATCAGAGTCCCATTGAACTTCTCAGTTAACCCATTACTTTTAGGATGATAGGCAGTGGTTTCCTTGTGCTTAATTCCACAGATTTGCCATAAGCATTTCATGAGCTTTGATGTGAACGATGCGCCCAAATCTGTGATTATTTCTGAGGCAAATCCCATCCTGGACATATACCCCACCAAGGCATCTGCCACTGTGTTAGTTTCAATGTTAGTCAAGGGTATGGCTTCAGGGTACCTTGTGGCATGGTCCACAATGGTGAGAATGAACCTGTTCCCCCTCTTTGTGGCTTTGGGCAAAGGTCCCACAATATCCACCCCTATGCATTTGAACGGAGTGTCAATCACAGGCAAAGGGCACAACTTTGCTTTGGTCCTGTCACGGCTATTCCCCTGCCTTTGACACACATCACATTGTTTACAGAACTCCCTGATCTGCTTCCCTATGTCAGGCCAGTAGAAATTCTGTGTGATTCTCTGCTGTGTTTTGTTCACCCCTAAGTGCGCAGCAAACACGTCAGAGTGCCCCCTTTGTAAGATCATGGGGCGATACTTTTCAGGTACCACCAGCTGACTTCTGATCCCATCTCCCCCTTTTGAGATATTCCTCAGGGTCTCTCTATATAAAATCCCCTTTTTCTCCAGAAATCTCACTGGGGTTTCAGGTGTTAGCTGGGCGTCAGTCACTTGTTCAAAACACTTTTGGAGAGTGGCGTCTGCCTTTTGCTCCTGTCCAAATCTGCTGTCTGTGGTTAAGGTTTCCACCACAGCTTCTGAACTCCCCTCTGCTTCCGTCTCTGGCTCATCATTACCCCCTTGAACTGTCCCCGTGGTGGCTTGTGAACGTGTAATCACTAGCACCCTTTTCACATGTTCAGCCAGGTCATTTCCCACGAGCACGGCTGCTGGCAGAGTCGATGAAATCGCTAGCCGCCAAACTCCCCTCCAGCCTTGAAAGTTGACAGGTACCTCCGCGACTGGGAGTGAGATTATCTGCCCCTCAATCCCTGCTACCTTTATGCTCTCATTCGGGATTATATATTCCCTAGGAATAATATCTGGATGGCACAGGGTCACCTGAGAACAAGTGTCCCGCAGCCCCCGATACTGACGGCCAAGTATTCCTACGTCCACCCCTGCTGTCTCAAACAATTGAGAATCTGTTCTCACAAGCAAGCATCGCTTGACCTCCACAAGAGGACCATTTTCCTTAGCCTGATCAGCAGATGTAGCTGTTCCAGATTGAGTCGCCATGGCAACAGGCTCCCTCAGTGACAATGAGCCTTGCTCTTTCTGGACACAGAACACAGCTTTTGGCTTGGTTCCACTCGACTCCTGAGGCACCATTCCTTTTAGGTGCTTTAATTTCCCACACTCTGAGATTAGATGGCCCTTTCCCTGACAGAAATAACATTTTCTGGTGTATTTTGATTCTCTCTCATCCTGCTTTGGTTTTCCCTCCAAAATCTGAGGTCTTAGTTTCATGTCTGAGGGCTTCCCTTCACCATGGGCCCCTCCCCCTTGCTGGCTTTTCCCTGGTCCCTGAGAGCACTTGCTGTAGGTTTCTTTGGGTGTACCTATAGATTTCCCCTCACCCAAGGGCTTTCTTATTTGCGAAATAAAATCTGCGATCTCGGCTGCTTCTACCACAGATTTTGGTTTCCTTTCCCTCACCTGGAATTTCAATTCCCCATGCAGGACTGAATAGAACTGTTCCAGTGCTATCAAATCTTTAAGCTGCTGAAAGGTCTCTGTCCCCTCCTGAGATAGCCATTTCTCAAGCAGCCTCACCAATTGGGCCCCCACTTGGGTAAAAGTCTGTTCTGGTTTCTTGGTGATTGACCTAAATCTTTGCCTCAGCTGTTCCGCATTTATCCCATGTCTTGCAAACACCAGTTTTTTAAACTCTGCAAAATCTTTCATCAGTTCCTCAGGCATCTCGGCATAGACCTCAGCCAGGCTACCACTGATTAAAGATCGCATGATGGTCATCTTCTCAGTTTCCCTCACTGAGAAGTCCACAAACGCTCTTTCCACTAAGGAAAAGAACACCTCAGGACAATCTCCCTTGTGGTACACAGGGAATTTCTTCAGGTCAGCTTTAGACAATTGGCCTCCCTCAGAATCCCTATTGTTATTATTGTTCTGATTCATCAGTTCCAGTTTTCTTAATTCAAACGCCATTCTCTCTCTCTCCAATCTTTCTTCCCTTTCCATTCTCTCTCTCTCTAATCTTTCTTCTTTTTCCAATTGCCTTTGTTTCTCTTCCCTTTCTATTTCCCTCATCCTCAGTTCATGCTGTTGGGCTATGAGCAATTTTCTGAGTTCTGGGTTCTGTTCTCCCGTGCTGTCACCTTGCACTGAGCCAAATTCATCCTCAGAACCTTGGTCAACCTGGGGGTCTTTCACTTCACCCATTTCTGCCATTTGGCTTCGAGTCAAGGGCATAATCCCCCCTCAGAACAAGCTGCTTTAAAAAGTCAAGCCTCAAAATAAAACGACCACTTTTTTTTTCCTTTTGCCTCAGAACCAGCTTTCCCTAGAGATTGCTGCTGTCCTTCAGCACTTAACTTGCAACTGTAGCAAGTTGGAGTCTACCCCCCTCTGCTGGGCCTCTCAGCAGGCAGGCTAGATCACTGTTACTATACAGTTTTGCCTCAGCTTTTTTCCCGCCAAAACCAGGCTGCCTCAGAGCACCCTAATCTAGTCTCCCCAATTGGCACGTTCTTCCACTAGCGCACCTCCCCGTGAGGTACACCTAGAAGATTACCTACGCGCCTCAGATTGTCCCTGACTAGACCCCCCTTGCTCTGGGCACACTTGCCAAGGCTTTGCTGGACCACTGGACAACTGGACCAGTCGTATCCCACACGCTGGACACCAATCAATGTGACAAACCCAGACCTACTGGGATCTGCCACACGTTAACTAAGCTGCCACCAACCATTCCCTATAAGAAGTCACACAGACCAGGGATGGATTTTTAAACAATAAAAGAATAAGGTTTATTTAAATACAACACACAGGCAAAATAAAACGATCAGGTGAATAAGATAAAGTAACGTGGCTTATTCTCATTCATACATGCATACAGTTTGGTTCACACAGAACCCTTAACTTGAAGCACAGACCCTGAACCTATCAGTTCTGGCTAACCAACAGACACCTGAACCTATCAGGTTGGTACTCTGACACACAGTAGTACCCTGTCTGACACACAGACTCCCACACCAGCTTCTTCTTCCCAGCTGCTGCTTCGTCACATCCCAGCGTCTCCCTTCACCACACACGCATCACATATATATACAGTACAGCCCCTCCTCCTGATGTCCCGCCTTCCACTCCCCATAGGATGGAACTTTCCCTCCAAACCCATGACAGACAGGTAACATCAGTGCTGTATGTAACATTTTGCAAAATACATCATAATTCACACATCAGAATGATTCAATAACAGGGATCATCACCTCTTTCCACTTCCCATCCATTACTCTTTTCCCTTACTTTCAAGTAACACATGCAGGAACAGCCTCATCTTTTGTCACATATGGTTTAAAACAAGCTTTACAATTGAACATGAAAGGGGATAAAGTGCACCCCTGTCTGACACTTTTTCCTACTGGAAACCATTCTGTCTCTCCATATTCTAACCAAACAGTAGCTTCCTGACCACAATAAAGGTTATGTATCAGGACAATTAAGGGCTGAAGCACACTCATTTCTTCTATAATAACCCACAGTTTCTCATGATCCAAACAAGCATACAGTAATGTAAATTCTTAACATGCCTGGATTTCAAATGAAGAGAGACTATGCAGTTGGTCATGTAATATCAGAAGCACATGGCTGAAACCTTATTTAATTATTATTTTTAAAAAATCTTAGGCAGCTTTCCCCATTGGTCATTTTGGCTGGGAGTGGAATGTGTAGGAAGCGGGAAAGACTGACTTTAGGAATTATATGAATGATGCAACCAACCATGTCATGTAACCACAAGCCTACGGAGTCCAATACTGCATCCACACAGCGGCCAAACAGTTGCCTAATGAGAAGACAGTGATCTGTATAGATGGACAAATTGTGTTTTTCAATATAAGCCAGCTGTCTTGCATTTTGAATTACCATGTGCCACACTGAATACACTGACCTTACCTGATTTCTGATGTAGAGCAAGTAATGCTTGGTTAGTGGATGAGAGGCTGGCAGGAAGTCCAGGTAGAGCAAGTTAGAAAAGAGGTCTGCCTAAAAGCATGGAGGGCTGCTGCCAGTCAGAACTGACAATATTAGGCTAGATCACCCTGTGGACTCATTATTAGGCACTTCCCTGTGTCCCTATGCCAACAAGTGGGACATCTAGTGTTCCACAGCAAGTGATACAAAGGCATGCTACTGCAGTTTGCATCTGCACTATACCTCTATATAGTCTGTGCTATTCAGAATGTCAACTAATCTCAGTTGCCTCTCATTTCATCTGCCATCAACGCTATACTATGGAAAGTGATTGCTTTTTATCATTCCTTGGCAGATGCATAACCAAAGCAAACTGTGTCTGAAAAGGAAGGTTGCATCCAGGAAAGCTGATGGCGAAATGTACTTGTTAGTCTTAAAGGTGCTATAATATTTTTGTTTTCATTTCATTTTATTCTGTAGTGTTTTGAAGCATAACATCACTATGTCTTTGAATATTCCTCCTTTCTAAACCTTTGAATTCCTCTCTGAAACGCTCTGCTCTTGCTGCTTGTCCTGGGCAGAGTCTCTTTCCATGCTTCTGGCTCCAGGCATCCCAGTACCACTAACCTGCTATTTTTCTTTACACCACCATGAAGATAATGTTCCAATGGAACCTTTATGGAAGAAGGCTGCATCAGAGCAATGGCTAGCAGTAGCCACCATTCTCAATGTGAAATGAGAGCCTCTCTGCTTAAGAGTATTTCTTGCTGCCTTCTAATTTGGAATTTTCTTTTCTTTCGCCAGCACAAAAAGCTTTTCTTATCTCACACTTATCAAAGGAATGCCTTGGACTTAATGGCTATGCTGATCTAAAGCTTTCATGCAGATCTTCTCATATGTGCTCTGGAGGCATCTACTGTATGCTAATATATACAAGGGTAGAAGAGATATAGTTGAGGCAGTGCAAAGTCAAAAAAAAGGATGCAGACAGGCAGACAACTATTCATCTGCCAGGTGTATTAGAATCAGTACAAAGCACTCTTGCGAATGCTGCTGCTTATGTTGAATATTCATTAGCAGCAGCCACTTCAGTATCTGTACAGATGCAGAACATGAATACTTTCCCCTTATTCTGTTTCACTTGGCACTGAAATCTTTCACTCTTATAAAGGCTTGAAGGCTTGTTGCTGTGTGTTGCATATAGTGCACTTTGCAGTTGTCTGGTCTGCAGCTGGTTGGTTCTAAAGAAAATGTTGACTTTTTAAGCTTTCCATAAGACTTAATATTGACACACATTTATCCTATCCAATTAAATATTTTCTCCTTCGGCTGATCTGATCGTATCTTTCTTTTTACACAGAGCATAGAATAAAATATAATAAAACTTATCAATCTTGCAAGTACAGTACCACAATATTCTTCATTGTTTCCACATTCAGTAACATTTCATAACTAAATAAATAACAATTTATTTAGTGGGGATCGTACAGAATGGAAAGGAAATACAGTAGTAGTGTGTAGCTGTTATAGTACATTTTTGAGTCTGTATATGTGTCCACTTATGAGTGGCAGCCATCTCTTATCATCAGCTCTAGTGGCTAAGCCTGATGTGAGTTGTAGTCCAAAAACATCTGGAAGGCTGCAACAGGATTGCCCCTGATCCATGTGCTTGGGCAGATGAAAATGCATCTTGTCTCTAACAGAGTCCAGTGGTAAAGCATTTCTTTGCAGGCATACCTCTGAAGCTGATGCCCTTAATGGGCCAGCAGAATATGGCGGGCCACACAGACAAATCTGATTTGGAATCAGAAACTTCTATAGATTCATATGAGATCGCAGGTATACATTGTGGTGGAGGCTCCTGAGATATTAGAGCCACTTTTTAATAACTGATCATCATTACTGACCCCATCATCACCTGGGTTTCACTTCATCATCATCTGATATAAAATCCCCAGATAATAGATATTTGTTACAAAATCCCTGTTCCGTAATCTTTCATCCAAGCTATGTTCCAAGGAACCCAGGAATTTTTCAGAAACTTATTGGGGCTTCACTGCTAAGAAAATTAGTGATACTAGAAAATCTGCTGGAAAGGCAGATGGGCTTCCCTTACTCATCAGTCCACATTCCAAGTTACAGCAGGAGAGTAAGTTCCATGAAGTTCCAGTTCACATGAGGCAGCGGTTAGTCGAACAAAATTCATAAGTATCAGAACCAGACTGTGGACACTGGGAATTTCAGGGATGCCAACTCCCCAAAATTCCTGGCCAACACAATCCATAAGAGATTCTGCGAACTGCAGTCCCAAAAAAATAACCCTTCTAAGCTGTGGTCTGAGCATAACAAGACAATCTACAGTGTGCCCCAGAATCATTTTCTGTCTTCCCAGCATTCAGGTACTGAACACCGTTGCTTATGCAGCCAAAAAAGTACCACCCAAGTACAAGTGAGAGATATCAGGAGGCATAAGGAAACCCCAGGTTTGTAGAGGGAAAAGTAAAGATGATGATTCAAAAACCTTGGTGGAGATTGAGTATACTTACTGGCCATGGAATGCTAATTGTTGTGGGGGTGAGGGTCAGGAAACCAGGTGAATGGGGTAAATGAGTTGGAATTTTGAACAGCAGTCCTCCATGCTACCACATTTTGCTGTAGGTGCCACTTGTAAGAACAGGTTGATTCAACAGTCAGTGCTTTTTGATGTGATCAGATTTTAAAGTGCTATGTCATGCCCAAACAATATTCCTGAAGAAATCTACAGAGTGCTTGCAATGTTAATCTGTAGGGATAGGCTCTTTGGATTTCTTGGACTACAGACCCTATAATTTTCCATTCTGGGAGTTACACTTGACAGACACAGTTTACCAAAACTAAATGTGGCTCGCCTTGGTGAAAGGCCTCAAGTAGAAGGCTCTGGGCTACAGCTAGGCCTAGCTTCTCGTAGAGAAAGAAAACTCCCAGCTAGCACTGGGGCAGGAACAGAAGCTTGGGTGGAGCTAGGCTTACATGGCCCTCAAAGCTTTCCAGCTGAGGTCTTCTCCCAGGTGAGCCACATTTAGCTTCTATAAGGCATTTGTCACATAAAACTCCCAAAATAGAGAATTATGGGGCTTTTAGTCCAAAACATTGGGAAAAAAATCCCATCCCAATTAGTCTGTGTTCTGTCACAGTAAAAACAGCAGCGAATATTGTGACATATTTGGGACCAACAAGTTTGATCAAGATACTCTTTCATGGAATGCATCCCTAGTCCATAAAAAGGATAGCAAATAAATCCTGTTAGTATTTAAAGTATCACAAGATTCATCGTTTAATTTCCCCTACACCTCCTTTTATTATTTCCATTGCATCTATACCCAGGTTTTTCTGCAAGTTAGACATAAAGGATATGTTTTAAACTGGATGCACCACACTTTGAAATAGACAACTATTGCCTAACAATCTTGTAACCCTAAAGTGGCATTCCTTATGTTGTTGAATTGCTATTCCATTCAATCCTAACTAGTGGAAAGAGATCATGGGAGATGCCATTTAATAGCATCTGAACATTGCACATTCTCCATGTTGGCTGTAAACTAATTATAAAGACTTCATAGATCACTTGCTTCCCCCAAACTTTTTTAAATGGTAGAGATGCTTTTTGAAACAAGAGGATGTTGTTTTTAATGATATTCTATCATCCAAATTTAATGACATTTGAACTATGAAAGGTCATGCTATAATTCTAGCCCAACTTGAGTAGTTTATAACATGCTGAACAATGTCTTGTATGGTTTCATGGCTATATGGCAGATGTCCTTCCCACCCAAACAAACAAAAAAGAAAAACAAAACAAAACAACCACCTCTAAGACCAGATAGGCGGGGTATAAATCAAATAAATAAATCAAATAAATAAATAAATAAATAAATTCTAGACTTTTACATACCCCTGTACTATAAAGGGGAAATGCAAATTCTTCCAGAAAGTGAGAACCTTATTTGAAAAACTTAAAATAAGAGGGCTTTTCTGTGGTGTCACTTTGCAGAGACATCAAGTGTAATGGCTTAACTGGAAGTGTCACATTCCTGGATATTTCCCATTCCTCCTACATGGCCTTTGATAAGGGATTGGACAAATCTGTGGAAGGTGAGGCTAAAAGTGGCTACCAGTAATGATGGATATACAGATGGTCTCTCCAGAAGCCAAACCCTTTAAAAACACAGGTCTTTTCCTTTCACTTAAAGAACAGAGAAGCAGAGAGGGAGCTTTGAGTTAGTTAGGAAGGCAAGATTTTGGAACATTGCTCTATCCCCAAAATCCGATCAAAATTAGATCACTCTGGATCAAATCTTGACCTGCAAAAAAAAAATATTGTCTGAACACCAAGCAGAAAGTTGCCACCAGAAATAATCTACTTAGGAAACTGGTTGGGTCAGACTGGGTGCATGTCCACAAACAATAAGAACAACAGTTTTGTCCCTGTGCTATACCTGTAAAGCAGAATATGCTAGTGCCAGATGGTATAAATCAGCACATGGCAAAAAAGGGGGATGTAGCTAAAAAACAGACATTTAACTTTAATTCTTGCCTACATAAAATGACTTAATTGTAACAGGAGTACAAAGAGATTGTACACCATCTTAACAAAGAGGCAGATATTCCCCAATTTGGGCAACTTATTCTTGAGATTTACCAGATTCACTATCTGTATGCCTGTCTGAGCTTTCCAGCTACGTCTACCTCCCTCTCAACGCAGCATTCTACACCCACTCCCTGGTCAGTTCCCTGGTTTATGCACAGACCACCCTGCCTCCCCAACCCAGTGTTTCCTCCAGATATTTCAGACTACAAATCTCATCACTCCCCACCAACCCAGTCAACAATCAGGGATGCTGAGAGATGTAGTTCAAAATATTCTGGAGGGGACCAGGCCAGGGAAGGCCAACTCAAACACAAGATAAGGAAATCAACTGTACTCTGGGTGCCTGGATATTTCAGGAAATTATTATACCCTAATGCTGAATAATAGAGTTCAACGTGCTCTGGATATAAATTAACCACATGCATTAGATTGTAATGCAATCAAGTAATGTAATACAACTGCATTACCTGATTGGACATTTCATTGGGGCTATGTTGGACCCCATCATTGGGCAGAGTAAGGTGGCCACCTCAGGCAACA
Organism: Pogona vitticeps; assembly: GCF_051106095.1. Lineage (NCBI taxonomy): Eukaryota > Metazoa > Chordata > Lepidosauria > Squamata > Agamidae > Pogona > Pogona vitticeps. The sequence continues at coordinate 158,820,072 of NC_135785.1, forward strand.
GACACTGGGAAATGGCAGCAAGGTATTGGGGGAGAGAGCTGTCGGACACATGACCTGCTCTGCACTCCCTAAGCTAGCCTGCTGCCTTCAGATGCAGTAGACAGTGGGGGTGTCAGCCTTTAGACTTCAGCTCCCCAAACCCCAAGCATTGACTATGGCAGCTGGGACATTTGGAGGCAGTGGCTAAATGAACACTGCTATGGCTCTCCCATCTGGCAGTGTTACAGAACTACAGTATTCAACTGCCAATCCAGTCAGTTTGTATACATGAACTGGGAGACACCACTTTCTTGGTCTTTGTCTCAGACAGCAAAGTGTCTTAGGATAATTCTGCCCATATCCCAGATATGGAAAAACTCTGACTCCCAGAATTTCACATTAAGCATGGCTACTGCCCACACTAGCCAGAGGATTCTGGGAATTACAGCCCCAAAGAGTTATGTTTTCATGTGCCTCTGGGCATATGCACTCTCAATTTAGTCCTCCTCAAGGAGTACCTAAAACACAAAACTGGCCAAATCACTTGAGTTTTGTAGCTGCATGAACAGAGGGCTTACGATAGCATCCATCAGTTTTCTGTAGCTGCAAAATTCAGGGAAGATCCCAAGGGCAGAAGCACTGTCCTTTGTTTAAAGAAGATTAAGCCTTCGCTGTCCTTCCTGAGAAACCCTCAGGTTTCTCATTAAAAAAAACCCTGTGCCAATCGCTGATCTAAGGGAGAGGGGTGGAACTCCTTTTTCCTCTCTGTGACCTTTGTAAAGTCCTTATCATACCTGTTTTCCACCATGGAACAGGTAGGTGTATTGATTTCCAACAGATAACCATGAGGAGTTGAATTGCAACTCACAGCAAGGCTTACACTTGTGTTATTCTGAGAATCGGATTCTACAGAAGAATAACACTGGATTTGGTTACTTTGGCAAAAGGAAGGAGTGCCTAAGCAGTGACGTCCAAGGATAATGTGTAAATGGGCTTTAGCATAAGTTGTTTATCCTTGCTTTCCAAAGTTATCTCTAAACAAGGTAAGTTCATCTAAGTTCATAGCTCTGTTCTTTGTATTTTTTGGCAAGTTCTCTTACGCACAATCTAATGCATGTGGTTAATTTATATCCAGAGCACGTTGAACTCTATTATTCAGCATTAGGCTATAATAATTTCCTGAAATATCCAGGCACCCAGAGTACAGTTGATTTCCTTATCTTGTGTTTAAGTTGGCCTCACTTAAGAAGACGTAAAGGACTATGCAAATCTGCCTCCTTACATCCCTTTCCTTTCTAGTTCCACTTTAATTTCCTTCATTCAGCAAAAAAGTAAAATCAACTGGTATTCAGTGTTTACCAATCTCGCACCCTCAGGCAACAAGCAGCTTTTATTTATTTAAAGGTGTGTCCAGGAAGCAGCTCCCTTTGCTCCTGGCTTAGATCCTATGTAGTAAGCAGACACTTTAAAGGAAATGAGCAAAGACAAGCATCTCCCTTCCATGGGATCACATACTTACAGTAGGACACCTAGTGTGGATGACTAGCAGGTATATTTGGACTAAAGCTTGCAAATAAACCATCCAGAGTAGACACATTCTAGATGAGCGGTATATAAGTTAAATAAATGAATAAATAAGATGCCAGTTTTTCTGGCTACAGGTCCCAGAATCCTCTGGCCAGCATGATTCCAGGGAGTTTGGGTCACAATCCAGAACATTTCCAAGTTCTAGTCCAAAGATATCTGCTACTTGTTGGAGGCCCACATCTGGGGAATTCTGGGCTAGCAGATTCTGAAAATTATTGTCCAAAAAAGCAATGGCCAGAATCCTACTTGGCCATCACTTGTTTGCACAAGGTTACCATAACTGCTGTGGCTAATTAATGAAGTGGTAGGGAAAGTCTTAGTTGTATGTCTGGCCATGTGCACAACTGAGATATAGTCTGGCGCCTCACCAATTAATTACAATTAGCTGCAACAAACTGCAGGAAGCATGCACAAATACCAGTAAGACATTGGCCAGTGCTTCCAAGCCCTGGTGCAGACTAGACATTATGCAATGTGTGTCTATTGGTGATGTAGTCATGTTTCATTGATGAAACATATCTCCCCCACCACTAGATACAACTAAAAAGATTGAAACACAGCTGGGGAGACATTGCAGGAAAGGATACTGGTTAGGTTCTGGGGAAAGTGTTTAAAACAGGCTTGTCCAGCCTGCGGCCCGAGGGCCACATGCGGTCCAGGTCAGCTCGTAATGCGGCCCAGTGCAATTTTTTTAAAAAAAGAAATTCCAAAGTTTCAAGTTACACTGCCGGCGCTTGCGGCCAGAATGTGGCCGGGGCATGTCACAACAGTAGAGGGGAGAGAGGGAAGAAAAGAGTGGGAGGGGAGAGGGACGGCTGTGTGACTGCATTGCGCTATCCCCGTCAATAGGTGGACCCCCTCCCGGCCCCATAAAGCCGCCGGAGTCTAAGCTGGCAGCCTCTGCTGTCTGAGATCGCAGCTGCCGTTAAACGTGCTTGGAGCGGGGCTGCGAAGGATGGCTAGGGCTGCCCCCCCATGCGGCCCAAACCAAATGTATGTGCGGCCCAAACCAAATTTTCATCTTCTAATGTGGCCCAGGGAAGGTGAAAGGTTGGACACCCCTGGTTTAAAACATTGTCCTCATATTAGCTGAAATTTAGTCAGTACCTTGATGGGAGACACCTTGAGTATACCACCTTTCATGATGGAAGAAAAGAAACCAATTGACTGAAATAATAACCTGTATTTTATATATGTAATAAAAAGTCTAATATTTTATGTATCTTAAAATACACAATGATAAAATATAAGTCCATGTTGCATAAGCTGAGTTTTTCCATGACAAGCTATAGAGATGCCCCACAATGGCACCCAAACAGCCATAAATTAGAGGACAAGTACCATATTTAAAGAAAACACTTGGTGCTATGAGATACGGTTGTGCACCATTCACATCAAAAATGTCAACCAGCCTGTTGCAAAGTGCTGGGAGGCATAATGCAAAGGAGAGATGTATCCAGATGACCATCTGCACCCATACTGGCAGCAAAACACACAGAAGACCATTTATGTGTGCAGATTGTATTCTCACCAGATCAACTGGGCATCTACAAAGCTAAAAAGGATCAGCAGAGAGAAATGTAAGGGCTTGTCTGTGGGACAACATAGGCATTCTGTTTCACATACACTAGCCACTCCTGTTCAGAGCTGGCAGTGCAAGATATTAAGGGAATGAATGGGAAGAGAAATGGAACAAATCTTAACCTTTAATTCCGTCTGGTAATACACCCCCACCTAACTTCCTTGGGAAAAAGATAACATCCTTTCAGACACAAGGCGCGCTCCAATAAATTACATGACCTCTCCCCACAACCCACAGACTTATTTGCCACAGACAGTAAAATGTACAGACAGCTTTTTATAGAGGACTATTTCAATAAAACATTCTAAGGGCCTAAAATATACAGTTAACCCATGTCATAGCACTGACCAGGGGTTTAGGAGGGAAATGTCTGAGGCCGAACTACTACAAGTTGTGGCTGAGGTAGAAGGGAAAAGACATGGAGTCATCTTTAAACTGCAAATTTGAGGGCGGGGTCTGCCATGCTTTTATTTATCAGTATGCCACTCTGAGAGCTTACTCAGCTAAGAAGGAGAATAAAAATGATTTCAATGCAATGCAATGCAGAAAAACAAATATGGGAATTCACTTCCTATCTTCAGATTGGAAAAGGCTTACTTCAAGTCCAGCAGCATCACCCCTAATGCAATTTATTCCTAATGTTCGGAAACCAGACAAGCTGTCCACACTAGTAATACCACACTGAGCCCCACTGATTTCAATGGGAGAAAGAAGCACATGCTTAATTCTCTTTCACTGAAATCCTTAGAAGAGCCTTATACTAACAGAATTTACTCATTAAAGTTTCTGCTTTGCTTTCCCGTATTTGGGCGAGTCAGCAGGGCAGCCACTTATTTTTAAAAAACCAAAGTTAATGCCCAGTTGTCTAGGTAGACCACCAGATTTCTAGCCCAGAAAAATCAGACAGATATCCCAGGATAACATATTAAGCACTAGAGCAGGCCTGTCCAACCCGCAGCCCGAGGGCCGCATGCGGCCCAGGTCAGCTCGTAATGCGGCCCAGTGCAATTTTTTTATTTTTAAAGAAATTCCGAAGTTTCAAATAAAGCCGCCGGAGTCGAAGCCGCCCAGAGACCTCTGGGTAGTGTGGGTGGCGTATAAATTGAATAAATAAATAAATAAAAATAAATTACGCTGCCGGCGCTTGCAGCCGGAATGTGGCCGGGGCATGTCACAACGGTAGGGGGGAGAGAGGGAAGGAAGGAAGGAGTGGGAGGGGAAGGGACGGGGGGCTGTGTGACTGCATTGTGCCGTCCCCGTCAAGAGGTGGACCCCCTCCCGGCCCCATAAAGCCGCCGGAGTCGAAGCTGGCAGCCTCTGCTGTCTGAGATCTCAGCTGCCAGTAAGCGCGCTTGAGTAGCGGGGCTGCGGAGGATGGCTAGGGCTGCCCCCCCATGTGGCCCAAACCAAATGTATGTGCGGCCCAAACCAAATTTTCATCATCTAATGTGACCAGGGAAGGTGAAAGGTTGGACACCCCTGCACTAGAGCATTTATCTTATTGTTCATTTATTTGTTACATGTATATCTCACCTTTCCTCACAACTCAGAGAAGGGTACTTGGATTGTCTCATCCTCACTTTGTCATCCTAGAAAGCCTGACAGAGAATGACTGGCCCAGAGTCCCTTAGTAAATTTCCTGGCTCACTGTAGATGGGAACTTGTATCTCCTCAATCTTGCACTCATGATTTCACTACAATAGCTCACCCCACACTCCAAGTCACTCTTAAAGTATAGTTACATTCTTAACTTTTTCTCTTTCTTTCTTTCTTTCTTTCTTTCTTTCTTTCTTTCTTTCTTTCTTTCTTTCTTTCTTTCTTTCTTTCTTTCTTTCTTTCTTTCCTTTTCTTTTCTTTTCTTTCTTTCTTTCTTTCTTTCTTTCTTTCTTTCCGTTGTATCAAGCACATTGCCCAATTTAAAATTATGGACACATTATACTTCAACACTTCCAGAAGTGTGAAGGATTGGCCGGCTGCATGGCGTTGCCCAGGGGACGCCTGAGTGTACTCACAATGCTTTTCCACTTTTTGGGGGGGAGGCTTCTTCAGTGTCAGCAAGGGACCAAATGAGATGGATCTTCTGGTGTTTAAAAGCAAAAGTATTTAATATAATTATGCAAAGATTAAAGACCAAAAGCCACCTCCTTTCAGCAAGAGTCCTTTTCAGCTCACTAATAAGCTGATTCCAGCTCTGCGCTTTTGCTATTAAATACATTTTAATTGAGAAGAAATGCAAATCAGGCTGTCGGAGTAAAACCAAAAAGTTATTATGATTTTATTCAGCTAGATTTGGAAACTGAAGTCTGGGAAGAGCATTTCAGGCAGATGTTCAGTAACAACTTCCAGCCGGGATGATGTCAAAATATTGCAAAATTCAGCAATGTTTGTTACTACTTGGAATAAACAGCCCCATGTGCTGGATATGCATTAGTGCATGAAGTCCCTTTAAGGCTGATGCATAATAAACCAAGCAAGATTTTATGTCTAGCATTCTGATCTCAGTGACCTTTACAAGCAACTGCTTTGGTTACAGAACAGAAGACTGTTTTTTCTTAACAATCAGATGCACAGGTAGAATGGCTTTGGAATTAAACCTTCTGCTATTGAGAAGAAAACCTAGCCTTCAAAAGCAAGCTGGTGTTTTTAATATTTGATTTCTATTTTGCTTGACATCATGCCATCTGACCTTCTGGGAAGTGCAATTTCATGGTATTTGACTTGCGGATAAACACTTCACGGATTATTCCTCTAAATATATTCAGATTGAACAACCATCTGCAAGTTGGAAGAACTTCTTCTACACCTGGGAAACCTCAAAACATAAAAGCTCAGGGGGGACTTTATTGTAACCATAAATGAAGGGTGGGCAATTATAATCTATAAGGCTATTTGCAGCTGTTGAGTTATCCCGTAAAAACCTTCTTCAAGCAATTAGCTGAGATCAGAATTCTCAGAATCCCCAGCATACACTGTCATTGGTAATAAAGCCCATGGATTCTGGCAGTCATAATATATATAAAAAAATAACTTTTCCAAGTAGCTGGGCAAGAAAAAGTGAGGTGAGTGAAAGAAAAAAATGCAAAGAGGGAGAAAGAAAGACAGAGAAATACAGTGCCAGAAGAAGAGAGAGAATGAGACAAGATTTGCCACACCCTCTTGTGACTTTGACTCCACCCACACAGGATTTGATCCACCAATTGTGGGTTTACAAGCCCTGACCAATTGCCTCCAAAATGCAGCCTGTGACAAAATAAATGTTTCTCACCCCTACTATAAAGCTTATTTTATCTTTCTCCAAAACCCACAATCCTTAAAGGAATGTAGACTTGTTCTGAGCATAAATAAATGTTTTCACTTTGAATTAATTCCGCTCATTAGCTGTAAACCACAGAAAGCTACTGTGGAAAGAATAAAATGTGTTGAAATTTAACAGAGTTGTAGAAAAAGCAAAACAAAAGTTGTGTGGTCCTTGTACAAAATCCAAAATGAGGGTAAGACCTTTATTAATAATAATAATTGTCTGCTACCAAGTCAGTTATGCCTTGTGGTAACCCTTCTCAGGGTTTTCTAGATACAGTGGTGCCTTGCAAGATGAATGCCTTGCAGGACGAAAACCCCACAAGACGATCGGTTTTTGCAATCGCTATGGTGCCTCGCAAGACGTTTTCTTCTATCACCATGCTTCGCAAGACTTTTTTTTCCCCCAAGACCAATGCCTCGCAAAACAAATAAATTTCATTTTTTTTCTTGTGAGGTTCCCATAGGGAGCCTCGCAAGATGATTTTTTTTTTTTTTTTTTTGCAAGACAGCGCTTCTCGCGTAACGAATTACATTTGTCTTGCGAGGCACCACTGTACAAAACATTCAGAAGTCATTATCATTCCCTTCTTCTGGGAGTGACCTGGGATTGTGCAGGTTGCCCAAGGCCACACAGGTTGGATCTTCTCCCAGGAGGCACTTCTAGCTCCACAGCCAGGTGCTTCAATGAAATGACTTTATTAGACCATTAAAATATAAAAACTGGTGGGCTTTCCACTTCTATAAGACTCTTCAGGCTGGGCTTGGGAGAGCTTTCTGGAGGACAGGGACGATAAAGGACAAAAATTCTAGCCAGATGTTGAGGAGCTACCCCAAACGTGGTACAAAGCTAAGTATTTTATTTGTTCTTTCCTACTTTATTTCAAAGCACTGGAAGATATCCTGACTTATTCTATATTCCAAACCAAAATATTCATTTATCAATGGCATACAATCACACAGCATGATGTCTGCAATCTAAAACATACTTGCTGGTGAAAAGCTCCACTAAACACATTGGAATTTATTTCCAAGTAAACATGTTTAAAATACCACTGTTAAGTACTTAGCATGAAATATAAGTTTCAGATTTAGAATGAGTAAGTTATAGAATTCAATACATTAAGAAATCTAATTTCTAGAATACAAATTATAAAAAGAAATATATTTCTGTAACAAAAATCCCTGAACCACATTTACCTCTGTTTGAATTCTGTTTCTTCTACTTTCAGGATTCCAATACCAAAACAAAGTCCTTGTTTTCTGTTTTTGTGGTTTATTAAATTTTTCACATGCAGGACTATAACCAAAAATGACAAAGAAAATAAAACCTTCAAAAAGACAAATTGTCTTGGTGGAAGACATCCAGACCCCAAGCACAATATTAAGAAAAAGAAAACATGAATAAAGCTTTACTGAGTAGCAAGAGAATATTGAATTGAAAGTTCCTGTGAAAAAGAAAGGGGAAAGCCTCTAAGCAAAAATCAATACAATTTTGGAAAGGAGGTTCGTAATAAAAGTATTGCTCCAAAGGGTCTCGTGGGTATGAGGGTGCACTGTGTTTTAGATTGTACTGTATTAGTAACTATTTTATATTCTTGTATTTGTTTTGGAAATTAAAAAAAAAAAAAGTAAGGAAGAAAGTATAAGCTTCTAGTAGCTAGAAAACTGGGGCTACTTCAGACTCTTCCCCCCCCCTCTCTTTTTCCCCCTCCATTATTCATTTCCAGCAGGACAGTAGGTGTCCTTGTTATACCTTTGCGGGGAAGATGCTTCATTTCCAAAAGTTACCACAAGTTCTTTTCTGTATTTCAGGATACATTGGATTTTCAGTCACCATTCCTCTTTTCTGCCCACCTGTAGACACATCTACCCATCAGTGATGCTGAGCATGCAAGGCAGGTGCCCAACTGTACCTTTGTTAAGAAAATCATGCAAGATGCAGCTATTAGCATTCAACTAGTCGTAGTTATCAGCCTCACCATTGAACTGTCATTTTGTACAGTATTTGGATTTCCCACATCATGGGCTTGTGAATCCATGGAAAGTTGTAGCAAAAGCATTCCTGGACAATGGAGCCCCATTCCTAGTGGGTGGGTGTGTAGGTAGTCCCAGTAAAAGCCTTCTTGTCTATAGATCATTTGGCAGAGAAGGCAATAAACTGGAAAAGGACAAGCCAAACAGTGAGCCAAGAACAGGCTGCCCCAAAACCATCTGTTTTCTAGGGCTTGTGAAGGAACCACACTCGTTATCTTTGTTTACTTATAGCGCCATGTGCTCATCAGACATGCTTTTCTAAAATAACACACCATAGTCCTGAAGAGAGAATTCTTCCTGAATATTTCCAGGGTTTTGGATTTTTTTGGTGGTTGCGAGTTTCAGTACTATGTACCTAATCCTGTTTTTGTACTCAGTCTCTCTCAGTTTTGAGTGAGTGGTCACGCCGATAGAGGGACCGGAGGGATCCAGTCATCAAGGCGGGGCTTTGCCAACTTACCTGGATTAACGCGTGAGGTCGGGTGGCCGAACCCAAGGACGGCCAAGGGGCGTGGGCAAGTCAGAGGGCATTTAAAGGGGGTTCTCCCTTTGTCCTCCAGCAGCCATTGCTGAACTGGCAAAGGGGAAGGTAGTCTGTTGTTTGCTGAGCGCACGAGCGAGCACATGCGCGCAGCAAGGCGGCATCCTGCCCCCCCAGATTGGATTTGGCTGGAGCTGAGCAGCGGCAGCGAGGAGGCGAGCCATAACGCGGAGCCAGGCACAGCGTGGTGGATCTACGGATTGGGAGGAGAGCATCGGCTATGCTCTCCCGGTGTTTTATTGGGTAGTGACAACAAATTCCAGCACATCTGGACCAGTAGCACGCCCGGGCAGGCAATCACGGTGCTGGAAGGTAAAGATGCGCTGGGGACGCTTCCGGACCCGCAAAAGGTACAGAGAGAACAAAGGGGTTCGGGGAAATTCGGAGACCGTCAGTGATTCCATGTTGATAACGAAGGGAATAACTGAGGCCTGAGCCCAGCCTCGCAGCTGGGCAAGAGCCAATGTATTACCCAGTAAGAATTTGAATCCGCACTACAGCAGGACCCCCCTTTTCCTCAGAGGATTAGCATGTTCATGGAAAATGAATGAATATTAATAAAGTATGGCCCATGTTTAACCCATATACCTGGTCTCGTGTGGTTATTCCGGGATAAGTTGGCAAAGGCACATTGGCCAACTGCTATTAAGAGATCCCAATGCAAAACTCCCCTTCTCAAAGATACCACACAATGAAAATGAGGCGACTAGACTCGCATTATGCAAAGGCAAGTTAAAGTGCAGCCTGACCCTTAGTGAGTCGAATTCTGCCGCCAACAACCCATCCCACAACATGTCCCCTCTTTCAGAAGATCAGAGGATGTGCACAGTTCTAGGTACATGTCCTTCGCACCGGAAGAAGATTTTAAAAATCAACTCTGTTATTGCCTTACTTTGGCCTTCTGGTGTAAATCCTGCAGCACAAACCTCAGATGTGAATTGCTGCTAGTTGGTTGTATTTCTTGTCATGCACCAGTCATGTGACTGGACACAGTATGAAATGCAAATGCCACCTTCATAACCAGCAGGATTTCACCACTAAAATTTAAACAGCTGGAATTACACTGGCAAAAATATTCAACTGGATTCTGGCTACTGTGTTTCAAAACCAAGAGCGCATCAGTTCTACAATACACAAAAGTGTACCTACTCTGCTTTTTCAGAACGTTTTTGTAGCCTTTTACGCATAGGGGACAAAACCAAGCTCTTAATAAAGCCATCACAGTGTTTACTACAAGTACCTCCCTTGTACACAGTCTGTGAACCGGTGGTTTGAAGCAAAATGGGAAGCAACTATGATAACCTTCTGCTTTTTGACATAGCATTGTTTTTCCTGGTCATGGCAGTGGGGCAGAGACCTCTCCTTTATCTCTAGAGACAACAGATTAGTTGGCTGACAGTATTGTTTTGTAATGACAAGAAGAGAGATTTACTGGAATGAAAAGGACCAAGCCCTAAGGTACCCATAGTCTCAGCCTGGGAACGGAGGCAAAAGGTAAATATAGCTCTAATTGTACATGAGATGCAAGTACTCTGTTGAAAAGTTTAGAGCACACAATGCATTGATAGAGGCTGGTCCAAGAGGTTAGACTGACTAAAATTAAGGGCATCTAACACTGGTTTCTTGATAAGTAATCTTGGAACAGTCACTTCCTTGTGGTATCTTTAATATGAAGTCTATCTAGAATGAGATACTGTAATTCTATGCCAAAAGTCCACATTAGGGATATTTATAATAACTACAGTGGTGCCTTGCTTAACGAGGATAATCCGTTCCAGCAAAATCGCTGTAGAGCGAAATCACCGTCCAGCGAAGATCCTCCATGGGGCAGCCATTTTTGATGCCTGTAAAGCAAGGAATCCGTCCCAAAACACAGCGGGGAGCTATTTTACACAGCGGCTGGCCATTTTGAAGCCACCGATCAGCTGTTTTAAAAATGTCATCTAGCAAAGAATCGGTTCCCGAAGCAGGGAACCAATCGTCGGGAAGCAAATTTTGCCTATTAAAACATCGTTCTGCAATCGCAAAAGCGATTGCAAAACAGTCATTGTATAGCAGTTTCGTTGTTTAACGAGGTAATCGTTAAGCAAGGCACCACTGTACCTGAAACAGATGGTGCATGAACTTTTCACAAGTGCTTTTCTCCAAGAACAACTACCATATTAATTTTATGTCCATCCAATAATAACCAGAGAACCAAATTCTTCCTTTTTATAGTGCCCTGAACTTTCATACAAAGGCTCAAACTACATACTGTAGTACAGTACTTTAAAACATGCCTAGCAAGATCCCTGCTGCAGGCTGGGTCTGAACTGAAGGCCTTTATACCCAATTTGCTTAGCCAAAAAAAATCCATTCATTTCGTTTTTACAGTCTAGATTACAATCACAATAGGGGGCAAAGAGGTAAACCACTGCTCCCACCCACACCCCAATACCAAAGTCCCTCAATTTTATCAGATCCCCTCCACTTACTTTGAAATAAGGTCAAGATGTGGAAGAACTAGCTACATGTTTAATGTCTGTTTTGATTGTAAGACCGTGATATGAAACGAACTGTAAATTAAAACCAGTTTGCAGAGAAAGAAAATGATACACATTGCATTTAAAAGAGGGACGAGAACAGGAAAAATGTGTTTGTATCTTATCCTTCCAGTCTCCGTAAAAATCAAGAGGTTGGGGAAAGCCCTATCCTAAGAGACACTGAGGTGGCTCTTCTAATGTGGAAGGTCAGCATCAATAGCAGCTGGTGCCCGTTTTGGTTGGAGAAGCAACCACACTGCTGGCCAAAGCCACAGAAAAAGTGGGTATTCATAAACACAAACTTCACAGATTAATTAACATAAGAAGAGCCCTGCTGGATCTGGCCAAGGGCCCATCTAGTCCAGCTTTCTGTGTCTCACAGCGGCCCCACCAGATGCCTCTGAGAGCACACGAGGCAACTAGATACTTGTCTCCTTATACCCCTCCCCTGCATCTGGCATTATGAGGTACCTTCCTTTTAAGCCTGGAGATTATACATCCCCATCATGGCTTGTAACTTACAATGGACGTTTCCTCCAGGAATCTGTCCAATCCCCTTTTAGAGGCATCCAGGCGAGATGCCATCACCATATCCGGCAAGCAAGGAGTTCCACAGACTAACAACACACTGGGTAAAGACATATTTTCTTTAGTCTGTTCTCACACTCCCCACACTCCATCTGAGTGGAAGTCCCCAGGTTCTGGTATTGCATGAGAGGGAAAATAGCTTCCCTCTGTCCTCTTTATCCATCCCCCGCATAATTTTATACCTCTCAATCATGTCCCCCCTCAGGCGCCTTTTCTCTAGACTAAAGACCTCCAAATGCTGTAGCCTTTCCTCATAAGGGAGGTACCTCAGCCCAGTCATCATTTTAGTCACTCCCTTCTGCACCTTCTGTCACCCAAAAAAGCACATGGAGACAGGCAGGCAGGCAGGCAGGCATTACACATACACATGGAGGCTCCCTGGGTCAGAAGGGAGCCAGAAGCCAGCCAGATGAGGGTAATCTGAGTCTGATGGGAGGCAGCAATCTGTAGTCAGCACCGTTTTGCTGTTGACGCATTTGCCACTGCAGGGAAACAAGCGGTGAGGCCTCTGCCAGACAGTTTGCCATGGCAAATGCCAGCACTCCATGTTCCCTGGTGCCCTCGAAGGGAAAAGGTCCTTTGTGCAAGTGAGGCATTGTGGATGAACTGTTGCAAAAAAGGAGACCCTTTGTGCATATACTATTTGAAGACTTTCTTGCCATTGCTGTTGGCAGTAGGACTTTTTGAAGTCACTAAGAGCTTGTCCACACCGGCCTATAGTTGTGATATATAAAACCCTGATGGCATTGTTTAGCATGGGGGAAAGGACATCACTCCCTTGTGTTTCTACTTTAAAAGATCCATCCTTCCCCTTTAAGAGCTGGCCTTATCTTTCAGGCACAGGGCTAGGGCAGGCAACCTTTTGGGGGGATGATTCACTGAGATGCAAAATAGCTCTTTGTTCTGCCTTTGCAGGGGGGGGGTGCTTGAGTTAAAAGAGATTGCACAGAAGATAAGGGCCTTTTAAGCACTGGCCGGATTGCACTCCATTTCAGTGTGGACAGGTCCTAATTCACAGAGTCACCACAACTTGGAAGTGACCTCAAGCATATACTGTTAACAACTGCCCACAATGACTCACTTTCAGGAAGGATCGTTGTCTCTGGACAAACAGATGCAGGCTGGGCTGGGCTCAGACACGTTTGCTCTACTGTTTTAGGCAGCATGGAGTCTTGGACTGGCTCTGGGATGTAGGACGGGCTATGACAGTAAAGATGCTGGGAGGAAGAGGTGGCAAAATTTTGCAGGCCTTTATCTATTGTTGCATAAAAATATTTGGTTCAAGCCTTCCCAAATGCAGGCCAATCCTACAGCTAAAAACACTTTACTATAGCTTTATCTCTATGGTAATATGGGCTGTAGTTCTGTGGGAATGTGAAGAAAGTACAAAATATTTGTTTATTGAATTCAGGCCTTTTTTAAAAAAAAAACAAATCTAGTCCTTATGACTGTGCAGAGCTGCTTCACAATGTGTCTTGGAAACTGTGGTGAAATACTATCCGCAGATATCCGAAGGGTAGCTGAATGAATTCTTAGGCCCTGTTGTTGTTGTCCTTCCACAAGCAGGTGAAGACTTTTCTCTTCAGGCAAGCTTTCCCTTAGTAGCTGTCTGCCTAAGAAGGGTTTTAAAATTGGGATGATTCATATTTTGCTGCTTCTAAATCTGTTTTTAGTAATGCTTTTTTAAACATTTTAATACTGTACACTGTTTATTTAATTCTTTTTTAAATATTTGAATAATTTATTGTTTCTAACTATACTTTTTTAAAAGATGTAAGCCACCTTGGGTCATCTAACGAGAAAGGTGGGGTAAAAATATTTTAATTAAACAAACAAACACATGTAAATAAATTTATTCTCCTACATAGCCCTCCTGCCCTCCCTTTCTTTTGGCTAGTAGAACGAAAAACATGATGCAACACCAGAGAAATACAGAACAAATTATGCAAAATACTAGAAATTGTGCCTACCTGTTCAATTTGCATGATGGATATAGGAAAAATAACATAGAGCTTTATAAATTTACTTTTTCTTGACACTACACTGCATAGTTATAACAATTTGATCCTAGTTTAGCTGAAATGACCCCATCCTTTGTAATTCTGATATTTGTACTCTGGTATAGTAGTGAGAGAATTTACAGTGGTGCCTCGATTTACAAACTTAATCTGTTCTGGAATTATGGTCGTAACTCGAAATGGTTGTAAGTCAAAGGACCATTTCCCATAGGAATGCACTGAAACCCCATTAATCCATTCTGGCCAGAAAAAAAATATCACAAGAACAAAAACAAAAAAAAACAGGACAAAAATGCAAGCCCCATTGGAACGCGTCAGGGCCAGGAAAAAAAATCACACACAAAAAATCCAACACAGCAAGCCTCATCAGAATGTGCTGTGGCTGGAAAAAAAATCACAAAAAACACAAACAGAGCAAGCCCCATGAGAACATGATGGGGCTCGAAAAAAATCACAAACAACAACAACAACAACAACAACAACAACAACAACACAGCAAGCCCCATCAGAACGCGCTGGGGCAAAAAATAATCACAAAAAACAGCAACAATACAGCAAGCCCCATCGGAACACGCTGGGGCTGAAAAAAAATCACAAAAAAACAACAACACAGCAAGCCCCATCCGAACGCGCTGGGGCCGGAGGAAAAAATCCCCAAAAAAACAACACAGCAAGCCCCATCGGAATGCGCTGGGGCCGGGGGGGGTGGAATCGCCAAAGAAAACCACAGCAAGCCCCATTGGAAGGTACTGGGGCTGGGAAAAAAACAAACACACCAAAACACACACAAAAAATCACAGCACAGAAAAATAACCCCCCAGCCCAAACCCACCCTACAAAACCCTGTACTCACTCAGAAGCAGAAAGCAGCACCAGGGAGTCTGAAGCCTTCTCCGACACACTCTCTCTAACCGTTGGGGCGAAAGAGCTACAAAGAAGCAGCCTCTTCTAATGTTAGTACATTGGAATCTCCTGCCTTTTTCCTAGTCGTAACTTGAAGGATCACAATTCAAAGCAAAATTTTGCGGCCGGAGCTGGTGGTAACTAGAAATGGTTGTTAAGTCAGGACGTTTGTAAGTCGAGGTACCACTGTACTATTGCTGTTCAGGGACATGGCCTTGTGTTTTGTAAAGAGAAAAGTCTCCTCAGGACAGGGTCATGGGAGCTAAAATGACAGACACCAAATCTCCTAATTGTTTGCATGGACACACTCAAGAGTTTTGGCAACTTTGTGTACCCTTTTAGCTTTGTTTTTTTTTTTAAGTGCTGAGAAGTTGTAGCTTTGGGTATGAATAACAGCACAGAGAAAAAGAAGGAAAGCATTTTAAGAGACAGAAATGGCAACAGGAATTCCTACATGGTATTTTAAAGCAATGAGGACCGACAATATTTATACACCAGTACAGTAATGCTGGATAAGTGAAGAGTAACTTTCTCTCTAGATTCACTCCATTGCTGCTTCTTTCATGCTTTTCTTTCTTCTGTGAATGATCATTACAAGGACTCAGATTAATGCACCTGCATTAATCTGAGTCCTGCATTTAAAGTGCTGTGAATAATTTCCAACTTAAAAGACAATTTGCCAATTTACTAGAAAAACATTCATAGGTAGATAGCTGGCTCTCTTTTCCTCTCTCAATCTCTCTCTTTTATAGGCCCAAGTTTATAGTCCCTTTGTTTACATTTTACACAAAACAACATTTTAAACCCTATCAGATACCCAAAGGTCTGAATTTAAAACAAGTTAATGACCATCCACAATGTAGCAAGAAGGAATTTGGCATAAATGGCATGCCTTTGCTTCACCATGGCAAAGCGCATACATTTACATAAATAAGGAGAACAGAAGAACAACACTGAATTCTCAAACAAAACTGAATTCCCAAACACTCCTCAGATCAACAACCTATTCTGATTTTTGAATCAGATTTACTTCTCATTTTTTTAGTTGGCCCAGTATGGAAATCCCACAGAATAGAAACATTTATTTGTTTCTCTCTATTTCTTTTTGGTTAACAGAACAGCTGCAAGTTGCATAATTCTAAGATCCCTTTGAACCAGCCATTCTTTCTCAGCCTGACCTACCTACCTGACAAGCATAAAAGTGGGAAAGAAGAGAACCATGTACGCTGCTGCCAGGAAGGGGGGAGGAGGGCTTCACAGAGGAAATGTGGATTATATATGTGTAAGTAGTATATTATGCGCACACAGAGACATGGTTTTTAAAGGATGTCTAAAAATGTCTGTTCTAAACTCTGGAAGGGTGTCCTGATTCATTAGACAAACATCTCAAAACAGAAATATTAAAATGTCCTCCTGTAACATTTTAATATTTCTGTTTCATTGGTAACAGGGACGTGGTGGCGCTGTGGGCTAAACCGCAGAAGCCTGTGCTGCAGGGTTAGAAGACCAAGCAGTCATAAGATCAAATCCACGTGACGGACTGAGCGCCCGTCGCTTGTCCCAGCTCCCGCCAACCTAACGGTTCGAAAGCATGCAAATGCAAGTAGATAAATAGGGACCACCTCGGTGGGAAGGTAACAGCGTTCCGTGTCTAAGTCGCACTGGCTATGTGACCACGGAAGATTGTCTTCGGACAAACACCGGCTCTATAGCTTGGAAACGGGGATGAGCACCGCCCCCTAGGGTCGAACACGACTGGACAAAAATTGTCAAGGGGAACCTTTACTTTTACCTTCATTGGTAACAGGTAACACACAAACACAATGAGATTTATTCTGTTCTGTGCTTCTAGAAAGTCCTTAAGAATACAGCCTTTAGACCCACTTACAGGTGTGTGTTTTTTCTCCTACAGGTTTTTCTAGGATGCTACCGGACAGTTGTTCCCAGCTCTCACAGGGATTTGTTAGGTTCTCCGTACCCTGAGAGGGGAGGAAAAGCCTGATGAAAGCTTGTTTACCTTTTCTCAACAGAGGCTAAGGAGGGGGTTTTAAAGGAAGCAGCTGTGCAAACTTAGATAATAAGGCAAATGTTGCCCATCTCTTTCCACAAAGTGCTTTAATCCCCTGTATTTAGTCAGTAAGGGAAAAAGCACTTTCTGCCTTGGATCTTCATTCCACACATTTACACTTGACAGAGGAAATGAGCTACAGCAAATGCAGAACATTTCCTTTATTATTGGCTTCATTTCACTTTTGTCCCTTTCCATTCCTGGGAAAATGAATAATCATTAACCATATAAATAACTTGAATGAATACCTTTTTATTCATTTATTTACTCATTCACTCATAGTTAACATCTGTCTTTCAAAATCGAAACTTACAAGATTAAGAAACAGACATGGAAGACGTTATAATTTATAAATAAAAGCACAAGAGGTTATTATACTGCATATTAATGTTTCATTGAATTTATTTATTTTATTTATTTAATTTATATCCCACCCATCTAGACCGAGGTCTACTCTGGGCAGTTTAACAACATTCCAAGTAATAATAAAATAAAATAAAATAACAACATTAATACAATTGAAGATGGCAAAATAAATTAGGTATTGACAGAAAGGCCTGCCTAAAGAGCCAGGTCTTGAGTTTGCTGTTAAAAACACCCAGTGAGGGAGCCAGACAAATTTGGTGGTGGTGGGGAGATTGTTCCAGAGCCGAGTGGCCACTGCCAAGAAGGCCCACTTTCTTGTTATTTCTCTTCGGGCCTCCCTTGGTGTTAGGCCCCTCAGCCGCCCATCTTGACTAAAGAGAGTAAATTAAAACACAGTGTTAAAAATTATATTGCTAACTCAGTGCTTGTCAACACAAGCTCAATTGGAGCATGCTGGGGTAGGCCAAATAAGGTAAATTAAGGTCAAGTAGAGGTCCAGTATGTCATTTGGTCGAATCCTTGCATTGAAATGGCATATGTATCTCAAGCAACTTTATTTGGTTTGCCTCCTCTAAGAAAGCCAAACAAAGGAGAAAAAAAATCTCCATCCTTGTCCCAACTATCTCCTACCACTTCCAGGAGGAAAATTTCATTTTTTTTTTCTCTGAGTGGTACAGTGCATTAGCACTGCCCTAATTGTTGTTGGGTTTGTTTGTTTGTCTTATATACATTGGCACCCTCTCTCTATAGAAGGAAGGAAGTTTTTAATTTCCCAATTTCCTCATATCATTAAGTGGTTGAGATGTCTGTTTAATCCACTCATAATATGGGGATATTGAAACCAGCAGGGAAATTAAAGAAAGAAGCTCACTTTGGTTCAGTCTCCACTATTGCATGCACTAGAAATGAGCCAAAACGGAACTTTCCTACCCATGAAAAAGAGAAGAAGAAGAAGAAGAAACAGAAGCCCCTGACAGGATCCAGAAAGGTATGGGTAGGAATATTCTGGGACAGGCTGGTGTGCTCTAGTGATTATGTCATCTGATCACCAGAAAAAGAAGCACACCAGCCCATCCCTGCAGCAGAGCAAACTGTGAGACAAACATCCATCTGATTGCACCCTCAATTGAAATAAAAAGCTGTACAGTATTAAAACACATTGACAAAACAAAAGTACACACTCATCAGTTCAGTCCCTTACTCAGCAGTAAATCCATTACTAAAATCCTGCCTGAATTTAAAAGGTTTGGCTTTAGGTTGCCATATATCAGCATAACTAAAATTTTGAGGTTCAGTTTCCTGGCTTTGACCTTGAAATTTCAGGAATGCTAAACTATGGAATGTAACTGACCTGGCACCCCTGAACTATGGCATGTAACTGACCTGGCACCCCTGAACTGTTTTGAGATTCATTCTGACATACTATAGATCACTCAGAGATTTATTGATAGATCCAAATTTAATTTTGTTCCATCCTTGTTTTAGAGAACAGCATTTCTTTTCCTTTTAACAATGCACATACTTCCCATAATGTGTTGTAGCCTTCAGCCTACAAGTTTTCCCTGGCACTGCTCCTTTTGCATGCCTTTACCAAAAGGACTTTGGAGTCTAATGGGATTAAGAGAAGAACCTCCTGCATTGCTCTCAAAGCTCTGACTGACTCATATGATCCTTCAAGCAACTTGGATCTAATTGGTATAGCTTGTCAAAAATAACCTTAGACAATCACTTAGATAAATAATAGGCATATCTCTGTCTATACTGGAGTGAGCCCCTCATGTTCCCCAAGACTGCAACATGAATCTAAAAAAACACAGTCAGACTTTTCTGTGCTGAACCTAAAAGGTGGAAGGAAGAATTTTAAAGGAAATCACTGCCTGAAAGACCTTCTCAATCTAGCTCTTTATACAGTAGATGGCCATACTATTTGAGGGTGCTGAGAATTATAATCAAATAAATCTGGAGTGTGATAGGTTTGGGAAGGGTGGATTAAGATAATATAATGAATACTGTACTCTTCGTATAACAGATGTTAAAAGGGCTATCCTCTTGTCCTGGATATGTACAGAGAATTAATTATGGATGCGATCTTGACAAGAGGTTTTTTTTTTGAGGGGGGGCAAGCAGAGCATGACAGTCTGCATTTCAGATGGCAAAAACTTACTTTATGGACTTAGAGAAACTACTTAAGAAAAGTGACCAGGTTGTTAGCATCTACCCAGGAGTGAGCATTCTATGGTCATCCTGATGTTGATGTGTTGCAGCTTCCATGGTCCTTCAGTATTGCCTACATCGGCTAAGGCTGACAGGAGTCACAGTATAACAATATTGAGAAGGCCAGATTTTAATAGGTGGAGTATCCACTATGTGCATGACGCAATTAAGTGCCACAAGCAGAAGAAGGTAAAGCCTATAGCTCAGTGGGATTGCTAATGCTTTGAATGCAGAAGGCCCTGGTCATAAACTCCAAATAAGGCTGGAAAAAATTGCATGAAAGCCTGGAAATAGCTTCCATTTAAAACGGGCAGTACTGTACTGGGTTTAATAGACAAAGTGCCTGAATCAGAATAAGGCAGATTCCAGTGTTCTTGATGCATAGTTACTACTATTGCAAGAGAAGCCGTCCAGCTATTTTAGGCTGCTTGGTAGTTATGAAGAAATGCAGGTATAAAAATTGTTTTTAGCCTAAGCTGCATACTGCTGAAGCAGTGTTTCCCAACCTGGGGGCTGTGACCCCCAAGGGGGTTACAAAGTGTCTTCTAGGGGGTTGTGGGTCATCTTATATGTATTGTAGCCCTTATTAAATAGTTTCTTCCTTGTCCTTTCAGAATGGATATTAAAGGGTGAGAAACAGACCATTTTACTTTCTGAGAAAAGTTTACCCCATTAAAATTGCCTTTTTAATTAAATATGGCAGGGGTGTCGCAGGTTACTTGGCTATTACAAAGTGGGCTGCAACTCAAAAAAAAGTTTGGGAAACACTGTTCTGGAGGTATACAGTGAAGAACAGGTTTTTCAAAAACCAGCCAACCACAAGGAGTTTATTGCCTGAAAAGTATGTCAGAATCCATGTAAGGAAAGATGAGGAGAAAGATATATGAGATGGGAAGAGGAGGTGAAAAGATCACAAGATGAGGATTTCAGCATTTTGTCTTTTTCCCCTCTTGTGGCTGTACACAGCTGCATTCTAAGTACAAAAAGACACACGTATTTTTGGTCCATAAAGAGAGTCAAGCTCCCTGCCAGGAAAGAGCTATGGGCAGTGAGGAGAGAAGGGTAGGAGAGGAAGATGGAGGAAGATGAGAGGTGGGAAGAAATACTGCAAAATTGGTCTTAGTACTTTAAAGCCCCTTCCACCGGGAAGAGCTATTACACCACTACATTAAAACATGCATGGCTGGAAGCACATGGAAATCTCAATCACTAAGAAAAGTCATAATAAGATCATCGGGGGGGGAGGAATTGAATATTGAGGGCAAAATATTGTCAGGACAAGGGGGTGTATTATTTGCTGTGTATGCAATCCAGACTAGAATAAAACACTAATAGAGATTGCTGGTTGGCTGGTAACCTGCTTGTTTGTCATGCCTGTCTAGGATTTTGAATAGCAGAGAGAAAAATTTTGTACTGAGAACCCCAATTCCCAGACAGATTCTAATGTTTTTTTCTTCTTAACTGGATTTTATCTTCTTGACAGATACTAGCACGCTATGGCATGTTACCTCTTAGCAACTGGTCCTCTGCATTCATGTTGTTAAGATGTAACTGCGAGTCTCCATCCCTCTGGCTCAAATGAGCCTAACTAGAAAGTAAATGTTGGATCATACAAAACTGCAGCTTATAAACCCTGCCTTTACAGAGGAACTGAATACAATGAACAGACACTGACATCTTTGACCCTCCATTGGGCTAAAGTGGATTAGAGCACTGCACATAGCTGGCTAAGCTCTTCACAAAGAGTCAGCTCAGCTACTTTCCCCCATGAAATGAGTAGATGATTGCTCAAGGGGAAATTCTCTCATCACATGGTAAACAGCCTCCCCTGTCTATTGACAAAGAATTCTTCCCTGCCATTTCTATTTGTGTAATACTGAGCCATGAATGGGGATTTTCTGGCTCTTGTAACAATTAAGGGCTTGCAGTACAGCTTCCATTTTCCTTTCTGTGGTGTTCACCCTACGACTGATATGTGGAAGAACATGAGCACAGAACAACGGTTGGAATAGGGGGGAAATATGTCAAAATATAGCAAATGTTCTTCTCATTGGGAAGAAAGATGTGCAATTCCGTAGTGCCATTATGTAATTTTACCCTCTGGAATTCATGGTCTTCTAATGCCTCCTCCTCCAGGTAAAGGTAATACAGCAAGTATTTTTTTTCTAATTCTGATAAACTAGCTCTGCTTCATTTGGAGGCCTTCCTGCTCATTCCCTCTGACTGGAGCCCTAAGTCTCTCCTCGAAGGCCTACTCTAATTGTGCCACTTAGGAAACTGCATGAAGACTAGTTAGCGAGGTCTCTGCAGTAACTTACAAAATAAATCTTTTCATGTATCATTTATACAGTAAAAGAAATATATGAGAGTATTTTAGTGGGGTACAGAAAGGTCCTTGCCCTCGTAGGTTTGCAAGGTGAATTTCAACAGGGAGGAAACCAAAGAGGAAACATGGAGAAAATAACAGGATGAACATACCACAAATTAGCCTGTGTGGTGCCTGTGTTTTCTTTTGGAATAATGAGGTAACATAATAGCTTTATAGAAAAGGTGAGGGGCTTTTCTTAGATGCCTCTGAAAAAACACAAAAGAAGTGAAGGAGGGGTTAACGTAGGACTTCCGGGAACTGGAACATCCAGTCAAAGTGGATCAGGCCCCTGTTACAGTGGATCAGACTGGAATGTGGCTCATTCGTCACATCACTTCAGTGCTGGCTAGTCTCTACTAGTTACCTGTTGTGTCCAGGAACAGATTCAATGCTTTGACATTCATGTATAAAGGCCTTCATGACATTGCTTGTTGGAGCATCTTTTCCCAATTTCATCTGCCTGAGCCGCCAGATCATCTCAGGCCTGGCTCCTCCAGGTAGCCACCCTGAAAGAGGCACCAAGAAGAAGTAAGGTCTTCTTGGTGCTGGCACCAAGACTGTGGAACCAGCTCCCAGAGGAACTACACTTGGCCCCCTACCTGTATTCTTTTAGGAGACAGTTGGAAACACTACTTTCCATGGAGGCTTTTCAATCTGGTTAGGGCTCCCTCAGGACATTGGTGCAATCATTGGTGATCTCCCAGATCAACTACTGCAATGTACTTTATGTGGGGCCGCCCCTGAGGCTGACTCAGAAACAGCAGAGGGTCCAGAATGACACCGGTTAAGCGTTTCACCTCTAGGTCTGTCTTTCTGTAATAATTTGTTGGTACCACTGTGGTTTTTTCTAATGCTCTTGCCACATTACTGCTATTTGTGTTATATTTTAGTATTTTGTCATGAAGCTTTGTTTTAGTCCTTTGTAAACCTTTGTAAACCACCAAGAATAGTCTTTTGACACTAATGGGGCAGTATATAAATTAAAGTAATTAATAAATAAATTTAAAAGTTGAGTTCTTGGATGTTGTTGTCAAGAAATATTTACATTATCCTTGTATTTGTCATTAGCCTAACTAGACTTACTTCCGTTGGTTTGCAAGTCTGAATCTAAATTCATTCCTACTTTACTCCTCACACGAGAACCTGACAAAATTTAAATCCTTCTGCTTACGTGTGTGTGGGGGGGTTGTCTACCTATGATTTTGTGATGACCCCCCTCTTGGATCTACTACAATAATAATAATAATTTTTCTCACATTCTGCTACATTTAAGAAATGCTGAGATTCTGAGCAACTTGATAGACAGATGACCAATATGTGGAGGCTGCATCTATGGTTGACCTCAGCTTAAACATTTCACCCTTCAGATGCTCCACAGCACCTCTTTTGATGCATCCTGACTGTCTAGACTTGAAGGAGTCTGTGAGATGACATGCTTTAAGGAAGCTGAACAGCTTTGAATGAATAGGCAAAGGGAAGCTAGACAGGGTGATCTCTCCCCACTCAACCAAAGCATAAGGCACAAACAAAGACAAAAACACTGCTAAACTGAGAAATGGTAATCCACATTGCTTTTTTTTACTCAGTCCTCCCTAATTTGTTTATACAAAAATCGAATTAGCCTGCATTCACATTTAATTCATACATTATTGTGAATAGGATAGCAAAATGTACTGGGTTTGAATTATCAAATGAAGTTTGAACGTTCACTCTTCCTGAACTAATACACCAGGTGGATCATATTTTTAGTTTTAGTTTTAGAAGAGGTAGCCATGTTAGTCTGTGCAAGCATATCAGGCAAAATCCAAAGAAACAAAATAAAACAAAAAGAAGACAAAAACATGGTACTTTAAAGACTACCTATTATGTTTGAATGTATGCTTTCGTGGATACATTCACTTCATCAGACATAAAGAATGGAACTGAATGGAATGTAGATGAAATATCAGTTTCACATTCTATATGTTCACTGGTTACATACAGTAATTAGGCCCAGCTTTGTTTTAGGGTCCTGTTGTAAAAATTATTACTGTATTTGGTTACACCTCTTTTTTAAATCTTTGTGATACCTGCATGCAAAGGTGTAGGTTTTAGAAGCAGTCACATACAAAAATGATTGTGTACAGAAAAATCTCATTTAAAAGGTCCTATGTTTGATGTACATTTTTGCAAGTGTATATAGTGAGAGAAACCGCATACAAAAAAGCTTATGGTGTAGTTTTGCAAAAAAGACTCTCATCATCTGTAGAATGAGAACTTATAGATGCTGAAGAGGGATGCAGAAAAGAAAGAAGTACTAAAAACCATGCTTCAAATATACATTGGCTCCTGGAATGAACTAAACAATTTAAAAAGAAAATCAGTTTATATTTTATAGATTACAGCACAAAGCTCTTCATTGTATGGATCAGGAAAGTCTTTCAATCATTCTATAAGAGATGGCTGTGTCACAATGTCTGAAAAATCTCGCAGACACCACAATTGCTTCTAACAATTATCTATGGAATTTGTTTCCCTGGGAGTCTGCCATACGTAATGTATATTGTAGCTGTGTTGATTCTGTTTATTCTGATGCGGTTGTTCTATGTTATTCACATCTGATCTGTTTAATAAATTAATTAAATCCACAACCCACTAAAAGAACAAAAACATGGATTCAAGATGACAACAACAGCACGACACACTTTAAACTGTACAGCTGGAAGGAACCCTAGGGATCACTGAGTATGGCCCTTCTCAAGGAGTGAGGAGTCAAACTCCCAACTAGAGATGGGGGTACTCATATTCGTTCAGGGGTATTCGTATACAAATACCCTTGCACAGCTGGATTTAATGAGGGTTTGGCCCCCTGGGGCCAGACCATCACTCAAGTATCTGGCGTCAGCCCCTCTCTTCCTTCCAGTCACTGCCGGAGCCCCGCTCAGCTAGCCGCTCCTGGCAATGGGAGGGAGTACGAGTCTCTCTGCAAGGCTGCTAAATCGCTAGCCAAGCAGTACTCTGGGTGTGATTAAAAAGAAGAGTGACGCTGATGCCACTGGATGTGTGAGTGGATGTTAAGTCCACGCATTAAGTCCAGCTGTGTGAGTATATTCGTGTACGAATACCCCCACCTCTACTCACAACCTCTGGCTCCACAGACCCCCCCCCCCCAAGAAACCTAAGCCACTGAACTATCCAGCAGTTCATATCAAGCTTCTGTAGAAGGTAAAATGAGTCAAACTGAAGCTATTGTACTTTGGACATTCTGTAAAAAGACAAAAATTACTAGACTATGGTAATGCTAGGGAAAATTGAAGGAAGATGGGGGGGGGAAGGAAGATCTAAGATGGATTGACTCAATAAAGGAAGTCTTGGCCCTTAGTCAACAAGACTTGAGCAAAGCTGTTAATAATAAAACTTTCTAGAGTTCATAAATTCTTAGGGTCATCATAACTTGGTAACGACTTGGCAGCACATAACATACACATTCTGACTGGATCTGTGACAACCAGGTGACAAATTGGTGAGGAGCAGTAACATTCAAAGCAGTAACACACAACCATCCCTTTAAAACTCCACTCTGGTAGCCAGTCACTCAGAGAAAGCTGGCCAGAAGAAAAAAGGTCTTTACCTGTTTCGGGAAGGACAGTAAAGGTGGGGCCAGCCTAGCCTCTTGTGGGAGAGATTTCCAAAGTATGGCAGCAGCAACAGAGAAAGCCTTCTCCCGTGTCCCCATCAAACCACCTGCAAAGGTGGTGGGGCTGAGAGAAAAGCCTTTCTTTACGAACTTTACACCCGAGAAGGCTCATAAAGGGAGTGGTGGTTCTTGAGATAGCTTGGACATAAGCCATTTAGGGCTTTATAGGTTAAAAACAGCATTTTGAATTCTGTCGAAAACAGTTTGGCAACCAATGGCGCTATTGTAACTATCTCCAGCTCCAGTTAGCAATCTGACTGCTGCATTTTGGACTGACTGACATTTTTTGATCCTTACCATAGGCACCCCATGTAGAGTGTGTTACAGTAATCCAACTGGGATGCAATTAAAGTACTGTGGCCTGATCAGACCTCTCCCGGAATGGCACAGCTGTCACACTAGTTTTAATTGTGCAAAGGCATTCCTGGTCAGTGTCAAAACCTGAGCATCTAGATTATTTTACTCTTTGCATTCTGTTGTATTTTGACCACCCTGGATTTTCACCAAATGAAGAGTTGTATATAAATACTTCTATAAATAGAAAACAAGCACTCTTATACAGAATACTGTAACAGTCAAGGTCAAACAAATTTTGAGGAGGTAGTCATGTCCCCTGGACTACCATCATATGTTTTTGGTGAGAACTAGCGTCAAGAATGTAGGACAATTAGCATTTTCACCAGCATGCAAGACTTGACTTTGAACAGACTGTTCAGCATCCAGCTGCATCCAGTCTGGGTTCTTGTCAGACTTTTGACCTCATAAATTAAGGGGTTGGACCCTGGAATCTATGGATCAATCTCCGCACTTTGTCTCATGACCTCTAGTTTCCAAACAGCCAGACTCCTTGTCCTCCTGCCGAGCAAGGAGTAAAATTGGACTTTGTTCAGAGAACACTATGCAATTAAATATCCTGGACCTAGGGTTGTGGGAGAAAAGGATCAGGGATGTCAAGACACTGCAGGGCGCTTTAAATAATAGTTATTGGAGATAATTGTGAAACAGAAATTGAATGGAGAGAAAGTCTGGATAAAAGAATGTGCATTGTCTGAAGTACCAAGAACATTTTGGTAAGTGATCCTGTAACACTTATTTCTGTTCAAAAGCACAAATTGTAGTTGATAACAAGGGACCATCCCCTCCAAGGAAGCATTCTGGCTTTGTCAGAAACTTTTTCTCAGAAGGGCATTTTTTAACATGGCCATCTGGCTATCATCCAGCGCACATGCAACATGCTTCAGGATCGATCCTTCAAGGTCAGCAATGTTTCACCCACTGGACATCTGCTGGACTGCAACTCTCACCTCTCAACACTGGCTACATTGGTGGATCAGAGATGCAGTACAACTAGCGGGACATATAATGACCTACACCCCTACCCCCACATGTAAAATCTTTGTGTAAACCTCTGGGCCAGTGGGCTGTAAACACAGTGATATGGGAACTGTGTCCCTATTGTGCTATCCCACACTGCTGCTTGTCTGCCTGCCTATCTGTCTAGAGTTATTTGAGTGCAGTCAACTGGATGCAGGCAAATATCAGATCTGAACTGTAAGCATTGACTAGTGTTGCTGAGAACTACCATAAAGAGAAATTATCTTTTTAACGGGGTACTTTTTATCTGAGTTATATGTTTAGACTGAACTCCCACAATCCTTCCAGCCAACATGGCTGCTGGTTAAAATCAGGGAGTATTTATTTACAGCTCTGCCAGCAGGGTCATCTAGCTATGTTGTAAATCTACTTCTCAGTAAAGTCTAAGGACCTAAAATATCTCATTCTAGTGCGTGACAGCTATTAGTTAATGCTCGTTCTGTAAATGATTATAGAGCACACCATGAAGATCTAAATCCATAGAATTGGGTCTCCAAGGCAAGCCATTCATTTATGGAACAACTGTTCCATTCACATTAAGCAAAAGTAACCTTGTTATTAAAGTAGAGAGTGGCCACATTATGTGGAGAACATTTCAGCTCAGTGTCTGAGTTAAGGAAAATAGAATGAAGGCATTTTAACCCCCACACACTATAATGAGACATTTCAGACCCCCAGTTGCATTTTTGTCTTATAGAAGGAGACCTACAACGGAACCCACTGTATAACATTGTCACTTATGCACTCATGATCAACTTCCCTAAAATTCAGCCACCTGTTCAGTACAGTGCTTTTTTAAAATCAGGAGAAACTAAAGCTATCCCAACAAACCTCCTCCATCATTGCGATTCTTTTATTTTCTTTATCCCAGCCAATGTAAAGTACTGGACTGAAAGATGTCCCGTATCATTTTTGGCAAACCAATGATGAATTTCTCTTCTTTAAGACTGTTCAGAACAAAAAGAAGGGGGCCATCTCACCAAAGTCTTGTTGGTTTCAACGAAAGACTTGCAGGTTTGACCAAGGCACATAAATCTTCATGGCAGCCAAGTTAGTCAGTAAGGAGAAGCAGGACCTCCAAAATCCATAGCTGAGCAATACCTTTATTATGAACAATTAAATGACACAAAATAATGATCAGACTCTCAAATTTTCCACAGCTTTTTAGCCATGATATACAGAATATCAGCCATTATGAGCACCGAGCACAGGATCCATACTAAGTGAACACAATTATTATTGAATTTAATAGGACTTCAGTTCTGTCATGACTAGGTAGCCTGATAGTTTTCAGTGGGACTTAAGCCACATGGTGTCCAGTTACCTTAGTTCAATAGTTTCCAATCTTGCTCCTCCCCCAAGATGTTTTTAGACTAAAACTTCACCACTAGTTCTGCCATCCAGGATTTTTGGAGTTGCAGTCCAAGAAGATCTGGTTGCCTAAGGTTGGCAACCACTGCCTTAGTTGGATCCTGCTCATAATGTTTACAGATCTTTGGCTTCCATAGTCAAGGATGGCAAAGCCAAGAACTTGCAGACATTCTGGGCACCCTGTTTATCTTTTAACTTTCGGAAGGATTATTTAGTATCATAGAGCATAGGCATCCTTCAGTCTCGAGAGACTATGGTAACATGCTCTGAATCGAGGAGTGTCCTCTCCAGAGCATGAAGCCCGGGTAAGGTAATATGGAGGATAGGCTGTTACCCAAGCAGCAGATCCCCTCTCTCCACATTGCTGAAATGGTCCAATGGAAAGGCAAGAGCCAATACAACTGCTTCCAGCAATGTTGCAGGAGTTGGCAGAATGACACGAACTGCCTTCGGGACTCCAGCTCCGGATTTTGCCTTGAGGTTAACTCCTGAAGCCTTCTCCGTGAGTGGATATAGCCACAAGGCAGTGGAGGTTTGAAATCGGAGTTTTCCTTCTCCTAGATGGGCTGCCTTCCAAGGCTGACGAGCCCCACCTACCCGGCATTTAGTATCTACCCCTTAGGAAATGTCTAAGCATTTTTCAACAAGATTTGAAAGTTTGCATTCTAAGGCTAATGTTGTAAAACACTGAGAACCAATTAAAATGACCATAATATTATGTGATTATTTTAATAACTTGTTTTCATATACTGTTACATAATGGGCATGTTATGTGAGTGGATATGACATGTCCAGTGACTGTCTACATTGACCTAGGAAGTCTTTTTGTACATGGATCCAATGAGCCGCTATCTGTATTTTTCTGCATACTCCATCACTCCCAATAAGGCCTGTCCATACAAATGAGGCTGCAGTTCTATTGGAAGTGAGCCCCAGTGAACTCAGGGTGTGGTTGGTTCTACTGAAATGAATCAGGAGCTGGGCCAGAATATTCGCAGGCAGTTTTAAGCTATGTAGTTTTTCAGTTGGTCCATCTGCCCTCGTGGGATAGTTTATATTCTGGTTGTAAATTGTGTGGCATAACAATACAGGGGACTACACAGGAGTTCAAATGAGAGAAGCATGCAATAGCAACCGCCTTATCTTCAGCCTCTAACTGCTGAGAAAAGGTTTCCTGACATCATGGCCCTGGCTGCGCTGCTCGCTTGCTTCCCTACCTAGTTCTCCATCCTTCATCTGCTGGAAGCTGAGAGAGCTCACTTGACACAATTAGTGTGTTTCAAAATGGCACAGCGACAGATTGGCAAAGTACAAGAAGATAAACTACCAGCCAGCGAGGTAGCTGGCAGCACTTTCCAGCACTTGCCTGTAAGTGATACACAGCAAATAAAATAGGAATAGATAGGGTAAAAAAAAAAAAAAGCAAAAGTTTGGATTGCAAGGTGTCCCGCAATCCAAATTATGTGATCCTGGCACCCAATACTTGACAAACTCCAGATACAATTTACTCCAACACAGGTGTTCACGCATACCAAAACCATTCAAAAAGTGCTTGCAATCAAATTAAAATAAACAACCCCCTCCTTTCCAACAACAAAAAAAGTACACTTAGCTCTATGCAAATGGATATTTCAAGCACGCTAGCTCTGATGCAAATCCAGCAGTATGTCAATGTCTAATAGCCTGCAGTTGGCGCTTACTACTGAGTAGAACTGCTTAGCATTGTGCAATAAAACGAAAATGCCCACTTACATGTCGAGAAAGTGCAAGAAACCTATGAAACAATATAGATCCAAGGCCAAAACAAACATTAGAACTCTACACAGTTCATATGTAGAAAACACGGCTGTATTTAAAGGACATACAAAGAAGTGACAGAGAAAAGAAATGGACTTTGTCCACACACACAAAAAGTGAAATCTTTACAAAAGCAGGCTAATGTTAATGTTTACACAGTTTTCAAGTATAAGAAATTAATTCCATACTCTGATCTTAAACCCTGAGGCTGGGAGGCACAGGAGCAAAAGAAGTACAATCAAGTTTTTTTGAGTGCGACAAACCATGAAATGAGAGCAGACAAAATTACATGCATCTCTCTGTGTGTAATGTTTCCTGTTCTTATACTCTGCCAAAGTTCACCATATTGTAATGTGCAGGCATAGCCACTGCGGCACACCAGAAGCAGCCCAATGTGTTTTGCTACCTGGGGCAAAGAAAAAGATGCCACCCCTCCACAGAAGAAGATTAAACAGACAACTCTTTCTACACTGGAAATGGGACAGAGAACTCCAGCACAGCTCAAAGCAAGAGCGTAATTTGAGAGACACAAGGGACCTGTGTAGAACAGAGCGTTTGGTCCTCCAAGAAATTGGAATGGCCCACTGTTTCTCCTTCTGCTCTCCAGATTCTGCCACTTGAGATACTTCCTGCCCACTTTGCCTACTGGTAGGACCAGCACTATAGCCTGCAGTGAAGAAGAAAGTAGTTCTGCTCCATTGCATATGGCCATTTCATAGGATAAACTATGACCTGAAGTCTTCTTTGCCCTCCGTTTTGTTATGAACTGATCCTTTATATGTCTTTGAATGCCAGGCTGAAAATCTCCATCCTTAGCAAGCAGGTTAACAGCAGTTTTGATTTTCACTGTGCAGAGAGCTGATTTCATAACCAAATACGGGTAGTTCTGTAGCTGTGTTGAGTCTGCAAAGCAAGGGCCATTGTCTGGGTTTTGGCTTTACATTACTCTGTTTATATTACTTCATTGGTATGGAAAAGTTTAAGGCAGATGTATGCTTTAGCGTAATCCTGTGCTTTTTCAGCTCCATTTATGTGGAAACCAAAGATAAATATGCTGAACATAGCAAAGCAGTGGCCTCTTTAAGGGAGTTTCCTGAAAAGATAGCACAAAACTGAGATTTGCTGTGGAAGCTGCCTACAGAGGCCAGGTTTGGCTGGTTCACCATTTGCTGATTGCTGCATCCATTTGTATGTGTGAATGAATGAGGTGCACACACCAGATATGAATAAATCCGCGATCCAAAACCTACTGAAATTAATTCGGAGAAATATGGGAGATGTCCAAACCAGCAGGGCTCTTTCAAATCTGACTTTCCTAAAGTTGTTACCTGTACAGATTTGGAAGCACACAGAAATCTGCACAGTGTATCTGCGAAGATGGATATATATTTTCACCAAGCTGTCCCAAATGGGGAAAACTGCAGGGCGGGAGAAAGGGAAGAGGGAGAGGGGGGGTTGTACTTCTGACTGGCACCTCTAACTTCCAATCACAGTGAATTGTTTTTCCCGAGCACTCCACTCGCAATGATCTGGAAGGTAATGTTGAAGTAAAATACTGCAGGATGAACCCAGCATTCAGTGCTGGTTCTTTTTTTTTTCCAAAGTAGAAACATTAAAACTGTTTCTACAGAGTTTGTAAGAGCTGGGAATCTCAAGGATTCAGACCTGAGTCTAATGAGAGAGCCTCGAGGTTGGTCAAAATGGAATGAATCTATTCCTTGAATCATCAAACTGGGATTGAACCAGATTGTGTCATTGACCTACAATTAGCGTCAAGCCAGCCCACAGTAGATAGCTCTTATTTTTTTCTCATCAGCTGGCACTTCCAGTCTCATTAATAATAATAATAATAATAATAATAATAATAATAATAATAATAATAATAATAATAATAATAATAATAATAATAATAATAATAATAATAAATTATTGTCATTGTAAGTATATACACAGTATACCCATACAACGAAATTCACAGACAATAACTCACTCCGAGGCATTTGATAAATGAAACAGTTTTTTAAAATCCATTTACTCACAGTTCTGAATAGATCAAAATAAAAATCATTCAGTAGAAAAATAATGACTGGTTACATGAACCAGATCTTAACCGATTCATAGCTAATTTTCACTAGCTACATGATTCAATGACCACATGACTGACAGAACACTTAACTCTAACTGACCACTACATGACTAACAGCAGATTGAGGGGGGGAAAGCAGCAAAATAATTATTGAGTAGAGAGTAGACATGGGAGCTTTGCATTCGTATCTCTGGGGTACGAATATGAAGTGCTGCACCACAAGTGTCACAGAGGTCCATTCCCTCCCCCCAGAACCATCCCGGTCCACACACCAGGCTTCGCATGGCACACATGGCTACCATTGGTAACATAGTGGCAAATGTCAAAGTGGCCCGGCTGGCATTTTCTCACCTCCGTACACTGATGACCACTATAACAAGAAGTAGGGTGACAATAGTTCCTGCTCAGCTGCACTGCAGAGGGAGGGGGGGAGTGCCAGCCGGGCTACCTCTGCGATTGGCATGATGATACTGATAACAGCACACATACCACATGAAGCTCAGTGAGTACACAAGGATGGTTCCAGGGGGAGGGTCCAAAGGGCCCGGCCACCTGTGGTGGCAACATTTATATTCATCTCCACCAGGAGACTAATACGAATATCCCATCTCTAGTATGTCTCTCTTCAAAATCGGAAGGAGAGAGGGAGCAGTTGGTTGCTGCTGGATTGATTGGCAGTCACCCCCTTCCAGAAAGGTCTGTCCCAGACAAAAGCTCTTAAAGGCGGTATATGACGGTCGCTAAATTCCGGCACTAACAGGGTTTTAATCCTAAACCTTTCAAAAATTAAGATGCTTCAATTGTTTTAATAATGTGATTTTTATATTTGTAATTGTTTTATTATTTGTGTTTCAAAGCATTTGTAAGCTGCCTTGAATCCTTCTATAGGAAGAAAGACAAGGTAATAAATAAATAAATAAATAAATAAATAAATAAATAAATAAATAAATAAATAAATAAATACATACATACATACATACATACATACATACATACATACATACATACATACATACATACATACATACATACATACATACATACATACATACATACATAATGAATGAATGAATGAATGAATGAATGAATGAATGAATGAATGAATGAATGAATGAATAAGGATGCAATCAGACAGCTCCTCATCTCACATTCTGGACTGCTTTGGGACCAGGCTTGCTCATTCCATTTTCTGGTGGCCATAAATCAGACCAATCCTTATCTGTAACCACCCACAGTTTTCTGGGTGACTGGCAGGAGCTACTGGGTGTTAGGGTTTGTTTGGTTTGGGTTTTGTTTTGGCACAAATAGGATTGCTCCATTTTCGTTCAGTTTCCCATTTGTGTGATGGTAAGTATTGAACCAAAGTGGCACTGGTAGGTGTTTTTCCCCAACAATCCTGCGCTATGTCACTTGGGTGGCAAGCCACAAGAGAATACATCACCTGCCAATAAATTGGGGGGGGGGGATCCAGCTCTCCCTGGTTCCCTACTGAGGTGAAGCCAGAAGAGGAGGCTCTTTTTCACTTTTTTTACTGTTCCTTTTTAACTCAGTGCTGTGAAGCGGTATCCCACTTACCAATAATAATAAGAAGAAGAAAGAATTGCAACTTTCTCCCACTCCCCATGAAGTGGGAGACAAGAGAAGATGTGGGGGCATGGAGATTGCAAGAAGGAAGAACAGACCAAATAGTGTTGCTTTGAGTTGCAATATGGCTTCTTCTCCCCAGTCTTTGCATGCGGCTGCAAGAATAGTTCTAAACCTCCGGGTGATCGTGTTTAGCCTGATCCCACCCAGGATAACTTCACTGTTGAGTTAAGCCTATAGTCTGTCCATGTCATTGTGCTTACACAAGCAACACTCACTAGAAGGAGCCTCAGGGGGGGTATTTGGGACAAGATCAGTGGTGCCAGGAAAAAGCTGGACATTAGAGCAGTGAGGAGAATGCAGGGCTGGAGAGCTGGCATGGAGGGGTTGCACATATCTTGCTCCCTCGTAGGGTAGGACACTTTGCAGTGGCCCCAGGGGCTCAGCGAGTTAACAAACCACTCCACAATTGCATGCCTGAGGTAGCATCTGGAAGAGGAGTTGGAGTCAATAGTAGTTGGCAAGTATGGGTGAGCATTTCAGTTCAGTTCATTTTTGATAAGAACGTATCAAAATTCACAAACTGTCTTCATAGTCAGGATGGAAAGGATATTTTTTTTAATTGAATGAGGAAGAAACCTAAATTGACATAATCATGCATCCAGACCAAAGGGCTTTTCACAGCTTTTAGTTTAAGGCCTTGAATCAGGGAGGACTGAAATAGGATCACCACTGCCTTCCCCCCCCCCTTCTGAGAGGCTCCTCATCTTTTACACCTGTATGGCAGGCAAATGCCACACAGTCCCCTCCGCAGTAGGAAAATCTGTACCAACTGAATTTGGAAAGTGCAGTGTGGTTGATTTTTGAAGAATTTGCCAACATTCACAAATGGCTTCATATTTGGGATGAAAAGAACTTGCATTAAAAAAAAATTAAATGTAGGGATAGTTTCTTAACCCTAAGTGTAGCTAAGGGCCAAAGAAGGCAAGGGAGATAGACCTGAACCAGCATTCAGGTCTCTTGGATCCTGGTTTGTTCATGTGTCTATGGGAAGAAGGGCTTTGGCAGCAGAGTGACTAACAGCCAAGTGCCACCAGCAGGTTCTTTAAATGCCAGAAAAAGGCCAAGCATGCAATAGGCAAGAGCAGGAAGAGAGGGTAATGGCCGAAGTGGTCCACCTAGACCAGTGCTTGAAAGTAATTTGTTAGCAGCAATATAGTTCCTTTAGTGAATTAGGGTGGGACTAGATAATCAAGCTGCCCAGAGCTAAATTGAGCTATAAATAGGGTCACTTCAAAGTGCGGTGTGCCATTTAGGCTGTTGACATGAAAGCACCAGGTAGTTTCAGGATTTAAAAAAAAACCAACCACCTCAAAGTAACCCTATTTAGCCCATTTCTCTCTCTCCACCTCCATGCCCCTGCCTCCTCTCCTTAGGGAATGGGGAAAAGCTAGAATTTAAAAAAATTGGGAAGCGGCAGACTGATGAATTGACTTACTGCTGAAGTAACACAAGGCTGGATTCTAAGCCAGAATGTGTTTATATACTTCCATTGTATATGTGAACAAAGCTTCCCTTTTATAGATTAACTTAGTGTGGTAAAGGCAGAAAAAGCATTAAATAGTAGTCCTAGACTTATTTCCATAAATAACAACAAGAACAGATTTAAGTAATGTCTTGCCAGCTTGAAATAATAAGGAAACCATCAATTGACTGGGAAGCATTTGATGGCACAGAGGTAAAGACAATTGGATGCTACAGTTGCACCCATTTGCAGTCTGACTGACCCTTGGTCAAGCAATGTAATGAGTGAGAACTGAGTTCATTTACTGTACTGGTAGAATGAATAACATTTTCTGCTTATTATCTAAAGTTACCCTTTAAAGTTGAATTGAAAACATTAGAGGAATTTTGACAGGAATTTTCTAAAGTTCCACGCCATGCTAATGCTTTTTTAAAAATGAGGTATGGGGGGGGAAATAGTACAATAATGATAGATGTAACCGATAACATGAGTTAATTTTCAGTCTTTGGAACAAATGACAATTGCTTCCAAAACATCAGACTGAGAGTCACGGGAACAACTTTCCTTTTAAAAGCAACTTTGCAAGCTCTGACCAAGACATACTCTGTTCTGCCCTAAACGGTCCAGGAGCCCACCACTGCAGTGATGTGAATTCCGGCAGCAGGACAAGCCAGAAACAATGGATACAGATTGTTTCCCTCACCCCACACCCTCACTCAAGGCTGCTCATAATTTAGAGCTACCATGCAGAACAAGTCATCTTTAGTTCCAGAAGGTCAGGGGGAGGTAACCAAATTGATGGAACCATACATAAGACACCATTTGACAAATGGCAATGTCTCCTCTGGGCCTCGCCATGTAATAAAGCTTCTCTGTGTTGTCTGTCTCTATGGCTGCAATTGTGCTCAATCAGGGTTGGGTGCTATTATGGAAGCCGCCCTATCATGTCGGTTCAGCCTTAGGGCTGGTTCTTATAAAAGTGAATGTGTTTGCAATTCCTGCCTGTGACCAGAGGGCTAGAGATGGGCTGTTTCAACAAGTCACATGAGAACCTTGCTGACTTCCTTGCAGATGATCTGGCAGTCAACACTGCAGCCCAGAGGGACTGAAAGCCCACTGCTAATGCAATCATCCACAGGGAGGAAGGACCCACCTAATTTATTGTTCACAACAGCCTTCTTCTTTCCAAACTATTACTCACCCCCTAGGTGCAGCTACAACTTCCATCACCTTCAGCAGCATATGCTGTACACACTTGTGGAAGATGGGAGCTGTAGTGCCCACACTGCCTTGAATAGTTTCTGCTGGATTCAACATCCCCAGTGGTAGCAAAACAATAGATTTGTTGACATTACTGTCCTAAAATACCAGACAATGGCCAGGAGACAAGGCAAAAGAGCCCCAAACGTTCCAAACCAGAGATTCTCTCTCAGGGATGAAGTCCCATACTTGGCCACCCCTTTGTAAGTGCTCCTGGCACTCTGTTTCGCCACCAATGATCTATATTCCAAACATCCCAAAGACAGATACCCTAAGGCAGCTGCAGGAAGGCTCCAGTTTTGCCGAATCTACTCTGATTTCAAACAGAATCTCAAGACCCAACAACAAGATCTCACAATGCAAAAGATACAGGTCAATTCCACAAGTAGAAACAAAATTCTGGTCCAGGCAATT
Organism: Pogona vitticeps; assembly: GCF_051106095.1. Taxonomy (NCBI): domain Eukaryota; kingdom Metazoa; phylum Chordata; class Lepidosauria; order Squamata; family Agamidae; genus Pogona; species Pogona vitticeps. The sequence continues at coordinate 158,857,229 of NC_135785.1, forward strand.
TTTTTTTCCTTCAGTCACTACAATGATACAAATAAGGCAAGCTTTTGAGTTCTTTACACCTTGTTTTGAAGCTTGTTATGTGCTGTCAAGTTGGAATAGACTTAGTGCAACCCAAATAAAGTGTTCAAGGTAACTAAAATATTTAATGAGTGGTTTTACCAATTCCACCTCCCCAGTTAGTTTCTGGGGCTAAGCAGGAATTCAAACCTAGGCCTCCTGAGCCCTAATCCATCACTCTATCCACTAAACCAGTGGTCCCCAACCTTTTTGACACCACGGACCAGTTGGGAAGGACGGGGCACACTCCATGCTCGCACGCATGCACGAAGGGGCGGCACTTGCTCATAAGGGCATATGGGCACTCTCTCACATGCGCAAAGAAGCAAAAGCTTTCAAGAATCAGGCTACATGCAACACATCAAGGCAAATGCATATTTTGTCCCTCTTACATCTTTATCCCTCCACTTATGCAAAGCTTTCAGAGCTGCATATCTGCGATATATGACACGCGAACAAAGCCACTTACAAAAGGAAAGCAGGTTGAGGCAAACATGTGTTGGAATAAACTGGCAGTCTTTGGCTTTTAAGAGTACGCTACTTCTGGATATAGAATCAGCGTGTTATTTACTGGGACTTTGATTATGCAATCTACAATTACATTGAATCTGCAGTCTCCATCTTACAAGTAGTCTGGCTCTAAAAACAACTGCTATCACAACAGGACTGGTTGTTTCTTCCCCAGTCATCAAATTTTATACAATCTAAGCCCCAGGAAGAGTGCAAAATTTCTTTTTAGTGAACAAAACATGTATCACCAAATCTAACATTCTGAGAATTGAAGAATTCTGAGCCCAAAAGATTCCTTCTGAGATCCAGAAATAGAGTTCAAAGTTCTCCAGAGAAATGTACTTCTTGTTCTCTGACCTTACTCCTATTGAGCTTTTTCCCCATAATAGCAGCACAATTTAGGGCTTATAGAATCATAGACTGAAATTCTGTTGCTTAGTGTAGTAAGATACAACTAGAGTAGGCCCGTTGAAGTGGGGATCTGATGAGTCAACTTCTCTGTAAGTTTCACTGAATACAGGCGTATGATTTTAAAAAACTGGCTTGCTTGAAATATGGTGCTGGAGGAGAGCTTCGCAGATACTCTGGACTGTCAGAAAGACAAAGAAGTGGGTCCTAGATCAAATCAAGCCTGAATTATATTTAGAGACAAACATCTTAAAACTGAGGCTGTCCTACTTTGGGTACATCACGGGAAGGCAGGATTCTCTACAAAAGACAATAATGCTAGAAAAGGTGGAAGGCAATAGGAAAAGAGGAAGACCAAATATGAGATGGAGTGATTCTCTAAAGAAATGCACAAACGAGTTTACAAGAGCTGAGCAGGGCATTGAGGACCAAACATTTTTGAGACTGCTCATTCCTAAACTCAGCATAAATCAGAAGCAACTTGATGATACATTATAGCAACAAATTGGGCACGTCGTGAGAATGGCTGATGGTCGGATTCCAAAGGATCTCCTGTATGGAGAATTAGTGCAGGGAAATCGTGCCAGAGGGAGACCACAGCTGCGATACAAGGACATCTGCAAGCAAGATCTGAAGGCCTTAGGAATAGACCTCAACAGATGGGAAACCTTGACATCTGAGCGTTCAGCCTGGAGGCAGGCACTGCATCACGGCCTCTCCCAATTTGAAGAGACCCTTGCCCAGCAGGCTGAGGCAAAGAGGAAGTCACAAAAGCAGCAAAACCAGGGAGCTGGACAGGGGACAGATTGGATTTGTCTTCAGTGTGGAAGGGATTGTCACTCTTGAATTGGCCTCCTCAGCCACACTAGACGCTGTTCCAAGTCCTCCATACAGAGCACGTTACCATAGTCTTTCGAGACTGAAGGATGCCTAACTAAATAGCAACAAATTATAGCGATGACTTACTATTTTATTTATTTATTTATTATTTATTTAATTTATATCCCGCCTATCTGGTCGGGTGAGGACCACTCTAGGCGGCTAACAATCATACAAAAATACAATAAAATAAAAATAGACAATTCTAAGTGATAAAAACTCTACATGAGGTTACACGATACACCGGGCAGAAAACAGTAAGGTAGGAAAGAAAAGGGTCAGGAGTTATGTGATGGGAAGGCCTGCCGAAACATCCATGTCTTCAATTGCTTCTTAAAGATACCCAGCAAGGGAGACCCGCGAATCTCAGGAGAGAGATTGTTCCAGAGGCGAGGAGCCACCGCCGAGAAGGCCCAATTTCTTGTCTTTTCCTTCCGGGCCTCCCTCGGCGTTAGGCTCCTCAGCCTCACCTCCTGGCTCGCACGAGTGACACGGGTAGATCTTGGTGGGAGTAGGCGTTCCGCCAAGTATCGAGGCCCTAAACCGTTTAGAGCTTTAAACGTGAGCATCAACACTTTGAAGTCGATGATAAGCAACAGGACTTCAGTCATTGTCTTGCACCTCTTACTGCTCAGTTGGAAGATTCTAGGAACAGGATTTTTGGATTTTCTGGATTACATGTGCCCTCCAAATACTAAAATTCTTCATTCAGGGAGTGCTACCTACTTTAAAAAATCTAAATGTGATGAATCTGGAGAAACGGCCTAAATGGAAAGGCTTTCAAGCTTGGTTAGTTTATATTATTTATTTATTTGATTTTTACCCCGCTCCTCTAGACCATGTCTACTCGGGGTGGCTAGGCCAAAAACAGTGGAGTCTCGACCTACGGATTTAATCCATATTGGAACCGTGTCTGTAGGTCGAAAAGTCCATAGGTCGAAAATGTATTCCCATAGGAATGCATTGAAAACCCATTAATCTGTTCCAGCCCTTTCTCCCCCACCAGGCAGCTTCTCCTGCCTTTCTTCCCCGCCACGGGGCTTCTCCCAAAGGGCTGCACCCGATGGTGGTTTCAGCAACTGAGAAGCTGCCCGGTGGGGGAGAAAGGCCAGATCAGCTCTTGCCTTTCTCCCCCACTACCCGGCTCCCTTCCTTTTCCAAACTATTGGGTCAAAAGAGCTAAAGAAGCAGCCTCTTTGCCACCAATGGTTTGAATTTCCTGCCCTTTTTCCCTGCCCTTTTTGTCTGTACGTCCAAGCTCTGGCCGCAAGTCGATCCAAAATTTTGCAGCTGGAGCTGTACGTAGGTCGAAAAGTCCATAAGTGGGGCCATTCGTAGGTCGAGACTCCATTGCAATACCCATCTTTCGTACTCGAAAGGAAAACTCCCAGCTTACACTAGGGCAAGAACAGGAAGCTTGGCCTAGCAAAGCCTCTAAGCCTTCTGATTTAGGCCTTTCTCCCAGGTGAACCACAATTAGGTTTGTAAGATAGGAATGAATCCAGAATGTAAAATTATTCTATTTGAAGTCTGGAAGATCCAAAAATTTCATCCCTACAAGCTTCACCCTAGCAATCAACCACAATTTACCTTCATCTGCTAGTCTCATACCTCCGATAACCCTACTGTCTCTGCCTCCACCATATTCAGCCCCAAATTCCTACAGCTTAAGCCAGCTTTAAAGCAGTTTAAAAAGCAATGGTATATTGGGAACTGGGATAAAATTTACGTACATTACTAGTGTGTTTCAACTCAACTCGTGTGTTTCAATCTCAACTCAACTCCACCAAGACTTGTTGGGAAACAGAGATTGGCCTCCTTTTTTTTTACAACCCACTTCAATGTAAGTAGTTCATCTTAAACAAAAATCTATGAGCCAACAGATAACAGTTTACTTGTTATCTTCCTCTTTGGTGCAGTATCCCCTCTTCCCATCAAGAATGTACTTAAAACAGATTTGCAAAATAGGAAGTAATGACTAGAAAAATACTGAAAAAGGTCGCCATAAGTCAGAATTGACTTGATGGTACACTATTATTATTATTATTATTATTATTATTATTATTATTATTATTATTATTATTATTATTATTATTATTATTATTATTATTATTATTATTATTAAGTGAAGACTTGCTCTGTCCTTTTAAACTCACCAATTAAACTGCCCATAGACACAAGCTGCTGCAATCCATACTCCATTTATTAGGGAATAAGCACTACTGAAACTATGGGATTTACTTCTGAGTATGTCTGTAATGGTTGTATAGCCTCTCTGCTATGTAAGTCTCTAATGTTTTTATTGCCAATCACATATGCAAACATCATAGTTAGGCCACTGTGTTTCTTGTGATTTTGAGCAAGCGCAGGAAAAATAAAGTCAGCATGTGGCAGTGAGTGCATAATTCAACTGAGAGTCTCCATTTTTATTTTTCAAAAGCAGATTTGGAGCACTTGTGATCGCAGAGATAAGTGTCAAAGCTTCAGTTGTAGACCTATATTATAGAGCAAATCTCTCTGAAGAGTAGATGACTTACTTGCAGATAGCTGACAATGAAACCCTGGGGATGTTTGTTCAGAGGCATATCCCACTGATGGATAATCCAGATGGGGCATTTGTTTACTAAAAGTACTGGAGTCTGTACTGATTTTATTGGTTTTTCCCCCCTCCATCCACATGACATAAGGCTTGCCTTGATACATCTCCTCATCCTTTTTTCCAACAACTTATGTTCTTTTTAAAACTAGTTATAGCTAGAATATTTTGATTCTTTCTTTTTGTGCCAAGGGCAAAGAAGCTTCAATGAGCAGTAAACCACCATTCAAATCAAACAAATCCTGCACAGATGCTCATTCTAAAATATTTCTTCAAGATTTTTGAAACACTTTGAAAAAATGCTGATTTTTTTTCAAGAGGCAAGAAGTGGATTTTTAGAAAGTAAGAGGATGAGTACTTTGGCCCATTTATGCAGCAACTTGCATCAGATTGGGCACAGATGAATTTGAATTAAAACCCAGTGACTATAGGACGTAGAGCTCAGTGCAGGAGACACCATTGTAGAATCATTTCTTAAATTTGTTCCAATCAGGTTGGCATCACTTTTGTCCACTTTTTGCCCAGTATGTTTGTCTCATCCAATACATAATGGGGCACTTGCAGAGCTGTCACAGAGAATGTGTCTCTACTACAGTACCAAGACTAGGAAGTCTAGACACTGGAAATTTGGTATGCATTCTAAGGAGACCCTGAGGGTATGCAACTTCATTGATTTTATTTTTTTATGAATTAATTTTGGGGAATTGAAAATTTATCTGTGTCCTGTATTCCAGTTACTAGAAGAGAGACAACATGTTTCTGAGGGGATCTTTAAGGCTAGGAGTCTCCTCAACAGCAGGAAGACTTCAGACTTGTCCCAAATGATTGTAGCATATCTGGGGTAGGGCAGTGTAAGAGCCTCTCCATATTATATTCGTGTCTCACCTCTACAGTTAAAATAGCCACTTCCTTTTTCTCTCTGTCTTCCTTCCTCTTCTTAAAATATGTGGCAGCCTGCTTAGTCTGACAGTGGTTAACATTAGCTTGTTTTCCCAAGAAGCAGCAGTGTTGTTGTTGTTTAGTTGTTAAGTCGTGTCTGACTCTTTGTGACCCCATGGACCAGAGCACGCCAGCCCTCCCATCTTCCACTGCCTCCTATCATTGTCAGCTATCTGCATATAACTTAAATAAGCAGGGAGACAATATACAGCCTTGTCGTACTCCTTTCCCAATTTTGAACCACTCACTTGTTCCATATCCAGTTCTAACTGTTGCTTCCTGTCCCACATATAGATTTCTCAGGAAATAGATAAGGTGGTCAGGCACTCCCATTTCTTTAAGGACTTGCCATAGTTTGCTGTGGTCCACACAGTCAAAGGCTTTTGCATAGTCAATGAAGCAGAAGTATTGTAGATGTTTCTCTGGAATTCTCTGGCTTTCTCCATAATCCAGAGCATGTTAGCAATTTGGTCTCTAGTTCCTCTGCCCCTTAGAAATCCAGCTTGTACTTCTGGGAGTTCTCAGTCCACATACTGCTGAAGCCTACCTTGGAGGATTTTGAGCATAACCTTGCTAGCGTGTGAAATGAGTGCAATTGTTGGAGCAATTCTTTGGCACTTCCCTTCTTTGGGATTGGGATGTAGACTGATCTTTTCCAATCCTCTGGCCACTGCTGAGTTTTCCAAACTTGCTGTCATATTGAGTGTAGCACCTTAACAACGTCATCTTTTAAGATTTGAAATAGTTCAACTGGAATGCCATCACCTCCACTGGCCTTGTTGTTAGCCATGCTTTCTAAAGCCCACTTGACTTCACTCTCCAGGATGTCTGGCTCAAGATCAGCAACCACACTATCTGGATTGTCCGGGACATCCAGATCTTTCTGGTATAATTGCTCTTTGCATTCTTGCTACAAGAAGCAGCAGTGTTAGTATGTTTCAAACAAACAAAAAAATAAAAAGGTTTTGTGATAATTTTAAGACCAATTTATTTTACCATGAGTTTTATGGATTGCAGTTTACTATATACAGCCAAAGGAGTGAACTGGTGGTCCACAATAACTAGTACTAAAATAATTCTAGTAGTCTTAAATATGCCATGAGACTCCATTCTTTTTTAACTACTAATGTGAAGATACTCCTCGAACCTGTGTGTGTTTCTCCTATTTCTACTATGGATAGGATTACTGCAAGGACCATATGATACAAAGACAAACTGTATAGCTGGGGCCTTGACACATTCCTTGTTTGGGAAAGTAACTATTTTATATGACAACTTCTGGAATCCCCAGTTAGCATGTCCAGATCCTGAAATTTGTAGTCCACAACAGTAACATTTCCAAGCCCTAATTACTGGAAGAGAGATGTGTAGGCATCCTTCTGTCTTGAGAGACTATGGTAACGTGCTCTGAACAGAGGTCTTGGAACAGCATCTATTGTGGCTGAGAAAGCCAGTTCGAGAGTGACAATCCCTTCCACACGGAAGATAAATACAATCTGTCCTCTGTCCAGCTCCCTGATTTTGCTGGTTTCAGGGCTGCCTCTTTGACTCTGCCTGCTGAGCAAGTGTCTCTTCAAATTGGGAGAGGTCGTGCTGCGCCGCCTGCCTCCAGGCTGAACGCTCATATGTCAGGGTTTCCCATCTGTTGAGGTCCATTCCTAAGGCCTTCAGATCCCGCTTGCTGGTATCCTTGTATAGCAGCTGTTGTCTCCCTCTGGGGCGAAGTCCCTGCACTAACTCACCATACAGGAGGACTTTTGGAATCTGACCGTCAGCCATTCTCATGACATGCCTAAGCCAATGTAGACGTCGCTGTTTCAGTAATGTATACATGCTTAAAAAAATCCATCTCATTCTAGGACTACTCTATTTGGAACTTTTCTTCTTGCCAGGTGATACCAAAAATGTGTCGGATACAACGCATATGGAATGTTTTCAGCTTCCTCTCCTGGTGTGGACAAAGGGTCCAGGACGCACTGCAGTGCAGGAGTGTGCTCAGGACACAGGCTCTATAGACCTGGATCTTGGTATATGCTGTCAGCTTCTTATTAAGCCATACTCTCTTTGTGAGTCTAGAGCAGTAGTCCCCAACTTTTTCTGAACCACAGACCGGTTGGGGGGCAGGGGGCACTCACAGGTGGGTGGTGTACGCTTGCAGGTGGGTGGGGCACCTGTGCGGGTGGATGGGCCATGCGTGCAGGGAGTGCATGTGGGGGGAGGGAGATCTGTCTCCATGGCCCAGTCCTGCCAAGGCCACGGACCGGCACTGGGCCGTGGGCCGGGGGTTGGGGACCCTCGTCTACAGAACATGCTAACTGCTTTGCCAATGCATTTATCCAGCTTGACATCTAAAGAGAGAGAGGGAGATGTGATATGCTGATATATTTGGAGCCTTTACACAGTTCCTGTCTGATTCAGTTATAGGACATTTTAAGTGGTCATGTAGGAACATGACAATGGAATCAAGTGGAACCTGCCATGAAGATTCATGAAAAAGTCTGAGTCTGCAATTCTTTTAGCTCATAAGCCCATTGAAATCTGCAGTATTAAACTGCAAAAGTTTAACAATAAGCTTTAGTGCCTTTCTCCCACACAGATAGGAGTGGGCCCGTCAACCCCACATACCAAAACAAGAGTATACAAAGGTGGCAAAGGCACAGAAAACTCCACTGCTTAGTCTACTCAAAAACATCCCTTCTGTTGGGCAAATGTCCCAACTTCAGTGGGATGTTTTCATGGAAAGCAAAACTGTGTCCACAATATGGCACTTTGCATTTGAGGTCCTTTTGAAGCGCATTATTGTGCAAGGTTCAGAACAAATAAAAGACATGTGCGTGCACATGCACGCACGCATTTGCTCTCTCACTCAGCAGACAAATTCAATGTGTTTGCTTGAAACCTCTCTTTATTTTACAGGAGAACAACACATTTTATTGCATAAGGCTAAAAGCTACAGACAAAAGTCCCATGCTTACAAAATAATACTAATATGAGAATAATTACCTGGCAAAAGAGCACCAACCAGTCAATCCAAAACGTTATGTGCGGCAGAGACAGTACTATCATTGAGAGAGCATTTGAACTGCTAACTAGTCAGATTTTAAACATTTTGCAGTGTTTCGATTATGAAATCCAAGCCATCAGAGAGACGGGGAGAATAGCTCAAAAACACACACAGTTGTGTGAAAACTTCCTCATCCAGCCAGGAAACACAACGAAGCCTGCTTTCATGTTCTCCCACAGAGCTGGCAGTTTGAGATGGTTTATGGGGGAGAATCTAGGCCCACTGATTCAGTGAGATCATTGCTAACTCTTAGGAGTACATAATGTCTACTTCTGATGAATACATTTCATTCTATAAATAAGAAGTAACACTGGGGGAAGAGGATTATAAAAAATCAGAGTGGACAAGTTACTGACATCAGGGTCTACATCAATGGCTCCCAACCTTAAGTCCCAACCAGATGTTCTTAGACTGAAGCTCCCAGAAGCCTTCACCACTAGCTGTGCTGGCCAGGATTTCTGGGGGCTGTTGTCCAAGAATATCTGGGGACCCAAGATTGGGAAGCACTGGTCTACACTGAACCTCCACACACACACACACGCTTCAAGCTGTACCTTGTTGCCTCCAAAGGCATACTAATGAGTGATTACATTTCTGCTGCCACCACTGTTATTGCTGCTGTTGGCTGCTGTAATCCCAGCAATTCTGCTATAATGTGGAAAGAGCATGCACATTGTTTCCTAGCAGAAATATTAGAATTTTATTGGCAGCACCAGAACAAGTAGCAGTGGCAACAATGGTGGTGGGAAAACTCAATCAGGGCTAGGTAGGGGGCACACGTTTACTTGTTTCTTTCTTTGTTTGTTTACATATTACTTACTTACTTACTTACTTACTTACTTACTTACTTACTTACTTACTTACTTACTTACTTACTTACTTACTTACTTACTTACTTACTTACTTACTTACTTACTTACTGTCCCTCCTTCTCCTACTGAAGGGACTCAAGGCAATATACAACAGCTAAAAAGTACATATTTTTAAAATAACAATAAATTAAGACATTAATATTAAAATACAATTACACTAAATACACTGGGACTACATTAAAACTCAAACAACTGGGGCTTTGCACCAAGGCACCAACATTTGAAGAGCACTGAAATCTAGAGGTGAATCTTCTGATGAATGTGCTAATAAACTGCAACACTGGGGGACACAGAAGGAGCCTCCCTGAAAAATGTGAAGACAGTGAATATATCTGGGCATCCTCTGGCCAATGACAGTGCCCCGTTGGGTGATTCACCCACTCCAGAAGCACCACCGAATTGCTTCTGACAAAAACAAAGATGAAGAACTGCAAGCCCTCTTGCTCCTATCCATTCTCCCTTGCTTTGAGAGCATAACATTTCTCTATCTTTTTGTAGGAGCACCACTGACGTTTGGGCTTGACAAAATTCTGTATTTCTTGTAGGCTACCATACATCTGCAGGATCTATACACATCAGTATAGAAATGATAGGTCTGCTTGATAAGCCAACAATATCATGATTATATTGCTGAGAAGGCAATAGGATAAGTTTGAGAAAACAGTTTAAAGATGAGGAACCTCTGGTTCTTCAGATGCAGATGAACTGATATTCCCATCGTGCTTCACCACAGACCAGGTTGGATAAGGAGGGTGCGTATTAGACATTCAATACCGTGTGGAGGACCAGCAGTACCCCAACCCTGGAATAGTGATTTTATTCATTTAACATTGGTTTGAGTTCAACCAAATGCTATACTGTAATTTTTAACCATTTTCACCATTGCTCCAATTATTGGGTTGCATCCTGACCAAAGGCAGATTGATAGGGATCCCTTCCTGACAGTCACAGACCAGTAAGCCCTACCAAGGCAGTGGAGTATGAGGAGTTAGTGGGAAGCTAAAATGGGGGCCTAATCAAGTCAAACTACCAGATTCTTCCCCCCCCTTCTTGTTGTTGGTCTCACATGCCGTCACATCACCTCTGACTGATGGCAACCCTAAGAATGAGTGACCTCCAAATATCCTATCATTACTAGCCTGACTTGGCTCCTGCAAACTCAAGGCAGTGGCTTCCTTTATGGAGTCAACATCTCTCATATTCGGCCATCTTCTTATTCTGCTACTGCCAACTTTTTTTCCAGCAAGTCTTCTCATGTTGTGCCCAAATTACAACAGCCTCAGTTTTGTCATTTTTGCCTTTCAAGAATCCCCCCCCCCAATACAAACATAGAAGGTAACCAGCAGTAGCAGCAGCAGCACATTGTGTATCCAGAAGTAAAAAAAAGTTCCTTACTGACTACAGCTCTCTGGATCCAAAAAAAGAAACAATACCTCTGCAGGAAGGAGCCTAGTCTTTCACATGTGGCTAAAGACTAAAGGGAAAGTGTTACCACAGGACATCCTTGTGATTAATGAATGTTTGTGGGACTGTCCTTGTTGCTCCATTGCTTCTTCTTGCTAATATTATTAGAAATATTATTAGCAATAATATTTATTACCTGGGGGGGGGCAAAATATGGTCCCCCATATGCTTTTGGACTGCAACTTCCCAGTAGTTCAGTGTCTGGAAGGATGCATTTTGCTTGCCTCTTCTCTTTCTAGCCACATCTGTGGGTACATAGATCTGTGGGTACATAGGACCATAAATCCACTGAACCAATATAATGCCAGCTTATAGCTCCTGTCCAGTGCAGCAGGACCCCAGAGCTGGCACACCCCTCTTTTATCCCTATGCTGCTAAAACTGTTAGAGAATGTTAAAGTAATTAAGTACATAAGCATATTTTATATTGTGCACCTAGGGCCAAACAGGTGGAAACAAAGAAGGAGAAATGGGTTGTGAAAACAAAGAAGAGGAAGAGGAGGAGGAAGTAGTAGTTGTCATCTGGAAGTGTTCCCAAATCCACATAAGATTTAGATTTCTTATGGAACAGTAGGGGCAGTTTATTATTAAACAGAATGGTTCCCTCAATCTCAAAGCAGCAGTTCGAGGATGTTGTAAGAGGGCTGCAGATTGCTAACTATTTGATTTGTTATTATAAATGTTGAACACCACAGATGAGGAGAAATGTTTGTGGGATCTTCTTTGTCATTTACCAAAACTACCTGAGAGCACCTTAGCATGGATGAGGATGTCATTTGTTATCCTGTCTCAGCAAAATAGAGTGGGCTAGCCCTGCACAGCAAGATTCAAACACAGGGACCATTTGGAAAACAAAGTCAAAGAAAATTCTATAGCAGTGGTTCCCAACCTTGGGTCCTCAGACGTTCTTCGACAACAACTTCCAAAAATCTTGGCCAGCACAGCTAGTGGTGATGGCTTCTGGGAGTTTTAGTCCAAGAACACCCAGGGACCTAAGAGTGGAACCATTGCTTGAGAGCGTAATAATAAGAGTAATCATACTAGCCCATGGACCTCTTCTGCAGGCTGGAATGTTTCTCTTTTCACGGGAAACCTCAGAACGTGTGGTCTGGGAGTGGGTTTATAGAGATTTCTAGCAGATTTCTTATATTACATCCATACAGGAAGTAGCCTTATATATTAAATCACACTCTTGAATCACCTAGTGCAGTGTTGTTAAACCACTTCTCCAGCATTTCTGATCACAGTATTTCAATAACACTGACTGAAGATACTGGGGTTGTACCAACCTTTGCAGGAGAAGAAGGGTAGTGCCTCACAGAGCCAGCCCTTTACTGAGTCCAAATAAATGCATCCCGGACTGACGAATGTGTTTAAAATGAATCTTCTGTGGTTTGGCTGTCATTCAGAAAAGGCAGACTGATGGGGGGGTAAGTGGGTTCCTTTTCCTCTCATTATTGCACTTCTGAAACTCAAGTACAGTTTAACTGCTTGGTAACCACCAATATATTTAAACACACAACAGGAATTATAATCTAGCCAAACCTTAGACAAAATAATGATGATGATAATAATAATAATATAGGCACCCGAGCTGCATAAAGCTATATAGCTGGCAACAAAGCTTGCAAAAAAAAAAAAAAAACCAAAAAAAAAAATTGGTGATCCTGAGTAGTCTAGGAGTGGTGCCACAGCTGATGGCTCAATTATGAAGATACTAATTGGCCTCAACTGTCATTAAAATGAACAAGCACTGGGAATTACCTTGCTGGGAGGTCCAAGGTTATTCATACTGAAGAGGAATTCAAAATTATGTTTATCAAAAGAAGGCTTCTGTCCACCTCTCAAAATATTAGGGGCAGTTCAATTGTGGAAGCTGCCATCACAATATATAGCACCAGACACTAACTGAGATTATGTGGAAAGGAAATGAGATCAATTCATGGAGGATAAGGCTATCGACAGCTAGTAGCTTTAGTGGTCATATTTTACCTCTGATATGAGAATGCTGGGAAACGTGACACAGGAGGTGTTGCTGAACCCATGTCCTGCTTTTGGGGTTTTCCTAGGTATATGACTGGCCACCCACTGCATAAAGCAGGATGGCTGTCTAGATAAAACCTACACTCTGTCAGTTGCTCAGTGGCAAGCTAACGCTGGTGCATGCTGTTGGCTGGACAACAGTGCAAACCAAAAAAAAAAAAATTGTAGCCACTTTTTTTCTTGTTTGCACTGTTTTTCCCCCCCGATTTTCCCAAGAGTAAATGAATAGGGGAAAAAGAAACACAGCAGGGTGGATCAGCCATTTGAAATACACAACATGCATGTCATTGGTGTTCAGCTCTAAAAATATTAATGAATCAGCCCAGTGTATCCTACCACACTCTGGTGCCCTCCAAATGATCCCTTGACCATCTGGCTTGGCCGGCTAGAGGGCACCAGACCGGAGGAAGACTGGGCTCATGAAAGGTACGCAAAGTCAAATGAAGCCTGCTTTCTCAGGTATCTAACTGATGGTTCAAACAAGGCAAAACAACCAGCAGCTTAAGCTTTTTGTCCAACTTAGAATTTGCTTAGGGCAGTTTTTCGCAGCAAAAGGATAAGAGCACTTGAAACAATGCAGAGGCGGGTGGGACTCCTAGCAGTTCTAAATACAACTTGAAGGACGTCACTGTACTTCCCATGATATCCCTCTGTGGCTCTCTGGGGAAATAAAAGCCCTATTCCTTACTAACTTAATTCCTGTCATTGTACTTTGGGACTGTAAATGTATGGCTTGGAAGTTGGAATCTGTGAGAGAAGCCTGAGGTTATCATCTTTAAGGTCATTCACAAGCTCTGAAATTACAGGCCTTTATTTTTGTAGGGTGAAGTTGATAATAAATCAGGGCAGACAAGGCAGGCGGCTGGCAGAAGTGCAGTGAGAATGTCAGCAAGTTTTGCACCAGCAGGTGGACTGAATGCAAAGTTCTTACTGTACTTTGACAGATGGCATTGTCTTCCTACACTTCCCCACTCGCTCCACATGATGACAGCCCACGATTTGCCAAAATGAAAACTTCCCTTTCTCCCCAATCCCATTCATTGATATTGTTGTTTTAAGGAGGTTAAGAGCTGGATTGTCTATTGCAAAGCGCAGAAAATTTACTTTTTTGGATAAAGATCCCCAAATTTCCCCCCCCCCCCCCGGTAGCATGGCCAGTGGGCATTTTGCCTTGGAGAGTCTGGGAACTGGATTGTGGATACGTCTCGGCTGCAAATCAGCACCAAAGAACTTCTGAAGGAGAAAAGCTTAAGTGGGAAGGATCGGAAAGGATTGGGATACGTGTGTCAAAATCCAAGGATCCAAAAGTTGAAACCTAATTGCTGTGGCTAAAAGAATGCAAACAGACTGGGACCCTATAGCAAGGCCACTAGCTCTGCTGTCAGCACAGAGGCTTGAAAGCCCACATACATGTGGTGAGTAGTTCAGTGACATAGTGGCAGTTCAGACCTGTGAGAACGGATCAATCCCAGCTAGATGCTGCAGTCCGTTTGGTCTGGATAATTAGAACTCACTCTACAGGCTGTGAAAGGCCTGCTGCAGCCCCAGTTAGAAACTGATGTTTATGAATGTGGGAAGGATGTCTCTGTTCACAAAACTGAGTGGCTGGGAGCATTATTAGGGGTACCCAAGATAAACAAGACAGGGTCAGATCCATTCAGACAAAATAGTGGCACAGAACAGCCAGGCTATCTTTAGGAATTCTCTCAGCCCAGATGAAATATCTTTAGGAGCTGCGTCAAAGGAAGGCGTTTCCTTGAGATTACACCACTGAAAGCACTTTTGAGGGCAAACATAAACATGCTAGCAAACGTGTTCAGAGACAAGTACTGTACACTAGTTCAAAGCTACAAGGTTATTTATTTCCCATTGCTTCCCTGAGAAACTCTCTAGGTGCTCCATTAATAGCAGGCTTTATGGCAAAAGTCCAAACCAGTAACGAACATGGATTCAATATGACTTCTCACTCTCTCTTCCAGAAGTGTTGCTGCAGAGGAAGGAATGGAGGAGGAGGAGGAGGAGGCATTCCCACCCATTTTCACTCTTTCCTCTTTTCTTTTTCTACCATTTTGTAGAATTATGCTCCCAAAAATGTCAGAATCTTAAACTCATTCAACAGTTTTTCCCTCCCCAGAGGAATTATGGGAATTGTAATTCTGTGAGGGGAGGAAAGCGTTCCCTTGGGAAGAATTCTCAGCCCCCACATACACAAAATTCTCTTGAGAGAAGCTGTAACTGTGACACAAACATAAAGTTGATACAAATCTGTCATGTAACTATGCCTTTAGAACAGCAAAAGTAGCTCTCCTTTTGGATCATGTAAATGTGCCACTGTCAATTATAAAGTAAAAGAGTTGTCTGGCTTCTACAATTTAGCTCCATGGTTCCCAACCTTGGGTCCTGAGGTGTTCTTGGATGAAAACTTCCAAAAGCCTTCACCACGAGCTGGGCTGGCCAGGATTTCTGGGAGTTTTAGTCAAGGTATATCTGAGGACCCAAAGTTGGGAAGCAGTGATCTATCTGGTCAGAAGAAGATGGCTGAGGTGCTGTGGAGGCGCCACTCCCTGCACACCAATGCTTCTCTTGTGTGAAATCTGAGATGTGGCTAACCAGTTATATACATAGTCACTGCAGCTAGAATTCTCTATGCCAAAAACTGGAAAAGTCCGACGGTACCGAAACATGAAGATCTTATAGAGAAGATACGGGAAACAGCGGAAATGGACATTTTATCAGAAGTGATGAAGGACGGTCCTCTACAAAACGCAACTGAAAGATGGGACTTATTCTACAAATGGTTTGAATCATCAGACATCGCCTGAAGAACATGCATTAAAATGAGAGCTTAAATCTGGAAGGCAAAAAGAGCAAAAAGAGCAATTTGGAATTTTGATATGGCAATATGTATAGAATGGATGTTAGTATGTCATTGTTTCTCCTCTTCCCCTTAACCTTAATCCCTTTTTCCTTCCTGTTACCCTATGTTAAAAATAAAATATCTTTTAAAAAAAATCTGAGATGTGGCAAACCTGAGAGACAGAGACACATCAATTCTGCTCTGTCTCTAAATGTCTGCTAATGTACTGTTAGCACTTGAAAGTGTTGGAATCAGATGCCGTTCATGGATCAAGTGGAGCCAAGGCTCTAACCAAGGTCCTGCAGTGACTACTGAGAGTAGAGTGTTTCTTGTGGGAGGCAGGGGCAGAAGGCCATCAACCTGTTCCCATACAAAATTGCTGAATGGTAAAGCTCAGTCCCACACTTCAGCGAAGGACCTGATGATGCCTGTGAGTCTTCAACTCACACTCTCATCTCCCCTCCAGTATGACTATGAGATCTGAAGCTTTCAATTCTGGTTAAATGAATACATTCAATAATATTATTCAAAGCCCAAGCTATAGTTTATGTTAGCCATGTCTCATTCGAACAGCCCAGCTTCATAACCCATAGTTAGATGTTGCCTTGATTCACACCAACAACAGTTGAATTAAACCTCAGTTTGTCAAGTTTCCGTGACACAACAAACTGGCAGAGAAAAACATGAATGCTTCTGATCTTTGTTTGTGATAAAGGTGAAGCATACAAGTGGGCAGCTCACTGGGGTGTGTTCCTGTCAAACTAAACAACAGCTTAGTTTGACAGAAGAACCAGGCCATCAAGTCAGTTGTACAGACAAGCCGAAAACTGGCCACTTGGGACCTGATCTCTGATAAACCTGTTAATGCCTCTTCTCAGTCAAGCATCCTTCAGTATTGTTCATCCATTGCTATTTTGCAAATTAACAGAATTTCAGTTCTGACAGAATGAGATTTAACCTCCAGGAAGTGTGTTTCAGATTGCTGCCTTCAGTTCCCCAGGTGCTGAAGTTTAAAATAACTCTTGCAGCTCCCAACTAAAATCAGCCTTTTACTTCTTCCTGAACTGGTTTCCTCTTGGCCATGACATATGCCCTTTAAGCACACTCCGTTCCTAGTATTTCCTTACTCCGTTTTATTTATTTCTTTGCTTGTGCACTTGCCAAAAAGAGGTGAGGGAATAAAAATAGTTCCCCTCCTGCCTCCACTATCAACAATTAAAATCAAGTTCCTAACCCCAACCAACACATGGCCACCATGTGAAGCCCATGTTGAAAAGAAAAGAAAAGGCAGTAGATGTAAATAGTCTCTGTGACTCAGAAGGGGCTGGAAGCAGGTGAATCATAAGCCACCCAAACAGCCCCGAATAATCCAAACCCCAGATGTTCATTCCCATAGCAAACAAGGAGTTGGGGAAAAGGATCTTAAATGGTGGCATATTTAGGATTGCGGATCTCTAGCAGCTGCTCAGTGGTGCTAATGCCACTCTTGCTGCTGTCTCTAGATAGCTGGATTAAGTCCCTGCTGGGGACCTTCTTTTCTTACACAGAGTCTCCTGTGAAACAAAAACCTAAGGAATTGATTCAGCCCTGCAGACTTGTAGCCAAGCTGAGAAATGATACCTTATTTGGACTGAGAAGTTAATAAGACCTACAGAGAAAACTGTGCATGTGATTGTGTGATGTTAATGAAAATCATTCAAATTTATACCAATTGAAATATCATTATAATCAATGGTAACATAACACTGAATAAAAAGCAGCAAAAATGCCTGCACTTTCTTCGGGAGTTTGCAGCCCTTGTCTTTCCTCCAGCATTGGCCCCAAAGAAAGCAGAAAATTAACAATATACTGTACAAAATTGTAAACCAGCTCCAAAACAAACATACAGTGCAGGAACCAGATGCACAAAGTCCACTGACTCAGCTGTGATGCTGTTTTTGACATTCCCTACTTTCTATACCTTCCACAACTCTGTGCCTGATCTAAAAGTTGGCACTCTTTGATCCTGAGTCGAGTGGACATGCCAGAAAACTGGGAGTATCTAAGGCGTTAGTGTTTCTCAAGCAACAGGAAACTGTTAGAGCTCAGTTACAGATGGGGGGGAAAACCTTTTTTTAAAAAAAAAACAGGTTTACAATGTTTCAAATCAAATTTTAAAGTGCTGACTACATAACACACAGTGAAGTGCAGATTTATTTTGACAGGATGCATGTAGCTGTGCCCTTAAATAGTTTATTTGTTTAAGACTTCCTTGTTCTAAACATGGGCTGTTTATATCTGCGTTTGCCTCAGGTATGTAACACTGAAAGATCTGTGTGCCTAGAAGGATAATGTAAGAGGAGAAGTATTTACCACATTGTATGATTGTTACATTGAGTGATATCAGCATTACTGTGAGCCACTCCTCGACAACAATGGAGAGTCACAGACAACAACAAATTTCCAATTGCAGATCACCACACCCTATATTATAATACATAAGAAAAGGGCACTGAAAAGGAGAGGGAAATATCAGAGTACAGAATTAGGGGACCAAGGCTGAGTCCATCTGCCCCTTTCTCCTCTCCCAGCCACTCAAGATAAGAATGGAAGGACTTCAGCCTTCCATATGTTGCTGGATTGAAATTCTTATCAACCTGAGCCAACATAGCCAATAGCGATGGATGACAGGAGTTGTAGTACAAACTGATGGAGAACTACATCTTCTCCAATCCTGACTTAAGAGGTATCATTAGATGCTTCTATCTGAAAATGAAAGTGGAGCTGTAGGACAGAGAGCATTCCTGGCTTCCCAGATCAGGGACAGGATAATTTCTCTTGGCCTGCTATGGCACATCAAACAGGCTTTTTCCTCCTTTCCCTCCCCACAATTCAGAAACAGTTCTTCAGTTCTTTATCACTGAACCTTGGAAAATATTCTAAACATTGCATTCTTCAGCATGATGGTGTCCGTGCTTATCTCAGTTTCTCTTGCTCTTAGTTGCTTTTGGATCTGTGTTTGTTCCTTTCCTCCTTTTTTCCCATCATGGAAGGATGAGAGATGAGTATCCAGGGGGCCATGAAACCCTGAGAAGGGGCACATAACAGTGATCAAGCGAAGACCGTGGTCAATGTACTCTTCCACTGAGTAATTTAATTAGTTAGGGCATTCCCCAGACATGACACATGTAGAACAGAAGAACACAAATCAAGATATGTACTTAGATTTCATAATGAGTCCTCTGAATCTTGGATCTATGTATGCCGTCAGTGTTATGGCTTAATGATATTTTTGTATTCTAGAATAAATGTTGCTGCACTGTTTTTATGCACAGAAAGTAATTAAACCAAGGAGCGAATGCTCATGGGAGGGGGTTTATGGGAACTGTAGCCCAAGAAAGAGCTAGCTGGATAGCTCAGGAGTTTAGGTACCTGGTTACGAACCCAGAAAGTTTGGGAATTTGATTCCCTGCTGTGCCTCCATTGGTAGAGAAATAGTGCAACAATCAATGTGCTTAATTTGTATAAAGTGAAAAATCTGCTGTAATTAGCACACTGTGGAAATTTGTATCAAATTGGACTTCTTACTTAACATCTCTTTTGAGATTTGTTCCAAAGATTTAGCTGAGCTTTCTGCAGGAATTCTCTCTGTTCAGGGTGAGTGAGGAAATCGAGCTCAGGAATATCTCACACATTACACAAGGCAGTTGAGAAGAAAGAACATTTAATCCTAGCTCAACAAAGTATGTCCAATGCATGCACTTACATGCACACATTTGTCCACACTTTTTGAAAGGTGGTTCTCCTTGTAAAAGAGAGGCACCTCATGTATGGATGGTCCGTTTTGTATATACAGTATTAATGCATTCTGGCCATGTCAGCTATACTTAGAGCTCACCACTAGTCTGTCCTAGTAGCTAGAATCCTACTGGTGTTCACCAAGATTTCTATAACTTGCTGTGACCAATGGCAGTGTACTGACAAAGTGCCACAGCACATCTCAGCACCTCATTTGGTCACATGACCAGGCATGGAACCAAGACATGTCCCACCACCTTATCAGTTAGCTGCTATTAGCTCTGGAGAAGTATGCAAACCATACATAAGCCCCCATAAGATTCTGGTTACTGTAGGGTGTAGTCAGGGTGTTAAACCAGGACTTGCAAAATCTGGGTTCTAGTCCCCACTGAACCCAGAGATTCACAGGGTACTACTGGGCCAGTCACTGTTCCTCAGACTGATCTACCTTCCAGGATTGTTGTGAGGGTGATGGGGGGAGGAGGAGAGCCATGTATACCACCTTGAGCACTTTGACAGAAAAGCAGGATATAAATAGCAAATAAATAATATGATCAGGACTCCAGCAAGCATAATGCTGCCAGACAGAAATTTGAGCATTTAGGGTCAGACAGTGTCCGACTCTGTCCACAAGCATTAGAGGCTATTTAGGTAAAGGCATTTGTTTAATAAACCCATGAGCTACACACACACAGAAAGAGAGAGAGAGACAGACACAGACAGACAGACAGACAGACAGACAGAGACAGACAGACAGACAGACAGACAGACACACACACACACACACACACACACCCCAAACTTCACATTTGACATAATTATTTGCAAATCACTTGCCTTAAACAGGACATAGTTTAGGGACTCAGCATCAAGACCGCCATCTCCCGGTGGTGCAGTATTCATTTGGCATGCAAAATGAATCCCAGTTTCGGTCCCTTTTTTTCCTCCAGCTAGTCCTGGGAAGTATTCTTGTCTGTGATCCACGACTGTAGTTGCCACACAGTGTTGAAACTAGTCCAATAATGCTCTGTGGGATGAATCCATGACATGAGTCACTGTAAGAGAGCTTCTTGAGCTTCTGGCTAAATGCAAAATTAATCCACAGGGTTCCCAAAGAAAGTATAGTAGGGTACTATAGAAGCCCATAGTACCATCTTCGGTCATCAGGTGTCAGGCTTTCCCAACCACAGCATAGGTTTGCAGTCAATTAAGTTTGAAGCCAAAAGGGAGATGACCAGGGGAAAGAGCTATATGGCTGGAATCAATTCTTTACTGTGGCCATCTCTCTTCGTAGGCATGGAGTAGGAAAACTTCTTCCTCAGAGGGCTATAGAGATGGGCCATTAACAGTGACAATACTATGGCAAGACTCTGTATCAGTTACAATATGTTATTTTCACTTGTATATAATTTAGAGATGGTTGAAGAATCTAAAATGTTTCCATCACTGTGGAAAATGTACTCATGCCACCATAACAGAAAGATAATCACCCCAGGTTCAGTTGGGTACAGTGTTTCTGGAAAGTAACTCGATTTCTGAAAAAAAATAACAAATGAAACTGACATTGTCATGGTAATGTCAATGCTGGATACAATTTATAGCATGCTCTTCTGGGTCACTTTATACCAAAACACCTTCTGGAGTCAGAAGTCCCAGTTTAGCTCAGAGTGTGTTCTCTCTTTTGTACTAAATATAGATCCGTGTAAAACACACACTTGCAGCCTGAGCCTTGACCATACAAGGGGAGAAAGATTACGTGTTACACCATTGCTGTGTTTTCTTTCTTGGTTAAAAAAAAAAAAAGCTAGACAACATTATAAATTGTTTTATGGCAAATGGCTGCAAACAGCACTGTTTCAAAATCTGTGCTGTGGAAAACTGTAAATATGTAGATAATCCCTTTTTCAAAGTATCTTTAAATTATATAGGATTTCTTAATTTTTTTAAAAAGATACATATGTAGAGTACTTTGTAAATAGTGTATCTCAAGGCATTTTCACATATTAAAAGAAACAGCTAGGGCTTTTTCTTTTTCTTTACTTTTTTTGAAAGATCAAAAAGATGAAACACAATTTTGTAGAAATACGCAGTTTAGTAGAATTTGGATATTTCCACATTGCATACTTGTTTGTTTGTTTATTTGTTTGTTTGTTTGTTTGTATAGGTAAAATATCTATATATCACCTTTAGATCATAAATCTCCCAGACAACCCAAACACTGAAACAACAATCCTATTTGCATTTGCATCAGGTTTGCTTAACCTTAAATAGCTAATTGCAGCTAAACTCCAAGGTGCCAGGGCATATTTCAGCTGCACAGCTGGGTACATGACCAGGCATACAACTAAGATGAACCCTGGCACTTCTTCAATTAGCTACGATTAGCCACAGCAGGTTTTGCAGATCTTAAATGAGCACCATAGAATTCTGGGCAATAATACAGTACATTTTTAAGGGAAAAAAGGAAAAAATCAAAAGTGTTTTAGATTTTGATTTCTTTCCTATATGGGGGAGGCATCTTTAGTGGGTCTTAAATGCCATCAATGCAGGTGCTTCCACAAAGTACATCATCTGTCTGATCTGCGTGTGAAGAGGAACCAGTTAATACAGTTAAGCCTGGAAGTGAGCATCCCCTCGGTCGTGTTTTGTCTACCATACCCATGATGATTGAGAACTTGACACTAGGGGGAGGTCAGACATGGGAGGGGGGGAGAGAAAAGGTGGGAAAGGGACAATTAGTAGTAGTTTCTAGATGACAGGAGGGACAGAGGAAGAGGGGGGAGACATTGGGGTTCGGAGCAGTGGACCAGTCTAGAGAGGGAAGAGAAGGAGGAGAGGAGCATGGGACAAAACTAGGAGAAAGTTTGCGACCCATCTTTCTGCCTTGCAAAATGGAGCACAAGACAGCTGACAATAAAATAAAATAAATGCACCTGCAGTGCAAAACAGATTGCTTAAAACATCAGGCATATCAAAATCAATTAAAACATATCAATAAAAAAATACAGCAGTCAGTTTAAAACTACTTTGCAGCAACCCCTCTGAGGCTGTGGTCACACCAGGGAAATGTTATCCACTTCCAACAATACTTTTCACACCTTTGTTGTAATGCATTGCAGTCATGTGGTTGTATATACTTGGTTGTACATCCTAATGTGTTTTAATGTCACTGATTCATTTTCTTCTATTAGAATCATTATGGTTGGGTACACCATATTACCAATTTATTTTCTATCTTGGTTTATGGGGCACTGCAGGCCATTAACTTTATTTTTTAAAAAAAAATTAATGCTACATCGATATGTCGAGTAGTGTTTCATGATGGGTAGAATTTCCTCTGTTACACTGGCACCTCTGGAAGCAATTCATTGCTCTCAATGGACCCAGTACCCGCACCCAGGGCTCTGTCACTTGCCAGACAGTAGGCGGATTCATGCAACACCTACCAATGTCTTTAAAGCTGTTGATATAAGTTTACCAACATAAGTTGACACTCCAGCTATATATAGAAGGGCAGCCACGCAGCAGTAATGGTGGCCACCTTCCCTGGTGAATTTGCTTCGAAAAAGTATCAAAACGATTGTCTACACATCCCATACTGCTAAGGAATATATCTAAAGGGCACTGGAACCAAACACACACACACACACACACACACACACACACACAGCTTCCCAGTGAGTGGGAATTAAATCACAGTTATACCACTAGTGGGTAAAATGAATCACTAATGGCCATGCAATATGTGACCACAAAATTAAACTACAATCTGACTTGGGCATAAGTAGGGAAAAATTCCATGGTGTGGCCGCACTCTTAATTATCATGGTGCCTGAATAAAGGCCGGACCTTGATAAAAAAAAAAAGTAAAGGTTCCCCTTGACAAATTGTCCAGTTGTGTCTGACTCTAGGCGGCGGTGCTCATCTCTGACTGGCAAAAGAACAAGAGGGAGGGGACCAAGCTAGCCTTCTTTGGTAATAAAAGCTTGAATGCACTCTCCCCTGTTGGCTGGAGAACTGACCGCAATGCATATTCCCCATCCAACTGTCAGGGATGTCTGTTTGCTCCCCAAACAAACATCCCATGCAAGCTTCGCCGTTTCCTTTCAGGAGTAAGTAGAGCAAATAGTGGCCACTCATTTACATGGGGCAGAGGAAACAATTTGACTTGGGGGGGGGTTGTGGGGGGGGTTGTGAATATACAGATGCTTTCATAGGGAAGCCGAGAGCAGACCTGTCAATAGTTCTTAAGAGAATTCCAAACAAACTGAAATGTACTTCCAGAATAGGCAGATCATTGTAACTGAATGGTGCAACTCCAACATCAACAGCACATTCTTTTTTTCCTTTTCTTTTAAAAAAGTTCTTTATTTTAGAAATCCGTTCAAAACCACATAACAGAACAATACCTATTGTATTACAGTAATAGTAAATTTCTTATTCATAAACTCTTATACATTCACATATACACACTGTTCACATTATCTCTTTATCTTTTCACATAATCTCTTCCTTGGCTCATTACTGCATTTTTTATGTCTAGCTAATACCACTTAGAATAACCAAAAGTCTAACTCATTATCCACTTGGTTTACTTTATTTTTTGATCTCTTGTTGGATTACAACAGGGGGAGCCATATCTCCATTAAGTTATTTTTTTAAATCACCCTTCTGCATAATCTGATTCCATTAGTCAATTTCTCCATCAGCTCCACTGCCCATATTTTATTCACATATCTATGCAAAGTAAGGTCCTGAGCATCTTTCCAACATCAGGCAATTTTGTTCTGCAAAACTATGAGTTGCCACCTATTCTTTATTTGATAAGTTTTCATTTCCTCCAGTGAATAGAGAGAGTAATAATAAAGTTTCATTTGGAACATTTTTTTTTATTTGTTATTTTTTTCTAGCCAATTAATTACCTCCTACCAGAATATCTCTACTTTTGGGCAATCTAACCACATGTTCTAACGTTCTTTTATGGCCACACTTTCTCCAACACAATTCTGATATTGCTCTATTAATTTTATATAGTTTGGTAGGACAGAAGTGCCACCTATGAACAATGTTTAACCGTTGGTCCAGATAGGCGGGATAAAAATCAAATAAATAAATAATTTATTTAGCCTTTCCTGATACCGATTTGTATGGTTGAGAATCCCATATTTTTCCCCAAATATTTTCTGGTCTGTTGGTGTTTAAATTTATTTCCCATGCTAACCTTGGTCCTATGCTGCTACCATATTCTTTGTCCAGGATGCTTTTATAAATTAATGAAATTAGTCCGTTTTTTCCTTTTATTATCCCTATCCATACAGTAATTTTCTAGCTCTGTCAATGATCTATTAGGTCCTGACTTCTTACAGAGTTGAGTTACAACATTTCTTATCTGTTCTAGTTGAAACCAGTTAGTTATTTCTGTGGCTTTTTCTTGTAACTCTCTGATTGTAATTAGTTTTCCTAGTACAAATAGATTTTTATTCTATAAATTCCTATTTCCTCCCAAAGTTTTTTTATTCTAGATTTAAGATATGGGTGTTCTAATCAAGGGCATATGGGACCAATATCAACAATACATGTGTAAGTAAAAGCTGCAACATTATTATGTAAAAGTGATGGCTCTAACAGCTTGCTAAATGTGGAACCTCAAAGGAAAATGATTGAATCCTGGCTTACTTATTCAATTATCAAAATAGTTACACCTATAGCTATAATGCAAAACAGCATTACTTTTGGAAGGGAATTTCCACCAGTTACATAATCAGCATAGATCTTTTGTCTGCAACAAATAACATATATGCTGATAGGCATCCTTCAGTCTCGAGAGACTATGGTAACATACTCTGAATAGAGGTCTTGGAACAGCATCTAGTGTGGCTAAGAAGGCCAATTTGAGAGTGACAATCCCTTCTATACTGAAGACAAATACAATCCGTCCCCTGTTCAGCTCCCTGATTTTGCTAGTTTCGGGTCTGCCTCTTTGCCTCGGCCTGCTGGACAAGGTTCTCTTCAAATTGGGAGAGGTCGTGCTGCACTGCCTGCCTCCAGGCTGAATGCTCAGATGTCAAGGCATATGCTGACTCTGCAGCTTACCACAGTTTAAAAGTTACAACATTCAGGCTGATGCAGAGATTTTTATTATTTATATAAAGGCACATAATTAAAATACATACATATATTTTGTATAACCAGTTACTAATGATTAGCTCATGCTACCAGAGCAGTGTAGGAAGAGCTTTAGCATAGCTGTCTCCCATCCCACTTTGGTAAGGCAGTTCAAAGCAACTGCATGTGCAAAACCGTAGAGGCTGTTCATTCCCCCATCAGGTGAAATACACCATCAACAGATGGTATTTGGGAAATTGGTCTTCCAGTGCTGAGACTTTTCCGTTGTTTAGAATTTAGCCACACTGGTTGTAGCTACAATTAACAGATTTTCTGGAAGCTCATGAGCTATTTGAACATAGTCAGGAAAAATGAATCACTTCTCAGACCTACTTTGTTCTGATAAGCATCCAGGACTACTGAAATCCTCAGAATTATGCCCCCCATATGATGGTTGAAACGGGGATTTTCTAAACTGAGTTCCTTGAACTAAATAGGAAATTCTTTATTGCTCTGACTTTCGGGAAGACACCAGAGGAATCTGTACACCTTTTAATGTCTGCCAAATTCATTCCACAGCTGGAATCTGTCACTAAGGGCCAAACTACACATTAATCAGGGACTTGCATGTAACTTCAGTTTAGTATAAGGATGGGAACAGCTGTCAGCCTGTCAGTTTGAGATTCCTCTTGTTCCTTTCATCCGAAATAGAAATTTCAGTAAATTCTTTGAAAAGAAACTGAACCAAAATTGTATTTGCAAAGGCTTTCATGGCCGGGATCTAATAGTTGTTGTGGGTTTTTCAGACTCTTTGGCTGTGTTCTGAAGGTTGTTCTTCCTAACGTTTCTCCAGTCTCTGTGGCCGGCATCTTCAGAGGACAGGACTCTGTCCAAAATTGTTCCTCCTCTGCAGGTGCCACACTGAAAAGGAGCTGCTGATGCTACTGGAAGCAAGAACCCATGTTGTGTGTGCTATACACACAGGTAATGAGATGCTTCTGAACAAAAAAATGTGGCAGCCTTAAAATAGCCACTAGCAAACAGCTTCAAGTACAGACTTTCAAAAGTTTTGCACCTAAAGCATTCTGTCTGGGTGGATGAAAATGTGTTTCAGTTTCTCAGAGGTGGGATTTCCTCAATCTTGATCTCTTTCCATTGTGAACAAATTTATACATGTGGGGAAATTATTCTTAAAAAAAAAAATTCTCCCTAATCACAAGTTTTTTTTTATATATGATCAGGGAGAGAAAGAGAGAGAGAATGCCATGTGGGGTGCAGAATTCAGTTTCCGAATAAACATGCATTCAAACACCTTGGGGAGGAAGGATCCAGAGCAAGAGGTATGTGGAAATTCAATTGTTTAGAGGTAAAGGTAAAGGTTCCCCTTGACAATTTTTGTCCAGTCGTGTTCGACTCTAGGGGGCGGTGCTCATCCCCGTTTCCAAGCCATAGAGCCAGCGTTTGTCCGAAGACAATCTTCCGTGGTCACATGGCCAGTGCAACTTAGACACAGAATGCTGTTACCTTCCCACCGAGGTGGTCCCTTTTTATCTACTTGCATTTGCATGTTTTCGAACCGCTAGGTTGGCGGGAGACAGAGTGCCTAATGATACCGTTCTGCCAAATGGCTGTCTTGCAAGGGCTTAAAATTATGCATTTGCATACAGTACTCTGCATACAACTTACACATACTCTGCCCAAGTATCTCTGCACATGATGTGATATTATCTTCTTAATTACAAAAATGACATGTGGACAAGCCTAAAGTTCTAGAAGCACTTCAGGTCTCTACAGCTCCCCTAAAGCAGACTTGCAGGTATTCTGCAAGTTGTAACACAGAAATATCTTGGAGTGTAAAGTCTACTTATTTCAGAAAATGACAATTTGTGGCCTCTGGGCCAAATGCATTTAATTGCACAGAGATCTGCCAGTTGCCAGTCCAGGAGCAAGGGGTTGTACAGACCAACCAGCCTACTGGTGTGGTAACAGTTGGTGTGGTGCGGTGGTTAGCAAAGTGGTACTGGCCAAGGAGATCTGGGTTCAAATCTCCTCTCATCCATGATGTAGCTCACTGTGCAATCTTGAGCCAAACCTTCTCTCTTAGGCTAAACCCAATCCCACGTTTCTTGTAAGAGTAATGAGGGTAGGGAAAGAAAAACAGCAACCTCTACTATGCCATCATGACCATCATGGATTAAAAGTGGGACAGAACCATTGTCAGTTAAAATGAAAATGGCGGCCGTACCTAGGGCCTTGAAAGAAGGCTATTTGAAAATGCAGTCATAGAATGCTTCACCCACCCACCCCCTTCAGAAAGGCACCAAAGACTTACTACAAAGTGCCAACATGAGCACAACATACTGAATTTTAATAAATTTCTACAAGGCATGTGGCTTAAATTAGCTAGATGTAAATGTTAGCATGTTCACATTATTATTATTTTATTTGTTAACATGTTCTTTAACATTTTGTGTTAATTACTGTTCATTTATTAATATGTTATTAACTGATATGTTACCGATCTGTAACTATTTGGTTGTTCATTGCAGAGATAATTACCTGTCCTTCTGTCCCGCCCCCCCACCGCCACCGGATTTTAAGGTGGCATGCAGAGGTCTTTTCAAATACTACACACACAGTTAATCCTAAAACAGATGCTAGGTTTGGTTACAAGAGAGGAGTTGCCTTAAAATTCACCAGTGAGCTCCATGGCTGAATGTGGGGATCAGAGTCTGAAGGATCTTCTAAATTCTAATCTAACAAGCCAACTCAGTCTCCCCTAAGCCCATCATCCCTTGATGAGGGAAGCTGTAGTCCATTCTACAGGGTGTTGGGATAGGGAAAGGCTGCTCTCACTTCCATGCTAACTGGCTTCCAAAGATTTTTATTTGTATAAGGCTCCACAATTTACAGCAACCTTTCTGTCCCTTCCCCTTCATGTTGCTCATGAAAGCACCCTACCCCTGTTCTAAACCTATTCTTAACAGGAAACCTTCTCCAGATGCTCTCCAGGACTTCACAGCTGACAGGGGAGGTTCTGTTATGGGGAGGGGGCAGGGCTTGGCAGAGATGGACGGGAAAGATACAAGCCTGTGAGTCTGTTTTAAAAACAGGGAGACTGCCCTCATTTGCTAGACATTAAGCACACAAGAGTATTTGATTCCTGCCTCTCTGCCATCAGTTCCAGCTGGGGGAAGATCCCTTTGGGGAGAAGGACTCTCCAGGCGCTGTATGCAGAGGATCCTGAGCAAGGAAAGGCTTCTGCAGCTATCAGGACCTAAATCAACCAGTCTTTGACTTGGAGAGTTTTCAAGGTAAAATCTATTTTAAAGCAGTGAATGTATTTTGCTGGCAAACCTCTTTTCAGTTTAATGCTTCCCACCCACCCCAAGGCCATCAGTTTCCATGAAATTTGACTTGAAAGAAGGTTCAGAAATGGCTTTGTTAGAGTGGGTATGGAGCACAAAATATTGAAAAGAATAAATCTTCAAATTCAGGTTTATGGGAGGCAACAGTGCTTTATTCTCAACTCACCACCCCAAGTACTTGCAAATATTTCTCTCTTTTCATGCAGTATTTATTTGTGTTTTTGTTTTGGATGGTGGGTCATTTTGTGAACTCGAAGTCTCATAGGAAAGCCCAATTGTCATACAGTAATATTTTAACATGAATATCTATGTCCCTGGAAGAACCGCAGTAAGCAGCCCAAACAGCTACTGTTTGATTCCAAGACTGTAGATGAAAGGACAAGAAGGGGGCATTGACAAATTAATGCAAAGATCCATCATCACACATTGCTTTCCCTACTTAAGCTACAATCGTACCTATTTACCTGAGAGTAAATCCCACAACTCAACCTCTTCTGAGCAGAATATGTTAGAGCAGCTGTCCAAATGTCCAAGATCAGTAATTTAATCGGTAACAATCAGTGCATTTACTCAGGAATAATAGCCGAAGGTGTGTATTTTCTCCCTTAAGAACACCTCTCTTTAACTAATAAAAGGAAAAGACCAGTAAAAGACATATTTCGTTTTGTTTTTAAGAGGTAAATGTTTTATATTTCGTGGGCTGTTTCTTTCGGGCTATGAGGAAACGGATCCCCTTCCAGCGCAGAAATTCCCCCGGCGGATCTCTTCACCTGTGTGTGGGGGTGGGGTTTTCCAGCGATTCCCGCTTTTTTGGGGGGGGGGTGCACTATATGCCGTTTGGAATTATCCCCTCGAGAGCCATGTGCCGAGAAAAGGTCCGGCGATCCCCCTGTTCCCAATCTAAACTTCCTAGCTATTGTTTGTTTTTTCCCTTCCTAAAGTTGGCCGCTCGCCCCACAAAGGGATCAAAGCCAGGGAGCGGGCCGGCTGGGCAAGGTTGACGGCGGAGCCACATCGGGTTTGGGCTCCGGACCTGCCTAATCGCTCTCTCAATCTCTCTCTCTCCCTCACTCCCTCCTTCCCTCCCCTTTGCCCCCCCACCCCCCATTCCTTTCTGGCTTTGCCCAACAGCGCGCCCGGACTGAGGCTCGGCAGACAGCGGCTCGCCTGGCTCAGGGCGGGAGGAGTGGGTCGCACGTGCGTCGCCTGGCTGAGGCCGGAGAAGACCGGGGCCCCCCTCCAACCCGGCGAATCGTCTCGGCCCCTTGCGTGTCCGGGGGCTCCCTCCCTCCCGTCCCCACCCCACCCCACCCCACCCTCCCCCGGTCCCGCTCGTCTCCGCTGCCTTAGATTCCAAGGGCGTTTGCGCGCCCTCCCGGTCCAGCCGCCGCGACCATGGGCGGGCGCCGCTTCGGGGAGGGCTGCCTGCTGGCGCTGGCGCTGAGCTGCTGCGCCGCCGCCGCCGCCGCGCTGGAGGAAAGGGACGCCCCGCCGCGCCAGGGAGAAGGGGCCGGCCCCGGGCACAGCCTGGCTCCCTCCTGGCCCAGCGTGGCCGCCGCCGCCGCCCCGACCGCGGGAGGACTCGGCGAGGAGGACGGGAAGGCTCCCAACGCCTCGCAGGGGGCGGGCGCGCCGGGCAGCCGAGGGGCTGGCCGGGCGCCGCCGCCGCCGCCCAAGTGCTCGGCGCGGACGGCCATCGCCCAGACCTTCAAATACATCAACACGGCCGTGGGGTGCCTGGTCTTCGTGCTGGGCATCATCGGGAACTCCACCTTGCTCCGGATCATCTACAAGAACAAATGCATGAGGAACGGGCCCAACATCCTCATCGCCAGCCTGGCGCTGGGCGACCTGCTGCTCATCATCATTGACATCCCCATCCACTTGTACAAGGTAAGAGCGGCCCTCGGGCGCCGAGCGCGGAGAAGGCGTGCGCGCTTTCTTCCCCCAAACCCCTTCTGCGCCCGGCCGAGCCTTTTCGGTGCCTCCGGCGATCATGACGATCCTACGGCCGCCCTTCTGAGCCTGTGCAAAAGGGATGGTGGTCACTCATTAACCACCGCCAACTTCAGTCGAGGCACACTTCCCGTTCAAGAAACATACCATTGTCCTGTTGGATCCCACTTTACTCATTTAAAACAAACTGGTCAAAATTGATTGAGTTAATGTAATATACAACTCCTTTAATGCAAGCACTACACTGGCCAGTTTAGTTTAAAATGAAAATCTCACAAGACCACATATAGCAGTACTGTACATTCAGTAGGATGGTTCACAGATATGGGTCTAAAACTCATACAAAAGAGAAAAAAAGAAGAATAGTAACAGTATCTGAGGGGTAAGTTATTGAAAGCAGCATTGTATATTTCTGTTTTCACTAATGTCCTGATCACCAAGAAAAAAAAATGTTCAGTTTGTAATGACCAACCTAAGTTCTGTGGGTCTGGTCTACTTAATTATAATGGAGTCAGGATCCAACCCAACATAGGAGTGTTGCAAGTGGGGGTTGAAAAGGAATGGAAGAGAGCTAGTGATTGTTACTCTTACTTAGAGTAAACTCACTAAAGCTAATGGAACTTTTTAGTGACAAGAATTTAAATGTGTCTGTTTTTGGCAAGATTAAGATTGGATTCGGCCTCTGTCATGGGAACTATTTTTGCCTATTCATTTTTATGTTGGGGGTGACTGCATTTAGCAGTAAAGAAACACTCTGCACATGTTCAAAGGCATTCTTTTCTTTATTGTCATGTATTTGGCTCTAAGCAGTGTTTGGAGAGATAAGAATCCAACCCCGGAAACCCCCTGGCATCATGGCCACTGGTTCCAAGTCTGAATCCTATATTTGAAAGCTACTTTCTGAATCCTGACAACAGTTACTTGCTTCTTTGCAGTCACAGTCCCAATGCTCAGTTCCTTGAGAGTAAGTCCCACTCAATCCAGTGCATTTTACTTCGGTGTAAACATGGATAGGAGTAGAGTATAGCTGGAACCAGAACATGTGGAATGAACCTTGCTTACACCAGACACAAACTGAGAGGAGAAAGCTGTACTTCTCACTATCACTGACCACAAAATCACAAATTCAGTTGGGAGGCATGTTGCCTAAACTAAAACCAAAGTGTTTTAAGGTGACTAGCTTGCACTGGTTTCTGTCCTGTACTAATCAGAATGGAAGAGTGTTGCATGGTTTTCCTGATATGATGGTAACTTTATTGAAAGGTACAATGTAAACCACTGAAAAGGCAGCCAGATATGTTATCTCACCAGCTTGAATCGATCAATAATGTTTGGAGCTACAGTTGCAACAGGTACTTGGGTGTAAACAGCTGAGATTGAACTCCTCATGTTAATTTCTTATGCATCAGGACAGGGGATTTTTGGCCTTCCAGATGTTTTGAACTACAATTCCCATAGGTCCTCGTAGACTGTTTCTGAAACATCTGAAAGAGTAGCATCCCCTCCCTGGCATATGTGTTGACACTAATTTGAAAGAACTACAGAGGGTGGTGGTTACATCATCCTAGGTCTGCTTAGGTGCAATTTGAGGGTTCAGGAAGAAAATACAGTAACTCGTTTCTTGGAAAGAGGCAGCAAGCCTTGAACTGCATGACTTAGGCTTGCTGATCTTAGCCATGGTTGAGTGAGTGGATGGGGAGCTGTCTTTGGATGACCCTGCTTTACAGGAAGAGAGCAGCATTTCATGAATTTCTCACCTCGTTGTATGATTTTTCTAAAGCCTTTGTAGCAATTTGTCATTGCTGAAGTACAGTATTCAGAACTGTCCAGTGTAGGGCATTCCATACTAACAGGTTATGCTGATCCATTGGCTTGACCATTATTCTCCCATGGAGTAACACAGGAGTAGGAAAACTTGTGCCCTCCAGATATCTTGGATTATAATCCACAGACATCAGAGGTGGACTATTGCTAATACATATTCCAGGATTGGTGCTCTGACATGGCTGGACTATAACTCCCATCATGTCTGACCATTGAATACATTGGCTGCAGATGATAGGAACTGTAGTCAAATGCCATCTTGAAAACCATTAGGAATAGATTGAGACATCCTAATGTTCTGCTTAAATCATTGGTAGCTCTTGAAATGTTTCTTATTTGTCGTGCAGCCTATGTGACTCTTGCTGACTCTCTAGGGCTATAAATGCAACCTCAGAATTCATGAAGAAGAGCATGCCCAGATGGTCTCAGAGACTGTTCTGGGCAAATCATTCAAAACCTGCCAGATAGATTCCTCGGTCCCATCTTCATCCTTCTACAGAGATTTCCTAGACACCCAGGAAAGTCCTAACTGCTGATTAGTTCTCTTTGCAAAAGCTTTCTATTTTCGTGTGTGTGTGTGTGTGTGTGTGTGTGTGTGTGTTTGTGTTTGTGTTTGTGTGTGTATGTGTGTGTGGTTTCATTTTGCAGTTGGATGCTCAGAATTTCGAGCCAGCTTTATGGTATGGTTCATGCTTACGGATGCTTTGTTAAATAACATTAACATCTGCATTGCTGCATAAGTAGGGGGTATCTGCCTGAGCCTGCTGTAAGACCTTGAGTGCTAGTGAAGCAGTGGGAGTGCTGGCTTGCTTATGAATTCCACCCCCCTGACCTTTGTTTGCAGCAAAAATCATTCAAAAGCAAAGCAAAAGTGGTGCCCCCATCCAGACATGCTCACTCTTATCTGCAGCTCCACCAGTCTATCAAGGGGGAGATTGTTTGCATCTCTCTCCAAGGGGTGCGTGGGATGAAAGAAGGGATGACCAGGGAACTTCCTTAGGCTAAATTGGGGGGGGGGCAGGGTGAGTGGATTGGCAGTCCAGATTAAGCTCACAGATCATGACTTCCTCTTCTACTATTGTACTTATCCCAGGCTCTGTGGAAATGTAGTAAAGATTCTCCCTGCTGCATGAAATGTTAAGCACCCTGATTAATTTGATGTGTTCTCAAAACCTCAAAAGAGTGTAGTGCCTCCTCCATTAGAAGTTTTGAAGCAAACATACCATACCATTAAAAGCCCTCCATCCTGCTTGATGGGATAGTACAGAGGAGCAAACTGGCTCAGTCCAATCTCATGCCTGGATAGCTTGATCATCAGGGGTACCATCATGCCTGGTTAATTGGGGGAGAAAATGATTGCCTGCAAGCAGCTGCATTTATTCAATCCTCCCCAAAACTTCTGTTTTATGAATGGGGAATATTGTGCTTTTATACTGTACCCACAACTCAGAAAGCCAGGAAATGGCCCAATATTGCTGCACAATACCATGTCTGCATTGCCAGCAGGAAAAAGGACGTTAAGCTTTACATTACAAAGGGCAGCCTGAATGTTGGCAGCACTAATGGTAGAAATCAAGATGATGTATAGAATCCCCTCTTGTACTCACTGCTATTCACAAATGTGGACCAGGGAAAATCCCAGAAGCTGACTCCTTGTTTTAATCAGTTAACCACTTCTTACCCAAACACAAAGCCATTGTCAGGGGTTGTTTTTCAACAAGTGTGAATAGCAGTGAGCACAGGAGGGTATCTTATCCTATACACTAAAAACTATTTCTGGGTAGGTATGCTTTGGGTGTCTAGTGCCTGCCACTAAGGGTGGGCAGAGCACTATTATTCATTTATTTTTTACTGTTGTTTGTACTGGCAAAAGCTGATGAGAGTCGCAGATCAACTACATCTGCACTTTGCACACCCCCGAGTTAGATGAAATGTGTTTTCCAGTTACCTCACAGATTATAGTAAAGTTGCATTTTAGCCATCTTTAGCAAAGGGACAGCCAGATCTTCTCATGAAAAACAGGAGAAAAATGAAAAAAAGGAAACTGTATGGTTTTTCTTCCTTCTATAGCTCCAGTTATGCCTTTATATTTTTTTCAGTGGACAACCAGTTATCTTTATGGATGGGTGACTGTTTTATCCACTCAAGGACAATGCTGGGGCATCCGGGAGCCTCTTGTTGTCCATTGGCTTTTATGATGTTTGCTCCTTTTTGATGTCTTTCTCCATTCCCCCTTCCCCCAATTTACAGACTCAGCCCAGCCTCAATGCAGTCATGATCACTTTCAACTGGAACATCTATCCTAAATTAATCACTTACCTGAGGAACATTTACCAGTGTTTCTTGCCTCTTCAGAGTAGACCTTTGGTCTAGATGGGCAGGCTAGAAATCCAATAAGTAAATAAATAAATTCATTTTGCTTGTTATGAAAAAATTCAGAGCTCCTATATGGCCAGATTTTCCTGCTTCCATTTCTCACGTTTCAGTTAATTAAAAATGCCTTTGCTAAATTCACATTCACTTCAAGCTGCTGGGGTCACGTCACAGTAGAAAAACTCAATACACATAAAAATTAAAAACAAAAACAGCAGAGACAACATAAAATATAAAACTGTGTTTCTTTCCCTAAGAATAAATTATATGGATAATTCATTGGTATGAGGATGATATTAAAAATTATCCAGAGAGAAAATGAGAGATTTCTGCTTCGACCCATATCTTTGGAATGGGGAGTTTATTCCTAAGGAGTATGAATTAGTGGCAAATTCCTGCTACAAGTACAGACATCGGGGAAGCGTATGTTTGAATTTTATAGCAGGTTTGTGGATCTTATCCTTGCTCTTAACTCTTTCAGGATTGTTACTCCACTCCACACAGGATTATCTGTTATCAGGCCCTTCCGTCTCTGGCTCTCTCCTTGCCTTTTGCCTTTAGCAGCCACCACCTTCTTCTCCTGCAGTCAAGACTCTTCCTTCTCCTCCAGAACCTTAGTATCTTCAGCAGGGCCACCTGAGCCTTGTCCTACCTAATACAGTATCGGAAAGCTGCCAAAGTTGTCTCTACTCCCATCACCACGAGTGGTTGGTCAGTTCCCAGTCTTAATCAGGTCCAACTCTGAGGCATAAGGGATGCACTGGGCAAAAGGCCTGTGGACACATGGACTTACCCATTGGGGCAAATAAAGGACCATATTTACACCCAGAACATGCCTCTAGTTTCCATTGGACCTGTTGAATGTCTAAGTCTTTGTGACCACTGACCACATCATTGTTAGGCATTTCAGGTTAGGGTGCAAGGCCATGTTTTCAAAGGGAAGTGGGAATGGCAGCATTGCAATAACTCTAGCTGCAGATCATCCCATTTTCTCCTATAACATTTCTGTGGCACCTACCTTAAAGCAAGGGATGAGTTTGTGCCAGTTACAATTGTTGAAATAAATGCAGCCTTGAACCCACACTTTAATGTGACGTCATCCCGCATGCTACATCCAATATAACGTGAGCAGACTTCCCCTTGTACAATGGGACGGCTTCTTTCCCTTCCCCTCTCCTACAGCTCCTGTGTCCCCCACATGTGCTTCAGAGGTTCAGGGGATGCTCTGGAGCAGATTTAAGAGTCACAAAGGGACAAGGGTCAGGACAATCCTGTGGCATTCATTCTGCTGGCAGATGAAACAGGGCTTTTCTTTCCTAAAAATGGGTGATAGTTTAGAATTCCATCAACATTTTGAAAAGGTTTCAGATAAAAAAAAATAGTAATATTTAATTTTTTTTAATGCAGTCAATTGGTAGATTATTAATCAAATAAGATTTTTTAAATTGGTTGACAGCTGTGATTAATCATATTTGATTCTTCTTCCAAGAAATGTGGGGGCACGTTGAAGGAATTATCCCTCTCTATTCTCTTTGTTGAGATTTAGCAGTTTAGGGTAGGGATGGGGGCCATTCCCATCACCACCAACTGTCATATGGCCCTGTTGCTGTACACCTCCAAAATTCAGTAGTAGAAGTACTGTACATATTTTTCCCCTAAAATAAGTCACATTGAGAGAGTTTGAAAGTTGAGATTCCTTGAACGAAATTCTTGTTTAAAGCAGTGCCTGCAGAAAGGCAGCTTTAAAGTTCTGTAGTGGCTCTGGAGGCAAAAAAAAAAAAAAATTAAAAAAAATGGAGGAGTCTTCATACAGTCCACATGCTGCATTGTATCCACCCTGGTCTTAGGCAAATATCCCAGATATTAGCGTGCAAGCAAAGTGCATCCTTGTTAACAAACATCCGATGATTTGTTTATCTTCCTGTTAATGGTTTAGGCCTTTTACGTCTTAGTTCTCCTTGCTTAGATTGTGCATGAGTAATTCATAGTCAAGTCACGCTGACATCAGCTGAATGAGGCTGGGCAAGTTTGCTTACTCAAACGGGGAACTTTCATAGCTGGAGTGCATTAGCACATCTGTACCATGTGCAGTGGTCCCCAGCCTTGAGCCTCCAGATGTTCTTGGACTTCAACTCCCAGAAATCTTGTCCAGCAGAGGTGGTGGTGAAGGCTTCTGGGAGTTGTAGTCCAAGAATATCTGGAGGCCCAAGGTTGGGGACCACTGGTGTATAGCATGTAGCCTGATGTGGACAGCAAGAACATAGATCCAAACACATGCAGGTCCAATTCACAGAAGTGTAAGCCTTTGAAAAGGGAAGAAGATTATGCATATTGAGTCAAGCTATTTGTATGCGCCATAGCCTTTAAGTCGCACACTGAGCAGTATTCTTTTGTTCAGCATAGAGCAAAACGGTTACTCCTTGGATGTAACCTCTCCCCACATGTTGTTCAACCACCTTGGAGTTGCCAGAGATCTTCCCATTCATAGTGATGGGGTTTTCTGCTTGCAAATTCACTTTTGTGTAAACCAGTGTCTCCAAGGCTAGGGATCGTGACCCTCAAAGGAGCACAAAATATTTTCTAAGGGGGTGGGTGGGTCATAGGTCACCTTATATGTGTTGTAGCCCTTCTTAAATAATTTCTTCCTTGACCTTTTGGAGCAGGACATTGAAGTTAGCATGTACAGTATGTGTATTTATGAGAAATAGGCTCTTGGTGGGGGGGAGAAGCCTCTATTTTCTGAGAAGGGGTGACTTTACCCCATTTAAAATGCCTTTTTATGCAAACATGGCAGGGGGGTTGCAGGTTAGTTGGCTATTATAAAAGGGGATCGCAACTTGAAAAAGATTGAGAACCACTGGTGTACATGGTGGGAAAGAAAACTACATGCAAAATAGGCTGTTCGCACATGAATCAGTACACATTCTCTTTCGGCACATATATAGGATTCATATATAGGAATTAGTAAGGCAGACCTCAGTCATGAGAGGCTTAAATGCAGTTGATTCTCATGCAATTCACTTTTTCCTGGTCTAAGCTGAATATATGCATTTGATTTTATCTTGCAAAAATGGTTTTTTTAAAAAAATATTCCAAAATAGCTTTCTCACAGTTCTTTGAGGGATTCTTGCTTGCCTGACTTCAGATCCCAGGATTAAATTTAGATACTCAGTGCTTAGTCAGCATGAATACTCTGAGGAGATTTGCTACACACAGTTGTTAACCACTTATTGTTTATTCTTTGCAGCTTCATGCAGAAAACTGGCCTTTTGGAGTTGAATTATGTAAACTGGTTCCCTTCATTCAAAAGACATCAGTGGGCATCACAGTGCTAAGTTTGTGCGCTCTCAGTATCGATAGGTGAGCTTTTGTTTTCTTTTTATCTCCTTTGCACATTTAGCATATGCAGTGTTTGACATACTAGATCCAGACAATTCTAAGGGTTTGTGTCAGAGAAGTAATTATCCAGGTGTGAGGAAGACAGACTGGAGGGAATTCCTCTCAAGCTGAGAAGGAAAGAGTGAAAATGAACATGTTGCAAGGTGGCTGGCAGACTTGCTTTTTCTAAGGAGGTGAAAAATTCTCACAAAATTATTCATTTTCAGTGAAACAAGCTATCATAGCACCTTGAAACGGGTTCTTGAAAAACTGCTTT
Source organism: Pogona vitticeps (assembly GCF_051106095.1). Taxonomy (NCBI): domain Eukaryota; kingdom Metazoa; phylum Chordata; class Lepidosauria; order Squamata; family Agamidae; genus Pogona; species Pogona vitticeps. The sequence continues at coordinate 158,895,975 of NC_135785.1, forward strand.
CTGCCTGTGTCCTAACACTCTGCTCTATTGTCACTGCTCTGTTGTCGCTGAACAAGCATGAGATAAGCAATCTTTTCTTTTTCCATTCAGGCAACAATTGACGTAAAATGCCTCTGCACAAAACTAATTTCTTTTCCTTTTCTGAAGCAAAGCATATACACAAAGGAAGGCTGATTGATTTAAAATATACAAACACCCCATCCACTGCTTCTGATTTTTACAGTCAGTGCAGTAAGGCAGCAGCTGTCATAATTTTGCAAAGTTTATGCATGTTGCACAAAAATATTTCCACAAATGCCAGAGCTCCTGTTGATAGTAACAGGAGATATTTTCTTATCTGAGAGGTGAGGAGAAAGAAAATGGTGGCTTCTCGTTCTGGAGCAGGAGAACAAGATAAGTGAAGACTAGCATCTTATACATTCCCCTATCGGAAACAAATTATTAATCCCAGAAAAATCACAGAAACATCCTCATGACCATGGCACATCTTACCTGCAACTCTCATCATCCCCAGATAGCTAAAACTGCAAGTCTGTCCAGTTGCATTGAACTACAACTCCCATGATACTCTGCATGAGGAAGGCTACATTAATAAGCAGATAGACCTCATCATGCTGTGAGCAGCTATACCCTATCACAACACACAAGGAATGGGGCAGAAATAGGATATTGCTATTCCCATCCTCACACAGTTTTCCAGATCATAGGCAATGGCTGGAACAGTTTGCCCCACTTACCAGCTTCTTCCTTTCTCTATCAAGTGTCATGTTTCACAGCCACTTCTGTGAACATCCCATGCTTTGGTACCTTTTCCATCATTACCATAGCTAACACAGTCTCTTGGTTGTCCCTCCATAGCCTGCGATCTGGAAAACTGAAGATTGAACAGTGCTAGGACATAGGCAGATGTTTTTGGAGTCCTGGCTTGTTGCTCAGGCAATAAGAACATTCCCTGTGGCAAAAAGACCCACGTATCCAAGAAGAGATGGAAAGAGGCATTTGGGGAGCAGAGCTTGGAGTTTCCTCCTGGACAGGTTGAAGGCATCTTCATTCCCCTCTCACATGGACAAGCTCCTGTTCTGACTGTACCTTACAGATTACCCCAGCTAGCATGACCATTGACCATTCTTGGACTTGCTGTCCAAAGAATGGACAGCAAGAACTTTTTCCATCTCAGCCATCTCAAGGCAGCAGATCTCCTATTGGTAACCTTCTTGAGGATGTTGGAGCCCCAATTCACATGAGTAGCATTTATAATGGAACTTCTTCCCATGCCAATGCTGTCCCAAACTATCACAACAATATTGGCATGGGAGGGAACCATGTTACAAGCTCTACTTATAAGAGCAGAAGTCCGTGAGGATGACACACTTTATGACATCCCTTATTCAACTGACATAATATTATTATACATTTATTTAAAGCATTTTTCCTTACTCTGGAACCAAAAAAAGCTTCCAAAGTAGCTTACAAAAATTAGTAACAAGACAGCCCCTGCCTTCAAGTTTACAGTCTAAAAGATGGCACAAAAGGAAGGAAGATCGATCGATTGATCGATCGATCGATCACATCCCCTAATTCTTAGTTACAAACTTCTTACCAAGAGAAGCTGGGGCTGACATGATTCAAAGATAAGGGAAGCCTGCTTATCTGTTCCTCCCATTACCTTTTGGCTGCATCCTCTCTTTCCCTCTGGTGCAGGCTGATCGATATTGGATGATAGAAGAGAAGCAAAGCCTGATGGCGCCCTACTGCTTTTGACTTAGATTCAGAGGGAGGCAGAAGCTCCTGTCTCTGTTCCATTGCATATTGTCTTTTAAAACCACCATTTTCAGAGTCCTCAAGAACTTCTTCCGTGTTTGGAGAAAAGAAAGGTTTGCTCGGTGCTTCCATAGTGTTCAGATTTTTTTTAAACTCCTACCAACTCTAACCAGCATAGCCATTGCTCAAGGATGATAGGAACTGTGATGCTACCACTACCACTCTGGAGGAGGGTGAATCAATATTTCATTAGTATCTGTTTCTTACATTTAGGTATCGGGCAGTAGCTTCATGGAGCCGTATCAAGGGAATTGGCGTGCCAATGTGGACAACCGTTGAAATTGTATTGATCTGGGTCGTGTCTCTTGTTTTAGCTGTTCCTGAAGCTATTGGCTTTGACATGATTACTATGAATTACAGAGGAGAAAAATTTAAGGTTTGTCTACTGAATCCTCAGCAACAAACGTATTTTATGCAGGTAAGCTGCAACCTTTGCTGAGCCACCACTTCCTATGTTAAGTGTATTTACAAAGAGGAGGACAGGGGATACCTTTATTCAAGTGCTAAAAAACCAAATACAGTGGTGTCTCGCAGGACGATGTTAATTCGTTCCACGAAAATCGCTGTCTTGGAATGCATTGAAATCTATTTAATGCGTTCCATGGGGGGGGGGAAATCGTCTTGCGAAAATCGCCATAGAAAAACCGTTTTGCGAAGCACGGGCCCAGCTGTCAAAATCGCTGTCTTGCGAAAAACTGTCCCTAAAAAAATCGTTTTGCGAAGCGCGGACCCAGCCATCAAAATCGTCGTCTTGCAAAAAACCGTCCCGGAAAAAAAAAAGTCTTGCGAAGCACGGACTGAAACATCATCTAGCGAAAATCGCCCATAGGAAAAACTGTTTTGCAAAGTGCTATAGCGATCGCAAAAACCCATTGTCTTGCGAATTAACCATTTTGCGAGGTAATCGTCTAGCGAGCCACCACTGTAAACAACTAGCTTTTGAGATAAATCTGTTCTCCTGAAGCTGTGCACCAAAATATTAGGGAAGGGATCCCAAAAATACTTGGTGGTTGTCCGTGCCTGTTTGGTTCTCAAAGGTGAGTTCAGAAAGCAACTGCCAAACAAGACTGGGGGCAGAATTCAAACTCCACCCCATTGGTCATTGGTTGGATTTCACTTTCGAAGTTCTTAAACAAAGGGCCACCATTGTTTAGTTATTTAAATGAATGTACAATCTCCTTTAAAAAATGTTTTAGAAAAGTTCAAATGTGAATATAATATACATGATAATATGTTTGGGTGCCTGTGTCTATATCTGCGAGAGGTTTTTAAATGTTATGCTAGCCGAACCAAAGGTGATAGCAATAGTGATGGTGCCAGCATCCAATCTGGGACCTAGCATGCTGAGCAGCCCTGAATCAGAGTTAAATTAGATACCTTTAATCCAAAGTCTGCTGGAGCTTAATCTCAGGAGCTCTTTCTTCAGAGGCTCGACCCCATGTAGAATCAGCATGTAGCACACCATGGCCCCACATCCCTATGTTATCTCATCCATGCTGAGAACATGGATATATCCCTTTAAGGACCTCTACTTCTCCAGGAGAAGTTCAGGGCCTGAAAGAAACAATCTGGACTTAAGGCACAAAAACCATCAGTCATATTGCAAGAACTTGCTTACTGGGAACCCATCTTGCACCAGAGCACTCTACAGACTCCTCATCTGAATCAAGACTAGACACAAGACAAGCCTACAAGAAAGATGTAAGCCTCAAGGATTCTGCTTGCAAAGAATTCATCTCGCACCCAGGCTGATCTCCAGAGTCAAATATAGTTATTTATGATCTGCCCTGGGAATCTAGTCCCCACTCAGCCTCAAAATGTACAGGCAGGGGTGTCTATGGTGCAGTCTGCAGCATGACAACAGACACAGAGTGATTGTGGGGAGAAAGTGGGGAGAAAGAGCTACATCTTTACTACCTTGAACATATTTGAGGAGAGGTGGGATAGAAAGATAAATAAACAAAATGACTAGATAATGGGCATAGCTTAGGCTGTAGGAGAGTCGTCTAGTGGATTGGGCAGAAAAACCTCTGTAAATTGAAATCTTTCTGGCTGTCAGTGTGCCACAAATCACAGGTATAGACATGTGTGAGCAGAGAGACCAAAAAATATTTAAAGACCACTTTAGGCTGTCCATCAATAGGAGGCGAGGAGGAAAGAATGGTGGGTTCCTAGAGGCTGAGTATGGCCCTGGCCAAGTTCTGCTTTTCTACTTTGTTCCCTTACAGAGGTGGAATGGAAGAGAGGGTCTTCCTACATCCCTTCAGACATTTCCATAGTGTACCTTGAGAGAGTCACAGAAGAGTCATGGCCTCCGCTTTAAATACCAGCTGGCTCTGAAATGTCACTGCTTCCTTTCCTTCCTCTTAGAAGACATCTGCTCCCACTTTGCCACAGGGAGTCCCCCACCACCACCTTCCTAAAGGGACAACATTCTCCACAGTCTCCACCCTCCCTCCTCTCCATCTTCAGCTCTGTTTCTGGGGTAATGAGGGGGTGCTCCCTTTCTCCAGTAACTACTCAGGCAACAAATCCTAGAGGTGGGACCTTAAAAAATAATAATAGCATGATCAACTGCTTTCTTCAGGGTAGTGCTGTGTGTCAGCCAGTTAATTGTCATCTTCTATGCATGGTTAACATGCATGTTTCCTTAAGTGCTACTAGAAAAGGAGCTCATGAGCATTGTGATGATTTTTTTGTTTGTTTTTTCTCTCTTTCTCTTAGCTTTATAAGGAAGCCAAAGATTGGTGGCTCTTCAGTTTTTATTTCTGCTTGCCGCTGGCAGTCACTGCTCTTTTCTATACTTTGATGACCTGTGAGATGCTGAGAAAAAAGAGTGGGATGCAGATTGCTTTAAATGACCACTTAAAACAGGTAAAGATGCAAATGAGATCTCAACTCATCCTGAACAGGGTAAAATGTTGGCACCAGCAGGGGGCACATCATTATAGCTAAAATCCAGTAATCTGTTACAACTACTGCAAGTCATTGAATCAATAGGAGTTTGTTGAGTCAACTCCTCAAGTTCCGTTGATTTGATGGGCCTGCTCCACTCCCAACTTGCTACTGGATTTCAGCCTGTGTATATGAAGGGTGGGAAAGACGGGCACTGCAGTGGGCAGAGCTATGTCATTCCCACCAATCTAGACATACTCTTATCAAGCAAAGCTCGGTTGTGTCCGTATCTACACGGGGATAGATCTAATTCATTGGGGGACAGTGGGAACCCTGCCTATGGTTGCATTGCTTTATCAAGCACCTATGGATGGCACCAAATCCCAGAGATGTGGGATGTTTGTCCATCCAGATCATTTAACCACATCTGTAAGCCCCAGTTTACCTCTTTGCAAAATACTTGGGGGAAATGTTTCTTCAAGCTGTCAATAGCATAGAGGTGCGGTTTTGTGTTTCTCTGCAGTCTGGTGGCTGTGCTGATAATTTCCCTGTGACCAAAGTTAGCACCTTTCTCTGGATCAAAGTTATCTTGGGAGCAAAAGTTAATCCCATAAATCTCCTAGGACCAATACTTCCGGTCATAGAATATGTGCAACCAAGTGACATCAGATGTGTTTGGGTTAGCGTTTTTGTTTATGTTTGTGAAATCTTTCAGTAATAGAAGGTCTCTCCAGATGGTAGCAGTCTCATATCTATCCTTTGGTAGTTTGTTAGTTGGAATAATTTAAAGGAAATCAGAGAGCCATCCTTTACAAAACAGAAACAGATTTTTCCTTCTGAAGCAGTGATGAGATGGAATATTGATTGCCCTTCTCTCTCCAGCATCTAATTTTACCCAATCCTCTTGGCTTTTCAGAGCATTAATTCATAAACACAGGAGCATTCCAAAATATGTAGGATAAACACAAGGAATCCAGAGACTCTTGGGGACAATTTTCACGTGGGAAAGTCAAAGTATTTTGAATCTAATTCTCCAAATGGTGCTTCTTGCTTTCAGAGACGTGAAGTTGCCAAAACGGTGTTCTGTTTAGTGCTCGTTTTCGCATTGTGTTGGCTCCCACTTCATCTCAGTAGGATACTGAAGTTCGCCCTTTATGATGAACAAGACCCGAATCGATGTGAACTGTTGAGGTGAGACTGTCATGAGGAAATAACTCCATAGCTAGTTAGGAAGTGCTGCCACGCTGAGGTTTCTCTCTTAGAGGATGTGTTCCTGATGAAAAACACAGGGCAAGATCATTCAGCTGCCACTGAGCATGTGTTGTCTTTTCAAGCAGTGCCCACTCAGTCGTTAATCCTTGTCGCCGCATGGGCAACTCTCAATACCTGGTGCATCTCCATGCTCCTAATCAGGTCCTCACAGATGTTCTGAGACAGGACAGGGTGCATGCCCTAAGCTGTATAGCCTTTTGTGAGAAATTTACTAGCAGGCCAGGTTTAAAGTCCTGTTCTTAGTTGATACAGCCCAAAGGAACTCAGAACTTGCTTAGCTGAGAGACCACCTTATTTCTTAGAGACCTCGTTTTCAGGGTCATCCAAAGAGGCCTTTCTGGAGGTGCCACATGCTTCTCAGTTGTGCTCAACAAAGCAGAGCAGAACATTTAGCACAGTGGCGCCCACGGCATGCAGTACCCTTGCATCAAAAATTCTTCATGCTCCAGTTATTCATAATTTGAGATATATGTTCAGATACAGAAACTGTTTTCGCAAGTCTCATTTATGTTGTCAGCCTGCCATGTGTTTTCAGGTGGAATCCAGCTAAATATTGTGGTTTGTTTATTTCTTTCAAATTGTTGTATACAACAACATTGACATTTCCAGATCTAAGCAATATGTAAATATTGTTTAAATCAGTAAAGAAGGTTGAAATCTTGTTGATTATCAGAGGAAGTCAGACTGAATCAATGGGGATTTGGTGAATCAATTCCTCTATGCATTCCTTTGATTCAAGTGGGCCTACTCTAGTTGTGTTTTGCCATGCTAAAGTAAGTCACAGCTAGAATAGACCTATTTGAACCAATGGATCTTACAGAGAGGTTTACTCACCAAATCCCCACTGATGCAGTGGGCCTACTTTAGTGCAACTTACTATGCTAAGCAAGAGGATTTCGGGTTGTAATTGTTTATAATGTTAGTGGTGATCTGTTACCAGTGATACAGTGGTAAATGTTAAAATGCAGACATTGATCATGACAGCCACACCCCCAAGTTTGATGTGATGAACCATATATATTTGCCTACTTGCCTGTCTGTATTAGTGTGAGAACAAACACAAATATACTTATGCACACATAGACTCAATGAGCAGCGGCACAATATCCCATTTATAAAGTCCAGCTGTTAATGGAAGAAGAAAGCAACCAAACCACCCCCAAAATACATTGCATTAGATCTTGAATACTTATTGAGGCGAGGAGAATTCATCTTCCCCCAGCTACTTTCTGGACTGCAGCAAAGTTCAAAGACAACAAGGAAGACTGAGGGCAATGGGAGATAGCAATATTGTTCCTACTGATCAATAGATCCTGGAGTTTTGACCTTCTTAGCTCTGCCATCACTATAACCCTGCACCTGGCCAGTGCTGTCAGCATCTATCTGAAATGCATTCAGAAGCTGCCTTTGAGGTAGCAGTACAGTAGGGACCCCCATCCATGGGACACTATCCACTGATTCACTTATTCACTGCCTGAAAATACTAAATAAAACCCTCCAGAAATATATACCATATTTTTCCTTGTATACGACGCTACTTTTTCCTAAAATCATTACACGAAAAATTGAGGGACGTCTTTTACACAGAAGTAAGCTGAGATAGCTGAAGAGAGAACAAAAATGGCACATAACTTGCCTCTGTAAACAGGCTTCCTTCGGTCACAAGGCTTAACTTCCTACAGTCCAGTGACTTAGCTTCCTCCAATCATGAGCTTTATGGAACTGACATCAGCTGATCCTGAACAAACCAGTTGGAACACACCTCATTGGAGGTGGCGCCTGTAGGCTTAAGATTCAAGAGAGGCTCAAAATGTCTGATGTTCTGAGTCCAGAGGCTGAATCCTCAAAACTACGTTTTCTTAATTTTGGGGTTAGAAAAGTCGGGGGGGAGGTTGTCTTATAAACAGGGGGGGTGTTATAAATTGAAAAGTACAGTATTTATACATATTTCCAGGATGTATTTATCAGAACCTACCCCAAAAGGGAACCAGAGACCATGGAATGTATACCATTTGCAACTTCCACATTTTTTGGCATCCGTGGGAGTTTGTTCTCAGTTATCCCAGAGTAATAATGGCTTCAGGTTCCAGGAAACCAGATTTAAGTTGAATATCAGGGACTTCGTAACTTTTAGAGCAGTATGACAGTGAAACCAGTGACCTCGTGAGGTGGTAGTTGCACTGGAGGCATTCAAGAGAAAATGAGATGATTGTTTGTCAGATACATTTTGATTTGGATTCCTGCATTGAGCAGGGTTGGATTCAATGGCCTTATAGGCCCCTTCCAACTCCATTATTAGAGGATTCAGGGATACATTTGGATAAAAGTATGCACAAATTTCTATGCAGTAATTTTAAAAAACAGTCTTACAATCTGATGAGGAGCTTGGATGTTGATGAGATTCTAAGAAAGATGACAAACAGAATAGAATGTAATATTACTGCACTCTGGTAGCAACATGTGTTTTCTTTTTTTAAAAAAATTTCTTTTATTTTATAATGTGTTTTTTCTTCTTTTTTAACACAGCTTTTTGCTGGTATTGAACTACACTGGTCTGAACATGGCATCTCTGAATTCCTGCATTAACCCCATTGCCCTCTACTTGGTGAGCAAACGATTCAAAAACTGCTTTAAGGTAAGACAGTTTTGTTACATGTTTATTACTAGACTGAAGCAAACCATCAGATAAAATACCCACAACATGTACTTTACAATAGTGGTAGAAAGAGATTGCAAATAGTTTTGGAATAATTGGTTTGTCAAAACCCTGGGGGCATGAAAATGTTGTATTCTAAAAAGCAATGTAATTACCAATGGTGTAATTACTTCTTTAATGTTACAGGTAATATTTGCACATTAACCATACAATATTGCTTGAGGGAAATTTTTGTCCATTCTCATATTTAGGCATTTTAGGTTTCCAACCTTTTTTTAAAAAGGAGGGGATTAAAAAGGAACAAATTAATTACTCTTTTCAAAATAACAAGCACAAGTAACACTAATGAGTTACTTTGCAGCAAATAACAAAGACCTATGTGTGTTTTAAGAAGGGGTATTGTAAAGCTCTGTAGATTGTGCCCTGTGTATAGCTGTTTGCTCAGAGAACAACACCACAGACTACAGAAGATAAAAGCAAATGCAAGAAGATGAAAGGATGACTCTGCGGATGAATGATGGAGAAGCCCCTGCTGTGCCTGTGGAACTCACTGGCTGGATTGCAGCTGCTGTGTGAGAGTGAACTTGACTTGTGCTTAGCAAATATGTCCGAGACACACTAAACAGTTAAGCTGATCTCTTGTCAAGATGAAGAATTGCTCATTTTATGTGGTCCATGGGATGGCCCAGCAGGTTTCAGTGCACATTTTACAGTTCACAGCACATTGTGTACAATGTAGAAATAACACGATTAAGCATGAAATCTATACTTGGTTGTGTGCCATGGGGTGGAATTCGCAGGTGTTTTTATGATTTTTCTGCTAAAGCACAGCATTGAGCATAAGGACTGAAAAGGTTGCTCTTAAGGAAAGTCCGTGGAAAGTGCTTGAATGATGGAAGCATAGAGCCTTGACAACTGCGATCTCTAATGAAGAATTTATTGATACATTCAGAAAATGGGATCTCCTCAGCCCTTTGACAGAAACCAGACCGTTAGAACTTTTCTTAACACTTGCAATGCTTCTCCACCGCTTAAGCTAAAATCATGCGTGATATTTGTTGTTATGAGTTTCATATTTATATATCCTTTATTTGTGCACTTTTAATTGTTGTGAGCCACCTTTGGTCCCCTATGGGGAGAAGGGTGCCATGTAAATAATGGAAAGGAAAAGTATGGAACGGAACGGAACAGAACAACAGCATTCCTTTCCGTCTGGCTCCGCCAAAAGTTGAACAAAGGAAAATATCATGTGAAAACTACCTTGGAATAAGCTCAAAGGCTTAAGCGGGATATTCAGTAATGTGATGGGGCAGCATACTTTTCAGGTTGAACTACTCCATATTGTAAAAGAGGGATGTGTCACTTTTAAAATTGTCACTGTAGGGAGATGTCGAAACTAAAATGCTGCAAATGTGGTGATTTTCTGTTGCCACAAAATTGCTGATTTGGAAGAGTATTCACAAATAGGATCCCTCACCCATTGTCAGGAGTGGTAGAGAGAAAGAAGGGTTGTACCATGGGATTTTACTCACCATGTAGCTCAGGTCTAATGTACCATTTTACCAGCTGTATACAGCCAAAATCTAGCTAGTAATTTCCACTTCATGTTTATGTTTTTACCATCTTGAATAACTTGGCGCCAGGAAATATGACCATTCCGTTACTCCACAGCCCAATGAAGAAATTAAAAGCAACTCATCCCGATCTAGATTTTTTGGGTACTGCTTCTTAATTTATTTCTTTGCAAGAACTGCTGTTTAGTCCTACTCCCCATTTGCTGTAATTGAACCACTTACTTGTTCCCTGGCTGCCAAGATCTCTTATATATTTGATAACGCAATCCTTATATAAAGTTTTCCATTAATTCCCCACACACACATCCCGATTAGATCTTCAACTAACTGCCCAGGTTACCCATGGATTATTTTAAAAAACTAAGAGTCCACTGGCTATTTTTCAGTCCCCTGGTATGATAACTACAGTACTTCTAGTGACACAGTGCACATTTTTTGTTATCAGATGAAGAATCTGAGTTAAGTCAAGAGCCTTTGAATTGGCTAAATGCCATCAAACCTTGTATTGTTAATTTTAATTCATGACTCTGCCCACCCACAAAAAAGAAATTATGCGTCTCCATAATTGTTCTAGCATTCCTTAGTGCTGTTTTGTCATCTGCTGATTCCCCTGTCTACTTAGTTATTTAACTGACATACAATGGTGCCTCGCACAACGATGTTAATTGGTTCCAAAAAAAAACCCGTTCTGTGAAACATTGTTCTGTGAAACACCATTTCCCATAGGAATGCATTGAAAACCGGTTAATCCATTCCAATTGGAACGGATTGCTGTCCTTAAGCGAAAATCCCCATAGGAAACATCGTTGAGGGAAACGCAGTTCCCCAATTGAAATGCATTGAAGCCGACTCAATGCATTTGAATGGGTTTGCGAAGTCCCTTTTCGCTCCTGTAAAAGTGCCTTAAACCGTTTGGAACATGTTTTAAATGCTTGCAATCGTTAGCCGACCTCCTGAAACATATGCAAACTTAATTTGGTGTTGTTCTGAGGCGTCCTTAATTTTTGGTGATTTTTTGTTTTCTCCATTGAAAGCCATTGTATTTAGAGAAATGTTTTATTGTTGCTCTTTTAAAAATTGGCTTACCGTACCAATCTTTATTTTTTACAACAGAGTTTGTCCTCTCTTGGAAAGACTTCCAAAGCATTCTCAGCTTTCATACTTTTCCCTTGCCTCTGCTTTTTAACCATGCTGGCATCCTCTTAAATCCGATGCTATTTAGCGCGTTCTGTCTTAAATTACCATCCTTTTAATTACCTCTAAACTCATCCTTCCAATCTTATTTTAGCTAAGTAGCAACATGTAGGAAAAGACACCCAACCCCAAATGCTCAAAATAGCTTATTAATCTGTGGAAAGAAGAACTTCACCTAGCACCCAAATGTCATCATGGTAAGTACTAGCAAGTTTCACTGGGAAGAGAATTCAAGGGGAAAATGGACATCACAAGCAAGAAAGATCTCTCTCTCTTTTTCTGGTCATCTTTGCTTCACTTCACAGAGAGAGGTATCATTAGGAGATGAGCTCCGATAACCATCTCAGTGATCATGGGAGAAGATGGGCTAGTTTCTTCCATTTAGGACTTTGAAAGTGAACAATAGTACACGGACTAAGCACCAGCAAAGTTATTTCATTGGAGGTGACATATCATTCTGCAGGCTGTTCCTTAGTCTCTGCTATCAGTTTACCTGCTATATTGTGAACAACTGGTACCTTCCTGACTATCTTCAAAGGCAGCTCCAAATACAGTGCAGTCCAGTCATCTAGCCTGGAGATTACCAGAGCATATATAATGGCAAGCTCTGTTTTTCCAAAAATGGCCACAGCCAATAGAATGTGTAATAATGCTGGGCTTTTTCACAACTCTCCATTTTTACTTGTATATTGAACTTAACAGCGCTGTCATTGCATTTTGCCAAAGCTTACATCTTATATCGAAACTTGGTCAAGTCCAGGATCATCACTCCTGTTTATGGTTTCTTCCCCATTCTCATACCCATCCCCTGATATCATCTCATCCACCTGTTGCAGTGATTCCATTCTGCCTATTTCCTGCTTGTGGAAGGGGCTAATACTACCCCACCAGGGAATACTCCATCCTAGTAGCTCAGATTCCTACTCCTACCAATTTTTTTCATCCAGGATTCTGTGGCTACATTTTCCAGTGATGTTGGTGTTCATCTGCACCATGTCTAAGTCCTCCCCCACATGATGGGATTGACTTATATGATGTCTTCACATGCATTCCCTCGGCTAGCTTTCTTGGTTACAGCCAACCAGGGAGGGAGGGCCTTGTTACAAAAACGGATGTTTTTGCTTCATTCCTCCCCTCCCTGTCTGCTCTCCTGGACTCACCCATCTTTGCACTGGGATCCATCCTTAGCCTTCTCTGACCCCTTTGACCTTACTTGCCATTTTCACAGTATCTGGAGGAGAGATGGATTTTCCCAGGAACAGTATATTCTTGCAGGCTGTCCTGGTCATAATGAAAAGTATATGAGGGTTGTTAGGTCTTTATTGGGCAATTAAAAGCCATTAACTTTACCCCCCCCCAAAAAAAAAAACCTTATTTTTTTATACATGAACAGATCCAACTGCCTGCCTTTTTGCACGCTCCTTCTGTTTGAGGGAGGTGGCTAATGATGAGCACCTGGATTTCCAAATTCACCACTATACCGCCAGTACTAGTCTTCATTCCATAGAAACATTTCTTCTACAGTTTATGGCTCCTGGTTTGTAATTTACATAATAAATAACCATATTTGCTTAATTCTAGCAGGATTTAGGTATTGAGCCTGGAGCACTTCTCTCTTTTCATGCCATGCTCCAGATTTCCTAACAGAGGTTTTCTCTTCTCTTTCAACAGTCATGCCTGTGTTGCTGGTGCCAGTCCAAAGATATGCTGTCCCTGGAAGAGAAACAGTCCTGCTTAAAGTTCAGAGCTAATGATCATGGATATGACAATTTCCGCTCCAGCCACAAGTACAGCTCATCTTAAGCAAGAAAGTAAACCTTTTGCTCTTGAAATGATTTTTTAAGGGTATGGATGATCCAAATCTGTCATCCCAACAGATCCGGGGGTACAGAATTTGGGATTTGGACAAACGGTAATATCTCTTGCAGTCTGTACTGATCACACTCACCTGCAGAGTCCATAACAGAACACATGGAGGTTGCAGAGAGATACAATAAAGCGGACTCCCCCATCCAAAAAAATAACCTTGTCAGAGCACTTAAACTCTTCAGACTGAGCACTTCCAGATCATCCACAGATCCCATAAATGAAACAGCTGTGTATTCATAGAAGCAGTCCTGTGAACCTAAGTAATAATTTTCAGCATATATACTTTACTATGACTGTCATTGGGACAAAGCCAGCTTGATCGAGAAATCACTGCTGCTTTCATTTCTCCTTCTCTCACCCCCCCCACCCCTTTAAAGAAACACACAAGCAAGTCTGTCAGGCTGAACAATAATCCTCTGTCATATGTGTGGTTTGCTTTTTGGTGCCTCAAACAGGTTGCATCACGTTGCAGGGTTTCAAGACAAACTACACACAAATAGAAATCTTTATTATGAATTGTAGCTAGGCACAAAATCAGGAGGGCATGGACAGGGTTAGACTGGTAGTTCTCATCTACTATTCTGTAAGAAAATGTGAACAATAACTGCTGGGATGGGGCAATAGAGGAGGGGAATATACATTGGCAGAGCTTTGAAATATTCCTTTTCTTTTGGCTCTCCACTCCAAGAATCCCACAGGCAGCACATGCAGTGAGAGTAACTTTTCCCAGCCCTGCAGTTTTTTAAAAAAATACATGCAGTCCTTCTGCTGTGAACCTGTGAAGCATTAGCAAAAACTCTGCGACATTTCTCTGAAGGAAGGTTATAAATAGAACCAGTTCCTTATTAGAGGAATAGATTAGATTTGCCCCACTTGTGATCCTCAAAACCGAATGCAGTCCCCCAGGCAAATAGAAAAGCCAGGACTTAACAGGCTGCCGGGAAACTATTTCCCCTATATAGGATTCATCTGGAATAGTGTATTACAGGTTGGAAGAGCTGGATTTCATTGGGGTGAGAAGATTAATATCATTTTTATAGACAGTACTGTCAGTATACATGGCACAGTATAGAAAGAGCAGAATGACAGTGAATCTTCTTTTAGATTTAGAGATTTTAGATAGATGCATATGCTCAAGCTTTTAGGCTTTGTGAATATGAAGACAAATGTGGAGGTAATGTGTGCAGAAAAGCTCAGATGCCAGAAAGGCTTCTGAATAAGAATTGAGAGGCCAGCCACCAATTTGAATTCCTTTTTCCCCATCAAACGTTGATTGCCTGCAGATATGATTGTAGTTCTCTGCCCCTTGGTTTCTTTAAAAGCAGATAGGTAGTACCCAGCCCTGCGGATATCACCCTCCATGACCACCACTGTTTTTAAGATGTTAGCCATCTCTAATATGGATAAGAATATCACTGTTTTTGTCAGTGGTTTCTTGCATGCCTTAAGGGGCATCTTTGCTGTGGAAAAGAAGGCACTCCTCTAAAGAGCTTGAGAAAAGATACTCTGGAGGGATTCTTCCCCAGACGCTCCAAAGCAGCATTCAGCACTGGCTGGGGATCCTGGGAGCTGTAGTCCAGGACCTATTCCAACCTCTGTACCTCTGTTCACAGAGTTCTAGCTAAGCTACCATAGGGAGCCTCATGTCTGTGGTTCTTCTAAGGAGTATTTTGTTTTGCTTTTCGTATATATTCTGGTTGAGACATATGCAAAACTTGGGTAATAAGTAATAAAAATATGGGCAGGTCCCGCTATTATTGCCTGTACGAATTGCAGAGAGAGAGAGAGAGAGTAGAAATAATAAACATAATGTGCATTGCCAGGAGCAGATCATATTTTGCATGTGTGCATCACAAATGGAGGACTGGTTCATTTCAAAAATAAAACCACTTATTAACTTCAGTGTAAGCTTATTAGCAATGCTAAAAGCTGTTAAAATCATTCTAAGCTATACAGAATCAGAGTTTGAAGAGTTGTATAGCAATGTGTGCCCCTGCAGCCAGATACTGTTGGACTACAACTTCCATCCATTCAGGCAGCATGGGCACCAGTCAGAGATCATGGGAATTGCGGTCCCAGGACCAGAAGCTGCATTCCCGCTCTAAGGATCTTCAAAGCTGGTCAGTCTCCTTAACTGTGGCAATATTCTTATTAGCCGGCCCTGCCATGATGTGGCCTGGATCAGCTGCCTCAGATAAGCTGGATTTGGGCACAATTAAAAGATACCAAGTTGCTGAGTACAGTATTTGGAGTTTGCTTCTTGTGGGTAAGAGGTCTTAGGTTAATAAGAAGACTTCAACCTATAAAGTGCCTTTAAAATTCTGAGACTGGATCTGCTCACTGATTTTAATGGAGCAGTGCCAAATTATAAGCCTCTTGGAAGGTTAATTTAGGGCATGGTTCCTAAGCATACTAAACAAGCCCCTGTTGATCATGGTTGAGTATCCAGCTGCATAAAGCTGCATAAAGGCCCAGAGACCTTTGGGTAGTGTGGGCGGCATATAAATTAAATAAATAAATAAATTAAATAAATAAATAACAGTGCTGTGTTAAGAAATCATGGAGGCAGAATTTCTTTGCACAGAAGCTGCTACAGAACAGAATGTGAATTACAAGAACAGATATTCCCTATGGATTTTACTCTGTCTTGCCCTACACAGGAGGTTTGCACCCTAATAGCGTAGCCTTCTATATGTTGAGCCTGTCACTTAGTCTGTATGGCCACGTCAGGAATTAAAGGCCTTGTGTCCCAAATCTGGAGTTGGAAAATCTTTCCTTTTTTGGACTATAAAGGCCAGAATCCACCAGGTACCAGGGCCACGTGTTATGCTGGCTGGCAGTGGTCAAAAGCTCTATCCAGATCTGCCCACACATGTATAGAAGTGAATTTGCTCAATACCATTCGGAGGGGCTATATTAACACTTGAAGAGCTGCACATGGACACTCAGCACTGCTTTCACCTGGCTGTTATTCTGCTATTTAGCAGCTGATTGTTCAGCTGAGGAGGTGCTATTGATGCTAGCAATGTGGATTAGCTATCAGGTTCTGACCAGCTGTTTACCACTGCAAAGCAGATTAGCACTTTCCCCCTGTGATGCTAGTGGGCAACCAAAACATTTGTTCAAGTGAATCTGCTCAATATTACAGCTATGGTTTATATAGCGTTGTACTACTGTATGTATATGATATTTGTAATTCTATTTAAATTTTAGTTTTCCTAGTTAGGATGTTGTATGGGGGTATTTTTCTCCCTTTATGAATTGATTACCCTATGGAGATGTCATATATCATATATCCTTATATTCCTCTCTGGAAAACACAGTGGAGTATATTTTAGCCAAACATATATATGACAGAGACTGAACCTTTATGCTCCCTGTCTTTTAGATAATTGTGTATACTAAATACATAATTCGTACTTTTGGGGTTTTTTTCCTCCCAACATTAAAAAAGTTATATTTGTACTAACTTTAATTAAATTAAAAATAATTTAGGCTGATTTGAGTTGCCAGCTTTTTCACTAGGCCACGCTCCTGTGCCTTCAAATGCAGCTTAAGCTGTGAGCATGAGCAGTAGGTAATGGTTACTTTTATGCTGCCAGTAGCCTTCATTGTGGACTTCTGTATATGAAGCCAACCAGTCAGAACATTTTATTTCCTGGTCAGTTGGCAATCCTACATTGAACAGGAAGCAGAGAAACAAAACCAGCCTAGAAGTAAGCTTTTTAAAGACAACATAGCCATAATAAGAACTACCTCTACTCTTTTCATATCCATACAAGTATTTTCTCAGATGCTGCAAACATAAAGTAATGCTACAGCTGAATAAATATTAGAGACCTGTGACTTTTAAGCATTTTTCTCAGATGTCTTAACATGGGTTTCAGAGTTCTGCTCAAGCCTCTCTGGGAGTTTTATCTTTTCAGAGGTTATTTTGCGTCCTTCAATAAAATTGTCATGAACTGTAGTTTTTACATGCCACTGCTTTTTGAACTGCGTGTGTGTGTATTTTTAGTTGGAAAGTGTGTGTACGTGTGTGTACATGTGTATACGTGCAACTAAAAATAAACTCTTAGTCCATGGAATGTGAAGCCATAATGAATGTGTTAGTCTTTAAGCTCCCTGTATGCTGGTTTTGCTGCAACAGATTGATATGGCTGCCTCTTTCTGGAAACTATTTAGTTGGGGCCAGGCTTAATCATACTTAGAGATCAGGATGGCTTATCTTAGGCAGAGTCTGCTTCAGATGTTTGGCAATTTATAGTCCTCTGTATAATGGAGTGCAACTCCCATCTCGCTCACCATCAGCTGTGCTAACTAGAGCAGTCCAGCAGCATCTAGAAAGCCATAGATTGCCCTGGCCCACAGTCTCAGTATGACTAAATTTGGATTCAGCTCCTAATTCCTGAGCTTCTTCAGGCTAAACTGTGGCCTATATGCTTAGTGCAACCAACACTGGTTGCATGAATAGTGTAACATAAAGTGTGAAGCAGTTCTACTTCAAAGCACATTTTACCTTTCTATTAAATCACAGGCACAAAGGGGGTTAAATTGTACTACAACAATATGGCTGTTTGTTTGAAATGAAATCCTATGTCTTCATCTCCATGGACTAGGATGCGTTTGCAGGATAGGTTTGTACTGCCTGTCAGAACAGTATTAGCTTCAATTTGCTGCTCAAGCCAAGGTAAACTAAGAAGAGGCAAATCAAGCAGTTTATTACAACAGAAGTATTCTTTATGATACAGTTTTATGAACTTGTAAAGTCTTTGTATGTTTCTTTTTTTTTATGGATCACATAAAAGTGGTAATTAGGATTACCACAGTCTTAGCAAACTGAATTCTCAATAAAGATATTTGTATACAGTTTCCTTACATGAAGAATCCCTAGTGCGTTTTTCCCCTTCTGTATCCCTTATAAAGCAGCTTTATGCTCAAAATCAATTCAATGTAATACATTATAGATAAGACTCTACACCAGATTTAGACAAGTGCCAAAATGCTAAAGGGAATCATGGCCCAACTTGGGTCTTCCACAGATTGGCGCAAAGGGCCCAGGGATGGTCACAATGTGGATCTGAAGGCAAAAGATTTATAGAGTTCTGGAGAAAAGCCAGTGTTAAGTTAAACCTGGTTAACTCGGGGGAGGAGAGATAATTTACGGGAAGTTTCATTGTCAATGTTCTTCCTCTCTCTCTCTCTCTCTCTCTCTCTCTCTCTCTCTCTCTCTCTCTCTCATTCTTCTTTATATTTGTCTTTTGTATCAGTGTATAATTTTTAAAAAACTAATAAAAATATACAGATCTGAAATCATAGGCTATAGTATTCACGTAAGCAAGGCAACTTTCATCTTGACACCAGATCTGGAATCATAATAAAATTCTCCCTTGCCTTGTAAAAGAATCAAGCCAGAACTGACATATCAACCATAATAGGGCTTTCAAGGTAAGTGAGATATTTAAAGAATAGCTCTACCAGTTCCACCCACCCTAGTGAGTTTCCAGGACCAAGTGAAGATTTGAACCCTGTTCTCCAGAGTCCTAGTCCATCACTCTACACTACACTGGATATCAAGGCAGCCTTATGAAAGCCTAATTCAGGATTCATCTTATTTCAAACACCTTGATAACTGGGACTTTTCTTGGCTGTTAATATGAAGTTCATTTTATTTTCACTTAATATTCTTAAATCCTGCCTTTCTGTTCCTCAAGTGTCCATGGCTGAAGCTCTCTTATTTTTTGTGTATCCTTCCCCACCTCCTCCTTTGTGAGTATTGTATGGATGGCACATGATTTGGGTGCAGAATTTGGAAACACTGGTATTAATAATAACAAGTTAGCATTAAAATACTAAGGAAGTTGACAAAATGAGTTAAACTGAGTGAATTGTGTATTAATCAGTTACTGTGTAATATTAAAATAATTCAGAATTACTAGAAATGGCCAGTAATGGATTAAAAAACCATTATTCAAAATAATGTTGACATTTAAAGATTTCAACAAATGCCAGCATTGTCACAAAAGTTAGCACTTCGGGGATATTTTGAACCAATTATTTTCAAGATTTGCTGAAGGGTCTATGGAGTTAGGAGTTTGCTTTCTCTCTCTCTGGCTCCTTCATTTCATTAGCCTTCATATCTGGGCAGATTTTAAGATCCTCCTCGAAAGGGTCAAGAGACCTTGGAGGGCCATTCATTTAGGCCTTGGGCAGGGTTTGTGTCTACAGATAAAATCCCAGTGTCTGTTACCACTCAAATAGTTGATGGGGGGGGGGGGGTCAGAGGCTCAGAAATTTACTTAAAGTCTACTTTCTAAGGGAAAAGAAGATTTTTCAGCCAACTGCTTTGTCAGCAAATGTTGGTCTTCCCACCACTGGTGGGAGGGAGAGCTTTTTCTCCTAAACTCATCAAATTAAAAACTGGTGATATATTTAAATCCATGGGGTTGTTTGATGAATATGAAAACAACATTGTTCTCAGACAATGTTAGAATCATGTTGACCAAAACACATTTGAAAGTATAAACAGAACCACAGAAACTATTTCCCAATAGTAAGCAAATTGCATCCCCATCACCCTGGGCTTGTATGCACTGGTCCTTGTAAGCACTTGGTTCCACCTGAAATGGGTTAACTGGTACCATGAGCATTGCCACAGATGTAGACGGAGGCTCTTTGGTGGCCCTTCGAAGGTGTAGGCTGCTTAGGTAAATGTCCACAACTTAGAGGTCTGTGTGTGTGAAGACCTTCTGCCGCAACAACACAAGTAAGCAGGTCCAGCTCTACCACTGAGAGAGGCAAGTCATTCAAGCAGCAGGTTCTGAGGGAGAGCAGACTGTGGCAAGACAGAACGGTGTGCCTTGGTGCCCTTGCTATAGGTAGCAAAATGTCTTGGGCCAGCTCTGCAAGGGAGAGATCTCGCCTGGAAAAATGCTCCACATCTCTCCCCGTTCACCTCAGAGATGGATGTTTAAAAAAAATGGGGAAGAGAAGTGCAATAAAGCTCTTCCTTTACTCTGCCCGAAAATTGCTCAAGTATATGGGAATGACAGAAACCCTCAAACAGAACACAGCTTTGTTTATCAGGAAGAGATGATGCTCCCACCACTATCAGCCCAGCAATCTACAGTAAAAGATTTACCTCAGTGTCTGTATTTGCTATCTACACCCGCCTGCTGTAAGCGGTTAGACAAATGTCTCAGTCGCTTTCCAAAAGTCTGGTGAGGGAGGGAGGGGCAGGGAGTTCCTGGACATGACATAGTGCACACAGGAGCAATACAAGGGCTTGTAATCTGTTGCGAGATCAATTGCCATAATTTCAAAAAAAAAAATCAGTCAAAATTAAACAGCAAAAATTGAGATAAGCTTTTAAATCAATTCCTGCATCTCACAAATAATTTGATAGGTTCTCCCCTCCTCCTCTTCCTTTAAAGAGAGTTCAACAGGTGTATTGATGAATGTAAGAAGAATGGATCCTTACCCAGGTCAACTTTAATCTTATTTACATATACATGAAAAGATTAGTACGTTTCATTTCTTGAAAATACACTATGCATGAATGAACAAAAATGTGTCAGAGGTTGGGAGCTCTTTTGCTTTAAAAAAGTGTGTTGTCTAGCCAAAATGAAATACTGTAACTTAGAGCTAGAGTAGTATACTCAGTTACCTGTGAGTAAGTCCCATTGAGCTCAGTATGGCTTACTTCTGAGTAGTCATGATGAGAACTACACTGGGAGTCCCTTTTGTTTCAATAGGGCAAATAGTTGTGTTCCATCTTCTGTTGTTTAAATCACTGTGGTTAAAAAGTGCCTTATCTTAGCTGGACCGCACCCAGAAATAGTTAGCAATTGCAATGGCCAAACAAACAACTGTGTGTTGACAGAGACAATAAACAGATAGGTTATCCGCACATGACTCCTAAGGGACCCCAGTATAGTAGACAAACCAAACATAGAAAGAGAAATTATCCAAGTAAAAAAGAAGCTTCCTGTTTTGGGGGTTTACAGCTACTATTGTAATGTCTTCTCTCATCATACCATCTATGCCAGAGGTGGGGAACCTGCAGTCCATCCAGGTGTTGTCATCTGTAACTCCAATCAGCCTCAGCCAAAGGTTGTCCAAAATAAAAGTTGGGGGGCGTCAGAGTGCCTATGCCTACCCTAGTGCTATCCTCTCCAGCATAGTTTATTTATGAGTTTCCAGCTATCATGGGTGGCATTGCCTAATTCAGGTTGGGCCAATAGGTTAACTACGCTAGATAAGCTGGGTCAAGACCAACTTATATGTGCATACTATTTGGGATCAAGACTGCCAGATACATACTCACTTTTTCAATATACTTGTCCTTCACCAAACAAATAGGGATTGTCTCATCCTTCCCAACATTCAGAAATTCCCAAACATGTACAGGTGCTAATGGGGAAAAATGGACTATAGTTCATGAAACCTTACACCCAATAAAACTGGTTGATCCTTAAGGTGATGTATAAGACTGTTTCTTAGTTTTTCTCAATTTTTAGTTTAGGTTTTGGGCAAGGACTGAAGGCATGCATAAAAGGGCAAAACATTCTGGAGGGTATACAGTCCACTCACGTCACCTCCAGAGGTGGCCCCGGGCTTTTTATTGTCTGAAGCAAAAGACGAGGTGTTCCTTTCCACCTACAGGAAAGAAAAAAAACAGAATGGCTGGTGAATCTCACCCTCTACCTCACCCTTGGGCATTTAGTCTAGCCATTTCTGCAATGAAGTGCCCCATCTTTTCCCTACTAGCCTCTGTGGCATTCTGTTGCCTCTGAGAAATAAGAAACAAGAGAATAAATTTTAAGAAATTACAATTTGCAATAGTAAAAATGGTTTTAGGGCCTTGGAACCATAACTGTAACTAATCACTTTTTTAAAGTAACTTTCCAAGCTATCCTAAACAAATACAGGATTTTTTCAGTAGATTGTCCCAGATGTAACTATTCTTGCTTTCCAGGGAGCAGTTGTAGGTTCAAAGTGTGTCTGTCACACGTCAGGCATTTAATGTGATTTAAACATTAACAAGCATATACAGAAGCAAGTTGCAATGCAATTGATCTCCATTTTATACAACGAAAAGCCAGTGTTTTAGTCTCTGAAGCATTTATTTCAAGTAAGATTAATAAAACATAAAGAGATCTAAAAATTTGTGATTGGTCAGTGATACCAATTTAGGGCAGTTCTGATATAGTGCCACTGCTTTCTGAATAACAGCAGTGTGTTGCAGGAACAACAATACCTAATGGTTTGGATCCAGCCTAAAGCTACAATTCTTTACCAGCTTATCTTGGAAAAAGCCACGTCTTACTCACTGGACTAACTTCAACTGCTATAGGCCTAACTAGAGTAGACCCATTGAATCAATTGCTGAATAAGAAATCAGTACTTACGGTACATAAACCATGTGGATTCAATAGGTCTGCACCAGTTGAGAATATCAATAAGATTTAGTGAAATGGGACACACTTTGCGGTCAAGATGTACAGGCTCACACTGTTTTATTTAGCTTCCCTTTGTTTCTATCACAATATCAAAAGCTAGCTATGGTAACCTTAATCTCATTGAGTTTTATGGAGCCCAAGTACAACGTGGAGCCAACCCTGTATCTCTAAAACTGAAAATATTCATGATTAATAGTAGGCAGCCTGATGCAAACAAATAAGTAAAGTTCCTTATTGGAACACTAAATAAAAAAAAAGCAAAGCTGGTCAAATTCAGCATGCACAGTCATTTCAGTTGTGCTCTGATGTTCAAAAATAAACAAATGACCCTTCCTTTGTCTGACGTTCCATAATTGCTTTAACACACACCCCGGTCCTTTGCCTAATGGAAATACCCTTTGCTTTTGCTCTGTGTCCAAACATCCTTTTTCGCAGAACTTAGAAAGAACCGCACCTAGCTGCTAAATCCAAACATGCCGGAGTTATCACGACATCCTCCATGATGTTTTTCCTTCCACCCCACTCCCTCTTCTCCTGCTATCACATACACACAAATTTCCTTTCATGGCAGGTGGTACAGCGTTACCGGGTTTACTGTCAGCCAGTGTGTAGTTTACTTCAATGGGAAAAAGATATTGCATCGGCAGCATTCAAGCCTGCCTTTTTTTCCCCTGGCCTTTTCATCTAGTAGTCCTTGAACACATTGTTCTCAATTTTGGTACACAGTTCTGACACTGTAATATTAATTTGGCCATTTAAAGGCACACATAATTCCATACACACATAGGGTTGCATTCTCACTTAAGCCCAGACTAGATAGCAATGAATTAGTAGCAAAGTTCCATAAGGTAAGAAAAGGCATCTGAGTGTCCCAGCAGTAGCTTATCTCTTTTGCAAATTAGTGTGCTATTGCTTCATGATTGGTCATCCAGAGGTCAGCATGGGCTTCATTTGCAAGTATAATTATACTGTATGCCTAAAGGGGAAATAGTGTAATAGAAGGTAACATATATTTCCCTTAATGTTCCATTTAATCTTAATTATATCTAATAAAAAAATCCACATCAACCAATGAGATTTTAGTAATGACTGATTTAAATCCCTTATTACAAGTGGTCCCCTCTGCATATAACTAAATTTGGGCCCAACCCAGAGTGCATGCAGCCACTGTCATAGCAGCTACGCAACACAACTATGAGGAAACAAAGAATCTAATCACCTCCCCACATGACAGAATCTCATTCGGGTCTCGTTGCCATCTGCTCTGATTATTTTTGCTTGACAATGAGAACCAGTAAACAAAGTATGTGTTTTGGGTCCACATATTGCCAGGTGATATCCAAAGGCTGCACTTCCAAATTATGTTTGGGCCTGCAAACGTCTCAGGTGAATGATGACATTTCACTAACTGCTGATCTGCAAGACTAGGTTTTCTCACTCACTTCAGTCAGGAAGCCCCACCACCAACATGTGCCTAAATTCTCACATTAACTCTCCTGTTTTCCGGGGTGGGGGTGGAAGTAGGGTGATTGGATGTGAAGGAGAAGGATGTTGTGGCGTTTACCCTGTGTCTCCTGCTTATTTCACCAAACACAGGACTCAAACGAGTATCCCAACACACCTTTTTCCTCGCTGCCCCCAGTTGATCTCTTTATCAACCTATATTTCCTATGAAAGACTGAGGTCCCTTCAGTACTGAACTTTTAAACAGAAACAGGGTTATTGATTATAAGTTGTTTTAGGAATAGTTCTTAAGCACATTCTTAAAGTTACACAAAGCTTCAGTATTTTACTTTAACATCTTCTATCTTAATTAATACAGGTCACACTCTGAATAATCACTCCTTAAACACTCTCTGCCTCAAACCCAAATTGTTTCTCTCTTCTCTAGCTCTTTCTGAACTACAGTGGTGCCTTGACTTACGAACTTAATCCGTCTCAGAAGATGTTCATAAGTCAAAACGTTCATAAGTCAAACCAGCATTTCCCATAGGAATGCACTGAAGCCCAATTAATCCGTTCCTGCTGTTTTTTGTTCTTATGTCAAGGCACGGTTTGTAAGTCGAAGCATTAGTTCCCATAGGAGCTAATGTAAAACTGGTTAGGGAGGGAGGGAACATTCGGGAAAAGAGGAAAGAAAGAAAAAAGGTCATCACTGGGCCACACAGACCACTCAGACAAAGGTTTGTGCTTTTAAGCACAAAAAGACAGAAGACAGAGAGAGTGTCGTGAGTTCAGCCGAAGATCCGGAACCTGAGGGTTTTACTACAGCTGAGGAGAATGCTGAGCGATTAGAAGCAGCTGAATCGCCACCAGATTCTCCTCGCCTAGTAGCCAGGGTAAGGGCTAGACTTCAGCCAAGACTTATGACGCAAAGGTCAGAGGATCGCTTGAATGCTGCCCACAGAAACATCCAGTCAGCTAGTCCTTTGACAAGATGAAAGGCTTCCAGGAGTTCAATGACTGTTTTTCTATATAATCAGCTACCCAGACGGCTGGGAAGCTCGTGGAAGCAACAAGTCAAATCTCTGGCTCGCATCCACGCTCCTGACTACCTTGAACCTTGTTCTCTGGACCCTTGGCTTTGGACTCTGACCCTGGACTATATTGTGTGAATTGGCTTTGGACCCTGACCTCGGATTACGGTTTGTGATTTGACTTTGGCATTTTGGTATCGGCTCTGCATTCTCTGAACTTCTGGTATTGGACTGGCTTATCAGACTTTGCTGTTGAAACCCCCGGGAACATGACAGAGAGAGAATACAATGGGGGCAGGGAGAAAGAGAGGAGTCTAAAATCCATTTTAGAGGCCATCAGCCAGATAGACCTTTGCAAACAGTTTTCTGATTTTAAAACCAAAAGACTAAAATGCATTTTAGAGGCCATCAGCCAGACAGGCCTTTGCAAACAGTTTTCTGATTTTAAAACCAACAGCCAGCACAGAAACATAACCCCCCACCTAGCCGTCTAGCCCAACCCCAAGCTGCAAAACCCCTGTACAGTAAATACAGTGTACTCACCCAGAACAGGCAGTCACTCTGTTTTAAAAAAGAAAGAAATTGAAAAATAAAAAATAAAAAAGCAAAAAAAAAAAAAAATACAGTCCATATAGTACAGTACCAGGCAGTACCAGGCAGTAGGCAGTCTGAAGTGTCTCTCCGTATTCACACTCTCTAACCGCTGGGGCGAGCGAGGAAGCAGACAAGCAGCCTCTTTGCTGGCCAACGGTTAACTGAAAGTTCAAATTTCCCACCTTCCCCGTGTTTTTTTTTCGTTCGTAAGTCGAAGCTCCGTTCGCAAGTCAAAGCAAAATTTTGCGAACTGAGTTGTTCGTAACTCGAAATGTTCATAGGTTGGGACGTTTGTAAGTCAAGGCACCACGGTAACTAGACTTTGACTCACATCTCCCTTCTAGTTTCTCTGCCTCCGCCTCCCAATAGCTCTCATTGGTACATGCCAATAATCATCTACCTGAGCCAAAGCAGAGTGATTGCTACAAGTGTTCTTCTACATTTAGTAGCACTGCAGAAGAGGACATTTCAGCAGAAAGTACTAATCTCAACCCAAGCACATTCCATCTTCCACAGAACCATTTAAGGAAGTGATAGGAACTCTGCCCCCCCGCCTCCAGCAACTGATCTCCTTTACTTTAGGGGACAATATAGGTTTCAAAGAAGGAAATTCTTCCCTGGAAGCTGGAGCAAGCCTCCATACAACAATGGCTAATGTACAACTCATTATGATGATGATGATGATGATGATGATGATGATGATGATGATGATGATGATGATGATGATGATGATGGTGGTGGTGGTGGTGGTGGTGGTGGTGGTGGTGGTGGTGGTGGTGATGATGACGATGTTTTGCCCTGGCAGAAACCCAAAAAAATGAACCATGAAACAGTTTATTGGTGGTGGTGGTGATAATTCAGGATTCATGGCTACCCACGAACCACTAGTTTTCTAGTTAATTCCTATCTCTAGAAGAAAGGAAAGACTTGGAGGGGGGCAAAGAGAAGAGGTTGGTTGAGGAGGAGGAGAAGGTGGTGGGACCCAAAAGCAGAGGAAGGAAGGCATGGCTGGGCGGACTGGTGGCTGGGAATCAGCTGTTTGGCATGCTGCCCGCTTTTTCAGCGAGTGAACACAATGCTTTTATTTATTTATTTTCAATTCCTTTAATCTGGTAAAACAACAAAAACAACAAAAACAACATGGCAGGGGCATTCACATACGCTGAATTCATTCCTGTGAATTGATTCCACACGAACCTTAAAATAAAAAGGCTTACATGCTATAAAGACTGGGCAATATGCCTAGGCCATTTTAAACAGGCCAGTGTGCCATACGAGTGCAAATATTGTTTCAATAATCCTTTGCAGAAATAGTGGTCAGAGGTCATGCATTGCTCTTTCTATGAGATGCCACATCTGGTACATGGTTTTTC
This sequence comes from Pogona vitticeps, assembly GCF_051106095.1. Classification (NCBI taxonomy): domain Eukaryota; kingdom Metazoa; phylum Chordata; class Lepidosauria; order Squamata; family Agamidae; genus Pogona; species Pogona vitticeps. The sequence goes on from NC_135785.1 coordinate 158,923,158, forward strand.
TGGTTTGTTTTGGACCATCCTCACAGTGTCTCTTCCCCTCTTGTTCAGCAGCCAGCAACCCTGACCATGAACTCACCTTCAGAGACAGCGAAGAGCTGTTTGACTGCACTACGAAAACAGTGATCAATGTTATGCACCAAGATGGCCAAAAATGCTGCAAGAAGAAAAGAATTCTGCAGGTTGAAAAATGTGATTCTTCTTGTCCTAAATAATGACTCTGCTTTTTGCTGCTGGTGCTGCTTCTGTTTAACAAGCAATTTGTGCATAACTTGCTCTGCTTCTGCAAGCCAGGGGATGGTCAAGAGCTCAAGAACATGTCTAGACTCTAGAAACCATTGCAAGAACAGGTGATGTCAGACAAATGTTCTGCTAACTCAGGACCTGGCATAAAAACTGTTGAGGCCAAAACATTAGGTGGCATGACCATACTTTAGCTGACCTGATGATCTGCATAAATAGGACCCGATGACTGCCTTCTACTTTGCTTCCAGTATGGATTAGTCCAGCAGACAATGTGGAGAATGCTAAATCTCCTATTCTTCTCCCGGGCCAATGAGGTCCCATCAATTCAGTTATTCAGAAGTCATAGCACAGTGTCATTCAGATAAACTGATCTACCATTGCTTTGAGATAGCAATGCAAATTCCTGTCCCTACCACTGAAGCACAACTGTTGGAAGAGAAACAGGTCTAAACGTAATTTATTTTTTGCATCGTAGTACACACACCCAGGGGCCATGTTTCTTCCTTCCTTCCTTCCCTCTCCTTTCCTCCAGGGAGACAAAGGTTGCTCTCCACTTCCCCACTTTTATCTCCACAACAACATTCTGAGGGAGCTGTTCCCACAGCTATAAATACTCAACTATCCAACAAACAGCAACAGAGCATGGACAGAGTTCCTACTCCAGTTCTCAGGAAGAACAACCTTCAGAACACGGCCAAAGAGCCCGAAAAACCCACAACAACCATCAGATCCCAGCCGTGAAAGCCTTTGAGAATACATTCTGAGGGAGGTCAGGCTGGAAAGCAGTCAGCTGTCCAAAGGAACCCAGTTGCTCTCACATGGCAGTTCTCCCAAACTTCAGTCCTTCACTCATGCAGATTTCTTTAAAAAGACTGTCACACAGCGTGCACGCACACAGTCAAAGACTGACGGAGGGAACACGAGCGTCTGTCAAGTCCTACTCTGACACTTCCCTGTAGAAGTGTGCCAAGGCCTTTGTAGCACTGATCAGTCCCTTGGTCCTATGAAAAGCAATGGTGCAAGTTCTTCCAACCTGCCTAGGTAGTGTAATGACTCCACGTAGTTGCCTAAGCAAACATTCAAAAATACATTCCTCCTATCCACACATGACTTTGGTCTGCAATCATCTATGCACTTCACACTCATGAGAATCAGCTTCTTACTCAATCGCTGCCACCATCACGTGCTGATCAAATCAATTTTGACTTATGGAGACCCTTTTTCAGGGTTTTTCTGGTAAAGAAGACTCAGAAGTGGTTTACTATTCCCTTCTTCTGGGGGCACCCTGGGACTGTGCAGCTTCCCCAAGACAACGCTCCACAGCCAGATATTTAAACCACTGAGCTAGCCAGCCAGCTTCTAATTTCAGATACAGTGGGGTCTTGACTTGAGAACTTAATCCGTATTGGAAGGCGGTTCTCAAGTCAAAAAGTCTGTAAGTCAAGTCTCCATTGACCTACAGTGCATTGAAAACCGATTAATCCCGTAACAGGCCGTTTTTGTTCCATTTTGGTTTTTTTCTGGTCTGTAAGTCAAATCTCAGTCTGCAAGTCAAACCTAAATTTTGCGGCCAGAGAAGTCTGTAACTCAAAAAGTCTGTAAGTCAAGCCGTCTGTAAGTCAAGGGTCCACTGGTATATGTATAGTAAAAAATTTATGCTAAAAACATTAAGAAAAAAATACAACAAAAACAACAAATCTGCTAGCATTTAGATTTTATTATGGTAGATACCTAAAACATATTTTAACAACAGCTGGAAAGGACACATATGAATGTGTATCATGTCAGCTGCACTTGCATCTTTTGTAACCCCATTTACATTGAAGGATTGCTGACAATTGAAAAAAATATCAAGACAGAGGGAATCCCATAGCATCATATTTCTGGGGCTGAATGGATAAAAATGTTTATGTCAAAATAAATGCTGCCAGCAGCTGATGTTATAAAGTCTTGTCTATGCATAACATAGCAAGATAGCAATTGAAGTCCAAAGGCTTTTCTTTATTCTGGCTCTTTGTAATTCTTCTATTTTGTTTTATTATTACAATTTGTTTAATTTTATTATAAATTGTTTAATTTAAATTATGTTTAAAAGTTGACATACTCAGTGGCTAAAACTCAGTTTCTTAGCATCATAAGTTGCACTAGAATAGATCCACTCAGTCAGTGGAGATTTAGTGAATCGCCCCTCCATTAATTCCATTGGTTCTAATGAGCCTCCTCCAGTCATAACTTACTTTAGCACTGTAAGCTGCAGTGGAGTAGGCCCATTTGAATCAATGGAACTTACAGAGCAGTTGACTCGCCAAATCCCCAGTGAGTCAATTGATCTACCCTAGTGTGACTTACTGTGCTAAGCAACAGGATTCCAGATGTTAAGTGTTTAGCTGTATCATTGTTTAATGTTACTGTGAGCCACTATGAATCCCAGTTTGGGAGAAAGATAGACAATTGTATGCAAGAACAATTCATTTCTAAAATCCAAGCCATTAAAAAACACTTTTAAAAAAATCTACTGAGAACAGTAGTAACTCTGCTAAATCTGCCTGCTTCAGAAAATCTGTTCATTTCAGGTCTACAAACCAAGTCAATCAGAAACAACCTTAAACACACACACACACACACACACACACACACACACACACACACACACACACACACACACACAGAGAGAGAGAGAGAGAGAGAGAGAGAGAGAGAGAGAGAGAGAGGGAGGGAGGGAGGGAGGGAGGGAGAGCGGTAGTAACACTGCCAGAAACTTCCCTTGCTAATAATGTCACCCCAGTGCTTCGAACATTTGCTAGATGTCACCCTGGTAGAAGACGTGCCTTGTCTGTTGTCCTTACAATGCTTCCTTTTGTGGGATGCCCATAAATGTTTGACAGTCATGAGAAAGTTATCCATGAAAAGACTTCCCAGTATCCTCATGTTAGGCTTAACACTGTTCTTTTTCACTAATTGACTGTGTGTTCTCTAAAGAATGGTCTCTTTAATGCCGCATCCCTCCCAGCTCTTTGACAAAAGACCACTGAAGACTTTTTGTTGTTAGCTCTTCACACATTAACAGCTGTCAGATGGTTAACAGGGGAAAAAAGAGTCTATTAAATCGCTTATCATTTGTCTTCTTTTTCCTCCCCTCTTCTTTCAGAATTTTGTCAAGTTCAGCCAACAAGATTGATGAACAAAAATGATACATTGTCCCTTCCTAGTTGGGGAATTAATTAATTTTTTTCAAGCTATAAATACAAATTATGACTTGCAACAATAAACCAACCAGCAATGACTTGACAGTTCCTACCAGTGAAAAGCAGCTAAACATTTGCTACAATAAGCAAAGAAATAACTGGACAAACTTCTTGTGTCTCTTGGAATCCTTCACTATTGGTGAAGAGATACTTCTGTGTGTAGTGCAATTTTCCATGAATGTAAAAGGTCCGTTCCCATCTGCCCACCACACCTGGGGTGTGAATTAACCTCGGTTTATTTCCCTTAAATATAAACATCTCTCCCTCTCTCTCACCTCTACTCTATCTACCCTCTCCAATTTGTCCTAAGGGGAATAGGAATGGCATCAGGAACCATTTAAACCAGTTGTTTGCAACACCCCAATGAAGCCTAAAGGGAGTAGTCAAGGTTTAACAGACTATTCTCTGTTAACTCTCTAGCCTAAATCCAGTTGTTAGTGCCAAATAGAACAAACCCATCGAATCAATGGGATTAACACATTGGAATAATGATCAAAAGCCCATTAGCCAGGGATGTTGGCAAATCTTTGAGTCCAAGGTCCCGTTCCAAGTCTTTGGTACCAAGTCCCAAACCCCAAGTCCAAGTCCCTATTAAAAATAAGCTCCCGCCCCCCTGGAAAAAAGAAAGGGATGGGTGGGAGGGTTCTGAGCAGGGGAGGTCTGAGGCTTGTAAACCAGCTTCTTCTGGGTTCATGGTGTCCTTCATGAAAAGAATAGGGACTTAGAAATGCAACTTCGAAAAATGGATCTGAGTCGTGGGTGGCATCCGAGTCATTGGAAAAAGGGAAAAAAATGATCAAGTCTGAGTTGAGTTGCTGGTGCAACTGAAGTCCAACTCTACAATGAGTCCCACGACTTGAGTTCCCATTCCTGCCACTAATTCAGTGGTCTTACTCCAGCTGAGCCTAACTGATTGGATTTAGTTCTTTTTATTTGAGGGCTATGTTGCTGAGGCTAATTCTACCCAGTATGGCTAATTTTACCCAGATACTACTGCCCCCTTCCCTGATGGAACAGAAATTCTTGAAAACCCCTTTTGGTATCTTTTCTGATGCTAATAAATACTCTGGGTGGGTGTATGAATCGAGACACAGCTGACCCAGATGAACCGAAGAAACGGGGAAGGGTAGGGGGTTTGCTGTTTACCTCTCCTGCTGTGCAAATGTGTAGAGGTAAATGATGACAAATTTAACAATTGTGAATGAAAATTCTAATTGAGCAGGGAGTTAATACTGAGGAGATGCTGAATTTGGAAAACCAAGGGCAAACGTCTTGTTAGTGTTTAATTAGTGTGATCGGTGGATCCTTAGTTCCCCCACAGGCCTCATCCGTGAGTTCTGAATTTGGAGGTGATCTTAATGTCTGTATTCTGTTACCTTTACTTTTGCTTTCCTCATATAACTTAATTACAATATATGAAACCTTTAACTCTGCTAGAAGTCTAAGCACCCACATGGGGATAAACTGTATGGATAAAATTACAAGCAAACGCCATCTAATCAGGCTGCCTGTATGGTACACCAGATCAAGACAAATCTGGTGGCTTTTAAGTTCATTGGAAACACCACTTTTGACAGGACTGCCAAGTCTTGGGGAACCGGCTGAAGTCTTGGGAAATTGCTATGCTTTCCTGGGTCTCATTCTCCTCCCCACCGCAGATGGTTTTAAAGCCTGGGCTCCCAAGCTTTAAAGGGGACAGGCAGTGATAGGGACATTGATGAGGAAGAAGAGCACCTTTCAGCTCACCCCAGGCAATGAGAGAGCTGAAGATGCTGCTCTCCTGACAGAGGTTATCTGTCTTTTCATCCTCCTAACTGAGGCCGCCAGAGGATTCTGCATCTCATTGGATTCCAAATATGAAACACAAGTTTAGGTTGGTTCCTTCTGGGAAGTGGGGGATAGCTCTCATGCAAGTTCCAAAGGGATACCCCTAACTATATACCTTTTAAACGTCAACTGTATTATTTACCTTATTAAAGTTTAGCACAATAGCTTCAGCATCCAAGTCACTATTGTTATCTGTAACAGGCCTAAAGTCAGAGGAAGAGAATTTGCTGTAATAGTACTGAGTCATAAGTTTGTCAGGCAGATCCTGTTTATCTCAGCTTCCTGAACTGTGAAAGTATAATGAGAAGCCACTTAAAACAATTCAGTAATTTAAAGTATACAGTGGTGCCTCGCATAGGGATCACTCTGTATAGCGATGAAATCGCTTTGCGATGGACTTTTTGCCATCGCAAGAGTGATCGCTTTGCAATGGCCCCTATGGGGAAAATTCACTTTGCGATGATCGCGGGGAAGCGATCCATTTTCGGCCAGCTGATTGGCGGTTCCAAAATGGCCACCGGGTAAACAAAATGGCCGCCTGCTGTTTTGCCTCGCTTTAGAGGCACCGAAAATGGCCACTACAATGGAGGATTTTCACTTAAGGTTAGTTTGGAAGCCCATAGGAATGCATTAAATGTGTTTTAATGCGTTTCTATGGGCTTTTTAAAATCGCCTAGCGATGAAATCACTTAGCAGCGATTTTTGCTGCACCGATTAACATCGCTAAGCAAGGCACCACTGTATGTATAAATGTGACAGGAAAGGGGTTCCTGTCTCAGCTGCACACATTTCTGAATAAGTAACAAAGAGCACAGTCTCTGAACATCCTGACAATTCCACTGGCCATGCTGGAGGGGATGATGGGAGTTAAAGTCCATCATATTGGGAGGATACCCATGTGGGAAGGCTACATACGAAGGTGTTTTCATTATGCCAATAGTTCATAAAATAAATGTGATCCTTCAGCCATGCCAAGTTCTCCTCCAGCTTATACACGTTTCACACCTACAGCCCAAAACAATATACTGGAAAGCTTGGACCAAGGGGGAATGATGTAATTGTCCCAAAATAATCTCCACACAATCCAGTGAGGTACAGCAATTAGAGTGCTGGATGAAGACACTGGAGATCCAGGTTCAAATTCCCACTGGGCAAAAGTAGACAGGAGATAAATCTTAACAAAAAAGCAATCCAGTCAGCATGCAAAATTAGGTTGCAGTAAGTGAGGCAAAAAAGAGGACATGAATATAAAGACTTTATATTATAATTCATCCAGACACTCCAAGTCTAATGTCACTCCACTGACTGGCCAATTGCTCTCTCTCATTATGACCTACCTCCTGGAGTGTTGTGAGGATAAAGTGGGTAGAAGGAAGTCATGCATGCCACCTTGACCTCATAAGAAAAATAGTGAGATATGCAGTAAATATAATAAATAAATAAACTGGACTCTTCCAAATATTTCCACAATCTACCACCATTTGCAGCTAAGCAACGCCGGCTACATTAAAATGTGGCAAATGCATCTGTAGTGACAGCAGTTTTTTCAGAATATGTTCATTGTAGAAAAAAAAAATTGGATTTTGTAGCAACACAAAGAATGCAATATTCCAGGACTTAGGTTAGAGAGGGAAATTAATTTCTTATCCTCTCCCCCCGCCCCCATGGAAAACCTATCTTTTTTTTTTAAAGCAAAGTCCTTCCTGTCCCTTCTGATGTAATGCTTTTGGGTCAGTTTGCACTATTTGCTGCCAGTCCTCAAGCACACAACTTATCATTAGATACAGATAACTCTTGGTTTACAAATGTTTTGTTATCTAGATCTGAGGTTCTAAGGAGCTAACTTTGAAAAGACTGTTGCAAATGTGTTTACAAATGTTCTAAGTTTGCATTTTAAAAAATAGATAAAGGACAAACATATCTGGACATATCACTTCTTTTACTCGTGGTGGAGTTTTTGTAATTACCTCTTGAACCTGGAGCTCATTGTGGTTCTGATCATCAACTTCTCATAGCAAAATTCAAGCTTAAACTGAAGAAAGGAGGAAAAACCACTGGGCTAGTCAGGTATAATCTAAACCAGATCCCTTATGAATACACAGTGGAAGTGAATAACAGATTTAAGGAACTAGATTTGGTGGACAGAGTGCCTGAAGAACTTTGGATAGAGGCTCATAACATTGTACAGGAGGCAGCAACAAAAACCATCCCAAAGAAAAGGACATGCAAGAAAGCAAAGTGGCTGTCCAACGAGGCCTTACAAATAGCAGAGAAGAGAAGGGAAACAAAATGCAGGGGGCATAGGGAAAGTTACAGAAAATTGAATGCAGACTTCCAAAGAATAGTAACGAGAGACAAGAGGGCCTTCTTAAATGAACAATGCAAAGAAATAGAGGAAAATAATAGAAAAGGAAAAACCAGAGATCTGTTCAGGAAAATCGGAGATATTAAAGGAATATTTTGTGCAAAGATGAACACGATAAAGGACAAAAAAATGGGAGGGACCTAACGGAAGCAGAAGACATCAAGAAGAGGTGGCAAGAATACACAAAGGAATTATGCCAGAAAGATTTGGATGTCCCGGACAACCCAGATAGTGTGGTTGCTGACCTTGAGCCAGACATTCTGGAGAGTGAAGTCAAGTGGGTCTTAGAAAACATGGCTAACAACAAGACCAGTGGAGGTGATGGCATTCCAGTTGAACTATTTAAAATCTTAAAAGATGACGCTGTTAAGGTGCTACATTCAATATGCCAGCAAGTTTGGAAAACTCAACAGTGGCCAGAGGACTGGAAAAGATCAATTTACATCCCAATCCCAAAGAAGGACAGTGCCAAAGAATGCTCCAACTACCGTACAATTGCACTCATTTCACATGCTAGCAAGGTTATGCTCAAAATCCTACAAGGCAGGCTTCAGCAGTATGTGGACTGAGAACTCCCAGAACTACAAGCTGGATTTCGAAGGAGCAGAGGAACTAGAGACCAAATTGCTAACATGTGCTGGATTGTGGAAAAAGCCAGAGAGTTCCAGAAAAACATCTTCTTCTGCTTCATTGACTACGCAAAAGCCTTTGACTGTGTGGACCACAGCAAACTAGGGCAAGTCCTTAAAGAAATGGGAGTGCCTTATCACCTTATCTGTCTCCTGAGAAACCTATACGTGGGATAGGAAGCAACAGTTAGAACTGGATATGGAACAACTGATTGGTTCAAAATTGGGAAAGGAGTACGACAAGGCTGTATATTGTCCCCCAGCTTATTTAATTTATATGTAGAATACATCATGCAAAAGGCCAGACTGGAGGAATCCCAAACCAGAATTAAGATTGCTGGAAGAAATGTCAACAACCTCCGATATGCAGATGATACCACTCTGATGGCAGAAAGTGAGAAGGAAATAAGGAACCTTGCAATGAGGGTGAAAGAGGAGAGTGCAAAAAACGGTCTGAAACTCAACATAAAAAAAAAAATAAGATCTTGGCCACTGGTCCCATCACCTCCTGGGAAATAGAAGGGGAAGATATGGAGGCAGTGACAGATTTTATTTTCTTGGGCTCCATCATCACTACAGATGGGGACAGCAGCCATGAAATTAAAAGATGCCTGCTTCTTGGGAGGAAAGCGATGACAAACCTCGACAGTATCTTAAAAAGCAGAGACAGCACTTTGCCATCAAAAGTCCGAATAGTCAAAGCTATGGTTTTTCCTGTAGTGATGTACGGAAGTGAGAGCTGGACCATAAAGGAGGCTGACCACCGAAGAATTGATGCTTTTGAACTGTGGTGCTGGAGGAGCCTTTTGAGAGTCCCCTGGACTGCAAGGAGAATAAACCTATCCATTTTGAAGGAAATCAACCCTGAGTGCTCACTGGAAGGACAGATCCTGAAGCTGAGGCTCCAATACTTTGGCCATCTCATGAGAAGAGAAGACTCCCTGGGAAATAAATAAAATAAAATAAATAAAAGACCCTGGTGTTAGGAAAGTGTGAAGGCAGGAGGAGAAGGGGACAACAGAGCAGGGACGAGATGGTTGGACAGTGTCATCGAAGCCACCAATATGAATTTGACCCAACTCCAGGAGGCAGTGGAAGACAGGAGGGCCTGGCATGCTCTTGTCCATGGGGTCACAAAGAGTCAGACATGACTAAACGATTAACAACAACAACTTGAACTTACATAGGTTTGTAAAAGAGAGGACAATACTTTTTTTAAAAAATACTGACCAAAATCCTATTACTTAGTGTAGTAAATCACACTAGATTTGGCCCATTAAATCAATGGGGACTTAGTGACTCAATTGCTACATTAAGTTCCACTGATTCAATTAGATCTACCCTAACTGCAATTTATTATGCTAAAGAAAGACACAGTTAGAGTAGGCCTATTTGAATCAATGGAATGTACAGAATAGTTGATTTACCAAGTCCTTATTGATTTGATAATCCTACCCTAATATGATTTGCTATACTATACAACAGGATTTTGGCCACTGTATATTTGAGTTTGATGTGCATTATGTAAATATACATCAAAACAAATATACACATATTTACTCAAACTAAAATACAAGCACTGGACTAAATTATCATTGTTTGTTACAGTTACAATGTACCTATTAAAGCAATGATAAATGAACAAGTGTTGATTTAACATGGTCCATTCATTCAGTGCATCTACTTGAGTTGAGATTAATAATTAGACTTAGTCCTAAATCAGCAACATGATCTTAACACTCCTACGATGAACTCATCTAAATTCTATTAGGTATAAAGGAAAGTCTGCTTAACAAGAAATTATGACTATCTTAATTTTAATGTGTCAAATCCTTGGAACTCATAGATCTCAGAAAATAAGGAATCCCATACAAATTAGACTACAATCATAATAGGCCATTTACGATTGGTCTAGCACATTAAAGCACAATTCTGATTGTGTAAAGAGGATACACTGGCTGTTCCTGTCATACAGTTTGCCCTTGCCTTGTGCCCCCAGCAGACGGAATGGAGGCCCCAAGGGCAGGGCATCAGCAGAGCAGAGAAAGGAAGGCCAAGGTCCCAGGTGGGCAGAAGAAGCTGGAAGCAGATGAGGCACATTTGCATAAGGCGGTAGAGACCAGGCCAAGGTGGAAGGTGCCAAGCTTAAAGGAGGAGGGGGGACTCATTGCAGAGGCAGAGGAGGAGGAGGAGGAAGAGACAGGGGAGAGCTGGATCTCATAGTTTGTTTCTTGGAGGAGGACAGCATGAAGACTATGGAGAACCCCTATATTGAAATATGGGTCCCAATTCAGATTGCTAAAGGATGAGGGCATAGGGGAGGCACACTGACCTTTGGTTCACCATTGACACTAACTCTCTCACCAGTGCCCTGGAGGCATAGAAACCAACCAGGCACCTGGGCCCTGCCTTAACCCAGCAGAGGTGTTTGTTGGAGGAGGAAGGACCAAAAAGGAGCACCTGTGATGAAGGTATGAAAGACTTGGGAGACACAGAGGCCTGTCAGTCTGGCCGTGCAAGTTGTCCCAAAAATGTTAGCTGGCTGGGATCTGTCTGGAAGAACCAATCCCAGCCATCAACGTGGCATGCAGCGAGTAAGTTAACTCATCCCCCCTGCAAACTGTCAGAATAGGTTGCACCAAGCATTCAGTCTCTCCTTAAATCCTCTTCCCCTACTTTAATAAAGTCCAATTCCAGTAGCACTGAGAGTCTTTACTTTATCGAGCCATGGCCAAAGACAGCCTGCCTACCACCCACCCCAGTCATGGGCAGGGATAGTAGTTACAGCATGGTGGGATGATTTCAGAAGTGAATGATTCATCATCACATAAATAACTGCCACACCATCACTGTCATTTTAACATGTCAACATAGTACATGACTTTTGATTAGCATGTGAAATGCCTGATTATTTTTTAATTATTATTTATTATTTTATTTATTATTTTATTTATTTATTCAATTTATATACCACCCATTTAGACCGAAGTCTACTCTGGGCGGCTAACAACACTCCAAGTACAGTAATAATAAAATAAAATAAAACAACATTAATACAATTGAAGATAGCCAATAAATTAGGTATTGACAGGGAAGGCCTGCCTAAAGAGCCAGGTCTTGAGTTGGCTCTTAAAAACACCCAATGAGGGAGCCAGACAAATTTCTGGGGGGAGATTGTTCCAGAAGCGAGGGGCGACTGCCGAGAAGGCCTGCTTTCTTGTTCTTTCTCTTTGGGCCTCCCTTGGCGTTAGGCCCCTCAGCCACCCGTCTTGACTAAAGCAAGTGATTCAGGTAGAGCTAGATGAGAGGAGGCATCCCACCAGATCTTGAGGTCCTCAACTGTTTAGGGCTTTATATGTCATCATTAGTACTTTGAAATCAATGCAGAAATGAACGTGCTGTCAATGCAGGGCAGCCAGAGTAGGGGAGATATGTTGATGTTTTCTCACCCCAGTAAGAAGTCTGGCTGCTGCGTTCTGCACCATTTGAAGCTTCCACATCAGTCTCAAAGGTAGCCCCACATAGAGCACATTACAGTAGTCTAATCCCGAGACTACAAGCATATGGACTAGAGAGGTGAGGGCCCCCACATCAAGATAGGAACTCAGCTGGGCAATCCACCAAAGATGGAAATTGGTGGTATGGACCACTGATGCTACCTGGATCTCCATCGTAAGTGCCGGGTCAAGATGGACCCCCAGACTGCAAACTGAATTCTTTGTGGTGAGAGTCACTCCCCCCCCCCCAAAAAAATAGAGGGAGTTTCCCAAACCACTGACATTGGGACCACCCACCCTCAGGACCTCCGTCTTGTCTGGGTTCAGCCTCAGACCTTTCACCTGCATCCATTTCAATATGGCCTCCAGACAGCACTGAAGGGACAAAACGGCATCCACTGATGTTGGAGTAAAAGGAGATGTAGAGGTGGGTGTTATCAGCGTACTGATAACACAAAGCCCCACACCCCCTGATGACCTGACCCAGCAGCCTCATGGAGATATTAAACAGCATTGGGGAGATAATTGAGCCCTGCAAAAACCCACAATTAAGATTCCATGGATCTGATACACTCTCACCAAGCAGTACTCTCTGGGGACAGTCCTCCAAGAAGGATCGGAGCCCGGCTAGCACCAGATCGTCGATTCCCAGTTCGGAGAGCCTCCCCAAGAGGATACTGTGGTTGATGGTACCGAAGGCAGCTGAGATATCAAGAAGGACCAACAGAGACATTTTGCGCCTGTCTGCCTCCCTCAGCAGGTCATTAAACAGGGTGATCAATGCCATTTCTGTACCATGGTGCAGCCTGAAGCTCAACTGAAATGGATCCAGGGCATTGGTTTCATCCAAAAGGGCCTGGAGCTGGTCAGCCACCACCCTCTCTACCACTTTGCTGAGGAAAGAAACATTGGCAACGGGCCTATAATTGCCAATGTCATCCGCCGCCAAACTTGGTTTCTTCCTAATGGGCCTAATGAGTGTCTCCTTGAGGGCAAGGGGAATCTTGCCATGCCAGAGAAACCCATTAATGATTGCAGTGACCCAATTATTAAATTATATCATAGTCAATTGCCAATACTTTGCCTTCATCTGACAGCCAACATGGAGTAGCACAAAGTGAAGCAGCATGCAGCTCCTGTGGGCACCTCTGTACCCCCAAAAGAAATTTCTTTTTCAGGAGTGGTTGTTATTATTATTAAAAAATACCAGGCACAGTCAAAATTATAAAAACATTGACTGGTATTATATAACAGATACAAGTTTTAACCAAACACCTAAGTATCTGTTAAATATCGATGTAGTATATATGCTGTTCCTAATATTGCCATTTTTTGTAGCTCTGATGATGCTGTGATTTCTGAGATCTGCAACTGCTTATAGTACTGTGTGAAATTTCTTGAGATTGTTCCCAAAGCCCCAATGACTACAGGGACCACTAAAGTGTGTTTCTTCCAGAGGTGAGATGTTTCGATTGCCATGTCTCTGTACTTTGTTAGTTTTTCAATTCTTTATTTTTAGCTCTGGCATCTCTTGGAATTGCAATGTCAATGATCCATACATTTCTTCATTCTATTACTACTATATCTGGTGTGTTGTGTTCAAGATATCTATCCTTTTGGATTCGGAAATCCAACAAAATCTTGACTTCCTCATTTTCCGACATGTTCTCTACCTGAGGTTCCCATGGGTTTTTGGAGGCCGGCAAGTTATATTTTTTGCATATTGACCAGCGCACTATTTTGCTACTCTATCATGTTTAATATCATCATCATCATCATCATTATCGAGGACCTTGAAGAACGTCCACTAATTAGTAATTAGATGGTTGGCCTGTTAATTGAATCCAGGTTCACTTCCCCATGAAATTCAGGCACAAAAATGCACTGGACAACTTTGGGCTCTTCACTTTGCCAGCTTAATCTATTTCACAAAGTTGTTGGGCTAAAGAGGGGAAGATAATAATCATGTAGCTTATGAGGTAATTAGAGGGAGAGGTGGTACATATATATAATTAACAAATAAACAATAATACTGCATCACATTCCCTTCTGAAAATTAATTCTGGAATTAATTGTTACATGTAGAGAAGGATGTGGTGGCAGTGCATTGTTTAATGTTTACAGATTGATGGGATAAATGGGCAGGATACATGATTTGCAACAGAATGCAAATAATAAAAAATGATCATGTATGTATGTATGTATGTATGTATGTATGTATGTACGTAGGTACGTAGGTAGGTAGGTAGGTAGGTAGGTAGGTAGGTAGGTAGGTAGGTAGGTAGGTAGGTAGGTAGGTAGGTAGGTAGGTATATGTGTGTACTAGAATTTCTTCTGAAGAAACTGCCATGGCAAACTGTTCACACTAGGTTTTCCAAATTACTTCTATAGCATTTCCCCCCGGTCTCATTCTGTGGCACCTGACCTTGATTTCAGAATGATTAGAGAAATAATGATAGAACAGCTCTGTCCCTGCCAGCAGCTCAAAATAAAAAAGCTGAAGTGCCACTTGGAATACAATTTGGCACTAATGTTCAAAAACCATGTCCTCAGGGTAATTTCCTGTTTGACTCGCGTGCTTTTTTGTCAGCATCTGATAAAAGTTGTTTAAACTGTAGAAGCACAATGCTGGAAAGCTTGTTTGATGAACTGTTTGGACATCTCAGTTGAAGAATTCAGAGAAATCCACTTTACTCTTAGCTGAGTAGCTGTTACGCCTTCCAAAATAAATTCTCTTTCCTTTTAATTCCCCCCCCCCAATCCATGAGTAACATGCCCTGCAAAAAGCTTTTCCAAGAAGGTGAAATTTCAGAGAAATTCTCATGCATGGAAAACCAATGCAGTCAATGAACGGGATACGTTATTCGTGCTCACCTTACTTATGAGATGGCCAGGGATTCTGTGAATGGTCATTGTAGGTTTTCCGGGCTGTTTGGCCATGTTCCAGAACATGGCCAAACAGCTCTGAAAACCTACAACAACTATCGGAACCCTGGCCGTGAAAGCCTTCGAGAACAGATTGTGCGAATGCCCTCTCTGTCACGGCATGTTTTTCTCTATAAGCAGCCAAAGCCTTCCCGACTGCTCACACTTTGATTAAAGCCCAAGGGAAGGCATCATTATGTGACTCCTTTTACTTCGTGAAGCGTGACCAGTTGGGAAGCTGCAGGCCGAGCAAGAGCTATGCAATGGAAAGAGAAGGCAAACGCAGCACCTCCGGTCACCTTGGTGATATTATGGAAAGCTCAAGGAATCGGAAAGGGTCCTGAAAACAAGACAGAAAAATTGAATCCTTCTTCCAGGGAGAAATAAACCTTTGTTTTGTTGGAGGAACAATTGGTGGCACAGCATTAAGATCCTAGAACTAAAAGCGACACTGCCCTTCCTACATCTCTGCTATAGTGTTTACAAGGGATGAGCTGCATTACAAGGGTCTATGGTAGAGTCAACAGGTACCTACTCTGACCTCTGAAAGCAACAGAGTGGCTGAACTCCAGCAGTAAGCGGTAACTAGAGCAGACCCACTGAATCAGTGGGGATGTGATCAGTCAACTCCTCCATAGATGAGCCTGCTCTAGTTTTTACTGTTGGATTACAGCCAATATTTGAAAGACATGGAAAAGTTTCTGAAGGACAATTAGTGCTGAGCCAAAATTTCCCAGTAAACATTCTTCTCAAAACCTGTGTCCACTGACACAGTGTCTTCATAGTGAAGCTGAGAGGACATACAAGTGGATCTTACTTTAGCAGCCATGACGAGATAGCATCCTCCAGTATGCCTGAGGGCAGAAAGTCAGCATGCGTGATATACACCATTCTGCCTTCCGTTAACATGCCGCTGCTTTGCACACCCGAATTTGCCACCTAGTGACTGCCTCATCTGCCTTATCACAGAGCTGACCCTGCAGATGCATGCCGAATAGGAGTGGAATATTCCAGGTAGAAATTAATGTAGAACTGATTCAAAGGTGTGTGTTCATCACTAATGTCAGCTCAGTTCTTTCTTTAGCCTTAATGCCTTGGAATAGGGGAAATCTGAAAGAAAAACTGGCATGAGGTGAATGTTTAAACCTGCACCCCTCACATATACCTGTCCTGAAACAGGTCAGGGCAAGGGTGCCCAGGGCAAAGGGGGCATCACCCCCAAAAATCTGGAGCAAGGTGCCTCCCACCCTGGCCCACAAGATGCCCCTGCTTGAAGAGTTAAAGAGAAGGAGGAAATAAATGGCATGTTATGTACTTAATAGAGTTTATAGTCTTGTTATAACACAGTTAGCAGCAATAGGAGACAACCCTTTCTGCGCGACCAGTTGTGTATCAACACCAATCTTCTGTTACAATGCCCAGCTACTAGGTTTGTCCAACGTGCATTATCACTTAATATGGAAGAACAAGAAGTCCCAAGACTGGCCAGTACTACTGACGTGTTTAGCATCCATCATTAAATAAATCTCCTGACGTGTGTAGAAGTTCAATCACAGGCATGTTAGTGGTGGAAGGAATTTGCTAAAGACTATCTAGTTCCCTAAAATATTTTCCCTGGCCTTAAAATACTCCTGCAAATGTTCAGTCTAGGCATCAACTGGTTATTTGATTGCTTCTGACAACATAGAGCAAAAAATCTACTGTTTGTTTCCAGATACAGGTCAGCTCCAAGCATGCCCCCTTTTTAACTTCAGAAAGCTTTATATCACACACACAGAGCACCATCTAGTGTTCTAGAGCCATATCAAACCATTAAATCAGAAAGGCGATAGCAGTTGTTGGCATCTGTTTCTTAGTTTTTAAACCTATAACAGAAGTCAGGAAGTGTGCAGTAGTGCCACCCAGTGAGCTTAAGGCTCATTACTTCAAACAACAAAATAGGTGGCGGGGGGGGGGAGAGAATTACATGGAAAGTGAATATTGTGGATTTATAGTATGTGAGCAATATTCTCACTGAAGCACTAAAATAGATTGTGCAGATAAGATCCACATTTTCTCCTTGTGAGTGGTCTACTGTACAACAAAAACATGGCAAAAGGAGACAAATCCTCAAACTGGAGCTCTAGAGTGAAATGTTATTATTGGGTTGAGGGGATGGACAATTTACAGGTAATAATCAATTCAGCACCAGCTTGTGATGTCATCTTTTCTTACGGTCTTGTGTTGCCCTTCCCTTTGTCCTAGCCTGACCTGAACTCGGTGCTCAAAAATTATCAGCTGTTCATATAACCACAAGCAGTCTAGCCTGAAAGAAGCGTCACTACCAAATTATGGAACTCCATTCCTCTGAAGTTTCGATTGTTCCCTTCCCTCTTTTCCTTCTGCCAGCGATGGAAGAGCTGCTTCTTTAGAGAGGCTTTGGGGGAGTCAGCAGGTAATCGAGAGGGAGAGGTTTCATGCAATTTTAAAACTTTGTTTTATAGTTTTCAAATAATGTTTCAAAATATTGGCATGCTAGAGCTTTAAACCTTTAAATTGACTGATTGACTGACTGACTGATTGACTGAATTTGTGATTTTAAAATATTTTCTGTAAAACTGCTTTGGGTCTCCACAAGGCAAGTGGAGAAAGAGAGGATAGAAACTAAAAACAAACAAACATATGAAATACCTGCAATTGTGGGGAAGGCTACACATGCATGGTGGCAATACACATAAGCCCCTGTCCCAGCCATGTCCCCATGAAAATGCCAACAAGACCTTCCTATGTTAAGGATGATTTTCCTCCCCCTGCAAGTCAGTAAGACTTTCAACACGAGTGAAGGTCTGAAGCATGTTCTGCTCAATGTGCTTACAGCACTTCCATGATCAGTAGCCTAGTCATGGGGAGAGAGGCAGGCCTTCCCCCTCACTGAGGGGGAGGGCGACTTCCAGGTGAGGAAGAGATGGGAGTGCGGCACACATACTGTATATCCCCACCACCACTAAAAGCCCTCGCTACGTTTTGATACATAATGTCTGAATAGATCTAGCAGCGCTCCCTATCACAGAAGTGCTATAAGTGTGTTTAACTGAATGTGCTTTAAATAGGCTCCTTCTGTGTTGTGCATCAGGTGCACAAAAGTCTCCAGGAGGGAAGGTGACTTACGAACGGCTCGACATACGAACGTTTCAACTTACAAACTGCTCTCATAGGAATATATGGACTCGACTTACGAACTTAGATTCGAGTTACAAACTCTTTTTTTCCTTTTTTTAAAGCTAAGTCATCTTCGGTTAAAAGGAAAAAAGGAAAAAATATCCCCCTCTAGTGGCAGAAGGCGGAATAGCAGCTTCCCATTAGTTTCTATGGATGAAAAGAGCAGATACGGATTAAATGGTTTTCAATGCATTCCTATGGGAAATGCAGATTCGACTTAAGAACTTTTTGACCTGAGAACTGCCTTCCAATACGGATTAAGTTCGTAAGTCGAGACCCCACTGTATATGGGACTTATATGTGTCCCTACTATCATTACTGTCCTGCTCTGTAGTTACAGCCTCAATGTTACACCCTCAGAGTCCTTTACATTTCAGGCTATAATGCTTGAATAGGGCTAAAGTGCCATCTAAAACTAGAAATTGTGGTTTCATAAACAATCGGTGTGGATTAACATAGTTAATGCAGTGGTCATTTTTTTTCCAAGCATCTAAATGTACATTATCTCCTGATTCAGCCATTACTCACATATGGGGGGGGGGGACTGCTGCTGTTATTGAAGCTGATTTAAGATTCTGCATGATCCCATCTTGCTCACATCTTGTAACAGATTTGGGTTTAAATCCCCATTCAGCCATGGAAATGCCTTATGGATGGCAGTTGTAAGCCACTCCTCGAGCATTTCACATACCTCAAGTACGCTGTTAGTGTCACCATGTTGTGATTTGACGGCATATAACAAAAATATATATACATATACACACATACATATATACATACATATATACATACATATACATATACATATACATATACACACATACATATATACATACATACATATACATATACATATACATATACATACATACATACATACACACACACACACACACACACACACACACATATACATATACATGTACATATACATATATATACACACACAAAGATTGTTTTGTGAATCTACCATAGTACAGTTGTATAGAACAGTTCAAGGGAAACTTGTAAAATATGCTGTACATTTCCTACATTACCTTTTTTCAAAAAAATGCCCACGTGTTGATATGTTAACAGTTCAGAGTTAATTTACTTTGTACAGCAGAGTTGCATGCATTCAGCAAGAGCAGTCTTCCATAACTAACATCACAGCTTGAAAGTTTATTGTAACAGCTTAAATGAACTCTTTGCTTTCTGTTTCTCAAAGGCAATTAAATCTGAATGCTGCCACATGAGGGCAAAAGAAGTCAGTGCTTGGTCCGTATGAGATTTCTCCAGTACCGTTTAGTGAGGTTCCTGACCGTAAAGGGGATAATAAACAATTTTTCCAACATCACTGCTGATTCTCCCCCACCAATTTATAGTTGATTTTATGTGGCAGGGAGCAGGGCCTATGTCACTTTTATTACAGCAATTCTATATCCGCTTATTAGAAAACAAGCTCCACTTAATTCTATGAAATTCACTTTTAAGGAGAAATGTATAGGAATTTGTGGTTTGTCTAATTTATTTGCAGATGAATGTACAGAATTTCACATGTATGACATTAATCAAAATACAGAGAGAGAGGAGGGAGAGGGAGATGGAGAAGGAGAGAAAGAGTGTGTGTCTATTATTCAAGGAAAAGATACGTTGGGTTTATTTATTTATTTATTTATTTGATTTGATTTGATTTTTACCCCGCCCCTCTAGACCATGTCTACTCGGGGCGGCTTACAAAATAAAATAAAACAGTATAAAAACATATAAAATCAGGTTTCTGTTCCTGTGCTCAACTGATCCATATATTTTGAAGTGACATGTATAATACACATTTATGCAAATTCTGCATTGCCGATTTGTACTCCTCATACATATGAGGATTCCCACATATTGATCTTTGGGAGTGATTATCAGTTAACTACAACAGTAGTTAAAGCAGCAGAAGAGGTTTATAAAGTACTGTATAATAGCTGGAGTTATCAGACAATTATTAGAATTACATGTTTCAGAGATTATTCCATAGTTTACCAAAGAGCCCATATGTTCTGAGACAACTAATACCTGTTCCAGAGTCAGCAACTGAGATGTGGTTTAAGGAGAGAAAAATTATCATCTATTTCTTACCACTTTACAATAAAAAGGAAGTTTCTGGAAAAAACAAATTTTCAAACAGGAGTTTCAGCCAAATGTTTTCAACTAGGCCCCCTATTCTCCGTCTCATTTGGCTTGTTGATTATAGAGATGCCATAGAAGAGATAACCATGGATGACTCTATAACTTATCTTAGTTCAATTTTTTGTTAGTTTGTTAGCCTGTTAGTTCATTAGTTCATTTATTCGTTCGTCCATCCGTCCTGTATTGGATAGCTATACCACCCAATTAGTGAAAAACACTACTCTGGGCAATGTACGTGATAAAATGATGAAACCCCATTCTCCACTCCTAACTTAAATGAATCAAAATTAAAGTAGCCAGTTCCAATATTCAGTGTGTGAACATTAAAAAAAATCAGGTACCCACATTAACATTCATCTGAAAAATATATATGATCCACTCACAAGCTCTAAATATAGTTCTGATAACTCCTGGGGAGAGTTGTATGCACTGATTTAACAATTTGATACAATAACCATAATACTGCTGGGAGATCTAAACACCTGCATTGGCTCAAATGAAGAGTGCCTTTTGAATATTTCTGATCTGCATAATTTATAATCTCAACTTTCTCCTATAAATGCAGGCAGGGAATCTAGGGATAAAGTAATTAATGCTTTCAGCCTAGCTTTCTATAGTTTAATTATGAAATACAACCTCTATATTCTTAATGGTAAGAACTCAAATGACAAGCCTGACTTTCCCCCCACATACACACTTGAAGGGGCAGTATCACTGATTATGCAGGTGTATCAAATGACTTAATGTCATATATCAGCATGTTTTAATTATATTGAATCTCTGAGAGTGATCACATTCCTATTTGCTGTACACTCACCATAAAGGTGCTTTTGTCAGAGGATAACATAAAGAATAAGACATTTTAATCCCAGTGGGGGAAAAATAGGTGGTCAAAATCAAATGGAACATGAAATGCTGGGAATACTTTGTGATGAGAAAGGTTTACAGATACTTAGTAAAAATGTATTCATTTTTGGAACACAAGAATCTTATTATATAATTTTCTGAGATCGTACAGTCGCTATAGCCCTTGCTTAAGAATTGGGTTCTACCTACTAAAGCCATTTTCCTGGTTGATATGACAGTGAATGCAAACTAGCCAAATCAAAACTGCAAGCAGCTGCAAGACGAGCCCATAAAATGCATGTCCCTAGACCAATGGCTCCCAATCTTGGGTCCTGAGATGTTTTGGACTAAAACTTCCAGAAGTCATCACTGCTAACTGTGCTGGCCAGGATTTCTGGAAGTCATAATCCAAGAACATCTGGGAACCCAAGGTTGGGAACCACTGCTGCAGACCAATCTCTTTTTACTGACATGACTAGAGGAAACTAACAATATATTAAAAACTCTTTTACATAAACTTACAGTAGTAAACAGTAAGTTTAAGCAGCAATCTTGTCACTTTACAGGCACATGTGTCCCAATCTTATATAAAGTGGAATATAGAGTCAGTATAAAGCTCAAACGAAATGAGGTAGGTAGGAGATCATAAGCCCACCAGTCAAAATTTACCTCCCTCCAGTGCCACAGTCCTTTTGATATCCACAGAGGGATTGCATAAATTGCTGCAGCTAAATGTAGCTAATTGACAAGCAGCTGGGGCAGATTCCAGGCATATAACTAGGCACATAAAAATATAATAATAATAACCCTTTAACTGCAGAGCTGGAAGGGACCCTACGCATCATCGAGTCCAGCCCCTTTCAAAAAGGCACAGTGGGGAATTGAACTCCCACCTAAGCCACTGAGCTGCAATCAATTTTCTCCAGGCTTGTGCCAATGCTTTCCGATACCTCTTCCTTCCAATTCCTAGTAATAACCAGAAAAGCTATCAGGATTCAGGAAGACAATAGCATACATGGCCACACGCAAACATTCCTGTTCCTTCAGCCCTCAAAAATGTTGGAAATATCCGGTGTGGCCCTCATGGTCAAAAGTTTGGAGACTCCTGCTCTAAACAATCCTAAAATATGCTAATGCAAGGTACATAGTTGAAGTGAATCATATGCTATGAAAGAAAGACATCTTTTGCTACTTGAGGGAGTACTTTGTAAAACTACATACTAAACATGGTGTCCGAATTGAGCCCAAGACTTCAGAGACATCTGGAAAAATTCAGTTGACAGTATCTCATACCAGTAATGGGCAGGTCATAACCATCAAAGGTGATGCACTACCTTCCCCTTAATAGTGTCCCCAAACTTGCTCCCAAGAGAGAATTATGTATTTCAACACAGGAAGGTATGTTAAGGTGTTTGTTTCTAAACGTAAGGAAAATTGTTGGGCACACTTATACAAAGAAGGAGATAGTGGATAAGGAGATTTTAACTGCTCTAACAAAATGTTGACAAAAGAAAAAAAAGGTAAAATGGCAGGACTATTTCTAATTCTTTGGCAACTGCCACAAATGTTTGGACTTTTGGTACTTGCTTTGAAGAAGTGGGATTTACCCATGAAAGTTTGCACAGTGTATGATTTTTTATGAGTGGTCTATAAAAGTATCATGGACAGGAGGGGCTCATCAGCCTTGGAAGGAAGTCCATCTAGGAGAAGGAAAACTCCAATTTCAAACCTCCACTGCCTTGTGGCTATATCCACTGATGAAAAAGGCTTCAAGAGTTAACCTCGAGGCAAAATCCGGAGCCGGAGTCCCGAAGGCAGTTCATGTCATTCTGGCAACTCCTGCAACATCGCTGGAACCAGTTGTATTGGCTCTTGCCTTTCCACTGGACTATTTCAGCGATGTGGAGAGGGGGGATTTGCTGCTTGGGTAACAGCCTATCCTCCATATTACTTTACCCAGGCTTTGTGCTCTGGAGAGGACACTCTCCAAGTCCTCCATACAGAGCACGTTACCATAGTCTCTCAAGACTGAAGGATGCCTAATCAAAGGTATCACCTATTCTTGCATTTGTATTTTGTAATGGCCACATGCCTCACCCCTTTTATGTCAATGGAACTATGAGGATACCAAGAAAGAGCTGATGCCACACACCTCACATATCAGCAAGAAGGCACATGGACTCCCAACACCAGCGGAGCAGGACTGCAACCACTAGGTAATACAGTGGACCCTTGACTTACAGACGGCTTGACTTACAGACTTTTTGAGTTACAGACTTCTCTGGCCGCAAAATTTAGGTTTGACTTGCAGCCTGAGAATTGACTTACAGACCAGAAAAAAACCAAAATGGAACAAAAACGGCCTGTTACGGGATTAATTGGTTTTCAATGCAGTGTAGGCCAATGGAGACTTGATTTACAGACTTTTTGACTTGAGGACCGCCTTCCAATACGGATTAAGTTCTCAAGTCAAGACCCCACTGTATTCTTTTTACTTTAATCTGACCCCAACTGGCTAGACCTAGTGGGTTTACTAAATTATACCCCAATTTCCAGATGGAGGACATGGGTTTTCTGTCCTACTCCTGCTTTCCTGCTCAAGCAGAAACACGTCTGATTTGAAGAAGAGCCAAATGGGGAGAAGATGTGTGTGTGCATGTATAGCCTGTGCCCCTTTGTTTGGAGAACTGGAGTGTGAAATCCAAGCCACAGCTGCCTCAATGGTATCTTTAAAACAACTCCCGGCCTCATCTAAGACAGAGGTGCCTGGCAAATCCCATCTTGCCACCAATATTTGGACTTTTGGTACTTGCTTTGACAAAATGGGATTTACCCGGAAGAGTTCTCATAGTGTATGATTTTTTTAAAAAAATTATTAGTGCCCTATAAAGGTATCACCTATTCTTGCATTTGTATGCTATAACATAAGTTTCTTTTCCTCCTTAGGTGGATGCAGTTTCCCCCATAATCCACTTGGAGCTGTTTAGACCATGTTTGTCTGTACAGCAGGCCATGCTGCTATGTTGTCCTGCTGCTCATGAATAAAGAAAGTTCTAGGATTGGTTGTTATGGGTTTTTCGGGCTCTTTGGCCGTGTTCTGAAGGTTGTTCTTCCTAACGTTTCACCAGTCTCCATGGCCAGCATCTTCAGAGGCCAGGAGCCAGAGACTGCCGAAACATTAGGAAGAACAACCTTCAGAACACAGCCAAAGAGCCCAAAAAACCCTCAACAACCATTAGATCCCATCCGTGAAAGCCTTCATGAATACAAAGTTTTAGGAATTTCTACTTTTCTTGTTTGCCTTTCAGTCCTCTCACACAGTGGGTACCGTACTTTTCATAAGAAATGCCAGCATGTTCAAAGAAATTTCTTAACATCTCATAGGTTGCTTTACTTTATCACACAGGGTAGATGCAGAAGGGCATTCAGAAGTCTTTGTTACAAATGTGTGTGCTTGTATACACTCAGATGCACACACCCACACATGCGTATTCTGGAAAATAAAGTTCATGTTGACCTGAAGAAAAAGGCCAAGGAAGAAGAGCTAAGAAATGAAACTGAAATTAAAAAGTGGTACATCAACAAACGCGAAACTAACTCCACCTGGACAAACAAATCAATTATATAATATATTTCCCCATAACCACAATAATTCAGCGTAATAAGCTATTCTTGACATAACAAGAATATCCGTCTGCAGCATCATGACAAATATGCTATATTTAATACTGCCAACTTATTCTCCTTTTACTCACCCTTTATCTAAACAGGGAAGTGTTTTCAAAAGTTACTCATTCTCTCCATAACAACAAGCAGATAGACCAGGTAAGAAATCCTCTTTTTCTTCTGTTAAGATTTAGTTCTCAAAACTTATTTGGACCCCACAATTCTCTCTGTTCACCCACATTTCCATTATGCCCTCTCTCTATACTGTATATATATTTTTCAACCATGACTTCTGGGATGCCTCTGCCATTTGTACAGCATCTGGCAGAGTATCACCATCGTTCTTTGGGTCCTTCAGCAGCACATCTTGGTTCTGCTATTGAATATCACCATCTTCCATATATGGGAGACTTCCAGCTAATCCCCACTTGTGGGATCAGATCTTCCTGTTGTGGACAAGAATGCCATTGAAAACGTTCCCAGCGACCAAAGGATGACAGGGTAATGCTATGTCACTGTCTCAAAGAGGAATGGAGGACTTTGGCCAATACCAGGCCTTTATGGAGACAACAAATATAGAACACCAAAAAAGTCTGGGATGCTAACTCTGGCATCCATATTTCTCCTGGTACTTTGGGGGATTGGTTTGTAGTAATAAAACTCAAACATGTTCATTTTCATATCTCCACAGGCCACTCCATTGCCTTTATGTCCAGTTTGTTCTTCTGGAAGAACTGTTCCAGTTCAGGATCCTCCTATTCTGCTCTGCCATGACCCTGAGGGTGTTTACAAAATGGTTGAGATGGCTGTGCCACTTCTATGGACAAATAGCATTTTGACGTTGCCTTGTCTAGACTAATAGCTACTGGTGTCAGAATAACACAAGAAAATGCTCAGTTCTCCTGTACTCCACTTTTGGGATTTGAGTGTTCCTGTCAATTACAAGACACAGATTCTCTTCTTGGCTCCATAATTGCGTATTCGCTTCCTATAATCAATAGGACCTGCTTTAGCAACCCCAAAGATCACGCATTCCTTGGTCTCCCCAGCCAGGCTAGGTAGAGACTGTAGAGGACCATGGAAACCACAGAGGTGGTCCTACATCAACCATGGAATCATTTCCGTCTTTTAAAGAGGTGCTTGCTCTCTTCTTGTTACTCCCAAGCAACTTGCCCAGAAAGATGCTCTGTCACTCCATCTAAGGTCCATAGGAAAGTTATTTGACATACAATAAAATGCAACTTCTGCTGCGGAATCCCATTTTACCTGCTGCACACCCACCAACCCAGTAGGTCTGGCCATAGAAACTTCAGAAGACAGTGGGTTGCATACTGTTGTCACCTAACAATGCATGCACAATGGATATGACATGAGCTCCATCTGCACATCAATTTGCTGGAACTCATGGTAGGAATAAAGGCTTTTCATGTGTCAAGTATCTCCTCTGTAGGTACTATCAACAGTTCTACAGCAGTGTGCTCCTTCAACAAGTTAGGTAACACAAATTCCTTCTGTGCATCATTCTTTGTGGCAGTGAGCTATCCACCCCACCTTGCCAGTGATGACAGTCCTTCAGATGCACTCAGGCTTCCACAATGCAGAAGTGAGTGTCACTTTCCAGTTTTGCTTAATGTCTCCTCACAAGTTAGGTCACCCCATATATCAACTGGTTTGCTTTTTGACAGAACTTGAAATGCTGCCTTTTCTGTTCCAGAGCTGGCTGCAGCTACAGCTTCCTTGAAATCACTTTTCTCCAGACTTATGCTAATGTTTTCTTATACCTCTTTCCTCCAATTCCGGCTTACAACCAGAACAGCTATCAGGATTCAGGAAGACAACATCGTTCATGGAAATTCTTTTTTTCTTGACGTTAGCATGCCTTAAGCATACCTTGAAGCTGTTTAGATTCAGGAAGATCATGATTTGTATCCTGCCTGCTCTGTGACAGTCCTATGAACCACCATGGTTCATGGAAATTCTTCTCCCTTGACATTACCATGGCTTAATGACACCTTAAAATCAAGAATGCTTTCTCATATTGTATCTCACAGTGTGGTATATTCATCTCTTTCACATCCTCTCCCTTCTCCAAGGGTGTATATATATCACCAAGGGAATGGGGTATCATATGAGGCCCTTGTGAACTGGCTCCTAAGCCGTGATAGGCAGAATCTGCCTTCTTGGTTGGAAGTTCCCCATTCATATCTTATGGAAAGGAATAGTCAGGATAATGTTTTTAACAGTAATATATTTCTCTATGGTTTGAGGTAGGTTTCTTGAAAATTAAATGCATTTTTAGATATGAAGAAAAAACAATCCAGAATTAAGTACAGTGGTGCCTCGCTTAACGATTGCCTCGTTTAGCGATGAATTCGCATAACGATGTGTTTTTTGAGCAAATAATATGCCCTGTATAACGATGTTTCCTATGGGCGATTTTCGCTTAGCGAAGTTTGGGACCATGCTTCGCATAATGAATGCGATTTTAGGTCCCCTGCTTCACTTAACGATGTTTCTTTTTTCAATTAAAAAAGTGTCTTAGAAGGGTCAAAAACGGTTCTAAATGCTTGGATTCGTTAGAGGACCCCCTAAGTCATGTGCAAACCTGATTTGGCTTTGATCTGACTTTTCGTTAATTTATGGTTAATTTTTTTTTCTGGCCCATAGGAACCAATGGACCTGTCAAAATCTGACAGCTCCATGCTTTCCTATGGGGGAAGAAAAAATTCACAAAAAATTAACGAAAGTTCAGATCAAAGCCAAATCAGGTTTGCACTTGACTTAGGGGGTCCTCTAACGAACCCAACCATTTAGAACAGTTGCTGAGTCTTCGCTAATTTTTTGTGAATTTTCTCTTCCCCCATAGGAAATAATGGAGCTGTCAGATTTTGACAGCTGTCAAAAGTTGGGCGGGGGAAATTCACCATAAATTAACGAAAAGTCAGATCAAAGCCAAATTAACTTTTGCATCCGTTTTAGAGGGTGCAGAAGCTAATCCAAGCATTTAAAACCATTTTTGACCCTTTTATGACACACTTAATTTGGCAAAAATTGACTTCACAAAGCCATTGAAATGTATTGAGTCAGCTTCAATACATTCCAATGGAGGAAACATTGTTTCGCTTAGCGATGTTTCCTATGGGTTTTTTCGCTTAACAACGGCAATCCGTTCCAATTGGAACGGATTAACCGGTTTCCAATGCATTTCTATGGGAAATGGTGTTTCGCATAGTGATGGTTTCACATAGCGATGTTTTTTTTTGAATGAATTAACATTGCTATGCGAGGCACCACTGTATTTTAAAAATGTATTATCATGGTCTTGATTTTTTGTTTTTCTTTTGTTTTTCTTCTTCTTTTCGTGCATTGGTCAAAGTGCTGAGGTCTTTGAAAACACAACATTGCATTAACAATTCTAAGTGCATTACATTAGGCAGGGTTTCATCATGGCAAGAACCGGCTGGATTTCAGGCAAGCTCCTGAAACTGACTGGGACCCGTCGGTTCCTGCCCGCCCAACCTGGGGAGCGGGGAACAACTATCTGCTAGGAGAAGATCTGCTCTGAAGCAGCAGAGATGACAAAAGGCTGGAAAGGGGATCGGCAAAGGCTGGTTCCCTTATGAAGTCAAATCTAAGTGCATGGACCAAGGAAGAAGCCATCTTGGCAAAGAGTTGGGAACACCCCAAGCAGAGACTCTAAGTTAAAATATCTGTTCATGTAAGGAAAATCTCCATGAACCCAAATAACTGCACAGAAAAGAGATAGATATAAAGAATCAGCAAAATGGACTTTACTGTTAAAAAACTTTACGGTAGAAATGAGTCTCCCCCCCCCCCAAGCATGGATCAGGAGAACAAGTGGAGAGAAGAGGGAAAAGGGGGAGAAAATCACTTCATCATAAAAGTAGAGCAACTTAAGATAAAAGCCTCATTCCTGTGACTATCTGAAAGACTGATATTAAACCCTACTTACTTCAAAGCATTGCAGACCCTTTAAATTGTTATTGTTGTGATTGGTGACTGTGAGAATTTCTCTC
Organism: Pogona vitticeps; assembly: GCF_051106095.1. NCBI lineage: Eukaryota > Metazoa > Chordata > Lepidosauria > Squamata > Agamidae > Pogona > Pogona vitticeps. Next base: position 158,951,793 of record NC_135785.1, read on the forward strand.
TACCCAGCAGGAAGCGCCACCCCCCTCCTGGATTGGACACATAAGACTGAGAAAGGAAAGTAAGGTTACAGTGACATCTGCTGACAAAAGACTTAAACAGCACTCCTTAAAGAAGACAAAAAACAGCCTCTGATAGAAGACTTACACAGCATCCCTTATATACTTAATTTTAGAAGAAGGGGAGGAATCAATATGGTGACAAAAGTTGGGGGGGAAAAGAACTCAAGGAGGATCACCGGCACAGGAACAAAATCTCAGTGGGAGTCATTTAAGGACTGGCAACAGAGTATTCAAGAGATCTTGTCAAGAGGGCTACAACAACTACAAGGAGGGTTGGCTCAGCTATGTGTTCAAATGAAAGATTTAGGGAAGCAAATGACTGATATTAAAAATCAAATTACAGAAAATAAAAACAAACAGCTTGAATAGAAAGCATATCAAAGAGAACACAAGAAAGACTGGAGACTTTGAATGCAGAGATAGAAGAACCGAAATGTGAAAGAAAGCTAGATGAAATTACTCTGTTAAATCTACAAATGGAAAGATCCAATGCCATACTTAGATTCCAGAATCTATCAGAACAAAAAGGAGAAGATACAGGGCAGGTGATTAGTACCTATTTAGTATTGCTCATGGAGATGCAACCAGAGGATGTTCAACAAATATTGACAGAGTACAAAGAATTAATACAACATACACCAAGAATAAAAATCTCCCCAGAGAAATTCATGTTAAATTCATGAGAAAGGTTTTTTTGAGATAAAGTTCTAAGAAACATACAAGGTAAAGAACTTAATAGAAAATATACAGAAATTAAGATCTTGAAACATTCCGTGACAAATGAGACAGAAAAGGAGACGATATGCGGAGATGACATCCCTCCTGAGATCAAATTCAATTATGTATATGTGGTTGGTGCCTCAAGTCCTCTTTGACTTCCAGGAGCAGAATTATTATATTAATTCAAAAAATGAAGGCAGAAGATATTCTGAAAACAAAGGAGAAGTGGCTGTGCAGAAAAAAGGTAAAAAAAAGCAGATGAGAAACAAGAAGAGGAGAAATCAAATTGATCATCAAGTCTAGAGGCAGAAAGAAGCTCAACTAGAACAGAAAAACAAGTGAAAAGTTCTAGAGGAAAGCGCACTATAGAAACAAGAGGATCCAGGAGGAGGAAAGAAAACAATAAAACATTAACAATAAAAATGGACTAAATGAATAAAATGGTTAAAGACTGTAGGCTATAATGGGTATAAAATGGTAGAAGAATTTTAATAATCAAAAATCAGTAACTATTAAAGAAAAAATGCACATGAGATGTTTTATAGATGATATATGATTTACTGATGATACACAATGCCAAAAAATTTAAAAATGTTTTTAAATAGTGTGGGAAATGTAAAACACAGGAGAAGACTTTTATTCTGTTTGGTGGTTCCAAGTCCTCCATACAGAGCACGTTACCATAGTCTTTCGAGACTGAAGGATGCCTAACTAACTTGGATATACTGTATAGGGAATAATTTCCTACCCTGTTTCCCCAAAAATAAGTCTTAGCCTGAAAATAAGCCCTAGTATGATTTTTCAGGATGCTCGTAATATAAGCCCTACCCCAAGAATAAGCCCTAGTTAAGTGAAACCCTGCCTTTGTGCAGCAATAAAGTGTAGCTTCTTCAATATACTATGATTTTACTAATGCATCACTTCGACCAAAGAGAAACTAGTGGTTTAGATGATTCATTGATCATGTCAGTAAATAATATAACAGGTTTTCCATAACTGGGCAGAACTGAAGGGTGTGCACCTTATAAAAAGGGTTGAAGGATCTTGGTTAGAGACAGATCACAAGGCTGTTCCTCTATCTATCTGGGTGAGTTGCATTCTACTTCCAAACAAGTGTCATTTGGTCTCTCTGTTTCTTTTCTATGGTTCACTTGTTTGTGGCTCCCTGACCAAACTCCGGGAGGTAGTGGAAGACAGGGGGGCCTGGCATGCTCTGGTCCATGGGGTCACGAAGAGTCGGACATGACTAAACGACTAAACAACAACAACAACAACAGGTGACCACAAGATTATATTTCCAGCTGATCTAGCTATAAAGTGGTAAGTTTTGAAACATTGTGTTGTCTTTCTGGAGGTGAAATTACATAGCACGTTTCCTTCCAACCCTATTTTCAAGTAGATTTGAGTGTCACTGATACAGTCCTATTAGAATCACTCATTATTTTTACATGGGCATGAAAATGTTATTTGGACAATATCATTACTGAGATTAATGAAATGCTTGTCAATATTTGTTATACATTGTTATAACTTTTAATACTCACAAAAATATTTCTTTGCTAACAATTTAAAACTACTCTTCATTTTAAAAAGAACCTCAAAGTAATTTACAATAAAAACAGATACAGAAGAACCAATTGCTAAGATATTGATTGAAAACTATTAAATAACCACTTTAAAACAATTAATATAAAAACTATAGACCACAACTTTAGGGCTTTATAAGCAAAATGTAAACCCCTGGACTTGGCTTGGCAGCTAATTTGGCAAACAGTTCAGGTCCTTTTAGGACATTATATGTGCAGAACAGGGGACTATGACTTCAAGACAAGATGCAAAAGATTTATGATCATTATCTTCTACAGGATTTTGATTTTTTTTAATGATCTTGAATTGAATCATGACTGTAATGGTGGACAGCAGTTTTTAGCACTGTCCTCATGTCATTTCCCAGATATAACAGATCTTTACAGAAGTTTAAGAAGTTGTGTCTGACTTAACAAAACCAACTTATTTCATCTGGGAATTAAATCAGGAAAACTACACTCCCAAACTAATCGAAGAGTCATAGATAAGAGAGATTTGTCTCTAGTTTCTTTATTTCACGTTAGAGACACATCTCTAGTTTCTTTATTTGACACCTGTTCTTTGCCTTTATGGTGCTAAGCAAAAAGTGTGATTGCTATACTGAGGTAGAATAGAAATATTGATTTATAGAGCTGAAAGAGACCCCAAGGGTCACCAGTTGCAACCCCCTGATGAAGCAGGAAAATCACAGCCAAAGCATCTCTGACAGGTGTTCATCTGACCTTGGTTTAAAAGTCTCCAGTTAAGGAGAGTCCAACATCTTTCAAGGTAGCATATTCCAGACTGAATAGCTCCTCCTCTTCTCAAGAAAAAAAAATAAAGAAAGCAGAAATGCTACAAAACTCCCAAATTTCCGCAAGCTGAACAAAATATAGTACATACTCATGCCTAAAGACTGAATCTACTTGCAGATAGTATTAATATCATGTAGTTGACAGCATAAAGATAGAATGGAACAGTGAAGAACCATGATCCCAAACAGCAGGACAAATACCCACCTAGTTGCTCCCATGGTATATTCTTTGTCTTCCACGGCGAAACTATCTCCCTCCATCTGGCTGTTGCCAGAAGCAAAGGCCCTCTTTTGGACTGTAATTCCCAGAATCTCCCAGCCTGCAAAATCAGTGTGATTACTGACAGTAGGATTCTGGGAGTTGCAATCCCCCCCAAAAAGGAACTTTCCTTAGCTTTGCCTGGAGATTATTTGCCTATGATTGCCATCAACAATAGACAGTAAGGCATGTAGATTTAACCAACTAGCAATTTATTTCAACAGCAGACTGCAGTGTCCTCTTCTTACACTAATATCAAGAATATGGTCTGATACAGGCTTGATTAAAGTATGTATTTTATACATTGATCCTTTTCCATTATGTATCTTTCCACCACTAGGGTGTCTTAAAATATTTACAAACAGAAATAACATAATCTCAATTTTTAAATATTTTTTAATCTTAACAGTTGGAGATATCTGGACAATCTTAACCTGCAAAGGAAATAAAATCCCAGAGGCTGAAAAAAATGTTGTCAGCGGAAGAATACATGAAAAATTTCCCTAATAATATTTGGCCCGGTCACACATTAGCGTTGTTTACTATAAGACAGGAAAATTCTCCTGAGCCCATAGCAAGAGGGTTCAAACACAATATTTATCCTCGTCATGCTGAAATACGAGCTTTAGAGGAAATTCAAAACCATATCCCACTAAATGATGAAAATTATGAAATAACGCTATTTATTTCATACACACCTTGCTTTAAATGTTGCAATCACATATTAGCCTTCCTGGAACAAAGAAATAGGTTACATATGGAAATCCGAGCTTCAAGATTATATTCAGATAGAAAAGGTCTCTGCCTTCTGAACAACGCTGGTGTTTCCATCAGAATGATGAGAAGAGCTGATTATGAAGAGAGCTTTCAGTCCTTTGTTCACCCACCCAGTTCATTTGAGCCATGGGAAGATTTGGATGCCTGTAGCCAGAAACAAGCACAAAAACTGAATCGCATCTTGCAGGTAAGAAAATATGTTTCCAGCTGTAATTCCACCAAAAAAAGTTGGTGCAGGTAATCGAGTAAATACACAGGAAATTGTTCAAGTGAGCATTATAGTGCCTCCCAGAGTTTCTACATCCACAGGTGTTTTACACATTTTAAATTCCTCTGTTTTCTCCAAATTATTTTTTTCTCTTTTTAAAAAATTATAAAATACATATACTATGAACACATAAAACTTACTAAATACCTAAACACAAGATACAAGTGCACCCCTCACCCTAGGAACCATTATAGCTTACAGATATTTACTTGTAATTATAATCTTCCTTCTCCTTTATCCATCCCCCAAATCCTTCCAAAAATACATATATAGATTGCCCTTTCCCCCCTTTCCCTTTACACAATACAGCTTTTATAAATCCATCCCACATTTAATTGAATCTATTAATATTTATCTCCCTTTTTAAACTTAATTTCTGAAGTCAGCTTATCATTAACTGCTGTATTTCATATTTTATTGTACCATTCTTGCAACGTTTTCTCCAAAATGTTGATATCCTTCTCAGTCTTACATTCTATGTTGCCCCCAAATACAACACAAATGATAGTGTGACTGTGGTCCTAGTATACTGACCTAGAGTAATTTCCATCCCTGTATTTCAAACTAACACTGCTACTACAACGGAAACTACTGCTCGTTGTATCTGTATCCATATACTGCAAGATGTCAGATAAACTGATGTTAGCATATCTTCAAAGAGTTCTGAAATGATCACAGCTTTTTGTGTGTGTCTTTGGCATGACAAAGTCAAAATCCCTTACATATTTTTTCTCCCTTTTTTAGCAATAATTTAGACTCAGCTATTGGGAATGAAGATCGCTTTGAACAAAATACTCGCTAAGAAGCTTAACCTCTAAAAACCTAGATATTCTGTTTCCGTGTTTCTCTGTTCATCATTGCCATGTGTCCTGTCAATGTGAAACTAGTGTCATGGGTTTACCTAGAAGAGACACAGTAGTTTCACAACCTTTTCTAAAATAGGAGTAGTAAGAATTTCAGGTGAAGATTCCATTATCAGAGCTTTTTTTTCTTAACAGAGGCTTCATACCTTTAATAAATTCTCAACAAAGAGATGTAGCTTTTTGTGAGGCAGGAGGCAAGAGGGATACCCCACTCGCTGGAGAGCAGTCCCTCTTCCACATCGAAGATAAGGAAACAAGACCCCAGCCAACATCAGCACTCACAAAGACAGAGCAGCAAGGGACAGAAGCAGATGAGCTAGGAAATGATGTGCAAGGAATAACGTTAGGAGGTGTTCAGGAAGAAAAGGCAGGAAAGGAGAGAAAGAAGAAGATTGGGTTTGAGGCAGGAGTGGGAGATATAAAGAGGAAGAGCTTCTGCTGCCAGACTGGGAGTGGGTATGGATGGAAGATCCTTGGATAGGATTATGGGAGAGATTGAGGGTGCCCAAGAAAGAAGCCGAATATAGAAAGGGGAGAGTATACTCACTCCGACCATCTTATTGGGAAGAAACCGAGGCAAGAAAGTGGAGGAGGAAACTGAGAGAGGAGAGAGAGAGAGGGGAGAGGCAGAAAAGAAGGAAAGGCTGGAATGGAGGATAAGGGAGATGAGGAGGAGATGTTGCAGGGAGGACTTTGGAAGGAGCCAGACCCAGAGGGACGCTCCCTGTGGAATGGTGACCGGGACGACGAGACCGTGCCCTTGTTGGAAGGTGAGACAGGTCAGACTGTAACAGACGACATCCCTACAGATTGGCTGGGACCTTGGAATGCCAGTAATGGAAATCAGTTCCTGTTCAAAGATTGGAAGCCCCTTCGGGACCCATTGGCAGAAGGAGAAAAGCGCCAAAATCATGTTATGGACACTTGTTGTCTGTTAAATACACCAATAAATATTTCACCTGTTTTGAAGCATCAAAAATCTTCTGATTTCTTTGAAGCAAAAATGGAGTCAAAAGCCGAACCCTCACACTTCTCCAGTGGAATGGATTACAATTATGGAAAAGGCTTTGCCTGCTGAGCTCCTGCCTGTGACACAGCTACTACAGCATGGTGCATTTGGAATGAACATGGGTTGCGTTTGTTGTAGCTTCTAAAGTTTCACCTGCTTTACATTCCTGCTTTCTTTTTTCTAATTTTTGGAAATACAAAATGAAATTTCAGGAAATTGATGCCAGGCTATGTCAGTTCTCCTGACTGTTTGAATTGACAGTTCGCTGTTCTTGTTTTTAAAATCAGCTTCTTTCCTCTTCTACTTTATTTATCATGGTTGGGTAATAGTGGCTCATTAAGACCGAAATGGGAACCCCAGTGTGGTGTATTGGATAGCGTGGGGGACTAGGACTCAGGAGGCCTGGGTTCATATCCTCACTCAGGCATGGAAGTCACTGGGGGTGTGGCACTCATAAAACCACTCCTTAAATATTACACTTACCTTGAAGCTCTATTAGAGTCACTGTAAGTAAGTTCAGATACGATGGCATATAACAAGATAGAAACATTTCGGAATACTCCAGTAAAATGACTCAGTTAATGGTCAGACTAACTCAGGGGTTAAATTACAGATTTCATTTTCCTGTAAACAGTTACTGTAGGGTTGATTTCTTATGATTTCAATTAATTGCCCTTTTCTGCCTATTATGTTTTATAGTTTTAAGTTTGCAAGCTATACACTTAGTAGGGAGTAAACCCACTGAACACAGGATTTACTTCCAAATTGATTTGCATGGTTGTATGCTGAATGTATTACCTTCTACATTATTATATTACACCACTGCTTGTCTAAGATTAGTATCAATGCTGGAATATTTACTCATTTGATTGTTTAGGTTTATCTACTGAAAGCTTCTAATTGACTGTATTAACTGATCAACTAATAAATCAGAGATTGAATTTTGTCACCATGTGAACAGAGGCAATCTGTCTCTTTTCTTTCAAACAGGGGAGAAAGCTATTTCTGAAATAATGCTGTACTAAGACATGTGTGCTGCATGTAATAACATCTAATTCCATATGTAAATTTAAGATTAATTAATTAAAACTCTTATGATTAACTGATTAAAATGTCTCACTTGGATTGCAACAACACACTCCAGTACAAAATTAACAAAATAAAATACAACACTGGTTGTCTTCTTCACTGTAGTCTGTGTCATTTTCCTCATCTGTAGGGAGATCTCCCCCCTTTTTTCATAACACACTGTGGAAGTTCCTTGTTTACGAAGCTTTAAAAAAAAAAGATATTATTGATCCTTGCAGTACATAAAGCCTCTCATATCTCTGATAAGAAGGATGATTAAACACTTACACATAAACATAAATCAGTTAACTCCGTAAAAATCCAATACTAGTAGTAAAAATCAGGTTTCAAATAAATAATCTGAGGAGCACATTGTAAGTTAATCATTTAAAAAATCTGTGAACCAAATATTACAACTATATCTATGTTATGCTGAAGTAGGCACCAGTTTCACTAGACAATGTTTTGGAGTCAAAGATAACTTCCTAAGCCATCTCTGCCCAGGAAAGAATGCAAAAGGGTCATGCACCCATGGTTATGGAATGCTCTCAAAGCAACAGACACCATCTGAGCATCTAATGTTAGGTGTGGATCACTTATTTGATCTTTTAGCAGGAATACAGTTACACCCAGAACAGGTTGTATGTTAATTTACAGAACTATCATTTGTTCCCTGATTTTGTATGGGTGAAATCCATCTTTTGATTTGGATACAGTTGTGAATTTACAGAATCCACACAGTTACTGTGCCATTGTGGAAGTCTGCTCTCCAGCAAAACTGTACCCTTGGTGATTTTTAAGCACTCCTTTCATGGTTGGATGGAATGTTCAAGGGACAGGGAATCTACAATGAAATGGATTGTTCTCTTATCCACATTAGCATGATAAAACACTGAAAAATGAGATATGCATACCCAGACTGTTTGATGGGGTCAACAGGCCACACCTCTGAACCCAAAGTGGCTGTTCACATAGTTTGCTTTAGGAAAGGAAAAGTATATCAAGACCTCCTATGTGATACAGTACATGATTTGGTATCAGTTAGATAGAGCCTCGTGGAGCAGTGGTTAAACTGCTGTACTGCAACTAAAACTGCGCTCACAACCTGGGGTTCAATCCCAGGTAGCCGGCTCAAGGTTGACTCAGCCTTCTATTCTTCTGAGGTCGGTAAAATGAGTGCCCAGCTGGGGGGGGGGCAATGTGTAGTCTGCTTGAAGCACTATGGGGCAGTATATAAGCAGCACACTTTGCTTTTGCTTTATGTCTAGACAAGAGTTGACAAGCTATCTCTGGACAAGAGCTGAATGGAGTAGACTCTTATAAGCCCTGTAGGCTGGTTATAAAACATCTTTCACAACTAATAGAAGACATATAATGTGATTCCACATTTCTGTTCTAGTTTAACCTTTCCCTTGACATAAAAGCAAATCTTTTAAGAAAGCTGGCCACCCTGTCCTTAGCAGTAGCCGGGTAACTCCTCTTCTCCCTGGACCAGAGGCAACTGAGCCATGATAGAAAGGAAACAGTCTGCCAGGTGCTGCTACCCGACATGAAGCAAGGATGGTGTACCATCCTGGGCATGGCAGGATTTTGCAAATTGTGGATTTTAAATTTTTCATTGATGGCTCGACCACTTTATGATGCTCTAAAGGGGCCGGAAGAGTGGGTAGAGGCTACACCAGAAATGAAAAGGGCTTTCAAGGAGATTAAGCAAAAGTTGCTCTCTGCTCCTGCTTTGGGATTGCCAGACTCAGAAAAACCATTTCAACTGTTTGTTGATGTGTGGAACTTAGAAAGACAACAAGAGAGGTGCAATGGGGTTTGATGTCCCCTTTGTATATATATTTATGTGCAGAATGGCATAATAGAGAGTCTTACCTTGAATAAAGTTATTTATTTTGCAAAAGCATGATTCACATTTAATTCATGAGTCAATTATTTCTTTTTTCAAGTAGTATATATTTACATAGTCCAAAAAGTATAACAGCTTTTCATTGCTTATTACTTGTTCTAGTTACTTTTAAATTAGTTGCTTGTAGCCTCTGAAATTTCAGAGCTCATCAATCCTATTAACAGTTTATTTTTCTGTTTTCTCACACCCATGAGGAAATATCCATGCTGACTCCTTTCACATCATCTGGCAGTATACAGGTATCTTCATTCTGTTGCTGTTGTTTCATTCTGCTGCTCCTTCCCCCCCCCTCTCCAGGTTAACAATGTCTACCAGGCCTTCTAGGCAACAGTAACTCCTTCTGCATCCCTCCTGGGGCTAACAGCATCTTCAGAACAAGACAATTTTCATTGCTAGCATGGTGGAGAAAAGAAGGGTTAAGCTTGCATTCCTGAGTTCCTGATTTCTTCTGCCCCCCTCTAGCAATTTTTAAAATGATAAAATTATTCAGACCAGTCAAAATCCAAAGGGATGGTTCTTCAGATGGATTTCTGATTAGCAGAACTGCATTCTTAAAATAAACTATTGTGGCTTGTTCCTGTGTCTTAATTTTAAAAATAAAAACAAATGAAATATCCATTATATAAATATATCCTCCAGAGTCAAATTCAGTGGTTCTTAACCTTTGTTACTCAGATGCTTTTCAACTGCAACTCCCAGAAGCCCCAGTCAGCACAGCTGGTGATGAAGGCTTCTGGGAGTTGCAGTCCAAAACTCCTGAGTAACCCAAGGTTAAGAACCAGTGAAATAGATTACATTATGCAGGACACATTTAACAGAGTCTGTGGTAAATGAGACTACAACTTGCTTTCTCAAGTACTGATTGGGCTACAAATGGCAGTGTAGAAACACAATTTCATTTTTAAAAAATGCTAAAGGTAACTATGATACCCCTTGCAGTGTAGTGGATAGAGTGACAGACAAGGACTCAGGAGGTCTGGGTTTGAATCTGCTCCTAGCCATGGAAACTTACTGGGCATATGGAACTGGTAAAACCACTCCTTAAATACCCCACTTCCCTTTTAACCCATATTATGGTCAGTATAAGTCACTTCCAACTTGACAGCACTTAACAATAACTGCACTACAGAAGTGATATAATTCAGTGGATAGAAATGCATGGCTGTGATGATAAGGGACTTTTTAATATATTTTTTATTTTTAACTAAGGATAAGGTAAGGAATACAAACGGTAGAGGGGGATATGGGGGGAAGAGGGGGAAGGAGAACACGAAATGTACCACTATATATAACTAGGTACTGTAGTTCTTTGTCTTATCTATATTATCTGGAATAATGCTCAGTAAAAACAATTCTGGTGTTATTGGAACATTACAAAGCAGTATTTTTTGTAACAGAGTATGTACTGCTATCCAATACTGTTTCGCTACTCTACAAGTCTGTGTAAGGTAAAGGTAAAGGTGCCCCTTGACATTTAGTCCAGTCGAGTCCAACTCTAGGGCATGGTGCTCATCCGCATTTCCAAGCCATAGAGCCAGCGTTTGTCCAAAGACAGTTTCTGTGGTCACATGGCCAGCGTGACTAGATACGGAACACCACTACCTTCCAACCGTGGTGGTACCTATTTATCTACTCACATTTTTACATGCTTTCGAGCTGCTAAGTTGGCAGGAGCTGGGACAAGCAACGGGAGCTCACTCCGTCGCGTGAATTCAATCTTACGACTGCTGGTCTTCCAACCTTGCAGTACAGAGGCTTCTGTGGTTTAACCCACAGCACCGCCACGTCCCTTGTTCTGTGTAAAAGCCCTCTATCTTTTCTATACCTAGATTCCACTTGTGCTCTGGACCACCAGTCTAGATATATGTTTTGTGTTTCTAACTCTTCTTTGGACCTTAATTCACAATCATTTTTAATAGATCTTGATATCTTACAAGTTTCACTTCTGTCATGAAGTTAGGTTGTGTAAATGCCGCTACAGTTGATACCCAGCCTGGTGTCTTTTGGTAAATCTGCTGGATGATCTTTTTCCAAGTCCCTAGTAGGGCTCTTCTTATCATATGTGAGTTGAAACTTTTCTGCTCTTTATCTGTTTTATACCATAGAAAAGCATGCCAACCTAACTATAAATCATGCCCTTCCAACTTGAGTAGTCTATCATTATCTAAAGTTATCCATTCCTTTATCTAGACAAATACACAGGCTCTATAATACCATACCCAAACTGGGAGACCAAAACCTGCTCTTTGTTTGGCATTTTGCATTGCTGTATTTTAATTCTTGGTTTTTTTACCTTGTCACACAAATCTCATGATTATCTTGTTAAGTTCTTGAAAAAATGACTGTTTTATTATGGGAATTGTCTGAAATAAAAATAAAATTTTAGGTAGAACATTCATTTTGATGGTTGCTATTCTTCCCATAAATGATAGCTGTAATTTGTCCCATCTCTCCAAGCTAATCTGTATCTCTTTAATCAACTTCATATAATTGTCTTTGAATAATGTACTCATTTTCTTTGTGATTTGGATCCCTAAGTATCTGACTCTCTTCTCTTCTTGAAAGTTAGTCCTTTCTATTAATTTCTGTCGTTCTTGATCTCTCATATTTTTAACAAGTATTTTTGTTTTCTTTTGGTTTATTTTCATTCCTGCCATATCACCAAAATTAATCAGCATCTCCATCAGGGTCAAGAGCTTAAACCCCCTAGTGCAGTGGTCTCCAACCTTTCCAAACCATGGACAGGTTGGGGGGTGGGGTCCATGCATGGGGGGACACCTGTGCACACGTGTGGGTGGGCAGGGCACCTGTGAATGCATGTGTGTGGGGGCACCTGTGTGTGCATGTGGGGGGGCATGTGTGCGTGTGTATACATGTGGGGGGCAGGAGATCTCTCTCCGTGCCTGGTCCTGCCAAGGCCAAGACTGATAAGTCACTTCTGAGTGTTTTATACCCGGAAGACTTTGAGTCATCATGAGTCAGAACATACTTGATGTCACATAATTATTAACTACACTGTGTTTGCCACTAGATGGAGTAGTGAATACTGTACTGTTTTAGTACTTCACTATATGCAAAAGTAACAGAAACTGAAAGTTAAAAGTGAGATAACTACCGGTAGTTGACAGCAGCTCCTAAAAACACTGTCAGAACTTGAATTGGAAAACGACATACAGTATTTGGTAAGGTTACATTTCATGATGTTTGTATTTATTTTTAAAGAGTGTGGCTGGGAGTACAGATATGGACTGAGCAAATTGGTTGTAACCTGCAAACTTTACAGGGGGTGTGATAACAGTGGGAGCAGCAGTATGAAGGAGCCACGGCAGAGGATGATGAAGGAAGCTTCAAATGCTCATCTGGGCCTGAAAGCAACCTGGAAGCAGGTGGTAGCACTGGTAGTACCAATGGTAATACCACTCGGTTCTTGTTACGCATGTTGAGCCCACCCCTGGTGGCCAGTTCTGAGGAGTTATGCCCACAGTTTTGCATTTTTATCTTTTTAAAAAGTTAAATTTTTAAAAGTTAAAAGACGTATTTTCATTGCCCCAAGTCTTCAAAAAACCTACTTCCTCAGCCCCCTGCCATGGAGCAGAGTAAGCATTTAATTACCTAATATCCCAAAGTAGCTCTCTTATTAAGGCACTTCACAAAATTAGCAAGTCAAATGTGAAGGCGTTTGATGCATTCCTGCAATCACACCAGCTGGAAAAGAACAAAAAGTGACTCTACCTGCACAAAAAATGTAGCAGTCCTTAACAGAGGCCAGGAAGTGCAGACAGGAAAACACCGAGGGCAAGCTGGTTTACACCAGCAAAGATGTCTGATCACCAACTTTGGGAATAAACCAGCCCATCCTTGCAGCAGACAAACTGAATGTCTGTGTCGTCAGCCTCCGAGTTGATTTAGACTTTGTCCCAGTCATGTATACGTGGAGTTTGCTCTCTTAGTGTATTTATATTATTTCTGAAGAGAAGCAACATATGTTCAATTTAATATGCCTCCCATTTTAATCTTAACAGTCACCCCAAGCTGTCTGGATTGGCGTTACCAAGAGGAGACAAAAGGAGCTTCCCCAAAGAACGTGAGGACTGTGAACACATTTAGGTATCCCTTGGGCAACAGGAGCAGCTTGTCAGCAGATCCTTCCACTCAGGAAGCACCACTGGATTGCTTCCGACACGAATGAAGCAGCAGCATTAACAGAGAAAATGCCCTTCTTCCTGAAAACACTTCTACCTGAAAAAGATTTCGAAGAAAACTTTAATAATACATTTCAACCCCACAAAACATTAGTGTTGTTTAGTCTTAAAAAAGATAAAAGTTCTCTTTGGAAAACATGGGGCTATGCATATAATAACCCTAACAACGAACATGCTGAACATTTGATTTTGGATAATATTGAAATATATATCCAAGAAAACCAAATCAAAGGGAGACATACACTGACATTGTTTATGTCATATACTCCTTGCCGTAAGTGCAGTGCTAGGATAAAATCTTTCTTGACATCAAGAAATGACCTATGCATGGATATAAAAGCTTCAAGACCATATTTCTTTGAATATAAAAGTGAACAAAAGGGTCTCTACCTTTTGAAGAGCTTGGGTGTTTCCATCAAAATGATGGACCAGTTTGACTACGAACAATGCCTTCATGAATTTGTGCACCCATCAAAAAAGTTAACTCCATGGTTGGGTTTAGAAGAACAGAGCAAAAAAAATGCAGATGATCTGGAAAACATTTGGAAACAGGTAAGATGCAGGAGACATTTACAATGGAGAATCTATAATACTTAACAGCCACAGCTTTTTTAAAAAAGGTAAAATCACATACCAAGACTGAAATCCTCTTGCACAACTTTAAGCTACACAGCAGGGATGCTGTCATCAGCTGCTGCCATGCCATGGCCATTTAAGGGCAATAAAAAACTTCTGTCTCACACACACACACACACAGGTTCTCAGGATTCCTTGGGAATCTCTTTCATCCTGGGGAAGCCTTCGGGAACTGCAGAACAAAGGAGGGGATGATTTAAAGCTGGAAAATCACCACCACTATTCCTAGCAGAAGTATTGGGATCGATGACAGCAATTTAAATAGTTCCCTCCCCATTTTTTGCAGCTCCTGAAGGCTTCCTCAGGGAGACTAGAAAGTTTTTTATTGCCCTGAAATGGCCACACCTGATTACATCATCCCTATTACACAACACTGCTCTGCCAGCAGGATTTTAGTCATAGAATGTTGTTCAGTTGTATGAACTACTCACTTCTAAATGCTTATGACAATATTTATTTATTTATTTATTTATTTATTTATTTATTTATTTATTTATTTATTTATTTATTCATTTCATTTCATTTCATTTATACCCCGCCTATCTAGTCAATTGTGACCACTCTAGGCGGCTTACAACATGCATTTAAAAAAGAAACATATAACAAACCACATCACAAATAATAATTTACATAAATTAAGATAGAATTTTAAAAAAAAAAAATTTTCCCAAAGATGGCGAGAAACGGGATATATTATAACAGAAAAAGAAAGTGTTAGGTAGAAAGGGGGAAGGCCTGCCTAAACATCCATGTTTTCAGTTGTTTCTTGAAAATACCCAGCGAGGGAGCTGCGCGAATGTCAGGAGGTAAGTTGTTCCAGAGGCGAGGAGCCACCGCCGAGAAGGCCCGGTTTCTTGTCTTTTCCTTCCGGGCCTCCCTCGGCGTCAGGCTCCTCAGCCTCACCTCCTGACTCGCTCGGGTGACACGGGTAGAACTGGGTGGGAGTAAGCGTTCCGCCAAGTATCGAGGCCCTAAACCGTTTAGGGCTTTAAACGTAAGCGTCAGAACTTTGAAGTCAACGCGGAACCGAATGGGCAGCCAATGCAGCGCGGCCAGAATAGGAGAAATGTGATGGTATCTTCGAGCTCCACTTAGGAGTCTGGCCGCCGCATTCTGCACCACTTGGAGTTTCCGCGTCAGCCTCAAAGGTAGCCCCACGTAGAGCGCGTTACAGTGGTCTAATCTTGAGATTACGAGCGCATGGACCAGGGTGGTGAGCGCCCCCACATCGAGATAGGGTCGCAGCCGGGCTATCCGCCAAAGATGAAAAAAGGCGGTGCGGACCACGGACGCCACCTGAGTCTCCATGGAGAGCGCCGGGTCCAGGTGGATCCCCAGACTACAAACCCCATTCTTTGCGGCAAGAGTCACCCCCCCAAACGAGAGGGAGTCACCCAAGCCGCCAACAGTGGGGGCACCCACCCTCAAGACCTCTGTCTTGTCCGGGTTCAGCCTCAGCCCGTTCTCCTGCATCCATTCCAGTATGGTCCCCAGGCAGCGCTGGAGGGACAGGACGGCATCACCTGCAGTTGGAGTAAAGGAGATGTAGAGCTGGGTGTCATCCGCATACTGATGACACGACGCTCCACATCCCCTGATGACCCCACCCAGCGGCCTCATAAAGATATTAAACAGCATTGGGGAGATAATCGACCCCTGTGGAACCCCACAATTGAGACTCCACGGGGCCGAGACACTCTCCCCAAGCTGTACTCTCTGGGGACGGTCCTCCAAGAAGGAACGGAGCCAGGCAAGTGCCAGGCCACCAATTCCCAGCTCGGAGAGCCTACCCAGGAGGATACCGTGGTCGACGGTATCGAAGGCCGCTGAGATGTCGAGAAGGACTAACAGAGAAATTTTTCCCCTGTCAGCCTCCCTCAGTAGGTCATCGTACAGGGCGACCAATGCCGTCTCTGTTCCGTGGCGCGGCCTGAAGCCCGACTGAAATGGATCCAGGGCATCCGTTTCTTCCAAGTGAGCTTGAAGCTGGTCGGCCACCACCCTCTCCACCACCTTGCTCATGAAAGAGGACTCTCCGCACAGGATTTCCCTTTGGTTCCACCTTCTTCCCAGTAAGAATATAACAAAATATTTCTAACTCGTTTATAATATGGGGGAAAACTGTTCATTTGAAAGATAGTAATGAAACAACAATTTCTTAGGTGTTGTCCATGCAGTGTTTTATTTTTCCAACTGCTTAATTTATTTTCAAATTGTTGCTTCTTATATTAAGCCTTGGTTTCTGTTTTCAAAATGGTATCCATTTTCACCACCTCAAGTAATTTTTCTCTGCTTGTAGTAATACAGTGGTGCCTCGCTTAACGATGATAATTGGTTCCAAATAATCGCTGTTCAGCGATTTCATCGCTAAGCAAAACACGGTTTCCCATAGAAATGCATTGAAAACTGGATAATCCATTCCAATGGGAAGGGATTGCCGTCCTTAAGCAAAAATCGTCATAGGAAACATCGCTAAGCGAAACACGGTTCTCCAATTGAAATGCATTGAAACCTATTCAATGCATCTCAATGGGGGAAAAAAATTACAACAAATTTAAAAAGAGTCGGGACAAAGTCAAATTAGTTTAACAAAGGGTTTATTAAGTGCACTTATGATTTCAAGCATTCTAAACATTTTTAAACATTTTTAAACATTTAAAAAACAGCCAACATGAGGCTGTCAAAACCATCGTTAAGCGAAACAGGGGGACCCAAACTGTCATCGCTATGCGAAGCATGGTCCCAAACATCGCTATGCAAAAATCACCCATAGGAACCATCGTTAAACGGAGTGCAAGATCGCTCCGAAAATCATCGCTAAGCGATTTCGTTAAACGAAGCAATCGCTAAGCGAGGCACCACTGTATAAGCATTTAGGTTCCCCCCCCCCGTCCTCTGCTACCTGCTGTATTTGCAGTAATCCATAGCCTCCAATTTTTTGTGGTAAATATAATCTGTCTACATCACTTTTTGGATGTAGTGCATGTTGCATGGTCATTAGTTTCCATGTTTTCTGATCCAATTCTTCTAATTCATTTTGGGTCTAATCTATTATTCCAGCGGGATATCTAATTATTGTAACTGCCCATGTGTTCATGGCTTTGATTGTACTTCTGCCAATTAATGTTGATTTTATGATTTTCTTCAAGCTTTTGATATATTCCCTTTTTGTCAGTTCTTTTGTGTGCAGTATGTTATCTGCTTCTAGTATTTCAAGGCATTTATAATTTTCATCACTTGAGAGTGATTTTATAAAATTTTCTAACTGTACTGCATCTAATTTTTTGATCATGCCATAGTGTATAGACAAAGCTGCACATTTGTCAATTCCAAATTTCATTTGAACATCTTCACTAAATATTTGCACTGTGTTTAGAAGTGATTCCATCTCTTTCGAACTTTTTGCATATAGTTTTAGGTCATCCATATACAGTGGTGCCTTGCATAGCGATCGCTCCGTTTAGCGAAGAAATCGCTTTGCATCAGACATTTTGCGATCGCTTTTGCGATCGCTTTGTGATGTTCCCTATGGGGTATTTTCGTTTTGTGATGACCAAGCATCGCAAAGCAACCATTTTCGCACAGCTGATCGGTGGTTTCAAAATGGCCGCCGGGAAAAAAACATGGCCGCCCTTTTTTTCTGGGACGGATTCCTCGCTTAAGAGGCACCAGAAATGGCTGCGCTATGGAGGATCTTTGCTGAACGGTGAGTTTTAAGCCCACAGAAATGCATTAATCACGGTTTAATGCGTTTCTATGGGCTTTTTTATTTCGCATTGCGACGTTTTCATTCAACAGTGATTGACTTTTCCTGCTTGTTCTGAAATATGGTAGCCCAATCCAGCTTTTTTTAAAAATTATTGACATGGAGATTAGGAAGATGTTAAACAGCAGTGGTGACAAAGATTCTCCTTGAAATATTCCTCTTTTGATGCTAACTTCGCCAGTTTCTTCATCATAGACCATTAAGACAATTTTCCATTTTTCCATGTTTGTCTTGAGGAACTTCTGAATATTTTTACTAATCCCAAAAAAATTTAGTCAGCTGTGTGGCAATGAGACAAATGCCTTTTTCTAGTCTATCCAGACCATGTTAAAATTTGTTTTTCATTTTTTTGCATTCTTTAGTATAATTTTATCAATTCAACATGGGCATGGCTAAAACTGGGGACCATTAAGAGAGAAACCGAAGGCTTGATTTTTGCTGCACGAGAACAAGCACTCCAGACCAATATGATGAAAGCTAAGATTCAAGGAATTAGCACTAATAGCAAATGTCGACTCTGCCAAGAAAAAGATGAAACTGATGAAACTGTGTCACACCTCATCTGTTATTATATAGATAAAAGACTTTTTATTTACTTCTCTCTTTACAGTTTAAACACATTCTCTATGTATTATAGAGAGGTGGTTGTTTTTACACAAGTTCCAACAAATATAAGACATAAGACATAAGAAATTTATTTGTCATTGCACTCACAAGTGGGTGCAACGAAATGAGGTGCTCTTCCCCGAGGTAAAACTGGACAACACCACTACAAAAAAAGTTAAAATATACACAACACTCACCATACAAATATAGATACCCCGTTTCTCCCAGCAATTAAAATTCCACCAAAACCCCGCATTTAAACTCAATACTGCACTTGGGTAGAAGCTGTTCTTGAATCTGCTTGTCCTTGCTTTCAATACCCTGAATCTCCTTCTCGATGGTAATAGTTTAAAGAGCTGATGTCCCGGATGAGAGGAGTCTTTCAGTATGTTAGATATCTTCCTCTTACATCCGTTCTTATACAATTCTTCCAAATATACACTACTTTTTCATAACATCTTCATAAAAACTGGTCACTTCAGCTCTAACAGCACAATTCTTACTCTAACTGCTTCAGTTCTCCCTCTGACTCACATCTGACTCTGATGTAGTCACATATGACTACTCCACAGTTTTCAGTCTCAATTCTGTATCATAATCTCTCTTACTCACACACACTAATACCAAATAGCCACCCACCAACCAGGAGTCATACCAACCAATAATCTCACAGTTCCATTCACAAATATTCTATCAAACTTCTCAACTGTTCTGTCTCTCTTGAATCACATCCAACCTAAAACTGACAATCACTTAACATGCATACAAATATAAATCTATAAACAAAGATATTTACAATGTAGAAGTGCCACATTGCCATGTATGGATGTATTTGATATTCAGCATGTCATGTAAAATAGAAAATGTTTAAAATACTGGTTGATGTTAAAGAGAAATCTGTGTTGGATAACATGAAAGAGAAATTGACATCAGCATTTCTACATAAATTGCCATAGGTTTGTGACACATATGCATATGTTCCAACTTCACAAAACAAAGTCTCTTATACATACTGTATTCCTGACCCAATGTATAGTTTTTGTCCCAGGAAGAAGAAAAGGAGACAGAAGAAAATGCCAAGATAATTAAAATATCAAACCACGACAATATGATTGGTCCACAGAACATATCAGGTAATATCAATATTTTATTAAAAATAATAAAAATTTTACTAATCAACATTTTGTATAAAGAGATTTTAAAGAGTACATCAGCAGTTGGAACATTACTTTTGATACTGCTAGTTCAATGTGAGTATTTGGAGGCACACCACAAGATTTAACAACCTCCTTCAGCAGAAATGAGAGGACAATTCTCGCCTCATTCAGCAACTAGTGCACTCCCAAAACTTGCTCTGAAGGGCTAGAGAACTCTCTGGAGCCAGTCTTTGAATGATGCAGAAGGCTACGAAAGGAAGCAAAAGATAGTTCTATTACATCAGTAGTTCACATCAGTATGACACTAGATGTAGGTCGAAGGGCTTATATTTCAAGGACCACATGTACTGAACAGTAAATGTGTCTGCAAATACACAGAGGACTCTGTTGCCTGCAGTGGCTTGCAGTTGTAACTGCTTTTGGATAGACATAGCAAAACAAGGTTTGCAACATGGGCCAGACATTCCTAGGGACATTGCAAGGCAGTTAATACTGGTTACCACCACCTATCCTATGAATAAGCAAAATACACATGCACAGACAAAGGTATATTTTTGGGTCATGAAAAAAAAGACAAAAATAACACGACAAAGCATAAAAGGGTTTTGTTTGATTGTTTACATTTTTATCCCACCCAGCTAGTAGCAAAGCTACTACTCTGGGCAGAAGACACAACAAAACATACCGTAATAGTAGAAAAGCAATAAAAAGGTCAAAAGAATAGATTCCCAATTCCAGGACCACGATAAACATGGTCCTAGGGTGCATTAAACAGCAGAGATACATAGGCTGGAAAAAAATCATGGCAGGTGGACCAAGAGGGATACATAACATTACCTTGGGGCAAATGACAGAAAGGCTTGGGAGCACAATCAGGTCTTAAGTTGCCTCCCAAAAGGGATATATTTTGTATTTTTCCAAAGTTTTGACAATTATTACACTTCATATTTTAAATGGTTTTAGTCTGCACTGAACAACTTGGTGCCCAAGACGTTTCCAGACCACATATTATTCTGGATGGCCAAGATCACCATGATCAATCCCCAACTAAGGATGACACATGGCTCTCAACACCAGAGACTCCTCAGAAACGAAAGAGTACTGACAGAGCAACAGAACCTGTCCCAGGAGCGAAAAGGAAACTTGATTTCTTAGAGAAGTAAGCAAGAACTTTGTCACAACTCTGTGAAAATGTCCATTTCATAATATTACAGGCTTGAATCTTAGGTCATGAAATTTGTTAGATAGTAGATTATGATGATGATGAATGTTAGTACTCTTGATACCTCACTCTGTAACACCAAGTAATAATTTTTGCTGCATTGCCCTAAGTAGAATTATCACAGGGTTGCCACAAGTTTTGCCAAATGTTTTCTAGAAAGGAACTGTACATTTCTGGATGCAGGAGAGACATGTAGATTTCCTGGCACTAAGATATTGTAACAGGAAAGCTTTCTCCTGCTGAATTTCTGTAATCTCTCTGATTCAAAACTGCTGAAGCCTCCTAGTTAAAACATGTACAGTATTTGTAAACCTACTCTTCCCTTTCAAGGAATACTGATTGGTTTCTGTCCAATGCATGCAGTTGCTTAATTTCCTTTGTAGACAGCTAATTATGAGTCAGATGTATAGCTCATCTAGTGATGATAACCATAATTTTAGCAGGCTTGGAAACCCAAGAACTCTGGTCAGAATTTGGCTGAAATCTGTCTTTCATACCGTGTTTCCCCAAAAATAAGAAGGGGTCTTATATTAATTTTTGCTCCATGTGATCAGGTTCAGTTTCAAATTTTGACAACTCATTTTGCGCGGGAAATATCACAGGAGACGTCTTCTTAGCTTTTACATTTTTGTCTTTATTGCTTATACTAGGATCAACACTGATCATAATCGGGTCAAAACAACTTACTAACTCAGGCAATAAGCCATAACTGTCTGATGCGAACTCCCGCCCAAAGTCAGTCAAACTCACAGGGGTGCCGGGCCAAACTTCTCCGCGTCGGTGGGTTTCTGAAGGGGTGCACTCCTCACTGAGCAAATTGTGCTGCAGCATGGTTGCCGGGCCCAATCCCCCTCAGATGGAGGAGTATTATACCTTGAATCTGGTCTTATCACCTGTTGTCCTCTCCCCTTTCCCTTGGGGAACACGATCACCGACCACTCCAAGGTTTCATATTTCACTTCTCCTGACTCTTTAAGTGGGGGTTCCGGAAGCAAACCCCCTAGCTTCAGATTTGCAAAGTCCCTGAACAACCCCTGGGTTTTCACTCTCTCATACTCTCGCAGTCTCTCCAGCTCTCTTTTGCGCCTCCACATGTCCAATTCCACCTCAAACTGCCACTCGCCTTGGCTACTTATACTCTCCTCCCAAACTGACAGTTCTTGCTCCTCCCCCTTCCGACTCCCGCTCTCCTCTAACAGGCATACTTCCACCTTCCCCCTTTCTTTTGGCTCCCCCTCTCTCTTCCTCCTTAATCATGTTTTCCCTTGAGTCCGACTCTACACCAATACTCTCCTGTTCCGATCCTCCCGCTACACCCTCTGTCTTGTGAGACGGCACACTCTCCTTCGGACTTCCTTCACACTCCAAAAAACACATTAGGGTTTATTTTCAGGGGATGTTTTATTTTACAGTCATTTCATCTTCAGGTTGCTGCACAATGCTGTACAATGGTGGATGGCGGGGTTTCACTTAACTAGGTCTTATTTTGGGGGTAGGCTTATATTACAAGCATCCTAAAAAATCATACAGTACTAGGGCTTATTTTCAGGTTAGGTCCTATTTTCGGGGAAACAGGGTATTGGCAAGTTCTTAAAGAAATGGGAGTGCCTGACCACTTTATCTGTCTCCTGAGAAACCTATATGTGGGACAGGAAGCAACAGTTAGAACTGGTCATGGAACAACTGAGTGGTTTAAAATTGGGAAAGGAGTACGGCAAGGCTGTATATTGTCCCCCAGCTTATTTAACTTATATGCAGAATACATCATGCGGAAGGCTGGACTGGAAGAAACCCAAGCCGGAATTAAGATTGCCGGAAGAAATATCAACAACCTCCGATATGCAGATGATACCACTCTGATGGCAGAAAGTGAGGAGGAATTAAGGAACCTTATAATGAGAGTGAAAGAGGAAAGTGCAAAAAACGGTCTGAAACTCAACATCAAAAAAACTAAGATCATGGCCACTGGTCCCATCACCTCCTGGGAAATAGAAGGGGAAGATATGGAGGCAGTGTCAGATTTTATCTTCCTGGGCTCCATGATCACTGCAGATGGAGACAGCAGCCCTGAAATTAAAAGACGCCTTCTTCTTGGGAGGAAAGCGATGACAAATCTTGACAGCATCTTGAAAAGCAGAGACATCACCTTGCCAACAAAAGTCCGAATAGTCAAAGCTATGGTTTTTCCTGTCGTGATGTATGGAAGTGAGAGCTGGACCATAAAGAAAGCAGACCGCCGAAGAATTGATGCCTTTGAATTGTGGTGCTGGAGGAGGCTCTTGAGAATCCCCTGGACTGCAAGGAGAACAAACCTATCAGTTCTAAAGGAAATCAACCCTGAATGCTCACTGGAAGGACAGATCCTGAAGCTGAGGCTCCAGTACTTTGGCCATCTCATGAGAAGAAAAG
Source organism: Pogona vitticeps (assembly GCF_051106095.1). Taxonomy (NCBI): domain Eukaryota; kingdom Metazoa; phylum Chordata; class Lepidosauria; order Squamata; family Agamidae; genus Pogona; species Pogona vitticeps. The sequence goes on from NC_135785.1 coordinate 158,975,107, forward strand.
AGTCCTTGGAAAAAACCTTGATGTTAGGAAGGTGTGATGGCAAGAGGAGAAGGGGACGACCGAGGATGAGATGGCTGGACAGTGTCTGCAAAGCAACCAACATGAACCTGACACAAATCCGGGAGGCAGTAGAAGACAGGAGGGCCTGGCGTGCTCTGGTCCACGGGGTCACGAAGAGTCGGACACGACTAAACGACTAAACACACACAGGGTATTGGACTACAGTATATCACCACTTGAAAAGAATAACCTTAGCACCGACTCCATTACATTCTCTGGACTGGCTTCAAGCATGTTATTGTTTTTGAAGCACTTATTTTCTTTACTAATTTGGGTCTGCAAAAACTTCTCCAATCACATTAATATTGCACCTTATGAGCACGCCATGCCCATCTGCAGATGCCCATGAGTGTGACACACCCACCCACGAGCACGCCTCACTCACCCAGGCATGCTTGTGAGCACACCACACTCCCTGTGAGCGCACCCCACCCCACGAGCAGGGTGGTGGCCTGCCCCCCTGTGCAGACCCTCCCCCCCCAACCAGTCCACAGTTCGGAAAAGGTTGGAGACCACTGCTGTAAGCAGTGTTCTGTGACTGAGTTCCTTTGGGTCTTCTGTGACATATTTGCTTTAATTTACTGTACCTTCTGAGTTCTGAATGTAAAAATATATGCACTGTATGTTTACCTTATTATTCCATTGCTTTTTAATGTCATCATGGAACTATTTATTTCCAGTAACGACATATAAATTGATAAACTTCTAAATTTGAAATAACAGCAACCATTTTAATTACAAACATTTTGCTAATATGAAGGGTACAATTCATGGAAATGGGCTGCCAAGAGGTATGCAAGTGAAAAACATGCTTTAGATGTTTCTTGCCCTGCAACTTCTATCAGTGTTAGCCAGCATAGGCAATGCTGAGGAATTTCATCTGGAGGACTGCCGTTGCTCACTCCTGGTCCACAACAGTAAAGCATTAGAGAAGCAGATAAAATGGTGCAAAAAAGAAACAGATTTGCCATTCTTTAAGTGACAGATATATTGTACAGTAGCCAAGATGGCTATGTACTATTTTAATTATTTTAAATGAAGCTATAAGATTTACTGGAAAATCTGAAAGACAATTTGTTTCTTCAAATTGTCTGGGAGAAAATTAGAGAAATAAAGATAAAATAGGGTTTCACTGAAGGTTCAAGGCAATTCTTGGCCTTTATTAGCAATTATGAGAAAGAATTATGACACTAGGCTTGCTGTAGGCATTTACCAATGCTACAAGAGGCACCATCTGCAATCCTGAGCAACTAGTTTCATTGAGCTTTGGCTCCTCACAGCTGTCATTCAGGAGTCATTCCATCAAGCTGTAGAAGAGACAGAAAGCAGGGCCAGAAAGGTCTGCAGTCTTTGCCTCTGTTTCCATGGCAACCCATTATGATAAGAAAGCCACTCAAATTTGACTGTATTACAGCACAACCACTGTGTTATATCTAATTATATAATCCATAAAATATTAAGAATTGGTCTGTGGCTAAGAATTCTCTTTTTCCTTTTCTATCCCTATCCCCCTTTTATTTTGTAATGTTTCTCTTTAGATTGTAAGCCTGAAGGCAGGACTTCTTTTCCTTTCCTTTCACTGATCTGTAAATTCTTCTGGAAGAGTTTCCAGTGGAAAAATAGATTAATGCTTTGAATAAAGAAATAATAAATTATACACGTAGAAAGTGGTAATTAAACTACTATTTCCATCTTCGCAATTATGACATTTATCAGTAGATGTCAGAATGCACTGCATGAAATGGTGTTTAGAACACTGGATACCTAAAGCACTTATGAAAAAATGCTACATACAGTGGTGCCCCGCTAGACGATTACCCTGCAAAATGGTTTATTTGCTAGACGATGAGTTTTTGCGATCGCTGTAGTGCTTCGCAAAATGGTGTTTGCTATGGGCGATTTCCGATGGACGATGTTTCAGACTATGATTTGCAAGACTTTTTGGGGGGGATCATATTTTGCAAGATGACGATTTTAACAGCTGATCTGCGCTTGTAAAACGGGTGTTTTCAGGACCGTTTTTCGCAAGACAGCAATTTTTACAGCTGATCGGTGCTTCACAAAACGGTTTCTCTATGGGCGATTTTCACAAAACGACAACTATTTTTCCCCATTGGAATGCATTAAACGGATTTCAATGCATTCCAAAGGGGAACTGCATTTCGCAAGACGATGTTTTCACAAAGCAATTTCAGTGGAACGAATTAACATTGTCTTGCGGGGCACCACTGTATTTGTCTTTCTAATTTGTGCGATGCACTAGATGTTGTGAACTCAGCAAGTATTATATGAAATGTAGGATCTTTGTTTGATTTAACCTGTAATTTTATGTAACACATAGAAATGTTCAATACATATGTAGGATTAAAAGCCATAGAAATCAGGAGTTTCAGTTTGCCTGAATTTTATGTTAGAGAATTCTTTTATTATAACTATTGTGATCATGTATAAGTTACCTCAGAAACTGATTTTACCAATATTCTGGTTGTACTAACTTAGTCAAAGACTAATCTTATAAAGATAATAAATTTCAAGAACATATTGCCATGCATAATGTTTATTGTATGTAGTGTTGGTATGGATAAGAACTTTGAAAGAAGAAAGCAACCAAACTTACATTAATTTTCCAGACTGTGACAGCCTCCTCACACGACACAAAGGAGCTGCCACGTCGCACTCACACTCACTTTATTTCACGCTGCCACCAACCATTCCCTCAAAAGACTCTTCAGACAAAAGTATGATTTTTTAAAATAAAAACTTATGTTTATTGATAATAACAAAAGGAATGGTAAATCACTATAATAATTAAAATAAAAGGCAATCAGTAATAATAAAGCACCATACACACACACTCTCTCAGACCTTCACTCTAATATATAGCACAGTACTACACAACATGTACAAGCCCTAACTCCCTAAGTCCCTATCCAGACCCTATCAAGTCCCTCTCTGACTCACACCTCATTCACTCCCCCTTAAATACCCTAGCTCCACCCTCTTATGTCCCACCTCCCGTCATGCTATTGGCAGATGACAAACAACCATAGCAATGATGGGCAGATGACATCACCGTTACTGTAACACAGACAACCTTCCTAACATATTTTACCAACTGAACACATAAGATATAAAATATTTATATCACCCTGCTCTACAGCAATCACCCGTGTACCCTTGCATCGTACTGTTTAGAAAATATACCCTTAGATGTTAATTTTTATATATTTAGTGGTTTAACCAGAATTCTTACACATAATCAAAAGGTCAATATTGAATCAATACAATCTTTTAATTGGTATCAATAATGAATATCAACCATTACATTTACTTTTACCCTACTTTGTGGGCTAAACACACTACAATATTCTGCTATGGTGAAATTAGCATAGATAAAATATCTATTACATATTTTATGGTGTAAAATCTGAACCTTTTAGAACTTTCAGAATAGGTAAATACTTTTTAGGACTTGGACTAAGTAGCTATTTATTGGCACCACAGAGAATTACTTCATGATAGAAATATTTCAGTCAATGTAAACAGATAGAGAACAGAAGCAGAAAAGCTTAGCCACACCAAAATACATATAACAATGCACAAACAAAGAATCACAGACTGTTATAATCTGATTAAGTAATCCAATGAAAATTCCTTCTGCAAGAATCTCCCACATGTGCTCCCTACCTCCAACCCAACACTTTCCTCCTGCCTTAGACCAACAGAACTACTTTTTTTCCCAAGACTGAAACTCAGTTCCCCTTGATAATTTGTCCAGTCGTGTCCGACTCTAGGCGACGGTGCTCATCTCTGTTTCCAACCCATTGAGCTAGCGTTTGTCTGCAGACAATCCTCCGTGATCACGTGGCCAGCGTGACTAGACATGGAACGCTGTTTACCTTCCCACCGAGGTGGTACCTATTTATCTACTCGCATTTTTGCATTTTGCATGCTTTTGAACCGCTAGGTTGGCGGGAGCTGGGACAATCGACGGGGGCTCACTCTTTCACGTGGATTCGATCTTACGACTGCAGGTCTTATGACCTTGCAGCACAGAGGCTTCAGCAGTTTAACCCGCAGTGCCACCACGTCCCTAAGTCGAAACTCAGTTCATTCCACCTTAAAAGAATAAACATGGGTAGGAATTGTTCAATTAGAGCAGCAGCAGTCGTGGTGGAAACATTTCTCATGCGGAATATCTAGTAGAGACTATGTTCTACTAGAATTCTTGATTTCAAAGGAAACTAAAACAGAGTTGTAACCACACATATATGATGGATTTTTAAGAAGACAATTTTCATAAACTCAGAGCAAAGAAAAGTAAGGTCCCATGGCAGGAGATCCTAACAAGAAAAGGAGTCCAAGAAGGGTGGGAGCTTCTAAAACAAGGAAATTCTAAAGGCACAACTACAAACAAATCCAACAAGAAAATAAGGTGGGAGAGAGAGAAAAGAAAAGCCAGGAAAGCTCGGAGAGGACCTGAAAACATAAAAGGGACACATATAGGAAGTGGAAAGAAGGCCAGGCCACAAAAGAAGATTACAGACAAGTAGCAAAGAATTGCAGGGATGTCATTAGGATTGCAAAAACTGAGAATGAGCTGAAGTTAGCTAGAGACACTAAAAGTGACAAAAAGCATTTTTCAGGTACATTGGTGCCTCGCTTGACGTCATCAATTCGTTCCAGCAAAATCACTGTAGAGCGAAAACATCGTAAAGCAAAATTAAAAAGCCAATTAAAATGCACTGAAAACCATTCAATGGGTTCCAATGGGCTGAATACCTGCTTGTCCAGCAAAGATCCTCCATATGGCGGTCATTTTCGGGTGCCTGATAAGCGAAAAATGCCTCCTAAAAACAGTGGGGAGCCATTTTGAACAGCCGGTGGCCATTTTGAAACCCCAACAATCAGCTGTTTTGATCGTCGTAATACGAAGAATGGTTCCCGAAGCAGGGAACTGATTGTCGCAAAGCGAAAAAACCCATTAAAACATTGTTTTAAGATCGCAATTGTGGTTGCAAATTGTCGTGAAGCAGATTCGTCGTTATATGGGGTAATTGTAAAGCAGGGCACGACTGTATGTATGTAGCAAAAGAGAAAGAAAAGAAATAGTGGCTCACGTACTCAATGTAGATGGAAAAATGGTAACAGATGACGCAGACTGCAAAAAAATAAATAAATAAACAAATCCAAAAATAAACATTGGAGCAAGTCCCATGCTGGGACTGCATAAAACACACACACATACACACCAAAAAACAAAACAACACAGAAACATAAACCCCCCAGCCCAAACCTACCCTCCAAACCCCATCCAGAACAATTTTTTTTAAAAAGGAGCACCTTACCCATCCGAAGCCTCTGAAGCCTCCCGGGGGTCCCCCACCGCCGCATTTGCTGCCAGCCTCCCTCAACAGGTCATCCAACAGTGCGACCAATGCCATTTCTGTACCATGGCGTGGCCTGAAACCCGATTGGAACGGATCCAGGGCATGTTTCATCCAAATGAGCCTGAAGCTGATCGGCCACCACCCTCTCCACCACTTTGCTAATGAAAGAAATGTTGGCAACGAGCCTATAATTGCCAATTTCGTCCGCCGCCAAACTAGGTTTCTTCCTTATGGGCCTAATGAGTGTCTCCTTGAGGGCAAGGGGTACCCTGCCCTCAAGGAAAGACCCATTAATTATTGCTGTGGCCCATTCAATTGTTATAGGCCTGGCTGCCTTGATTAGCCAGGCCGGGCAAGGGTCAAGGGATGAGGTGGTGGCCCAACAGCAATCAAGCACTTTGTCCACAATATCAAGCACTTTGTCAACAGGTTGAAAGAGATCAATAATCACCGGTCAAGGCGGAGCACTGGACATCTCTGCTCGATCCACTGTATCCAAAAAAGGAGAGAGGTCCCGTCGAATGGCCTCCACTTTAGATTTTTAAAATACTGCAAATTGGTCTGGTGAAATACTAGAGGGAGGCCCATCATGCACTATAGCAGTGGTTCTTAACCTTTTTGAAAGAAACGCCCCCTTGAGCCATTGAAGAAGTTATCATCGCCCCCCTCCCCACGGTGATATCTTATTTATTTATTTATTTATTTATTTATTTATTTATTTATTTATTTATTTATTTATTTATTTATTTATTTATTTATTTATTTATTTATTTATTTATTTAAGACACTTAAATCCAATGACTGCTGAAAACAAAATTCAATTCCAAGAAAATGAAATACTCCCAAAAAGTAACATTTAGTTATTTAGTTGTAAGCGAATTTTAAGACGCAAAAAGAAATATAAAAAGGGCATAAAAACAAACCGCAATGCAGGAACTAAAAATTTCAAGACAAAAACTCTGAAACTAAATTAAGATTGGAGGAAAATATATATTCATGCACACTGTAAAAAGGCTGCAGCCATCTTCACATGTTTAGCTTGCTCCAACGCCCCCCTACTGCCCCCCTTCTGCTCCAGCGCCCCCACACCGCCCCTTTTCGTTCTACTGCCCCCCTGAAAAATGAAATCGCCCCCTGGGGTTCATTATCGCCCACGTTAAGAACCACTGCACTATAGGTCACGCACTATATGGAAAAGCTCCACCTCTGGTTTGAAGCTTTGCTTATCCAGTTAGCAAGATGTACTCGGCTAGCAGCCTTTACCTTAGCATGGTAAAGGTTAGTTGCGACCTTGACAGCTATCCAATTATCATCTGTCGGGTTCTTTCTCCACTTGCGCTCTAGCCATCTCCTAAATTGCTTCCTTGCTCATAGGTCCTGATTAAACCAGGGTGCAGGCCGAGCTCTGCATTGGAGAGGGTGTTTAGGAGCAATCGTGTCTACAGCCCTGCTGGTGGCAGTATACCAGCCATCCACCAGAGCCTCAACAGGAACACCAGCCAGATCAGCCGAAATCCCTCTCATGGAATCCTATGGGATTCAATAGCCTTTGAGGGTGGACCATAGAAATAGGTCCATGCTCCCTGCAAGGGGGGAGAGCCACTGAAAGATTACATTTCATTAGGTGGTGATCTGACCATGACGAAGGGACTGACACAAGGTCAGTCACCATCAGACCACACTCACTCCAATTTGTGGAAGAAACCAGGTCTAGCATATGACCACCCATGTGGGTGAGGCCCCAGAATGCTGAGCCTCCCTTTTCCTAACCATTGGGGCAAAAGCCTCTTCGCCACTAACAGTTAGCAAATTTAAATTTCCCACACTTTTCCCCTGCCTTTTTTCGTTCGTATCATGAAGCACCGTTCGCAAGTAGAAGCAAAATTTTGTGAACAGAGCTGTTTGTAAGTTGGATTGTTCGTAGGTAGGGACATTCATAAGTAGAGTACACTGTACTGTACTTGGAATGCTGCCATACAGGAGGGGCTCCTTGTCTCCTTGTTTGACTCTTGGTTCTGTTGCTGCTTTTGGATTGTTGACATTTGGTTTAAATACTCCCTCTTTGGACGTGACGCTATCTAGGACTCAACTTTTCTATTTTTCCAGGCTCTACTCTGACTGGAATGTAGTAACTTTCCAGAACACAAGAGTTCTAAAAAGCAAGATATATGGTGCCTCTTACTTTGGACTATAATTTCAATTGGGCCCTGAAGTACGCTCAGTATTTGAAGATTATTGTAGCTGTCATCCAAAACAGGGTTATTCTGTTTATACCTGCAGTACATTGAATGTGGATTTGACCTCCTGCAATCCAGTGGCAAGAATAGTTGATTATGTACTGTAAACTACATTTGCAAAGTCTTGGATGAGCTTTGAGAAAAGCAGTGTTGCAGTGTCTCTTTCGGCTGGTGTAGTCCAAAAAGTAAATTTTATTCCTTAGTTCAGTGCAGCCCACCACAGTGAAACAAAATAACAGCTTAGTGCAATGAGGTTTTAGGAAACATTTATATTGAGGTTGTGGCGCTGTGGGTTAAACTGCAGAAGCCTCTGCGCTGCAAGGTCAGAAGACCAGCAGTCATAAGATCGAATCCACGTGATGGAGTGAGCTCCCGTCGCTTTGTCCCAGCTCCTCGCCAACCTAGCAGTTCGAAAGCATGCAAAATGCAAGTAGATAAATAGGTAACAGTGTTCCGTGTCTTGTTGCTCTGGCCACATGACCATGGAAACTGTCTTCAGACGAACGCTGGCTCTATGGCTTGGAAACAGCGATGAGCACTGTGCCCTAGAGCCGGACTCGACTGGACTAAATGTCAAGGGGAACCTTTACCTATATTGAGGAAAATGAAACCAAAATAAGAGTATCATATTCCACCAGCACTTGTTGATACAGTGGGGAAGTCCAATAGGGCAAAGAGAACTGTCAGGGTATTTCCTAGTTTGAATTTTAAGCATCCAGTGTGTATCTCTGGAAAGAAGACACACGTCTTGTGTTTACCCTGACTTCTACAATCCCCTTGCAAATTTTTCTGCAGATCAGAGGACATTAGCAAACTTCTTATGGATGATGGACAGAACATTAATAAATACTGTAGACAGTAAAAGGCTACAATCATATGTGAAAAGTGCTACCAAAAATCCCTATGGCAAAATGTCATCATTCCGTTAGTTGTATGCACCACTAATACACGTGACTGTTTCCCTTGGTTCCCCCTTTCCCACGTTAACCCCCAAATAACCTATAATACAAATTAGGCTAAGAGGTATTCAATGACCCAAGGACACCAAAAGATTTTACCACGGGTCTGTATGGCGTTGGCAGTCTGTTATTGCATAAATGTCACCAAGGCTAAAATATGTCGCTAGAAAAACAATGCAGCGATGAAGGTGCTTGACGTGCATACACTGCCACCAAATCTGCACAAGATTTGCAACTAAGGGCGCAGGATTTGGTGCACTGATCGCCCGAAGAAAGGGTGAGTCGCTAGAGTGCGTCAGTATTTTAAAAGCCGTCTCAGGGAACACTCCAAAGAGCATCGCCCTCCATGCGTTGCTCCACCTCCAAAACTCAGTGGGCCTCCGAAAGACCCCCGATTTCGTGTGACGTCACGAAAGAGAAAAAGCAGCCGCTCCTATTTCCCCCTTTTTCTTCTCCCCGCCCGACCCTAGTGATCGGAGCCATGGCGCGCGCGTACAGGCTCACGCGCTCCCTCCCATTACGTGCACCGACCCACTCCTCCAGCAGGACGCCGCCGTACAATCTCCCGCGTTTTCTCTCCCCTCCTCCTTTCTCAGCCGAGAGAGAAGCGTGTGTGTGTGTTTTTTTTTCCCGCCCAGCCAAAGAGCGGCTGTCAGGCCCTCCGACCAATGGGAGGCTCCGCTCCCCTCCTAAGCCCGGCCTCGTTTCCCTCCCTGAGGAAGCGGGAGTACCTTCTCCCCCTCCCGCAGCCGAGGGAAGTGACTTCACAATGGAGTGCCCCCCCACCCTGTCATAAAGACTGGGCGATCCCCGCCAATCGCAGAAGAGCGGCTTTTCCCCTCGCAGCCAATGAGGGGGCAGGAGGCCGGCGCCGGCAGGCGGGGTCAGCCTTGTCAGGAGGGTGGGAAGACAAGTGACAAGAGCGCGGCGGCAGCGGCGGCGGCTCCGCCTCCCTTTGGTCGGTGCGCGGCCTGGAGGAGTCGCCTCCTCCTCCTCCTCCTCCTCCTCCCGGCCCGGCTGGCTGGCCTCTGTCTCTTTGGCAGCCATGGCGGCGGCAGCGGAGCAAGAGCAGCAGCAGTTCTACCTTCTCCTCGGCAACCTGCTCAGCCCGGACAATGTGATCCGCAAACAGGCAGAGGTGACTCGGCGGCTCCGCGCTTCTTCTTCTTCTTTCGCCCTCCCTCAAGCCCCGTCCCGGCTCCAGCCACGCGCAGTCCGGAGCCCGGCCTTGCCCTGTCAGCGGCCGCCTTGTGTGTGTCTGTGGGAGGAGGGCGCCCCCCTCCCCCGAACGGGCCCCACGTGCTCTGGCCGGAATCGCCCGGCGGCCGTTAGAACCGTTGGCTGGGCATCCGCGCGCAGGGCTGGCCCGTTCGGAAGGCAACCGCCGCCTCCTTCCCGCCCGCCGCTCTCGCCGGCTTCTCCTTCCCGGTTGCTGATCGGCGCCTCTCTTTCCCCCACCCGCCGCCTTTCACGTGTTTGGCTCTCGGCGCCGAAGCCCTTTCTCCTTGTGTGTGTGTGCGAGAGACCGACAGAGAGAGAAAGGCCCTGAGTGGCTTCGCTCCTGCCTACCCGGGGAAAGCCCTGATCGTTTTCTTTGTCCCGTGGCTGTAATTTCCAGCCCCCCTCCCGGGTCACTGGGAAGTGCCTTCTCTCACACGCGCACTCCTTGTCGCTGATAACCTCTCTTCACCTCATCCCCCTCCCTTCTTCCAGGTTTACCTTTCCCCGGATCATCTGCCTCAGCCCCTAATCCCTTTGTAGAGCTAGCGACCCAAAGCCCTGATGCCTTTATGGCCTGCATCAGGTATTGCCAAATACAAAGGAAGGGTGAGATTCCTTCTTGGAAAATGTTCAGAAGGTACACTCCTGACCCTTTTCCGATTAAATTCATAGGAACAAATGAGGAACGGAAGAGCGTTTCACTGATGGTTGGGCTGTAGTTTTGAGTAGTTTGCAATGCATTAATAGTGTGCTCATTACTCCATTTATCTATGTAGAGGTGGAGAGCCATAGTGCTGATGGATTAAAAAGCATGAATAGTTCTGTCTTGATTGATGCTTTGGCAGTATCAGTAACGCTTGTGTATGTGTGTGTATGCATATGCATGTATGTGCTACATTTCAGAATTCTAAATTCTCCAAGGAAAGGGGTTCAATCTGTCTGGTAAAACTCTGGGTTAGATTTATTGGGGAGAGGGGATGAATCCCGAAGATTTTGCAGCCAGAATTCAATTTGCTGTGATTGATGCAATGTAAATTCTTCTGAAAATTTAGGGGGTCTTGTCTGAACTTTGGAATAATACTATGCCTAAAATGCAAAATGTCTTTAGTATTCAATATAGTACTGAAGTGATACTTTCATCTTTGCTTTATTCTATGCTTTTTATAATAATTTGAAATTCAGAACTACAAGATTTCCCAGTAATTAGTAAATTGGGAAAATGCTTCCCCCACCCACCCACAGGGGTGCTTTACATTCTTTATTGTAAAAACCTAGTGGGAAATCTCTGTTCCATTGAAATTAATGCCAGTGTCTGGCTTAGCATTTTCTCATTGGATAGCTGTACTGAAGCTTTTATCATTTCATCACTCCAACGGTCAGCAGAGTTCAGCACATTGTTTCATTATGAAGAGTTGTATAAAAAGCTGTTCCCTGTACAGTATTCTAATGTAAAACAATGCAGTGTGATTATTTTTCTTTCTGTAACTGACACATGTTATCCAAATAAGAGGTGAAGACTGTACTTACTGATACAATCATTTTTAAGCACTGTAAAGCCTCATGGCATACATATGAATGTTCTAATGTGTGAATGAGAGAGGAGGCCAATAGCAAATTTGAGCATATTAGTCTTCTGAGCCACAAGTAATGTGGTCAAGTCCTGAGACCCTTTGTTAAAAGGAGAAGGAATGGCTAAGTGGTGCATCATAAGGAAATTACATCACTTGTATGCAAAATAAGGTAATGACTGATGGGCATATTGCCCAATTGTGATAGTAAACAGTTTCTGCTGTGTTGTAGTAACTTGGATATTTTGCAGATGAGCTGTTCAAACATTCTTATTCACACAGTATACGTTTGAAGGCCAATTCATGACACAGAGAATAAGCATATTGTCTTTATGTCCTTGACAGCTTCCCAGAACCATATATTGTAGTAGTTCCTACCTACTGCCTTGTAGTTTTAAGCTCACAAACCTGAGGAGAACTTTTGGTACAGCGAAACCGAGGAAGTCCAGATTGGTAGAAACTGAGGGAGTCCAGATTGGTAAAGAAGCAACGGCCAAAAAATAATAGCAGTCAAGTGATACTGTTGAAGCTTATGCATGTCCATTGAGAGAGGAAGATCTCTGCCCTTTTTGACACTGGGAGATGGTAATGCTAGAGTCAGCAGTAACTGGTGCAAACTCTTGATCGCTGGAAAAATAATTGCCTTGACAATCAGCAGGGGCAACTATCTACTCAGCACCATCCACTTACAGCATACTGCCTGGCTTATACTGTACCACCAGAAAGCAATCAAACTGTCTCTTGTCCCTATTATGACACGTAATATCTGGCAGCAGGTATTCCCAGTGAACACCAACCCACTAGTGCTGCTAAGTATGAATGAAGAACTGATAAATAGTAACTACCTGTGAATTTATCAGACAATAATAGAGTATCATTAGTTCTTGCAGTTTTCAGTAAATATTATAGATGTGACAAGCACTGATGGTAGTGTTTTACTTACACTGTTAGATACTCATATCCAGATGGGTTGACAAGATTTGTCTTGAGTTCTATTTAACTTCAAAAACCTCCACACCCATTCTTAACCAGATTGGTCTTTTTAGTATTCATTCTCTTCTGTCCTAGAGAGATATCTGTTAATGCTGTGCTTTTTGATCATGAAGATAACAATGTTAACATCACTGTTGCTTATTCTAAAATAAATATTAGCTTTTATTAGCAGCAAGGAATATTAGGAATTATTTTTATTAACACTTCTAGGCACTGTAAAATGCCAGAATTTTCATTCACCCAGTCATTTTTACTCTAAGGAACTTCAAGAATAATAGATGGTACTTCATAGGTTGTACTTTGTAGGCTTCAGAGTTAAGAGTATGATAAGCACTGATCACTTCTGTAGACACGTAGTGGATTTTTCATACTCTAGAGTGAAACTAACTTTCAGACTTAACTTAAAATTGCCTATTTAAACTGTGAAATCAACAAGATTCTGATCAATCGGACAAGCAGGCCTATCTGTACTCCCAGACAGCCATTGCTTTCCTCAGCATCTTCTAATCAGGGAAGCAGTTGTGTGCACAACAGACAGAAATGTGTAAGCAACCAGGGGAGAGCAGGTGCGCAACTGCTCTTATCCACACAGTTTTGTTTTGGTGTTTTAACTACTATTACACATATCTGGTTAGTTCATCAGTGGAAGTTTGACTGGGTTAACATGAAAAAAAAGAGAGTGACATAAGAATAACATGACATAAGAATGTTATGTGCATTTTTTTTCTAGGTTAGAAGAAAGCCATTGTCTTCATAGTCATTAAAAGCTTCTCTTGATGATTAATGGATATTGGCCTGGTTATAACCTGTATGGTTTGGCTTTTGGGATTGCAAAATATTTTGAAACTCTGTCCAAACAAAACAAAAAGAAACAACACAAATATTAGCTTTTATGGATGTATCCATTTTTTCAGACACTGTTTGAAGTACAGGATTGCACCTTTGAGTAAAAGAACCTCAACACAAGCATTTATTTCCAGCTGTGATGGTGTTATATTCTCAATACCAGTTGCTGGAGAAGAATAATGAGAAAAGTTGATTGCCCTCAGGTTCTGTATCTCCGCAGGTATCTGGTCGGTCATGAATGGGAACAAAATACTGTACCGTAATGGACTTTGTTCGGGTCTGGCACAGTTTTTTCTTCTTCTTAAGAATGGGTCTCTTAGAGCATAATGTGGGGTAGGTGAAGCCTTGATGTCTCATTTTTAGTGGTAACCTATATCTGTTCTTTTCTTTCATAGGAAACATATGAGAACATACCAGGCCAATCTAAGATTACATTCCTTCTACAAGCTGTCCGGAATACTACTGTTGCTGAAGAAGTATGTTTTTCCCCCCTTAGGCAATCTCTAATAATGCTATAAAATATAAGATAAGACAGTATCAGCTGCAGCATTGTTTTATGTTGTACTAAAATTGTTAGAATTCTGATTAATTCTATCAGCTGGAATTAGCCACTAAGAATATATTACTAGAATTATTTCTAGATTTAACAACACTGATCAAGATGCTGTTTCCCTACAGTAAATTTACAGGTGTAATACTAAACCATAGCTTAGTTTTACAAGAAAAAACAGACACAAATGGCTGGTGTACTCCCTCCTCCCCAACAAATGGGCCAAAGTCCTATTGCTTAAAGTAGTAAATTGAACTAGAGTAGACCTATTTGGTGAATCAATTTCGCCATAAGTTCTGTTCATTCATGTGAGCCTATTTTAGCTGTGACTTACATAGTACTGTCATAACTAGCATAGACCTATTTTGATGAGTGGAACCTATGGAGGAATTGATTCACAACTTACTATGCCAAGCAACTGGATTTCAGCTGTATGACTTTCTGTTTCCGGTTTATTTCCATTTTTGTCTTAAATCAAGATAATGAACCATAACTCAAATAGTCCTAGTGACTTGGATTCTGACTTTCCATCTGTGAATAAAACTAGGTGTTCCCTCCCACTTTTTTCTGCTGTCCCTCGTATTCCCTGAATATCTGATCCTACAAATAGAGACTTTTGAAAATGGTGTCACATACAGTGGTGCCTTGCAAGACAAAAGTAATTCGTTCTGCGAGTTGCGCTGCCTTGCGAAATTTTCATCTTGTGAAAAGCGGTTTCCCATAGGAATGCATTGCAATGCATTCCTATGGGAACCTTGCAAGACGAATGAATTATTTTTGTCTTGTGAAGCATTGGTCTTGCGAAAAACATTCATCTTGTGAAGCATGGCCATAGAAGAAGCCGTCTTGTGAGGCACCATAGGAATCGCAAAAACCATTCATCTTGCAGGTTTTTCATCCTGCGAGGCGTTCGTCTTGTGAGGCACCACTGTATAGTGCAGAGAACTAGAGATGAAGGGATAGGTTGGTAGAGGAAAAGGTTCTGGTACCTGCATGAATGGAAAAACAGGAGAATCCAAAGTATTGTGCTTTTAGTGAAATTGTGAACCCTTCACTTAAATAGCTCTTTCAATTCAGAAAAGCTTTAGCACATGGAATTTGTTGAGTGAAGTTTACAGGAGATGCTAATAGGAAACACTCTAATAAAAAGTGTCTGTGTCTGTCTTTCTTCATTATGTCTTGGGATTTCTGCATTTTAGCCTGAATAGGTGTGTGCTGTCAAGTCAATTCTGACTTATGGTTACCCTTTCCAGGGTTTTCTAGGTAGAGAGTATTCAGAAGTGGTTTACCATTCCCTTCTTCTGAGGGCATCTTGGGGCTGTGCAGCTTGCCCAAGGCTACATAGGCTAGCTCTTCTGGGATGCACAGTGGGAAACTGAACTCTCAACCTGTGGCTCTGCAGCAAGATACCCAACTCACTGAATGATCTTGAAACTTCTGCTGTTCAAACCTGTTAGCTATTGATTGTGTGTTTGGTTGTTGCTTTCTTTACTAATTTATTAACTGTTATGGAGAAGCATAAAGAAACAATAAATAATAATAATTCATTAGTATGTAAATTTGTTCACGTTGTCATATGCAAAAAATAGTACCAATTTAGCAGTATCGATATGAACAATATCTCTTCTGCCATAGATATCAGAAGAGTGATGATCATATCTTATATGTCCATCCTCAGTTGTTTAGATTGTAAAATACATAGAATATTTGTGTATGACATTTATGTTAGCAGAAGTTGCAAAATAAAATAAACCTGTTGCACTTCTGTTACTTTTCCCTAAGAGATTTAAGTGAGTTCACTTATTTAACATGTAAATTAATGTTTATGTGTGCTTTAATATACACTTAATTTATATCCCATTTATCTTATCTCTTGAGGCCATCATGAAGGTGGATTACAGATTCTTCACAAGAGATATTTCAATGTCCATTTTGATCTGTTGCAGAATACTTTATCCATAATTCGCAAAATCTCTTTACCAACTGCTTCTAAGTTTAGAGTTCTTCCATCATAGAGTCAGTTGCTTTGTTTAGTTCTTGTATCATCTGTGGAGTGAAATAGTGGTGCGGTAAATAGCTATATGATTAAAGATGCCAAAAATAAGTTTGGCAGAGTCAGAACTTCGGCTCATTGTCTAGATTTTTGTGTACAACGACATAGAAAATAAAATTACAAAGAATTGAACTGCAGTATATTGTTTTAGAATTGTTTCCCCCACCAAACTTCCTAATGTATATTTGTTTTAATAGGCTAGACAAATGGCTGCCGTGCTCCTACGAAGACTTCTGTCAGCTTCTTTTGAAGAGGTTTATCCAACCCTACCCCCTGAAGTTCAGGCTGCCATCAAAAGTGAACTGCTCTTAATTATTCAGTTGGAGACACAATCTAGTATGAGGAGAAAAATCTGTGATATTGTAGCTGAATTGGCCAGAAATCTAATAGGTACACAGGATTATTTGTATTTCTCAGTTGTGCTCTCTGCCATAACATGACTGATGTAATATACAGCATAATGTAACAATAAATACAGTAGGACCCCTGTATCCACTTTTTCAGTTACTGTGGTATCGCTTAACTGTGGTTGACTGCAGTCCAAAATAAAGGGAAGCTCCTTCATACTCTTCTCTGTCTGCCTGTTCAGGCCATGGAGTGGTGATCATTTTAAGGGATGGAACTGAGTCAAAGTGTTTTCTTCAGTGGGAGAGCACTCCTCAGCATCTTGCCTTCTGCCGGCTTGTCTCGCCACAAACCAACAGCAGCACCTGTTGCTTTCACTCAAGTCCTGATGCATTAATGTGGAATGTGACGCATCAGCCACAATGGGCCAGAAAAGAGACAGTGGAGGCAAATGGCATCTGCACATTGAATGACATCCTCACACCGCACTCATTCATCATAAAAGCAGAGGGCCCAACAGCCTTTGCTTCTGAGCTCACCACTGCAATGTTTGCTAGTATCCACAGTTTCAGACATCTGCAGGGGATTTGAAATATTTTACCTTTGGATACATGGCTCCTCCTGTAATAAGCTGTACCAGTAAAGAAAGTTTTTTTAAAAAAGGGAAAACATCATGAAGAATCCAGAAGAGTGCCAATATCTGTCTGGACCATGTTAAACTTGTTTTAATCAGCAATTTCTATTGTATTGTAATGCTCAAGTCTGTTAACCGCCTTGGGACAGTGATATAAACATATTTTAAATAACTTAAATAAAAAGCTATGAAAGAGGATGCCATGTGGATTATTCTGGAATATTAATGCAACTGCAGAAATACCTATTCTGCTTCCTCACTAATCCTTGCCTGATACAGGGATGGAACACAAAACAAGATATCCTTAGTGCATTTGAGTGACCTGGAAACTCCAGGCTGCTGCCTCTTTGTATTTCTGAATATTATTGTCCTGCTAATCTTCATGGAATTTAGTGCTTTGATTGTGCTGTTATGTTCAATTCTATAGTTGAAAGAAAGCTGTAACATAGAAAATGGAGTGATAACAAATCTTTTAATGGCCATTTCACATTTTTAGGAAGCACTGCATAAGCTTAAGGACTGCAGCAGTCCATATAACCCTTGCATATTGCGATAAGTATATGGCTTTTCATGTTAACTTACCTAGCCAAGCCATCTTCGTCTATGACTGCTTTGGTCCTGTAAAGTGATCCTTTCCCAAATACTAGGGTTACCAGAACTTTACCAGTGATACTTGGTTTCTTTTAAAAAGGTGATGCTTCAATAAAAAAACATGCCTTCATCACATAAACAGGCAGTGATTTTACTGTATTGCTGCCCCACAGGACCTTTTGCATACCCTCTTGCACCTGCTGCAGTAGGTGGGAGTCTAGCTTTGCCTCACAGCAGAATAAAAGATTATTGAAATTTTAAGGAGAGGATGGTGGTGCGATGATTAAAATTTCTGGCAACTATACAAGGGTATGAAGCATTTAAAGTATAGAAAGCTGTCTTGTGTTCAGGAGAATCCAGAGCTTAACATGCTGTGAAACTAGGCAGTCATTTCCCTTTAAGAATACTGTCCCTTGATGCAAATTTTGTCACTGAACATCAGGAGATCGCTCCAGAAAAAAATCAGTTCTTTTATGATTCAGTTAAATACAATGGTTTCATGCTGGTTTTAATCTGTCAAGGAATTGTTTTGAAAATTGGTTTCTGAATGCTCCTTTTCTGTTTTCTCTAGATGAGGATGGTAATAATCAGTGGCCAGAAGGCCTGAAGTTTTTATTTGACTCAGTCAGCTCTCAAGACGTTGGATTGCGTGAAGCTGCACTACATATCTTCTGGTATGGCATTACTCCTAAATGAGTGAATGGTGTAGTTCAGGTCGCAACACAAGTACTGTTAGATTGTATATATAAGGTCACTGGTCTTAGAAATCCTTGCTTAACAATTAGCTTTTAAAATGGGGTCTGGAGGAACCTTCTGGGGTAATTTGAAGAGATTATTCGGAGTTCTTAGTTGAGATGAGTAGTTTTGCTCAGGCATCCACAGGTGGGTTTAGACTAGTATGCTATAGCAATTCATGACCATGTTTCAGTTTAGTTTTCACCTTGCTGGAGATCTTTTATCAATTCACGGGACTGTGGAAGGCAGGTTGACATGAAACATGTTCCCTGAACATAGAGAAATGCAATTTTTAAAATACAATATCTTGCATGTATGTAATTCTAAAGTCTACAGTATGCTTTAAAGTACATGTTATGTTATTGCCTATATAGGAACTTCCCTGGAATTTTTGGAAATCAGCAGCAGCATTATTTGGAGGTTATCAAACGAATGTTGGTACAGTGTATGCAGGATCAGGAGAACCCAACAGTAAGAAAAAATCTGTTTTGTTTTGTCTAAGAACACAATCTGACTAAATTTGTACAAGAAAACTTGGTTTAATGGTGGAATATTTACTGCTCTAGGGGACTAAATACCCGAAATGAAAATCTGCAGCCATAGTTGAATAATTTACACTATTAACCTTAGAATATTGAGTTGCCTGCTTTGCGGTAAGGGCAGTTTCAGAAGCCAGTTCTGGAAAACTGTTGTGACACTTTGGCTGCTGGCCTGCAGTGTTCCCAGGATTCTCTCTTACTCTCTGTTCTAATCAATGTAGGTATGAAATAAGTGAGAACATCACGGATTTGGAGCATTGCTATCCATATGTTGGTAATACCCAACTGTGTCCCCTTTTATCCAGAGCTGGGAAAGCTAGACAAGCTTTGATTCTGTGTCTGATATTGATCATAGACCTAGTTGGTTTAAAACAATGAGACAACCCAGGCAGATCAAGGAATAGGGATTCAAATTGGCTTGAATGGAGTTGTCCTGTCCTTTCTGGGTTTGCTGTATATACACCTAGATCAGAGGTGTCAATCTCAATTTCATCTTGGGCTGCATTGGCATTATGGTTGCCCTCAAAGGTCCGGTTGTATCTGTAAGACTATATAAATGTATCCACTCTTTATAGCTATACTATAAAGAGTGTGAGCTCAGTGGTACATTCTTATGTTACACTTGCTTTTAAATAAGCATGGGCAACCCTTTCAAGAATCAGTCCTCACAGAAATAAAACAGCATTTTTTTCTTTTTCTTATTGCCCAAATGGTTCCATAACTGTTCTCAGAACAGAGCAGCAGAAAGAGACAGATCTTGAAAAACCAGAATTGTTTAAAAAAAAAAAGTTTCTACCAAGATGATTCTGATGTTGCCTGGGCCTCAGGATCACGGTCCACAGAGGGCGCAAGGAGGTGAGCCATGCTTGCGCCATGTTGCATGGCGGCAGCGTTTCCTCCTCCTCCGTCCTTAGAGGGTGGGTGGATCAGAGCCCTGGAGGAGATGAACCTGAGGCACTCAACGGCCAGGCAATCCAAGCTGGACATGCCGCCTGGAGGGTGCAGGGATGGCGGAGATCTGCATCTCTCCGCATGCCTGTGCGCCCCTGAGGGTGTGCCTGTCCTCAATGGGTGGATGGAGAGGCCACAGGGGGAGGCATGTGGATCTCCTGGCGGGGCTTGAGATCGGGTTTGTTAGTCTGCCTCCTGGCTCACCACCCTGCCCCGGCCAGTCCTGGCACAATGTAGAGGAGGGAGAGGAAGGCAACACTGCCGCCACCGCCCCCCCATCTCTGCCCAGCCTAGGCGCACCTCTCGCCCTCCCAGCTAGCTAGGCCTCACCTAGCTAGGGCACATTGGGAGATAGGAGAGGAAAAGGGAGGAGAGACAGGAGCATGCTGACAGGAGGTGGAACGTCACTTGCCGCTCACCTCCTGCTTGCCGCTTATCTGTTCCAGCGGCCTGGTCCTTACAAGGCCATGTACCGGGTTGGAGAACCCTGGTATTCTGCACAGTAGCAGGGGACCCGGACCCTGCAACACTGTGAGGGGCCACATGAAACAGCCTGGCGGGCCAGATTCGTCCCGCAGGCCTTGGGTTTGACACATATGACCTAGATCAAACCTGTGAGTTGGAGGCCTGGGCTTCAGTGGGTATGAGGAATGTTTCTGCATAGCTAAGACTAGTTCCCTAAATGTTGATGTGCTGTAGCACATTCTTTGTGGGACTGACCTTAAAGAGTGTTAAGCCAGTTTAGAATCCCCTAGCCACTCTGTTGCCTAAGGGTAGCTGTAGGGTGCAGATCTTTTCCATGTTGCAGCAGCTTCACTGACTGCTTTTCTGAGAACAGCCCAGGATAATGATTATGGGTTATAAAGCATTATAAAAACATGTCATAGGTTAACTGGAATAGCATGTTCTTACATATCAGATCTTTGATAGAAGCCCTTCATGTTCTGCTGAAGTGTCACATTTACAAAGGACTCAGGTGTACCTTTTAGCGGCTACTCTGGAAGTCTTTGTAAAAAATGGTATGTCTAACCTCTTTTGAACTTGTAACAACAGAAAAATGATTTTTTTCCCAACTGGATACTTTTATCAGTTATTTTGATGTGTTTTATCTGCCTTAAGTTTTTTTTTAGTCTATATTTTATATTTTATGACATGTCTGCTAAATTAAGCACTATTTAGTAGAAAGATGGCATATGAATTTAACAGTGTCAATTCATGGGGGAGGAAAGCTTGCATCCAAGCTCTCAAGCTGTATAGGGAACTCCTGTAGGAAATCACGTAGCTGAGGGACATCAAAGTTCTACAGAGAGCAGAAATTTCCTCCTCAAACTACCTGAAATCTGAAGAAGTTAAAGGTCCCTTCCTAAACAGCCCTACTTGATCTGCACTGAATTTTGTGGGGTGACTGTAACACCCTCATATCACTATCCCAACCTGATATATGTAGGAGGGGAAAGCTGCTTTCTGTGAAGATGTTTGATTTAAAGAGGCTCAAATGTTTGAGAATGTTCTAATGCTAAGATCTGTTTTTTCCTTAGATCAGGACATTATCAGCTAGAGCTGCAGCTGCATTTGTCCTTGCTAATGAGCAAAATCTTCCACTCCTTAAACATTTTGCAGATTTGCTCCCTGGAATCTTGCAGGTAAGGACTGCTCCACTGAGTTGCTTCATGTCAATCTTTTACCGTTACAATTGTGATATCTAAAATGCTTACGAATTTTGCTGTTTTCCATGTCAATAATGCCTGCAGTTCTAGTTTTAGCATCAACAGTAGCTGTAATTATCTAGGGATATGTCATTCTTTTGGTGGGGGGCAGACTCCAATTTGCAGAATTCTCCCTAGGCAGAATTCTGAGAGTTCCACTCTACAGATCCCCATGTACATTCCTCTCACCTATTCTAACACCACCCTTGTTTCCTGTAGTTAATGTACAAAAAATGAAGCTGTTGCTTTCTAGGAGTGGTAATCACATTGCCCTTTAGGCTCTTTAGAGGATGTTTCCAGAAGGACTACCACTCCCAGGAATCACTACAGCAGGTTTGTTGTTGTTGTTGTTGTTGTTGTTGTTGTTGTTGTTGTTGTTGTTGTTGTTGTTGTTTCATATCCACATAATCATGTATATATATTGTGCACATGTTGTTAAGTGCTAGACAGTTGTAAAATATATGTTATTCTTTCACCAAAATATCTCAAACATTACATGGAAAAGGAGGAAACTTTTTTTGTTGTCATATACAAAATCTGCAAATATCTTTATTTAGGTATCACAGTTTTGACTTTGTCTCACAAGATCCTCTGAAAATAAGCATGGGAATAAACTTGAGAACACCCTGCAGCTTTTCAGTTTCCTCAACATAGCTAGTACAAATTGGAAATCATCACAAACTGCTGGTTCGGCAGTTTGTGCCAGTTCATTTTTCAGCTAAACAGGTCTTCGGGGACGTGGTGGCGCTGCGGGCTAAACTGCACAAGCCTGTGCTGCAGGGTCAGAAGACCAAGCAGTCGCAAGATCGAATCCACGCGACAGAGGGAGCTCCCGTTGCTTTGTCCCAGCTCCCGCCAACCTAGCGGTTTGAAAACATGCAAATGCAAGTAGATAAATAGGGACCACCTCGGTGGGAAGGTAACAGCGTTCCATGTCTAAGTCGCACTGGCCATGTGACCACGGAAGATTGTCTTCGGACAAAACGCTGGCTCTATGGCTTGGAAACGGGGATGAGCACCGCCCCCTAGAGTCGAACACGACTGGACAAAAATTGTCAAGGGGAACCTTTACCTTTACCTAAACAGGTCTTCAGTGCTTCCCAGCCCTGCCTCCTCTAGCAAGCACCCACTCAGAGGCAGTGCCCCAGCTTCCCTGCCTCACCCCCTCTGGGTGCTACCTCTGAGTGGGCACCAGCTCAGAAGTATCAAACATGTGTCGCAAACAATGTGTTGCAAACATTGCAGCTAGTTTACAAATCTTTTGGGTTGAGGCTGAATGCCTGCTAAAATTTGATATAATATACATATTTCAGCTATGAATTACTGAGGTAACATGTCCTCTACTCAGTTTCTTTCCATTTGTAGTATTCTTAAAGACTGACTAGAGTCTTCATAAAGTAGTCTTTATTATGACTTTGAATATGAAATTGAGTGACTATGTGTTAATTGAATTCTTATTTTAGGCAGTAAATGACTCCTGTTATCAAAATGATGACTCAGTCCTGAAGTCTCTTGTAGAGATTGCAGATACAGTTCCAAAATATTTACGACCCCATTTAGAACCTACATTACAACTGAGTTTGAAGGTAAGTTTGACACCTCTACTCTGTGCTTTAGTTTTTAAATTATTTGCCCTAGCTTTTAATGTTTCACTTAAATATTTCTTGATTTCAGCTGTGTGCGGACACTAGTCTCAGTAACATGCAACGTCAGTTGGCTCTTGAAGTAATAGTTACATTATCAGAGACTGCTGCTGCTATGCTTAGAAGACATATCAACATTGTTGCACAAGCTAGTAAGTAATTTTTTTCTTTTCTCAGTGTGAGGGTTCTAAAGGGGGCTCCTCTTTTTCACCAAATAAATTAGCAGACTTACGAGGTTTAGAAACTGGAGTAACGTTTATTGCAGTATTTAACAGAAAACCAGTATTGGCAAACGCATTCCAACTCTTATCACCTTCTAACAACTGGTCAGAAAGAGGCTTCCATTTGTCTTCTTTAAAAGGATTTCCCCCAACAGGGTTCCAAGTTCCTGGCCAGTCCACCAACAAGTTAGAGTTCAGTACCAGTCCGGGTTCCCCTGCCTCGTCTCTAGGATCCACCCAGGCGAGTTTCTTGGAGGTCGTTAAGGGTCTGCCGTGGTCCGAAGGCTATCCCATCATCTGGGTCTCCACCACCCTCCATTCATTTCTTTCCCACCTTTCCCTTTCAACCCATTCCTTTTCTTCCCTTAATTTCCTCCTCCACTCCTTCGCCTCTGTTTCATCCCAATAAGATGGTCTTGGAGTCACTTCCCTCCTTCTCCTATAGTCTGCCTCTTCCTTAGGTATACAGAGTCTTTCCCACTTCCCAGTCCATGGATCTTGCATCCAGATCCATTCCCAACCTGGAGGCAATTCCCCCCTCCCCCCTTTATATCTGCAAACCCCACCTCTGCCTCTACCTGGGGTTTCTGCTCTATTCCCACCAACATTTCCCCTGTTTCTTTAACCAGGTCTTGTACTTCTTTCTCCACACACATGGGGTCCTTTCCCGGAGCCTCAATCTTTCAGGGTTGGGAAACAGGCGAGGTCTGCACCCCTTTCTCTATAGGGAGAGGACGGGGTGGCACTCCAGTGAGAATACCTAGGTTCTCGCCCTCAGTCTCACACTCAGATAAAATTAAAACAGGTGAAAGATAGATACATAGTGCAATTACAACTAGCTCCATGTTACTCCAGAAGAAAATTGTTGTGTGTAAAGCTGTTCTTAAAATCCAAATATCCTCTCATGGGCTGTTAATAATGTGGGAGGCCTAAATCAGACTCTCCTCCAAGCAATTCAAAGAGGGAGGTGCTGAGATTTGGTTTGGTTTGGTTTTGTAGAGCTGCGTTTTGGTGATTCAGCTCCTCCATAAATTCCATTAATTCAAATAGGCACTTTATTGTAGTAAGTCGCAACTAGCATAGGCCTATTTGAATTAGTGGACCTCACAGAGGAGTTGACTTATCAAATCCCAACGGTGTAGTGTATAGAGTGACTGCTTAGGACTCTGGAGAATAAGGTTCAAATCCCTGCTTGGTCATGGAAATTGACTGGGGGAGTGGAATTGGTAAAACTGCTCCTTAAATATCTCTCAGTCATGTGAAAAAAAAGTACAGCCTCTTTGAATTCTATGGTTTTATATATCAGGACAGAATAAAAATCATCTGGTCCTTAGCAGGTGTGAAAATTAGGTAAATACAATCTCAGATGAACAACACATGACATGATTTATTTAACAAAACTAAAGCCAAAATGGAGAAGCTATATGTGAAAAACTAAGTACATCTTACGATTCAGTAGCTTGTAGAACCACCTTTAGTAGCAGTAACTTGAAGTAATTATTTTCTGTGTGACTCTACCAATCTCTCATATTGTTGTCAAGGAGTTTTGGCCCATTCTTCTTTACGACATTGCTTCATTTCATTGAGGTTTGCGGGCAATGTAATATGTCATGTGTTGTTAATTTGAGATTGTAATTACCTAATTTTCAGGCCTGCTAAGGACTAGATGACTTTTATTATGTCCTGATACGTAAAACCATAAAATTCAAAGACAGTGTACTACTTCTTACAGCGGTAACACCACTGCTGAAGTATCTCATACAACTTGAAGCCTTACTAAGGTCACCATAAGTTGGAAGATACTTGACAACACGTAACACACATTATACAGTGCACACTCATGGGAGGAGTATGAGACTCTTAGGTTTGGACAATGTTGGTATAAGGGACTAGTGTTAACTAATGAATGATATAGATGTGGTCTGTAGAACTTTTTAATAAAAAAAATTAAGAAATGACAAATTAAATCAGAGTTCGAATAGTTAACACACTAGATTAAAATTGGTGCCTGTTTAAGCCAGACAAATTTTTAATTTTTTATGGCATTTGTTTTAAGCTTAGTACAGTGGTGCCTCGCATATCGATGTTAATCGGTGCAGCAAAAATCGCCGCTAACCGAAAACATCGCTATGGGATTTTTAAAACCCCATTGAAATGCATTGAAACCCCTTCAATGCATTCCAATGGGGTAAAAACTTACCTTTAAGCGAAAATCCTCCATACAGCAGCCATTTTCGCTGCCTGGTAAGCAAGGAATCCATCCCAAAAAAGAGCGGGCAGCCATTTTTTTCCGGGGGCCATTTTGGAACCGCCGATCAGCTGTTGGAAAAAAATCGCTATGCAAAAATCGGTAAGCGAAACAGCTTACCGATCATCGCAAAGCAATTTTTTCCCATTCAAAACATCGTTATGCGATCATTTTTGCGATCGCAAAAACCTAATCGCTATGCAATTTTGTCGTTAAATGGGGCACTCGTTAAGCGAGGCACCACTGTATTAAGTATGGGTATCATACTTCTCTATTTGTTAAGAACTTTTTTGTCTGCACTGAGGTGAACTCTTTGCTATGGCATAGTTTCAAATCCTAGCTTAAAGCTAGCCATAATCAGACTGTATTGTGTTGTAATTACAATTGAAAATGGAGGCAAGAAGATAATTCATATGGCGGAGGAAGGAATCAGTAGTGCACATGAGCCTACAAAAGTCTTATAGTTAAATTCTTCTTTCATTCTTTTTCTAATTTTACATATGCCATATCTATGAAGTCATTAACAGAAAAAAATTAGCATTATGAGGTAGAGCAATAGGAATAATTAGAAAACTAAAATCAGACAGGTGGAGCAGTTGTTCCACATAAAAATGGAGATATAATAAGCATGATCAAATATTGGCTATTGCTAGAAATTCACTGCTGACTTATAACTGATGTCTAGCAGTGTAATAAATTTAGACAAGGAAAAGGTAATCTGTTCTGAATGTAATTAAGATTCAGGACAAAAACATTACTTTGTAAAGATCTAGTTAGGGAATCTGAGAACCTGTCAACTCTAATTGATTTCAAATAACAGTTCCTGGCAAATATTTCTTCTTCGCCAAATCTTTCTTTGAGGAGATTTAACTACAGCCTTGAAAAATTGAAGAGCTGTTGCAGTCATGAAATTAAACTGGACATCATATGACTTGGAAACATTAAAATAGATTGTGTATGTGTGTTTCTGAGACTATAGAGAATATCATTTCCCTCCTGTAAATGCCTGAGGCATAAGCTTGCCAGTTAAGCACTTTTACATCCTATTAATTTTAATTGGAGGGTTAGATACGTACTTAGATCATTCCTTTTAAATGAAAAGGAAGGAAAGGTGCTTTACTTTAGGTTTCTTGAGCCACAGACAAGATGAAATGAAAGTTGCAGTCACATGGTTCGTATCTGTTCTTGAGCCCTAGAAAACCAGATAAGTGTTGTCTACAATACTTTTGTTTTAAAATTGGGACCATTCTCCCACTTATACATGCTCCCTTATGGACAGTTAAAACTAAAATTTGGACTTCAGAATGAAAATTATATTACAGAGCTTTAATATCTCTGGTCATATAATTGCAGTCCAGAATTTGAATACTGGCACATGCTGTGGTGAGATGAAATATGTTTTATGTGTCACATTATTTTAGCAGTTCTTATGGGGTCTGAGACTGATGACCATTTTATTAACATTCAGATTGTTTTTAGAACATCTTTATACTCACAAGATTTCATTGCTTTAGTTCCTCAGATGTTAACTATGATGGTAGACCTAGAAGAAGATGAAGACTGGGCAAATGCTGATGAGTTGGAAGATGATGATTTTGACAGGTAAAAGACTTCTTTTTCTCTTTTTTTAAAAGAAAGTTTTGATTAAAATTTTAACCTTTCGGAGTGGTTCTCTTACATTTCAAGCTATCTTTCTTGATACTTAAAGTTGCTTTATGTCTCAAGTCAATCACCACATGATTGCCTTGGAATGGACAGCCCCACAGTCACTCCTGACTGATCTGTGCTTGTATAGATGTGGTTTTATGTTGAGGTGCCTGATCACAAATGATTGTGTTGGGACCATCATGTTACACAGACAGCCCATGGAGTGAAATAATAATAACCTGTAAAATAGTGGTTCACAGTAACAGTATGAAATAGAAGGTGCAATGGGAGAATTCTGAAGAGAAACCTTCCTATGAAAATCTCCTCATCCAACTATCATTTATACAAAGAAAATCTATGTAAATATAGATTGAATCCAATCTATATATGGATGCAGGATATGTCTGCTTATTTAGTACAGTATTTTAAACAGTTTGATAGTTACAGGTCATGTTAAGATCTGTATAGACTTAACCTGAAACCTATGCAAACAGAATTTAACTTAATTTTAAAAATCTGTGTTTTAAAATATCTACACCTTTAAATGCCTGTTCAGCTTTGCTTTCAAACATAAAGTAGTAATATATTTGAAGAATATGTAGCTGAGCACTGAATTTAATGTCTCTTGAGTATCAGGCTCATTATTGTAGGTTTTTTGGGCTGTTTGGCCATGTTCTGGAGGTTTTTCTTCGTACCATTTTGCCATTCCCTGTGGCCAGCATCTTCAGAGGACAGGAGCTCCTGTCCTCTGAAGATGCCGGCCACAGAGAATGACGGAACATTACAAAGAAAAACCTCCAGAACATGGCCAAAGAGCTGAAAAACCTACAACCATCGGATCCCAGCTGTGAAAACCTTCAAGAATACAAATCAGGCTCATTATTTTTTGTTTGTTTTCACAAACCTCTTAGCAATGCTGTTGCTGGTGAAAGTGCATTGGACAGGATGGCATGTGGCCTTGGTGGAAAACTCGTCCTGCCTATGATAAAAGAACATATTATGCAAATGCTTCAGAATCGTAAGTAATTATATTTTGGCCTTTGAACAGATGTTGCAATATATGCTTTTGGGGTTGATATGATTGATTGAAAATGTGTTATTAAAGGAAGGAGGTTCACTAATTTTGCAGTTGTCGCTAGGATCAAGAAAAGCCCAGGCATTATTTCAGTGCTTAATAGCATGTTGATTTTTTAAAAATCCAGCAGTCCTGAGCCATCTTCGGGTGCATGACACCACAGGATGATTTGGATGTAATATTTCTATTAAACTGGAGATGAATGTGCTCTCTTTCTGCCTACTCCCACTGAATGTGAGCGTTGATACTATGATTCTAGTCACTTTACTAAGCAGGATTATAAACTACCGTATTTGCCAGCGTATAAAACGACTTTTTTGCCCTGAAAAACATGCCTCCAAGTGGGGGGGTCGTCTTCAGTTGGGCCAGGAGGGTGGCGGGCAGACTTTCACAAAGGAGCCGCCACTGCCGTTGAGTGAATGACGCGGGGCCGCACTGGCCGGGGAGGAGGGCAGGCAGGAAGGGTCCGTACGGAGGGCAGGCAGGAAGGGTCCGTACGGAGGAAGGGAAACAGAGCCGGTCATGCATGAGCGTCCAGAGCCTGCTGCCGGGCTGCCAGCTGCCCACCCGCCGCTGTAGAGCTGCTTCCTCTCCTCCTTCTCCACTGCCGGCGCCTGCCCGGCCGCTTCCCCTCCTTGGGCCTCATTGCCGGCCATGAACTTCCAGGGCGGGCCCGGGCAGAGCCCCCAGCAACCACCGCCAGCACCACAGCAGAGCCTGGTCGCCCTGGGGGGCCCGTTGGGGCCGTCGCTGGGCGGGGCGCCGCAGCTGCAGTTCGGTCTCTCCAACTCGGCGGCCATCCAAGCCAAGATCAGGCGCTTTGTGTCGGTGCACCCCAACATCTACGCCATCTACGACCTGATCGAGCACGTGGAGGACTTGGCGCTCCAGAGCCAGATCCGTGAGCTCGTCATCTCCATCGAAGGTGGTATTTTGAATGGAAATGTGGGGGGGGGGGTTCGTCTTATATGCCCAGTCATCTTATACGCTAGCAAATACGGTATGTACATTGTGCAACGTTGGGGCGGAAAGTACAGTCCTGTTTCTCATAGTCTAGAGGGAAAGGGAAAACAGTTACCTTCCACTTGAATACATGTTCTTGATAAAAGTATATGCATACCTTGAATATGTCTGTTCTGGCTCATAATGTCTTCATTCAATATTTTTAATATAGCTGACTGGAAGTGCAGACACGCTGGCTTGATGGCTCTATCAGCAATTGGTGAAGGTTGCCACCAACAGATGGAAGGAATTCTGAATGAAATAGTTAACCTGGTTTTGCTTTTTCTTCAAGACCCTGTAAGTTTAATGCACTTAGCTTCCTGAAAAAATTATACCCAGTCATTTTATGAACTTACTAATAGAAGCTAAATGTTTCAGCACCCAAGAGTGAGGTATGCCGCTTGTAATGCAATTGGTCAGATGGCTACAGACTTTGCACCGGGTTTCCAGAAAAAATTCCATGAAAAGGCAAGTAGAAACCTATGTAATGTATATTGGTCAGGTTCATTTTAAGTCCTTCCACTGACAGTAGCTATTTGTTGTAGGTAATTGCAGCTCTTCTACAGACCATGGAAGACCAAGGCAACCAACGTGTTCAGGCTCACGCAGCTGCTGCTTTGATCAATTTTACAGAGGACTGTCCAAAATCACTGCTTATACCTTATTTAGATACCTTAGTGAAACATCTGCATTCCATTATGGTATTAAAACTGCAGGAGGTAAGTCACATAAAGTAATAATTTGACTTCTATGTTTTTATGAAGATTTAAGTGAGTTTCTTAGACTTGTCTGTTTTTTCCCTCACAGCTGATTGAAAAAGGCACTAAGTTGGTTTTGGAACAGGTTGTTACATCCATTGCTTCAGTTGCTGATACAGCAGAGGAAAAGTTCGTCCCATACTATGATTTATTTATGCCTTCCCTGAAACACATAGTTGAGAATGCTGTGCAAAAGGAACTTAGACTCTTGAGAGGAAAAACCATAGAATGTATCAGTTTAATTGGCCTTGCAGTAGGTAAAGAGAAGGTACGTTTCAGTTTGACTTAATTGCTGTAGATTCTTGTCATAATTTGTTTCATTTATTACTGTTACCTTGCTTTTCTTTCTGTCAGCAAACAGTAGCTTGCAAGATGAAAGTGGGGAGGGGAGAAATAATTTTCACTAAAAACATACCCAAATTTCTTGTCAGGAGCACTATGAGTAGATATACTTTCCTACTTTGTATTTCCTGTTAGAAACTTGTGAAGAAGTGAGAATTTTTTTTCTGTTTGGGGATTGAATTCCAATTTGTGAAGGATCTCAGGATGACATTTGTCATGGCAGGTGTGGTAGATTTAATTCTTAACAGTTTGGACACTTTCCTATCAAGCATGCAAAGGTCAGCTCAGTCCAAGCCTTTCCTGCCTACAAAAGTAAATCTTTTTTGCCTAGAAACCTCATAGGCATCCTTCAGTCTCGAGAGACTATGGTAACATGCTCTGAATCGAGGAGTGTCCTCTCCAGAGCATGAAGCCCGGGTAAGGTAATATGGAGGATAGGCTGTTTCCCAAGCAGCAGATCCCCCCTCTCCACATTGCTGAAATGGTCCAATGGAAAAGGCTTCAGGAGTTAACCTCGAGGCCTAGAAAACAGAGTTAAGAACCATACAACTGCTTTCTTTATCCCTGGCCATTGACTGGCGATAACAGCAGAAAAAAACTGATAGGGAGCCCATGGCTAAGAAAGATAAGCATTCAAGTATACAATATTGCTGTCATATAATATGGTGTTCCAATATTATTTCACAGTTTTCCGTTAGGATCTTATTCTCTCCTACAATCATGTATGTAATAAGCTAGCTGCAGTAAACATTTGTTACTCAGATTTTCTCAAGAAGTTCTTGCGTTTTTGAGGTACAATTTCAAAATGGAAGATGACATGCTAAATGAAGTAGGGATGTTTTTGCGCTTGCTTTCCCTTCCCATATGTGATCTGGGGGAAAACACGTTCTTCAGTTCAATTTGCCTAGTGACCTAATTTTGATCCCTTGTAATACTGGCTTGTTGGTTCCACATTTTTTTTGATCTATAATAGAAAAGAGCTGTCAGCTTGAATGGTGTGGAATAATTGATTAAGGGGGTTTTTTGTGTGTAGTCTGCTGCTTTTGTGCAGGCAGTTGGGTAATATAACTCTGATTCTATGTATCTCTCCAATTTGTGTTTGAATTTTCAAGTAACATAAATTAGCATCTAGCATGGCTTTCATGGATTGGAAAGAAACTTTCAATATTCATAGAAACAATGGCTAAAATCCCACTGAGTAACGACAAGTGTGACTTGATATTGCACAAATTACACAAGTAGCAGTGCCAAGATGGAAGTGGTATTCACAAGCCACCTCTGCAGGCACATTGTGCAGAAACTGTACAAGCCACTCGCACAGTATTTGTTGCCTGAAAAGTTTTGCCTGTGTTACTACATTACATGGAGACATGCAGGATTCCAGCCAATGAGTTGCTCTTAAGTTCTTTGATTTAAAATCATTAGTTTCTCTTTATCTTTTACCGTGCAAACTTTAGTCGTTAGGGCATATGTATAATTTATGCTGGCAGAAGCTTCATAGTGTCTGGCAGAAGATATAGAACAATTAAGACTCGGACCACACATTTTCTGAATAGTTTTTATCCCAGAGTTATAATTGCACTTAATAATGAGCTTAAAGACCACCAGTAGTGAATAGTTAGTTGGACTGTGTTACTTGGCCCTGCGGTGTAAATGTATTTTTAGTGGGGACTTTTAGTGGGTGGAGAGTGTTTGGGGAATTTTATGTGTGTGCATGTGTCTGTTCTCTGGGTGTCTGTGAATTTCATTGTATGGGTATACTGTGTATATACTTACAATGACAATCAATCAATCAATCAATCAATAATTGGAACATATATATTTTTGAAAACTGCCATATTTGATTGGGTGTTTGTTTCTCTTTCTAGTTCATGCAGGATGCATCAGATGTGATGCAGCTGTTGCTGAAAACACAAACTGACTTCAATGATTTAGAAGACGATGACCCTCAGGTATGTCAAGGCATGTTTGTATTATCTAGTATTGTCTGTTGCTTTAAATGTTGAAAGTAATCAGTGCTGTAATTGCTTTGTGTCTAGAGTGTGCAGTGCAACTTCTCGGTGTGTTGGTTATTTCAGTAATCTGTACATTGTCCAAACTTTCTGTATATGTTAGTATCTATAGGTGAATGTATCATATGATAATATTACATTATCATGTTAAACAGTTGAGTGTTATTTAGTTCAAGATACCACTGTACATGTGTGGTATAAAGTCTCCGTTTTTCAAGGCTGACTTAGTTTTATTTGAATTTGCTAACAATGATGGAGCAGAACTTCTTTTGTACCACTTGTTTTATACCATACTAGTTAAAGGTTTGTTGAGTGTGATGGATGGAAAATTTGAGACCTTGAATAATGGAGCATGCACAGTCTTTAGTGTCTTCTGAAGTCTCCACTTGTACTACCTTGTATTTTAGTTCTGTTCCTCACCTGTAAGGATAATTTGCACATACAGAAGATACCTTAACATCAGGAAACCAGAAGAGAACTGTACGATTTCTAGCAGTGGTGTGATATGCTTTGCTCCCTTTTTATCACTGCATTTCTCAGAGAACTACTCATTTGTAATCTCTTTGGTCTTAATTATATGTAATATAATGGCTGAAATCCAATATCATGAAGTTATGCCATTTAAGGCTAATAACATCATCAGTTGCAGCCATTTTTTAGGAATTAAACTTTCCAATTCCTTCCTGCTAGCTTCCAAGGATTCCTTTTATCCTGTGGAAGCCCTTGGAGGGGAAGTGGCACAGTGGTTAAAGTGCTGCACCACAGCCAAAACTGTGCTCATGATCTGGGGTTAAATCCCAGGTAGCCGGCTCAAGGTTGACTTAGCCTTCTATCCTTCCGAGATTGGTAAAATGAGTACCAGCTTGCTGGGGGGGGGCAATGTGTAGCCTGCATAATTAACTTGTAAACCGCCCAAAGCATGCTTGAAGCGCTATGGGGCACTATAGAAGCTGCACACTTTGCTTTGCTTTTTTAATTTCCAAAAATTGTTTCCACTGGTAAAATAATTCTAGCAGCAGTGAGTTTTGGAAAATTTCCCCCAATGCTGCAGCCTCCAAGGATGAAAGGGACCCCAAACAAGCCTCAGAACTTTAAAGGGAATCAAATAATTTAATTCTTGAAAAACAGCTATAGCTGATGATATTGTTAGCTTTCCCTGGCTTAGGTTTATGCTACTGAATCAAATCTAGTGACTCATACAGGACCATAAAAGTTTCTTCTCTTGTCTACAAGGAACTTTCTAGGTGCCCTTAGGCAAACAAATGCTTTTGTGGTCTGAGATTATGTCTGCAATATGGGGACACACTAACATTGCCTTAAAAGCTGTAGAAAGATTGCAAGGAAATGATTTTGTGATGCAATTTACTGTATTCAAAGTGTTAAGTAAAGATAGAGTGTTGTTCAGCTATGTGGAAATTTCTTCTTAACAGTGACAGCAGTGTGTAATGTTAGTATCTGTTTTAAAATGAGTGTATCAGTCAGCCCAGATAGTAATGCAGCTTTGTAAACCTATTCTTGGAGAAAGGGAATGAATATAAAATGATTAATTTACAGATATCATATATGATTTCTGCATGGGCTAGAATGTGCAAAATCCTTGGAAAGGAGTTCCAACAATACCTTCCAGTTGTTATGGGCCCTTTAATGAAAACTGCATCAATTAAGCCTGAAGTGGCTCTCCTTGACAGTAAGTTTCAACGCTTACCCCTTCTTAGTTTCACTGGTACAATAACACAGCTCTGCTATA
The DNA here is from genome assembly GCF_051106095.1 of Pogona vitticeps. Taxonomy (NCBI): domain Eukaryota; kingdom Metazoa; phylum Chordata; class Lepidosauria; order Squamata; family Agamidae; genus Pogona; species Pogona vitticeps. The sequence continues at coordinate 159,009,180 of NC_135785.1, forward strand.
ATTACCATTATTTTTTTCTCACTAGCACAAGATATGGAAAATATGAGTGATGATGATGGATGGGAGTTTGTAAATCTAGGAGACCAGCAAAGTTTCGGTATTAAGACTGCAGGTCTTGAAGAAAAAGCAACTGCATGCCAAATGTTGGTAGGTATTATTTTATTCACAGACTTTGAACAGAAATCACTGCTCAGCATAATCAAAGCTACAAAATTGAAGTAGATTGCAGTTCATGAGCTTAAGATCATTCCTAGATTCCTCTCTTACTGGAAAAGATTATGAGACAGTCCCTTTTGTGGATGGGAAGCAGTGAGTACAGTCAAACCCACATATAGGAGCTTTGTGGCACAGTGGTTAAACTGCAGTACTACAGTGAAGAAGGCTTTGCGCACAACCTGGGTTCAATCCTAGGTAGCTGGCTCAAAATTCACTCAACCTTCTATCCTCTTGAGGTCAGTAAACTGAATACGCAGTTCGGGGGGGGGGCGATATGTAGCCTTCATAATTAAATTATTAATCACCCAGAGAGAGATTTTAGTACTTTGGGGGGGTATATAAGCAGCACACTTTGCTTTGCTTTTATATAGGCCCAGATCCAAAATCTTACTTTTGCCAGTACAGATTTTCTTCCCCTTCACCTCCCCTCTGCAGTTTTCCCTCACGCTGAGTGTGTGTATTTCCCTGTAGCATTGGGGGGGGGGGGGTGGTACAGGATGGATTCCCCCCCAATGGAAGTATGCCGTTGGACCTTAGGCTAGTCAGAACACAAAACACTTCATTTATATACAGAGTAGCAATTTGTGGATTGGTGAAAAGGCATGTGATAATTTAGCCATGTCGCAGGTAAAATGGAAATGCACATATTGTTTGCCTGTTCCTGTTACAGTTGCTGTCCAGTTATTCCTGGTTCCCAGTTACCCTTTTAACAGTAGCATTCCTTTTCTGAAATAATTTCATTATTCTCTTTTAGGTTTGCTATGCCAAAGAACTGAAGGAAGGATTTGTAGAATACACAGAACAAGTTGTGAAACTTATGGTTCCTTTGTTAAAATTCTATTTTCATGATGATATCCTTTAATGAAAATGTTCCTGTGATGTTTTAATGTTGTTTCATTGTGTTTGCTATAAAAATGTTTGATGGCAATTTACCTTAATAGTTTTCACGTGTTCGGGTGGCAGCTGCAGAATCAATGCCTTTGCTCCTGGAATGTGCAAGAGTCCGTGGCCCAGAATACCTCACCCAGATGTGGCATTTTATGTGTGATGCCCTTATCAAGGCTATAGGGACAGAGCCTGATTCAGATGTACTATCAGAAATAATGCATTCTTTTGCCAAGGTAACATTCTACTTATTTAAGCTGTCTTTTTGCTACTTACTGGGATTCCAGGTTATTCAGTAAGCAGGATAAAAGGGAATGTTATTATTTGTAGATCAGAAACTTTGCTTTCAGCATTCAATAAATTGAGGCAATATTATAAACATCAGGAACAAGCAGCAATGGGTTCAGATACTCTCTTCTCTGTCCCCAGCATGAAGGGAGTTGAAGCTTTTGCTTTCATTTCACAGTGACCCATAAGTTATCATTGCGTCTGTATACTTCACGTACCCAAGCTGTATAGGTAGAAGAGTGAAAGCTTGTAGTTCTAAAGAATTATTAGTAAATTCCTTATACATTTCTTTTACTAGAAATTACTAAATCTGTATTTTTATTGTTCTGAAGCAGTAATTTATGCATTATTTGTAAAGTAAATAGCATATTGATTGATGTGTCCTGCAAGTGAAAGCACTTTTCATTGTGACACAAGGAGTATATTTTGCCCATAGTTTTCTGTTACCCAGCCTAGTTTAATTGCCAGTGTAAAGGACCTTAGTGCAGCAGGTTCTAGCTATCTTCTTTGTACTGCTCAGTAGCCAAAAGAGCAAAAAAATAGGTTGACCTCGCTGTGTACATTTCTGAAATACCGCATTTTTCCGATTATAAGACGCCCCCATGTATAACATGCCCGCCCCCGCCCCCCCAGTTTTGACCCTTTTGAGCCTGAGTGCCCAAATCAGCAGGCACCCTCTGGGCCGGCATGTCCTCCAGAGGGTGGACAAGGGACACCTTTCCCCCACTCCCCAATATAGGCAAGGCCTTCACCCAGTCTTTCTGCGCTGTGCTCTGCCCTGCTCGCTCACTCTCCTGTGGTGCTGGAGTCGCAGTCAATGGGCAGCAGCAATTACACGCTGAGCGGCAGCCGGGTGCAGCTCTTCCTTCACCTCCTCCTCCTGCTGTCGCCGCATCATCACTGCCTCCAGCGCCACTTGTGGACTCCCTTTGGGCAGGGGACAAGGTGGAAACGTGAGCTCGAGCTGAGTCCCAACAGCAAGAGCTGCCGCGCGCTGCACCGGGCTGGCATGGGCAGCAGCATCAGCATGGCTCGCTTGCTTTCCTGTGGCGCTGGAGTCACAATCAATGGGCAGCAGCGATTTGCCTCCGCTTCCTCCTGCTGCTGTCACCACCTGATTACCGCCTCCAGCGCCACTTGTGGGCTCCCTTTGGGCAGCAGGCAAGGCGGCAGGGTGAGCTCAAGCTGAGCCCCAGCAGCGAGCGGTGCTGCCCTCTGCTGGCATGGGCAGCAGCATCAGCATGGCTCGCATGCCCACAGAGAGGGCTCTGTGCCAGCTGTGGCATGTAGGTTCAGCTTCTGTGTATAAGATGACCCTCAATTTTTACTCATCTATTTTAGAAAAAATAGTGTATTATACATGGAAAAATATGGTAACAAATATGTATAAGTTCAGAGCTTACAGAACTGGTCTTTCTGTAGTTGTGTTTACAATGTTCTGGAAATCATCACTATTGAAGCTTTTTGAGTAAAAATAATTTTCAAGTTGATAACTTTATTTCATTAGTGTATTGAAGTAATGGGAGATGGATGCCTTAACAATGAACACTTTGAAGAGCTTGGAGGAATATTAAAAGGAAAACTAGAAGAGCACTTTAAAAATCAAGAATTAAGGCAAGGTAAACTACTTAAAAGTTGCTTACTGACATGAAATATTTGTCTCAAGGTACAATACTCAGTTTTACTAATGATGGATATTTCGCTATTTTAGCCCACATAAGCTTAAAGTTTTGGACAAAAAATTGTATATCTAAAAATACAAGATTAAAAAACATCTGAATGAATACAGAGATAATCACATTGATAGTCATTGTTAAATTTGGTTGCCAACCACCAGCCCCCCCCCCAAGTTCTGGAAGTTTTCCAAGCAAAATATTTAAAAGTAGAATCTGTCTCAACAAGTACTGCAGTATATGACAAAAAATGCAGCTTGCTTTTCATCAGGACAGCTTTCCCCAGGATAGATTGCTATTTATTACTGCACCTCAGCAATAACTTTCGCACCATACGTTCCTTCTGTCATGCTTACAATAGCCGTCCACCTAGTTGGCCTGCCAAACAACTTCCCTTTGCTCATTTTCTGTGGCTTCTTTCCTGCAGTGGATCTGAAAATTTATGTAACAACTGCACTAATACATTAATAATTTACTTTTTAATTAGCAAAAAGACAAGATGAAGACTATGACGAGCAAGTTGAAGAGTCATTGCAAGATGAAGTAAGTTTTCTTTTCTTGATTCATTCTGTGATGTAAGCAGAACATTCTTGTAAACTATTTGTACTATGCGAATACTTTGAAATAGTGCTGAACTGAAAAAAAAATACACAACTTCCCAATGTGTGTGCTTTGTTATTATAATCATAGTCTCAGGCTTGTGCTCAGGACAAAATACGCAAGATTCTCCAGATTCTCTGACATATCTGTCCATAAATTGAGCCATCTTATCTCAAGCCAGCGAGACTCAGACCATATTCTTGAAACATTGATTAGAGGCCCTTTCTTGGAATTTTACACATTTTTACCTGAGGACTATAGACTTTACCACAGGCAAAAGGTAGCAGACCATTTCTCCCAGCAGTACTCTAAGTCTTAAATCTGTCAACAAACTTGTAGTCAACGCTTGTCCAATCTGAGTTTAAGACAAAGAACTGTTGGTAGAGCTATGGTTGCAGCATGTGCCACGTTCTTCCAATTGTACTGGGAAACCCAAGTTTTGGAAAACTGTTCATCGGTTCCACTTGACTTAGGCTCCACCAGCAACTGTGGGGATAGTCTGTCCCTCCCAAACTCAAAGGTCAGGGAGCTCCAGAGTGGTTTTGTTTTCAAAGTAGAAAGAAACAGCCAGCTGAAACAACAGATTTATGGTACATTAGAAAGCAGTAAGTTGTTAGTCCCTATTGTCTTTTTCCTTAACATGCAGAAAGGAAGATGGCTTGTGGAGATGTTAGACTCTGATGAAAATGTGATGGTTTCGATAGGATGTATCATATAAGGGTTGGCGCTCTGACCCAGGCAGCATAATGTCACTGTTGGGCAGATCCCTTTTCATATTGTACACTAAAGCCACTTTTGTGGTAGCTGACAAATATCCATAAAATTCTATCCTCCAATTATTTTAATGTTTCTTTTCCTTAGTGCTTGAGCTTTAAAATGTGCATTGCTTGGGTTGCTCACTACGTAAGACAGCTTCTGCTACAAATACAAGAGTTGAATTGAGATTATTATTATGCAGCTGCATAAAAACCTCTGAAATATTATACAGCATTGTAAATGAATACCTCCCACCAAATCATGCACAGGCAGAAGAATAGGTAGCCATCATAACACCGGAATTCACATGTCCTGGTTTTAAGAACATGATAACCTCCTAAGCTGAGCATGTTCCAACAGCTTAAGAGGAAGACAAATACTTTGTCCTATCTCTTGCATCTTACAGTTAATCATGATGTTTGATTAAATTACATGAGTGTCTGAAGTCCCCTGAGTAGTCAACAGATTTTTTTAAAATGATGAAAAGAATCATATGTTTTGTTAAAGCAAGTTAAAGATTTTCCGCATTATGTATTTATTTTATTTTGTTGTATGATGACTCTGAAGTGAATGGCAGTCCTGGTGAATGAATGCCTTGTGCCACAGATCCTATGGTTTTTAAAGACAATATTCAGAATAGCTGAAAATTTAATATCTAGATAATTCAGCAATATAATATTCTCTTAATATTTATCTTGTCTTTGCCACATTTCACTCCCTTGGTCCCTTCTGAGAAACACTTGTTGGGTCCAGATTTCTAGCAGCCAAGAGAGTTGTGAAAGAATATAACAAGGACCTTTAGGGTAGGGTGGCAGCTTGTGCTGCTACATCCAGTAAGTGGTTCTAAGATACCTGTCAGTAACTATGATGGAGGTGGGGTGGGGTTAATAGAAAGACTGGGGAAGAGTTGTATTTGTACAGGAATGAATTAAATTTTTGTTTCTGTGGTAGAATTCATCTGAGAAATCCAAGTAGGGCTGTTGTATTCTGAGAGGCAGTCTCTTATTTATTTGATTTATACCCTGCCCATCTGGTCTAAAAGACCACTCTTTTATACTTTATAAAATTTATAAAATTTTATAATTTATAAAATTAGTTTATATTTTCAGCTTCTATATAAATATTAGTAATCACAGAGTAATCAAAGGAGCATTAATATACTAGCATAGACTCAATTTCAGTTTCTGACTGGTTCAGAACATGTGTAATGTTTAGGGAAAACTTGTCAAAGACTTGCTGTTTTTCCTTTCCTCTACCTTTTCCCAACTACACTCTAGAATTGAAAGGGCCAGTGAGGAGATTGAGGAAATGGCAGTAGTTCAATGTGACTTGAGGAAGCAGATGATATTTTACTAGAGTTCAAGGTCCAGTTTAAAGAAAAACTACAGTATTTGGCAGAATGATACAGGTGGCTGTGTTTCTTTTGGAGTAAAGGTTACCCTGTGCTCATTTAGGCATTTGTATGAACATGAAAGCCTTGGGCAGTGGGGGTTGGGGAATAAAAATTGAACCACTCAGGCTGAATTACAGTAAGGAAAAGGCAGATGACTGGCTAGAGGGAGAAAGTGTGTGGACATCTAAAGGAGAAAAGATCTGTAGGAGAAAAGTTCCTGTCTGTAAGAACAAGGTCTGCTGAGAACAGGTAGGGAAAAGCACCAGTCGCTTATGTTTGTACATAACAATAAAAATGAGAACTTTTGGTTTATTTTGATTCACTCCTTCCTTTGCAGAAGGGGGTTGAAAATGTGTTTTGTGTAATTTCTCAATCCAGAGTAAACCAGGATTAGTTGTCAATTTACATAGCATATTTTAGAGGAGGAAATCATTAGCCTGGCTTCAGAACATGGATGGTACATTCACTGTCTGGTTCATTTGCTTTTGCAAAGGGAAGAACAAAGCAGGAGAGCTGCATAGATTAGCATGCTTAGAAAAATAGGGTAACCCTAAACTAGGATAAATTCTGGCTTATCACTGTGTGCACCTGTATCTGATATAAACATATTCCTGTGTAATCTTGAAGCCAAAATTCTAGGAGAATTCTAGGAGAATTGATGGACCACTTTTAGTCTGAAAATACAAAAGTCATGACATCTATCACTGTTAAGCTAGTCAAAATGATTTGTATTGATCAGATTGCATTTTCTTTTTTATCAGCATGACAGTGATGTCTACATTCTGACTAAAGTATCCGATATTTTGCACTCAATATTCAGCAGCTACAAGGCAAAGGTGTTACCATGGTTTGAACAGCTGCTACCACAAATTGTCAATTTAATTGTAAGTATCATAGATTTCTTCAGATTATCTTGAAGTAGTAGAAAGATCCTTTATTGTAATATCAACGCTGGGACAATGGTGACGGAAGCTTCAATGTAAAGTCCATACAAAATTAATATATTTGGTTGGCTATAATATATACAACTTTTGAACATGTATTGTGGTATTTGATTCCAGAGGCATGTGTTTGGAAATAGAAATGTAAAATGTAGGAGAATAGCAAATAGATAAAGATTACATATGTAAAGAATGATATGGAGAAAAGTATGTATACAACATAAACTACAATATAAAGGAATGGCAAGGAAAAGTTTCAAATAGTGGAGGGAAAGCTGGATGTATATTTACCTATTTTAAATGTTTTATTTACAGTGTCCACATAGACCATGGCCAGATCGGCAATGGGGTTTATGTATTTTTGATGATGTCATAGAGCACTGCAGTCCATCTTCATTCAAATATGCAGAATACTTCTTAAGACCAATGCTACAGTCAATATGTGATAACAGCCCAGAGGTTAGGCAAGCAGCTGCATATGGTGTTGGAGTTATGGCACAATTTGGAGGAGACAACTATCGGCCTTTCTGCACAGGTAATTTGGTCAGAGTATTTCTAAACGAGATCCAGGAGACTTCACATAGGTACCAAAGTGTCCTGTTTGAGGAACAAGTAGAAGGTTCTAGTAATTACTGCCTAGAGAATTCCTACAGATAAATTAAATAACAAATGCTACTGAATTGGCAGGGGGCAAGGTGGAATTTGTAAAATAGAACTTGAATGTTTTATGTTATTTCATTCCATAAATCATATTACTTATTAGCATTTTTGTATTAATTAGAAATCATATCAAAACTTGAAGCTTTTTTTAATCATAGGTAAAGGTAAAGGTTCCCCTTGACATTTAGTCCAGTCATCTCCGACTCTAGGGGGATAGTGCTCGTCCCCGTTTTCAAGCCATAGAGCCAGTTTTGTCTGTAGACAGTTTCTGTGGTCACGTGGCCAGCGCGACTAGACACGGAATGCCCTTACCTTCCTACAATGGTGGTACATATTTATCTACTTGCATGTTAACATGCTTTAAAAGTGCTAGGTTGCCAGGAGCTGGGAGAAACAGGAGCTCACTCCATCGCGTGGATTCAGTCTTACGACTGCTTGGTCTTCTGACCTTGCAGCATAGAGGCTTCTGCAATTTAACCCACAGCGCCACCACGTCCTTTTTTTAATCATAGAGGGCATTAGAAGACAAGGATAACAGATTAGTCAAATGCTATTTCATCAACAGCTAAAGCTACTCCCTTGTGAGCCCAAATTTTTAGCTGTCATCACATCATAATGCATACTTCCCTCATTGCTACAGTTGTTGGTTTTTCTATCAAAAAGTGAATGAGATTCTGGCTGCTGTTCCTACATTCTGCCTATTTTGCTGGAGCCCATTCTGGAGTTTTTAATCCTATTACAACCATGCTTTGTTTTTCTTCTTTCCTTCAAAAAGGTTGATAGACACACAAGGTCTTTTATCCTCATAATATGATGAGGTTGACTGCCCATGGCACTTCATTGAGCTTCATGTCTGAGCTGGATTTCAACTTTGCGTATTCTAAAATATGTTCCTAAAGTTTACAGAGATACTGTGACAAGGCAATTAAGTATTTGTAATAACAGTTCCTTGAGGTTCTTCTTCGTGGCCTCTGTTAATCACACCCTGGGTGATTCATGCCTGCACAGAGCCTCATCGGAAGATTCTAGAGCTTCTGCAATAGCAGTGAACACGTTAGAATATGCCCCTCCCCACCTTGGTGCTCAAGCGTTCCTTTTCAGTTTCAACTGCCACATTGAGAGCCTCATAATTCTGCTTCTGTGGGTAAAAGAGAAAGAGAGCTTATTCTTGATTCCTTCCTGTTATCAATCTTTTTCTTTTAAAGTATTAGATCAAACTCTTATCATCGGAGATTTTTCCTTTCACCTCTCTCGGCCTCTGGCCGCACCCCCCCACCATGGTTTTTTCTCCTCAATTATTTTCTCCTATTCATGGCTCCTTTGGGCCCATTTAAGCACTGTGTTGTCTGCGATAAGATCCCACTTTCCGACGGACAAGCTAAGTGCCTTTTCTGCTTGGGAGAACAGCATCAAACTTCCTCCTGTACCCACTGCAGAAATTTTAAGGTCGGAGTTCTTTGATCTCGCCTCTCAAAGCTAAAACTCTGACTTTGGGAACAATCTTTACAAACAGTTCAAATGGCCCAACCTCCCTGTAGGGCCACTTCCCAAACCAAAGCAATGGAAAAAGCCGTTACTGAATCATCGAAACAACGTCCATCAGCTACACCAGCTCATTCTGATACTCCATCTCCATTGTCTAAGACCTCGAAGACAAATCAAAACTCTCCATACTGACGTCCTCGACTTTGAAAACAACCTCTAATTGTCAGAGACTTACTGAAGCTGCTCCATTTCCGGAGCCTGTTCCTCCTAAACGAGCTAAAGAGTCTAAGCCTACAGACATCCCACAACAACCACAACTCTCTGAATCAATTTCGGTTGGATCTCCCTCAGATGACAGACTTCCGTCTCATCAACCCTGTTCTCAGTCTCCAGAATGGGATGACAGAGTTGACCAACTAATGTCCTCTCCTCCCAGTCCACAACCTTCCGTTCCTTCCAGCAAGCCTTCAGTTATTCCATCACCCAATGATTCCCATCCCAAATGACTCAACACCATTCCATATCTCAACGCCGAGGTCCATCCCTACCAATCGAGGTCCGCTGACACAACCACCATCTTTTGATGTCGACGATCCTTGACATCGACAGATATCCATGGACATGCCGCCTCCATCTTTTCCAACTCATAACTGGCAATACTATGAGACTCAGCCTCTCGACACCAAAGTCAATCGACTCCAGATGCGACCTCGATGGCTCTGACCATGGATCTCAGCCGCAGACTCCATCGGTGTTATTTACCTCTCCACTGTCAGACATTGTTGATGCCGACCCGCCATCACCGCCAGAGGATTTCCAGACCTATGCCCAACTTATGATTTGCATGGCTAAATCTCTTGATCTGCAAGACCACTGACCGCATTCCTCCCTGTAGAAAAGAGACAAAATCTCTTCACCTTACTTCGCATTTCCGCATGCCTTGATACCTGCCTTAACGGTGCAACAAATTCTAGGCACCATGGCCTCTATCACATCAGTTGTACAACATGTGCGTCTCAAAATGAGATCTCTCCAATCCTGGTTTTATGTCCCTGTTCAATCCACTAACAGACTCTCCCCACACTCTCCTAAGAGTCACTCCAGAATTGGTCTCTCAACTTCAGTGGTGGCATTCCCATACCAACCTTTCTATCGGGCGACCATTCCAACAACCTTGCTCGTGAATACAAGTCACTACCGACACCAGCTGCACCGGCTCGGGGGCTTACTGAAAATCCCTCACAGTCCACACCAAATGGTCTCACAGAGAAAAACTGCTCCACATTAAACGAATTGGAGCTACTAGCCGTCATAAAGGCTTGCAAGGCCTTCAGAAACCTTCTGGTAGGAAAAATGGTACAGATCACCACCGACAACACCACGGTGATCTACTACATCCTAAAACAAGGCGTCACCCACTCCCCAGGTCTCCTCTACCTAGCGGTTGACCTCTGGGAGTGGTGTCTGCAACATCGCATCTGTTTCACAGCCTTACACATCGCTGGTCAAGACAACAACCTAGCAGACTCGCTCAGCCATACAGATGCCCAAACTCACAAGTGGGAACTAGATCAATCAGTATTCCGCCAGCTATGCCGGAAATGGGGCACACTGGCTCTCGATTTCTTTGCCTCCTGAGCGAATCAAAAATGCCAACTGTATTGCTCCTGAGCTGGAATAGGAAAACATTCCCAGGGAGACGCATTTGTCAGACGTTGGCCCAAGACTCTTACCTACCTTTTTCTACCGTTCCCTCTCCTCCACAAAGTTGTCGTCCGTCTACAACAAGACAAAACCAGTGCCATTGTTATAGCCCCTTGGCGGCTGAGACAGACTTGGTCCCCAGTTCTCCTCAGTTCTCTCATCAGACATCCACCATCTCTCCCGCCTGCCACACCTTCTCACACAGAAAAACTACCAAGTCCTACACCTGGACTTACCTGTTCTGCACCTGGCAGCATGGAGGATTCTCCCTTAATGAACATTCTTCATCATGCCAAAAAAAAATCCACAAGGAAAGCCTATCTGTACAAATGGAAGAAATTTTGATCCTTTACCAAATCTTCCTCATCATCCTCCATCAATCCATCTTTTTCCACTATTCTCCGCTTCCTCCTACCTCTCAAATCCAAGGGCCTCTCCATCTCACCCTTGAGAGTCTACCTTTCGGCAATAATATTATACCAACCTCCAAATTCTCCAGCAGCAAACTTCTTCAAACATCCAACAACGAAACATTTTCTAAAAGATCTCTCTCATATCTACCCCAATACTCTACCTCCTTCCCCATAATGGTCATTAATTCCTGTTTTGAAACAGCTTACAAAAGCTCCTTTTGAGCCTTTAGCTACAGCTGACTTAAGATTCCTCACCTTTAAAACAGCTTTTCTCATAGTCATCATCTCAGCTCGATGAGCTAGTGAATTGGCAGCTTTACGCTACGACTACTTTTATCTACAATTTTTTCCCCGATAAGGTAAAGTTATTCATGGACATTTCCTTCCTCCCCAAAATTGTCTCTCAATTTCATCTTTCCCAGCTCATTGTCCTGCCTTCATTTTTTTGTCGCCTTCTTCAAATCAAGAAAAATACTCCATACATTAGATGTCAGAAGAGCTCTTGCTTTTTATCTCCAACATACTCAACCTTTTAGACAGTCTCTTCATAAGCCATCAACTACCTACAAAAGGCCGTCTGCCAACTTCCCAATCTATCTCCAGATGGGTTGCCACAACCATTCATTTGGCTTATCAACTTGCTCAACAACCAGCCCCTAGAGTGGTTCGCCCTCACTCCACCAGGGCAGTGGTAGCCTCTACAGCCTTTCTCCGCCACGTACCTCTTCTGGACATCTGTGCCTCTGCCACTTGGGCACAGCCATCCACATTTATCCGTCATTATAGACTCAATCTCCAGCAGAAGTCTGATGCGGCATTTGGACATGCTGTTCTAGCCTCTACCTTGGCGTGACACCCTGCCTCTGGGTAAGACAGCCTATTAGTCACCCAGGGTGTGATTCACAGAGGCCACGAAGAACGACAGGCTACCCACCTGTAATTGTAGTTCTTCAAGCGAACCTCTGTGATTCACACATCCCGCCCATCCTCCCCTCTGTCACACCATTGTTTGCTTACTATTAAGCAGCAGTTGACACAACTGAAAGGGGACACTTGGTGCCAAGGTACTTATACGGGTGGGGAGGGGCATATTCTAATGTGTTCATTGCTACTGCAGAAGCTCTAGAGCCAATGAGGCTCCACGCAGGTGCAACTCACCCAGGGTGTGAATCACACATGTCCACTTGAAGATTTTACAGGCGGGTAATCTGTGGATAAGAAGCATGAAAACTATTGCCTAGAAGTAGCCACAAGCATAATCTTCTACACATGAAACTTTGTATTGGTGTGCTTGTTGTATGAATACATATTGATATTATTTTCATTCTAAAAGGGCTGGAGGGTAAAATAGCCTGATGCTGACAAATTATTAGAATGGAATACAGTAGCAGGGGTAGGGACTGGAGAGAAGGGATCCTGAAACAGACAGATCCAGGTTATTCTGGACCATGCTTCTTTCTCCTCCCTCCATAAAGAGACTGAGGATGGCTAGCAGTAAAATAAAATAGATAAAGTTAAAACTTGTCCTTTGAAACATAGAAAATTTAAAAGCCACACAAATCAGTGTGTGTGGTGGAAACATATCTGGCCAAATTAGAAGCCCATTCTGCAGCACCTCCATTTAACTGCCTGAATATGAAGGATCCTTGCCTTCCAATGGAAAAATATTTGGGATTGGGGGGCTACCCAGAATCCCTCGGTAGTGAGTTCCACAGCCTGTAAGCAATCACAGAGAAGAACCCCTTCCATCAAACTTCTATTCAGTAGTGGTGAGACTAAAGGAAGGCCCTCTTCAGAAGATCTTTACAGCCAGCAGATTTATATAGGACAATGTGCTATCTCAGTCTAGTTCCCTGATGCATGAGTGATTTGATGTGCTATAATTTCTTGGACTGAAATATTTCTTTGCCTTTTTCTTTTGTCAAATATTGTATTATCAGAGGCACTTCCATTGCTGGTAAGAGTTATCCAGTCAACGGATGCCAAAACCAAAGAGAATGTCAATGCAACAGAAAATTGCATTTCAGCCGTCGGGAAGATCATGAAATTCAAGCCTGACTGTATAAATGTTGAAGAAGTCCTTCCCCATTGGTTATCATGGCTTCCACTGCATGAAGACAAAGAAGAAGCTGTTCATACTTTCAATTACTTGTGTGATCTAATAGAAAGGTAATTTAATAGAATATAAATTTCATTCATGCAGATCTATTCTGTTGAGCCAAACATTGCATCATTCACCCAAATTAAAGCAAGCAGATTTTAGTTACAGTACCCCACCACTCCAGAGTAACCTAGATATCCGTAAATGTAAATATTCCATCGCCTTTGATGACAGGAACTTTGATTTATTTCTTCTTTGTATTTCAAGCTGTATCTCACACCCAAAGTTTCATCCATCCAAAGTCACTTCCCAGAAGCCTCTGTCAGCCAGAATGTAATAGAACTCATGGTTAATCAACATGTGAAGTGTCATTGGTTCCTCACCACTGTCATAATGTTTTTATGCTCTATTTATTTTTCCAAAACTCTTTTGTTAGCCCTGCCATTCCCTTCTTACTTTGTGATATGTTAAAGAAAATTGCTTTATAGTGTCATAGGCACAGTATACTTGAAATTAACATTAATGGAATAGTGGCCTAGTTTGGGTTCCACATTAAGCTAGGATTTCTATGAATTCCTCACTGTTGCACATTGCTCAGTTGCTTTCACTTTGTTTTTCTCAAACAGTTAAGCAAACAATGAACTGTGTGTCTTTAGTTTCTTTATTATAACACTTGAACCTAGAATTGGAGGCTGTCCGACTCATAATCCATGATATGTTGGCTTGTGTTTCTCTTATGCGGTGAATAGTGAAGTGCCATACCTTATTCAGGCATTACAGTTGTACATAAAGCACAGACAGTGGGCCCATCACCTGTTGAATTATGCCTGCATATGATGTTATGTGCCATCAAGCCAGAACTAAGTTATAGTGACCCTGATAGGGTTTTCCAGATAAGTGAGATATTGAAGGAGTGGCTTTACCAGTTCTACACCCCCAGTGAGTTTATGTGGCTGAGCAGGGATTTGAACTAGGCCTCCTGAGTCTGTCACTCTATCTACTACACACACTGGGAATCCTCAGCATGTAGCCATTGGGCAGCTTGTGTATAAGACAAGCCAAATGGGAGCACTACATCCCAGTAAGCCAGGGTTGTCTGGGATGTCTTTTCAGAGTATCAGGTGTACAATGATCTCACAGAGGTATTGTTAAAAGAGAATGAATTCAAACTTCGAAACAAGTTAGGTGAAGCAGCCAAGATCAGTAACTCAGTATGCAAGTAATAAACAAGTTCTTTGTGGTCTCTGTGAATGCACATGAATGGGTTAGACTGTGCCTGCGCAGGACTCCTCAGAATGTTCTAGAGCTTAAAACCGTGATTAGCAGGATGTTCCCCTGTGGCGCGCATGCTCTGCCCGCCCGTGATACCTCAGTTCCTTTTAGCCACCGCTGAAATTGGACTTCTTTAGCGATTACTAGAGTGAACTTCTTATCTCTTGTGGTTTTTCGGATTTTTGGACTGTTCAGCGTTTACAATTTCTGGATTTCGGACTTGATCTTGTCTTTTTGTTTTGGATGTTTTCCCTGTGAGTTATCTTTTTGTTTTGGTTCTTCGTAGTGGTCTCTGTGAATGCACACAAATGGGTTAATCCTGCACCTGCGCAGGACGTCCGGAAGATTCTAGAGCTATAGAAAAAAGAGTCAATTAGCTCCCTCCTCTCCGGAGGGTATATAGGCTCTGCCTTGTCTTTCTCCTTTCAGTTCCTCTTTTTCCGCCGCACCATTAGGACATTAGGAAGAGCAGAGCATCTATACTTAAGTATCCTAGCTTAGCTAGCCTTTTATTCTTCTCCTTTTTCCCTGTTGTTGTTTTATTGTTGTTTTATTGTTAATCCTTGACAAACCTGCCAAATTTTTTTAGTTTGCCATCGTTCTGTTCCCCTCCCCCTGTTTCGACGGATCCCCTTTTTGTTTTGTTTTATGGCCCCTTGGGGCTTCAAGCAGTGCGCCGTCTGTTCT
Organism: Pogona vitticeps; assembly: GCF_051106095.1. Classification (NCBI taxonomy): domain Eukaryota; kingdom Metazoa; phylum Chordata; class Lepidosauria; order Squamata; family Agamidae; genus Pogona; species Pogona vitticeps. The sequence continues at coordinate 159,024,254 of NC_135785.1, forward strand.
CGTAAAATTCTGACGGACACGAAAGTGCTTGTTTTGTCTGGGAGAATCACACCTCGACCAGACCTGCATTGCTTGCAAAGGTTTTTCCAAGCAAGCCATTAAACTCAGATGTCAACGGATTTGATCTTTTCTCTACGAGAAGACTCTTTTTCCCACCATGGAAGGCTCCTCTTTCCCGGCACCAACCCTTCCACGTTCGGAGGCCTCTAAACAGACTTCTCCTGTTGAGCAATCGACTCTTAACATTACTCTTCCTGTGAAGCCTAAGGAAGCCTCAAAACCGCCTAGTCTGAGCCTCATTCCAGCCCTCTTCGGACTGGTTAAAACTTCATGGGACAAATCACCCTTGATGGCTCAAGTCCCTCACAAAATAGAGCATCGCTACAAAACTCATGGGTTGGATTCCAAATTCCTCACTAATCATTCATCACCCAACTTCATCGTGGTTGAAGCCACCCAATACAGGTCTCATACCTGGTTGTCAGCTACGCCCATTGACAAAGAGGGTAGGAAATCCAACAGTTTGGTCAAGATGTTTTATGCCTTCGCTGCCCTTTTGATCAAAATAGCCAACTATCAAGCGGTCATGGGCACTTACCAGAAGCATCTTTGGGACAAAATAATCCCTATGCTACAAACTTTACCTGATCCTTCTAAAACGGAAGCCCTCAATGTTACGAAGAGGCTAATACCCTGACTAGACAACAGAGATTTGCTGCAAAACATACGGCAGACATCCCCTCTAAATCCATGTTAACGGCGATAGCTGTCAGACGCCAGGCATGGCTCAGAACTGCCAATATCCTCGATGACACTAAAACAAAAATCAAGGATCTACCCTTCGATGCGCTTGGACTATCCTACTTCAAAACTGATGAAATCATGGAGAATATCCATAAGATGAGAAAGACAGTGAAGTCTTACGTACCATACCAGCCATATAGGTATCAGAAACAGGCATACAAGAAGCCTCAATACCAATCTTCCACTCAGTACCAACCCTTTCCGTACAGCAAACAACAGCAGGACCAGACTTATCAGACTTATCAGTCCACCGCTCCGCTGTTCAAACAGCAGCGCTTTCGTAGCCCCAAGCAGTCCTTTCACAAAGCTCAGCACAGGGGTAAGCATCTCTCCTAATTCTTTATGCACCACCAGACTATTCCCATTCCTCCAAGAACGGCAAACCATCACTACTGACAAGTGGGTCCTTAATTGGAAATCTCAGCGCTCCTATCCAAGGAGGCCATCACCAGGATACCATCCTCTGACTCCAGCGAGGGCTTCTTCTCACACTACTTTGCAGTCCCCAAGAAAGATGGAGGCATAAGGCCCATCATGGACCTCAGAGATCTCAACCAATATATCCTCCATAAGAAATTCCGTATGCTGACTCTTGACTCCATTCTCCCTCTTTTGTCTCAGGGAAACTAGTTCGTCACCATAGATTTACAGGACGCCTACTTCCACATCTCCATTCACCCATCTCATCAAAAATTCCTCCGATTCAGGTTCCATCACGATACCTACCAATTCACCGCTCTCCCATTTGGGCTCTCCACAGCCCCCAGGACATTCACAAAATGCATGGCACCAGTCGTGGCTTACCTCCGTACCAAGGGGATAAAATTTTTTCCCTATATAGACGATTGGCTTCTAGTTGCAAAATCCTACCACGAGGCAGTCTCCGCCACAAACTTCACCCTCTACACCCTAAAGAGACTCGGGTTAAAAATCAGCGAGAAAAAGTCCAGCTTGATGCCATCCCAGACCGTCTCCTACATAGGAGCAACACTGGACTCGATTCTCATGAGAGCTTTCCTACCGTCTTAGCGAATTCACAAAATCCAGGCGGCAGCCTTCCAGTTTACACCATACGCGACTTTGACCGCGCACGATACCCTGCACCTTCTAGGTCTGATGAGGTCCACTACCGCAGTGGTACTCTTCACGAGACTAGTCCTGGTTTCTCACCCAGTACAATCCCATGATGGATCCTCCTACAAAAAGTTAAGGGTCCCACCTCTCGTAGCCAACCATCTCATCTGGTGAACCATGCCCAACAACCTTTCATTGGGATGACCGTTCCACCCTCCATATCTGTCTATACAAGTGACGGACGCCAGCCCCTCAAGATGGGGAGCGCACTGCCTGGAGCTGCAGGTACTTCGCGCCAAAGAGCCATCCACATCAACCAGCTAGAACTGTTGGCTGTCATCAAGGCTTTTCAAGCCTTCCTGCCTCGCATACGAGGGCTCGTGGTACAGTTGGTAATGGACAATACCACAGTGATGCACTACATCAACAGACAGGGCGGCACTCGATCCAGGCCCCTCCTTCGATTGACTCTACGTTTTTGGGAATGGTGTCGCTCCCACCACATTTTCCCCCAAGCAATCCATATTGCGTCCAAGGACAATTCCCTGGCAGACCTAGGAGTGCACTTTGCCTCGGCGTCGACATCGAGCTTATTACCAGCTCGATCCCGTGGTTCAGGTACCAACAAAATCTGCGGTTAAACACCGCCTGCCTCAACCCAATGCTTCTCGACCAGAGCCCCATCCATCGAAGCGGTACCACCAGTTTTGGTATCACACCCGAGTGCTTCTCTCCCTCATGTCTGTTCATCCTGTCAGGTTGCATCTTCCAAAGGTTTTCTTCCGTCTGGGGCTGACACTTCAGTACTGACCCCTTGGGCTCCAGCCTTTACTTCTCAGGCTCATCACCATTCTCCCTCTCCGCCCCTCTCTCTCTTTCTAGAGGCTCCTTAGCATCAACAGCCTCTGAACAGGATCCACCTTCTGAAGCTTCCAGAGAGTCTCCCTCAAATCTACCAACCCCTGATTCGGATGTGGCTGATATTAACCCCCCCCCGTCCCCATTGGAGGACTTTATACTCTCAGCTCATTCTCTGCATGGCGAAATCTTTGGAGCTCGATATTGAGCAGCCTCCCCCTCCTAATCAAGACCTCGTCTTCAACAGTATAAATCAAGAAAAATCCCCTCCGTTGAGTCTGACATTCATTCCTGCCATGTTGGACCTCATTAAGGAATCATGGGAAAAACCATCTGCGTCTCTCCAGATTTCCAGACATGTTGAAAACCACTATAGGACACATGGGAACAACACAGCTTTTCTTGCTAAACATCTGTTTCCAAACTCTTATCACAGTGCAGTCCAATCAGTCGCATGCTGGGAACTGCTCAACGGTCACCCCCACCAACAGAGAAGGTAGAAAGCTGGATGTCCTACGTCGTCAGCTGTACTCCCTGGTCTCCTTTATCATGAAGGTTTCCAACTACCAGGCTGCAATGGGAGCTTATCACAGACAACTATGGAATAAGATCCTTCCAGTTCTTCAAGCCGCTCTCGAGGAGACTGCCCTTAATACCCACCTTGAGGTGGCTACTTTGACTAAACAGCAGCGTTTAGCATCTCGCCATAGGGCTGATGCTGTCTCAGAGGCTATGGCTTCTGCTGTTGCCCTCAGGAGACGTGCATGGCTGCGCTCAGTGGAAATCACTGATGATTCTAGGTCCCGCATTGAAGATCTTCTCTTTAATGGTGTTGGCCTCTTTAATGAGAAGACAGATGAGGTGATGGACAACTTGCACAAGATTCATAAGACTGCCCATTCTTACTCTACCCAACAGCCAAGGTACCAACGGAACCAATGGCGCTGGCCATTCACCTTTCAACAATTGAACCAGCACCCCTATTGCCCTTACAAACCTCCAGCTCCAGAGAAATCCAATCTTCCTCCGTCCTCCTCTGCTGCCTCTTCCTTCTGATCCCAGGCACCGGGCCTACGTTGACAAGCTTTCCATCCTCCTGCAAGGAGAAACAATATCTTTGACTCTCCTTCCTTGAACCTGATCCCTGACCGTCCACATCATCCCCAGCTAACCCCCTTTTTTGACAAGTAGTCCATCTTCACCAAGGGCGCTTGGGTGCTTGCCATCATACGTTACGGTTATCTGTTAGAGTTCTCGGAGCCTCCTCCTATCGGTCGCCTCAGACCCATGGCTTACTCACCTGCCCTAGAGGACAAAATATATCTCCTTCTCCAGAAGCATGTGGTTCAACAGGTTGCTTCCCAAGATGTTCTAAACAGTTTTATTCCCATTATTTCACAGTTCCCAAAAGGGATGGGGGCCTCTGCCCCATCCTGGACCTCAGACTATTCAATACTTGTATTCATCTGAGGCGTTTTCACATGGTCACCCTCAAATCCGTTATTCCACCTCTGGGCAATTGGTTTGTCATTATGGATCTGCAGGATATGTATTTCCATATTTGCATCCATCAGCATCAAGTATCTCCATTTCTTCTTCATGGATTCGACTTACCAATTCTGCACTCTTCCCTTCGGGCTCTCCAGTGCTCCAAAAACCTTCACAAAGTGTCTAGCTCCTGTGGCAGCCTACCTTTGTGTGCATAACATCACGGTTTTTCTGTATATAGCCAATCAATTGATTGTGGCAGGTTCATACCACACAGCCCCAAAAGATGCTATCTTTGCTCTTCAGACTCTAGCAGACCTCAGCTTGCAGGTCAACTTCACAAAATCTCCTCTCAAACCGCCTCAAGCCATGGATTACATCAGGAGACACCTCGATTCGGTCAGGGCCAGGGTATTCCTCCTGAACGAATACTCAAGTTGAGGTGAGCCATTAACCCTTTTTGATACTCCAGAGTATCTGCTCACCATACACACCTCCTAAGTCTGATGGCTTTGACCATGTCTGTTCTCCAACATGCAAGACTGAAGATGAGCTCTTTGCAGGCTTGGTACCTATCTCAGTTCGACACATCCTTCCAAACGCCTGTGTGTTACCCCCAGAGTTGGCTTGCCAGCTACCCTGGTGGACCTTCGTCCCGCACCTTCTGGTTGGGGACGAAGGTCCTGCACCTCCAGTTGACAGTACAGATCACAATGGATGCCAGCCCAATAGGATGGGGTGCACACTGATGTTCACGAGATCCATGCTTTGTGGTGTAGCTTAGAGAAGCTGTTACACATCCATCACCTAGAAATGTTGGCAGTCATCAAGATTTTCCGGGCTTTCCATCTTCTCATAGTTGGTCGCAGGGTCCCGGTCGCCACAGAGAATATGACCACCCTGTATTATATCAACAAACAGGGAGGCACCCACTTGTTGTCTCTTCTATATCTGGCGATTCAGCTTTGAGAATGGTGTTACGATCACCATGTTTTTTCAGTCACTATTCACGTGTCTACAGAGGACATAATGTCACCGACCATCTGAGCCACCTTACCCCTCAAACCCACAAGTGGGTTCTCTGCGACTCTGTTTTCTCCCATCTTTGCAGCCGGTGGGGAACACCGGTTCACGACGTCTTTGCCACTCAGAGCAACTCGAAATGTGGCATGTTTCGCTCTTGGGCAGGAAGAGGTGTGAACTCTCTAGGTGTTCATGGTGAACTGGGGCAATGTCTTTCTCTTCCCTCCCATTCTTCTCATCCAGCAGACAATAGTCAGACTCCGTCAGCTGCGGGCCAGTGCCATCCTGATAGCACCATGGTGGCCTCAGCAACCTTGGTTTACCCCTCTCAGAACCGTGTCATCCAAATTCCTGAGATTACCTCTCCAGCCGTCCCTCCTGACTCAGGAAAGAGGCAAGATCTGTCATCCTGACCTAGAGTGTCTCCACCCACAGCGTGGAAGATTCCCTTGCCATAGCAGATGTGCTGGACAAGGCTAGGAAATTCTCTACCAAGTTGTTATACTCCTAAAAGTGGAATGCTTTCTCCAAATTTGCTGCATCTAGGGGTCTAGTTGTTCCAGTTTCACTGAGCACCCTCCTTGCTTTCCTTCGCTATCTGTTTGGTCAAGATTTGGCCCACTCAACATTAAAGGTTTATATTTCTGCTATCATCCCTTATCAGCCTGTTGGATCTGAAGCTTCCTGCTTATACTAACATCCAACCCTGAAGAGGTTCTTAGAAGTTTGCGGAACATTCGCCCACCTATCTGACCTCCACTTCCTCAGTGGTCTTTAAAATTTGGGAGTGGGACTTGCTTACCCCCACTCAAGCCCTTGGCTTCTGCAGACCTTAAGCTTCCCTCTATTAAAACATTGTTTCTTGTTGTAACTTCTGCACGACAAGCAAGTGAGTTGGCTGCCCTTCAGACCAATGGCCCTTATACAGTGGTGCCTCCACTTATGACCATAATCTGTTCCAGAAGATGGACGTAACTCGAAATGGTCGTAAGTCGAAGCACCATTTCCCATAGGAATGCATTGAAATGCAATTCGTCTGTTCCGACCTAAGAAAAAAATCACACCAAAAAAATCACTGCAAGACTCATTGGAAACGTGATTAATCCCTTCCGGCTGAGGGGGGGGGAAGTAATCAAGCGGGCAAGACCCATTGGAAGCATGCAGGACCCATCAAAAAGGGGGGGACAAAAAAACCAACAAACTCCCCAAGACCCAATGGAAATGGAGGAAAAAAACCAAAAAGCAAGCAACCCCCCCAAGACCCATCAGAAATGGGAGGAACCAAAAAGCAACCAAACCCCCCAAGACCTGTCGGAAATGGGAGGAAACAAAAAGCAGCCAACCTCCCCCAAGACCCATCGGAAATGGGGGGAAAACAAAAAAAAAACAAATAACCCCCCCAAGACCCCTCACAGCACAGAAACATAAAAAACCCAGCTCAAAAACCACGCTGCAAAAGCACCCAGAACAGTTTTTAAAAAGCAGAAAACAGCACCTTACCTTACAAGGCAGCCCAAAGCCTCTCTGCAAACACACACACAGAAGCAGAAGGAGGCAGTCCCAAGCCTCTGACGATGACCTGCTATGGTGAAAGAGCTACAAAGAAGCAGCCTCATCACCACTTACAGTTAGAAATTTGAATTTCCCACCTTTTTCCCATGCCTTTTTCTGTTCGTAAGTGGAAGCTCCAGTCGCAAGTAAAAACATTTTGCGGCCAAAGCTGGTCATAACTCAAAATGGTGGTAAGTAGGGACATTTGTAACTCAAGGCACCACTGTATTCAGTTTCACTCAGACAAAGTTTCCTTATATCCTGATGTGTCCTTCCTTCCTAAAGTAGTTTCAAGTTTCCATGTGAATCAACCAACCTCTGATTCTTCCAATGTTATTCCCATCTCCCTCTTCTGATGTTGAGTGCATGCTCCATTCCCTCAGTGTTTGTCGTGCACTAGTATTTTATATTTCCAGAACCAAGGACTTCTGCAATTCTCCTCGTTTCTTCATTTGCTTTAATGGCCCACGAAAGGGTTTTTCTGCCTTGTCGCAGACAATCTCCAGATGGATCATTAATGCCATTACATTGGCTTATGGATTGACTGGCAAAGCTGCCCCAGACATGTTGAAGGAGCACTCCACGAGCGCTTTGGCCACTGCTGCCTGGCTGCATGGCGTTGAGGTCTCTGACATCTGTCGAGCTGCCACTTGGTCTACACCCTCGACCTTTGTCACACATTATTGTGTGGACATCAGGGCCAAAAATGAAGCAAGTTTTGGCAGGACTGTGCTGACTTCATTCTTGGCGTGACGGCCCTCCTTCCAGTAAATGAGCTTGCTAGTCACCCATTCGTGTGCATTCACAGAGACCATGAAGAAGAAAGAGAGGTTACTTTCCTGTAACCATGGTTCTTTGAGTGGTCCTCTGTGAATCCACACGTCCCGCCCATCCTCCCCGCTGTCCATCACTTTGTTGTCCTGAGCTTGGTTATAGTTAGAGCTTTGACAGTGGCGGACATTTTCCAGAACTGAAGTACTACGCGAGGGCGGATCATGCGCGCCACGGGGGAACATCCTGCTAATCACATGTTTTTAAGCGCTCGAACATTCCCAAGAGTCCTGCCCAGGCGCAATCTAACCCATTTGTGTGGATTCACAGAGGACCACTCGAAGAACCATAGTTACAAGTAAGTAACCTCTCTATTTTCTGATATGGTCATGCCATATGCATTCATTCATTCATTCATTGCACTTATATGCCGCCCATCTAGACATTGTCTACTCTGGGCGGCTCACAACAGGTAAGATAAAAACAGTTAATATATAATAACAGTTTTACAGCAATATCCAATGATAACAATAGTTCAAGATGGGAGGAAAAATTAATTAAGTAGTGCCTGGAGGGAAGGCCTGTCTGAATAACCAGGTCTTAAGTTGGTTTTTAAAAATGCCCAGCGAGGGAGCCAAACAGATCTCGGAGGGGAGTTTGTTCCAAAGAGAAGGAGCCACTGCCGAGAAGGCCCGGTGTCTTGTTTTTTCTTCCCGGACCTCCCTTAGCGTTAGGCTTCTCAGTCGCCCCTCCTGACTAGATCAAGTGGTACGGGTAGATCTAGGTGGGAGAAGGCATTCTGCCAAATATCAAGGTCCTAAACCATTTAGGGCTTTGTATGTAATCATTAAAACTTTGAAATCAACGCAGAAGCATACGGGCAACCAATGCAAGGCGACCAGGGTGGGAGTGATATGTTGGTGTTTCCTCACTCTACTGAGAAGTCTGGCCACTGCATTCTGCACCATTTGGAGCTTCCGCATCAATCTCAAAGGTAGCCTCACGTAGAGTGCATTACAATGGTCTAATCTTGAGATTATGAGCACGTGGACCAGAGTGATGAGTGCCCAAACATCAAGATAGGGACGCAGCTGGGCAATTTGCCAAAGATGGAAATATGCAGAACTGACTACTGATGCCACCTGAGTTTCCACGGTGAGCACCGGGTCCAGATGTATCTCCAAACTGCGAACCCCACTGTTTGCAGTAAGAGTCCCCCCCCCCCAAGAGAGGGAGTTTCCCAAACCGCTGATGGATCTGACTTTAGAGGAATGGGGTCACAATCCAAATGATAATATATTTGGTGTATTAAATATCCAAACAAAATAATAAGCTGTCTTTACATATTTCCTGTGCACTTTACACTCTGTATTGGTAGCCCTAGTTAACTAGATAATGTTTAAACTTGTTAAGTAGAAATGGGCACAAACCATGGCTTAGCAGTTTGGCCATACAGCTGTTCCGTGTGTCCGTTGGCTTCCTAGCCCTGCCTTTTCTGTCAGGCGCCCACTCAGAGGCAGTGGCTCAGCTTCCAAGCCCCACCTTTTCCAAGTGCTGCCTCTGGGCACCCGCCAGAGAGGTGGCGCAAGGGAAACCAGGATGCCCATAGAACAGCCGTGCAGCTGAATGCTGAACTGCAGTTCATGCCCATCTCTATTGTTAACTAGCACTTATTATTATTTGTCTATAGTTTATTGATCTGTGCTAGTTTCCGACTTTCACCTGTGTAGTTTGCCTGAAAAACAGTATGTCAAGCAAGCCTATGGAAACACTAGTTCACTAAGTTATGTTGTGATTTGTGGGACAAAATAACAGACTGAAATGTGGGGTATAGTTGAAAAGAGAAAAGCTGCTTCTCAGTTCCACTGAGGGAAGAGCAAGCTTTGTTCCTTAATCCAATTTTTCAGCTATTTCAAAATGTAATAATATTGTACTTAAGGGTAGTGGTGAGGGAAAAGAAATGTAGAGTCTTTCATCCTTCCCCCACTGGTTACATTTGATGGGACTTTAATCTGGGATGAAATTGAAGCATCATTCTAACACCTGTATGAAACCATTTCAGACTCAGGTAACAGTAAATTAGACCCATAAAGTATCAAAAACTTTTTTTAATGTATATTTTTATTCCATTACTTAGGCAATAGTCTGTGTTCCTCTTTTCATTTAAGTGGAATCTTCAGAAGATGACTCAGTTATGTTTTGCTTTCTTTGTGAATTGATCAGTTGTAAATATCTAATATACACTGTGTATTAGATTTGGACAGTTACAGCAGAGAGAAACAGTCTGGCCTGCTTTCAAATTTTGGAACATCTTTTTTCAAGAGATATTATATCCCAGATATGTTTTCACTATTCCATAAGCATTTATGATCTAGGATAATTTTTTGTAGTTGCAAACTTTCACTTCCTCTGCTTTTATTCTGTGATCAGACTTGCTAGATCCATGGAAACATGTCATTTTAAATTGTTGCACACTGACTAGAGAAAACCTCAAGGGATGAGGGTGGAAGAGGGTGTTCTTTCTGATGGTAGTACTCCTTTTTTATTTATTGTAGACTTGGTTTGCAAAACTAGGCAGTGCTCTTCATCTGCAGTTGAATAAGGTAGGTCATTGATATCCTCTTCTGTAATGAGCTTGCATGAAGCACTTTGTGAATTCATGGCACCTGGAATTTGAACCAAAGATCCACGTTTAATCTGACTATATTGTGTATCATTCATTCATCTCTTTAATGTTAATGTGGGCTAACATTTGTTTTTCTTTCCCTTACCAACAGTAATAATCCCATTGTCCTGGGCCCAAACAATTCAAACTTACCCAGAATATTCAGTATAATTGCGGATGGTCAAATAAATGAAGCAATCAAGCGTGAAGATCCATGCACCAAGCGACTGGCTAATGTAGTTCGGCAAGTGCAGGTAAATTCTAATTAAGTTCTTCATATAGAAAATTGTTTTGCTTCTTGAGAAAATAGCAACACCTGCGAACTACTGCCCCAAGTCAAGCCTCTGCTCACAACCTGAGTTCAGTCCCAAAGGGTTAAGTAGCTAGCTCATGGTTGACTCAGCTTTCCATCCTTCCAAGGTCAATGAAATGAGTACACAGGTTGCGGGGTGTGTGTGTGTGAGCTTGTTTCTTAATTATGTTGTAGACTACCCAGTGAGTGCTCTAGCACAATGGGGCAATATATTAAGTCAAAACAACAACAACAACCCTGTTGCTTGGAGTTGTAAATCATAAAGTAGGGCTATTGAATCAATAGTTTAGTGAGTCAAGTTTTTTTAAAAGTTCCTTTGATTCAAATGGGCCTATTTGAACTGCAACTTGCTATGCTAAAGTAAGCTACGACTGAAGTAGGTGCATTTGAATCAGTGGACTTGTAGGAGTTGACTCATCATTGATTAAGTGCTCCTGTGCTAATTGTGACTTATTTATGAGCCACAAAAATGTGTTTGAGAATAAATGACGAAAATCCTATATGTAATGGCAGAGTGCTCCACCATTCTCAAGCATGGTACTTCTTCTGGATTCGTCATTAGTCAAAGTTGACAAATTTTAGCTATGAATCAATGAATATATTCATTGATTTTAGCTATGAATTTGTTGGTTCCTTGCTAAAACACGCCCCACTGATCAGCAGGACATTGACAAGCAGGCCGGCTGTGGAAGGGAAGCAGTTTCTGTTCCAGGTTCCCTTCCACAACTAGCCTGCTTATCAGTGACCTGACCATCAGCTGATGATCCGGCCATCGACAAGCAAGCTAGCTGCAGGAAGGCAAACCTGGTTTCTGTTCCTGCAGCCAGCCAACATGAAGGGAGAAATAAAAATGGGTAATTATTTGCCCCTTTGTATTCATTAGGGACTCCTGATGAATATGAAGGGACGAATATCCCATGAATCAGTGATATTTCAGGAATATTGTGATATTTGTGTTGTTTTTAAATTTCTCCCCATGTCTAGTAAACATTGTAACCTATGAGAGAGGTAGGCAATTGAGATCCCAGATCTGAATGTTCAAATCAAGGCAAAGAGAGAGAGGAGGTCTCTAAAATAGAACATCCTTTTTTAAAATTAGTTTTCATCTTTTAAAACTATTTCTATTATATATAATTGTTATATATTTTGTGTAAAAGATCCCTAAAAGCACTTTTAAGTGCTGGCTTCATTGATAAAGGACTGTGTGTTTTCTGTAACTCATGAGATTTTTTTAATGAGAAGAATTTCTATAAAGTGCTGTATCAGAGTGTACCATTTTATATAAATCTTTCTGTTTTCTCAAAGTTATCCAGTATTAAGTATTCTGATCTTTTCATAAGCTATGCTCATGCCTGTTTAACTTTTCCATTATTTCTCGTTTGTTCTCTAGACTTCTGGAGGCTTGTGGACAGAATGCATATCACAGCTCAGTGCAGATCAGCAGGGAGCCATACAGGAGCTCCTGAACTCTGCATAAAGGGCCTTAAATATCATCCACAAGAAAACTCCAAATAAACATTTACCCTTTGGCTTAGGTTTCTTTGTTTTGTTTTTGAGAGAGAACACTGTAGTGCATGTAGGCCATTTCTGCAACCTACAGGCAGTGGCAGCAGGAAGAAACGGTTTCAAATGGTGTTGCAATGAATTTCTACCCATCAGCATTGAAGGAGCTTCCTGTAAACCTCTGCAGTAGCACTGAAGAATATTTTTCTAATGGTATGAACCAGCCACATGATGGTGAAAGGGAAACATGTTGAATTCTCAATAAGCATAAAGAAATTAAGACAGCTTTAAGACCAGGTATTCAGTAGACACCCGTTATAACAGATTACAGGCATTTTTACCCTCTAGTGTTAACATGTATTGGAGTGTGAGTATTTTTGTAGGGTAGAGAACACTCTTCTGCCCACCCTACCAGTAGATTAAGAGACATTATACTGAAGGCAACATCAAGCATGAAGACTTCATCGGGATCACATTCAGTTTTTTGAAGCAGGCTTGTGTAGTGACTCAGTGAAGAAAGCCATTGAGTTCCCAGCCCCTTGAATGTGAAGCGTCCTTGGCATGTCTGACAGTATCTCATCCACTCCTCAATAAATGACATTGAAATACAATCAAAACTTGTGTAAAAGTCCAGTGCTGTGTGGTCTCTGTTGGCTTTCAACATTTTCATTTACTGTGTTTCAAATGTGGTAGGCTTGGCCTATGTTTATTCATGTTTTCATATTACATAATGCAAAGATTGAAGAGCTCTTTCTTACAACTTATTTGTCTTTTCATATGTTGATTTTTCATTTTGACCTATTTTCATAATTTAGAGATGTAAGTATCAGCTGCAGGGTGATTCTGTTTCCCGAATAGGATTTTCCAGTAGTTGAACATAGGTACATGTGCTGGAGTTGATCTCTAATAGAACAGACAGCATCATAATAGGGGAACTTGAGTTCCTCATAAGTTTAGGCTTTTCTAATCTTCAGTCTTTGGGTCAAGCATTTTTCATCTTATACTATAACATTCCAAAAAAACAGGCAATTTGTTTTCGACTCATTTGCTAGGTGGGGGGATTTGTGTTCAGAATTCACTAAAGATGAATTCTACACATCATTCTTGGAAATGCCACTAAAAGCAATAGGACTTCAGAGTAGAAATATAGAATTGTAGTATAAATGAACTGAATGTTCATAAATCGACTGCAACTTCAGCATTGAGACAATGCCTATGAAAGCCCATTCTACAATACACCAAGTTTCCATTCTGTGCACATTTGCTCTAAAAGTAGTATAGAAGATACTATGAATGATTTGTTCCTAGATTTATGTATGTGAAAAGAGGACGGTTTTGTTCCCTCACCACCCAGAGCAAAGCAGAAAGCAACACAATCTTTGCTTTAGTTCTGAAATTGGTAGGTGCTCACTTCCAGTTTTGTTCCTATCCTCATCTGGGTCAGCATTTTATGTTCTTGTTTAGTCGTTAAGTCATGGCCGACTCTTCGTGAACCCATGAACCAGAGCACGCTAGGCCCTCCTGGCATCCACTGCCTCCCAGAGTTTGGTCAAATTCATGTTGGTATGTTTATGTTCTTACTCTGTCATAATTATTTATGTTCTTACTCATAATTCCTATACTTTTATCCCCAGATTTTAGTTCTCTGACTTTCTTTGATAACCTTTTGTGTTTTTCTGGTAGCAGGTAAACATTTTTCGCCATTTCTCATATTGCAGGTCCTTTTAACATTGTTATCTGTTTGTGGTTGGGTCTCAGTAAATGTAGGCTGGGAATTCCAAATGGGCATGGAATGAACTTCACAGAATGATTAAAGGGCTCAAACCCAGGCTGTGATGCTTAGCCTGCCTCATTTCAGGCTTCAAGAGGCATGGGATGGGCAGTTTGCTGTATAAAACACATTTACATATGGTTTCATTAATGCCATGTAGCTTAGTGAGAGCCATGAGCATAGAAAGAAAGCACATATAGTATAATGAATTTACAAACCTAAGAGTAGTTCATCTTAACCAAGGTGATATAACATATGTTGACTTCTTAGAGGATTTTGTGCCATCAGCATGTAGCAACTTTCCTACCATCACCACTAGGGGATGGGTGGCTGTTGGCTTCCATTCCTTGCCAATTTCAAGCTAGAGGAGGTAAGCTATAAAAACCCTCTCTTACCCAGTTCAAGGACTAGCCCATCCATGCAGACTTTGCCTCATGAGCCTGACACACCTATACCCTGGAGCTCCCCAACGTGCTTTCAAACCAATTGCTGTCTTTATTAGGATCGAAAGTACGTAATTCATGGTTCTATATGGCTTGAAACTTCCAGTTAATACAAGGCATGGCCCTTGTCTGGATAATATATGGACAGAATTCTCTGCACCAGCTTTACAGAATCTCCACAATTAAGCACCTGTCTTATTCATCATGGGTTTTTATAAATTACAGTATCTTGATCCATTTTAGTTTTGTGTATTTGTGGACTCGCATAAAAGATTTCTTTTAATCCTAGATAATTTGGGAGCTAGGGCAGAAGTTAAACACTTGCAATAACAATGTGATTAGGCCTAACACTGCCTAGGGCAGAACAAGATCCTGTTTGTTACAATAGCAGGCATTGTGCCTGATTGGTGGAGCATCATAACAAACAAATAGCATATTATTCAGGCATGCCTTAATACAGAGGAGTTTCTAAGCCTACGGTACATTTGTTGGATCTAGTGGTGCAGAGCTTTGATCTCAACTTGTTGCATTACTAAACTCACTTGACCATGAGCCAGAAGAACTGTGGATTGAAACCAGAGATATCTGGGAATAATACAACAAAATTATTCCTGTAGTCAGAAGAAAGGCCTAAGGTGGATGACTAAAAAAACACTTGAAAGTGTTAAAGACAGATGAGAAGCAAATGTAAAAGGTGACTGAAATAAGGTCAGAATCCTGAATGCAGCTTTTCAGCATCTATCATATAGACAAAGAGAGCTATTAACAATCAGTGCGAAGAGATGTAAGAGAACAACAAAAAGAGGAAAAGCAGAGTTATCTTCCATAAGATCCAAGAAATCGAAAGAAAATTAAACCTTAATTAGAAATGCTGAAAGACTAATGGAAGCATGCTATATGGCCAGACCAGGATAAAATAAAGAGAAGGTGGAAACATACTGAAAAACTGTATAGAAGAGTAAAATGATTATAGATTCCTTTGAAAAATAATTATGATTTCTAGAAACATGATTTTTTAGAAAGTAAAGTGAAAGCTGCCCTGAAAACACTTGGAGGAAATAAATCACTAGGAGTATATGGGATACCAATATAACTATTTTATGCTACAGAGACTGGATCTGACAAATCCTAAGAAGATATGCCAGCAAATACAGAAAACAAAGCACTAACCCACAGACTGGAAATATTTTACAGTGGTGCCTCGCTTTATGATTGCCCCACATTACGACAAAACTGCTTAACGACGATCTTTTTGCGATCGCAAAACGATGGTCTGAATGGGGGAATTTCGCTATGCGATGATCGGTTCCCTGCTTTGGGAACCGATTCTTTGCAAAACGACGTTCTTTGAACAGCTTATCGGTGGCTTCAAAATGGCCACCGGGTGATTAAAATGGCTCCCCACTGTGTTTAGGGACGGATTCCTCACTATAAAGGCAGCGAAAATGGCCGCCGTATGGAGGATCTTTGCTGGACGGTGAGTTTTTACCCCATTGGAATGCATTGAACGGGTATCGATGTGTTTCAATGGGGCTTTTATTTTCGCTTTACGATGTTTTCACTTAACGGCGATTTTCCTGGAACACAGCGTTAAGCAAGGCACCACTGTATATATGTTCCAGTTCCCAAGAAGGGAGACACAAAGGAGTGCAATAATTATAGGACTGTTGCATTAGTTTCCTCTGCAAGTAAAGTGATGCTTGAAGTGTTGTAACAAATACCTGATATTTAAGCTGGATTCTGGAAAGGAAAAGGTATCAGTGATTATATTGCAAATATCCACTGGCTACTGAAAGATACCAAAAGATTTAAGGAAATTGGTCTATGACTTATAGACTACAACAAAACCTTTAGCTGTGTGGATCATGAGAAAGATTATTTTGTTATTTTTGCTTCTAGGGAGAGTTCAGGCTTGATTTGATTAGGGGCCCACTTATTTGTCTTTTGACCAACTATGAGATGGACACAAGCCATCTTTGCACAAAATGTTCCTTTAATATCTCCAATTTTTTGAACAGATCTCTGGTTTTTCCCTTTTTATTCTTTGCCTCTATATCTTTGCACTGTTCATTTAAGAGGGCCCTCTTGTCTCTCCTTGCTGTCCTTTGGGAGTCTGCATTCAATTTTCTGTAACTTTCCCTATCTCTCTTGCATTTTGTTTCCCTTCTCTTCTCTGCTATTTGTAAGGCCTCATTGGACAGCCGCTTTCTTGCATTTCCTTTTCTTTGGGATGGTTTTTATTCCTGCCTCCTGTAAAATGTTATGAGCCTCCATCCATAGTTCTTCAGGCACTCTGTCCACCAAATCGAGTGTTTGTGATGACCAGCTTGTTCTCTTGACAAAACTCTATTAGCTTTTGCTCTGCTTTGTTTTGTGCTCCAAGGCCAAACTTTCTTGTTGTTCCTTTTATCTCTTGACTCCCTACTTTAGCATTCCAGTCCCCTATAATGACAAGAACATCTTTCTTTGGTGTCAGTTCTAGAAGGTGTTGTAAATCTTCATAGAATTGGTCAATTTCAGCCTCTTCAGCATAGGTGGTTGGTGCATAAACGTGGATTACTGAGATGTTGAAAGGTCTGCCTTGGATTTGTATTGAAATCATTCTGTCATTTTTGAGATTGTATCCCAGTACAGCTTTTCCCACTCTTTTGTTGACTATGAGGGCTACTCCATTTCTTCTACAGGTTTCTTGCCCACAATAGTAGATATGATAATTGTCTGAATTCAACTCGCCCATTCCCGTCCATTTTAGTTCACCAAAGCCCAGGATGTCAATGTTTATTCTTTCCATCTCCTGTTTGACCACATGCAGCTTCCCACTGTTCATAGATCTTACATTCCAGGTTCCCATGCAGTATTTTTCTTTGCATCACCGGACTTTCGTTTCACTTCCAGGCGCATCTGCAGCTAAGCATCTTTTCAGCTCTGGCCCAACCACTTCATTAGCTCTGGAGCTACTTGTCCTCCGCTCTTCCTCAGTAGCATGTTGGACGCCTTCTGACCTGAGGGGCCATCTTCCAGCGACATATCTTTTAGTCTTTTGTTTCTGTTCATGGCGTTTTATTGGCAAGGATACTGGAGTGGCATTGCCAGTTCCTACTCCAGGTGGATCACGTTTAGTCAGAACTCTCCATTATGACCTGTCCGTCTTGGGCATCCCTGCGTGGCATAGCCCATAGCTTCTCTGAATAACTCAAGCCCCTTCGCCACAAGGCAGCAATCCGTGAAGGGGATTAATACTACAGGGATCCATAAATGTGTAGAAACATCCTTCAGATACTTCTTTGTAGAAGTATCCTTCAGAAAAAGAGCATTCCAGCAAGTGTTTTCTACTCAGTAATTTTAAAACTGTTGTCTCCCTTCAAGTTGCATCCAATTTAGAGCAACCCTAACAGGGTTTCCAAGGTATGGGAAATATTTAAAGTTTCCATTACCCAGCAAGGTTTTGAAGCCAAGTCTTCTGAATAGTAGTCCATCACTCTATCCATGACACCATCCTGGCTTTTCTCTAAATGTTGGCTCCCTTTGGCAGATCCCATCCCAGAGACCTTCTTACACGAGCCTGGGAACAGAACATTAAATGCATATCCTGAAGGTTCTTCCTGAGATGATGTAAGGATGGTGTGTTTGTGCTTTCATTTATTATATGTGTCTGTGGATCAGCTCCTTTTTTGTGTGTTTGTGGTTTTTTTTTCAACTGGATATGAGGGGTTTTTTTTTATTCTCTCCTACATAATCCACTTGCCATTTGGTACATGCATTAGCAAGTATTTGTTTTCATTTAAACCCCTTGAAGCTGTGCAGATGGTATTTAAGTGCTGTTGTTGTGCTTCCAAAATGGAAATGTCCAGAAATTCCTTACTGCTCTACAATGTAAACAATGAATTGCTAGGCCATAGATGGTCCTGACTGTTTTTCCTTCGTTAATCACTGGAGTAAGCAATCCTGCTAACCTTTTTTGGTGACCTAATCAAAGAGGCTTATATTACGGCTAAAGAAAAACGTGACTTACTTAGCTAAAGCAGGTCAAAGACTAATGGGATTTCTGCTTTAACGATCTGTATCTTATACCAGATCATCTTCATGCCCATGTTTGCCCACTCACTTCTCAATTCAAGTGCTAAATTATATGTAAAAATGGTTCTGCAGATAAGATAGGCAGGAGAGTACAGATACTAATATATTTGATTCTTTCAGATACTACAGAACCAAATGATCACATAGGCTTGTTGGGAGCATATCGTTAGGAAGCAAAGGAGTCATGACTGAATTCATCTAACATTGCTACTGACTTCCTTTTGCTACAAAGCAAACATCAGAATTCTGGGGAGGAGGTTATAAAATGTAGAACCACATCTTTACCATGCAGTACTTTGAACTACATTTCTGAGGATGGAACTTAAATCTTATTTTCCTATAAGACTAACATTATGCAACAAAGCATCTTATATAAATGCTGTCTAGTCATTTAGAGCAGAATTTGAAGCCTTGGAAATTTCTTATTGCCTCAGGAGTAAGAGGTGTTAGATGGTCTTGCCCTATAACTTTATGCTCCCTGTAACTTTTTTTTCCTAGTTGTGTCCAAAAATACTTTAGAAATTTTGGTACTTTTCTATAATTTATGCTGCTCTTTTGCACTTGTGTTTCCTCTGTGTCCTGGCTCACACATTCTTCCTGTGCATGATCCAGGGATCCATAGAAATGTTTGTATTGTTGCTCTGCTCTGCTCTGCTTTGCTTTGCTTTGGGAAAGGGTCTGAGTGGTACAAAAGGTAACATGCACATTTCCTTGCTCCGCATGTGGGCAGCTCATATTGCTCACATTATGTCATATGAATCAGCCTGATCCAATGTATATACACACAAATTATAGAATCCTATTGATGTTCATTTAAGGTTTATGTAACTTCCTGGAGCAAGTGGCAACTAACTGACAAGATGCTGGGGTGCATCTCAGTTGCAAATTCAGGTGTCTGATCAGGCATATTATGGAAATAGACTCTTAATTAGTTGCAACAAGTAACATAAACCTTATGCAAACACGAATGTGATTCTGCATAGGACTTTCAATAATGTATCTTAATGCAAACATCCATGTTGATAATGCTACATAATCAATACAAATACTTTCTGAGCTTCTAAGCTGTTTACGCTTTGGGAATGTAGATTCTAATAGATAAATTTTGCTGTTCACATCTGCAAATATTTTTGCTCGCAAACTCCATCCATGTGATTGTTTGCTACTTAATAAATATTGCATTAAGATCTGCATAGAACTTGTGAAACATTGCTGACCATTTTGAAATATTTGGTCTTTTCTTTTGTTTCTCTGAGGATTTCCCAATTTTTGATGACATTTGTGTTGCATCCTCAGTAAAGGATGGAAAAATAACTGGCTCAAAAGGAGTTATATTTGAGAAGAGGGCTTCCACACATTCCAATTCATCATGATATGGCTGAATAGTCAGGCTAGGACAGGTCTACATCAACAGCTATACTGGGAAAAATCTTTGTTCAGTCCAGTGATATCAGTAAATGCAATTTGTTTTCTCCATCTGTGGCAGAGAATGTGTTCCTCTACAGACAGTAAGAGGGGAGGGAGAGTCATGTCACCTTTATCTTTCTAGAGATCTCTCTGGTTCAGGAATGGAAGCTGGAATGCAAGTCTTAGGTCAAGAGGGAGAAGAGGAGTCATAGCTCAACAGGGAGTGAGTGCCCTTGCTTGCTATGCAGAACGGATTGGACTTTTTCTGTTTTAATTATTTTTATTTTCAAACTACTAGGAATGGGATAGGGAATACAGAAGGTAAAAGGGAATACAAGGGATGGAAAAAAAGGTTTGAGGATAGGAGAACACAGAGTATATAATCATCCATTCTATTCATATTAAATGTGTATGCCTCTGATCCACTCATTTTCCAGTACAAAAAAAATTCTATTTGATTATCCTCCATATATTCGCTTATATTCATGTTTTAATTTAAGTCTAAGTTATTCCAACTCTATCATAAAATCAAGGACAATTATAGAACACATCCCCTCTTTGATTTTCTTTCTGCCATGGACCTATCGGCCTATCTGGAAAGCTATCCATTTCTGGCACTTCCCATATTTTCTCAGTACATTTTTCCCATTTCTGTGCCTCTATTTTCTTCCAATCTTGGGGAGATAAAGTTAAATCCAAAACAGTAGTCTGATTTTTAACATCGCCTTTTCTGACTATTGTAACTGGGTATCCCACGTGGAAACCTCCAATCCCCTCTATGTTACCAACCATGTTACCTGGCATCTCTCTCAATAAAAACTGTTCTGGAGTTTCAATTTCATTCAATTGCTGTTTAGCCTCTAGTGGTTTCCCCTTCATCAGGTCTTCTATCTGTCCAAGTTTCTGATATATCTGCTGAAATCCTATTATTGCCATTCGCATGGTAACCATCCATTCTTTGTCTGACAACATTCCCACTAAGTATGTCCTCCCCCTCCTTGCCCAGAAATTATCACAGTATACTCAGAATCTACACAGTCCAGCCAAGAGAGGGTCCAAAGTAAACGTCAAACAGGAAATCAGTCTCTTCTAAAAAGAAAAAAAAACCATCGTAGTCCTGTAATAACTCCAGATCTAATTTTCTTCGGTCCTCCGTCTGTTCTGCTGAGCTCCTGTCGCTGCTCAATTAATAGTTTACTGTCGTTTCCCGTGGCTTTATTCTTTCTTCCAAACCAAAAACACTTCTGTTTTCAAAGTCCCGTTCAATTGCCTTCTCCCCCTCTTTCGTCTGTGTCGCCACGCTGATAATTCCTTGCTTATTTTTTGTTCCCGAAAGCCTGTGCCTCCTGCTCCAAAGATGTGGTTTTATTTTCAAAGTCCACTCAGTTAGTAAGGGAAGTCCAGATTGCACAGCTCTGACAAGAATTCAGTCCCTCTTGAATAGTATTTCTTCTGGGATTTTTTTCCAGAAACACAAAGTTTTTCTCGCAATGTATCTGAGTGACCTTGGCCAGCTTGCAATACGCTTGCTATTTATCAGAGTTCACTTTAGGAAAGAAAAAAAAGACAAGCTGGTATGCTAGCTTGCCGCTTCCCCTCTCTCCTTTTGGTCAAATATTTTTCACTTTATTTTCTTCAAAATATTGATGAGGTTATTCATAAATCAGAGGCTTACTTTGCTGTTGTTTCTGTTCTCCTTCCTCGGGAAGTTGGGGGTGGAGTTTTCCCACAGCTTTCTGCCATAAGATATGGCCTCCCGTCTCCGGTCTGCGTGTAGATGAATTATCAGAGGGAAGAAAGAACCGGTTGCTGCCAAATCTTCCAACCTTCTGGGCTCAACTGCTTGGGGGTGCCTCTCCTGACACCCCCTTCCGTCGCCCCCTTCTTGGAGGGATGGGCAGGCCGGACGGTTCCAGTTTTCCCCGGAGCTGTTCACCGGGTGCTGCTGGCTTCACTGCAGTCAAGCTCCGCCTCCCAGAACAGATTGGACTCTTGACAGCTTCTAGCTAGGGCTGGGAAGGCCCCTGCTTGAAATCCTGTGGAGCTACTGCCAATCAGACAATATGGGACCAGATGGACACAAAGGGTCTGACTCTATAAAATTGTGTCCCTAAATATTCATATTTTTCAAGAATAGAAGTTTTTTAAAAAATTATATAAGAGGAGGGCAGATCCTGGTTTTGAAAGGAGGCAGGGCTTGGCTTTTGGTCCTGCCTTTGGCAGGTGTCATTTTCTTCCTCCTCCAATACAGGTCAAAACTGTAAGTTGATCAGGGCAAGGGAGGGGGGAATATGCTGTCCCTCCAGATGTTCCATGACTACACCATCCACAGTCCCACCTCACTGGCTATGCTGAGTAGGACTGAAGCGAGTTGCAGCCTACAAACTTCCTTAGGCCACATTTTTTTCCATTCCTAGATTAGAGGCTTGTTTAAATTTCCCAAAAGCAGAGACTAAGTGAAATCCCCAGTGTTTGCCTTGGTAAAAGTTCCTCCTTTTAGATGCAGTCTGGAAGAGCTCTCGCTTCTTTATCTGAAGAAAAAAAAGTAAGAAGGGGTCATTTCCGAATCTACAGCTGTCTCCTTCGGCAGAAGTGTGTTTTGCTGGAACAGGCTGCCTAGTCAGCTGATTGCAGGGAAAGCCTGCTGGGAAGGACTTTCTTTTTCTGAAGAGATAAATAATCTGTAGCCTTTAGGACAGGTATTTTACAAAGCAGCACACCTACATTTCTTTTTATTTTTATGTATACACACATAATATATACATAAAAAAGCTCACTTCAAAATAAATTTGTTAGACTTAATGGTGCAGCAGTATTTTTTTCCCTTGTTACCTCTTAAGAAGACTACTAAACATATTTATGAGGGAGTAACCTATTTAACTGAGTACGGCTCACTCCTGAACAAAAACATTTAAGACTGTGCCCCTGGACACTGAATTAAGAAGCATGCATCAATTCTGGACCTTTTGCAAGTCAGTTTTTCACTGGATAACCTAGAATTCTAGGAAAAGGGAGAAAATCTTATATTTTTGCCTTAGTTTTTACACAAAACTTTTCTATACTTTAGTTGCCTTTTTTTATGCATTAAGCAAAAACACATAAGCAAGCAGATAAAGATTTTATTTTCTCTCAAGTGGCTCTGATTTCTGAAGCGTAGGATTAACGTATTATTAAGCGTATAATTAACGTGGCCTCCTTTTTTAATCCGATAAAAAATGGAAGGTGACCAAAGCCCTAAAAGCCTGCCCTGGGGAAAGGTGTTGTAAAACTCACCAGGGATTGGACTGCCTCTACGCACGATGTGCCCATGTTAGACCTGTATATTGAGCTAAAGTATGACTACCAGACAATACCATCAGCTGAACATAAAGAAATTCTTGCAGGATCACAAGAGCAAAGGTCTAGAGAGGCCATCAGCCTACTGTTATTGCTAATGAAAGGCTCATACCCAAAAGATAGGACATGAGAGAAGGAACCACAAGTTTTCTGTTGGCAGGAGAAGTACCAGTGGTGAAGCTGACACAGTTGTGCAGAATTAAATTTAATTTCATTTTTGCCTAAACTGCAATGGGAATATAGTAGTTAAAGAACTGAGAGGCTTAAAGCCTCATAAAAGTCACAAGTCTCTTCACCTTGCCCACCACCAAAAATTGTACAAGAATCCTGGAAGCAAACTTCACATTCCCTGTTGTTTAATATTAAAATATGGGATGAGGCATACCCCTGCAGCTTTCATCCACAATCTGCACATTTAAAAAGAAAAAGAGCAGATACAACCCTAAACCTTGATAACCTTTATTTTCATCTAATGATTGCTTCAGAACCTTATGGGACATACAACACTTTCAGCTTCATAGCAAAAGATAACAGGATTTTAGAACATACAACGATACATACAAGCACAAAACACATGACAAGCGATGCCATTAGATCAGAGAAATATAAGTGTTCGTCAATTTACACCTAAAAACATTTATACTACAACTATAAGCTCAGTTCCAAAAAGCTGATATACACCAATACTTTAAAATAAAAACTGGGATGATTTTGCCCCCAGGACTAATTGAAATCCTATAAAAACATATAGGATTTGAGAAGCCACAGGAAGACCAAAACCAGAAACATATTGTGTAAATTTGTGGGCAGTGGTGCTTTACAATGTTTCATCTGTCCGAAATGGTGATTTTCTAGCCACCGCCTTAAGGGCTTAGCAGACTTGTGCTAATGGAGATCCTAGAAATCCTAACTGTTTATACATGTATGCACAGTTGTTTGCTTCCCTTACACCGGTTTTCCTTACTCAGAAAGCAAACTAGAGTGCAGAAATACTTGTATTTATTGAAAGTTTGCGTCAAAACTGGCGAGGGAGGGGGAAGCAATTTTTTAAAGGATGCCTTTTTTTAGCCAGGACCATTTAATATTATTCTAATAGAAAGCAACAGGCCACACTTTCCCCATACATTATGGGATGTTCCCAAAGTCTAATGTAACATGTAAGTTTATCAGTGTTATGTGCTTTATTATACTTGAACTTACAAATTGAGCACATCGTTACTTTCCAATCACCAATCAAAAACCGGAGCACACTAAATGTTGGATTTGGAGATAAGGAAAATCACTTGTGGGAGCACCTCTTCTAAAATGTTGTGAAGTGTGTAATCGAATTTGACCCTCATGTTCATGGCTAAGTGAGTACTTGAATCTGTGTCTCTTGTATTTCTGTCCAATTGTCTTAACCCCTATTATCACGCTGGTTGTCCGTACATTTGTGGTTTGTGCCACAGCTGGAATTTGATGAAGAAATTGATGGAGGAGTGGGTTGGACTCACCAAGGTGTTCTGGAAACAGTTCCATGAGTAAGAAGTCACATGGAAGAAAGGCAAGAATTTTTTGAAGCAGCTAGAGATACACAGATGGCTGGAAATGGTGCAGCTGGGTAGGTCACAGATCACCTGTAAGTCACAGGCAGAGGCCTGTCAAAGCATAACAAGTGAGAGAGAAAGATGCCAAAACACTATACATTTAAAGAAAACCTGGGATGAAACTGGCTTTGGAAGAAAATTTGAAACATTTGTGCATGATTTGGATGCTGACACAAAGCCAGTAAAGTATTTTAAAAGGGTTTCACACTTCAGAGCAACCAGTTATTTACACAAGCTCTTTTCAGTCCTATTTATTATTTTAATTCTAGTTTGTACCCCAGAGAAGGCAGGATGCACTGAATTTAGGGAGGAAGATATTGTACTTTCCTGCCTCATCTTTTCTTGCCCTGGACCTGCATCTGGTCCCTGAGGCCCAGTTGTCTCAAGACAAGATACCTGCAAGGTATGTTTTAAAAGCAACTCCCATTCAGAATTCTGCAGATGCACAATCCATGTGGTAAGCAAGAACAACCAACCATTTCTTTATGCATTATTATTTTTTAATCATCCCATTTATTTGCAGGCTGATATCCATTGTCTTCTATGTTTACAGTCCTCATTCCTACAATGCTCCTTTGAAATTTTGTGTGTGTGTGTGTGTGTGTGTGTGTGTGTGTGTGTGTGTGTGTGTGTGTGTGTGTGTTTACTTACATACAGATGTATAGACAAACGTATCTTAAATTCTGCCAGATGATCTCTTTAAGGTGCATGTCTGCTAGGAAGAAGCACTGCAGCATGGTACATTTTACAGCTCTGTGGTCTGTACAGATGACATAATGAGGGGCAAAAAGAGGTTACTAACCAACAGTAGACATAATGAGACCATTAACCTCCCCATCCATCCTTTTCTGCTCCTCTGAAAACTCTACAATTCAGACAGATGGTTAAGGTATGAGTGAGTGGAGGTACATTCCCCTTGGCAAACTAAGTCTTTATCTTGCTCACGCTCAAACAATTCATGCCTGCTGCTCAGAGATAAAGCTTTTTAAATTTTATTTTATTTATATTTTTACTCCACTCATCTAAGTGGCTAGGCCACTACTCTGGGTGGCTTTCAACCAAAACCAGTATAGATTACTTGAAAGTTAAATACGGGGGGGGGGGGGGGGGGTAGGGTTTCAGTCATATTACCTTATCTGTAGATAGGCAGAAAGTAGATCCTGTTCTCCTAGGTGGGTAGGCAGAAGATTAACAAGGTATTCTGGAACAATTTGTCTGGGAACAGCAAGAAATGAAAAAGCAGCCCCTGTCCCATGATGTGCAATCAAGTCATTTCTGATGTATAGTAACTGTGTGTATCTCCAAACGTTCCTATTATTAATAGTCTTGATCAGTACTTGCAAACTAGAGGCCCTGGCTTCCTTTACTGAGTTAATCCATCTCATGTTTGGTTTCCCTCATCCTTACTTTGTTCAAATTTTCCTAGCATTACTGTCTTTCAAATTTATTATTTAGTTAATTACTTAACTTTTATACTGCCCCATTAATGCAAAGCACTATTCTTGACGGTTTACAGCATGATAAAACAAAACACAAAAGAAAAAAATAATAACTTGCTGTATAAATAAATACATAAAAGTTAAACACAGCCTAAAGCAAGAGGCAAAATATTCCATGTAGGAGGCAAAGCAAGAGCCATGTCAATCAGCCAAGGCTGAATTGAAATACCTCTCTAAAGAGCCACATCTCCACTAGCTTCCTAAAATTAGGAGGGAGGGGACCAGGCACCACTCAACTGGAAGATGGTTGCAAAGTACAGATGCCACCGCAGAAAAGGCCTGACTTCGCATGGATGATTTCCTAGCCTCCTTCAGAGTGGCCACCCATAGTTGCATTACCTAGGAGGATCTGGTGGCACTTTGGGGAAAGGTGCTCAGACAAGTAACCAGGTCTTGTCTTCTGATGATAGGCCCAAAGTACAATAAACTTTGCTCAGCAATTTTTACTGCTAGACAGAGTTCAGCTTTGATTTGATCTAGCACCCGCTTGCCCTCATTACCATTATTCCACACAAAAGTTTGTAGGGAAAGACTGGTGAAGAAAGTCAGGAACAGGATTTTGTGTGAGTTTGTAAGCTTGATTCTCCTATTGACCAACAATTGGCTGAGTGTGTGCTCACCTACACCTTGTTACTTAACGTTAGCCTACGTCCACCTGCCTCTACCATGGTGTTGCACTTGTCTCTGGTTAAGTGGCTCTCAAGAGCCACTTAAGCAGAGTACATCCTGCAAGCTTGATGTCTGTCCATCCCTAACCAAATCTGTATCATAGGTAAAGGTAAAGGTTCCCCATGATAATTTTTGTCCAGTTGTGTTCGACTCTAGGGGGCGGTGTTCATCCCCGTTTCCAAGCCATAGAGCCAGCATTTGTCCAAAGACAATCTTCCGTGGTCACATGCCCAGTGCGACTTAGACACGGAACGCTGTTACCTTCCCACCGAAGTGGTTCCTATTTATCTGGTCACATTTGGATGCTTTCAAACCGTTAGGTTGGCGGGAGCTGGGACAAGCGACGGGTGCTCACTCCGTCACATGGATTCGATCTTACAACTGAAGATCTACAGACCTTACAGCACAGAGGCTTCTGCGGTTTAACCTGCAGCACCACCATGTCCCTAAAAATCCGTATCACGTTTCAAGCTAATAGATTTGTTGGAAAGGGTGATGGTGGGTGGTGATACACTCTTTGGTACTGATTGGGTAAGGTAAGCAAAAGGGTATCTAGCTGCAATTTGCTTAATTGTTGCATTATTTTTGAGGAATAGAGCATAAAGATGGTCTAACCAAGGAGCAATAGAAGCAACATAGTAGATTTGCAAAACAGTGAAACAGTAGAAAAATTATATAAAGGAAAGGACAGAACAAAATCTAATTGTTAGTCCAGCTAGATGAAACATATTGAATCAATGAAACTTGTAATTGCCAGCTAATGAAGTTTCCACTGATTCTGTGGTTGAAATCCTATTCCATATATTATGCCACACAAAGCTGATGAGGGCAGTGACAGCCCTTTTCTGGAAATAAAACATTTTCAATTCTCCTCCAAAGGCGTCAAGGCTTCTGTGGAATCGCTTTCATCCCTGGGAAGCTGTTGGGGGACAAGGGGAAACTTTAATTACCAAAAGATGCCGCTGACAGGATGACTTTACTGGCAGTTGTGATCCTCAGTAATGAAAGACCTCCTGATGTCTCTTGACTCCCAATGGCTTCCTTACAATGAAATATATTCCTTGGGAGCTCTAGGATTTTCAATGTATGGAAATCTTTTACTTCTGAAAAAATGATGCTGCTGGTGGCATCATCAGCCTTAAATGGAGTAATGTGCGAAAGAGCCATTAACTGGATGTAGGGCTCCTGTTTTGTTTGTATCCTGTCCTCCTCCAAGGCAACATATAAGTTCCTTCTGCTTATTTTATTTTTCCAGCCATCCTGTGGGGTAGGTTAGGCCCAAGGTCATAATTTCATTCCTGAAAATATGTATTTCCAATGCTAATGACACCTCCAGCCAATATGCTTTACTGGCTGTGACAGAAAGCAGCAGGCCAAGAGGAAGGGGAAAAGGATGAGAGAAGGAAAGCTGGAAAATCAACTGTGTTGAAACAACAAGCAGAGCATGATACTGGTCTGAAGTAATCAGTTAATGTTATTATGTACATATTGGAAAGTTATCGTGTTTGTCATTTAAGAATAAGAAACACTGCAAATAGAAAAGGGTTGTATTGTAGTTAAAAATGATTTTACCTCAGTCCACTCTTTCCTCTTTTATGAAGAGCCGTGAGGGAAGGCCTATCAAGTGACACAGAATCACAAGTCTCTGTAATAATTGTGACAAGATTATATCAAGCCATGGTTCACAGACCTTGTTGCCTAGAGAGAATAGTAAAATGCTGTAAGAGTATGGATCACTCTCCATAACTGTAGGTTCAGGATCAGTGAGTGGCCTTCTTGTTAAGTATATTGCTACGTCTAAATTTTATTCAATTGAGTGGAGCTCATGTGTACCAGCATGTTCTGCATATGTTGCTTCCATTAAACAGTGTGGCCCCTTCAGAAACTGACCTCCTTTCTCATGGCGATGGGCAATAAATAAGGTATAAGAGTTCATCCTCATATGTCACATAGGTAGAGAGAGGGCTACCCCTACCATTAGGTGGAGCAAGGGAGCATATTTGAGGGCAACAAATTTGGGGTGTTCTGGCAGAACACAGACTTGCCATATCTTTACTGCTAAGGATTGGGAGACTTATGGGACCTTGTACCTCACATGCAAAAATAACATGGCTTGCTTGAGGTACTATATACCTTAATTTGGAGTGGGGAATGCCATTTCATGTTCTGTCACAGGCAACAAAATGAATAGGGCTAACCCTGCTTAATGAACAGAGTATGTAACTATGTAAAAATTCAGGCATCTCCTAAAATGCGGATGAACTGCTAGGACATTTAGGGAGAGTTCACAGAGACCATTTTCTTGCACCATTAAATATCCAATCTATTTTACATACACATTTCTCCTTTAGCTCATATATAAACCCCAGTCTTCTAATAGAGGTTGTTATATCTCTGAATTGTTTTCCTTGCAGTCCAAAGGAAACTTCATTCTTCATCAGCAAGCAATGGGATGGTGTGGGGGTGGCAGATATCAAGTAATTCACAAATCCTTTGTTTGCAGTTTGGGATGGAAAGTTGCAACCATGCTTACGAGGAAGGATGCCTGAGAACACATCTCCTGACTGATTGCATCCTGAGGGCTTGATCACACATGCCAAAAGAACCTAGTTATACCAATTACAGTGGTGCCTCGCACAATGAGTGCCTCACACAACGATAAATTCACACAATGATGGCTTTTCCTGAAAAATTTGCCGCCTCACACAACGATGTTTCCTATGGGGAATTTTCGCACAATGATGTCCCTTTTCGCTCCTGTAAAAGTGCCTTAAACTGTTCGGAAAGTGTTTTAAATGCTTGCTATCCTTAGCCCACCTCCTGAAACCTATGCAAACTTAATTTGGTGTTGTTCTGAGGCGTTCTTAATTTTTGGTGATTTTTTGTTTTCTCCATTGAAAGCCATTGGACGGCAATGCATTTCAACTGGGGAACCGCGTTTCCCTCAACGATGTTTCCTATGGGGATTTTCGCTTAAGGACGGCAATCCATTCCAATTGGAATGAATTAACCGGTTTTCAATGCATTCCTATGGGAAATGGTGTTTCACAGAACGATGTTTCACAGAACGGGTTTTTTTTTTAACCAATTAACATCGTTGTGCGAGGCACCACTGTACTTTAATCCCTTTTTTGATTGGATACATTTTTACATGCGGTCATGTAGTGTATATATATTGCTGGGCCCATTCACATGGCTATCAGTTCAATTGGTACATTTCTTGCTCTTTGTATCTGTTCTGTAGCCTACATGTGCCATCTCATATAAATTGATTCATTTGCCATCCTGTTTCTTGGGGTCTCTGCTGCCCTAAGATTTTGTCTTTTAAAAATAATTTCTAATTGATATACTGCCATTTTCTTGTCACTTCTGTTAGTCGGTGCACAGCCTGGTGATATATGTCACCTGCGGTTGTTCCTTCCTTCCCTTTTCCCCCAGTTCCCAATTCTTTTCTCCACGTTCTCTTTTTCTTCCTCCCCTTTTCCTTCTACCTTCCTCCCCTCTTTTCCCTTATTTCCCTGCATATCTCTCCCTCTCAGTTCTTGGCTTTAAGTTTTCTTTTCCCTTTTGAACAGCATCAAGAGAAGGAAGCAGGTTTTAAAAGACTTGCAAAGTATTGTGAAGAACAGGGTTTTAAAAAAGAGAGAAGACACTAATGCAATGCCCCTTTCGTTCTCCCCTCAACAATTCAAAGCAGGAAACATCCATTTCTCTGCTCAAACCGTATTACCCTTTTCCTTTATTACACCCACGGGGGGGGGGGGCTGTCTCCTTCTAAGCAAAATATTTGTGGTTTTTTTTTTTGCTCTTGCTTGTTTTTTTCTACAAGTGATTTATCAATATCCCTTTATTTATTTTTAGAGGGGCACAAGTGCAGTGGCCTAAAACCCACCCCCTTTGCAAAGTAAATAAATTGACAGCTATATTCATACATGCTGAAACAATCAGGATTGAAGCAATACATGATCAGTACATTGTAAAACAACACTGCTGGTGAGGTAGAAAAAACCTGATTGGCTGGCCAAAAAAATCAATCTTACCTGCATGTCATGGGAACAGAAATCTATCAAATGACATGAATAGCAGCAGAAATGATATAACTGGGGTTCTTTTGGCATGTGTTATTGAGCCCTAAATCTGGGTTCATCTTATACAAGCAGACTCAGCATGGACATCTGCCGTAAATTTTTGGGAATATTTTTTCTGCACTATCCATAAAACTTCCACGCACAGCCTGAGGAAGTGAGATTTTACCCACAGAAGCTTGCAATTTGTCTGATTTTTAAGTGATTCGATAAAGGTACAACCTAATTCTTACATTTATATAAAGCCTTAATTTACAATGATTAGCATAGTGTAATATTTTCAGAGGTCTGCATGCTAACAAAAGCCCCCCTTTTCTACAGTATGTAATGTTTTTTGTTTAGAAGCTATGGAGTGTTTACACAAAAAAGTCAAATAAAATTATTTTTCACTAGTCTTTTACACTAAATGGAATAAATTAAATTTGATTTTCAAAAATCAAGCTCCAAACCCACTACACATGATTGAGCATAACGCTTTTATTTCTAATGATACTTCACAATAAAAAATGACAATTTTCCATTGTTAAGTTGTAATTACCGTCTTTGACCAATACATCAGCTAGAGAGAAACATTAATTTTTCATAATGGAATGCCCAAATCATACAGTATTGGGTTTTGCAAAAGTGTTACAAATCAATAGTATGCAACAGCAAAGAATGAAATTTTAAATTGAAGCTATAATAAACAGTAGTAGTCTTTTTCACGTTGTCTATATCATGTACAGCACCACAGAGTTTTTTTATCCAATATAATTTTCATCTTGTGGATATGACCATGGAAGCCTTAGCACAGGACATGTGGGGTACAACTTTCAAGATGCAGGCTATAAATTAACCATAACTTAAATTCCACTGATTTAACTACGAACCAGTTTCCACTGACTTACTCATCTGGATCCCATGAATATATTGATACATATCCTACCTTCTGACCTTTTAGTCTGCAAAGCACTTTGTAAGTAAAACAACACAGTGATCACAAAAATATATTATATATTATAATTTATATATTTATTATAAATTATTAATTTATTACATTATATATTATATCAGTACATAAATTTGGCTGTGGGGAGGTTCTGGGAAGATGTTTTCAATTTTTATTTTATTTGTTATAAGTGATGCAACACATCAGTAATTACCCGATACTGTGAAAAAAAAAATTAAAACATTATTCTCTCCCTCCATGGAAGAGCAGAGGAATTGCTTAACTTCCCAATACTGTATTGTGAAATAACTGTTTTCTTAAGCCACATCACCACACGGGAAATTCAAAGAGGAAGGCAAATTGACAGTGGAAGACTCACTTTGGTTTATTTCCAGTGATGCACATGCTGGAAATAAACCAAAAACAGACTGATCCTACACACACCAAAAAAGTAGATGCTAGTGATAGGGCTCCAGAAAGCTGTGCGTAGGAGCACTCTGGGGCAGGGCTGGTTCACTCTAGCAAAGGCATCATCTGACTGCCAACTTTAGAGGAAACCAAATAGCAAAAAAAATGCTTGTATAGTAACACTCATAGTTGAAATTATATCAAAAAGGAAAGATGGTTTGACCACATATCAGCCCGCTGCTTCTAATTCAAACTATGGGCACAATGGTAGACCTTTCTAGTACCTTAACATCCACCACAAGTAAACACAAGACGTTCACTCAAATTTGATTCCCCAAGGAGAAAGAAATATCTGGTCTAAAGCTACAGTTAAGATTGTAGGACTACAACTATTAAAGCTAGACATAATTCACCTATAATTGCTCAAGAAATGTCTAGACATGGCCCCATTCACAGTCCCTGTTTGTATCTGAACTGCTACTCCAAGTAAACGCAAGAGCTGTATCAGAGTCTCTATACTGTGGATAACTACAACTCTATGTCAAATAACATCTGAGATTTCAGAAGTGGAGAAGTATAGTCATTTATTTTCCAGCATGGAGTATTATCAGTAAGGTGACATAATATTTAGTGCAGATTGCATTAGCTTTGTTGATCACGTTGGTAGCCCTCTTCTTTGAGAATCATGTAGAAACAGGTAGAACAGATAGTGGAAGGAACTAAGAGTACAATTGCCCCTGTATTTCCATCATCCTGAGAAATGTAAATGGGTGGGGTATGTATGTATGTATGTATGTATGTATGTATGTATGTATGTATGTATGTATGTATGTATGTATGTATAAATAAATAAATAAATAAATAAATAAATAAATAAATAAATAAATAAATAAATAAATAAAGTGCAAACCTATGCATCTTCTCAACTTCAGACTATGTCCATTAAGCACAATCAGACTTCCTTCTCATAACCACGGATCAATTGGAATAGGACTGTGTTGAAAAGCTGCTCTCTGTAGATGTTGATGCTATCAAAGCTTGTGTTTCAATTCTTCTCCATTGCTAGCAATGCAATATACAAAGATTGGGTGGCCAGTCTAATTACGGCTCTAGTGTTTACTTGAGGTGAAAGGTAAGGTACAAGAAGGATGCACCAACGGATTCATGCTTTGAGTGAGAAGAAGAATTGATCTGTGGTCTGAATTACCTTGTTTTGGAGGATATAGCTTCAACCATAACTTCTGGCTATAAATGGAATCTCTGTCTTCTTCCCTTGCTCTCTCTTTGAGGACTTCCCTGCTATTTTAAATGGAAAAACTCACAGACAACAATTTGGAAGTCTGTCTTTATTGAACAATTTAAGGTAAGAGAACAACCTGTAAAAGCCACTGTATATACAGTATATCACAGAAGTGAGCACACCCCCTCACATTTCATAAATATTTTAGTATATATTTTAATGTGAAAATGCTGATGAAATTATACTTGGCTACCATGTAAAGCAGTGAGTATACAGCTTGTATAATAGTTTAAATGTGCTTTCCCCTCAAAATAACAATACATCTATTTCCCAAAGCCAACCTCTGCATATGACACTGAGCACGGGCACTCAACTTCTTTGGTCGACCATGGCGAGGCCTGTTCTGAGTGGAACCTGTCCTGTTAAACCGCTGTATGGTCTTGGCCACCGTGCTGCAGCTCAGTTTCAGGGTTTTGGCAATCTTCTTATAACCTAGGCCATCTTTATGTAGAGCAACAATTCAATTTTTTCAGATCCTCAGATAGTTCAGTACCATGAGGTGCCATGTGGAACTTCCAGTGACCAGTCTGACAGAATGAGAGTGATAACACCTGCTCCACCTTCACACCTGAGACTTGTGACACTAACGGGTCTCATGACACCAGGGAGGGAAAACGGCTACTTGGGCCCAATTTGGACATTGTCACTTAGGGGTGTGCTCACTTTTGTTGCCAGTGGTTTAGACATTAATGGCTGTGTGTGGTGTTATTTTGAGGGGACAGCACATTTACACTGTTATAAAAGCTGTATACTCACGGCTTTACACTGTAGTCAAGTGTCATTTCTTCAGTGTTGTCACATGAAAAGATATACTAAAATATTTATGAAATGTGAGGGGGGTGTACTCATTTCTGTGATATACTGTATATATACATTTAAAGCTAGTGATCATCAACAATTTAACAGTTTGAACTCACAGTACACAGCAGACCAACTTTCCCCAACCTTCTAGTTAGGTCTTTAAGAAAAACCATCAAGTCACAAAAAAGAAAGAGTGGCCATTAAGAAGACAGCTCCTGCATGCTTTAAGAAATACAGTACGTTACTTATCAATTCACACTCACCGAGTCTTGGTGTTCTGGTCAAAGATGTTCCCCTGAATGTTAATTTCACATCAGATGGGTTTCATCATCCGCTAGTTCTACTGAAGAGCTGGGGGCCCTAGAAAACCATGCTCTTCATCCCATGTGCCACTCTATACTATCTGCCAGAGTGAAGACACAAGTAAAGATATGAAAATTTGGAAAGTGGCAGTACAGTACTGAGACTTAGTAGTGCAGCACCAGCAAATAAAGGCCAGAACAAGAAGCTTGCCAAAGAGAAAACAGAAAAGCTTCAAACATTCATCCAGGTTAGCTCTTTATTAATCATAACTATATGGCAGATAAAGCTACCATACAGTTAATAATGATAATAGTGATTATGATGATTATTCAGTAATGCTTCTGTTTCATGACACCCTCAATCAGTTGCCCAATATGGCTCTTTAATTCTGTCAGATGGCAGGGCCAGCCTGAGAAGGGGTGGGGGTGGGGAAACCCTTTCTCTAACCACATTTCCCACACTGTAGATAATGTTAAATATACATCTTTGAATAGTATGCTTGTGCTACTTCATTACCTATTTTTCTCAAGCTAACACACCTTCAAATGCTTTACATTTTCTTCTTGGGTCTTTCTATGCAGGAAGAACCAGTTCTACATCCTCTTTACCGCTCCAGGTAGGAAAGGCAAGAGGCACAGCCTCTGGGAACTTCTACTTGGGAGAATTTGCCTGTTCTTTTCTTTCTTATTACCACTGGCTGTTTAATTCAAATGTTAATCTATATCCCAAAATGAAAGAGCCGTTACAGTGGTGCCTTGACTTATGACCATAATCCATTCCGGAATGATGGTCGTAACTCGAAATGGTCATAAGTCGAAGCACCATTTCCATTCAAATGTACTGGAACACGATTAATCCATTCCGGCCAAAGAAAAAATCACACACACACAGACACAAAATCACTGCAAGACTCATTGGAAATGTGATTACTCCCTTCTGGCAAAAGGGGGGGAAGAAAACCAAGGGAAGCATGCAGGACTCATTGCAAAACCACAGAAAACGAATGGAGCAGATTGGAAATGCACAGAGAACAAAGGGAAAAGGTTAGAAATGCACAGAAAGCAAAGGAAAAAGCAAGGGAAGCATGCAAGACTCATTGCAAAAGCACAGAAAACAAAGAGAGCAGATTGAAAAGGCACAGAGAACAAAAGGACAAGGTCAGAAATGCACAGAAAGCAAAGGGAGCAGATCAGAAATGCAAAGAGAACAAAGCAAAAAGCAACGGAAGCATGCAAGACACATTGGAAATAGGAAAAAAACCCCAAAGCAACCAAACCCCCCAAGACCCATCAGAAATGGGGAGACAAAAAAATCCCCCAAGACCCATCAGAAATGGGAAAAAACACTCCAAAAAGCAACCAACCCCCCCATCGGAAATGGGGGAAAAAATTAAACAACAAACAAATCCTCCCTAAAACCCAACACAGCACAGAAACATAACCCTCCCAGCCGAAAACCATACTGCAAAAATACCAAGAACAGTTTTCTAAAAGCATAAAGCAGCACCTTACCTTAGCAGGCAGCCTCCTCGAATCGCACCCTCTCTAACTGCCTGGGCGAAAGAGCTACAAAGAAGCAGCCTCTTTCACCCCCTACAAATAGCAACTTGAATTTCCCACCTTTTTTCCCTGCCTTTTTCTGTTCATAAGTGGAAGATCCGGTCGCAAGCAGAAGCAAAATTTTGCGACTAGAGCTGTTCATAAGTCAAATTGGTCATAAGTAGGGACGTTCGTAAGTGGAGGCACCACTGTATTTCAGTTACTCCACCTGTACATATAAATGTCTGCCTACTGAAGCTACTCCATACATCTGAAGACACAAGCTACACTGCATGAAAATTTATGCCAAATAAAAAATTGTCTTCTAAGACCCACAAGATGCCATTTTGCTTTTACTACATCAGAATAACACAGCAGCCCCCTTGTAAACTAGAATAATTTTGTGTCACACCCAAAGTTGGACATCTCACTGCTATTTTATTATGACAGCCAAGTGTTTGGATGGTTGATATAAAGCAGTGGTTCCCAACCTTGGCTACCCAGATGTTCTTGAACTAAAACTCCCAGAAGCCTTCACTACCAGCAAGGTTGCCCACATTTTCTGAGAGTTGTAGTCTAAGAACATCTGGTGACCCAAGGCTGGGAACCAGTGGTATGGATTTTACAGGTACAAATAAGGAGCTGGAGTCTGTTTCCAAGCAGAAAAGCTGGGTAGAGCATTTGAGGATTCTACTTAGATGGTGATATGGACAAGTAAAGTGAGGAAAGATATAACGGGGGCATATAAACTATCTTAAGCAAATGAAGGTAATTTTTGGATTTTTAACCATTGTCCCATTTGGTGTCAGAATTATTCAGTAAAGTTGATTCAAAGCACAGTAGCTGAAATGAAAATACTTCTTCACATAAATGGATTCCTAATTTAGGAAACTAACTACTGGAAGTTATGGTCAGAACTACTGACCTAGAAGCTGTTGTTGGATAGATTAATGGAGAACAATTCTACCAGTGGCTTCATGTTTAGGGGCAGTAATAAATATCTCAATGTGAGATGCTGAGGACAAGCCAGATAAAAAAAGGCCATTGCCTTCATGCCGATATCGGTTAGCAACAGTTAAGAAATAGTAGAGAAAAGCTGAAGTAAAATAGGAGGTTTTTACTGCACAGTTGCCGTGCTTTGTCCACATAATCTGACAAAGGGTTTAGATGATGATAGCCATGCCCTATCTGTAACCTTTGTCTTTTCCCTAACTGAAAGGTTACTTCCAAACTGAGAGGTACTGAGTTTTTCCCCTCTTGATCACTGGGAAGAAAAAAGGCAAGAGATTCGACAAACAAAAGAACACACAAGGTCAACAAACTGAAGTTACTGCTGCCTGGACTTCCTATAAACATCCACAGCTGTACATGAAAGCCTCGTCTGCAAGCATCTGGAATTCTATTAGGGAGGAAGAGACAACGGGTACAAAAGTTGTGCCACAGTCCTTCTCTTCTTGGAGGTATGTATGTCCTGACTTAGTTCAGAGTGTGTATGTACTGAACTGCAGCATGAATGGACTTTTGGCCTCACCCGGCAAGATTGCTTATTCTCTGTAATGCATATTTGGGGTTGTGTTTAACCTCCCTGCAAAGGCCAGGATAATATTGTTAGAGATGTGTTAAAGAAAATCCTGAATAAACAACAAATAAAGAGGTGATGTTCAGAATTAAACTGCTGAAAAATCCCAAATGCATTATTTTTATGAGAAGGAAAAATTACTGGCAGTCCTTCAACTGACAAGATTGAGATAGACATACCAATCAAGGCCACTAAAGGTGGAATCTGAAACCTGTGCTTCTGAGTCTTCAGCCCCTGTCAAGCTTATTTGGCCATCATTTTCAGAACTTTTTACATTATTTCTACACCATCCACTGCTCTGTAGTACCCAGCCTGGGGAAGAGCTGTACGGGACTGAAACCTAGCTTATGGCTGTGCTTTTTAAATGGTCTAATATCCACTTTTATCTTACAATTATTTTTACAAGGTACTGGACGGATGGAGAGGCTATGTTGGCAACCACTAATCAGTGAAAAAGCAAATCCAGATCCTTGTCTATGCAATGTGTTGTTTATAGGTAGCTGCCTTATATCAAGTCAGACTTTTGTTTTTGTTCATCTAGCCTACTACTGTATTGTCAACAATGACAAGCAGTGGCTGTCCAAGGACTGGAGCAAAAAATTTTCCTCAGCATACAGGGACTTGATAATGGCAACTTCTACATGAAAACTGTATGTGCCAGCATAGAACAGTAACATCTCTTGCAGAAAGAACATCAGGCAAAATCCAAAGAAAGAAAACAAAAATGACAAAAACATGTGGCCATTTTAATGTAAGCTTTTGTCGACACGTCCGCTTCATCAGAAATTAAGAAACAAATTGAAATGAAATGTATATGAAACATCAGTTTCACATTCTAAATGTTCATTCGCTACATGCACTAATTAGACCTATGTTTGTTTTACAGTCCTGTTGTAAAAACAGTTCAGGGAAACAGAAAACAGACACCAGGTCTGAGCAGAGATGGGGGGGGAGAGAGAGAGAGAAAGAGAGGAGGGGTTGAGGGGGTTGAAGATGTTAACCTCAAAAGGGTAAAGAATGAATGAAAGAAGTTAACCCAGGAATCATGTGTGTTAATATAGGGGGTACAGACAATTTTTATCCTGAAGCCTTGTGATGAAAGATGGACATGGTAGTAATGAAGAAAATGGCAGTGGCGTAGATACTAACAGTAGAAGGGTTACAATTGGCAATGGCTTCAGAAACCTAGGCTTATATTCAATCCATTTCTATGGTTTTCCATCTTGCCTATAAATTTTATCTCAGCTGTTTCCTTCTGTATTCTTGATTCGTAATGATTCTGTTCTAAGACAGTGACTTTTAAATCTTTCACAGAGCAACCTGGTAGACTAAAATGGTTGGAGACAGGATTCTGTGCATTGTGGTTTCTGATACCAGATTTGTGGCTGGTTGATCAGTTTCTGTAGGATCCCTTGCAGAAGATATATTCGTTGCAAAAGAGAACATGCTGTGGGTGCTTCTAGTCAGTACACTTCCTAACCTCATCCCCCCCCCCCAATTGCCCAGCTCCTCTTAAGTTTTCCTCCTTAACACATTTTATCTGGTAGGCATATTTTACCACTGCCTGAGGAAAAGGTGCTTTTACCATGAAATTGCCCTTCTTTGTTCTCGCAATTTTAAGGAAGTCCAGAGAGAAATCCTCCTTGTGCGTTGCTTCTATGTTTTCCCACCTCCTCTTCGCACTACACACACACACACACACACACATACAAAGAGGTAAACACTTCATGGAAGGGAAGCATCGGCGCCTACTCATCGCCTTTTGACTGATAGCGGCAGGAGCTGTCCATTGGAAGCACAGAAAGGAAAACGCAGGACGGAGACTGCGAAATGGAAGATCCTAGAGGCTACCGTGAAGGAGGCCAAAGCAACTGCGCCAGAAGCACCTCGCCTAGGAGCGCCCCAGCGAAACAAACTGGCGAGGGATTCTTCTGTGGTGTGACCTTCCTCCGCGGAGTAGTGCACAATTCGAGATAGGTGGCTCCGCCCCACTTCAGCCCTGACCATTAGGCTTCCCTTTTCTTTTTGTTCCTCATGTGAGCCGGGTTTTTTACTCACGCATCAACCTCTCCTGTTTTCGCGACCTCTGAACACTTGCGACCTCCGCCACGCCTCTGTGGGCCGGGGAGGCGCGCAAATCCGCGCGCAATCCACGCACAAACACACACACACACACACACAGAGATGGCCCCTGAAGGCATACTTAGAAGAAAATATATAACCGGCCGTTCTGGTGTGTAAGAGCTTTCGCCTCTCGCCGACAAGGAGGAGGGGTGTGTGTGTCTCTTCGCACCCCCACCCCGTTCCTTTGGCGAAAAAGCGGGACCCTCCCCGAGCCGAGCGCGCGAGGCCGGCTTCTGTGTGAGAAGCGGCGAAGGGGGGCGGGGCAGGAGCCGGGCCAGGGAGGCAGGAGGCGCTGCGCGGACGCTGGAGGGGGCTCTTCACCGCCGCCGCCGCGGCTCCCCTCTCCGCCTCCCCTCTGGGCGGGGGCCGGGCTGGTGGTGGGAGGAGGAGGAGGAGGAGGAGAAAGAGGCGGCGGCGGCGGCGGCAGGAACCATCAGGGCGAGGACCGCGGCGGCAGCAGCACCAGCCGCGGGGGCGCCCTTTTCCTGCTTCCCGGGCCGTCGCGGGGCCCCGTGCCTGTCTTCCCGCCGGCGGGCGCCTGGGTTCCTTTCCCTCTGGGCGAGCGTGCTTTAGCCATGGCGACCGTGGCTCCCTCGCTCCCTCGCGGCTCCCCCTGCCTCCCGCCCCCTCCCTCTCCTCGCACGGCCACTGCCTCTTCTTCCTCCTCCTCCTCCTGGAACCTTTAATGGCTCGGACCCTCCGGCGGCCCCAACTCGACTTGTTTTGCGCCACCGGCGGCCGCCGCCACAGCCGCCAGCCAGAACCCGAGAGGAGCAGCGCGCACGGTGAGCGGAGCGCACGGAGCGGCGCGAACAATGGGAAGGAGGGGGCTCGGGGGGGAGGGCACTCGCTCGGAAACTGGACTGGGGGGGGCGGCTCCGGTCCGCCGGGGAAAGCGCCCTCGGGCTGGTGGGCCGGAGGGGGAGAAGTCCGCGCGGTGTGGGTTTGGGGCGGCGGCGGCACGGAGGGGGGGGCGTTGCTGTGCGGGCGAGGGACTCCGTCGTGGAAATCCGCTGGCGCTAAAGCGGAGGTGTGCGCCCGCTGGGCGGTTCGGTCGCCGGTCTCGTCGCCCCGGGCTTGATTTTTCTGCGCCGCTACTTCCAGAAGTTGGTGCCTTTTGTTTCTTCTCCTGGTTGGGAAGTTGCTGGAGGAGCAAAGGGCATCGATTCCTGGCGCTCGCTTCCCCGCCCTCCTCGACCCCCCCGCCCGCCCACCGGCTGTATCCATGGCGGGGGGGGGCGTGGAAGGGAGGAGATCGCCCTCTGTCCCTTCTTCGCAGGCGGGGGGGGGGGATGTCAGCGCGCCCTCGCCTTTGCTTCTCAAATGTCACATATACACGAACAACACCCCCTACCCCCCCCCCCGAGCCTGTTACCCCTCTGCTATAGAGCTGATTTTCTGCCGCCGTCCTCGTCCGTTGAACTGCCTTGGCTTCTCGGCGGTGTAGCCGGGAAGAGCCGGCCCTGCACAAAGGAAGCTGAAGGAACGCCTGGGAATGGACGGGGCGGACACGGCGTGCGGGGGATCGGGGAGGGGACGGGTGGCCGGGCTTGTTCCCCATCTGGAACCATTCAGCTGAACGAAAGAAAGGTCGAGTCCCGCCGCCAGAGGGGAGAGGAGGTGAAAGAGGGGCGGAGCGGGTGGGGCAAAAGAACAGCCCGATTATTGAGGCTCTCCAAGAAATGGAAGGGGAGGAGATTCAGGTGAGGGGGACATCGCAAAGGCAGACCCTGGCCAAGGTGAGGGGCTTTGTTTTGCGGCCTTCGATGACAGATTTTCAGTGCTTCCATGGGGGGCGGGAGCGAGTGGTCCGACCCATTGGGCACAACCCCCTCCCCCCCAAGTCCCCTTGCTGACGCCCCATTGAAATGCAAGGGAGCTAGCTGCGCAGGAGCGTGGCGGTTCATTTTAAATGAAGCTTGCGCAGGAATTTTTGCAGCTGTGTCCCGTGTTATTTTATGCTACGAGAGAGTTCTTTTTCTTTTTAAAAAATAGCTTTGCTACCACAGTGTTTTTAAATTGATTACAACCGCTCTCTTCTGAAAACAAACTCTGCCTTTAAAAAAAGAAAGGTGGCTGAACAGTACAGTCATGGCCAAAATTTTTGGCACCCATGCAATTCTGTCAGAGTATGCAGCCCTTCTCTCAGAAAATTGTTGCAGTTGCAAATGTTTTGGTACTCACATGTTCATTTCTTTGGTTTGCGTTGGAACGACAAAAAAAAAAAAAAGAGAGAGAGAGAGAAAAAGTCAAATCTGATACAATTCCACACAGAAACCCAAAAGTGCACTGGCCAAAATTATTGGCACCCTTAACTATTTGGTCACACTCCCTTTGGAAAAAAATAACTGAAATCAATCGCTTCCTGTAACCGTGAATGAGTTTCCTACACCTCTCTACTGAAATTTTGGTCCACCTTTCTTTTGCAAACTGCTCCAGGGCCTTCAGATTTGAAGGATGCCTTCTCCCAAATGCTGTTTTGAGATCTCTCCACAGGTGTTCTATGGGATTCAGATCTGGACTCATTGCTGGCCATTTCAGAACTCTCCAGCACTTACTTTGTAACCATTTCTGAGTGCTTTTTGAAGTGTGTTTTGGGTCATTGTCCTGCTGTAAGACCCATGACCTCTGGTGGAGAGGCAGCTTTCTGACACTGGCTACTACATGGTGCCCCAAAATTCTTTGATAATCATCAGATTTCATGATACCATTCACATAGTCAAGGCATCCAGTGCCAGAAGCAGCAAAACAACCCCAAAATACCTTTGAACCTCCACCATGTTTGACTGTAGGGACTGTGTTCTTTTCTTTGAACGCCTCATTTCTTTTTCTGTAAAAAATACCATGATGTCCTTGACCAAAAAGCTCTACTTTTGTCTCATCTGTCCACAGTACGTTCTCCCAGAAGGATTGTGGTTTTGTCACACAAGTTTTGGCATACTCCAGTCTTGCTTTTTCATGTCTTTGTGTCAGCAGTGGTGTCCTCCTGGGTTTCCTTCCCTTTTCATTCAGGTGGTGACAGATAGTGCGACCTGACACTGTTGTACCGTATGTCTGCAGATCAGCTTGAATTTGTTTGGAAGTTAATCTGGGTTCTGTATCCGCCATTAGAACAACATTGTTGTATTTTTTCAATAATTTATTTATTTATTTATTTTAATTTATTTATAAAATCTAGTCAGCTCTGGACCACTCTAGGCGGCTGATTTTGCTCTTCTGTCCATGCCCACGGCATGGGCTGTAAACCTCTTGATGATATTGCATACAGTGGACACAGGAACATTAAGATCACTGGAGATGGACTTGTAGCCTTCAGATTATGTTTTTCCAAAATTTCTCTCTCTCAAATCCTTATACAACTCTTTACACTTCATTTTTTTCTCCATGCTCAATGTCACACACAACACAGAGATTGAGTCAACTTTTGTCCATCTTAATTGGTTGCAAGTGTGATTACTATATTGCCAACACCTCTTACTTGTAACAGGTGTGTCTAAATATAAATTAAAAGAGCATCACATGCTTGAAAAGCAATTATTTCTTACAACTTAGACAGGGTATTGGCCAGTGCATGTTTTGGTTTCTTTGTGGGATTGTATCAGATTTGACTTTTCTTCTGTTTTTTGTTTTTTGTTGTTGTTCCGATGCAAACCAAATAAATGAACATGTGAGTACCAAAACATTTGCAACTGCAACAATTTTCTGAGAAAAGGGTTGTATTTTCTGACAGAATTGCAATGACTTATGGTAACCCTTTTCAGGGTTTTCTAGGTAAAGAATACTCAAAAGTTGTTTCCCATTCCCTTCTTCTGAGGGCACCCTGGGACTGTGCAGTTTGCCCAAGGCCACACAAGCGAGCTGTTCTGAGATGCACAGTGGAGAACTGAACTCCCAACCTTCGGCTCTGATATCTAACTCACAGAGCTCTGGTGCCAGCACCTGCATCCAGTGGGTGAGTAAATATTTGTATAGATCTCCCAAAAGCACAAACTGGCGATAACAAATCTTAACGTATAGACATATTCTCCATTCATGAAGGAGGACAGGATAAATAACTTTATGTATGTATGTATGTATGTATGTATGTATGTATGTATGTATGTATGTATGTATGTATGTATGTATGTATGTATTTATTTATTTATTTATTTATTTATTTATTTATTTATTTATTTATTTGATTTATATCCCCCCTATCTGGTCTTGCGACCACTCTAGGCGGCTTCCAATACAGCATAAAACAGCAAATTAACACAAAAATTATTACTTAAATGATTTCATAACAATTTACAAAACAGGTAAAATAAAATAAAAATAAATAGAGAAAAATAAAAGAAAGGAAAAAGATCAAGTATTGACTGGAGGGAAGGCCTGAATAAACATCCATGTTTTTAGTTGATTTTTAAGGTACCCAGTGTAGGCGCCACGCGAATCTCCAGAGGGAGATTGTTCTAGAGGCGAGGAGCTACCGCCGAGAAGGCCTAATTTCGTTTTTTTTTCCTTCCGGGCCTCCCTCAGCGTCAAGCTTCTCAGCCTCACCTCCTGACTCGCGCAGGTGGTCCGGGTAGACCTTGGTGGGAGTAGGCATTCCGCCAAATGTTATACATTATACCAAATGTTGCTCTGTTTTATGTGTAGCGGTTGATGAGCCTTGTACTGTGCATGTAGTGGTGTGAGATGGTGCACTCTGACAAGAAGACTTGGGTTCTTATAATGAGTTACCAAACCAGTTTGGGCAATCTGGTCCTGTAATAGCAGACCAGTTTTCTTTGACCCAGCTGATTTCAGGTGCGTCAGAAAAAAAAGTCATGGTGTAGACTCTTTTTGGGCTGTTTC
The DNA here is from genome assembly GCF_051106095.1 of Pogona vitticeps. Taxonomy (NCBI): domain Eukaryota; kingdom Metazoa; phylum Chordata; class Lepidosauria; order Squamata; family Agamidae; genus Pogona; species Pogona vitticeps. The sequence continues at coordinate 159,068,994 of NC_135785.1, forward strand.
ACAGATATGTTTACATTAGCTGCTTTCTTATCATTTGATTACTCGACACCTGATGAGTCACAGCTGAATGTATGAGCTGACTCAGTATTAGAAAAGCAAATGTTTTAATGTGATGGGAAGTCATATAAAAGTTCTGTTGTGATCCATGACAGTTTATTCATACATGCAGGTAGTTGCTGTAGTCGAAAGGCCTGGATGCTAGCCAGTTGATTGCATCTACTTGGCAGGTATTTCACTCCCTGTATTATGTAAATGGGAGCCAGGTAAATCAGGATAATGTCTGATTAACAGTGGTAGGAATTGAAGCCCTTTGCAGGTTAGCCCAGATGAAATTGAGGGGTGTGGAGACTAACATCCCTTTCCATCTTTTACAAGCAGACATCCTGCCTTACAGTTCTTTCAAGAAAACTTTGCCCTTTTCCATTCCAGTTAAGCCATATAAACCATTATATTCTACTGGGCTATATTAAAATAGCCTGATCTTTTCTGCCCCCTCCATTGAATGGCTGCCTGATCAGTCAGTCATATCTGGGCCACTGCTTGGTTGTGAACTTTCTGTGGGGCAGAACATGGAAAGCTACTTTGAGAAGAAAGTGCATTTTCCCATGGCTGAAGTCATCCTTAATAAGCAGTGGGAGAACTGATGTTTTGCAAACTAGAGCTCAGTCATGGATGACTTAACTATGTCATTATATTTATTCTTAAAGTAGCTTTCCAAGCTCAGCTATGGAGCCACTGCCTTTGTAGGTAAATGCGTGGAAATGCAAATAAAGAAAATCTCTACACAGGTGAATGTATTCCCTTCCCAAATGAAGCATACACTTTTACACTTTGTTGTTGAGTTAATTTGGAAAGTCCTTTGTTTTCTTCTTTGATGGCAACCCAGTGTTTCAGGATTAGCCTGATTTAGGAGATCTGGATTCTTGTTCCCTCCCAAGGTAGGAAGGCTGTGAGTGTGGACTGGTCATTGACTCTCAACCTGACTAAATTCACAGAATTATTATGAAGATGATATGGAGAAGGAGAGTTACTTGTGGTACCTTGAGGTCTGAGGTAGAAAAGCAGGATAAAATGCAAGTAATAAATAGATGAGTAATGATGTGAATGCTTAGAGGCACTCAGTCTGTTACATCTTTCCCAAATCACAAATGGCCAGGAGTGGGGAGTGCCAAGTAATTTGTTGTAATGAAAAATGAATTTGTTGTAATGAAAGATACTGTTAGGGACAGTGCTTTGTAATCCTTGTGGGCAGGACTGAAATAAACTCTTGCCTATTTTGTGTATTACGTTTCCGTGCATGGCTTTGGAGGCCTTTCTGCAAAAAAGGGGGTAGGGGGAAAAGTGTCATTGTAAATTTTATGACTATTACATATCTGCTTATTTTTAATTCAGATACATTGTTTAAAGACTGGGTCCTTATTTCACCATGTTTAATAAGTAAGATGCCAAAGCTGTGTTTTTGTAAGTGAAATGGTACAGTGCCAGTTCTGCAATTCCTTGAAATAGTAAGCATCCATGTGTGTAACTAGTTTTTCTCATGGTTAGAAATCTGACACAGTTGATGCATGCGGGCATCCTTTTTTTGTAGAGAAGAGGTAAGAATGAACCCACCAGAGGTTGATAGAATTAAATCCAATTGTTAGTCTCCACTAAAATAGACCCATTGACTCAAGGTGTGTACGGAAGTGTTGATTTAACAAGTCCCATTCATTCATTCAGCCTATTTTAATGGAGGCAATGGATGTGCCCTGTAAAGTTTTTGGGAAGAGGAACAGACAGTAATGAACATTGTTGAAAACTTGTGTCTCCTCCCACTTGGTGGCTGAAATCTTCAGGCTTATGTATGTTATACTGTAATGAGAAGCTGGTGATCTTCAGCCAGTGGCCTGTGTTCAAGTGAGTAGTTTCCTACTACTCAAGTGGACCAATACTCAAGGATACTTCTCCCTCCTTTCTCATTTTTACTTCCCCCATACAGTACTTGTTTGATTGCTAGCAATTTGGTTGCTGCTTCTACAGCCTTCATTTCAGCAGGAGTGTCAGTTTAAGAAGGAGAGAGGAATCGTTGACTACAGTAGGTGTGTATTCTAAGAAAACACCTATGTCCTCTGGAAACAACAACAATAAATAGTGTTCATTCTAAGCATAGGAAACTGAGGAGGATGTGTGCTATATTACCAGATAACCATGTTTCTAGTTACTTCAATTAACTTCCACCTTTCTATACTGTATAATCTTATTGTTGATATGGAAGTACCTAGGATATTCTGTCCTCTCTTTTCATCTGACTAGTTTGGATGTTTATTTAGTGCCCAGTTGATTATGGAGATTAGACATGAATCAGCTGAACTGAATCCAGATAAAACTAAGGTAGTGATGGCTGGTAGACCTGAATCTAGGAGGTGTTCTAGATTCCCAGCCCTGACAAAAAGATTCATAGCCTAGTGATGCTCCTATATGTTTCGGATATTTCAGCAGTACATACTCTTAAGTACTTCTCAGCAGCCTCACTATTAGATTATGCTTCTCTTTAATTCAGAGTGACTTCTGTCAGTCATCTCATCAAAGCTAGACTATAGTAACACATGCAGTATAGTGTTTGCATTGTGCCTTGCTGTTTTCCCTTAGGAATAGTTTAAGGCATTGATGTCCAAAGGAATAATGAAGATTGATTGCATACAAAATGTGTTTTGATGCACATCAAAGCTACTTTGGGTGTATCCTTGAAATATATGATAGGTATGGCATAAATACATAGTCACAAACATATATGTCATAAAGATGCTCTCAACAGGGAATCAGGATTGCATGTCATTCTACTGACTGCATATTGAATAAGAGAGCCAGGTTTTCTTTTGCATTTTGTATGAAATAGTACATGTCTAGAGTAGAGTAGTCCACCACGACTAGATAGGCGGGATATAAATTAAATAAATAAATAAATAAATGTCTGAATTTAAGAGACCACCTCTGTCCTTGCATCTTATTATGTCACCGCTTTCCACCTTGTGGTTTCCTTCTGCATCCTCCCTTTTTTTTATTTTTTTATTTTTTTGCTGGACCAGCTAATAAAGTTGCTGATTAATATTTTCACATTCCACAGCTAGATAGAAATATGGCCTAGTTTTCGAGAAGTGGGTGTAGCTAACTTCTCTCAGGGCTTATTTAGCAATTTAATGGACAGCAACCATGGTGGGTTACATTTAATTAGAGCTGCGAGCTAGAGTCAATTTTCATTCGCATGACTATTCAATTGATGTTTCATTAGATGATTACAATTTGTGTTTGATTAACATACAGTATTGACAAGAGAGGTTAGACTTGGGATACTTGAAGGTCATGTCACTGACACAGTTTGTACAGATGAGAGAGCCAGTGTGGAACACTCTTCATAGGGTTGAGCTGGGCCTTAAGATGATGTAGGTTCAACCCTTAGTTTAGCCATTAAACTCAGTGAATAACTTCAGGCTAAGAACTCTGTCTCCACCTTGCCTACCTCACAGGGGTTTGGTCAGGATAAAGTGGGGGAGAAGGAGACAGCCTCGTTGGAGGAAAGGGGCAGGGGATACCAATTAATTTTATTTTATTTATTTATTTATTGCATTTATATGCTGCCCATCTAGACATAGTCTACATTAATGAATGAGAAACATCCTTTCAGTCTCTCTCTCTCTAATTAAAATGAACAGAACTCCATGAAAGAAGACTTTTGCCTGCGTGTTCATCCAAAATTAATAATTTTTTAAAAATTTCCTTCTAAAAATGAGAACCACAAGCATGTGAAGATAAAAAATAGAAATGAAAGTATCAACCTGCCTTTTAAAATTGTGTCACTTTACTGAGAGAGATTCTTACTTGTTTCCAAACTTACTTGTTTCCAAAGCCGTGCTACTGTTCTGGGATACTGTAATTTGCAATCCTATGTGTATATTGGCTGAAATACAGTAGCAAGTTACAATTAGAGTAGCAGCATTGAATCAGTGGGTATTTGATGAGTCAACAACACTTGCGTAAGTTCCACTGATCAATAGACCTACTTGAGTTGTGACTTACTACTGGATTTTAGCCATTATATTTAATTTCCAACAAGGAACAATAGCTTTAATTGCATTATTACACTTTACCATCTCACACTTAAAGTATAAGCACCCTTTCAGGAATTGCAGAATGTCTTCTATGCATTGCAAGATGTCACTGATTGGTTTAGTTTAATTGACTGAAATGCTGGCAGTGAATGAATGTGAAAATCTTTAACAGGTGTTCCTTGGAAGTAATAAACACATGTTTGATAACAATATTTAGAAAGCCCAAGTTCCTAATTGTAAGCAAGGTAGAGGGTGCATTTGGTTTTTGTGTTTCTTTTCTAGGTAAGGGCTTATTATCCTTGGGTGTTTTTATAGCTGGTGCACCATACCTTGAACATGATATGTCTTTAAATCGTGATCTTTTCTTAGGGCTTCCTTAAATTTTATTGTCTCTGGAGAGCAAGGAGATAACTGCCTGCACATCAGGGCTATTTGGCTGTTTAGTGTTTTATCTTCTAGATACATAAATGTATTGTTTTTGTCATGCATCCAATATAAATCATAAGGAGAAGCTGTTGATACTGGAGTTAATCCAGTCTGAGTAAAATCACGATGTTGTGCTTTAACAATCCCTCCAAACTGTTCTATTAATAAACTTGCTACTAATATATTGTAATGCATTCACTTTGAAAAAGCAAGCCTGACAGGAAAAGGTAGAGGACATTTAAACCATGGATTTTGCCAGTGTTGACTTGCTTTGATGATTAGTTAAAGGCATAGCTGCATCTCAAGAAGCATCAGCACTAAAAACAAACCCAAAAAATCAAATGCTGGAGAGATGGAAATCTGGGGCAGATGAACATCTCTAAATCACTGTTTCCTTGTGTTTGGGAGGGTAAACGGTGGTTAAAGTACACTTCGTTTGAACTCAGTGAGCATAAATGCCCTAAAATAGCTTGGCAAATGGCCACTGTGTTGCTGGTAATCCACCAGCATAGGAGGCAGTACCTTGATTCTGGGTATGCTTTCAAATATAATGGATTGCATGTAGAAAGCAGCAGTTCTTGGGTTTGTTTTCTTTGAAGTAAGGTTTCTGAAATGGTTCATCACAAAGTCTAAACACTTGCCACTTTGCTTTTAGGGAACACGTTATTTGCTGGAAAAACTTTCTTCATAGGGACTTTAATATTGTTTCATGAAGTAACTTTGTAGCTGCTTTTAAAAAATAAACAACAACTGAACAGACTAGAGAAGGTGGATGAGCCAAGGAGGGGAGTAATTTAGGTGGCATCATAGATGAAGCGGCAGCAGCTCCTGTAATTCCTTATTCCATGCTGGGTGGGGCTGATGGGAGTTGTAGTTCAAACATTTTGAGGACATTTTTGCCTCATAATTGGTTAGTTTCATGAGAAAGAGGGGGACGGAGCCTATGAAGGAAAAGGCTCTACTTCTTTCAGCCCTAGGGGAAGGAAAGCATAGGCTGGATTTCATCTTTTTTTTTCTTGATCTTCTCTCCCTCTCTCCCCACCTCTTGTCATTCCTTATAACCGAATTATGTTCCTATTCGGAAGTAAGTAGAATGTTGTTTTCCTTTCCAGGGTCTTAAACGGGGGAATGAGAGGGCTTTGGATCTGTATGTGTATGGTGGGGGTGTATGGATGCATAAATAGATACATGGATTGATATGGCTTTAACTATAAATATAATTTTCCTAGCAATCTGCCTCTCTTTCAAAGTATATTTTAAATGTCTGCATTATACATATCCCCTTATCAGGAAGTTGGCTGGATAGCATTAGTGGGGGCTTTGTATTTATTGTATGTTTGGGAGCAAATCTGGGTTTGCTGACCTGTAGTATCTGAAATCTTCTTAATGGTGCAAGAAAATGAAATCTTGTTTTGTAAAATCTATGAATGAAAGAAGTCTTTGAGCCTAACCCAGTGATTTATTTATTTTTTGCTCCTATCCAAACAGGGGTTTTGAACTTGTTTGCTTTGCACAGTGGATCACTCTGCTGTGTCATAGAATGTTTTTATAGCTACCCTGCCTCCTTTCCCTCAAGAAGCCTATGTGAGGGGATGTTAGTGTTTAAACAACAACAACAGCCACTAAGTCCAAAGTACTCTTGGGAACTCAAAACCAGTGGAACAAGTTCTTTCAGTTCTAGCCGTGATAAGCATTGAATTAGTTTAATCCTTTCTGTTGAAAATGTGTGGAGCCTATATTTCTGCAAACTATTTTGTAGCAGTGGGTTTTAAATAACAGACTGAAGCAGGACAATGCAGTTAAGTAACAAAGATAAGAGTTCTACAAAATAGTAGTAAAAACTACTTCTTACTTGTTGAACATCGATGGCCTCTTTCTAATAACCATTTTGAAATGAATTTTGATGAAGCAGGCAAGAGATCCAGCATAATGCAACTTTATTTAAAGACTACTAACAACAAGATCAGTCTTTTGAAATAATCCAGGATTTTAGAACTGAGCATAACTGTGTCCTCTAAAACAGTGGTTCTTAACCTTTGTTACTCGGATGCTTTTGAACTGCAACTCCCAGAAACCCCAGCTAGCAGAACTGATGGTGAAGGCTTCTGGGAGTTGCAGTCCAAAACTCCTGAGTAACCCAAGGTTAAGAACCAGTGCTCTAAAACACAACTTGAAAAGTTACTTTTTTACAATTACAGTTCCCAAAATCTCTAGCCAGCATTGGCTTCCACCATACTGCATAGCTACTTACTATGCCAATTGTGGAACTGTGGGAATTATCATTCAAAAAAGAGATAACATTGTCAAACTCTGTTCCATACAGATGACTAATCTATCATCACAAATAGATTGTTAATTCAATTTATAGCCTTGCATAACCACTGATGTCCTGCTAGAGTTGCAAGAATTAATATGATTGTGAGCTGCCTATATTTGTGAAGAATGTGCTCGAAAAACTAGGAGAAAAGAACCCAGCTATAAAATTAGAAGAAAAAAAAACATGGTCCCCCTGGTAGCTCTATCTATTATTTGTTTGTTGTTTGTTTGACCATATATATTGACAGCCTTCTGTCACTGGGAGAGGTCGTATCAGATTCATTAATATCTTTCTTGCTTTCTGTATTCTGAATGGACCCTGGGACTCAATGGTGTCAAATTGCATGTTCAGGGAAAACATATTTCTTGCTATTACATCCTTCCTCCAGACACTTCATTCCTTCAGAGTCCCATGCGTGACGAATGAAACTTGCAAATGAACTCCTTATTTGCCTCCCAGAGCCCAATCACAAAACAAAAGCTAGCTAACTTTCAGCATGAAAGGCAAGGCAAGCTCCTACTAGGATGAAGAGACATTGTTCTAAAAAGTTAAAAAAGAGAGAGAGTAGTTGTTATCATAGTGACACATATTAAAGTAGCTATTTACTTTTCCATTTATCAGAATTAGACAAATGTTTCCTTTTTGTTACTTCTAAAAGAACAACAGAATACTACCAGCTCTTGGCCCTTGTTACAAAATGCACTCCTTCAGTATATCTCACCAGTGCTGTAATACACCCAACAAAGGAGAAAGCAGTGCTTAAATTGCAGTTCTCCTTTTTACCTTGTACTGAAGTCATAACTTAAAAACTCAGTAAAAATCACATGATATCCCAGAAGGAGGCAGCTATACCTCATTAAGTTAAAATAATGTTATGTTCATGTATGTTAGTTGTTAAAGAAGGGACCTGACTGTAATTAACTAGTTATTTGTTACTAGTCACTTCCAGGTTCTAGAAACTGGTGTGGTTGGGAGAGACTACTGCACATTGGTGCTTACTGAACATGTAATCTAATTTGTTTTCAACAAGAATAGTCCCAAATGCCACAGCATAAAATCATGACTCTATCCATATATTCCACATTGCTTTTTTCTTTGGGAAGAGATAATGTGTAAGTGGCCATCTGATCATCTCTTGTGTAGAGGCTGTTAAAAACCTGGAACTACTTCTGGTTTGAAGCTTGAGGGGGCAATATGCTATTTTAATCTCATTGATTTCCACTGGATTGAAGCAGTCTAACCATGTATAGGAATTCAACCAAGGACAGCAGTCAGATGGAAGTAATTGCAGCTAGATCACCCTCCTAGTTTTGTGTAACATACAATGTTTGCTTTTCTTCTGTTGAGGCAGCTTATTAATTTTTTTGAATGCCCGTGTTTACTGTAATTTGGACAGTGCTGCCCATTATCCTCCATTGTGTACATACGGTATATAACTCTGTAATAAATTTTCCAAAACACAGATTGAACATTCTGCATACATGAGCACATATACTGTCTGCGTCAGGAGAGCCAACCTTCCCTATATACAGGTTTATCCAGTGTGTGAACTGGATATTGTCAGCAGTAAATTCTGTATTTGTTCTGGCACTTTTAAAAAGTTTGTAGGCACTGTGATCATCGTCAGCAGTTTCCATGATCATATGCATGATCACCTGGTTGACAGATTCTTGGGTGGCACACTTGTATGTAAACACAAATATTGAACCAGCTGCCAAGAAAAGTGTGTTCCATGAATCAACTATTTCTCAATGGAACTCTTGAAGTGCCTTCTTTGTTATGTGCCAGGGTCATCATGTCCTTAGGCCAATGTTTCTGACCATTTGGTCTTCCAGATGTTTTGGTCTTCAACTCTTGGAAGCCCCAGTCAGCATGGCCAGTGGTCAGGAATTCTAGGAGTTAAAGTTCCAAATATCTGAAGGGCCACAGGTTAAGAACTGGCTCTCTTAAGCTTTTCTTCATAGGTAAAGGTAAAGGTAAAAGTTCCCCTTGACAATTTTTGTCCAGTCGCGTTCGACTCTAGGAGGCGGTGCTCATCCCCGTTTCCAAGCCATAGAGCCAGTGTTTTGTCCGAAGACAATCTTCCGTGGTCACATGGCCAGTGCGACTTAGACACGGAACGCCATTACCTTCCCACCGATGTGGTCCCTATTTATCTACTTGCATTTGCATGCTTTCGAACCGCTAGGTTGGCGGGAGCTGGGACAAGCGACGGGAGCTCACTCCGTCACGTGGATTCGATCTTACGACTGCTTGGTCTTCTGACCCTGCAGCACAGGCTTCTGCGGTTTAGCCCACAGCGCCACCACCAAGAAAATGGGTACTTGCTTGTTAGTGTTCTAATGTATTAGAATGAAGATGTGTTTCATACCACATCGTAAAAAGGTCTGAACAGTCCATGGTTTGAAACAAGTACTTAAACCAGTATAATTGTTACAGCAGTGGTTACCAACCTTGGGTCCTCAGATGTTTTTGGACTAAAACCCCCCCAGAAACCTTTACCACTAGCTGTCCTGGCCAAGATTTCTGGGAATCACCATTCAGGAACACCTGGGGACCCAAGGTTGGGAAGCATTGTTTTACAGGATGGTCCATGCTACTACAGTGGACCCTCTACTTAAGGAATTAATCCGTATTGGAACGGTGGCTGCAAGTCGAAAAGTCTGTAGGTCAAATCTCCATTGACCTACAATGCATTGAAAACCAATTAATCCCATAACTGGCAGTTTTTATTCTATTTTTGTTCCATTTTGGTTTTTGTCTGGTCTGTAAGTCGATTCTCCAGCTGCAAGTCGAATCTAAATTTTGTGGCCAGAGAAGTCTGTAACTCGAAAAGTCTGTAAGTCGAGCCGTCTGTAAGTCGAGGGTCCACTGTACCCATAAACAGACTATCAGCATTCTTTTGATACTCACCATGCTCATCCATCCATGTCATTTGATTGAGAGGCTTAGTTTGTTTGCTTTTACGCTTGCAGGGACTTCCCTCTTGTCTGTGGATGGTGCTCTTCTAGCCTGGTTCTCCAAGAACTGAAGTTGCTTTTAGCATATGTAAAGCCACAGGCAATTTGGACAGCTTGGGGCAGGTGAGACTGAGAGCTCAGTCAACTTTTCGCCTCTCAGATTATGAACCACCCATGTATACGGTTGTGTTTGGGTTGTAATAAATAAATTAAAACCTAGAAATTAGCCGAATTAGCATACAGTAGCTGGAAATGTTTAGATTTGAAACAAAACACTATATTTAACTATAAGATTTAGTTCTTCTCCCATATTGTGTGTTTGTGCCAGCAATTGCTGTTCAAATAATCATAGTGAGTGGTTAAAACGCTGTACTGCAGCTAAAACTGTGCTCACGACCTGGGGTTCAAATCCCAGGTAGCCGGCTCAAGGTTGACTCAGCCTTCCATCCTTCCGAGGTCGGTAAAATGAGTACCCAGCTTGCTGGGGGGGCAATGTGTAGCCTGTATAATTAAAATTGTAAACCGCCCGGAGAGTGCTTGTAGAGCTATGGGGCGGTATATAAGTCCAATAAATAAATAAATAAATAAATAAATAAATAAATAAATAAATAAATAAATAAAAACAATAAATAACTTGTATTCATAATGAAATCTATTATATAATATGATGTTGCTTAGTTGTTTGGTATGACAGACATTCTCTGGTAAATAGTTATCTCTTTGTAATAGTATATTCATAATGCTTACGCTGGCCCTAGTACTTATTTGTCCTATCTTTATTTCTGTCTGAGGTACATATAGTGTGAGACCCTGTCAGCCTTATCAGTCCCTATCTATTGCTATCACACTATTGGACCCTATCAGTCTCTATCTCACAAACTCCTGGCTGACACTGCCTTTTATAGAAGCCTGGCTGTCTACAGATACACTCTGATTGGTTCAGGTCACATTCTATGCTAATGCCACATTCTGCTCCTAGAAAACACATTGTAACCATTCACATTATAAATACACACACACATATAATATACATTCTGTGTTGCATAAACGCATATATATGAACAATAATAACTTATGAAATTCTGGTGTCACATCACCTGCATGGATGAAAACGTCACAGTTCTTGCTAGTGGACCTCCTTTTCTAACCTCTCTTAATCTCTGTTTTTTCTGTTTAATGCATGGTAAATGTGCTACATAACTCATTCTTGAAGGCTGGATTAATAATTCTTGATTCAGTCCCGCAGTGTCAATGCCTGTAATCCAAAATCAATGTATAAAGAGCATTTGCTCTCTGAAGGATCTCTACTGCTTTCCACAGAGAATGACAACTGGTAGTTTCCACAGAAAAGTGAAAATAAAGCCTTGACCTCTCAGTACTTGAAAGGATTTTGGGATTATATACTTCTGAATAAGATCACATTTACAAGTATAGGACTTCAAGTTATGTGATTATCAAACAGATACTGCTGCATCTTGTGTAGTGAGTACATTTTATGTTGTCATAATCTTCCTTCCCTCCCTCCCTCCCCCCTTCCTTCCTTCCTTCCTTCCTTCCTTCCTTCCTTCCTTCCTTCCTTCCTTCCTTCCTTCCTTCCTTCCGGTGCATGAAAGATATGCATACTCATAACCATAAGGAATATGTTATGGAAGAACTAGGTTTTATGAGAGACACTTCTATTTTTTTAAAATAATGTCCTACTGTAAAATTTGCAACCTACAATATTTACTAGAATTAGAAAGGTTTATGGCTATACAGCTAGAGGAATGACAGATGTTAGTTATTGTTACCAGTAGTTAGTTGTTGACATAGTGTTAGAATTAAGTAGATTATTCTCATTCCCAAGTGAATTTCATTTATTTTTGAAAATAAATCTATAGTTACTTGCTGTTTCATAGTCTGTTATTTCATATCTTTGAGCTTTTTGGGCATTTACTAGATTTTTCTAGGATGATCAAGATTCATATAAAAGTGTAAATATTCACAAAATATATACAAACTGCCTATTTGCCTTTAAATTACAGGAAACTAACTTTAGGGAATCTATTCTCTATGTAGGTTATTGGTGACAAGAACCTACATAGAGAATAGATTCCCTAAAGTAAGTTTTTCCTCTTTTCTGTTATTCAGATTACTTAATCCTTGTATTGATGTCCTCTGAGTTCAGCATCCCCTAAAGACTTGTGGTGTCTGTTAACATGTCTCTCTTCCCACTTCCTCATAAATGTTTGTGGGAAACCTTCTGTTCTTGCTTGGTGACTTCTTTGTAAGTGTTTTATCATTCAGTATGTGGTATTTGAAGTCATTTATCCACATATGTTTTCTATTTATTGGACCCTTAAGGGGAGCTTGCAAGGCCATTTATATTTAACATGGATGATTATTTATTTATAAGCTTCTGGGTTTCCTTGTAATCCTACTCATTTTATCTTTTAATTGATGATTTTAATAACTGTTAATTTTTCCTCTATTCATCTACTTTGTTCTTTCATCTTTGATTATTTTTCTTCTAGTAAAACTTTGACAAATGAAGGCTGTTTTCTTTTTGGATTCCATGGGCTGAACCCAGTTGTTAATTCCATTTAGAGTTAAATGTGGCCTGTTAAACCAGGGTGGATAGAAATAAATGTTTTTTTTTTTAAAAAAAAATCTTATTGATTTAAATGGTCAGAAATTAGATTTTTAAAATTTAAATCATTTAAATTGTGATTTAAATCAAATCATATCTGTTAAGCTGAAATTTGTATGTGTCCAATTCATTCAGTGGATCTAGTCTAGTTAGGACTAACAACTGGATTTATCTTAGATTTTGTAGCATTGATATACTGTATTTTTCTGTGTATAAGACGCCCCCATGTATAGGACAACCCCCCCCACTTTTCTAACCCAAAATTAAGACATCTAAGTGGGGCTTAGCAAGTGCAGGGTGAAAGGGATCAAAGCACTGCAGGATCACTTTGATCCCTGCTTTCTCCCTTTGTGCTAAGCTCCGCGGGGCTTAGCAAAAGGAGGGGGAAAGGGATCAAAGCTATCCCACGACTGCATGATATTTTTGATCCCTTTCCCCCTTATACAGCCATGGGATTGCTTTGATCCTTTCCCCCTACACTTGCTAAGCCTCATGGGACTTAGTAAGCAGAGGGGAAAGCAAGGATCAAAGCCATCTTGCAGCGCTTTGATCCCTGTTTTCATTTTGCTAAGGCTTAGCAAGTGGAGGGGAAAGCAGGGATCAAAGCCCTGCAGGACCACTTTGATCCCTGCTTTCCCCTCCTCTTGTTCTCTCTCTCTCTCTCTCTCTCTCTCTCTCTCTCTCTCTCTCTCCAGCTTACTTCCGTGTATAAGACGACACTCAATTTTTAGTCTAAAGATTTTAGACAAAAGTATAGTCTTATACATGGAAAAATACAGTACTTTTAAAATGGGTTGATTTGTCTTAGATTAGAAGTAGATGTTGCCATTTTTATGTATGGACCATGGAGGAGGAGCTGTATGCTGATGCAGCTTTTCTAGTCATAAAGATGTCAGAAGTTATTAAGATTTGTAGAACAACCTTTGTGTTTTTTGTTGTGTTTGCAAACCAGCCTGTCAGTTTTACACTGTGGTTGTATTTGTTACTGATGAGATCATTCTGGATAAGCCTGGTATTGGATACCCTTTTGGGGGCTTTTTGCATGACCTAGATGCTCTCAGAGGGAAGGAAAAGAGAATAGTTCATTATTCCTCAGAAACCAAGGGTAACCATGCTGGCTTGGATCCTAACTTTGTTTCTGTGAATGGAACAGAGTCCACATCTACAGCTCAGGGCTTTCCTTCACTCCTTCCCCTCTGTATCCCCTTGCAGGCCCTGAACATCTATTGTGGTTTGTAGATCAGTAGGAATGGTGGAGGATATGGTGCAGGAGAGAGAGTTAATAAAAATCCTACACACAATCCATTTTGTAAATAGCACAGCAATTTAGGAGGCTTTTCTGAGCCTTCATGACCGGGCTGAGTTGCTGCTCCAGCTTGTTGCAATTTTCTGAAATTTCCAAACTATTTTCAACAAGCTCCTTTGTGAGCAGGCCTTTGACAAATACCCCTGATTTGAAATACTGTTTTTGGCAGACTATGCAACTGTAACAAGTTATACGCAGCTTTGTATGCAACCATTTGCGGCAAACATTTTTTCCCCACGACATTACTGTGGTATCTGAGAAATGAAGAAAGATACTGTGTGCTGCCTTAAGAGGGGAAAAACCCAGAAAGAAATAGCATGTTTGTGTCATCACAGCATGAATTTCGGATTTCCTCTCCTTGTCAGTCTTTGAATAGGATTATGTCAACTCTGGCTTCTTGTGCCTTCTCCCTTTTTGGATCCTCTGGTGGGAGTGTATCACAATAAACCCGGGCTGTTGAATGGGTAAGATGAGAGTTGGGGTATAAATGTGATGACAAAATAACAGTGAGGAGGTTGCTTCAATTAAAGAAAAGCTTTCTTAGTACAGGTCGTCCACTCTGGAGAAGGAGCTCTGTGAACCACAGTGAGTCTTTTCTGAAAATTACAATTAGATCCTGGCTGAATGAATTGAACCTAAGTTCCACTGAAATCAGGAATCATCGATTGGTTTATGGATTGTATTATATAGGTCACCTTTCTCCTCATGATGGAACCCAAGGGGGCTCACCGTGTTAAGTCAAATCATACTGAAAACACAATAAATCACAATTTAAAAAAACATACTTTACTGAAGACCTGTTGAAGTTAATGGAAACTTAGTTTAGCAAACATACAGAACAATCATAAGTGAGGTCAGTGGACAGGAGATTGATAGCTCTCACACTGCATCCCAAGCTCTGGTGCCTCATAAAAACCACAGCATAACAAATGTAGTGCAGAGTGTTTGGATAAGGTTTTGTCTAGATTTACAGCCATTGAACCTGCCTCGTTACTTCTTGCAGTGCGTTCCTGCTGGAAGAATAGCTGGCAGTAGCTTTTTGCTCTGTCTCAGTGCTTTTGTGGGGGGTGGAAGTCTGCAGCGGAGGTCTCCTCAATGGGGGAGCCTAAAATGCGTCTTTGTAAACGTTGCAGCCATCAACGGTTAGTGGCTTGGTACATGTTTGGAGAGAGTATTAAGTTGTGTTCTTAGTCTGGATCAAATCTAAAGTTCCCATTTCTGAATTCTTCAGGAGCAACCTTCCACTTCCTTCCCCACTCTCTTCTCTTGGTTTTTCACTGAGTTATCTCTTCTCCCTTAGCTACTCTTGTTTATGTGCTGTAGCTTTTTATTTCGTCACCTATGTCTCTAGAGTTGTCTGGATGGAAATATGGGTTATTTGTTTATAACCTTTTTAAACCCCTTGTTAAGATTGGTACATGCCTTTTCCTTTTTTAATGGCCTCATTCTTAGCTACTTTTCTCTGAAGCTGTAGGAAGTGAGAAGCCTGTTGCTTAGCAATAGGTAGTGGTGCCACTTGCATTATATACAGTGTGTGCTACAGATATGCAGGGATTCTGCCTCTGTTGTGTATGACATAACATACTTGGGTTGAAAATGTTCTTTTGATTGGAGAGTAATCAAGTATTCATTGGATAGTCTTAAATACATATATATTCTTTGAGACTTGTATATGGTTGTAGGTAATCAATGGATTCTATGCATCTGGTCTTCGCTGTTCTTTGTCCAGTTCTTCTCATATTCTGTTCCTCTTCTACATTCAGCATAGTTGTGCTCAACAGACAGAGCAGTCTTTGAAAATTGCTAGCTATCAAAAAGTCCTGGTATACTTAGCAGAGAGTTTTAAAACCAAAACAGATTGCTGTATGTGGAAGCATGTGATATAAATATAGTGCAGTTGACATTGTGAACAATGAAGACTCTTACAAATTCACTCAGAAGCCCCCCCCCCCTGTTTGTTTATGGTGTCTGTATGCCTAGCTTCCTCAAATGAAGCAGTATACATTAAGGATTGGTCTTTTAGAATTTTAGGACTTCCAGTACTACAATTTGTTCAGAACCCTCCAGGTAGAACTATGAGAGTGAAAGCCCCAGAAGGAATTACTGTAGAGTAGTGGTTCCCAACCTTGGGTCCCCAGATGTTCTTGGACTAAAACTTCCAGTTTCCTTCACCACTAGCTGTGCTGGCCAGGATTTCTGAGCATTGCAGTCTAAGAACATCTGGGTGCCTAGGTTGAGAAGCACTGACATAGAGCAACCCTCTTTACCTTCATTTTGCTTCTATGCCACTGCTTTGAGGTAAGTCAAAAAAGAATCTCTGCAACTCACTTGTATTCATGGGAGAGATAGTTCAGTTCGATACCGCCTCTGTACAGTCCAGTGCGGAGCAGGGCTCACCCTTGCATGGACCTTTGTGAGTCTGTTGCAGAAAGAAAAGGAAAAGGAAAAAAAATTCCACAAAATGTTGTAGCATTTTATTGTAGTTTGGTCATGTTCCTCATCTGACTACTTTGTGGGTTTTAGAGATACATAATTTCGTGTTTGATGACATCTGGATTGTTTTCCTTCTTATGGAAATGGTTGTAACTTTCTTGGTTTTAATCAAGCCTAAGAATTTTTGTTTCTTCTTCGTGGTCTCTGTGAATGCACACTAATGGATTTAATCTGTGCTTGCGCAGAGGTCTCCGGAATATTCTAGAGCTTTATGCTAAGTTTGTCAAGGACCGCCCCCCCAGCCCACAAGGTCCACCCGCCCTTGCATTCACCTCAGCTCCTTTTTGCCACCACTGAGGTCTCTCCTCTAGCTGAGCTGCATTCGTCCATTGTGTTTTCTAAAGGAATAAAATTGTTGAAATTGTCTCAATCACTTATCTACTATTACGATTTTCTTCTAATCAAGGAATCGTAAGAGACTCTTTCTCGGACCATTCCCCCCTCCCCTTTCCCACTATTTATGGCACCCCTAGCCCCCTTCAAAAAGTGCAAATCATGCTCAAGTAAAATTCCTCTTACAGACGGCCATAGCATCTGCCTTTTCTGTTTGGAAGAAGCCCATCAAATTTCCTCGTGTCAATACTGCAAAAAATTAACCAAGGAAGCCCTCAAGTGAAGGCTACAGCACCTTAGGTCTTTCCTCTGGCAAAAATCACTACAAGCTGCCCAAGACATGGAACCACACAATCCACAACCTCTGAGACAATCGCCGATCCCATCTATCGTCTCTCCATCTGCTAAATCAGTCCCAAAAAGTTCTCAAAAATCAAAATCAAAAACTCCAAGTTCAACTAAATCCACTTCGATACCAAAGTCTCCCTCGATATCGGACAAATCCAAGTCTAAAAAACATAAGAAATCTGCTGATCCTCAACTATGTGGACTGGTACCAATTCAGACATCACTTCAAGATCAACGCACGGTACTCATAGATCCTTTGGATGACAACCCGTTGCCTCCATCTGGTCAGCTTGAATCTCCAATTCTAGCTTAATCTCCGTCCTCACTGATTGACACTGCTGAAATGACGATGATACCAACCTCACTGTGTTTTAGCCCCATATCGATGGTTAAATCCATATTGGTGGCCGATTCAGAATCTGTGTACCAGGCACCCGACATTTCTCCTCCCCGTAAGAAGTTGAGGAAGGAACATAATCTGTCATAACCAGTTCATCTTGGTGCCAATACCATGAGATCTGCCACTCCTACTAGTCCTTCATGTCCTGAGAGCCATCCAGGAGATACAGGCAGTCCAAGAGGATCAGGCTCTATGAGCCTCCGGGGTACTACGACCCTGCCTACAGATGCGCTCGATATCGAGCATATCAACATTATCTGTCTGAGCTCGACTTTTACTCTGACTGTCAACAAAGATGCCAGTACTACTATGATTTGGACTATTCCAACTCATCTCCTTCTCCTTGATATCAACCACAATACCAGGCAGCGTATCAGTCTCTGTCTTCATCAGAAGAGGCTTTGGTACCACCCGTCCAGATACTGAAACATAAATCAAGAAAAAGACAACATTGAGACATCCCTCAAATTGAATCTATGGTACCGAAATGATCCCGCATATCAACTTTGGGCCAGCAATCTCAACCTTCTGTACAGGCAAGCACTACCTACACAGGTCCTCCGCCTTCACCCTCTGGTACCAACCATCCTCATAGGAAGAAATCACAAGCTACCTCAGTACCGTCTCATCGTACTTTATCTAAATCTCACTGTGATTTACCAGAACCAACTCCTGCTCTTTCGTAGTATTGTCCAGCCTCTCCATCCTCTTCCTCCCATTCTCTTTGAATTCTTCCCACTCTATTCTAGATCAAGAATCACCACCTAATCTACCAACACCAGATTCTGATATCAATATCAACAATCCCCCTTCTCCATCTGATGATTTCTCTTCCTACTCACAATTAGTCTTACGTATTGCCAAAGCAATGGAGCTTGACATACAATAGCCCTCTCAAGTTCAATCAGATAGTCTTCAAAGATATCAATGAACAGCAAACTCTGCCTCTAAGCATGAGTTTTATCCCATCTTTGCTGGAACTTACCCAACAGACCTGGACAAAACCTTCGTTGATACCACAGATGTCTCATAAGGTCGAAAACCTTTACAAGACACATGGAGGCAACACTACTTTCTTATTTAAGCATCCACCTCCTAATTCTCTGATTGTGGATGCCACTCAAAACAGGGCGCGTAATTGTTCTGCTTCTTTATCTTGTGGTGCAACTTTGGGAATAGTGTCTAGAATGACACTTTTTTTCCATGGCCGTACATATCACCACATACGACAATCTGCTGGTAGACAAATTGAGCGAACATCACACCCAGATGCACAAATGCTCTGTGGACCAGTCAGTGTTTCTTCACCTGTGCAAGTGCTGGGCTCAACCGCAAGTCATCATGTTTGCTACACCTACCAAATGCAATCTATTCTTCTTGAGGGCAGGTGTGGGACAAGGATCAATGGGAGATGCATTCATTGCAGACTGGGCTACTTGTCTGATATACCTATATACTTATTCCCTCCCATTCCTCTACTACTCAGGGCAATATCCAAAATCAGGAACGATCATGCAAACACAATCCTCATAGCTCCATGGTGGCCATGTCAACAGTGGTTCACCATGCTATGCTCCATTACCAGTGACTACATCCACCTACCCCTTGTCCCACACCTTCTCACACAATGAGGCAGGACCCACCGCCCAGATCTCCACACCCTCCACCTCACAGCATGGAGAATCCTTCCCCAGTAGAGGCTATCCTTTCTTATGCTCGAAAACCTTCTACAATCAAACTATTGTCACAATTGGTCTGTCTTCATCAAATTTGCTCAACAACACAATCTTCCTACTAAGCCTACAAATTTGCATACTATCTTACAGTTTCTCTCCTACCTGTTTGACAAGCAACTGTCTCTTTCAACCCTCAAAGTTTCAAGATTCAGAAGCTGCCATAATTTTCAGACATCCCACACTAAAATGCTTCTTATGAGGTGTTGTCAATATGCGCCCTTCAGCACCTCCACCTCCTCCACAATGGTCTTTATCCCCTGTTCTCCACTGGCTTTCTCGTTCACCCTTTGAGCCACTTGCCACTTCAGAATACCTCCTCTCTCTCGAGACACTCTTCCTAGCCACCATCATGTCCATCTGCAGGGCTTCCGAACTTGCAGCATTGAGAGTTGACTCTCCATTTCTCCAGTTTCATCCCGATAAGGTCACTCTTTTTATGGATATCTCCTTCTTACCAAAGGTTGTATCTCATTTTCACCTCTCCCAACCAATAATTCTGCTTGCCTTTTTTCTGTCGCCTTCAAATGATGTGCAAAAATCCTTACATATGTTGGACACCAGGAGAGCTCTGGCCTTTCATATCTCCGGGACTTCCTCCTTTTGGAAATCCAAGAGGTTATTTGTATCACTGCACACACACACCCTTATAGAGGCTCTCATGTTTCTTCCCAGACAATTTCCTGCTGGATCGTCGCTACCATAAAATTGACATATCAACTGGCAAACAGCCTCTACCAGAACGTATTAAGGCTCACTCTGCTAGAGCAACGGCTACTTCTCCAGCATTCCTTGCAGAGCTGCTACATGGGCAATGCCTTTCACATTTGCCTCCCACTACAGACTGGACCTAAAAGCCAAAAAAGATGCTTCTTTTGGGAGGGCTGTCCTCTCTTCAGTCCTTCCGTGACGTCCCTCCACCGATAAAGTAAGCTGGTTAGTCACCCATTAGTGTGCATTCATAGAGACCATGAAGAAGAAAGAGAGGTTACTTACCTGTAACTCTGGTTCTTTGAGTGGGCGTTTGTGAATTCACACTTCCCGCTTGTCTTCCCCTCTGTCCGTCACTCTTGTATCTTTTTGATGCAGCGGCAGGCTGTTCTTAGGAACTGAGGTGATTGCGAGGCCAGCCGGACCTCGTGGACTAGGGGGGCGGTCCTTGACAAATGTAGCATAAAGCTCTAGAATATTCCGGAGACCTCTGCACAAGTGCAGATTAAACCCATTAGTGTGAATTTACAGATGACCACTCGAAGAACCAGAGTTACAGGTAAGTAACCTCACTTTTTATTTTTTTTAGCAAACAAGGGGATTTAATACCACACTAACCTAATATAAGGCAACTTCCTTTATAAAATGTCAGAGATGAAAATGAAATGTAATATTGTGTCTCCTCTCAGAATGTCTGCAAGAAAAAGAACACTGCATTATCAGTTATGGCTTAGATTAGACAGATGACAGTTTTGAAAGTGGCTTTAAAGAAGGATTGTTGTGTATGACATGTATGTGAAACAAATTAGAGCAGTGTGCTGAAATCACACACACATCTGTACCATCAAAGCGAACTTGTGGATTTTTAACTTTCTTGAGATATATAAATGTATCCAATCTTTGATTCTTTGCCTATATTATGTAGTGTTTATACATCCTGCTTTTTCTTACAGCTTCTTTTGTAAGCAGTGGAGTTTTTGTAGATTTGGATACTTCAGAACAATTTTATATGAGCATACTGAGGAAGATAATTGTTCGTTTTGTCTGTGGTGTGACAGCTGTGTTTAGCCAAAGCATGCTGAAATATTTTGAGGTCAGATAATGTTGGTAAAACTGTGTTATCTTCCAGGGATCCAAAGGAAAGGCTGCATGTTACTGCCAGATTAGACATTTGAGAACAAATTGTTTTACATGGGGTGTAGGGCAGAGTATCAGACTAGATGGAACCTTTAAATTAGTGGTTACTGGAGCTTGTCTTTGTTGATTAGGACAAATGAGCTGCAACAGGAATCTTAGTGTCATCTTTGAATGATACTTCACTTTCATAAAAGAATGCTGGAGTCAAAATTTTCCAAATGCAGAGCTCAATGGGCATTGAGATACAAACTCTTAAAAAGCCGTCCTAAAATGTTCTGTTGTTACGAGTATAATTTTATGAGTCAAACAGGGATGCAGAGTCTGTGTGGTCCTCCAGTTGTTGCTGGCATACAGCTTCCATCATTCCTTCACAGTTGACAGAACTGCACAGGATAAATGGGGACTGTAGACCAAGAACATCTGGAAGGCCACATGTCCTCCCTTCCCAGAAAATTTAATAAAATTAAAAAGGAATTTTAAAGCTGTTGCTTAAAGGTAAAGACAGTTATGTATAACTTATTTAGTAAAACTTCAGTGGATTACAAAACTGGGAGCTGAGGATACGTTTAGTTTATATTTTTACATTTTTCTTAAATAATATATACAATACATAAGAAATACAAAAAATGTAAAATACATACATACACAAAGCAACTTACATTATTCAATTATATATCGGTGCCCCCCTCCACTGGACCCTTTCAAATATATGTTGCATCAATTTCCAGTTATGGCTCCCAACATACCCTCTAACCTTCCGCTCCATTGGACAGGGCTCTGCCTCTCTCTCTTGCAACTTTGCTGCTCCGTGCACGTGACTCCACATGCAGGGTCCCATCTCAAGCAGAACCTAACATGATTGCTGTGCGGAGGGGGAAGACAACTGCGCAGAGCGAGGCAGAGGCGCGTGCATGCCCAGCTTAGAGAGAAACTTGATGGTACCCCATTCCCCTTCTAAAACTATATTAATCCTTTTGAAGATGTGTGGCCCTTTCCTTTTATTAAATACATAATTACATCTCCAAGCTAGATTTTAAAAAATGCTATCCGTGCAATTCAATTTTACAATTGTTAGATGCCATTTCCATAATAATTTGTAGTAATTTTCTTCTATTCTTACTGATATTCATTTTATTATTCTTTCATCCCAAATATTTTTCTACTCTTCGGTACTTATATCTGTTCCCAAATCCATTTCCTGTGATACCTTACAAGATTCATTTTGGGTTTTCCACTCCTGTTAATATCTTATAAGTTTTGCTTGTTTTCCTTCTCATATCTTGCTTTTTTCTTGTTAGGTTATAATAGTCTTATGAGAAAGGTACCAGCTTGTAGAGCACCTCTGATGAATGTATTAGAACTATAGATCAATTCATGTTTAACTGGATTGCTTCTGATCTCTAGGTGGTTAATTGCTCTTGATTTGCAAAGTTCAGCTTAATGTATAAAAGGGGTTACATTAAGTTCAACTTTGCAAATCAAAAGTACTTAACCACTCATGGTGGTTTCAAAGTGCATACTATATACCTTTTGCATTCACTAATGTTCAAACCCAGGGGTTGCAACTTACTAGGGGAGTGCATGCTTAGTATGATAAATCCCTGATGGGTCACAATCAGTTAGTTTAGATAATGCTGAATTTGGTGGACATCTTGTTAGATGGTTTAGGTGGCTTGATAGTCTGACACAAGTGCTGTATTTAGTGGAAATTCTGTATTTTGTCCATTGTTGATTTAAAATATTGTAGAGTTATCCGGCACCTGTACACAATTTGCAGGGTAGTGAGCAGAAGGGACGCACATTTATTTCTGTGAAATAGAAAAGAGAAAACTAGAAATAATGTTGTGCTGTGAAATGTATTGTTGTTGTTTAGTCATTAAGTCATGTCCGACTCTTCGTGACCCCATGGACAAGAGCATGCCAGACCCTCCTGTCTTCCACTGCCTCCTGGAGTTGGGTCAAATTCATGTTGGTTGCTTCGATGACACTGTCCAACCATCTCATCCTCTGTCGTCCCCTTCTCCTCTTGCCTTCACACTTTCCCAACATCAAGGTCATAAGTATTAAAATGCATATTTATACTATACGTTTCCCAATATCAGCTCATAAGTATGAAATGCATATTTATACTGTAAGTTTGCTAATAACACAACTCTGCCTTTAAAAGTTTGTCAAGCAAGCATTGATTTTACTCTGAATCATGCAGCCTTTGAGGAGGAGAACCACTATTATCTTGAAAGGTCTTTTTTCACTAAAGCACATTATGCACAGTTTTGATGGATTCAGAATAAACTGAGGAGGGTATGTTTCTCTTCCTGATCAACTCTTCATCTTCTGTTACTGTCTCCAACTCTCCAGTTCAATCATTCTTTCACATCCTTAGGAATGAAAATGTGTCTATTGTTTGAGTCGTGTGATGTTTGACTGACCATCTATTATATCGAATTAAACTTTCATATTTTTACTACAGTTTTGGAATAGCTGTTCTAATAGCAGTGGCTTTCATTCTCTATTGCCTTGTCACACCACCAGAGCCAATTTGCACTGTGAAGTTTATGCAAGAACTTTAACCTAAGGATGCATTTTTTTTTTTTTAACGTTGTAGCAATTCTATGTAGCCAGAAGACCTGGTAAATAGTTAAAAGCTGTTCCTTTCCAATTCACCTTTCTGTCACAACCACTTCAATGCTAGGCTAGGTGCTACTATTGGCATTTAAGATCTAGGTTTCCATATCTACTGCACAAAATAACCATAAGCCTTGAGTAGTGTCCATTTGCAAAGTTAAAGCATTGACTGCAGTCACATCTCATTACAGTTCAAATTGTGGTTTGTTATAATTTTGCTTGTATGAATAAATCCCAGTTAGCAAGCCTTAGCTTGCTAACCAACCAGAAAGCACATTATAAATTCACATGAGGATCTCTGTTGTGGTTTATAAACTCTTTGGCTGCTTGTGATGGTGATACCTACAATCCATGAAACTGCTCATCTCTTGCTTGTTCCCCCAGCTGCCCATTCTGAAACAGGAGCTGAGGGATGAAAAACAAGCAAATCAGACATGAGGAAAACAAGCCATGGTTTACTTGGTTGTTTGTCACACAGTTCTTGGCTTAAGCAGCAAACCTTGGTGAATACAAACTACAGCTTATATGAGAGTATGCTCCCAGAACCGTGTAAAGCTTCAAAGGCATACATTGCTGAAAGTTTGGTGTCACCTCGGTTATCTTGTTATATATGAATGAGCCTACCCAGAATCCTGAAATCCATTACTGCTCTATATAGTACGTGAGCACACCTGTTGTTTTGTATTTTCCTTTTCCTTTTTGGCAATTTAGTATAATAAATTGAGTAGTTACATTGTTGTAAGACTCTTCTTAGTTTTCTGTAGCTGCAACTGACACAGCAGGCTTGAGCAGCTCTATAAAGGCATCCTCAAAAAAAAAAGTATAGATGGAGACAGGGGGTTAAAAAGATGACTTCCTGTCTAGAATAAAGAAGATGGTAACAGTGATGGCAAGCAGCAGGGCCAGTGAGGAAAGGCAAGTGTTTAAAAGTCTCAGGTTTGTTCTGCTTGCTGTTGTATCTATCATCCCAGCATTTTAAGGTGAGTTTGAAATGCATCTGAAAAATACATACTGAGCTCTCTTTTTGTTTTGATCTTAAATGTCTCTCTTTCATCTCAGTCCTGCAGAGTTCATGTGGTTGTAGTGCTTGAAGTTGTGGTTATTAA
This sequence comes from Pogona vitticeps, assembly GCF_051106095.1. Lineage (NCBI taxonomy): Eukaryota > Metazoa > Chordata > Lepidosauria > Squamata > Agamidae > Pogona > Pogona vitticeps. Next base: position 159,093,603 of record NC_135785.1, read on the forward strand.
CTTGCACACACCCAACTAAGTGAGTTGAGGGTATTGTCCGACCACATGGGAATTCCAGAGTATTGAGAATTAGCAGTGTGGTTCAATTTAGGGTTAGCAAAAGTGTTTAATGTGTACATATTTTGTATTTCCTAAACTCACTGAGAATCCTGGTGCTCCCTCTTCCCCAAATGGGCTCAATTTACTGACAACTGCACATCATTTCTTGACATTGTGGTCCACAGAAAATCAACATGGGACAGGGTGTTTGTTTGTTTGTTTGTTTGTTTGTTTGTTTGTTTGTTTGTTTGTTCTGATACATTACGTTGGCTGGGACAAAAAAGTAACCCAGTGGCAAAATGTAATAGATTGGGTAGAAAAGTTTCTGTCCGATAGTATTTTTCCTGTTTGCAACAACAACAGCGACAACAGCAGCTGCATGTGGTGGAAACTTGGGGATATGATTTGCAACTCTTCAGATGACATTGCTGCTCAATACCTACAGTGTAGATCTAGCATTGTCTAGAGCAGTGATTCCCAAACTTGCACGCACCCAACTCACTTAGTTCAGTGGTTCCCAAACTTGGGTCCTCAGATAGTCTTGGACTAAATCTCCCAGAAGCCTTCACCATTAGCTGTGCTGGCCAGAATTTCTGAGCGTTGTAGTCCAAGAACATCTGGGGAACCAAGACTGGGAATCACTGGTCTAGATTCTGCAATAAATATGAGTCTGGAGGACTAAAATGTCCAGAGGCATGAGGCTTGAAAAGAGTAATTTCTTCATTCAGACAAACTGCCCAGATGTTTTGTTTTTGTGCTGATGTCTGCATTTTCGTTTGGGACTGGGTATGCATGTCTGTGGTACAGGCTTGCATAGTTCTTCCATTGAAATGTAAAGAAGTCTTGTTGCTTCAGTTTATACAGACATCTTACTTGACTTTCACATTAAAGAGTTATGTGGTTGAGTGAGCACAAAACCTTCCAGCTGGTATAACAGTTTTATTTATATAAAGGGCCTGAGCCAAAGTTCAAATAAGTTTGAGGTTTAGTTAATTTCATTAAAAGGCATGTATTTAAATGATGAGTTGAACAATTTGCCAGTGACTGTACACAAGGCTCTCTTTCAAATTCACCAACCAATGATTGCTATACCAGATGGGTTGCATTAGTTATACAACTGATTGAAGGTAGAAATATGAGGTAAAGGAGGAAATCGTGAACATGCTTTCTCAGTGGTAAGTCCCATTTATTTTGATGGGACTAAATCACTGAGTAAACATGTCCAGGATTGATAGTTTTTGTGTCATGCAAGATATTTTTTTTGGAAAATTTATTATAAAGTAATATAAGTTATTTTGTTAACAGAAATGTAGTAGATAACAAAGGGAGAAACAAAAAAAAAGTTACCAATATGGCTTTTTGAAACAGTTTTGGGCATGAAATGAAAGACAAGGAACCTTTGCAGTAGAGTGAGAAGTCATTTAGATTTGGAGTAAACTGTATGATGATAAAAATTACTATGTTTCTGGAGAATACAGAACTAGAAATAATTTATGTCTTGAAAGCTAAAGGTTAGTCTTAGCTGTTGCTCAAGGTTGGTCTTAGCAGCTGTCAGTAACAATTGAGTTTCTGATTGTTGTGGATTCAGCTTTATAATTACCAGCATGTAGATTTTTAAACAAATGCCACATATGTGTAATCAGTTAATAAAGAAGTTGTGTTCTTATACTAGTGTTCTTGAAGTCCTTCAGGGAAGCAAATGTGAAAGTTAAAATCATTCTGCTGTTGAAAACTCTGTTTGAAACTTTTTCTAAAGTGTGGATTTTATTCCTCTCCTGAAGACAGACCTGCAGACCTTTCATATTTGCTTCTGCCTGATGAGAGATGACACCAGCTCAGTTGATAAATTCTGTTTCATCATCTATTCTAGTCTAGCTGTCTTTTGCACAGATAATAGTCCTTTCACTGAGCATTACTTAGATGTTTGCTGCTTATCTATTTTGATATATGATTCCATACATATACAGAGCCGTACACTTGCAAACTCTTTTACCATTATGACTCTTTCAGTGCCCAGTTTTACAAAATTTCACCTTCTATCTTAGACTCTTGAAATTTTTGTAAATGGAGCAGAAATGGCTAAATCCAATCACTAGTCGCCACCAGAGTACATCCATTGAGTTTAGCTGAGATAGGTAAGGGGTGACTTTATAGGTTCCATTCATTCCATGTGTCTGTTCTAGCTGAGAGTTGTACTTGTTTTAGTCCCATGTATTTTGCAGGAGGGCAATATTTTCTCCTCCAGGACACCTCAGTAAAGAGAGGCTAGAGGGACTTGTGTTTGTTGTCTACAGGAGGAGCTGGAGTTTGTGGCTATGATCCGGTAGTGTTTTGGAACATTGGAATGTGCCTTTTTCTGAAATATTGTTCTGTCAAGCTCAGTATCATCACAATGGGGTGATGATCTCAGGGCTCAGGAGAGGGGGGAAAGTGACAGTCCAGTGGAGGGCATTCAGAGGCTATGTGGAAAAGAGGAATCTTCCCTTCTCAAATCCGTTGATGGAACTTCTTCCATTGGTAAATGGTAAGTGGCTTGTGTTGTCAAGGTTAGCCTACTATATGCTGTGGAGCCCCTGTTCCCCACCTCTTCTTTAAAAATATCCCTGCAGCTCAGAATATACTGGTAACTTTTCTTACAGAGAACAGTGACTACCTTGCCAGTTTTAGCCATTGCGTGCCTGCCATTTCGTGCTCAGTTTTAGTCATTATTGAATGCTAAGTGTAGGATCAGCAGAATGAGAGACTGTTGTGTAAACCATGAAAAGTTTTCAGAGCCAGCACAGGATGGGGTCAGCTGGAATAGTAAGCAGTGCAATGTTTATAATGTATGTGGCCCTTTTTTCTTCTTTTTGGGTCAGGCATTAGTAACTTGAGACTGGAACAAGGGGGGTGCCCCCACATCAATTTTAGGGGGAGCTATCCTCCCCTTGATCAGTCCACAAGCCACCCCTTGAGTCAGGGAAACACACACACCCAGAATACATAAAACGACACAGATTCCACTGTGTTTTCTATTCGTATTTTGCCTACAAACACACACACCCAGATATTACCTGTCACTGTGAAGCCATTGAAATCCACAAACACCAGCAGAACTTCAACAAAAAAGAAGAAAGTTTAAAATTCAACAAACCTTGGCTCCCAGCACTGAAAAATACAGCATGCAAAAGGTCAACAAACTCTACCCAGCCACAGGGACCAGTGATCACTACACACAAAAGACCAGCTAACGACACCCATCAATCACAGTGACAGATAATCTCTCCTCCTTATTACAACAATACACCCACAGCAAAAACACACTGATCACCATAATCACCCATCTCCTGAAAAGGACAAAAGCTGATCCCACAGCTATAAATAAACTCCCAAACAAACTGCACCAGGGCACAGAATGCTACTTCTGTCCTCCAGCTACAGAGACTGGCAAAACATTAGGAAGAACAACCTTCAGAACATGGCCAAAGAGCCCGAAAAACCCACAAAACCACTGATAATCTACTGAATTTGGTATGTTACTGAATTGTCGCCTCAGTCTGTTGTAATCTAATTTTTCAGGGTCCACTTTAGAGGAACTGGATTTTCAGAATTCAAGGATTCCCAGTCTCATCATTGAATTATGAAACTGGGAATCCTACAGGCCAAATTATGGGACCAGGAGCCCTCAAACTGGCAGGAGGTGGAGCAGCCCTTCCACCTCTATGCCATTCCCGTGTTACTTCTCCAAACCATTTGAAAAGTGCCCCACTGCATCATGATAGTCATGAGGATTCCCTGTGATTCACAAAGGTGCATGGAGGAACAAGTTCCAAAAGAAGCTACCATATAAATAGTCCTGAACTTATGAAAATCTCATCTCTAATTCTGCCTTTCCAGGCTTGAAAGTTCTGGAAGTGTAGGGAGGCAGCCTTTGTCAGAACTCAGCAAGGCACTTTTCTAAGGGTTCAAAAGAACCACAAGAATAACAGGGAGGTGAGGGGGCTGATCTACTTCCTGCCACTTTAAGGGCTCCTGGTCCCATAATTCAGCCTGAGATATGCCTTCCTAATTATGGGTGTGGGAGTCCCTGAACTCTGAAAACCCCATCCCTACTTAATAGTGTTTTCCAGAATACACTCTCCTGTCCTTAGTGTTTCAGAGAATTAAAAGAAAGTATGTCTTTAAAAGGGGGGGAGAGGGGGATGTCAATTATCTGTTTTTTTCTGACCTTTTAACTGGGTATAAATGAGTGCATTAAAATGCCTTTTGAGCCATTTAGTATGTCCCTCTTGGAAATGTCCCTGCCTATACTTGCTGATTTGAATAGTTCAAACACCATCATATTTTACCAGTAACTTCCAGTTTATTTTAAAATTCTTAAATATCTTAGTCATTGTCTTTCCTTGTTTACTTTCATTCCCTTTGCTCTTTAATCTGTCCAATTCTTGTGTTTAAACCTTGGACAAGTTCCTTGTATCTCCCCTGCATTTCTTTTTGGCCTGAATCAAAGAGGTCCACAAATATGGTGACCACAGTTGCTGTGGTAACCCAGAATTGAATTCTGGCAGTTACAATTGCGGTGAGGTATAGAGCAAGGAGAAGTCATAGTATGTTGCCCTTTTGCCTTTTTTTTGTTACTCCCAGAATTTTTTTTCTGTGCAAAACTGTGCAGCAAGATTGGCTGTGACTGTTGTACCTCTTTGGCTTCAAAGCCAAGGGTTTTAGCATCTACCCAAGATGATTTTTTTAAACTCCTAAAACAGTGAAAATTGTGGGAGGGGAGGGGAACCCAGCTTGAGGCAACCATTTCTCTTTATTTCATTTCTGGAGTTCAGTGGATGAGACTGCAGAGTAGTGCCAATGTTGCAGGTGAGTCAAGAAAAGCATAGCTAGTTAGGGCCTTTCCTTGCTAGTTAGGGCCTTTCCTTGACCAGAGAGGGTCTCCATGAAATAAAGCTGACTCTATGAGGAAACTGGGAATCAGGGGACATGAAGAGTATAGCTGTACATGCCCCAGTGATCTTGGCCCACAGAAGGTTTGTTGGTAGGGTGATCTGGTCCCCATCAATATGCATAGAGCCTCTGCTATATATCCTTAATCTGAGAGTAAGCCCCACTGAGCACTGTAGAAATTACTTACTGCATCATTAACAACTTGTTGTCTGTTTACATATCCCAAGTCACTGTGTTTGGCAAACAGCTGCTAGTGTGGTTTACCTTCCTGCCCATTTTCCTTTCGTTGCTTTGGGAGCATCCTAAAGCGCTCTATCTCCTGATATCATTTTGTTCTCAGAATGACCTGTTCTGTAAAATCTGCATTCATATATTGTTTAATAGGTTTGTTTCATTACTCCCCCGCCCCACTGTTTTAGCTCCATCTGAATAATGCTGCTGTTTTAATCTCTGCCTTTGAATATGCAAATTGAGCATGCAGTACTTATGTATATAGTACTGCTGGCAAAATCAGCATATGATACACAAGCGAACACTTCAGGACAGTTTACGTAGCAGAAAGCTCTCTCTCTCTCTCTCTCTCACACACACACACACACACACACACACACACACACACACACACACACACACACACACACACACACACACACACACACACACACACACTCACACTCACTTTCTTCAAGTTTTTAAGCTCAAGGAGACAGTCTCCCTCCCCCACCCATCCCCAGAATTGAGAACAAAGTTCACAGGGAGAGTGGATGGGTAGGTTTAATAATTCGCTCCTCTGTGTTTCCAAATTGTGTCATATCTTCCCATCTCTGTGTATGGGAGGTAACCAATAGTACAAAATGAAATAATATATATTTGAATTTTACTAGTGGTAGCTACTCCTTGCAGTGGAAGGAATTGGGAGAGGAGTTAAAACTGGGGGCTGACAGAATACGTCTCTCTTCCTTCCCATGGATTATGATTCTGACCAACAGCAGAGGGCTCTAAGTAAAATAATTTCACACTCCCGTCTTCCATTGACCTATCATTCCTTCCATTTCTTGACATTTGTTCTCTTCATTTATTCATAAATTGTTGATTCCCTGAATCCTAGACTCTATGTTCCGGTGTTGTTGTTGTTTTCACTCTGCTTTAGATTGTGCTGTACATAGATTTGGTATGACCATGGGAGCACCTTTTGTGTCATCTACACTTTTCTTGGAAGGTAGAAGAGAATAGCTGAAGCCAGGGATCCCCTAGGTCTTTTATTCAGTTACTCAATTATTGATCTAGCCAATAATTAATAATTAACCAGACATTAAAGAGGGTTTAATCTTCCAGGATCAAGCAAGATCAGTAACTACAAGATCTTACACTTCACCTGCTTACTTGCCTCTGGAGACGAAAGCCCTGTATTTGTAGCCTTCTTCTGATAAACTACTGCTGTACAATGGGGGGGGCGGGGCGGGGAGAAACAGCATTTTCTGGCTGCTGAATTTCAAGCCATCTGGATCAGAGAGTTTTCTGGATTATATAACACGAGGTCGCTGAGTGTACCATTCTTTCAGTATCTGTTTTATTCACTGCCCCACTAAAACAAGTATTTATTTGGTACCCTTGAATATTAGTACATTTTCTTAAATGTCAAGACAGAAATTTATTTGAATTTCATATCCAGGTTTTCTTGGATAAAAATGAGCACTTGAATCTCTTCCATCTGGCTTTTGAATAGGAAAGAAAAATCAGATTACCTACATGACAAACGGAATGCATTTCTGTTAGTTCTTTTGGTCCCCCCAATAACATTTGATACCATCAGTAATGGTATTCTTCCGAGCCATTTGGCTGACATGAGGCTGGAGGCACCATTTTGACTGCATTCTCTCAGAAGGTGGTTCTCAGGGACTGCTGTTCATCATCACACCTCTTGGGTTAGGATAGAAGTTGAGGGGCTGCATATTCCCATTACTGATCCCAGAGGTCTTCTGCTGCTCCTCTGAATCGTCTTCTATTCCCCCAGAGGCACAAAAGAGACTTTCTGAGGGGGAAATTAAAAAATGGGGTTCTGCAATGTTCTGGGACGTCCAGGGATAGTGGGGGCCCATTTGGGGCTGCATGTGATCTGTAGACCTTACGCTGACTCCTGGTTTTTGGCATTTTTAGAACTGCCCTCTGTGATTTCATAACATTTCTTTGAAACTTCTTTAAAAAATATTGACTGTGTAGTTCAGGAGTGGCCTTTGTGAAGCCCACAGGCCTCAAGTGACTTCCATGGGCATTTTTGCAGCTACCCCAAACCTTCCTCACTGGCTCACTAAGTTTTTAAGATGCAGAACTTTTTAAAATGGTAAAACATTTGGAAGAAGCACAATATTTCACTTTGGCAGCCTACCCAGCATAATGTAGTTGATGGAGTGACAGACTTGAACTCAGGAGACTTTAGTTCAAACCCCTCTCAGCCATGGAAACTCAAACCACTCCTTAAAAATCTCACTTACCTTGAAAGCCTTAATAATGTGGCTATAAGTTGGTTCCAGCTTGACAGCATACATTGCAAGTTCGCACAGCCTTGAAAAAAACAAGCTGGAAGTGTCTATCCAGAAACTTTAAAAAAAATAATAATGGCAAAAATGTGGATTTTTGGAGTCCGTTGATGGGGTCTAGGAGCCGCAATTTGACTCCTGTGATGCAGAGATTGCTTGCCTGTAGTGTAGTTAATTAAGCAGAACACAATAATAACTAGAATACAGTTCTTAGTTAGCTTTGTTTGTAATGATACAAAATGTACAGGTACTTTACTTTTCAAAGTAGAAATATTTTGTAATAATGGAAGAAATGGTTTGTGGGGGAGTTGTGCAACTTTAACTCACTGAGGTCCAAACTTTTGTCTGTGAAGGACAGTATGTGTTCCACAACCTTGGCTACACCTAATTTCTAGGACTACACAAGGCATGAACAGCTTCATGATGATAACCAGGCAAAACCTGGAACTTGCCACCATCTGTGCTGCTCTTTTGAAGGGGAAGATCTCTGTGGTGCATCTGTGTGCTTTTCTAGCACGTTGCATGTGTGTGGTAGTGTGCCAATGTTACACTGAGCTTTGAAGAATCAGGGGAAGGGGAGAAAGGATCCCTTAGATCTCATGTTGAGGAATTTTCAGGAAACCATCCTCTGTTTTGTAGCATCTTTGCTCAAAATATCTCTACTCAAGGCTCAGTATGGAAGTCCTACCTGCAAAGTGTAGGAAATCTTGGAAGGGGAATGGGAGTATGTGTCATGTGAATTGGTCTGCATGTTTGTAGACCTATGAAAGCAAGTGGTGGTGGAGGTGATGGTCTACTCTAGTTTTTTTGTATAATTCTTTACATATAATTGTAACTACCAAGGATCATTACTGCGGAAGATTCTGAATTTTGAGGCGTAAAGCAAATCCACTGTCCTTGTGAACAAGCCTTGTTATTAACCTATACAAATCAGTGTTGCAACTTACAACAGCCCAGCACTTCCAAGTGGCTCCACTTGTTAAAAAATCTGTGGTATTAAATGACCAATCTATCATGGCAACTTATTAACCATTATTTACTCTGTGACAAATTCTTGCTAAACTTCGAGAAGGCTCCGTCTGTCTATTACAGTTTTCCTGTTTTCTGTGCAGCTGCATAGTTTTGAAGACAGTTTGTAAAAGGCCGGTCTACAATGTACTTGTAATCTTAAAAATTATAGACTATACTGAGTTTGGAGATTAGTTAGTGATAATTTGCATTCCAGGAGTGGGATACATGTTCTGGGTCAACAGTGCATTCTTTCCAGGCCCTCACTGTCCAGCCATATGCTGCGGAGTTTTAAATTTAATATGGTCATATGAAGTCCTGAGCAGCACAAAATTCTAGAATCCTCTTTAAGGGGCATGACCTTGTTTCAGAATTAATGGAGCAACTGTATGTATTATCAACTCTATGTTTGTTCAGCCAAAAAGTTATATTCCTGTTTTTCCTGTTTTGTTGCATGCTTCCTAATGATAGTTGATCAGAGATTAAAAGGTGGGGGAGGGGAATGGAAAGGCAATTACCCAAATAGATGTTAGCAGCAGGTTTGGTTTGAAACTCAGGTTGTCAAAGCAACAAAAGGAAAGAAGGGAGAGAGAAAAATTATGGAATGGTTTGACAAATCAGCCTAGTAAAACAAGAAAATTAATGAAAATTGTGATGTGTTAGGCTTCCTTAATAACTTATTTTTCCGGGGGGGGGGGGAGAAGAGGTTGCTCAGTAATTGGAGGATGAATTATTTTGTAATTTCATTTTATGATTATTTTTATGACTGTGGCTTGCTTTGAAGTATGAATTTATTTATTATTTTTTTTGGATTACTTAGGCAAAACGGCAAAAAGGAGAACTTTTTTTCAAAAATCATCTTTCTTTTAGAATGCTCTTTATTCTCCCATTTCTCATATGTCATAAGATTGCATGAAAAAGACAAATCTTCACTGATTTTGATGACTCTCTTAGTTCTTCTGAATTAACTATAGTGCCTATAACTGGTTTGATTCTTGTTATAACCAAGCTCAATGTGGGTCCAGCTTACCGAACATCTTGTTAGCCTGCTGTTGCTTAAAAAGTTCTAATTCGTAGCATCATGGAAATAAATATATTTACTTATTTAGATACATTTATAACTAATGTACGCGGACTGGAACACTTTTGGTGCTTTGCAGCATGGGGGATACAGTTGTCACTTTGCTTTGGTACATGTTACATCAGAAATACTGAGCCAGCTTGACTGGACAGGTTTTGAGCTGTAGCCCTAATTCATTTGGAGTAAAGTAAGCAGAATTGCTTTAGCTTAGTTCTGCTTTTTCACCAGATAACAGTGTTACCTAATGTTAGAAGATGCCATATTTGGCTAATTGTGTTTAAAAGAAATAAAAGCTGCAATCCTGAACACACTTACTGCAAATGGGAAGCAAGCCCTCATGAAGAGAGTGGGACTTCACTTCCAAGTAAATATACAGAGGATTCAGCAATAAAATATCAAGTTCAGACAGCATTATGAAATGCAAAGATACTTAGGACGTGAGGTTCCTTTAAGAGGACATGTGCCTCTGTTACCTGCTGCAGAATGGGGAGGGGAACTTGTCCTCCAAAACGCAGTGTGGAATTCAACTTCCAGCACAGCCAGTGAGCAGGACTGGTGGGAGCTGCCTTCCAGCAATATCTGGAGGAATGCTTTGCTGTTAGTAGTGTTCAGAAGTGCGCCATGATGCCAGTGTAAAAATTCCTGTATACCTTGATGACTCTTAACAGTTTTAAGTAATACACCTCATGTTTTCTTTATCCCTCTGTCAGAAATAGGAGTTTGCTTCTCCAAAGATGGGTGAAGTGGAGCAGAGGCCGACTGCGGGATCCCGGTTAGGAGCTCAGGAGAATGCTGGGATCAGTACTTTGGAACATGGACAAAAACTGCCCACAACACCTACAGGAAAACTTGTTTCTATCAAAATCCAGATGCTGGATGATACACAAGAAACTTTTGAAATTCCGGTAAGGTGATACTCAGGATCTGTTCCTCATTGCTTGGTTGATTAGAGAGAACAATCTCGCTTTCGAATCTCTGCCAAAAGATGAATTGAAACTGCAGTAAGAACCTAATTATTTATTGTCTCTCTATAACAGTGTCACCAAGGCATTGAAATTAGTGATTTTTTAATGTTCTGCACTTTTGTAATCCCATGAGAATCTTCTAACACTTTTTATTAAACAGAATCAAGTGTTGAATTCAAGAGTGTAAACTAATGAAGTACCATATGAATACTAAGGAAAACTAAGTAAAAGTTTTCTGTTCTCGTGAATTAGTTCCTTTGGTAGCAGTGGACTGGAATTGGCATATGTTTGGTTGCTTCCAGTTTAACCGGCTTTTTTAAAAAAAATCTTTTTAACATAATAGCTGCGCTTCTGATAAACAGCTCACTAATTAGTTGATTTTCATTGCTTGGACAAAGATCATTACATAACACATCCCTGTTCTGAGGGCCCTTCTTAAAATACTCCCTGTATCTGGGTACAGATACAAAATGTACATATTGTGAATCAGTTGTGAATGTAACGTGTGTTGCCTTGCAAAAGTCTGAACTCCAACTTCCTTGCCATTTGTTGAGTTAGTCCTTTAACTCAAGGGTGGTCCTTTTAAACTAATAGCATCATCCTTAGTGGTCATTCCTATGTTACGTTAATATAAAGGGAGAATTCTTCAGTGGACAATTCTGAATAACTTTAAACAAATGTGGGATGCAGTTAAATTCCTGGGGTTAGATGGGACTGAATGATGGGAACAGGGGAGTCTTTTCTTCTCACCTTCTCCTTTATCCCTCACTTTCCTACTGCCTAAAATGTTCTTTTGGTAGGTGGAGGAAAGGAAGGAAATCAGTATTTTCCGAGTTACTCCAGAGGTGAAAGGAGCTCATTGTTCTTTCCTGAGATGACTGATGAGAAGAAGAAAACAGATACAGTTAACCCTCTCCCCCATTCCTTTGTAGGGCAAGTTATGGACAGTGTCCTCTATGGGCAGGGATATTTCCAGCAACACAAGGGGGGAGATCATGATTTGGGAGAGAGTTTGCATGTACACTAATAAGTAAATGTAGTTTTGACTCATCCCCACATCTAGGCTTCCAGTCCTATCTAGGAAGGGAGGAGTGAGGTAAGAGAGTGGTTGCAACCATTGTCTCTGTTTATATGCCTATAGGGTGAATGCTTTATAGTGACAGATTTATCCATCCTCAGTTGTCTGGAGTCCGTAACTTAGTGTTTGAAAAGAATTTATGCTTTTAAAAATTGCAGTGTGAGTATGTGTTTAGAAATGCAAGAATTGTAGACCACTAAAACAATTGTAGACCACTAAAAATTGTAGACCACTAAAAATGTGGGATGTGGTGGCGCTGTGGGCTAAACTGCAGAAGCCTTTGTGTGCTGCAGGGTCAGAAGACCAGCAGTTGTAAGATCGAATCCACGCGATGGAGTGAGCTTCCGTCGCTTTGTCCCAGCTCCTCGCCAACCTATCAGTTCGAAAGCATGTAAACGCGAGTAGATGAATAGGTACCACCTCGGTGCGAAGGTAAACAGCGTTCCATGTATAGCCGCACTGGCCATGTGACAACAGAAACTGTCTTCGGACAAACGCTGGCAGGAAAGTTTCTCTTAAATGTAAAATCCAAAAGCTCTTGGAAAGATGGATTTCGCTAAGCAAATCTTTCTTAGATGTAAGGCAGGAAAGCTGGAGGTTGCATTAGGGCTGTTGTTTTAAAGTTACAGCTGAGGCAATTGTGGATTGGATATCACACCTCAGTTCTCTATACAAAGAGGCACGGGCCATGCGTGCACACACTCCCCATTTGGCCTTTCTTGGAAACAGACATGTCTCTGCTTGGCTGTGGGTGGGGGGAGGCAATCGTCTGGGATTGGGGGTTTGTTTAGCAAGTTGATGGACAGATATATTGGGTTTGTGTGTTCTAAATTACTGAAACATTAGAAGGACATTCTTTCACTCTCCCTTCTGCTGGCTTACTGTGTGACCTCAGGGCACTTGATTAGCTGGACAGGATTGACTTTCCATCTGTTTCAAACAGAGATTTGCTTTTGTTGTGGTGCTGCTGTTTTAAGGCATTTCTTTTCACTTTTAACACAGCAGTTTTTGCTACCTTACGCAGTTGGCAACTAACACTTAATGTCTGTCCTATGCTCATTTGGTGGCAGAGTTCATAGTATCATAGTTCTAGAAATAAAAGGCTGTGTGACAATGCCAACACACTTCCAGGGTGTCCCTGACCCATTACCACTTAGTTGTCATGAGGCTGCTTGCTGCTGATGCCTACACATTAGTCATGGAAAAAGGCACCAGTCAATGTGCATTATGTGCATCAATAGAAATCCCACCCCGCCCCTGGTACCCTTCTCCCCACCTTAAGTCTCACCATAGGTCTCATCATAAGTGTGTTCTGAGCACACTGTCTGAGATGATGTTGACAGAGCTTCCCAGGATGAGAATGAGCACTAGAAAAGGACAGGAACTGTCACTGCCACCTCTTATCTCAATCTTTGTGTTGGAGTGGGTAGAACCAACACAGCAGATAGCAGCATCTAGAGGATGACCCACCCAAGGACATCTGGCCAGAGTCCCCCTAAAACTCTGGAGCTCAGCCTGTTAATAACCATTACATTTCCAACAGTTTCTTGAAAGGAATTTCATGTTAAGTTTCAAAGACTTGGGATATTCAGTTTTGTGTACTGAAGCTCTGTGAAAGTTCTGAAAAGACATTATCTGTCTGTCTGTCTGTATGTCTGTCTGTCTGTCTGTCTGTCTATCTATCTATCTATCTATCTATCTATCTATCTATCTATCTATCTATCTATCTATCTATCTATCTATCTGTATCTGTGCATCCTTTATTGTGATGCAAATAAAACTTACTGTCACTGTGCATGGTTTGGGAGAAACAGAGAGAGAGAACTGAAACGTGATACCTCCATGATACTGGGCCATACTATGAAATTTTCTTGTCTATTTTTTCTCATTTATCAGAGCATGAGGAATGTTCAGTCAGCTGCATAGAGGTAGTGCCAATGTTGGTTCTGTCATAGTTTTGCAGTTTTTTTAAAAAACAAACTGTGTGTGAGTCACGGGCATGAGGCTGTTGTAATCTGGACAAGCCTTGCTGAAAAACAGACAATAATGCTAGGAGACGTGGATGCAGTATGAAAAGAGAAAGACTGGGTGTGGCATGGGTTAAGTCACTCAAGGAAGCTGTGGGCCATTAGTTTGCAAAATTTGAGCATAGTTGTGAACAACAGGGCATGATGGAGATGACTGATTGATAGGATCATCATAAGTCAGAAACAACTTGATAGCAAATGACAGCAACGTGTTTGAAGCACTGGAGGGCACTCAAAGTGCTAATTGTGACAGTAGGAGCCAAGCTTTTACTCTTTGCAGAACCACAGTGCTGAAGTTTCCTACTATCACAGCCACCGCTGTCATTGTCACCAAGCAAGTGGACTAGCAGCATTCCACCTATTACTGTATTTCAAAGCTACCAACTGTGGTCCATTTCTTTACCATAGGTTGGTCAATGGAGTCTCAGCTGCTCTCACACTGCCCATCTCTGCTTGCCTAACTGGCTGACTGCCTGGTGCCACGCTCAAAAGCTAGCTTGCACTTAACACTGTCAGTTGTCACAATCATGCTTTGATTTGGTGCAAGAAGTCTGTGTTTAACTAATGGCTTCCTCACAGGCTGTATTAAATACTGTGGATTTGCTGAGACTGATATGAGTGGAACTAGGAGGGTGAGACATTGCCCAAGGTCAATGCTTTCTCATTTTAATGACGACTTTGGGATATGTTAAATTAATTGTATTAGTGGAAATAGTTGAGGTGGTCATTCCACTTTTTTCTCTAAAAGGTAGATTTTAATTATCTGTTTCTTTCCTAGGGTTTGTAACAGTGTGAAAAAGTTAATTACTTTTTCTTTATTCTGCTGATGGGCAAAATAAAGCATTCACTGAGCTCATAGATTATTAATATTAAATGCATTGTCTGTTTCATCTTCATTCCCCTCTTTCACGTCTTCCTTATTTTTAAATGAGGTTTAAGATTTGTGTAGCCAACAGAGAATGTAGAGCTTCTCGCCTTCTACTCCTCTTCTCTTTTGTGGAAAGCTGATTTTGGAGAGACACCTGTGTTCTGATCTGTTATTTTAGATACACTTAACTCATCTGTCTTTATGGCTAATGCTTTGTGTAAGCTTTATGAGCATGACCTGTAAGGCAGGTCATGCTCATAAATTGATTTTAGATATGTTGCCTGAAATCAATCATTCCTATGAAGGCATTTTTCCATTGTTCAGATTTTCTCCTTTTAGTCCCTCTACCATCTCTCCTGGCCCTTCAGAGGCAGTGGTTTGCAAACCTGGGTCACCAGATATTATTAGACTACAGCCTCAGGGGTCCATGACCATTAGCTATGATTAGAGGTATTTGGGAATTGGAGTGCAATGACATTTGCAGACAGGTCCGGTTCTATTGTAAACAGCACCCAAGACAAGGGATGCCTTCAGCATCTCCCAGTGGTCAGCTTTGGAGGGCAACCCAGAGGTATTGTAGGGCCTGGGACAAGTATGAATTGGATGGCCTTGTTCCAGAAGGACCCATGCATGTGTGTTCCAGGCTGGGAATGCATGCATGAAATACTGAATGCACAGACCACACATGAAATTTCTCACCTATAGCTTTTTCTTGGACTGAAATCAGGCAGAATGATAAATGTGCTCCATTCTTTCGTACATGGTGATAAGGGACTAGGCATTGCATTGTGCTTCTCTGGGATATCTCCTCCAGTTGGTATGCCATGATTCTGGACCCTGGAAAACCAGTTGTACATAACAGTTTTATAACAATAAGGGATTAGAAACATATTTCAGTCATATAAAGTCTCTGTTCCTCCAGCCAAAGGTGGATTGTGCTTTGAGGAAGGGGTCTTAATGGGGGTGGGTTGTTCCATTCACCATTGACAGGGCAACCGCCCTGCTTGAGCCATGAGTAGTTGGTATGCCCAGTTAAATAATCCAAAAAATTATAGTTTCACCAGCTTGTGTTTTATGATTCTATTATGTAGGGTCTTAAATTGTGCAGTGTTCTAAAAGTCCTGCTGCTGTAGTATGGCAGGAACTGGGAAGTTTTGGTTTTCTAATGGTGAAGGAATGTGGGATCTGTAGTCCAGAACACCTAGAGGGACATGTTCTTTACCTCAGGTTGGCCACATATCCTCTTTTTTAAAACAGAGGATAGTCTTCCATTTCCAAGGCTGCAGGAGGACAATTCCCATTTGTTCTCCATTTGAAGGGTTGGCTAGACCCAAGTGTAATTTAAAGATAATTAATGGGGGAGATTAAATACTTTGAAACTCACCACCTACAATAAGCAACATATGAGCCATCTTTTTCTTTATATCAGACTTGGACTGCCAGTACACACATAGGACAGTCACTTGCACTCTTCTCAGTCAGATGAGATGTACAGTATTGTAATTCTGCTAAAATTGTGAAAAATCATTTCTGGTGTGTTATCTGGATATATAAATTAGCACATGCAGCTTCATGGAGATCATGTTATGCAACATCACATTGATTACTACTCACAAGGTGGACCCTAGTGGGGTTTTCTGAGAAACTGATGTATCTAAAGGATGGTTTTGCCAGTGTCTCCACCCAGTGAGTTTTCATGGTCAAGCATGGTCCTGTTCTGGTACTCTCGTCACTATATTACAGTACTCAATGTAAATCAGTATCCCTCTTTGACCATTTTGTTGCCCAGTATCTCCTCAATGTCTCCTTATCCTTTCTGGTGGTGCATCAGAGGCCCTGCTATCCCCAGCTGTATTAGTTAGTTAGGCATCCTTCAGTCTTGAAAGACTATGGCAAGGGTCTCTTCAAATTGGGAGAGGCCGTGATGTAGTGCCTGCCTCCAGGCTGAATGCTCAGATGTCAAGGTTTCCCATCTGTTGAGGTCTATTCCTAAGGCCTTCAGATCTTGCTTGCAGTTATGCTTGTATCGCAGCTGTGGTCTCCCTCTGGGGCGATTTCCCTGCACTAATTCGCCATACAGGAGATCTTTTGGAATCCGACCATCAGCCATTCTCACGACGTGCCCAAGCCAACGTAGACGTCGCTGTTTCAGTAATGTATTCATGTTGAAAATTCCAGCTCGTTCTAGGACTACTCTGTTTGGAACTTTGTCCTGCCAGGTGATACCAGAAATCCGTTGGAGGCAACGCATATGGAACGTGTTCAGCTTCCTCTCCTGTCGTGCACAAAGGGTCCCCAGATGTATTATAAATTGACAAAAATAAGCAACATAAACAAACACTATAGAAACTTTTATCATACAGTTCTTCCCCCCCCCCAAGGTCAGTAATTCTGTGTCTAGGGGATAAGCATCAGAGAAGGGAGTGGTATAGCAACCACAAAGCAGTGTTTTATGCCTTCTCTGCCTACTTTAATTGCGATGTGAGTTGCCGTTCCCTCCAACTCTGGAAATGAACAGCAGGTCAAGTGTCACCTATTCATCATTCTAAGGCTTTATTCCCCATGCCTGAAATTATGTGGCTGTCAGTGTCGAAACTATTCCCAAAGGAAAGTAGGACACTTAAATATTCACTGAGCAGTCCCAATAGCCAAGTCTGGTCTGGTGGAATTAAGAAAAGAGACAGTGACATTTTTCTTTCATAAGTAGGAACTGTGGTAGTTTTCCCAGCAGATCACACTTGGCACTGGCTCTTAAAGGACTGACTTTCTTCCTGAAAGATAATTAGATCATCTTTGTTGAAATGCAGGGGATTTTTAAAATCTCATCTTGTAAAATATTAATGTTTTTTTCTCATTATGAGAAAACATAAACTTAGTATAGGCTGCTTCATGATAGTGAATTATGCATTATCTTAAATGAATGTCAAAACAAGAACAAATTTTAAAATTGGTTGTTTAAAAATGGTTGAGAATGCTTTAAAAATCTTTCTAATGTCAATTATCTCAAGTGATTTCCCGTTTCATTTTTTCCCCCGTTTCCAGTTGCAAAAAAAAAAAAATAAAATAATAATAATCAAAATCTTCGGTTCTAAACACACTTTAGCCACTCCACTTGCTATTGTGGGGGGGGGGGGGGGGGAGAGAATAGCTATAAAAATTTAAGGACACAACTTGCCTGGCTACAGCCTGATAGCACCTTTTAGTTTGGCAGTTCAATATATCAACATGCTTTAGGAACACAGTGAACCCTGTGGGACTTTAATTATGTGTATATGTGTATTTTGTAAGGTTTGTGCTAGATTTAGGAGTGATTGTTAAGGTCAAATACAAGACACTCAAAGTCCTCAGAGCACTGTAACATTTACTCAGATTTATAATTTATTTCTTAACTTCAGTGTCTTAAAAGAGCCAGATGGTGGATTGATTATGACATGTCTTGTCCAATGTCTTTCGGTATTGTCTGATTTTATGTGATTTTATCTGAATAATGTATTTTTATCTTCCTGGTCATTGATTGTAATAAATATAAATTAATTAATACAATTTATAACAGCCTTTGCTGATTTGAGTTTGTGGGGTACCTCACATCTCACATTTCTACATGAATCAGATCACCTTTTTCCAATCATTTCATTGTTCATCTGGGTATTAGGTAAAAGTTGCTTCTTTTTCAGAATGATTCCAAGCAATGTCAGCTTGCCTGTTTCTATAAGCTTTTTTCATCTACATTGCTTTTATGCATAAAAATCCAATAGTTGATGGAAAAATGTAATGTTTTATGAATTATAGGACATTTCAGTTACTCAGAAATCAGTCTTATAGCTGTGAAAAACTATAGATACAAATGCTTAAAAATATATGAAGTAACTTAAACTGTATGCAAATAATTAAGTCAAATTTCAATCCAAAAATGGAGGAGCATAAAAGACACAATAAAATACCAAAAAAATGTTTTAATAACATTCTAAAAATGCAGGGGCTTGTACCCTCAAAAGGCACAATCAAAAAGCAGAGTGTATATTTCTTAAAATATTGATGTCCTTAAAAGTAAAAATATTTAAAGACAGAATATTTTTCTTAGCCTTTAAGCATATTCAGTCACACAAGAAAACTATTCAGTGTTCTCACTCAGACAAGCCGGCCATGTGCCAGTTTGCAACTATGGAAGGAATTTCATGACTTCTTTATCTATGTACAGTATGTTGCCAGCTTCTGGAAATTAAGTCCACAACTAAATTGTTTTCTCCTGCTCTTTGATGTCTGGTGCCTAGTACCTGTTACCTGTGTTGTTGGTATCTGATATCTGTATTGTTTTAACTTACTTGCCTATATTTATATTTCCCTCATTTGTTTATTTTTCTCTTTAACTGTCAACAGTTGAGGTCTGCTGATAGAGAAAACCATTAACCTATTAAACACATGTCTTAAAACTTCTGTGGAAATTTATATTATCTTTGCCAACCCAGCAAACTGCCATCTCAGCAAACTGGGAAGATAGCAAACTGCCATGGCAGCAAAACATTGTTTATATTTTGACTAGGTAACTTGAACACCTATGAAGCGAGCAAACTGCTGAGAGCTTGGATTGTTTCTGTAGCAATCTGCTTGAGCACTACATTGCTAGGCATGCATTATGCTTATGAATGGATCTGGTGGCATGCGTACTTATTGGCTGTAACTGTATTGTAGCACTCTAGAGGCTTCATGGTATAGGACTGTTTTTCTTTTCAGTGCTGTGGTTTTGTTATCAGTGTTTACATGTCCAGGCCCAAGTGTTAGCTTGCTAGAAAAGAGATGCTTTGCAAGGAATAGGGTTGCAGCCTGTGCAGGATGGCGTTACACTCCCTCTGAAAGCACAGGTGCGCAAATTGGGGGTGTTCCTGGATTCATCTCTGAGCCTGGATGCCAGATTTTAGCAGTAGCCAGGAGTTCCTTTGCACAGTTAAAACTAGTGTTCCAGCTGTGCCTGTTTCTTGGAAGTTCTGATCTGGCCACAGTGACACATGCCTTAGTTGCATCTCGGCTGGATTACTGTAACACACTCTATGTGGGTTTGTCTTTGGAAAGTATTTGGAAACTCTGGATCCAAAGTACCGCAGCCAGATTGCTTACTAGAGCTGGTTACAGGGAACATGTAACAGTTACAGCTGCTCCACTGGCTGCTGATCTGCTTCTGGGTACAATTCAAAGTACTGATTTTAACCTATAAAGCCCTAAATGGCTTGGGCCCAAGCTATCACAAAGACTCCATCTCCCTCTATGAATTTGACCAAACTCTGGGAGACAGTGGAAGACAGGAGGGCCTGGCGTGCTCTGGTCCATGGGGTCTCGAAGAGTCGGACACGACTTAACGACTAAACAGCAACATAACATCAGCATTGATGCTTGAAATTCTTTGTTTTTATAGCACCCATGTTTGAGATTATAGCTCACAGTAGACCTTTTTCTTCTTACCCACCAGTGTAAAATAGATCTGACTCTAAAAACATAATTTTGTGTTTTATATAGTTTTGTTTTTAATAACAGTAGTAGATTAATCTGGACTGGGATCATGAGATGGGAAAAGGAAGTTAATCCAACCAAAATAACTCCTCCTAGATACCACCAGTAACACAATCAGGAGAAAATACGTTTTGTTATATGCGTGTCCATACTGATTTTTTTTTTCAATAGCTGCTTGAACAAAGTATGAAAGCATAAAAGCATGTTTACAACCATCATTATGATTAAATGTTCAATGTATATGCAGTGTGTGTGTTTTTTTTTTGAGAAAATGTCATTGATTGGGGCATTATAGAAGAGGCACACATGCAAAATCACACATTGACTGAAATAAGTTGCAACTAGAGTAGGCCCCTTTGAATCAATAGAATTAAGGGAGGAGTTGATTCACCAAATCATCACTGATTTAATAGTCCTACTCTCTTTGCAACTTATTACTCTAAGCAACGGGATTTCTGCCAATAAGTTATGAAATCACCCCAGCATAATGGGAAACTTCTTGAAAATGAGAATATGATTTATATGCAAATATGTGTTCTGGGAGGAGCTGTAAGAAATGTGGCAGTGAAAGGAAGCCTTGATTGTCAAGAGTTTGCAAAACAATGTCACAATTGCAATACAAATAGCAAATGTTCAGTGGAGATTCTGCTGTTCCAAAGCCTAGTGCCAGATAGAAAACCCTGCCTAATATGATGGGAGAAAGCATTTGCTTTCTGTTGCCTCACTCCCTTGCTTTCTCCACAAGTGGTGTTTATATCAGCCAGCGCTTTTAGTAATTTTCTCCACTTGATTTTCTTCTCTGATTTTGTTCTCTTGGTCCACCATGTGGTTCTCATTAAATGTCTTTTTAATAACATTGAAGAAGGAATTGGTTTATGTGAATACTGGGTACTGTTTAGTGGGAATCCTTGCTGGACCCATTGTTTTCCAGATTAATTAATTATTCTGGCTGCACATACGCTTCCTGACTTTAATATCAAGACAGAAATTCGTCTCCTCCTTCCTCGTTTAACTCCGGGTTTGGTTTTTTTAACTGAATATATGTGACTTTTCAGTCCATACTCTGGAATTTAATTTCACACCTTTTTGTTATTTAATCACAGTTCTCTGTCTTTGTACTGCTTCTCAGCTCTTCAGTATTTCAAAATGTCTACAGGGGGTCTGGAAAAAATATTTCAGATTCCTAGATGCCAGGAGCATATTTTTGGATACTAAGCCTGCACAAGGCTAAATAAATAGCTCACATTCTTGGATGTTAGCAAAACACTTCTGTGTTACAGGCTAAATTTTTAGCTCTCTCTATGCTCCAAGACCACCTCCTACAATCTGTTTAATTCAATAAGAAAGTTGCATTAAGAATCCCTGAGACAGGCTTATGTCTGTGCTGCTTGGTTTTGTTGAAGTATGCCTGCGAGGAAGCTCTTCTGAACTGAGTGAGGTTTGTTTCTGAATAGAGGTATATAGGTTTGGTCTGCCAAGCAAATTAAATGGAAATCCTTCAGTCACTTCATCAGATCTAAGAAATACGTGTCTGAATTTGTGAACTGGTATTTGTAAACTGGGAATAAAATGATGAACTCCTAAAATGCACATGGGAATATTTAGAATAATATGGTGGATGTCCTCAGATCCTGAATGTAGACCCTATTACATGTTTAATCCTAAAATGTATTTTCTTATGATGCATATTAAATGTTATTTAAAAATTTTAAATTTAAAAATTTTAAAAATGTTTTTGTTTGATCTCACAGTTAAGCAAGTCATAACTGTGTGATATTTTTAGAGACAAATGAACAGCAATTGAATGTTTCTATTTTTTTCCTGAACTTGCAGTCTATTATTTTGACTTCTTATTTTGTCTGATACCAGTGTGTTGCATAGTTTTGTTATTGTTCATTCTTAAGTTGAAAGGAAAGTACCATGCTTGACAGGGACCAAAACAATCTGTTCTATTTCACTTGCTAAAAGAGTATTTAAATGTAGATACTGTAATCTGAGCCATTATTTGATTGGCTATAGGTAAAATAAAGCAGATTTTTATAGCGGGGTTGCCTCTCACCCGATATCACAACTCAATTGTAGCAGTCTAGACTGGAACACAGATGGAAATTATGGAGTTATGACTTCTAATGATTGTTTCTGAATGTTTTCATTTCTACTACTCAACTTACAGTATGTTGTATCCATAAAAGAAAAATACAAATGATGAATTGTTTAATGGTTTTATTGTTTCTGATCTTCTTTCTGTTCCAAAGACTGGTGCTGGAAAATTGGCAAAGTGTATCTGTTCCTACAAAATCCAATTTAGTACTTTGTCACACAACAGAAAAGATGCAGAAAAAAACCCTTAGCATTTGTTGTCAGGTTAAAAACAAGTACTTCTTTTAGAAACTCTGTCTTTGCCACATTTATTTCAAGTTGAATAATATGTAGCTTAGAACAACACGCTGTGTTCTCATGCAATTCTGGTGATAAATTATTAGAGATTATTAAGATGCTGTTGATAGCTGAACTGCTCTTCTGCAAATGATTTGTCCTATTCTTCATTTTGTTTTAACTTGATACAGTGCAAAGCTTAAAGGCATAAAACATTATGGCCAGAACCATATTAGAGGTGACAGTGGACACAGCTTGACAAGTTATGGAACAAGACTGCACAGGTGTAGAAATACCCACAGGTGTGCGTCACAGAGATAATGAAGACAAAGCTAGCACCATGCAGAATAGGCCATGTGGTTTGGGCTTATGGCAGCAATGATATGCTGATGGTATAAAATCCCTCTAAAAACGATCCTGAGGTTGCTCTGTGTAATAGGATACCTCTGGATTAATGCCAGATGTTAAGCAACTCAATAGTCAGTTTTTGTAGCAAACCAGACTGAACGGTGCCCTTTTCTCTTGAGTATTTCCTCCATTCCTTAATCAAATCATTGTATTTTATTTTTGTTCTGTTTCATTAGATAACAAATGAGCTGGATGAGAATAAAATACACAGTGACATTACAAGTAATAATAGAAGTAGACACCGTGTTTGATGTTTCCCTGGACCCAGTATCTCAGCTGGGTCCAGGGAAACAGAGGTTCACATAGCCACTTGGCTATGGACTCACTGAGTAACCCTGGAGTTGTTACCATTTTGCAGCCTAGTCTACATCACTGGTTCTTAACCTTGGGTTACTCAGGAGTTTTGGACTGCAACTCCCAGAAGCCTTCACCACCAGCTGTCCTGACTGGGGTTTCTGGGAGTTGCAGTTCAAAAGCATCCGAGTAACAAAGGTTAAGAACCACTGGTCTACATCACCAGTGCCTGTCCAGGTAAAATTGGAAGGAGGAAGTAATTTACATTGTTGGAAGTTCCTTGAAAGCAAAGCAGAATATAAAAAAAAGGAAGAGAACTGGATAATATTATTGATTCCTTCTGGGAAACCCCCCCATTCAGCCTCACCTCATGAAAGGGAAAGTCTGTTATAGAAATAGTTTTCTCTTGCCCACTACTGTACCATCATGGAGCTCTAGCAACAGCTATTAGCCATAGTAGCTCAGTGGAAACTCTTTGCACAGAAGCACTAGAGCTCTGATTACCTGCTGCTGGACAAAAACAACCTCTGGCTACTACTGTATCATTGTGGACTAGGTTGTCAACATCTCATATTTGAGAAAATATTGCATAGTCACAGGAGCTTTGTGAAATAGCACACATTGGAAAAATCCTTTCTGAATAACTTTTAATATTCTTCTGATGTACGTAAATAATTTCTAACAAGCTTCTGATGGGCCTAAGTATATGATAAATTATACCACATCTTTACTCTCCTTTCCCATTGGCTAAAGTCTATAAAAATGTGAAACCACTTTTAGAATTGACCCTAGGTTCAAGACAAAAAAAATTTCTAGTTTGAGAAGGGGCATATGGTTCGTTTTCAAATGTGGGGGGAAAACACAAGCTTTCTGTACAATGTATTTGGGTGTTGACAGAACTGTGCACCCACAATTATGTTTTTAAAGGCTTCTTTTCTGAGTAATCACCAAGCCTAAAGCTATGTATGTGGACTTTTAAAAAGTTAAAACAGCCATAGAGCAAGAGAATAACATTTGCAAGTTTGGCTCAGGCTGATTGAGGGCAATGTTTTGAATGTGCCTTTGTTTAGTTTCAGCAGGCAGTTTACTTTGATGTGTGCCTGTAGAGAACTTGGTATTCTGTTTCCTGTTGCACAAATAAATAATGCCTTGATAGGATTCAGTGCCATCAGTCCTGCTTGCTTATTCATTCCCCTCCCCACAACATTTAGTGTATTAGAGGAAAACAAACTGCTCTTTTGATATACGCTATTCTTGTGTGCATGCTCTGTAATCTTCAGTAGTTGCTTTTAGCAGGCTTACCAGTAGTTTTATAATACAGCAGAATTTATTGCAAGCTGCTCGATTTTGTCTCACTCAGGGTAGTGTGGCAGATAGAGTCATGGATTAGGACTGGATTCATAATATCTAATTAGCCATGGAAACATGGGGGGAGGGAGGTTGAATGGTAAAAAATACTCCTTAAATATCTCACTGATCTTGAAAAACCTATTCAGGTCATTATAAGTTAGTTCTAACTTTGAAACACATGACACACAAACACCATTTTATAGCCAGCTGGCTGAATAACTCAGTGAGTTGGTGTGTCTGAGAAGCCAGGATCAGCAGTTTGACTCCCCACTTAACCTTGTGGAGTGCTTCCTGAAGAGAGGAGTGGTCAACCCCTTCTGAGTGTTCTACATATAGGAGAGCCTAGAAAGGGATGCCATAAGTCCAAATTGATTTGACTGCATGTAAATATTATTATTATCATCATCATTCCATTTTATGATAATAGACCCATCATCTGGTTTCTAGCGTAAAGGAACAGATTGATCCAGTAAAACAGTTTTACTATCTAAAATTAATGTTGGTCCTACCAATTGGCCAAAGATTTTTTGCTTTCTTGAAATCGTTCATTATTTAATTTTCAACAACAAAACCCCAACTAGCAATTGGACATAATAAACTAACAAGGTAAAAGAAATCCATAGTGAAAGAAGCATTTTGGCATAAGGCATCAACATCATTCTTTTTTTTTATCTAGGATTTTAAGATCTTACTACATCTTTTGAGCACTTGCTGATTGTGGTATTGTTGTTGAAGATTGTTAATATGTGCTTTATATGTCAATGTATTGATTCATTATTTAATTTATTATCATCTTTTTACTGTGAGGAAAAAGGAGAGAGGTACTTGCAACATCCACGGCTTCTGATACTATAGTAACTTTGCTGACCTAGGGTACACTGTATCCTGAAGAGGGTGCTCCAGTTACTGCTCCACCTCAGTAACTGGAGCCCCATGTCCCACCCCTTTCAGCTTGGCTGTTTCCTACCTATTAACACCACACATGGTACACTGGGACAGAAACTTGTTCAGTCATACAGTTTGTCTTCCAAAATGTTTTCTTAATGTTTTTGTTCTTATTTATATATTTTATAGTGTCCATGCAATGAACGTTATATGGTGAAAACCAATGAAAGCATGAGTGAGAGAGAGAGCATATGGGATACATCACTTGGTGACAAAATGCACACAAATGTAACTTGACCAACAGTCCCTCTAATTTTCAGCCCTGCTTGGCGGGGCTCTGCCCCTTGTACACATGGCCACTGCTCCATCACCAAAAAAGGAGGGGAAAAATTCACCAAAAAGGAGGACATAGACAACAAGGAATACAAGAAAGGAGGATATTTGTCACAAAATGGGGGTATTTTTGCATTTAAGTTGCATGTGCTGATTTAAAATAATTGTGCAAATGATATCACAATTAGCCATTATTTCTAATTGTAATTTGAATGGAAATGCACTACTGCTCACTATATGGCATATGAGTGTGACTGGGCAACCACTTTGGAGCAAAGTGTTGAGATATAAATCAAATAAGTAAGACAAAGTGTTTAATAGCATTCTGAAATGCCCTGTACCTTGTATTTTCTGCAGCTTACTGAAAGTGCATTTATACAGAGAAAGAGAAGGAAAATTAAATAGAGGTCACTGTAGTTCTGTGGAAGACGTCCAGGTAGGCAACAATCAGTTATTTCATAGGAATGGTCTGAGTAGGAGTTCCTGTATGTCCTGTCCTGGGACTGACCTCACATCTGAAGTTCACACAGAACTGATGCACCATGTCATATCCTTCCTGCTTTTCATCAGTACCTACATCAGTGTCTGTGGTTTGTGTCTTTTCTTACAAGATGGCCCTCACTGCAAAGATTTTACTTAACAAAAAAAAGGGCAGGGGGAGAGGGCCAATTAAATACATTTGCCGACCAAAGCTTCTACTTTCCCTGCTCCACAAGGGAAATTAATGGAGGTGTAAGGTGGCTACTTACACCTCACCAGAAAGGAGGACAGCTCTTCAAATAGAGGGCCACCCTCCTTAAAGAAGGGCATATGGACACCCTCATATAATGACAAACTGTTTATATTAAAGAGAAAATAACAAATCTGAAGATAGACAGTAATCTGTAGTCTTGTAGAACTTTTTTTATTCTTCAAACCATGATAAAGAATCCTTTGTGTGTGAACTGATCCTATATATTTCAATTCTTACAGATTTTTACCAATTACAATAATGTTTAGCATCATTCCTAGAACATTTGCTGAAGAGTAAGTTTCACAGAGCTTAATAGGGCTTACTTCTGAGTAAACAAACATCAAAATTATACCCCCCAGTAAAAGGGCATTAACAGCTTTCTGTACTACATAGGTTTTTTTTAAAAAAATTAATACCTGCTATTAGGTCAGTCGCTACTTATTATATCTGCTTCACAAATTTATGGTATGATATTTAACAATATTACATCCCATGAATAGTTTGACATAAATGCTTCACATGATAAGTTTGTTACTTATACTTAAAAGGAACACATATTTAAGTCCTTTCGACATTTTAAACTTTGTAGACCTGGTCTTTATTGTTCTTTTTTTAAAATTCATCTTATTTGTTTTCCTCTCTACAAATTTTCCTATATCTGGGAAGTGAGGGTTAATCCTTCCCTCAAATTCCTCCCCCACACCACTAATTCAGAACTTGTAATTGAAATTCTGCCCCCCCTTTTAATTGCTAGAGGGGCGAAGCTGCTGGGGAGGCAAGGATTAATCTTCCCCTCTATATGCACAGTGTTTCCAGACCAGATCAATGCCCATTGTGCTTATTTTAAACAAAACAAGACACAGAACTGCATGCTACATGTTTCATATAACATGTACTACGGTCCTGAATGTTCAGCAGATGTAGAATATGTCAGGGTCTATGTATCTACAGGTTTTGCTTGTTGTTTGAACATTTCATTGTTGGGAATATTTAGTGATTAATTATTTCATCAATATTTCATGTTTAAGGGATAAATGTTTCCAACCGTTTATCATTTCTTCCAGATTTACTTTCCTTTAGAAATTGTTCTGTCACAGCTACAAACACACACACAAACACACAAACACACAAACACACACACACACACACACACACACACACACACACACACACACACACACACACAGGTTTGTTTTGAACTGCATTTGAAGAAGTAAACACGCCCTGTAAAGCTCTGTCCTTCATCCAGCCACAGCTGAACACTTTATGGAAGTGTATTAAGCCAAGTCTCTTAAGAGGGTAAAAGGCAGCCAACTGGATATACTTGCGAGATCTCCCTCAGGAGTGGAAGGGAGGAGCTAGTAAGAAGCCAGTTGAGCATTCACTTAAAAAAAAGAGAGAGAGAGAGAGAGAGAGAGAGAGAACAGACTTCGACTGCATTCTTTTTAGCTTGAAGCAGTCTTACCGAGTGGAACAAACAAAATGAAACCCATGGTCTGCTCACATTTTGTTTTCAGATTTATGGAAATGAGAGGAAATATATGTATATCTACCTAATTTGCATAATCCATTTTAGTAGCAAAATGGAGATATTCTTTCTGTTGCAGAATTTTGCTAAGATCCCATTTTTTTAAAAAAGTACACAGTAAAAAAAGTTACTCACATAATGGTTCCCTGTTTGGCAAAGTGTCTAGCTTTCAAACAGTTATAAAATTGGTTATATGACCGACACCCTGCAAAAGGGTGAGTAGCAGGCTGTGGGCAAATTACACATCCAGATAGTCTCCAGCACTATCCTGATTTTTTCGCAGGGCATCTACCCACCCTGCCATTGCTTCCACTCCCTGTATGAAAGCTGTAACATGAGAAAGGTGTATGTGGTGCCTTCAGTGGGAGATGATCCTGTTTAAAAATCTCCATCATATCCAGACATACCTATGTCTGACTGCCCAAATTAATAGAGGTATTTTATGTTTACCACGAAATATTTGGGGGTTATTTTTAAATTTTGTTTTTCCTGGGTATTATTTTCATTAAATGAATCCAGATGCCCTTTACCACCTACCCTGGACAGATTCTTCCAGTTTTGAAAATAAATAAATAAATAAACAAAGGCATATCTTGCTATGTGTAGATACTAAATGAGTGTTACATTTGGACAGATGACCACAAAAGGAAGAAAGATTGAAAATTTTGGACCTATTTTTGTAAATACTAGCCAACAAAAAAATGCGAGAATGATCTGCCTTTCAAGAAACTAATTTGCTTTTCAAACAATATATACTACCAATGTGGTTTTTAAAATCCCCACTCCAGTTTCTTAATCAATGCCTTGTGAACTTTCTTTAGCATTTACAGTGTTAATGTTTTTCTTTTGACCCCAGAGATCTTGGTCAATTATGTATAACAAAAAAAAAAACCCACTAACAATCAACAGTACTTCAAAACCGTTTTGGCTGTTCATTTAAAGACCCTTACACAATCATTATATGAGCCAGGTGTAAGCAACTTAAGAAGGCAAAGTCCTGCTATACAGGTTCAATTTAACCTGAGAAGTGATAATATTTCCTCAGTCCTTTAAAAAAAGAAAAATATTAGCTGCCTGAAACTATCGGATTGTAAAGGATGTGTCTGTGTAGAAAGCAACAGGTGGTGAACCAAAATGGAGATCTGTAGCTTTGTCATTATTGGAGAAATGCAGGGTTGTTGGGGTTTTTTTTTTAAGGAAATGCTTAAAAATACATTCTGATATACCTTTGATTTTAGTAGCTAGTTTTGGTTCATTAAAAAAATGTAACATTAAAAAAAATAAGTCAGGGATGGACAACCACATCTAGAGATTTTTTTTTCCTATCAGTGGTAACTGTGGTAGCCTGCAGTAAAGAAGTTATGGTCCAAAAAACTGTCGAGCTACAGTTGCTCATCATGACTGAGATACAAACACTATGACTTTCTAAAAACCAAACATTGGTTCCAGTTTACCAGAGACTACAGTATTTCTCTCCTGACCTATACTAGAACTGCTCTTTTGTTTGAGTAGAATGTAATCATCTTCTCAAGGCCTTGTCCATTCACTTAATAAACATATGGGGATGGGAAAACCGGCTACCCACCCCATGACCTCCGAATATCCAACTTAAGGCCATAGTCAGAGGCTTCCCTGTCCCAAAGTTTTGGATTGAGGTGCCCTCTCTGTTTGGACCATCAGTCTTCCATTTGTGTGTGTTATGTGCCAATTTACAGCTAAATTACGTGAGATTAAGGAGTGGTTTTACAAGTTCCGCACACCCTGATGAGTTTCGATAGCCAAGTGGGGATCCAGATCCAGACCTTTAGATTTTGTCACTTAATCCACTACATCACACTGGGGAATAAACAAGCCTTCCATAGGAGTGTGTTTAAAATGGCTGTGTACGTATGAATTTTCATGTGGGATTAAGAAACGTGCCTTAGGGTTCTTGATCCTGAGTATCAGTCCTAGGAAGATATACAGAGTGAATTTTCATATTCTGTTTACTTGCAGAGATTAGGAGGGAGGGCAATATATGTTGGCCTGGTCTCCTCTTTAACTGAACAAATAAATTATTATGTAATGACTTTTATGTTTAGAAATATTAACTGAGTGTCATTAGTATTGTGTTTTCTTCAACATTCCTTGCTTTTCTAGATTGGTGTAGCAAAAGGGCTTGTGATCTCAATTTTTAAAAGGAGATATTCCAGCCTTTTAAAAAACCCTTAGGAAATTAAGATAATGAGAATACTTCATTAGTATTTTACTGGTACCTTTTTTCTCTCTGCTAGTGTTTTAAGACTCCCAGAACACTAATCTTATGGTTCTCCTGAGGAGGAAGAAATGTCCTCAACAATGCAACAGTCTGAGGTAGCCAGCAGTTTTAGTGTTCAGTAAGTTCAAATGATCCATAGGAATCCTTAGATGAAAAATAAGCTTCTGTTTAATTTTTAGCAGGAAAATAATATAACAGTTATAATACTTCAGACTCTTGATCTGTATGTTAAAAAACAGCAGACATTTTAAAAATGTGAATAGTGGGTGTTAACATTTTTATTTGTGAATAGTGGATGTTAACTTTTTTTATTTTTCTCCAGAGCAGAAGGAGGAAACTGAACTGTATGAGGGAACATGTTTGATGCCATCTGACAGTGTGGGGTGTACTTGTGGACCACCAATGAAAATCATCAGGCTTTCCAAACCAACACCCATTGAAATTATATTCTTTTTCACATACTGTGTGTCCTGGCCCAAATCTGTCTTTTATTTCTTGCAGTTTTTACAGCCTGTTTTGTTGCACACCCAGATGAAAACACAGCTGCTTTAAAAAAAAAAAAGCTTTCTTTGAAAACTGTTTTTGGGGTTTCCACCCCTTTTTTCCTACTGAGTAATGAAATATTTAGTGAGGAAACAAAAGCTTGATCTGCGGTTTGACAGAAGCTGTTAAAAGGAGATTAATACATCCTGTTATATCAGGAATGTGCAAATTAGCATCTTTGTGGTAAAAAAACAACTCAAAGCAGCAAATCCTTTAGAATTAGCAGCAATTATAAAAATCTTTTCATAACACATGGCTGTGTTTCAGACTGATAATAGATACTGGTGTGTTCTAGTTTTGCTTTAATTATCACTCCTGGGCCGTATGCTCTTTGTTGTTACATGCCCGTCAAGTCACATCCAATTTATGGTGATCCTATGAATGAAAGATCTTCAGAATGTCCTGTTCTCAACAGCCCTGCTCAGCTTGTGTAAGATCAAGCTTGTGACTTCTATTATGGAGTCAATTCATCTCATATTTGGTCTTCCTCTTTCCCTGCTGCCTTCCATCTTTCCCAGCATTACTGTATTTTTCCAGAGAATCTTGCCTGCTCTTGATGTGCCCAAAGTAGGACAAACTCAGTTTCATCACTTAGACCTCCAGAGATAGTTCAGGTTCTTTTCGATCTGGGACCCATTTGTTTGTCTTCTGCCAGTCCAGAGTATCTGCAAAGCTCTCCTCCAACACCATATTTGAAATGATTTTTTTCCTGTCAGCTTTCTTTACTATCCAGCTTTCACACCTATGCATGGTGATTGGAAATACAAAAGTGTGGATGATCTTGGTCTTGATCTCCAGTGGCACATCCCTACACTTAATGATATTTTCTAATTCCTTCATTGCTGCCCTTCCGAGTCTCAGTCGTCTTCTAATTTTTTTTGGCTGCAGTATCCATTTAGATTAATGATTGAACCAGAATATTCACAGTCTTTCACCATTTCAATTTATTCTTTGTCAAGGTTAAAGTTGTGTAGTTTTTCTGTAGTCGTGATTTTTGTCTTTTTAACACTCATCTGCAGTTCTGCTTTAGCACACTCTTTTTTCACTATCCCTAAAAAATAATTAATTAATTAATTAATTAATTAATTAATTCATTCATTCATTCATTCATTCATTCATTCATTCATTCATTCATTCATTCATTCATTCATTCATATCCTGCCTATCTAGTCAACTCAGGACTACTCTAGGCGGCTAACAATCAACAAATTGTTTCAAATCATTGCTGCTTTCTGCCAGTAAAATGTTGTAATCTGCATATCATGAAATACTGATGTTTCTTCCATCAATTTTCACTCCCCCTTCATCTGAATCTAGTCTGGCTTTCCTTATAACATATTTGGTGTAAAGATTGAACAGATAAGAGAATAAAATGCACCCTTGTCTAACACTTTTGACTTTAGGAATCCATTCTGTCTCTCCACATCCTGTCCTAACGGTAGCTTCTTGTCCACAATACAGATTAGGCATCAAGACATTCAAATGCTGAGACACCAGTTTCTTTCAGATCAACCCATAGTTTCTTGTGAGCCACACAGTCAGCAGATATTTGCAGTATGATCTTGAGTGCCCCTTTTCAGAATCGAGCTTGAACATCAGGCATTTCTCGCTTCATATAAGGCAAAGGTCTTTGTTGCAACACCTTGAGCTGCAATAGTCTTATAGTTATTTCATTCTTTGGTGTCTCCTTTCTTGAGAATTGGAATGCATATTGAATATTGCTAGTTTGTGGTCATTGTTTTATTTTCCATGTTGGCATATTCTTGTTAGGATTTTGAGATTCTTTCTATGTGGCTTGAAGCAGTTCTATTGGTATCCGATCTACCCCTGATGATTTATTCCTTTCTAGTGCTTTCAGAACAGTTTTCACAACACTTTCTAGAATTACAGGTTCTTCAGTATATAATTCCTGTTCAGAGGAGTCCATCATCCTTTTATCTCTTTACAAGTCTTTAGTATACTCTTTCACTTTATTTTCTTCTGATCAGATAGTATGATTCCTTGTTGGTCTTTCAGCATTCCTAATCTAGGCTTAAATGTCCTTTTGATTTCTCGGATCTTCTGATTGATATTATTTAGTCAGATCTTGCATTATAGCCCCTAACTGCCTATGCTATATATTGCCTCAGTATCAGAGACACCCCATTTCTCCTGAGTTTGTCATTTCCACTTTGTATTTGTTGGACTGTAAATACCCAGATCCAGTCCACTTCAGTTCATTAACACCAAACACTGCAAAGTTGTTATATATTCCATTTCTTGCTTTAGGGGTTCCAGTGTGCCTTGATTCATACTTCTCACATTTTGTAGTCCAGTTGTATATGTTGTGCAGCATTGGATTATCCTTTCACTTCTGTGCACATCAGCCACTACATGTCCTTTTGGATAATCTAGCTGCATCATTAGTGACAGAGCTTTCATATTTGTCCTCTGCTCTTCTGCTATTTAATTAGCTGACTGACTGAGTGCTTTGTGACCTGGCAGTCTCATCTTTCAGAAATATTTCTTACAGTATTTCATTTTGGACTGTCTCATCATAGGGCTTTCATGGTAAGGAAAGTTCTTTTTTGGTTTACCATTGCCCCCTTCTGTGCAGTAGTAACAAAAATTATTGTATCACCACTATTACCAATGCCTCCTTCCACCAGTTTCACCTTCAGCTACTGTTGCTGCTTGGTAGCTGCCTTGATGAGAGTGGATGCATCTTAGTCTGGTGTCTCGGTTGTGACTGTTCCACTTATAGAAGTCAGGATCATAATGGAGTCTGGCTTCCTGATGACATTGATCTCAGGGGGCTCTTTAGTTCTCCATAAAGATGGAGAAACTCAAAATTTGTTATTGTCTACAGAATTCAGCATTTTCTGAATCCTTCCTATGTTTAAAAAAGCAAGGTTCTCCCCACCACCACCCCTTAATGCTAAGAATACAAGATTTCAAGCATGTGTATAATTTCTGTCAAGCTATGAATACGGTAAGGAAGAAATAAAACAGATATAAACAAAAAGAGAAGTATTTCTGAAAGCACTGAGCAAAAACTGATCTGATGTATCACATATGATTTGTATGTATTAATTTTTTCAGAAGCTTCACTGTCACCCCCCTTTATTTCTTTTAACCAGGAAAAAAAAATCTACAAATGATTGCAATGTATACAGATAGCAGAATGCAGTTTTTCTTGCCCTTATTAATGGTCTAGTCTTGCCTCCAAGATGGGCTGACTTTAGTGGGTTAGGATTAAGTCCAAACCTTCATTGGCAGAAAATCATTTCTACCAAGAGAAGCCTCTTCTATGGCTTGATGCCACATCTGCTGCTGGAACTGCTCTTCTGGCTAAGGTCAGTGGCCTAAGAGCAGAAAAGGGGACTGGGTAGGGGTGGGGCTATGCTGTCATATCCATATCACCAGCCTTAGGGACACAGCCACAATGTTGACACAAAATGGATTCAGAGCAATGGTAGTCTTGAGTAGTTTCTAACATATGTAGGTTAGGAAGGTATTGGATTCAGCACAGTTCAGTTGGCCCTTGGCCATTTTGGCTAGTGAGGATTATACTGTTCATTGTTTACTTGGATGCAAAATGTTTCCTGTGTTCTTTTTTTCTAAGCACATCCACAAGGCATGTGTACAAGGGTCCGTGAAGATTAAACAACTCTTCTTCATGGTCTGCTGTGCAGTCATGTGCAAGCTACCCCTGGTGAAATTCTGTCTTCCATACAGCTATTAAAGATACAAAAGTCATATCCTTTTTCTTCCATGTGTATTTAGTCCATGTTCAAAATAAGATTTCCTATTTATAAGAGATGATTTTTCCTCCTTTGCTTTACTTTCTAAACTAAGTGTGTTATGTTCAGACTCCAGAATCACACAGTACACTGTAGTATACTAAAGAGGCTTTACAATCCACAGGAATGCTGGGATGACAGAATTCAGGAAAGCTTTTACTATAGTCTTGTTCAATCTTCCTAAAGCTGCCAAACCAGCAATTTCCTCTGTATCGAGCTGTTCCTTGGATATCTATCAGCTATACTTTGTGTAGTCCCACTTTTGGCTGTTAATGCGTCCATATGTTTTCATTTATAGAATCATGGGAATTCTCTAGACAGCCAGTCTGTTGAAAAGAAATTAATCCTAGTAGTGAAGCAGGATTGTGAATTCTCAGCAGTTCAGGAATTCATGTTTTCACGTTGTGTCTATTTATGTCAAGGCTGAATGTGACCAGCTGCTTCTGGTTACATGCTTTTTTCCTACATGTGCCAGTAAAATATCACTTTGGAAAGGCTTTCGCAGAACAAGGACTGGAATGGTTCAGCCATTGTATTTCACTGCACAAAATTGTGTGTGATGTACAGATAAACTGTACGTGAACATTTGTTGTATGTTTTGGCCTGAAAACAGTAAAAAGAGCTGTTTACCTTAGTAACATTTTGACTTAATGTGCTATATCAAGTTAGACTGTTAATCTGTCAGGTATTGTTAGGTCCAGATTTTCATAATGCAGCACCTGTTAACTGTTAAAATTCAGTTTATTGTCCGACACAATTGTGACTCAAGTTGATGGGAGTTGTAGACCAGACTCTCTGAAGGGTTCCAGGTGGGGGCTAAGTTAGTCTAGTTTGATTGACATGTCTCTCCAAAGTCTGAGGGCAAGGTCCTTCAGCTACTTGATATATTAGATTTCTTATGCAAATCAAGGTTCTGGAACCAAGACCTACTATGCTAGTACTGAGAAGTCGCACCTGGCCCAGTCCTGCCTAAAAACAACCTGGCCCATTTAAAAATGTCTGTTAAATGCAAGATACCCATAAGTAAAATAATATATCTAAAATAAATGGACCATGCAAGACTAGCACTGCTAACTAAAAAAGTTTTTTTTTCCCAAGCAGAAGGCTTGGCTTTTGATCTGTGCCCTTCCACTTCAAAATAGGCTGCAAGGAAGTTAAATGGCAACATAAAACAGAGAAGCAATTTGTCCGAAGAAGAGCAGTTGGTGCTCAGCAAATGTTCTATGTGAGGGAACAGCCCAAGATGGGAAGGTGGTGGTGGTGGTAATGACAATAAGAAGGATCTACAGGAGGAGTCTGGGTGCATTTTCTTGCACTGTTTTGGCAATGTCACACAACCAAATCTGACTGGAGCCTTTCAGGTGTTCAAAAAAGAGTCCATTGTGAAACCATGAGCATGGACAAGAGTTCAATCTTCTGCCTGTCACCATCTCCACAGGGAGAAGGACTATCTAAAGGTGAGATCTTCTGCTGGCCATGGAGTCTTTCCCCACAGTTAGGTATCCTGAAAAAATCTAGAGTTTCTGATGGTGTGTTCCACATGTAGCAGCAGACCATCTCAGCTTCATGTTGACCTTTACCAGGACTGCAACAGAGAGGAGGGTTAGAACTCTCTCCTTTCTCCTGCTTTCACATGAAGCCTCTTTTGAATGCCTAGATAGGGCTTTGGTTGTGTGACACTGACCTGCCTATGAGATCCCTGACTGACCAGGATCACCTCAGGAACATGTTTTTGTGTTGGTTTGTTCTTTGCATTTGAAAAGAAACACTGTATCAAAGCTACATATCGGGAAAGGAAACAAAACAGGCAGTGAATATAGCATGTGAAAGGTTGCAAGCAAATAAACTTCCTCTCCCCCACACCCCTGATTCTTTTTCACACATCTAGATTTTTGTGTTCTGCTCTACTCTATACTGTACATATATTTTGTGTGTGTGTGTGTGTATGTGTTTTTTACCAAGCACTAGCTCAGACTCAATATACAGTTACAAAAACAATTCCCTGCTGAATATCTGCAAATGAATGAACACAATTGTTTCCATAGAGACCGGGCTATTGAGAGTGAGCTAGCTTATATTAGTCAAATATATTTTTAAAGTAGTGAATTTACTTCATAATTAAATTTGCATTCTGTCATCGTAGACATTATCTAGATAAAGTCAAAAGGTTTCTTTAAAAGTAGCCTCATTACCACACTATTTTCTTTTTCTAACATAGTCAACTGAGCCATTAAGTTTGATATTACTGTTTTTTTTTATTTTAAAAAAAAGAAATTACATAGAAACATGTGCTGAAATTGGGCGTCTTTGCAGATGGGCTGCAAAAAGTTGAAGCACCATATTTATAACCCATGTTTCCTTCAGTGAACTCTTCACTTTATCCTCACAACAATTCTTTTGAGGTTGGTCAAGCTCAGGGACTTTTGACTGACACTAGGTTACCCAGTGAGTTTCATGACTGAGTAAGAATTTGAACTCAAGTCTCCTAAATGCTAGTCTAGTACTTTAACTACTACACCACACTGCCGTGTGGAGACATTGCATGGTGACCCCTTGATTTGAGCAAGGGAGGTGCCTTGCTCTGAAATTTTGGATTGATGCAACCCCCACATCATAAGCCATCTCTGGACATTGAGTAGGAAAGTAAGGAGCTGACTGGTACAATTATCTGATGGGGAAGTTTTAAAAGTTTAGTAATGTCTCTTAGAGTCCATCTCAGCTGCAGCAGAGTGGCAAAGTCAAGACCTCATAATAGGCCACAACATTTTTTACTATCTTGCCTGGTTGCATGTGTTGCCTCTTATTTGTTGCATTAAAACAAACACTTCTTGTAAAGTTTTGTTGCTTGGCACTGAATTGGGATATGCGAAATTGCCTTATAGTGAGTCTCACTTTTGTCCATTTAGGACAATACTGTCTCCTTTGACTGATACCAGATTTCCTTTGTCTTAGAGAAGGCCCTCTGGAAACAGGAAACATCTGGAGTGAAAACATCTGCACAGAATTAGGAAGATTTTAGATTAGGCATCCTTCGGTCTCGAGAGACTATGGTAATGTGCTCTGAATGGAGGACTTGGAACAGCATCTAGTGTGGCTGAGAAGGCCAATTCGAGAGTGACAATCACTTTCACACTGAAGACAAATACAATACGTCCCCTGTACAGCTCTCTGATTTTGCTGGTTTCGGGTCTGCCTCTTTGCCTCGGCCTGCTGGACAAGTGTCTCTTCAAAATGGGAGAGGCCATGATGCACCACTTGCCTCCAGGCTGAATGCTCAGATGTCAAGGTTTTCCATCTGTTGAGGTCCATTCCTTGTATCGCACCTGTGGTTTCCCTCTGGGGCGATTTCCCTGCACTAATTATCCATACAGGATATCTTTTGGAATCCAGCCATCATCCATTCTCACGACATGGCCAAGCCAATGTAGACATTGCTGTTTCAGTAATGTATGCATGCTAAAAATTCCAGCTCATTTTAGGACTACTCTATTTGGAACTTTGTCCTGCCAGGTGATACCAAAAATGTGTCGGAGACAATGCATATGGAACATGTTCAGCTTCCTCTCCTGCCATGCACAAAGAGTCCAGGACTCACTGCAGTACAGGAGTGTGCTCAGGACACAGGCTCTATAGACCTGGATCTTGGTATATGTCGTCAGCTTCTTATTGAGCCATACTCCCTTTGTGAGTCTAGAGAACATGGTAGCTGCTTTCCCAATGCGTTTATCCAGCTCGACATCTAGGGAGAGAGTGTCAGGGATCGTTGAGCCAAGTTACACAAAGTCATGAACAACCTCAAATTCTTATGTGGAGATGGTAATAGAGGGAGGTGAGTCCACACCTGTGGCTCATGACTTGTGTTTTCTTCAGGTTGATTGTTAACCCAAAGTCTTGGCAGGCCTTGCTAAAATGATTAATGAATTTTTTGAGGTCTTCAGTAGAGTGGGCAACAGCAGCTGCATCATCAGCAAAGAGGAAATCCCGCATGCATTTCAGCTGGACTTTGGCCTTTGCTTTCAATTTAGAGAGATAAGAGTTTTCCATCTGACCTAGTCCGGAGATAGACACCTTCTGTTGCAATTCCAAAGGTGTGCTTTAGCATGACAGCAAAAAAGATCCCAAACAGGGTTGGTGGGAGGACACAGCCCTGTTTCACTCCACTTCGGATGTCAAAGGGATCTGATGTTGAGCCATCAAAAACTACAGTGCCCTTCATTCCCTCATGAAAGGACCTGATGATATTAAGGAGTTGAGGGAAGGATTTTAAAAAGGCCGTCCCTGCTAACCAAATCAAAGGCCTTTGTGAGATGTATGAAGGTCACAAAGAGTGGCTGTTGTTGTTCCCTACATTTCTCCTGCAACTGTCTGAGGGAGAATGCTATGTCAGTGGTAGATCTATTAGCTCGAAATCCACACTGTGATTCTGGATAGACTCTGTCTGCAAGCATCTGGAGTCTCTTCAGCACAACACGGGCCAGCAGCTTTCCTACAGCACTGAGAAGAGAGATGTCACAGTATTTATTTATTTATTTATTTAATTTATATGCCGCCCACACTACCCAAAGGTCTCTGGGCGGCTTACAGCATTTAAAATACAATAAAGTTATGTAGCAATAACAGTAGTTATTGCAATCACCCCTGTCTCCTTTGTTCTTATACAATGTGATGATGTTTGCATCCTTCATGTTGTGTGGTACTCTACCTTCCCTCCAGCAAAGACAAAAGATTTCATACAGCTTGGTGGTGATGATCTCTTTACAGCAATTCAACAAGGATGTTATCCTTTCCAGGTGCCTTGCCAGAGGCGAGGGAATCCAAGGCTGCTTTTAGTTCTGGTAAAGTTGGTTCGCTGTCCAACTCTTCCAAGACAGGCAGGCACTCAATGTTATTTAGTGTTTCTTCAGTTACTACATTCTGTCTGGAATATAGCTCAGAGTAGTGCTGCACCAAGCATTCCATCTGCTGTGCTCAGTCCTGGATGATTTCTTCTGTATTAGACCTAAACTGCTTGATACTGTCATACATTCCCTTGATGTTACCTATGTCCGCTGCTATCTGTAACTGAGAGCAGAGCTGAAGCCAATAATCGTTGGAACATCTCCTAGCAGCCTGTTGGACTTTGCTGTGAGCAAGTCGAAGAGCCTGCAACTTGTACTCACTAGGACAGGCTTTGTATGCTGCTAGAGCTCTCCTCTTATCCTCAGTGGTTGACACGAACTGCCTCTGGGACTCTGGCTCTGAATTTTGCCTCATGGTTAACTCCTGAAGCCTTTTTCCATCAGTGGATATAACCACAAGGCATTAGAGGTTTGAAATTGGAGTTCTCCTTCTCCTAGATGGGTTGCCTTCCAAGGCTGACGAGCCCCACCTACCCAGCCTACTCCCTAATAGTGCGGAGATTAGAACACAGGCCTCCAGCTGCTGGAGCTTGTCTTCCAAGAGGGCCACCAATTAACACTTAGTAGCATTTCTACCCATGAATTAGGAAAGGTTCAAATTTTTAGAACTGCAAAGCTGACTGAGGCAGCTATAACTGTACATAAACCGCTAAGCTGTCACTTTTCCCATGGACAACTAGGCAATGTAAAGCCTTTATTAAACTGCATCAGTAATTCCACCATTGGTATATTATTTTGACAGGAGAATTAAAAGGTGCCCTTTATTTTCTCATTTTGTATAACATTTCTATCTTTATTTAATTCATTTATTTTACCCATTTCTGCCTTTGTCCTAAACAGATGCCAGGGATTGCCATTTTGTCAAATGGGAGGGATTTGGAAGTCCTACAATCCACCATTTGTTGGTGACTCGATCTGCTTGCTCTGCCTGATGAAAACAGTGCTAAAGAAACATCTTCTTATGTTCATGAACATGATTAATGCCCCTTGAGCGTTCTGAGATAAAAGAAGCTAATTGCAAATCAATTCAGTGATAAACAGCTAAGTTCGTATTAATGAAGAATTTGCCTGCTAATTGGCAATTAAGTAACTGAATAAAATATTTATAAATGAAACAGTAGACCTCTTGGTATATTGTTTGTAGGAGGAAAGTAGTGAATAAGTAGTCACCTATCTCTCTTCTGTACATCCTTGGTTATTTAACAAAACTTGAATAAACCATGTATTTTAACTGCATTTGGGTATTCATCCACACTTTCATTAACCACTTTCATAAAGACACACTTTCATAAGCCATGAAGTGTCATGGCTCTGCTCTTTCCCTCCCCTCCCTCCACATCATGCTGGCTTTAGTGCAGATACTCTAGCCTCATTAACCCACAGTTTCCACAATAAATTATATCTGGTGAACTCGCCAGTGAAATCTGTGAACAAACCATGCTGGTAAGCTAGAGTACAACTAGAAGGACAGAAGAGTGAATGAGGCAGGTTTATACCTCCTATTCTTCTTTCAACACAGTTACAGTGTTGGTTTTCTGCCTGTTCAAAAGATAGCTATTACAATCTTATTTAAAAGACAAAACAGGTATTCTGGAGTTTGATGGACTTGCTGTCTCAAACTGTAAACAGTTTCAACCACAGCAAAACAGAACACAGCAGAATAAAAAGCTAGCATAATCTCATCAACATTCATTTGACTTTGCCTTAAATATCTGCATTAATGTATCTTCTTGCAGGATTGAAATCACGTCTGGGCATCATTAACATAATGACATGTTCTTCCTTTTCTTTGAAGGAAGTGTTTTGTATATAGCAGATAGAGCTATTCAGTGTGATGTATTATTGGCCTTGTGGCACAGTGTTTAAACTGGGGTATTGCAGCCAAAGCTCTGCTCATGGTCAGTGTTTGATACCAACTGATTCTGACTGCGAGCTTGAGCTTGACTCCACCGTCTATCTTTCTGAGGCTGGTAAAATTACTACCTGTGGGAGAAGCAATGTGTTGTGTGTATAATTTAAAAATTATAAACTGCCCAGAGAGTGCTTTAAGCAGTATGGGGTGGTATATATGCAACATACTTATTTAAAAAAAAAAAGAATGGACTAGGAGACGGGTTCAGATCCCTGCATGAAATTTACTTGGTGACTTGGGCCAGTCACATCCCTTCATTCTGCCCTATCTCACAATGGAATTGTTGTGAGAAACTGGGAAGGAGGACAGCCATGTATACCACACTGAGTTCACTGGAGGAGAGATGGTGTAAGATTCTAAGGAATTGGAAAAAAAATCATGTGTGGCATTTCAATCTAAAAGACAAGAAAGGAAAATCTTGGGGCTAGATTCAAGATTGTAATTTAGATAATTTTTTTTTCAAATAAATCATTCAAACAGAAAGCCCATCAACTGTTAATAAACCTTACTTTACAGAAGGTGTACTCAAAGCATTGTCATACTTCATCATTGAGTATTTATCTGAAAATAAAGCTGTGTAAAAAAAGTCCCATACTGCTTTTTTTATTTTGGATATCTTTACTTCATACCTCATAAATATTCATTTTCACAATATCATAAAAGAATGGTGCAATTTACATCAGGGGTGGGCATCCGTATCCTTTCCATTTGCTCTTGGACTCGAACTCCCATGAGCCTTGGCTGGCTAGTGTTGAAAGTGAGAGACACACTAGGAGCTGCCGTTTATAAACATTAGAAAGTCCATAGTT
Source organism: Pogona vitticeps (assembly GCF_051106095.1). Lineage (NCBI taxonomy): Eukaryota > Metazoa > Chordata > Lepidosauria > Squamata > Agamidae > Pogona > Pogona vitticeps. Next base: position 159,135,748 of record NC_135785.1, read on the forward strand.
GTCTAGTCCTGATTTACATGATACGCATATGGATTTAAAGATAATGGCTATTTTGGGAGGAAATAAAGGGCATAATTTGATCTTGCTATGCTTCTTAGAAAAGTACAAACGGATGAACAGCCACTTAATTGAATTCTGTTGTCTCCCAACTCTCAACATCCAATGTAAGCATAGTTAATAGCCTTCAGAAATAAAAAGGGACAGCAAATTCACCACTGGAACTGTGATTCCCTGGAGAAAATATCAATGGATACTCAATAGCTCTCATTCACACTGTGCTAAACAGCAGGGAGCCAATTATTCTTAGCATTAAAGGCAAGGGAGAGCAAAAGCTTTTTTTTTGTGGCACAAGTTTACATTAGTGGACTGTATTGTATTTTGCACAGGAACAGGGTTGAAGGACCAGCATTGCCTGTGTCCCACTTTGTGTGGGACCAACCCAATACTGATGCTACAAATTACCTTTATTTTCCTCACCTCTTAGACCATCAGCCACTGGCTTTAACCTTGACTGTTCGTTCCCATTTTCTTCAATTACTGTTTGCACTAAAAGCAGGGGAGTAAAGAGCCTCTTCCCAGTTTCTAGCTCAGGAAAAAGTGGCCAAATAATAGTAAAGGGCTCTTTTAGATTCTGGCACTCTCCTGATCTCAAGGGTTCCACCCATGATAATTCAACCACTCTTTCAGTAAGCACAACATGGCTCATGTCAGCTGCTGCATCTCTTGGCTGAATATCCTTGGCTACAGCTCATGCCTCCAATAAATTGCACAACTGGAACAGAGAATCTCAAGTGAAAGCATATACGTTGTCTATAAAACATACACACAGAGGGCGAGAGAGCAAGAAGATTTGGTTATTTAAAGAAATCCAGAGATTGCTGATAGTTAATGGACTTAAAATTTAAATGCAGCATTTAGTTTGTATTTTAGATTCACCAACACCAATTAGCTCCCGTTATGGCTGTGCTGAGCTTGCCTTAATTGGCTCTTTGCTGCTGGCAATCTAGCTCTACATTTTCTCAGGTGTTGCATTTCAGTGCCCTCTGTTTGCTTTCCCAAGGGAAGGCTGGCAAAACCTTTTGAGAAGGAAGCTGTTTTTAAAACAATCCAGTCTGCTCATCAGGTATGGGGGCTGGCATGAGTGGGGAGAACACAGAAATGACAAAATATTTTGTCACCAGAAGAAGTGCAACAGAAGAATACAAGAATTGCAACAAAAATGAATAACTGGCTTTGAGACAGTGCATTATATGATGCTATATATTTTCAGTTTTACTGTATATCATAGAATTGTGGACTTTTAACACTAAAAGATAGAACTGTTTAAAATGTGTATTTAATGCAGGATATTAAGAATTCTTTGGATCAAGAGAGTGACAAGTAAAAAAGTGCTAATATGAATGAATGAAGACAAAGAAATCAAGACTGATAAAAGATAGAATACTTTGGTCACATAATGAGTTAAAGATATATAATCTGTGTGTGTGGAGTTGCTTGGCCTTTTCAGTAACAAAAAGCAGGGGTGGGGAGATCAAAAATACATTTTAGTCAGATCATTAAAACACACCTAAGTTAAAACATACCTGCTTGGACAGCAATCCCATCAGCTCCTGTTACTGGAATTCAAAACCAGTTAATAGTGGCTGCAGAGAATTCAGGCCATGACCCTTGCTGGAGTGTGGTAATGAATAATGTCCTGTTTCCTCACTAACATGCATTGAGAATCTTATCTTGAAGAGTCTCATCCTGCCACGGGATATTGGCAAAAACAGGCAGAGTACTGAAAGGTGGTACAGAGTGAGTTCTCAATAGGACAATCAGCCATCTTGCTCTAGGACAGTGTTTCCCAATCATTTTTGAGTCAAAAACCCCTTTTACAATAGGCAAGTAACCTTGAACCCCACCACATTTGCATAAAAAGGCATTTTTAATTGGGTGGACAATTTGTGACAAGACAGATTTCTCTGGCAAACAGAATAATGCTAAGAAAGGAAGAAGACAGAACTTGAGATGGATTGTCTGGACAGAGAAACCACAACCTTTATTTTACAAGAATGGAGCAGAGTTTTTGACTCTAGGAGTGAAGATTTTGGGGTGGGTGGGCCAGCATTAATTCACAGGGCAGCAATTTGACAGTACATAACACCACGACCAAATATCTGTTGCCTGATGGAGGAGGGTCCTCTTCCCTTCTGCCCCCCAGCTTTCCCTAGCCTTCCCTCCAGCCTAGCTGAGATGGACTTCTCTCCAGGCACAACTAGGGAGGGAATCCCCAGAACCTGGAAGGAAGAGGCAGTCTTTAGGGGAGAAGAAACTCCACTTTTCCCCAGAAGAAAAAGTAAAAGAGAGAGGAAGGGACCTTTTGACTGCATAACCAATTCCACCTACCCCACCTGTCCCTTCCTCTATAGTAGTGGTTCTCAAACTGGGGTCCCCAGATATTCTTGGACTGCAGTTCCCAGAAGCCTTCATCACTTGCTATGCTGGCCAGAATTTCTGGGAGTTGCAGTCCAAGAACATCGGAGGATTTCAGTTTGAGAACCACTGTTCTATAGGAACCCAACTCAATGCCTTTAACCCCTGCTGATAGAGCAAAGCAACTAGTAAGTCGTCATAGGTATACAGAGAGAAATTCTTGGTTTGTATGAGCTTGGTGACCCTCCAGAAAACAGTTTGTGACCTCCTTGGCGATCATGACCCACAGGTTGGGAAACCATGCTCTAGGAACACTGTTGGAATCTGAGTAACAGAAAACAAAGGTAAAACTCCATGAAGTCACAGTTACAATGCAGGAGCCATGCCATTACTAATCTAGTTGCAGAGCCCCGTGAAAGTCTGTAGAACAGTAGCTTACTTTGGAAGGCAGATTGAGAAAGCCTGTGAGCAGGGAGGCAAGATGGAGTTACGTGAGCGCTGTCCCTTCCAGCAGAAAAAGGGGAAAGAAACAGAGGAACAGAGACGGTTGGACCCAAAGAGACATTTCACAGAGATTCCTCTAGGGAGGCCACTGGGGAGGGGAGGTGATGTCCAGTGAAAAGAGGAAAGTAGAAAAGCTGAGGGAGCAGTTAGAGAAGGTGGGAACAGGGAGAGGAGAGGACAAACTGTCAGAGGAGGAGGAGAAAGGGAAAGTTGGCAGGAAAGAAGATATAAAAGAAATTGGAGTCCCAGAGAGCGGTTTAGAGGCGTGGGAAAGTGAGAGCAAAATGTCAGAGAAGATCCTTCCCCTGGGTTGGGAATGGATTTGGCTAGGGAACCCCTGGACGCAGCAGTGGGAGAGGCTGTTGGTCCCGACAGAGGAAGCTGAGAGAAAAGAGAGCGGAATTCCTTCTAAAGCCCTCGTAATGGGTAAAGAAAGAAACCTGGGAGTGGGGACACAGGCTGAAGGAAGAAAAAGCCATGTGAAGAAAGAGAGAAGGGACAACGCTAGAGGGAAGGCACAGAAGGCGATACAGAGGAGAGCATCTCAAGAGACCTGGGAATTCTGTGAGTCGGGAAAACAAGACAGGAGGAAGCAACCATGCCCCCTGTTGTCAATATCATCTGGGCTGGCACTGAGAGACTGGGACCAGTTTGACCAACCAGGACTTTGGGACACTAGTTATGAGAAACCGTTTCTTGTTCAGTAATGGAACCTTTTCCTTACCATGTTGGGAAAGGAAGAGACGCATGACATCAAGCTCAATGTAAATAATTTTATTGAAGTTCCCACAATAAATGTGAATGCTTTGCACCTTGAACCTGAGTCTGTGAGACTGTCCACTCACATGTTTGCCAGCAGTGGTGGCCTCGCTCATCCTTCCAATAGTTCCCGGAGTGCCGCTCCCTTTCTGCTTGGCTGGCCACTCCAGGCAGGAGGAGGGAGGACAGAGTCTCCCTGCATGGCTGCCAAGTGGCCAGCCGAGCGGGAAGAGAGTGATTGGAAGAATGAATGAGACTGCTGCCGCCGGCAGACACGTGAGTGGACAGTCTGCCCCCCGAGGCCGGACTCTTGTTAAGTCCAGCTGTGTGGGGATATTAGTATTCGAGTACTAATACCCCTATCTCTATTCAAAACCCAAACTCTCACAGAACCTTTGTAGGTTTCCAGTTGTCTCTTGGAATAAAGCTTTCCAGTTGGTTTCTTTTTTACTTTTTAGCTAAATGCAGCTCTGTATAACAGCCATATTCTTGTACTTATAATTCTAAGTGATTAGCAAAGTTATTTGGATAATATAATTTGTAGGAGTTACATATATTTGATGAGTATGCTAGAAACTGAATTATTTGTTCATGTTTAAAATGTTATTTTGTGCTTGCATAAATGTTAAGGCAACCCTAAGGGTTGTTTTAAATCTCTCCATTTTCCTTGACATGGATGGACAAAGAAAAAGTATTAATTGGAAATAGGAGACATGAAAATGGCAGACATATGACTCATATACTCACATGGTTTTATACCTGCTTGGGATATTTTCTACCAGCAATTGAGTGAGCAAAGAGATGTTTCTCTGGACTGGATTTGGGGAAACTGTGTTGTTCCAAATGCTAGTAGACTGGTCACATGCTGATTGACAAGGGCAATGGTAGGCGACATATGGAGTCTGTGCTGCATCTAGTGGGCCCTGTACTGACCATGGCAATTTAAAAAACCTTTTAGTGATGAAAACAAGACAAATGGTTTTACGAGAAGCCTCCCAAGAGAAAGAAAAGGTTGCCAGATTTCATTATAAGTGTGCTCCATATAGCTTATGTTTTGAAGGACAGAACCATTTTTGGAAGGTTTGACTCTGCAAATGCATAGTCTGTATATGATTTCCCCCCACTCACCCAGTTATTCTAGCCAGAAGAGTATAGCTCACAGTATGTTAGGCCTTGTCTGTCATGAAGAAACTGAAAGCATTCACTTGACTGCTCCTTTTAGCTGCTGAACGCTCCAAAGGGAATTTAAGAATGTGTTTCATTATTAAAGGCATCATGAACTCTGATGTCAGCAAGACTGGTTTGTGATTGATCTAACTTTTTCTCCTTAAAACAAGAGTGCTCATTTTCATAGTTGGCCAAATCCTTATCTACTAATTCTGGAGAAGAAGGATCTTTCCCTTGTTTCTGACTGCACGTACTCCTTCTGGAACAACATCTGGAGTTAAGAGGAAAAAAGCTTGCTAACTTATTTTTTAAAAACAATCATTTCCCTATGAACACTCTAAATTTGACTATCCTATATTTGTATCAAAGATGTTTTTCAGAGGTCTGAATTTGAACATATGCATTCATTTATTTTATTTTTTAAAAAGAAATAAAAGGATCCCATCTACCAGTGTAAACCCAATTTACTATATTGCCGGAACTTAATGTGGATTTCCCGCTCATCTCCCATCCACAGATGAGGCCTATGCTTTAATAAAAGGTTATACTACACTAGTTAGACATCAGTTTTTGTGTTCAGCTGTCTTCTACCACCAGAGAGCCCACCTGGATAAGGTTATTTCACCTTCTTGCATAAGACGTCCAGCTCTAAGTTCCACTGCAAAACAGTGCCCAGATGGCCCACATCATAACGACATAATCCATGTAAACATTATTGTGACAAACCCAGACCTACTGGTATCTGCCACACAGTTACACTAAGCTGCCACCAACCATTCCCTTTAAGAAGTCACACAGACCAGGGATGGATTTTTCAAACAATAAAAAGAATAAGGTTTATTTAAATACACACAGGCAAAATAAAACAATCAGGTGAATAGGATAAAGTAACGTGGCTTATTCTCACTCATACAAGCATACAGTTTGGTTCACACAGAACCCTTAACTTGAAGCACAGACCCTGAACCTATCAGTTCTGGCTAACCAACAGACACCTGAACCTATCAGGTTGGTACTCTGACACACAGTAGTACCCTGTCTGACACACAGACTCCCACAACAGCTTCTTCTTCCCAGCTGCTGCTTCTTCACCCAGAGTCTCTCAGCATCTCCTAAACTCTCCACACACACTCCACATATTTATACAGTACAGCCCCTCCTCCTGATGTCCCGCCTTCCACTCCCCATAGGATGGAACTTTCCCTCCAAACCCATGACAGACAGGTAACATCAGTGCTGTATGTAACACCTCCCCTCTTTATAAGTTGTTTTGTAGGGGGAAAGCTAACGTGCTTTTCACCAAAAAAACAACCTGTATAAAATACACAACAACAGTTATACATACCATATTATACTTACTCATACTTACATTCTAAGTTAACCATAGCAAATAGGCATTTAAACATTTACCATATACAATACATCCATTTACCTTTATTCATACAAACCAAGTTCAAAACCAGGTACATTTTAACTTTTTGTGATCATTATATACACATAGTCCATGTTCTTTCGTCGTCTTCATTCTTCAGGTCTTCTTGATAAGGCGTCAGCAACACAGTTCACTGACCCTCTGACCACCTTCACTTCAAAGTCATAGTCCTGTAGGTTTAAAGCCCACCTCATAAGTTTGCTATTGTGGGTTTTCATTGTCTTTAACCATTGCAATGGTGAATGGTCAGTACACAGAATAAAATGTCTTCCCCAGATGTAAGGCTTGGCCTTCTGGATCGCGTAGACTATGGCCAAACACTCCTTCTCCACGGTTGCCAAATGTCTCTCACCTTTTTGAAGTTTCCTACTCAGGTAGGACACTGGATGCTGGTCACCATTCTCATCCTCCTGGCACAGAACTGCTCCTACCCCGCTGTTAGACGCGTCGGTGTAGATGATGAACTCCCGGTCGAAGTCTGGAGCATGCAGGACTGGATAGTTGATTAACGCCTCCTTCAACCTCTGGAACGCCGCCTCACAGTCGCTGGTCCACGGGATGCGGTCATCAGCCTTCTTCCTCGTCAGATCGGTCAGCGGAGCCGCAATCTCGCTAAACCTCGGGATGAACTTTCTGTAGTAGCCCACCAACCCAAGAAATGATTTGACTTTTTTCTTGGTGTTGGGTCTAGGCCAATCACGAACAGCTTCTATTTTGGCCTCCAGGGGTTTTATCATTCCTCCCCCTACCATGTGACCCAAGTATTTTATTTCTGGGCTACCCAGCTGACACTTGCTGGCCTTTACTGTTAGCCCTGCTGCACTTAACCTCTGCAGCACTAACTCCAGGTGTATCAGGTGATCTTCCCAGGTATTACTGAAGATCCCTATGTCGTCAATGTAGGCCACTGTAAAGTCACTGAGCCCTGCCAAGGTCTGGTCCATCAGCCTTTGGAATGTGGCTGGTGCATTTCTGAGACCAAAGCTTAGGACTCGAAACTCATAGAGACCAAAAGGGCTGCAAAAGGCAGTCTTTTCTTGATCCCTGGGATCAATTCTTAATTGCCAATATCCCTTTACCAGGTCCAATGATGAAATGAACCGACAACCCCCTATGGTTTCAATCAGGTTGTCTAGCCTGGGCATTGGGTAGGCATCAGGAGTGGTTACACGGTTTAATTTCCTGTAATCGACACAAAACCTAATGCTCCCATCAGGCTTGTCCACAAGGACTATCGGAGAGGACCAAGGACTAGAAGAGGGGACGATTATGTTCTCCCTCAGCATTTCGTCCAGCTCCTTCCGCACCTTGTCCCTATAGGGTCCCGTTACTCGGTATGGGGATACTGCCTGCGGGGGTGCATCCCCTGTGTGGATCCGATGCATCACTCCCTTCACTATCCCCGGCTTGTTGGAAAACACCTGTTGATATTTACTAAGCAGCATTTTTAGTTCTTGCTGCTGGTCTTGGGTGAGTGCAGGACTGATCTTTACCTCCTCTGGGTTGTATTTTACTTCCCCTCTACCCTCCCAGAAGGGTAATTCAGCTTCCTCACTCTCAGCTGCTTTTATCGCGAATAAAACCCTCTGTTCCCCTCTGTAGTAGGGTTTTAGGGCATTCACATGAACCACCCTCCTTGCTTGGTTCTCCTCCTGCTCTATTAGGTAGTTCAGGTCTGACATCTTGGAAATGACCCTATATGGTCCTGCCCATTTGAGCTGCAGTTTATTCTCTCTGCAGGGCCTAAGCCAAAGCACTTCCTCCCCTGGGTCAAAGTGCCTCTCTCTAGCTTTGTGGTCATACCATGTTTTCTGTCTGACCTTCTGAGCTTGCAGGTTTTCTGCTGCCAGCTCTAGATTTCTCCTTAGGTCATTCATCAAGGTGTCTATGTAAGTCACAACGTCTTGTGGGTCATCCTGGGTGATCTGCTCCCAATTTTGTTTGATCAAATCAAGGGGCCCTTTCACCCTTCTCCCAAATAAAAGTTCAAATGGACTGAACCCGGTACTGGCTTGTGGCACTGATCGATAAGCAAACAAAAGGGATTGCAGCTTCTGGTCCCAATTGTTTGGATTCTCTGCCAAGTAAGCCCTAATCATGCGCATTAGAGTCCCATTGAACTTCTCAGTTAACCCATTACTTTCCGGATGATAAGCAGTGGTTTCCTTGTGCTTTATTCCACAGATTTGCCATAAGCGTTTCATGAGCTTTGATGTGAACGATGCGCCCAAATCTGTGATTATCTCTGAGGCAAATCCCATCCTGGACATATACCCCACCAAAGCATCGGCCACTGTGTTAGTTTCAATGTTAGTCAAGGGTATGGCTTCAGGATACCTTGTGGCATGGTCCACAATTGTTAGAATGAACCTGTTCCCCCTCTTTGTGGCCTTGGGCAAAGGTCCCACAATATCCACCCCTATGCATTTGAACGGAGTGTCAATCACAGGCAAAGGGCACAACTTTGCTTTGGTCCTGTCGCGGTTATTCCCCTGCCTTTGACACACATCACATTGTTTACAGAACTCCCTGATCTGCTTCCCTATGTCAGGCCAGTAGAAATTCTGTGTGATTCTCTGCTGTGTTTTGTTCACTCCTAAGTGCGCAGCAAACATGTCAGAGTGCCCCCTTTGTAAGATCATGGGGCGATACTTTTCAGGTACCACCAGCTGACTTCTGATCCCATCTCCCCCTTTTGAGATATTCCTCAAGGTTTCTCTATATAAAATCCCCTTTTTCTCCAGAAATCTCACTGGGGTTTCAGGTGTTAGCTGGGCGTCAGTCACCTGTTCAAAACACTTTTGGAGAGTGGCGTCTGCCTTTTGCTCCTGTCCAAATCTGCTGTCTGTGGTTAAGGTTTCCACCACAGCTTCTGAACTTCCCTCTGCTTCCGTCTCTGGCTCATCATTACCCCCCTGAACTGTCCCTGTGGTGGCTTGTGAGCGTGTAATCACTAGCACCCGTTTCACATGTTCAGCCAGGTCATTTCCCACGAGCACGGCTGCTGGCAGAGTCGATGAAATCGCTAGCCGCCAAGCTCCCCTCCAGCCTTGAAAGTTGACAGGTACCTCTGCTACTGGCAGAGAGATTACCTGCCCCTCAATCCCTGCCACCTTCATGCTCTCATTTGGGATTATAAACTCCCTAGGAATAATATCTGGATGGCACAGGGTTACCTGGGAACAAGTGTCCCGCAGCCCCCTATACTGACGGTCAAGTATTCCTACGTCCACCCCAGCTGTCTCAAACAACTGAGAATCTGTTTTCACCAGCAAGCAGCGCTTTACCTCCACAAGAGGACCATTTTCCTCAGCCTGATCAGCAGAGGTAGCTGTTCCAGACTGAGTAGCCATGGCAACAGGCTCCCTCAGTGACACTGAGCCTTGCTCTTTCTGGACACAGAACACAGCTTTTGGCTTGGTCCCACTAGAATTCTGAGGCACCATTCCTTTTAGCTGCTTTAATTTCTCACACTCTGAGATTAGATGACCCTTTCCCTGACAGAAATAACATTTCCTGGTGTATTTTGATTCTCTCTCATCTTGTTTTGGTTTTCCCTCCAAAATCTGAGGTCTTTGTTTCATGTCTGAGGGCTTCCCTTCACCATGGGCCCCTCCCCCTTGCTGGCTTTTCCCTGGTCCCTGAGAGTACTTGCTGTAGGTTTCTTTGGGTTTACCCACAGATTTCCCCTCACCCAAGGGCTTTCTTATTTGGGAAATAAAATCTGCGATCTCTGCGGCTGCTGCCACAGATTTCGGTTTCCTTTCCCTCACCTGGAATTTCAATTCCCCATGCAGGACTGAATAGAACTGTTCCAGTGCTATTAAGTCTTTAAGCTGCTCATAGGTCTCTGTTCCCTCCTGCGATAGCCATTTCTCAAGCAGCCTCACCAATTGGGCCCCCACTTGGGTAAAAGTCTGCTCTGGTTTCTTGGTGAGGGACCTGAATCTTTGTCTCAGCTGCTCTGCATTTATCCCATGTCTGGCAAACACCAGCTTTTTAAACTCTGCAAAATCTTTCATCAGTTCCTCAGGCATCTCGGCATAGACCTCAGCCAGGCTACCACTGATTAAAGATCGCATGATGGTCATCTTCTCAGTTTCCCTCACTGAGAAGTCCACAAACGCTCTTTCCACTAAGGAAAAGAACACCTCAGGACAATCTCCCTTGTGGTACACAGGGAATTTCTTCAGGTCAGCTTTAGACAGTTGGCCTCCCTCAGAATCCCTATTATTATTATTGTTCTGATTCATCAGTTCCAATTTTTTTAATTCAAACGCCATTTTCTCTCTCTGCAATTCCAATTCAATTCTCTGTATTTCAAATTGCCTTCTTTCTCTCTCTAATCTTTCCTCCATTTCCCTCACCCTCAGTTCATGCTGTTGGGCTAGGAGTATTTTTCTGAGTTCTGGGTCCTGCTCTCCTGTGCTGTCACCTTGCACTGAGCCAAATTCATCCTCAGAACCTTGGTCAATCTGGGGGTTTTTCACTCCACTCATTTCTGCCATCTGGCTTCGAGTCAAGGGCATAATCCCCCCTCAGAACAGGCTGCTTTAAAAGTCAAGCCTCAAAATAAAACGACCACTTTTTTCCTTCTTGCCTCAGAACCAGCCTTCTCTAGGCTGCTGTTCTTTCAGCACTAACTTGTAACAGTATCGAGTCAGAGCCTACCCCCCTCTGCTGGGCCTCTCAGCTGGCAAGCTAGATCACTGTTACTACGCAGTTTTGCCTCAGCTTTTTCCCGCCAAAACTAGGCTACCTCAGAGCACCTTAATCTAAGTCTCCCCAGTTGGCACGTTCTTCTACTAGCGCACCTCCCCGTGAGGTACACCTAGAAGATTACCTACGCGCCTCAGACTGTCCCTGACTAGACCCCCCTTGCTCTGGGCACACTTGCCAAGGCTTTGCTGGACCGCTGGACAACTGGACCAGTCGTATCCCACACGCTGGACACCAATCAATGTGACAAACCCAGACCTACTGGTATCTGCCACACAGTTACTCTAAGCTGCCACCAACCATTCCCTTTAAGAAGTCACACAGACCAGGGATGGATTTTTCAAACAATAAAAAGAATAAGGTTTATTTAAATACACACAGGCAAAATAAAACAATCAGGTGAATAGGATAAAGTAACGTGGCTTATTCTCACTCATACAAGCATACAGTTTGGTTCACACAGAACCCTTAACTTGAAGCACAGACCCTGAACCTATCAGTTCTGGCTAACCAACAGACACCTGAACCTATCAGGTTGGTACTCTGACACACAGTAGTACCCTGTCTGACACACAGACTCCCACAACAGCTTCTTCTTCCCAGCTGCTGCTTCTTCACCCAGAGTCTCTCAGCATCTCCTAAACTCTCCACACACACTCCACATATTTATACAGTACAGCCCCTCCTCCTGATGTCCCGCCTTCCACTCCCCATAGGATGGAACTTTCCCTCCAAACCCATGACAGACAGGTAACATCAGTGCTGTATGTAACAATTATAAAAGCAAAACAAACGGAAGGGCCATGCAGCAGATAAGGCCCAGTAGCCTATTAAGCCTCCATGGATCTGTAGTAAGTGTAATGATGTGGGACAGTGCCAATCATTACCATTACACAAAGCAAAGGGCAGGTTTTCCTCATGAAGATTACTGATTGGGCAATAGCACTGCTTGCTCAAGTGCCAGAAATCCTGTGTTATTTTCTGCTGAATATTAGGTCAGCAGCATGCTGACCAAAAATATTAAAAGAAGGGGAACAGTTCAAAGATTGTCCCAAGCAAGACAAGACTTGCCCCAAAGAGTGTCTTGGTAAGGTAGTGGAAGGCCACTAAAGAGAGAGCTTGCAAAAGCCTCTGTCAGCAGACTGTTCCATAATCTTGGTATGCTTGCCGATCGAAGCTACCTTCTATGCCTCAGTTGCCTGTGTCATGTTGAAGAAGCATGAAGAACCTCTCCAGAGATTTGTATGGGAACAGCTGGTCTCATCAGATATCCAGCAGTCAAGCCATTCAACACTTTAAAAGTAAGCTTTCAATCAATCATTTCTATGACAGTACTGCTGATGTTCTATTGTGTGCTCCATGCGGTCCATTAACATTTGTTGCATTTTGAATAAGCTGAAGCTTTTGGAGACTCCTATGAAGAGTGCACTGAATTATTGTGACTTCTTATATGCCAGTAAAACTCTGTTAGCTTTAAGACATTTGCTTGTTGAGCAAATGTGAAAATACAGCTAGTTCCCTCTCCAAGGCCTAGCAGCAGTAACCATTCTAGTATCCAGGTCTACATAATGAGTGTTGCCGTTCCTGGATCATATTGAAAAGTTTGGTGTTAATATTTATTGTATGTGCTCTGCTGGTTATTTATTGATATGTTGCAATTTACCCACCTGCAGGCATAAGCAACAGATACTATACTGTATTACATACATCCTGTTTCTCTATTGTACAAAGATATTTTTGTGAATTGCACAAACAGACATTATTCCCAACATAAAGAATCTAGAAATGTCAGAAAACTGGGAAATTGGGAGGTTGATGGTTTTGATGCCCTGTGAAATACAGGTCTTTTAGCTTGTACCTGGACGGGTTGGCCAAAGGAATGGGAAGGAAATGTCTATTAATTGGAAGGTTCTGCTATTTGTGTTCTTAACAGTGTGAGAAAGAATTTTCAAGGCTACAAACTCAGGTCTAATACAAGCTGATTAGTAGAATTGGTTTCAGCTGAAGAGAAGGGAGTAGGAGCAAGTAAAATTACTTCAGAGAGGTTTGGAGTGACTCAAGGCCTTATTGGTCAATTCTCTCAGAAGGTCTGGAAAGTGGAATGATGGGTATAAAAATGAAACAAGAATTTGTTTAATTTAGCCTAGTCTCTCTTCAGAGTTTTTGAAATGTTTGGAACTTTAATCTTTTTGATTTCTTTTTGCAGCACCATCAATAAAATAATAATTGTAATAGCAGTTTGGTTATTTTGGGAAAGAGGATTGATTGGTAATAAAGAAGGGCCTTATCTTGACCACCAACTGGATTCTTTATATTTTGTATGTATTTTGGTACTCCTGCCTGTCAGGGTTGGTGTGTAGGCATAAACACTCAATTTTTTTTGCTTTTTGGTAACTTCCTAGAGTATGAGAGTTTGGAATATGTTATTAGCACAATTAGCCCTCCCAGAACCTAGCTACACTAGGAAAATTTGAGCAGTGTTGCTCAATGGTTAGTGTGGACCTTTCTGACCCAACTTTGACAAGAGGATAGCAATCTTATACAGACTTACTTGGGAATATAGGATTGTACATTTGCATAGCATTATATCTAGAGATGTGCATAAACTTCTCTAGTAGTTGATTTGTGGTTTAGCATTTTATTCACTTAATTTTTCTTTCACATTCATTGTTTAAACATCTAACCAGTCTTTACACATCTTGGGGACATATTTCCATATTGCAAATCTCCAGCATTGCAACCTTTCAACCCCCCCCCCCTCAAAAGTGAATTATTTGGAATGTAGAAAATTAGGTCACGGTAACCACATCTGTACTCTGCATGATTTGGCTTCATTTGTACAGTTAATGAGGGATGCAACATACAAAATGCCAAGCTTTTAAGTATTTCCCTGGAAGGTATATCTACATCTGTTTCAGGGCTGCTAGTTATAATCAGTGTATGACACTTCAGGATGCACAGATACTGCTCACACTTTCAAAATCTACATCCAAATTAGATGGTCAGCTGTATAGGACTTTTACGTTTGAATGAGCTTGCAAATAAGTCAGTTTATTCATTTATAATATTTGTAGAAGTATGCCAGTAATATCTGTACAAAGTGAGTTTGGAGGCAGATACTACCAGTTTTGGGCTGTTTTAATGGATCAGTTGTGGTTGCCATTCTCTTCTGTTTTTAATGGTCAATAAGGGTTGGACCTAATGGGTTGTGTGGCAGTAGTTCCCAAACATGGTCCCCTTTTGCCGTTGGATTACATCTGCCAGAAGCCCTGATCATAGGCCATGCTGTCAGGGGCTTCTGAGTGTTCAGCAGTTTTCCATGGCACAAGTTTGGAAGCCAGTGACCTCTGGTCAGTGTGCACAGGAAGAGAGAACTGATAATAATGAAGTTCCCTTAAAAATATCTGTATGTTTTAATAAAGATCAGTACATACCAATATCTTACATTTGCATGTACAACCAATGAACCAGATGTATTTGTTTGGTTTTTTTTTTGGGGGGGGGGGGAGAACAGTCTATAGAGTTACAGCAAGTGTAGATTGATGAGAAGAGAGAACTGAGAGTCAAAGGTGTTGCTTGTGTGCCTATAGTATGTACTGTCATGCTTTCTACAGTGTTCTGTAACTATTTTTGAAAACCTCTTCATTAACACATTTTAAATATAAATTTACTTTAAAACAGCAATGCATAATCACAGTTGTCACACATCATAAAAAAAAGAGAGAAAGCTCCAGCATAGGATTAACCTACAACACAATTACATTCATGCTAAAACAGCAATCTTCACAGCACCTGTGAGCATTACCTCCAGACCCAACCCAAATAACTGCTGCATTGTGTATAGCACAAGGAGGAAGAACCTGTACTAAAAGCTAATATCAATGAAATCCTGTTGCTAAAAGTTAGATGGTGGAAGGCTGATTGTCATTAGCTATGGCAAATTTTCAGAAATTAATGACTTCCCCCACAATCCTGTAGCCTCCAGTGGCTTCCACATGACAAAGGGATCCCAAAGGAGCCTCAGGACCTTTGCAGAGGAAACAAATAGGAAATTTTATATTTTTGAAACATCACTGTGGCTGATGATGTCATCATCCTTACACGGAGTAAATTGCCTAACAAGATTTCAGCCACTGAAATATTTATATATTTTAAACTCTATGCCCTCCCAGTATCCTCAACTAATTATCTTATCACAAGCAAGAAATTAAAGAAGATTCAGTAGTTGTGGAAACATTGTAGCAATCCCCATCTTACTGATTGGAACACTTCAGTCCCCTAGGATAGTGTTTCGATGCACAGAAGAGAGAACTGTACAGTACCTATAAGGCAGCCATTTTGGCAGTGTCACCTGAAGAGCAATAATCAATGTGGCTGAATTTCAGTTAGTTCCTGTGTACAGGCTTTTATTTAAACAGACAAGCACACCTGGGACCAAAAGTGACCTAACAAACCTGTTGCTTTTTGCTATGGGGTACTTCCTTGTTTCTGCCAATAAAGTGTAGTAGCACATAATAATAAGAATAATTTAAATAATTGTGTTTTCCAGCAAACCATTATGCTGAGATAAAAGTGACACACTTGTTTTTTTGGTAGGTGGCACCCATTCAGCTGGAATCCTGGAATTATCAGTAGGTTCAGGAAAGGCTTCCAAATGTATCTGTAAGTCTACTGCTAACCCTCAATATACTGGAATTTCCAGGTCAGAAAATACCCTCCCCCCCCCCCCCACGGTCACTCAGAGCAAGTTTGCTTGTATGTGGATAATGGCTCAATGACCCAACCCCCCCCCCCAAAAAAAACCCATCTGATGCAGTGATGTGATAATGAAGTTGAGCTTAGCTGTAATATAGAAATCTGAAGGGTAAGTTTGGTTGTGATCACAACTTAATGATCCACTGTGCACAGATAAAGAATTGTTAAACTGTGTATTACATTTCTGTAAAAGCTGAGTCCTGTGCCAGCAGAGTGGTGATTGTATAAATATCTGTCTTCAGCAAAACACCAGGTGATGAAAATGGGTTGTGGATGAGGGGAGACAGCTTAGCCATCTAGACAATTTTTCTACTCTCTAATAATGTCATTGTGAGCATTCCAAAAATTACATGTTAGAGTAAAAAGTGCTCATCTGGATTTTGAGTACTACTACAAAGCATTGACTGTTTATAAATAAAACTTTTCCCAAAGTCATCTCCAGTTCCAGCTAAAAAAAAGCATGTTTCCTTGAAAAAAAAGAGTGAATGAATAGGTTCTTACTCATAACATCACCTGATCTTTGGCTGTCTTTCCTCAATTATCTGCACGTCCACTTAAAGCATTAAGTGATATTTGCAAGTGGGTATGAAGCTATCAATAGCTGCTGCTTAGACCTAATGTCATTATTCAAATCTGCTTCTGCTCAAGATGTGAGCGCAGATAACGAAGTTCGAAGGGACTCACCTACAAAGCTAGAAAGTGAGGAGAATAGCTTGGGGATGAATTGCATTTGAGGCAAAGTAGCACAACAGAGAGGGAAGGAACTCAGTGGCATGAGGTTATTGCAAAATATAGTTTGGATTAATAGTGTCATTTGAAGAGCTATTTCTAAAATGGTAGTAAACCCTTGTATGACTGTAGATATTCCATGATATGTAAAATGGGATCAAAATTAAGTTTGACAAATTCCTTCATTGTTTGACTAGGATAAAATACCAAGTAGCCATTAATTCCCACTGTCCTTTCTTTCAGGCCTGCCAAAAGTGCAGAATGACACTCACTTCATGAAGTAGCGCCTGTTGTCCATGGGAACTGGTGGGGCAGGAGCTATGGGGCTACAGGCTTGTACAACAAAAAGGGTGAAACAAGACTCATGAGCTTTCAGATCAATCTTGGGTCCCCACATGTTCTGGGACTGCAACTCTCAGAAGCCCTTGCCAGCACAGTTAGTGGTGAAGGCTTCTGGGAGTTTCAGTCCAAGAACTGCTGAGGGCCCAAGGTGGGGAACCACTGGCATAGATGAAAGGAATTCTGTTCATGCAAATTCAGTCATAGATGAAGGTAACAATAATATATGGAGTGCAGGGCCATGTATACTTTCCTAATTTTCTTGGAAGAAAAGTGAAATATTCATTTTGAATACAGTGGTGCCTCGCAAGATGATTTTAATTTGTTCCATGGAAATTACTGTTTTGCGAAAACATCATCTTGCAAAGCCCAGTTCCCCATTGGAATGCATTGAAAGCTATTTAATGCATTCCAATTGGGGGAAAAATAACTGTCTTGCAAAAATTGTCCATAGAAGACATCATCTTGCAAAACACAGTTCCCTATACCATACTGGGAAAAAATTCGGAAACTCAGTGGGTCTCAGATGGCCTCCCCCTCTTTCTTTCTCCAGCAACAAAGAAAGGGGATGAAAGGAGTCAAAGCAGCCCCCTGGCTCCTGATAATGGTGACTCCTTTTGCCCTGATTCTTTCCCATAGGGGAGAAAAAGAGGGAAAATACAATATAAGACATCGCCAGGATTTGCTGCCTTTGTAATAGGTCCTGATGAGAAGAAAGAGCGATGAAAACGAATCTAGAAAAACCAGGGAAATCACAAGTGCAATCTCCCATTAACACCCCCTTCTGTCCCCTGACCCCCCCCCAAGGCATGGTGACCCCCTGGCTACACCTCCCACTCAGTACAGGGCTGCACAGCCCCAGTCCTGCCAGAGGCCAAGAGAGCTCCTCAGTGTCCTGGGGTGCCCTGCGGGACCCCCATCAGGGGCTAGGTGTTCCTCCCACAATCCTCTAGTGCACAAGTATTAGCATAAGGTATTAGCATATGCTAATAACTGTGCACTAGAGGATTGTGGGAGGAACACCTAGCCCCTGATGGGGGATCCCTCAGGGCACCCCAAAATACTGAGGAGCTCTCTTGGCCTCTGGCAGGACTGCGGCTGTGCAGCCTTGTACTGAGTGGGAGGTGCAGCCAGGAGGTCACCATGCCTTGCGGGGGGTCAGGGGACAGAAGGGGGTGTGAGGTGCAAGGGCCATTCCAACTCATACCTTGCAGAGGAAATACCATGTCATAAAAGTGGTTTTTCCAGGGGGAGGCTCATCCATTGCACTTTGGGTATGCTGCTGATCCCTGTGATTTCCCCAAATGTAGGGCACTCAACTGCATAATTTGTGTTAATGGTGGATTACATTTGTGATTTCCCTGGGTTTTTTTTTTCTACAATCTCTTTACCCTTTGGTTCCTGGCTGTTTTCACCATTCTCTGCCATTTAAATTTGCAGCCATAGCCCCATTGGCAATGCTTTGCAAGACGGTTTTTTCCCCCATTGAAACATATTAATTACATAAGACATACTTTTTTTATCCTAAAAAAGTGGTAGAGAAAGTGTATGCTGCTATTTTTCTAAGAGGTGGACCCTGGAAAGCCAGCAGCATATATTCCCCCCACACACACACACTTTTTTGGGATAAAAAAGTAGGTTTTATGGTATTAATGTGTGTCAATGGGAGGGGGGGAACTGTCTTGCGAAACAGGGTTTAAAAAATCTTGCGAGGCAAGGAGCCAAACATCATCCAGCGAGAAAATTGCCCATAGGAGCAATCATTTTGCGAAGTGCAACATTGCTCCAAAAAAAGTCATCAAGACAATTGTCTAGCGAGGCACCACTGTATAACATTCAAATGCTTAATTATTAATTGTGTGCATGCACAAGTGAACGCACACACGGTCAAGTCAATTCTGACGTATCACAACCCCTTTCAGGTTTTTCTAGGTAGAGACTACTCAGAAGTGGTTTACCATTCCTTTCTTCTGGGGACATCCTGGGACTGCGCAGCTTGCCCAAGGCCAAAGAGGCTGGCTATTCTGAGAAGCGGGGGAGGGCGGATGGACCTCCCAACCCCTGGCTCTGCGGCCAGATACCTAACTCACAAAGCTATCCAGACTGTTAATAAACATTATTAAAACATACAAGAGACTCTCAGGTAGACCATAGATACAGATGGGGTATTGATTACATATCTGTATCTATTTATATATTCATATAGATAGAGGCAGTGAAAGGAAGAGGGAGATAGTTGCATGTCTTTGCATATATGTTGTGCATAGCTACTGAGAAGAAAGCTCCAGTCAGTTCGTTGGAATTTCCTTGCAAGTAAGTGTGAGCGCCAGAGTGGTGTAGTAGATAGAATTATGTATCTCCGGAGACCAGGGTTCAAACCCCCACTTGAAATGGTAAAACCACTCCTCACATATCTCAACATACTTTGAAAACGCTGTTAGGATTGCTATAAGTTGGATATACCTTGATGGCATATAACCCACAAGTGTGTAAAAGATTGGAGCCTTTTACAGAGCAAATCAACTGATTAGGGACATCATTATTAGCCACAGTGTGCCTGCCCAACAGAGCCTGTGAGCCTCAACATTTCGCCCACTATGCCCAGTGGTGACAGCAACCTGCTCTTAAAAAAAATAATCATACTGATAAAGGTATTTGCTTCCAGATGAGCCATGGGCTGAAGTCAAGTGTGCCTTGTGAGATGCCCGAGAAAATCCTCACAGAACATATAATAAGTCACAGAGTGGGTTGAGCAGGCCAAAGTTCAGATCAACAGGGTTGCCTAGTTGGAAGCATCCTTTCAGTCAAGGCAACTAAAAATATACTGTGTATCAGAAAAAGCAGTCCAAGAAAAGCAGACAAAGAATAGTTAGGAACATACAGTTACACCAAATCCTGACCTGCCTGCTGTCAGCCACCTCCCCTTTCCTTTAAATAGTATTGTTGTGAAGCTGAAATCAAGCTAAGTAGGCGGCTGCTGGATCTGGTTTCCATGACAGCAGAGATGTGACAGATCAGGGCACAGAGTGAATCCCAATACCATCTATCCCTCTTTCTCCTGTTGAGAAAAATTATGGCTATTTATACAATTTCCCATTTCTTGCTTGTTTGCTTACTCAAAACACATCACATAGGATTTTGTGTGTGTAAGACAGCCGTCTGTACAGGGCTGTATATAGAGAGACTTCAGACAAACATGAAGTAAGATATAAATTCACTAAATGTGTGATAAATAAATTAAACAGATATAAATTATGTAATTAGAATTAGCAGAATAATTAAGTTACTTAATGTAAATAAATATGATCAATCTGATCTATTGGGAAGTTAGAGGAAGCTTCTTATCCCAATGAATTATTACTGCTATTGTTGTGACAGTAAAACATTTTCAGCAGTTATGGAATTCCCTCTTCTAACAATGGGTTATCTATAATGTCCATACCCATTGTGGCAGAGCTTTTCCTTTACAATATTGCACTACCCTTCCTCCCACTTATCCTCAACTATGCCCAGTATTCTGCATATCTCAATGGAGTCTTCATCGCACTTCCTTATTGTCATGTCATTTTCTGGTGCATCTGCAATTTGTCCAGAGTTTCCCTTGGGTTCGGCTTGAGGGTACTGTATGTTATTTACTTAATTTCACTGGTAGTGTATTTCTGCCTTTTCTGGCAGCCTCTTGCATGCTTATTAATGACATAAATCTGGCTATGCAGTGTCACTCGGATGCCTACAAGTTTCTGCATTTAGCATTAAAGTACTTAGCTGTTATTGGAACAGGAGCAATTTTCTCTCTGGGCAGGAATGCTGCTCAAACCTCTGCTTCCTTTCTTTTACTCCATCTTCCAGTGAACGAGATCCTCTTTATTCAAGTGTAAGTTGATTTTATCTTTATGAATTTAAAAGGTCTCAATCATAAACTTTTCTGTTTGGGATGCTGAAATCAGATATCCTTTCTCATATGGATGTTGAAAATCAGCAGCATGGGAATAAAAGGAGGAATGAAAAGAAATCCATTGGCTGAAATCCTGTTGTTTAGTGTAACGTGATTTGTAAACGTTCAGTCCATTCCTAACCTGCACAAAAAGAGGCCCTGCCACAATTCTCAGGTGCTTGCATGCACGCTGGCTGGAATATTGTATGGTAGGGAGTCTACATTTATCCCTGCTACGAATGGTTTGAATGTTTCAAATTGTATTGTGCTAAACAACATAATTTTATCTATTATAACATACCTAGATTTCTGGTAATACACATTAATGATTTTTCTAATTTATAAATACGGGCAGATGTGTAAAAGGTGACCTTACTTTTTTCTTCGGAACAACATGTTCCTTATTTGTTATGTCTACTTGTAACCAAATTCCTTTGTTTTGTTTTGTTTATTATTAAGAGGAAATCAGTCTTTGACAAAAAAAATTCTGGTTTCCCTCCATTGATTTTCTGTCTTTCAATTAGTCCATGGTTTGATCATTATGGACAAAAAACTTCTCAGAATTTGACTTTCAATCATAGATAACATAGTTGTTGAAATATAAAATTAATATATTATAATTTGGTTATCATTTTAGTAGATACAAAAGAATGAAAACTTAATTGATCTCATCATGTGGGTTCCTCGTGACTGAGATCCCTAGTGTATTTATATGTAGGACATTACTTGAAAAAAAGAGGGAACTGTAAATTAGACTGGAACGACAGCAGTGCATATGAGCTTTTTATTATTCCGCCAAAGTACTGCTTTTTAAATTGAAAATCACCAACTGCTTTTACCATTGTGAGGAGCAAATTTCACCTTTCCATGGTGTTCATGTGTGCTGTCAAGTCACTTCTAACTTGCAGTGGCGATAGTGTTTTCAAGTATGGTTTACTTGTGTTACCCCACACTGAGTGTCCATGGCTGACCTAATCCGACAGTCTGTCTACCTCACCATATTGGGTCTCCATAGTTTTTAGCAACAGTTGGAAATTGGAAATAACCCATATGCCACTGGACAAGGCATTTTAGTCCTCCAAAAGCCTATGCAGTTTTTCAATAATCAGAAACTTTGTAGGGGGAAGAAGCTATCCCAGCGCTATTCCTTCATCACTTTGCTTGAGTAGTGATATGTACAAATAGGAAAAATGCTCAGTGGATTTGAAAAGTGCAAGCTGTGTGCGTTAGTTCAGCTGAGGTAGAGCCAGAGCTGTCAGCAGAGACAGAGTTAAGGGGGTCCACTTGGGCAGAACCAGGTACCTGTATCTTGTTATCCATCATCTTCTGTTGCAATGCCCTTAGGTCATGTAACAGTGGATTATATATGTGCAGTGTATCACTGAGTGGGAGAAGAATGTCTTGCCTTAATTCAGAATGGTTATGCACTATCACATTTGGTTCCATGCCATTCTGCATTCATGAAGCACGCCTCTTCCTCTGAAGAGGTTGACTGGTGTAGCTCATCTTGCAGCTCTGAAGATGATGAGGAATATGTTCCAATGGATTTGCAGAAGAGAGTGAAACTAAGGACATTTCAGCAGTGACTAACAATTAAACCAATAATGGGTTCTTCCCCTTGTTTCACAAGGGCTGTGTGTGGTCTCCTTCAGCCCATGCTACTGTCTCATCCATTAGTTTAAAAATGGCCTTCTTTCTGTTTTTCCTTTTTTGCAAGTTTCCTTTTTTATTATCAAACACAAAACAAATGTAAAACAAGAACATGTGACTAAGCAAAGTAAACAACAGCAACAGCAAAAGGTAAATCAGTTTTCCAGCCTTTGCTGAGCACTTACTTTTCACAGGATCATAACCCAACCAGTTCTAAATTAATTGAACAAATTAATGATTAAGATTCTTCTGCAAATCGGGGGTTCACTGCAGGTAATGAGGCCTTTTGTTAATTGACCAGATAGCCCGGTGTGATTACTTTTTCACATACTCAATAAATGTGAAAAATAGTCTCTCATCTGAGTCTGGTACTTTCTGATCTTTTAGTCACTGC